>NW_027362768.1:93049961-94466836 GCF_046119375.1 Phyllobates terribilis | reverse complement strand
TGCTTCATACAGTTTAATGGGTCCCATATAGTGCTCCTTACAGTATAATGGGCCCCATATGATGCTTCATACATAAAAAATAAACATATACTCACCTCTCATCATTGTTTTCAACTGTATCCACATCCAGGATGCCGAAACAGTTGAAAGTACGATACGGGGGGAATCCAGTGCAGGTGTTGACACCGGGTCCCCCGACTCAGGGGCCCCATAGCAGAACTCGTGAAAGCCACCGGCGAACCGCACAACGGGTCTGAGCATATAGTGTGAGGTCAGTATTATACCATGACATGCATATACTATATACACTGTGTGCAGAATTATTGGGCAAGTTGTATTTTAGAGGATTATTTTTATTATTGATCAACAACTATGTTCTCAATCAACCCAAAGGACTCATAATATCCAAGCTTAATATTTTTGGAAGTTGGAGTGTTTTTTTTTTAGATTTGGCTATCTTAGGAGGATATCTGTTTGTGCAGGTAACTATTACTGTGCAGAATTATTAGGCAACTTAATAAAAACCAAATATAATCCCATCTCACTTGTTTATTTTCACCAGGTAAACCAATATCAGTGCACAAAATTTAGAAATAAACATTTCTGACATGCAAAAACAAAAAAAATTAGTAATCAATATAGCCACCTTTCTTTATGATGACACTCAACAGCCTTCCATCCATAGATTCTGTCAGTTGCTTGATCTATTTTCGATCAACATTGCGTGCAGCAGCCACCACAGCCTCCCAGACACTGTTCCGAGAAGTGTACTGTTTTCCCTCCCTGTAGATCTCACATTTTATGATGGACCACAGGTTCTCTATGGGGTTCAGATCAGGTGAACAAGGGGGCCATGTCATTATTTTTTCTTTTTTTTTAGACCTTTACTGGCCAGCCACGCTGTGGAGTAGTTGGATGCATGTGATGGAGCATTGTCCTGCATGAAAATCATGTTTTTCATGAACGATACCGACTTCTTCCTGTACCACTGCTTGAAGAAGTTGTATTCCAGAAACTGGCAGTAGGTCTAGGAGTTGAGCTTCACTCCATCCTCAACCCGAAAAGGTCCCACAAGTTCATCTTTGATGATACCAGCCCATACCAGTACCCCACCTCCACCTTGCTGGCGTCTGAGTCGGAGTGGAGCTCTCTGCCCTTTACTGATCCAGCTTTTGGCCCATCCATCTGGCCCATCAAGAGTCACTCTCATTTCATCAGTCCATAAAACCTTTGAAAAGTCAGTCTTAAGATATTTCTTGGCCCATTCTTGATGTTTTATCTTATGTTTCTTGTTCAAAGGTGGTCGTTTTTCAGCCTTCCTTACCTTGGCCATGTCCCTGAGTATCGCACACCTTGTGCTTTTTAATACTTCAGTAAGGTTGCAGCTCTGAAATATGGCAAAACTGGTGGCGAATGGCATCTTGGCAGCTTCACGCTTGATTTTCCTCATTTCATGGGCAGTTATTTTGCGTCTTTTTTGGCCAACACGCTTCTTGCGACCCCGTTGGCTATTTGCCATGAAACGCTTGATTGTTCGGTGGTCACGCTTCAAAAATTTGGAAATTTCAAGACTGCTGCATCCCTCAGCAAGACATCTCACAATTTTGGACTTTTCAGAGCCCGTCAAATCTCTCTTCTTACCCATTTTGTCAAAGGAAAGGAAGTTGCCTAATAATTAAGCACACCTTATATAGGGTGTTGATGTCATTAGTCAACGCCCCTCCTCATTACAGAGATGCACATCACCAGATTTACTTAATTGGTAGTTGGCTCTCAAGCCTATGCAGCTTGGAGTAGGACGACATGTATAAAAAGTATCATGCGATCAAAATACTCATTTGCCTAATAATTCTGCACACAGTGTATAATGTCCTCTTTCTGTGCCTTCATATGTATGGATTAATATGTATACATGTACCACTCTTGGGTCTTTTTATTATAAGCACTTTGAGAATTGACATTGTATTGCTGCTTTTTTCCTCTGAAAAGTACATAATGTTATCTGGTTTTTAGCTGAACTTCCACTGGCACTTATATTTATTCACTAGTGTCTTCCTTGTGCTGCAGTCCTTTTGGCACGTTAATACATCTCTTTGGATATTTACTTACATATCTGACCTGACATCTTTGCACATTTTTTCATTGAGATTCGCACTACAGTGATTTTTTATTGGTATACATTTTATATCTATGTACACCTGAGTCATTTGCAGTATATAGAGATAGGTGTTTTACCTACCATATTAACTTTTTCTCTCACTATATGTATGTATGTTTTTAACCTTTACTGTGGTTTATTTTCCCTTTGGAATTTTTAAATATTCCTATATTTAAATAAACTATACTTATCATTATTTTGCAAATTTGTGTGTGTAATATATGGTGTGTAACATACAGTATATAGTACATTTTACAAGCTGCATGGACAGTATGTGTGCGTGTGTGTAGCATGGAATGAGTGAGTGTGTGTGTGTGTGTGTGTAACATGCAGTGTGTGTGCGCAGCATAAAATATGTGTACGTATTTTTCTCTCACAGTAATTTCTTAACATATTAAAAATGGTGCCCCTAAAATACTGTTTGCGTTCATCCTGCTTCACCCTCGACATGTTATTTATACTACAGAGAATTCTGTAACATTTAAAACTTAAAAAAGAAGCAATGGAAACATTTTTAATTCTTTTCCACCTTTCTTTCCCAAGAGAGCGTTAATACAATTTAATTGATAAGTTGTATGAACGCCAAGATGATATCATTGAAAATAAAAACAGCAAACAAAAATTAATCCTCAACAAAAGAAAAACAGTTGTCGCTTTCAAAATGCAGTAATGATAAAATAAATAAATAAGACAGTGTTGTAATGCTATAACTGGATGCATTCTTAAACACATATTGTGCAGTCCCTCGATGTGCCAAATTGTGACAATGTGCGATATGTGCACTACTACAATTCTATATTCCCTGTGTGGGTTGGTGGTCACTTGACTGTAAATGAAATTTGTATATTTGCAGTTATGTGATGACTAGACTTTCCTGGCTTCTCTTAATAGAAGAGAATTGAGAGAATTGGGATGAGACTAGTTGGTACATGACCACAAGTAATCAAATCGCATACATATGGTCACATGATTGACCACCCGCACAAGGTGTGTAGGATTATAGTGACCGTGTCACAATCCATTAGACTGTAGTGACTGCAGAGTTTTCAATTCAGGCAGGACAACACCTTTAATTGGTTAAAGCCATTACATTTTATTTCCTTGCTTTTTGTGCTTTGAGTTGTTCAAACAAAGATAAGTTTAGTTTCACTGCTTGTGCTTGTGTTGTTCTTTTCCCTTGTGCTAAGCAATAACTTACTGGTAATACTTCCTTACTGGTAATACTTCCTTGTTACCAGTTGTGTGTATTGCCTTGTAATAGTTCTTGTATTCTGGAATACATTGGGGTCATTATAATGTGAAAATAACAGCAAAGAACATTGTCACATCTGAACTGATGGATGTTCTTTATTTGTATGCACTGATGTATGTAAGCCTGGTAAACATTTTGCTTTCCCCTTAAAGGGAATCTGTCAGTAGGATCAACCCTCCTAAGCTGTTTATATGGGCATACAGGTCATAGAAAGTTGAATAAAATGATACCTTGACATCCAATGTCTTATTCCGGAGAAATCCATGTTTTTCTTAATATGTAAATGAGTTGTAAAGATTAGTGATGAGCGAGCACTATAATGCTCGTCTACTCGTTGTTTGAGTCGAGCAAATTGGAATGCTCGAGTGCTCATACCGAGTAATGAGCCCAATGTAAGTCTATGGGAAACTCTAGCCTTTTTCCGGCGGCTCCCCCTGGCGGTCTGCAGAGGGCTTAAAAATTGCCCAAATCAATGGGGACAGTCTTCAAGTTGCATTGGAACAATATGGGGAAGACCTCTGGAAGCATTTCTAGCTCCCAGGTCATTGCTGTCAACAATGTTGTCAGAGGTATTACGGCACTTTTACGGACTCACAATAAAACATGCAAAAACGAAACCAAAATGGATTTTCCTGGGAAATATGTTAATGAATATACTTTCCAGGGTAATGACTTGTATATAAGGCAAAATAAATATACAAAAATGCTCCTCCACACCTTGGGCTATGTTCACACGTAGCGTTTTTGATGCGTTTTTGTACTTTTGCATTGCTTTCAAACGTGACAAATGCATTCATCAGGAAATGTTATTTTAACATTTTACAACCTTATCTGGCCATGTGGTGTGTGACACATCATCAGACACATCCTGTTTCATATATGATAGAGGGACTATGAAAGTCACAAACACTATTTTTATAGGGCCATCAGGTGGCCCTTACTATTCTTAAAGGGCCAGCAGTCGGCTATGCTTTGTTGTTCCCATTATTAACAAGTGGGTCTCCTATACTGTTATTGCATATGCAGTGACTGCAACGGCGGTAAAAAATTTGGAGGAACTCCAATGCCCCTTGCAAGAGACATAGAGGTAGGAGGGCCTCCTGCAAAATGTTACAGATCCGGGTGGTGGCACGTCTGTGCTGCGGTGCAATGAGGGACCAGAGGGGCGTAACTAGGTATCAACTCGGACTGACCAAGGTCGCACGGTGGCTCAATAAACTCCGTGAACCAGGGAAGGACCGAGCAGAGGGACCAGGTGCTACTCTGGACCAGTCCTTGTATGAGAGCAGGTGACTCCCACGGGTCAGAAGGCAGGGACTGACTGGTACAGCAGATGAGCACGGCAAGCAGGCTGACGGGTGATCCGGGTAGACGGGCTGGCAGACATCACAGGTGTCTCCGGGTAGGCAGGCAAGCCCGGCCCATAGACAGACTGGCGGGTTTGGATCGTAGGCAGACCATTGGGCTGGAGAGTGTACTTGGCTGGCGGAGACAGGTAGTCAGGCTGGCGGAGTGGACTGGTAGTCAGGCTGGCGGACTGGACTGGTAGTCAGGCTGGCGGACTGGACTGGTAGCCAGGCTGACGGACAGGACTGATAGTCAGGCTGGCGGACTGGACTGATAGTCAGGCTGGCGGACTGGACTGGTAGTCAGACTAGCAGCGGGACCTGAGGGCTGAAGCAGAGTTAGAACACAGAGCTACAACCTTGCACGGGAACCTCCATTTTGGAGGAGGTGCCTTTTATATGAGAAGTCTTCCGGCCACTGGCCGGGGACTCCTTAGGACGGCGCGCGCGGCCCCTTTAAGAGGGAGGGAGCGCACGCGCGTGCACCCTAAGCACAGGAAGCTGCATGCGCCGGCAGCAGCAAAGCAGGAGAGCTGGAAGACACCGGCCCAGGAGCGCGGCGGTAAGGGGGACGGCGTCTCTGCCTGTCAGGGGGCAGAGACGCCGTTGCTACACAAAAGATGCTTCCATTATTAGGAAGTGTGTCTCCCATACTGTTTGCCTATGCAGTGAAGCAACGGTTGCCAAAAATTTGCAGGAACTCCAATGCCCCTTGCAAGAGACGTAGAGGTCGGAGGACCTTCTGCAAAAAATCGTCCCATTATTAGGAAGTGTGTTTCCCATACTGTCTGCCTATGCAGTGAAGAAACAGCTGGCAAAAATTTGGAGGAACTTCAATTCCCCTTGCAAGAGACGTACATATGTTGATATGGTACATATGGTGGTGATATGATAGTGGAGGATGAGGAAGCGGAGAAGGAGGAGGACAAGAGCAAATAGACAAAATCAGGAAGCGTATACTCATGTCTGGGTATGAAGACAGAGGTGCATGGGAATAGAGTTAGACCTCCCAAAAAAGACACTGCATTTGAGTTTATGCTACGCTGCTATCATTCGGTGGTGTTGAGATGTCTGGCCCAATCCAGCCCTTGTTAATTTTTATAAGAGTCACCTGTCAGCATTTTCAGTTGACAGGCAGATGCGCCTATCGGTTATAATTCCACGGGCGCCATTAAAAATCCACTCTGACAAAACGCTAGTGGCAAGGCAGGCCAGGACCTCCAAGGCGTAGAGAGACAGTTCATGCCACGTGTCTAGCTTGGACGTTGGTACAGTCGGCAAGGTACTCCTTCACCAAATTCCGAAACTTTTCATTCCGTGAGAGAGTACCCCGCGAATCAGAGCTTGTGCGATGGGAGGGTCTGAGAAAACTGTCCCAGAACTTTGACAGTGTTCCTCTGCCTCTGCTTGATTGTATTTGTGTCTCTCTTGCCTGTACTCCTTGGTTGTCCAACGAACTGTGACCTCTGTCGCCAGTGTTTTCAGATGGGAATTTTTTTAATAATTCTGCAACAAGGGCCTTCTTGTACTTCACCATTTTATTAGGCCTGTCCTGCAAGGGAATAAGAGACAGAAAGTTCTCCTTGTAGCGTGGGTCTAGAAGTGTCACCAACCAATAATGATTGTCACCCAAAATTTGGAAAACGTGAGGGTCACGGGAAAGGCAGCGTAACATAAACTCAGCCACGTGTGCCAGACTGCAAAGAGGCAAGACTTCCATGTCCTCACCAAGAGGATGACTGACCGTGTTCTCCTCGTCATCCTCCTCCTCTTCCTCCTCCTTCCTGTCCTCTGGCCATCCACGCTGAACAGACGGTATGACAGTTCTGCAGGTAGTACCGTCTATAGCGCAGGAAACTAGCTGCTCTGCTACCTGTTCTTCCTCCTCCTCTTCTTCCTCGTTGTCACACAATCCACATTGGGAAGAGATGAGGCTGGGCTGTGTGGAATCAGCCTGTATGGTTCCTTGCTCCATCTCATCGTTCTCCATCTGCAATGCATCCTCTTTAATTGTGAGTAGTGTTGAGCCACCCCCGTAGTGTTCGGGTTCGGTTCGGTTCGTCGAACACCGGGATGTTCGAGGAACTGTTCGTCGAACTGTTCGTCGAACACCTTAGAACACCGTCGAACACCGTTAAAACCAATGGCAGGCAAACAAAAACACATAGAAACACATAGAAAACACCTGCAAAGGTGTCCAAAAGCTGACAAACTGCTCAGAAGACACTCTCTTTAAAAAAGCCGGCCGGCAAATTCAGCAGCGGCATACACCGGTACCCGACAATTTAGACAAGAAGGAATAGAGCCTCACACATAGATTAGATAGATAGAAACATGTCAGTCACACATATAAGAAGCACAGTGACAGTGTTGGTTACTGCACTTGTCATTTAGTGTAAAGGATTTATTAAAAAAAATATTAGTGTTTTCATGCACCGTCTCTTTAAAAAAGCCGGCCGGCAATTCAGCATCTGTACCCGACAATTTAGAACAGAAAGAATAGAGCTTCACACATAGATTAGATAGATAGAAACATGTCAGTCACATATATAATAAGTACAGTGATAGTGTTGCTTACTGTACTTGTCATTTAGTGTAAAGGATTTATTTAAAAAAATAATAGTGTTTTCATGCACTGTCTCTTTAAAAAAGCCGGCCGGCAATTCAGCAGCGGTACCCGACAATTTAGAACAGAAAGAATAGAGCATCACACATAGATTAGATAGATAGAAACATGTCAGTCACATATATATGAAGTACAGTGATAGTGTTGGTTACTGTACTTGTCATTTAGTATTAAAATAAAGGATTTATTATTAAAAAAATTGGCGTGGGGTTCCCCTTAATTTTAGGCTCTAGCGGAGGTTAAGCAGACGGCTGGGGCAGATGTTTGAAGCCTGGGAAGGGGGTAATACCCACGGAGCTTCCCAGGCTACTAATATCAGCCCCCAGCTGAATACATAGCCTTTACTAGCTATTAAAATGGGGGACCCCCCAAAAAAAATGACGTGGGGTCCCCCCTAATTTAATAGCTAGCAAAGGCTAGGCAGACAGCTGGGGGCTGATATTAATAGCCCAGGAAGGGAGCCATGAATATTGGCCCCCTCCCAGGCTAGAAACACCAGCCGTCAGCCGCCCCAGAAATGGCGCATTCATAGGATGCGCCAATTCTGGCACTTAGCCTCGCTCTTCCACGCTGCCCTGGTGCGGTGGCAGGTGGTAATAGGGTTGGGGTTGATGTCAGCTTATAATGCCAGCTGACATCAAGCCCAGATAAGTAATGGAGAGGCGTCTATAAGACACCCCCATTACTAACCCCATAGTCAAAGTTAAAAAAAACACAAACACCCAGAATAAAGTCCTTTAATTGAAATAAAGACACAATCCTTTATTGTTCTAAATTAAACCATACTTACCATCACGCCCATTCCAGCTGAAGCCAACGATCTCCTGCAATAAAAGAAAAATAATAAAGCAACCTCATCCTTACCTTTCCATGGTTCCCACGACAGCTTCAGCTCTGCTACATCGAGATGACAGGCTGGACCGCAGCAGAACGCTGCCATCCAGCCTGTCATCCCGCAGACACTGAGAAGCGCAGGCTTGCTTGCGCTGCTCAGCGTCTCTCTGTGACGACATCCAGATGAGCCGAGTTCATGTCCAATGAACTCGGCTCACCTCATGCACGTCACTGACAGCGTGGGAAAATTCTCACGCTGAAGCGCTGATTGCAGGAGAATTTTCCCACGCTGTCAGTGACGTGCAGGAGGTGAGCTGAGTTCATTGGACATGAGCTCACCTCATGCACATCACTGACAGCGTGGGAGAATTCTCCTGCACTCAGCACTTCAGCGTGAGAATTTTCCCACGCTGTCAGTGACGTGCATGAGGTGAGCCGAGTTCATTGGACATGACCTCGGCTCATCTGGATGCCGTCACAGCGAGACAGTGAGGAGCGCAAGCATGCCTGCGCTTCTCAGTGTCTGCGGGATGACAGACTGGATGGCAGCGTTCTGCTGCGGTCCAGCCAGTCATCTCGATGTAGCAGAGCTGAAGCTGTCGTGGGAACCATGGAAAGGTAAGGATGAGGTTGGTTTATTATTTTTCTTTTATTGCAGGAGATCGTTGGCTTCAGCTGGAATGGGTGTGATGGTAAGTATGGTTTAATTTAGAACAATAAAGAATTGTGTCTTTATTTCAATTAAAGGACTTTATTCTGGGTGTTGTGTTTTTTTTAAATACTTTACTAGAAATTCATGGCGGTCATGTCTAATACTGGCGTGACCCCATGAATTTTGGGCTTGGGGCCAGCTGATAATACCAAGCTGGCCCTAACCCCTTTATTACCCAGTGAGCCACCGCACCAGGGCCCTGGATGAGTTGGGTACAGCGCCAGAAGATGGCGCTTCTATGAACGCGCCATTTTCCGGGGTGGCTGCGGACTGCAATTTGTAGCGGGGGGGGCCCAGAAAGCTTGGGCCTCCCTGCGCTGCAGATTCCAGCCCCCAGCTGCCTAGTTGTACCTGGCTGGACACAAAAATAGGGCGAAGCCCCACGTACTTTTTTTTTAATTATTTCATGAAATTCATGAAATAATTAAGAAAAAAAGGCCTTCCCTATATTGCTGTGTCCGGCCAGGTACAAATAGGCAGCTGGTGGTTGGGGGCAGCCCGTTCCTGCCTGCTGTACCTGGCTGGACACAAATATAGTGCGAAGCCCCACTTCAATTTTTTTTAATTATTTCATGAAATTCATGAAATAATTAAGAAAAAAAGGGCTTCCCTATATTGTTGTGTCCGGCCAGGTACAAATAGGCAGCTGGTGGATGGGGGCAGCCCGTTCCTGCCTGCTGTACCTGGCTGGACACAAATATAGTGCGAAGCCCCACTTCAATTTTTTTTAATTATTTCATGAAATTCATGAAATAATTAAGAAAAAAAGGGCTTCCCTATATTGTTGTGTCCGGCCAGGTACAAATAGGCAGCTGGTGGATGGGGGCAGCCCGTTCCTGCCTGCTGTACCTGGCTGGACACAAATATAGTGCGAAGCCCCACTTCAATTTTTTTAAATTATTTCAGGAAATTCATGAAATAATTTTAAAAAAATTGACGTGGGGCTTCGCACTATATTTGTGTCCAGCCAGGTACAGCAGGCAGGAACGGGCTGCCCCCAACCACCAGCTGCCTATTTGTACCTGGCCGGACACAACAATATAGGGAAGCCCTTTTTTTCTTAATTATTTCATGAAATAATTTAAAGAAAATTGACGTTGGGCTTCGCCCTGTTTTTGTGTCCAGCCAAGTACAACTAGGCAGCTGGGGGCTGGAATCCGCAGCGCAGGGAGGCCCAAGCTTTCTGGGCCACCCCCGCTGCAAATTGCAGTCCGCAGCCACCCCGGAAAATGGCGCGTTCATAGAAGCGCCATCTTCTGGCGCTGTACCCAACTCATCCAGGGCCCTGATGCGGTGGCTCACTGGGTAATAAAGGGGTTAGGGCCAGCTTGGCATTATCAGCTGGCCCTAAGCCTGAAATTCATGGGGTCACGCCAATATTAGACATGACCACCATGAATTTCTAGTAAAGTATTTAAAAAAAACACAACACCCAGAAAAAAGTCCTTTAATTGAAATAAACACACAATTCTTTATTGTTCTAAATTAAACCATACTTACCATCACGCCCATTCCAGCTGAAGCCAACGATCTCCTGAAATAAAAGAAAAATAATAAAGCAACATCATCCTTACCTTTCCATGGTTCCCATGACAGCTTCAGCTCTGCTACATCGAGATGACAGGCTGGACCGCAGCAGAACGCTGCCATCCAGCCTGTCATCCCGCAGACACTGAGAAGCGCAGGCTTGCTTGCGCTCCACAGTGTCTCTCTGTGAGGGCATCCAGATGAGCCGAGTTAATGTCCAATGAACTCGGCTCACCTCATGCACGTCACTGACAGCGTGGGAAAATTCTCCTGCACTCACCGCTTCAGCGTGAGAATTTTCCCACGCTGTCAGTGACGTGCATGAGGTGAGCCGAGTTCATTGGACATGAACTCGGCTCATCTGGATGTCGTCACAGAGAGACGCTGAGCAGCGCAAGCAAGCCTGCGCTTCTCAGTGTCTGCGGGATGAGAGGCTGGATGGCAGCGTTCTGCTGCGGTCCAGCCTGTCATCTCGATGTAGCAAAGCTGAAGCTGTCGTGGGAACCATGGAAAGGTAAGGATGAGGTTGCTTTATTATTTTTCTTTTATTGCAGGAGATCGTTGGCTTCAGCTGGAATGGGCGTGACGGTAAGTATGGTTTAATTTAGAACAATAAAGGATTGTGTCTTTATTTCAATTAAAGGACTTTATTCTGGGTGTTTGTGTTTTTTTTAACTTTGACTATGGGGTTAGTAATGGGGGTGTCTTATAGACGCCTCTCCATTGCTAACCTGGGCTTGATGTCAGCTGGCATTATAAGCTGACATCAACCCCAACCCTATTACCCCCTGCCACCGCACCAGGGCAGCGTGGAAGAGCGAGGCTAAGTGCCAGAATTGGCGCATCCTATGAATGCGCCATTTCTGGGGCGGCTGACGGCTGGTGTTTCTAGCCTGGGAGGGGGCCAATATTCATGGCTCCCTTCCTGGGCTATTAATATCAGCCCCCAGCTGTCTGCCTAGCCTTTGCTAGCTATTAAATTAGGGGGGACCCCACGTCATTTTTTTGGGGGGGTCCCCCATTTTAATAGCTAGTAAAGGCTATGTATTCAGCTGGGGGCTGATATTAGTAGCCTGGGAAGCTCCGTGGGTATTACCCCCTTCCCAGGCTTCAAACATCTGCCCCAGCCGTCTGCTTAACCTCCGCTAGAGCCTAAAATTAAGGGGAACCCCACGCCAATTTTTTTAATAATAAATCCTTTATTTTAATACTAAATGACAAGTACAGTAACCAACACTATCACTGTACTTCATATATATGTGACTGACATGTTTCTATCTATCTAATCTATGTGTGAAGCTCTATTCTGCCTGTTATAAATTGTCGGGTACCGCTGCTGAATTGCCGGCCGGCTTTTTTAAAGAGACGGTGCATGAAAACACTATTATTTTTTTTGATAAATCCTTTACGCTAAATGACAAGTACAGTAAGCAGCACTTTCACTGTACTTCGTATATATGTGGCTGACATGTTTATATCTATCTAATCTATGTGTGAAGCTCTATTCTTTCGGTTCTAAATTGTCGGGTACAGGTGTATGCCGCTGATGAATTGCCGGCTTTTCATGTTTCACTGTGAACACTGCTCCCATCGATTTGGGCAATCACTGTAATGCCACAACCACCATGGCTGTGGCATTACAGTGAGTGGCAGACAATCCTTGCATGATTGGTGCTCTAAATAGCGCCAGACATGCAGGACACGCTTTTGGTGCACGAACAGTTATCGAACATAACCTCGAACAGCCGAATTTTTTGCAAATCGTTCGGGTTCGTCGAACAACTCGAACACCGCCCAAAACAGCTCGAATTTGAGATTGGCGAACAGTTCTAGTCGAACACCGCTCATCTCTAATTGTGAGCAGAGAGCATTTCAGAAGACAGAGAAATGGGATGGTGATGATAATTATGGCATCATCACCGCTCACCATCTTGGTGGAGTTCTCAAAGTTTTGGAGGATTGTACATATGTCTGACATCCATGTCCACTCCTGACTCTTATGAGTGGAGTCTGACCTGAATACCGACGGCCTTGTTGATGCTGGTAGTCAACAACTGCCGTCTTCTGCTCACAAATCCTTCCCAACATCTGCAATGTAGAGTTCCAACGCATGGGGACATCGCAGATCAGTCACTGAGCTGGAAGCTGCAAATGCTGCTGAAGTATGACAAGGGTGGCAGAAGCTGTAGATGACTTTCTAAAATGGGCACACAGGCGGCGTACTTTGACAAGCAGATCCAACAGATCTGGTTAGGTTTTGAGAAACCCCTGAACAATGAGTTTAAGCAAATAGGTCAGGCATGGTACGTGTGTGAGCTCACCTCGCCTCAGAGCCACCACCAGGTTCCGGACATTGTCACACACGACCATGCCTGGCTGTAGGTTCAGCGGTGTGAGCCACATGTCTGCCTGCTCTTTCAGAGCTGTCCACAACTCTTCAGCATTGTGCGGTTTGTCACCTAAGCATATTAGCTTCAGCACAGCCTGTTGCTGCTTGGCCAACGCAGTGCTGCAGTGCTTTCATCTTGCGACTGATGTGGTCATTTCAGAGATAGAGGCTGAAGAGGAGGAGGAGGAGTTGCAGGAGCTGTAGAATGTGGGGGCAACCCTGATTGACCCAGGGCTCGCAATCCTCGGCATCGGGAGGACGTGTTCCTTCCCAAGGTCCGACTGGGTCCAGGCTTCCACTATATTAACCCAGTGTTGCGCCAGCGAGATGTACCATTCCTGCCCACAAGCACTTGTCCACGTGTCCGTGGTTAGGTGGACTTTCCCAGTAACTGCGTTGTTGAGGGCACGTCTAATGTTGTGGGACACGTGCTCATGTAATGTGGGGACAGCACATGGGGAGAAATAATGGCGGCTGGGGACCGAGTACCGAGGGACAGCCACCGCAATCAGGTTGTGGAAAGCTTCCATCTCCACGAGCCTAAAAGGCAACATTTCAAGCACAAGCATTTGCAAAATGTGTGAATTTAGTAGTGTGGCCTATGGGGCGTTGGCTGTGTATTTGCGGTTGCGTTCCAAAGACTGGGGTAGGGACAACTGAACACTGCAAGTGGACGTGCTTGCTGATGGTGCTAGTTGAGAGTGTGCAATGACAGGTGCAGGGCGGGAGACATCTTGGCATGCGCCAAGGACAGGGGATCAGCATGCACGCAGAACAGTGGAACAAGCAGTGGTGTCACCCGCAGACACAGTTGCTGGCCCCTGGGGTTTGGCCCACTTAGTCAGGTGCTTTGCTGTCATGTGCCTGATCATGCTGGTGGTGGTCAGGCTGCTAGTTTTGCTACCCCTGCTGATGCTGACCTGGCAGGTGGTGCAAATGGCCTTTTTGGGGTTATCTGCAGAGTCTTTAAAAAATAACCAGACTCGGGAAGACTTAACAGTTATACTGGCAATTTCCATCGTGCTGGCGTTACGAGGAACGCTTTCCCACCTTGTGCCTGCGGCCAACACACTGCTTCTTCCTGCCTGTTGTGGTGTTACCCCTCCCTCCCCCTGAGTGCTGCTGTCCTCGCTCTGTGTGTTCCCCTGCCAGGTTGGGTCAGTTACTATATCATCCACCACCTCGTCTTCCACTTCCGCACCCTGGTCCTCCTCCTGACTCTCTGGCAATTGTGTCTCATCATCATCATCATCCACTTCTTGCGACAGTAATTGCACTTTCCCACCGTCGCCTTTGTGTGACCGTGGCTGCTCCAATATTTGGGCATCGCTACAAGCGCTCTCCTCTTGACTCGCTTGAAGCTGGCTGGGTGAGAGGTCCAAATCTACAAATGGAAAAGTGAACAGCTCTTCTGAGTGTCCATGTGTGGGATCAGTTGTCTCCGGGCACTCGGCATGGTGGGATGAAGGAGGATCAGGGTGAGGAATATGCAGTCAAGACTCACGGCTACTGAGACTTGACTGTGTGGAAGACAGGGTGGTGGCTAAGTGACTGGAAGCATTATCTGCTATCCAACCAATAACATTTTGACACTGCTCTGTGTTCAATAGTGATGTTCTGCGGTCCCCTATTAATTGGGACAGGAAGGTCAAGCTACAAGATGTGGGTGTTTGTTGTGGCACAGTTTCTGCTTGCCCATGGCCACATCCTCGGCCTTTGCATGCACCATCACCACCACATTCACTTCCCTGCCCCTTGCCATGCACCTTGCCCATTTTTAATGGAGGACAATATTTTCCAAGTTCACGAGAAATGGCTGATTTTGGAACGCAGTTATATGTGATACGTCTGACAGAGAACCATGATTTTAAATAGCAGGCCTGTAATTTGCTAATACTATTCTTCACAGACACCCAGTGTGAATAGCTTGACTGACACACTGCAACAAAATGAAAATGAAAGAAATGTATGATTTTGGAACACTCTTATAGGTGATGAGTCTGACAGAGAACCACAGTTTTAAATAGTAGACCTGTAATTTACTAATATTATTCTACACAGAGACCTAGTGTGAAAAGCTTGACCGACACACTGCAATGGAAAGAAAATGGAAGAAATGTATGATTTTTGAACAGTCTTATAGGTGATATGTCTGACAGAGAACCACGGTTTTAAATAGTAGGCCTGTAATTTACTAATATTATTCTACACAGAGACCTAGTGTGAATAGCTTCACCGACATACTTCAACGGAATGAAAATGGATGAAATATATGATTTTTGAACAGTCTTATAGGTGATATGTCTGACAGAGTACCACGGTTTTAAATAGCAGGCCTGTAATTTACTAATATTATTCTAATAATAAATAATAATAATAGTCTTTATTTATATAGCGCCAACATATTCCGCAGCACATAACAATTCACAGGTTCATATACAATACAGACCAAAAGTTTGGACACACCTTCTCATTTAAAGATTTTTCTGTATTTTCTTGACTATGAAAATTGTACATTCACACTGAAGGCATCAAAACTATGAATTAACACATGTGGAATTATATAGTTAACAAAAAAGTGTGAAGCAACTGAAAATATGTCTTATATTCTAGGTTCTTCAAAGAAGCCACCTTTTGCTTTGATGAATGCTTTGCACACTCTTGGCATTCTCTTGATGAGCTTCAAGAGCTAGTCACCGGAAATGGTTTTCACTTCACAGGTATGCCCTGTCAGGTTTAATAAGTGGGATTTCTTGCCTTATAAATGGGGTTGGGACCATCAGTTGTGTTGTGCAGAAGTCAGGTGGATACACAGCTGATAGTCCTACTGAACAGACTGTTAGAATTTGTATTATGGCAAGAAAAAAGCAGCTAAGTAGGGAAAAACAAGTGGCCATCATTACTTTAAGAAATGAAGGTCAGTCAGTCCGAAAAATTGGGTAAACTTTGAAAGTGTCCCAAGTGCAGTTGCAAAAACCATCAAGCGCTGGCTCACATGAGGACCGCCCCAGGAAAGGAAGACCATGAATTAACACATGTGGAATTATATAGTTAACAAAAAAGTGTGAAACAACTGAAAATAAGGACAGGTGGCTTCTTTGAAGAACGTAGAATATAAGACATATTTTCAGTTGTTTCACACTTTTTTGTTAACTATATAATTCCACATGTGTTAATTCATAGTTTTGATGCCTTCAGTGTGAATGTACAATTTTCATAGTCAAGAAAATACAGAAAAATCTTTAAATGATGAGGTGTGTCCAACTTTTGGTCTGTACTGTACAACAGTCATAAGTAACATAGCTAAAGATAATACAATAATTACAGCAAAAATGACAACCCTGCTCGTAAGAACTTACAATCTACAATGAGGTGGGGGTGACACAAAGTACAATGGCTTATTTACAAGGATGGTTCAGCCATCTTGAGAGGATGAGGGATAGATAAAGGCTGCATGAGCTCATCACCAGCCAGTATCTGTAGTGCTTTTGGGTTCGGTGGAGACTTATGTTTGGAGAAATAAGTGATGGGCTATAAGAATATAAAAGGACTTCGATTAGGGAAGGTGATAGGCTGCTTTAAACAGGTGTGTTTTTAGGGAGCGCCTAAAACCATGTAAATTGTGGTTCATCCTAATTTCTTGGGGTAGAGCATTCCAGAGAATAGTTGCAGCTCGGGAGAAGTCTTGAAGCCGGGAGTGGGAGGTACAGATTAGTGCGGATGTTAGTCGAAAGTCGCTTGAAGAGCGTAGAGAATGGGTAGAGCGATAAACAGAAATGAGGGAAGAGATGTAGGGGGGTGCCACACATTCTACACAGAGACGTAGTGTGAATAGCTTCACTGACACACTGCAACAGAATGGAAAAGGAGGCCAATATTTTCCACGTTCAGTTTTCAATTTCTGCATTTTTATCGCTGAAATATGGAGCAGATCTGGCTTTATTCTGCAGTGAGAACAAGCAAATGGAGCAGAAAAATGGTGTACTCTGGATTGCTTTTTAAGAAAATAACCAGGATTAAGATAAAAAAATTGCCTTTCTATGTCTAGAAATATCTGTAATTATTACAGCAGCAGACAGGATGTTCAATGGACCCTCTTGTGCTGTATCAAACACTGCAGTCTGCCACATACACTACCTGCCTGCCTAGCACTGATTATATGCAGCTGGATTAGTCCTCAGAAGGACTGCTAGTTCAGATGGATATATATATATATATATGTATATATACACACAGTGGTGGCCAAAAGTATTGGCACCCCTGCAATTTTGTCAGCTAATACTCAGTTTCTTCCTGAAAATGATTGCAATCACAAATTTTTTGGTATTACTATCTTCATTTAATTTGCTTGCAAGGAAAAAACACAAAAGAGAATGAAGTAAAAATCAAATCATGGATCATTTCACACAAAACTCCAAAAATGAGCCAGACAAAAGTATTGGCACCCTCAGCCTAATACTTGGTTGCACAACCTTTAGCCAAAATAACTGCGAACAACCGCTTCCGGTAACGGTTTCTTATAATGCTCTGCTGGAATTGTAGACCATTCTTCTTTGGCAAACTGCTCCAGGTCCCTGATATTTGAAGGGTGCCTTCTCCAAACTGCCATTTTGAGATCTCTCCACAGGTGTTCTATGGGATTCAGGTCAGGACTCATTGCTGGCCACCTTAGAAGTCTCCAGTGCTTTCTCTCAAACCATTCTATAGTGCTTTTGGAAGTGTGTTTCGGGTCATTCTCCTGCTGGAAGACCCATGACCTCTGAGGGAGACTTAGCTTTCTCACACTGGGCCCTACATTATGCTACAAAATTTGTTGGTAGTCTTCAGACTTCAAAATGCCATGCACACGGTCAAGCAGTCCAGTGCCAGAGTCAGCAAAGCAACCCCAAAACATCAGGGAAACTCCACCATGTTTGACTGTAGGGACCGTGTTCTTTTCTTTGAATGCCTCTTTTTTTTTTCCTGTACACTCTATGTTGATGCTTTTTCCCAAAAAGCTCTACTTTTGTCTCATCTGACCAGAGAACATTCTTCCAAAACGTTTTAGGCTTTTCTCAGGTAAGTTTTGGCAAACTCCAGCCTGGCTTTTATTATGTTTCGGGGTAAGAAGTGGGGTCTTCCTGGGTATCCAACCATACAGTCCCTTTTCATTCAGACGCCGGCGGATAGTACGGGTTGACACTGTTGTACCCTCGGATTGCAGGGCAGCTTAAACTTGTTTAGATGTTAGTCGAGGTTCTTTATCCACCACCCGCACAATCTTGCGTTGAAATCTCTCGTCAATTTTTCTTTTCCGTCCACATCTAGGGAGGTTAGCCACTGTGCCATGGGCTTTAAACTTCTTGATGACACTGCGCACGGAAGACACAGGAACATTCAGGTCTTTGGAGATGGACTTGTAGCCTTGAGATTGCTCATGCTTCCTCACAATTTGGTTTCTCAAGTCCTCAGACAGTTCTTTGGTCTTCTTTCTTTTCTCCATGCTCAATGTGGTACACACAAGGACACAGGACAGAGGTTGAGTCCACTTTAATCCATGTTAACTGGCTGCAAGTGTGATTTAGTTATTGTCAACACCTGTTAGGTGCCACAGGTAAGTTACAGGTGCTGTTAATTACACGAATTAGAGAAGCATCACATGATTTTTCAAACAGTGCCAATACTTTTGTCCACCCCCTTTTTTAGGTTTGGTGTGGAATTATATCCAATTTGGCTTTAGGACAATTCTTTTTGTGTTTTTTCATTGAAGACAAATTAAATGAAGATAATAATACCAAAGAATTTTTGATTGCAATCATTTTTAGGAAGAAACTGAGTATTATCTGACAGAATTGCAGGGGTGCCAATACTTTTGGCCACCACTGTATATATATGTTGTGGAATACCTATACTAACAGGACGTTCAATGGACCCTCTTGTGATGTATCATGCACTGTAGTCTGCCACATACACTGCCTGCCTAACTCCTGCTATCGCCACTCAATATATGCAGCTGGATTAGTCCTCAGAAAGACTATTACTTCAGATGGATATAGATATATGTTGTGAAATACCTATACTAACTATAAGCAAGCAAATCTCTCCCTGACGCAGCAGTTGCTCTCCCTACTGTGCCTGATTCCGGGGTAGTCTGTGATGAACATGGCGGCGCCCGGTCTTTTATACACCTGATGATGCTGTGCGGCCAGCCAATCACTGTAATACCCACAACCAACATGGCTATGGCATTACAGTGCCTGGCAGGCAATCCATGCATGTTTATTGGCTCTCTAAAGAACCCGAGTTCCCGCCCGAGCAACCCGGAAATACTCGCCGAGCTCGTCGAGCACAGTGATGCTCGGGCGAGTACCGAGCAGTGGCGAGCACGTTCGCTCATCAATAGTAAAGATGTATGGGCTGGACATAGATCTTCCCGAGAATTTTCCTCCATAGCATATTTTAAATGAAAGGAGTGATTACCAGTGTGAGACATGTAACGACTGACAGTCTGCTCTCCTGAGCTACATGTCTCACACTGGTAATGTCCCCTTTGATTTAAAAAAAGCTATGGAGGCAGATTCTTCGGGAAATTTCTGTCCCATGCATGAATCTTATATTTCGAAAAATGTGGATTTCTCTGGAATAAGACATCGGATTGCAGATATCAAGGTATCATTTTATCCAACTTTCTAAAACCTTCATGCCCATATAGACAGCTTAAGATGGTTGATCCTACTGACAGATTCCCTTTAAATTGTTAATAATTGGGTCATTTTCCCCTATTACCGACCAGAAACACTTTCTATTTATTTAGTACAAGCAAGTTTGAAAGCTTTAAAAAAAATTTTCCTTCAGTCATTCGTATTATTTTGAATTAGTATTGTTTTTATGTCATTTCGATATGATCTTTTTGTTGACATCAAGTAAAAAAAGCAAAACCGAAAGAAATGAACTGGGGTATAAGTTGGTATACATGCAACGTGTAGGAGCATGTTTACACTGGCCATTAAACAGACAAAACCTAAGATACAGTACAAAGAAAATGAACATATACACTGCTATAAGTAATTAAAAAGCAATAGTGTATATAAATAACATAGGGCATTTAGTAAACACTGTTTTTGATCAAAAAGCGTAAAAGTCATTACACCAGTGCCAAGGTGTACCATTTTGTTTCTGTCTTAGGCTTTATCAAGTAAAAAAAGGAAATGTTGTACTTTTTTTAACAGCGTAAAGCACCAGTCAGGCTACATTCACATGAAGACTATCTTTATATATATAATCTAATATATATCTACAATGCTATTTTTTTATCCTACAGAAAGCATGGACACCGATGGAAAGAAGGTCAAACAGAGTCAAAACGTTCATCCTTTGGATTTTATGTGTCTAATTACAGTGAATAGAGCCATTAGGAGGCCTGCCTGAATACCATTGTCAGGTATAAAAGCTTAATCCTGATGGAGTGCCCATCACAGTACACTTCGCTTTTGTATATTTGGCCTATATTGTGTCCCTTTTCCATTACAGGTGCTTTATATAAGCAATATACATTATTGAGGGTTGTTTTGCGTAAGGCTAGAAGTTGTGATTTGAGTACTTGTAATGTTATTTTTTTTTATTTTATTTTTTTTTATCTTTTATTTTATACATTGTGCCCCTTATTAGGTCTTGAAAGACCTTTTGTGATTTGTGGACTTTTTTAGCTATTTACCCTACAACTGGCTTCAGGGATCACATGGCATAACAATGTGATGCAAGCCCTGGGAGTCCCAGTGCCCACATAGCTGGAACTCCAACAGTATGGTAGGTCAGTATACAATGTTTTTATTTTATAATAGAAATTACTTTATTTAAAAAGGAGTTGTTAAAGTGTTTTTATTTATCTCTTTGATATAGAAGTTACATATTAAGTTTGCATTTACAAGTAAATCAACTGTATTATACCTCTGTGATATGACTGCAATACACAGTCTGACCGCCAATCTAGCCTGACCTGAACTAATAGTTTCAGGATACTATTTGACCTGAAAGAAAGTTCGTGAAGCTGCCGATTATTTATTAGGAAGATCTGCAAATCGTGGTTAGGCAAGTTTGTTTATGGACAAATGTTGTTATTATGAGTGTTGTTTTTTTGTTTTTTTCAACTCTTTCTGTGTGAAATAATAATTGTTACATATGTACTGTTCGGGTCAATATAACCCGATAGTGTTTTATTCAGATCTCCCGCCATATTTTCAGTCACATAAACGATTTATAATGTCATTGTTGATTACTTATTGCATCTACTATTGTTTATCAATTTCTCCAGTTCCTGCCGGTCTGTGTACCCGATATATTTGCAAGTTACTGCAGATGGATGCGCTTTGCATACAGGTCAGTGCAGATCTGGTTCGCTGTAGAATATTGTTGCTACACTGGTTATTGTTTGCTGCAATTTTATTATTATAGTTGTTGTTTATTTATATAGTGCTATTTTATTGCACAACACTGATTTTATCCTGTAAAAATGGCGAGTGTCCATTATTTTGAAAATTGCATAAAAATGTGGTGAAGATGTCCATTGAGTGAAGCTGAATTGTAAAACTTTGCTAATGCATCAGATTGTAAAGAAGATAACTAACTGGAGAAAATGTCTGAAGATGAGGAACACATAAGTGGCGGAGAAAGTGTTTACGAGAATTCTGATTCTGAAGTTGAATCTGAGGAGGCACAATACCCAGACATCTAGCACGATGCCTGCAATTCAGTCCAAAAACAAATGTAATTTGGAACTTTCAGCCTTCTGCCCAGGCAGAAAAATGTTACTCTGCTAACATCAGATACAGTTATATGAAAAAGTTTGCGCACCCCTATTAATCTTAAGCTTATTGTTTTATAAAAATTGGTGTTTTTGCAACAGCTATTTCAGTTTGATATATGTAATAACTGTTGGACACAGTAATGTTTCTGCCTTGAAATGAGGTTTATTGTACTAACAGAAAATGTGCAATCTGCATTCAAACAAAATTTGACAGGTGCATAAGTATGGGCACCTCACCAGAATAGTGACATTAATATTTAGTAGATCCTCCTTTTGCAAAAATAACAGCCTCTAGTCGCTTCCTGTAGCTTTTAATGAGTTCCTGGATCCTGGATGAAGGTATTTTTGACCATTCCTCTTTACAAAACAATTCCAGTTCAGTTAAGTTTGATGGTCGCCGAGCATGGACAGCCCTCTTCAAATGATCCCACAGATGTTCAATGATATTCAGGTCTGGGGACTGGGATGGCCATTCCAGAACATTGTAATTGTTCCTCTGCATGAATGCCTGAGTAGATTTGGAGCGGTGTTTTGGATCATTGTCTTGCTGAAAGATCCATACCCTGCGTAACTTCAACTTTGTCACTGATTCTTGAACATTATTGTCAAGAATCTGCTGATACTGAGTGGAATCCATGCGTCCCTCAACTTTAACAAGATTCCCGGTGCCGGCATTCGCCACACAGCCCCAAAGCATGATGGAACCTCCACCAAATTTTACTGTGGGTGGCAAGTGTTTTTTTTCCGCCATGCATAACGCTTTTTTGTATGACCAAACAACTCAATCTTGGTTTCATCAGTCCACAGGACCTTCTTCCACAAAGAAATTGGCTTCTCCAAATGTGCTTTTGCATACCTCAGCCGACTCTGTTTGTGGCGTGCTTACAGAAACGGCTTCTTTCGCATCACTCTCCCATACGGCTTCTCCTTGTGCAAAGTGCGTTGTATAGTTGACCGATGCACAGTGACACCATCTGCAACAAGTTGATGCTGCAGCTCTCTGGAGGTGGTCTGAGGATTGTCCTTGACTGATCTCACCATTCTTCTTCTCTGCCTTTCTGATGTTTTTCTTGGCCTGCCACTTCTGGCCTTAACAAGAACTGTCCCTGTGTTCTTCCATTTCCTTACTATGTTCCTCACAGTGGAAACTGACAGGTTAAATCTCTGAGACAGCTTTTTGTATCCTTCCCCTGAACAACTATGTTGAATAATCTTTGTTTTCAGTTCATTTGACAGTTGTTTTGAGGAGCCCATGATGCCACTCTTCAGAGGAGATTCAAACAGGAGAACAACTTGCAAGTGGCCACTTTAAGTAGCTTTTCTCATGATTGCATACACCTGGCTCTGAAGTTCAAAGCTCGATGAAGTTACAAAACCAAACAAAGTGCTTTAGTAAGTCAGTAAAAAGTAGGTAGGAGTATTTAAAACAAGAAAATGATAAGGGTGCCCATACTTATGCACCTGTCAAATTTTGTTTGAATGCAGATTGCACATTTTCTGTTAGTCCAAAAAACCTCATTTCAAGGCAGAAACATTACTGTGTCCAATAGTTATTACATATATCAAACTGAAATAGCTGTTCCAAAAACACCAATTTTTATAAAATATTAAGCTTAAAATTAATAGGGGTGCCCAAACTTTTTCATATAACTGTAATTCTCTAATTACTAGCCGCTATTAGAGAAGTTTGGGATAAATGGATAGAGATTCTTCCAAAATTATACAATACTGGTTAAAATGTCACTGTAGATGAACAACTTGTGGCATTCCGAGGTAGGTGCCCGTTCACACAACGTTTACTGAATAACCCAGCAAAGTACGGCATCAAGATATGGACATTTTGACAGCAGCAATTCATGCGCTCTAAACGCTCAGGTATATACAGGAAAAGAGTAGGGAGTAAAACCTGAAATATATGTGAGTCGTTTTGGATTTGACGCATAGACTAAGAAGAAAAAATGCAACAACTTTATTATATCGCACCATCTGAGGCAGCTGTTGCGAAAAAGAAAACTTACAATGCTGGGCACTGTAAGAAAAGGCAAGCCTGAGCTGCTGCAAGGTATCCTTGTGACGCGCCCGCCGGGCCGTGGGGTACTCGGCAACGCGGGCCCTCTTAGATGGTTAATGGGGGGTAGGATATCACAGTGGCTGGCTCGGTCCGTGACCCTGCGCGGTCAGCAAAGATGCGTGGGTTTTTTGGGTTATAGGATAAGGGAAAGGGGAGTGTTCGTGACGCCACCCGTGGTGCCTGGTGAATACCACCAGCGCTGCAACAGTCCTCCGAGGCCGCTGTTCAGGCAGCTTAGTTGGTGTGGCTCCCCACAGGTGGAGCAGGGCCTCAGGGCAGAGTAGTAGTGTGTAGAGCAATGGCGGGTGCAGTGCCGCGGAGGAAAGAACAGACAGAGGCAGTAGTTGAAGTCATCCGAGTCTTTACTCACTTTGATGTTCTATCAGCTGCAAAGCTTCTCTCTGCTGTCACATGGCGAGCTGCGGCTGCCAGGGTGGGGATCAGCACTCTCCAGCTAGTTCAGGAGCACTTGTCAGGACCCCTGCTCTAGTGTGTTCCTCTCCTTCTCAACTTCTCCCGCCTTGTGTCCCCCACTGAGTCCCGTACAGGTACTGCGATGTCCCTTGTGGGTAACGTGTAGTTCCCGGACCGACTGGGTGCCCTTTTTGGTGACTGGTGGTGAGAACGTGGCATAAGGCCGGGTCCCTCTGGATAAACTCAGATTAGGGCATACAGGTGGCGACTCCGCTCCGTCCGTATCCCCCTGGGATCCACTAAACCTTCGGACTTTTCCGACAGAGACGTGAAGTACAAAGTCAGATAATCGGGGACCGGTACCCCCTCTTGCGGCAGGGTCCCTCTGGCTAGGCCAGAATGAGGTATACAGGTGGCGACTCCACTCCGTCCGTACCCCCTGGGTTCCTTTCGCCTGTGGAGCCTATCTCCTCTGCTCCCCTCCTGGGCCTTCTTGCTTGGACCCTGACCGGGGACAGAACCGGTTAAAACTCTGCCCCACTCCCCGTCTCGAGGCATGAAACCGGGGACCGTGGACCCTCAGCGGGCTGCAGCCTTGTGCTGACTTGCCGTACCAAAGACCCACGACCAAAGACCTTGTTATTAAAATGGCCTCCAGTTATATAGAATTCTAGTAAAGTGCTTAGGTAAGTGCTTCCTCCACCCTCACTCACTACTTGGTTCCCCCTCACTTTGGTTCCCCCCAACTCCTCCATTCAGGCCAGTGGCAGCACTATGGTGCTTTAGGCCCGCTTCAGAACTGGAGTGGTGTAGTGTTGAGTGTGTGATTGAGGTCCTGTGTAGTACTCCATCCTTACCTGGCAGAGGAGATACCACACCTCGTTCTGAGGTGCAATACCCCTGTGGCGACTGAACCCTCTGGGGCGCCACATTTTCCCCTGGTGAAACACAGCACGTCCGCGGGCTGCAATAGAGCAAAGACATGGTACATTTCAGACATTCAAAAATGTAAATGCTTTTTAAACAATAACAATCTTCCCTTTATGGGAGGCACATTTCTTAAACGTTGCAGGTTATATGTGATACAGTTATATGAAAAAGTTTGGGCACCCCTATTAATCTTAACCTTAATGTATTATAAAAATTGGTGTATTTGGAACAGCTATTTCAGTTTGATATATGTAATAACTGTTGGACACAGTAATGTTTCTGCCTTGAAATGAGGTTTATTGTACTAACAGAAAATGTGCAATCGAGCTGTAGGAGCTTGCGTCGGCAAAACTCCTCCTGCCAACGAGCTTCAGCCTGGGTCTCCCGGGGAAACCCCACAAGATCCCCCCCCTTGTTGTCCCAAACAAATTCCTCCCTTCCTGGGCAGGCAACCAGGGGTGCTGGTAATGACGTTAACGGGGGCCGCTGCTGGTCCTCCATCTTCGCGGACCAGTCCAGGTGTGGGTGTGCGTACACCCAGGCAAGGGCAGGTTCTGACGTCTCCGAGAGTGGGAGGGTTAGCAGGCCTCCGGATGCTGCGGCGGCTTGGGCCTCTGGTTCCGGGGCCAGTAACTGCTCCCAAACTGTGGGCCCAGGGACAGAGGTGATGGCAGGAGGTCCAGGAGGAGCTCGGCGCACTCCGTACCGGGGGCAGGGGGTTCTTGCTTACCCGCTCCTGGGCTGCACGCGACCTCCTGGGGTTCCTCCTTCTCCGCCAGGGCTGGGGCATCGCTGGTGGGGCGCGATATCATCTCTCGTCGGGCCGCTAGCTTCCCCAGCAGGTCCTCCCTCCACGCGGCGACCGCCATCCTCTGGGCCTCCTCAACTCGGCGGGTCAGGTCCTGCGTCTTGCCACGGAGGAACTCGGCCTCCTCCGCAGTTAACTGGATACTTTATCCCTCCAGGGTGAGGGAGGTGGCGGCTGGTGGGCCAGCGACGGAGGGCACATCCTGGTCTCCTTCCATCGTGGCTGTAGTGTGCGGTCTCTCTAGACTGGCCCAGACCACACCTTGTCTCCCTCTTCTTCTCCTCTTTCAGGGGCGGTTCAGTGGCAGCTGGTTGACGGTCACTCCTTGGGACGTCCCATCCGTCTTGACGGACACAACTATGCGGACAATCTCTATTGCAAGGGGAGGTGGGTACTTTTGGAGCCATTGTAGAACCAGGCCCACGATGGGAGGTCTTATGATGTTGTCGTTTACCCTGCACATAATGGCGCCTGTTCTTCTTGGGCGGGCGCCACATTTAATGTGGAAATACAGTTTTTAGGAAAGGCACACAGTACGCGGTGACAATGGGTATAGACTTCTGCCATTGCTGCGGGCACGAAATCCTGTTCGTGATGCCAAAGCTGACGCGCCCACCGGGCCGTGGAGTACTCGGTGACGCGGGCCCTCTTAGATGGTTAATGGGGGGTAGGATATCACGGTGGCTGGCCCGGTCCGTGACCCGGCGCGGTCAGCAAAGATGCGTGGGTTTTTTGGGTTATAGGATAAGGGAAAGGGGAATGTTCGTGACGCCACCCGTGGTGCCTGGTGAATACCACCAGCACTGCAACAGTCCTCTGAGGCCGGTGTTCAGGCAGCTTAGTTGGTGTGGCTCCCCACAGGTGGAGCAGGGCCTCAGGGCAGAGTAGTTGTGTGTAGAGCAATGGCGGGTGCAGTGCGGCGGAGGAAAGAACAGACAGAGGTAGTAGTTGAAGTCATCCAAGTCTTTACTCACTTTGATGTTCTATCAGCTGCAAAGCTTCTCTCTGCTGTCACACGGTGAGCTGCGGCCGTCAGGGTGGGGTTCAGCACTCTCCAGCTAGTTCAGGAGCACTTGTCAGAACCCCCGCTCTAGTGTGTTCCTCTCCTTCTCAACTTCTCCCACCTTGTGTCCCCCACTGAGTTCCGTACAGGTACTGCAATGTCCCTTGTGGGTAACGTGTAGTTCCCGGACCGACTGGGTGCCCTTTTTGGTGACTGGTGGTGAGAACGTGGCATAAGGCCGGGTCCCTCTGGATAAACTCAGATTAGGGCATACAGGTGGCGACTCTGCTCCGTCTGTATCCCCCTGGGATCCACTAAGCCTCCGGACTTTTCCGACAGAGACGTGAAATACAAAGTCAGATAATCGGGGACCGCTACCCCCTCTTGCGGCAGGGTCCCTCTGGTTAGGCCAGAATGAGGTATACAGGTAGCAACTCCACTCCGTCCGTATCCCCTGGGTTCCTTTCGCCTGTGGAGCCTATCTCCTCTGCTCCCCTCCTGGGCCTTCTTGCTTGGACCCTGACCGGGGACAGAGCCGGTTATAACTCTGCCCCACTCCCCGTCTCGAGGCCTGAGACCGGGGACCGTGGACCCTCAGCCGGCTGCAGCCTTGTGCTGACTTGCCATCCCAAAGACCCACGACCAAAGACCTTGTTATTAAAATGGCCTCCAGTTATATAGAATTCAAGTAAAGTGCTTAGGTAAGTGCTTCCTCCACCCTCACTCACTACTTGGCTCCCCCTCACTTTGGTTCCCCCCAACTCCTCCATTCAGGCCCGGGGCAGCACTATGGTGCTTTAGGCCCCCTTCAGAACTGGAGTGGTGTAGTGTTGAGTGTGTGGTTGGGGTCCTGTGTAGTACTCCATCCTTACCTGGGAGAGGAGATACCACACCTCGTTCTGAGGTGCAGTACCCCTGTTGCGACTGAACCCTCTGGGGCACCACACTTGCTAAAAGAGATGTTCATAGTTCAACGTTTTACTTTACTGGAGAAACGATAGTGTTTTTTTACATTTCCAAAAAAAACAAATAGGTCATTCTGATGAGTATGATGCACCATGACAATGCAGTAAGTAGTCAAGATGACAAAAAGCTGCAGATGATTTAGATTATAATTCCACCAAAGGGGCAGTTGATACACTAGATCAACTAATAGCCACGTACACAAGAAGATGCAAAACCAATCGGTGGCCAATGGTTTTATTTTGAAACATTCTTGATGTATCTGCCTACAATGCATTTGTTTTTTGCCATGAAATAAATCCCCATTGTAACCTCAATAAACTGCATAAATGAAGACTCTTTCTGGAAGAGTTAGGAAAGTCACCTGTTATGCCATCTATTTTAGGAAGAAGAGTAAAACCCCGAAGTGAAGGAGCAACAGCCATAGTAAACTGTTCAACAAAGCAAACCCACGACCTCCACTAGCACTGGAAAAAGCCTAAAAAGGATAAGATGCAGCATTTGTTTATCTTCGTGTGATAAAACAAATATTACATGTTCTAGTTGTAGTAAATATTTATGTAAAGCACTTGCGAGTTATTTCTGTGCAGAATGTAAGAATGCCTGAGTATAGCAATAAGTAAACCTGTACAAGTACAACCTTTTTCTAAAGAAAATAAAGCAAACTGAACATTTGATTTCCATTTTTTTTTTACCAGCCATGTTCACACACAGTTAAATAATGCAACTTGTATTCAAATAATATGCTTAGAGTGGCTAAATGTCAAAATTAACATACTTTAATATGTCGGGTCATATTGACCCGATCAGTACAAGTGTATACTCATTACGAACAGAACAGCAGGGTTAAAGGATTTGTCCAGAACCATTTTATTTTTTTTACAATGGGCCTAAAAACTAACAAGTAGGCAGTTGCTAACAGAAGCAACTACCTTCCTATTCAACCCGGCACCAGGTCAGAGCAGTCACCGACCATGCCTGCCAGTGAATCAGCTGCTCCATGTCAATAGAGTAGCTCTTTTTCTTCTGGACTGCTCTACTGATGGGATGTGAATGCTGATGTCATGCTGATTGCCAGCCAGCTCCCCACAGTTAAGCAGGGGGAAGTAGGCAGTAGTGGTCTGTGACCGCTCTGTGCCAGCAGATATCGGCGCTGGGCACAAGAGGCAGGTAGTTAGCAGCTCCCCGCCTGTTAGTTCTTTAGCAGATAGTGAAAAAATGTAATAGTCCTGGTGGATAACCCAAAGTGTTTGCATGATTAAGGATGAATTCAGGAATACTGTATATGAGACTGTTGAGTTATAATCAGGAGATTCTAGGCTGGTCTGGACATCATGGTTCTTACTTGAACCATGTTGAACAGAGTTTCAAATTCAGCCTAAGGAGCATAGCTTTGCTAGAAAAAGTACACGTAGAGTTAAAAAAAACTTTTTTTATACATAAGGTCAATGAGCTTCAAAGTACAAGAATTTGCGCCTAAAGATATGCAAAATAAAGGCAATAAGAAAGCCAAAAGAACTCTTCTTAAATCATTTAGCAAAAAATAAATTTTCCCTTTAATAGTTCTATAGTAAAAGTCATTGAAGTCTCAACGTATTTACTTACACTTTTTCATATACAGTGGTGGCCAAAAGTATTGGCACCCCTGCAATTCTGTCAGATATTACTCAGTTTCTTCCTGAAAAGGATTGCAACCACAAATTCTTTGGTATTATTATCTTCATTTAATTTGCTTGCAAGGAAAAAACACAAAAGAGAATGAAGCAAAAATCAAATCATTGATCATTTCACACAAAACTCCAAAAATGGGCCAGACAAAAGTATTGGCACCCTCAGCCTAATACTTGGTTGCACAACCTTTAGCCAAAATAACTGCAAATAACCGCTTCCGGTAACCATCAATGAGTTTCTTACAATGCTCTGCTGGAATTGTAGACCATTCTTCTTTGGCAAACTGCTCCAGGTCCCTGATATTTGAAGGGTGCCTTCTCCAAACTGCCATTTTGAGATCTCTCCACAGGTGTTCTATGGGATTCAGGTCTGGACTCATTGCTGGCCACCTTAGAAGTCTCCAGTGCTTTCTCTCAAACCATTTTATAGTGCTTTTGGAAGTGTGTTTTGGGTCATTGTCCTGCTGGAAGACCCATGACCTCTGAGGGAGACCCAGCTTTCTCACACTGGGCCCTACATTATGCTGCAAAATTTGTTGGTAGTCTTCAGACTTCACAATGCCATGCACACGGTCAAGCAGTCCAGTGCCAGAGGCAGCAAAGCAACCCCAAAACATCAGGGAACCTCCGCCATGTTTGACTGTAGGGACCGTGTTCTTTTCTTTGAATGCCTCTTTTTTTTTCCTGTACACTCTATGTTGATGCTTTTTGCCAAAAAGCTCTACTTTTGTCTCATCTGACCAGAGAACATTCTTCCAAAACGTTTTAGGCTTTCTCAGGTAAGTTTTGGCAAACTCCAGCCTGGCTTTTTTATGTCTTGGGGTAAGAAGTGGGGTCTTCCTGGGTATCCTACCATACAGTCCCTTTTCATTCAGTACGGGTTGACACTGTTGTACCCTCGGACTGCAGGGCAGCTTGAACTTGTTTGGATGTTAGTTGAGGTTCTTTATCCACCATCCGCACAATCTTGCGTTGAAATCTTTCGTCAATTTTTCTTTTCCGTCCACATCTAGGGAGGTTAGCCACAGTGTCATGGGCTTTAAACTTCTTGATGACACTGCGCATGGAAGACACAGGAACATTCAGGTCTTTGGAGATGGACTTGTAGCCTTGAGATTGCTCATGCTCCTCACAATTTGGTTTCTCAAGTCCTCAGACAGTTATTTGGTCTTCTTTCTTTTCTCCATGCTCAATGTGGTACACACAAGGACAGAGGACAGAGGTTGAGTCAACTTTAATCCATGTTAACTGGCTGCAAGTGTGATTTAGTTATTGCCAACACCTGTTAGGTGCCACAGGTAAGTTACAGGTGCTGTTAATTACACGAATTAGAGAAGCATCACATGATTTTTCAAACAGTGCCAATACTTTTGTCCACCCCATTTTTTAGGTTTGGTGTGGAATTATATCCAATTTGGCTTTAGGACAATTCTTTTTGTGTTTTTTCATTGAAGACAAATTAAATGAAGATAATAATACCAAAGAATTTGTGATTGCAATCATTTTCAGGAAGAAACTGAGTATTATCTGACAGAATTGCAGGGGTGCCAATACTTTTGGCCACCACTGTATCAAACAATGATTTTAATTTTGATAGCACAATAAACTTGTCATAGCAAAGCAAATGTCCAATATCATTGCAACACCAATATCATGTTATTGTAAAGACGGGACCATCAGAATATGACCTGGAATGTCTGCAGTTTTAGCAAGTTGTGGCAATGGACACAAAGTGGGGCCCGACTTATCATTTGCATTTTTTTAAGTCACTTTGTCTTGTATAATAAGTTGACGATGTGTGCGCCAAATTCTTCAAAATGGTGCACGTGCTTCATGAATTCCATGCAAAATAAAAAATGCTCTTTATATTTGCCTATAACAAATTGTTATGTGCTTCAAAGGAGGACCCAAAAAGACTGGCACCAAACCAGCAAAGGCATAGATGCACTTGGCACAAGCTGCCCACCTAGGCGAGCCCTTGAGGGCTGGGAATACTCTTCACCCAGCTCCCATTAAATGGAAGGGGGACTTTGGCAGAGCCCTTCCCAGGCCCACTGTAGCCAGACAGCTGGCGTCTGGTGACATGGCTGGTGCCCAGTCTGGGACCAGGTGAGTACCTCTGCAAGAACCCCAGAAAGTGTAACCAAAAGAGAAAATGAGAAAACCCTGCTGTAATAGCAAAACCTAATGCTAACACCACTGTGAAGAATATTCAAGATAATCCCATGTCAATCAATGTGCACTGTTTGGCAGGTTTTATAGAGATCTTCAATGCACAGTGTAATCCGACTATTTTGAATACTTTTTGCAAGAAGAAGAAGGGAGGGGCCTGAGAAGCAGGGGGTGACACATCCCACAGCAGCTGCAAGCTGTGCAGGATGTCCCTTCCCCCACGTCATGTGCTTCTTTGTGTAAGGTACTATAATTCAACACCAAGTTATGGAAATACGATACACCTCAGTGCTAAACAACCTAGATTTTTGGAAACACACAAACCGGGAGAATGTCACCCAAGCTTTCAACGCAGTCTAGCGTGTACGGAAAGGGAGATACCCGGCACAGACTTGCAGGGGCCCTTAGGACCCTGGTGCTTGGTATCCACGCATAGCAGGGGCCTGGCTGGGTCCGATGACACCAGAACCGGCTCCCTAGGAGCGTCCAGTAAGGAGGTATAGCCTCTTTTAGTTTTTAGGAATCTGTAGCTGGGAGAGAACAGGGGATGAGATTTGGGCTCAACCAGGGGGCGGTAGTGAGAGTGAACCAGAGATTTTAACAGTCCCTGCTGCCAGAGCCCAGCGTCTTTTTTCTGGGGAGGTCGTGACATCAAGTCATTTGGGAAAAGTCCTGCAACCACAAAGAGAAGGCCCACAAACCTCTAATGTGGCAGCCCTTCCGCCGAAAGCTAGATCATCCATCTAACTGGTAACTGACTTGTAATAACTGCTTTATATCTTTTGTACCCATACTTTCGTGTTTGTAACTCTGACCACTGTGTATCTATAACCCTTATGTATATAGTGTATTGTTTAGTGTGCCCTTAAGGCGATTAAATATATAATTTAACCTTGGGCTGTTCTTTTATCTTGATCCACAAACCTTACGTCCATTGTTCGGTTCAATGAACATGTTACCGGGCTGGTTTCTAGCCCGATATAAGTCCGTTATATCAAATAGAAACTGGTGGCAGGTCTCCCAGGCCGACCAGGCTCTGTTTCACTGGAGCTAGTGAAAGAGCCTCTCAGCCTGTCAGGGGTGTGAGAGAGTGTGGTGCCATGTCAGTGACTGAGTGGGCATCCTCTTCTCACTTCCTGGTGCCTTCCTGTACCCGTGTGGACAGGGGGTGTCGGTGCAGAACTGTACAAATCTGACCTTACGCGTCCTCGAGGGGGGTGCGGAACGTCACATAGGTGCAGAGGGCAGGTCCGTACCACGTGCTCCGTCTGATGTAATTTTGACGTCAGGCGGGAGGTGGGGTGTGGATCCATCTCATTGGTGGCAACAGTGGGATTCTGCGGGGTCCCCCTGGTGCCATTTCATCACAAGTGGTAGCAGCGGCGAGATTCTGCGGGGTCTCCCTGCTGCCATTTCATCATATTGGTGGCAACAGTGGGATTCGCCGGGGTCTCCCTGCTGCCATTTCTTCACAACCACAAACCACCAAGCACATAGGAAACTGCAATAAACAGCAAAGGACTGAGCAGGGAGCAGGATTATATAGCATGCTTAAGATCAGGTGCTGACTACCTCCCAATCATCCCCAGATAGCCACTCTCTGCTAGCTTCAACAGCAGACTGGACAAAATCCCACCATAGCTTATTGCCAAACAAAACAGTGTCCTGCGTTGCTTGGCAACCTGGAAAAACAGCATCCAATCTTCCCTGGGCAGAAAAGTCAGTGAGTGACATGGTGTCCCATCTCCTCACACATCCTACAACACTCGAACTCAACGCTCCACAAGATTGGGACAATTTCCCTGCATGCATGGTAACTCCACCTCCCGGGTCAGAACAATGGCGGCGCTTGTGACCCGAGTAGTGCCGTACCGGAGCAGCTCCATTACCAGGTGGGAGCACAAAACCACGATTCGTAACAGTACCCCTCTCCCTAGGAGAGACCTCCAGGCTCTCACCACCCATCTTGTCCGGAAACCTCTTATGGAACTCAGCGATGAGATGATTGACATCTATATTACCGTTCGAGACCAAGGACTTCTCCACAGGACTATACCCCTTCTAATCAATCAAATACTGAATGGAGTTCTGAACTCTATAAGAGGTCACAATACTTTGTATCTCATATTCTTCAGTATCATCAACTGGAATAGGAGGAGGAGGATCCTGGGCCACAAGAGGAGTAACCACTTTCTTTAATAATGTCTTGTGAAAACCATTGGGGACCTGCATAGAGGAAGGCAGTCCTACTCGAAAAGCCACTTTATTGACAACCTCGATAATGGGAAATGGTCCTATAAACCTAGGTGCGAGCTTAGGAGATGGTACCTTAATCTTGAGATTCTTAGTGGATACCCAAACTCTGATCCACAGTCTGAAAATTGCAACCTTGCTGACAATGCTTATTGGCCTGCCTCTTTATACTCTCCTCTGCTTTCTTGAGATGGATAAGGGCCAGCCCCCAAACCTTCCGGAGCTGGTGGATAGTAGCAGAGCCAGCAGGAAGGACATTGTCCTCTCCCTCAAAACAAGGGGACCTAGGATGGAATCCTAGATTACAAAAGATGGGAGACATCCCCAAACCCTCGTGGTGTCTGTTGTTTAGGGCGAGCTCTGCCAAGGCTAAGTATGATCCCTAATCATGCTGAGTTTGGGAGCAAAAACATCTTAGATAGGACTCAAGACACTGGTTTGTTCGCTCCATTTGCCATTAATTTGAGGATGGTATGCAGATGAAAAAGAGAGTTCTGACCCGAGGTGTTTACAAAAAGCCCTCCAGAATCTGAAATCAAACTGGGACCCACAATCGGAGACAATGTTAATGGTAACCCCATGAAATCTTATCACCTGAACAAGAAATAAATCTACCAAGTCCTGCGCACTGGGCAACTGAGCCAAAGGAACCAGATGGTATTCTTTTGAAAATAGGTCCACAATAAAACACACAGTAGTCATACCCTTGGAGTCAAGGAGATCTGTAATGAAGTCCATGGAAATGTGAGACCAAGGACGTACAGGAATGGGCAAAGGGTGACGCAAGGCACCTTGTTTCTGGCACAGATCTCGCATACCTTAACATTAGCTTCAACATCCTTACCACCAATACTTTCTGCTCAGCAGGTGACAGGTCCACTTAATGCCCGTGTGGCCCACTGTGACAGAGTCATGACACTCTCTGAGTAAGCCCAACCGTAACTGCACCGGAACCAATAACTTATCATGAGGTGTGCTGGACAGAACCAGACCCGGAGCCTTAATCACCTCCCAAGCTAAATTGACAGAAGAGACTACAATGCCCTAAGTAAGAATGAAATCAGGTTCTGTAATCTCAGACTCACTAGGACAAAGACTCAGAGAAAGAGCATCTGCCCGAACATTCTTGGTCCCAGGGAGATAAGAGATCTAAAAAATTTATCTGGTAATAAACAAGGCCCATCGGGCTTGTCTCAAGTTCAGCCTCTTAGCATTCTCTAAGAAAACCAGATTCTTATGGTCAGTAAGCCGCGTGAATGGGTGCTTAACTCCCTCAATGAGATGCCTCCACTCCTCCAGAGCTAACTTTATGGCAAGAAGTGAACGATTGTCGATGTCATAATTGAACTCTGGAGGAGAGAATTTCAGAGAAAAAAAAGCACAAAGCCTTAAATGCATTAGAGTGGTGGAACCCTGGGAAAGCACTGCTCCCACCCCTACCTCAGAGGCATCTACTTCCACCACTAAAGGCCTATTGACATCAGGCTGGACCAAAATTGGAGCAGAGGAAAAGACCTTTTTAAGTCTATTAAAGGCCTCAATGGCCTCCGGTCCCCAGTTAGACACGTCTGCCCCCTTCTGGGTAAGACCAGTGAGGGGTTTCACCACCTTGGAAAAACCCTTAATAAACTTCCGATCTGCAAAACTGTATGAGGTGTATGACTATAATGATGCAGATACAGTCACTGTGTGCTCTGTCAAACATCATTTTCGGTTGCATACATCTAGTTGAGGTGGGCACCAAGATGCAGTCGGCTATGTTATATTGCCTGTTTCAACTAGACATATACGGCCAAAACTTTTGTCCGACAGAGCACACTGTGACTCCACCTGCATCATCATAGTCAATAGCCCTGTCTGCGCATATGCCCAAATCCCATTTTGCAGGGCTTCGGAAGTAAGCCCAGATGGAGCTGAGAAAATATAAGCTTAAGGCCAAACGCTATGTGAACATAGCCTTGAGGTTTTTGATGCATTTTGTTAAGGTGCACAGCAATGTATTACAAATCCTTGGTGAACTTGAGTACCTGTAGTTCCATAATTTGTCACAGTGCAACATGTGCACAACCCTCTTTGCTTCACTTCCAGTCTGAACTCACTAGGTCGGACACTTCTTTCAGCTAAACAGGATTTCTGTGGTACTAAGTGAGATTAGTTAAGGTAATCAGACAATTTTTCAGCAATACAATACTGTAATTATTTTTGTCTAGAACTTGGAATTTCTTAAACTCAGTTAATTCGATAAGAAAAATGTAACAAAAATGATTTCACTGCATTTACCACTATATATAAAACCCATTATCATTGCCAGTGTTATTTGCACTTGACTATGCAAACAGTAATGCATATAAGTATGTGTATACCATAGCCGTCATTACATCAATTTTGCTGTTATTCGGTGCTGGGGAGCGAACTGTTAGTTTAGCATTCGTGGAAAATGGAGCTTCGGTCGGTGGTGCTGTTGGAGCAATGAAGAGGGTAGCTTGGGCTATGTTCGATATGTCTGATTTCTGAGACATGTCATCAACAGCAGCCAAAGCAAAATACAAAATTGTTCCATTTGCTATAACTACATTTTATTGTAAAAATGTAAATGCTTCAGTAGATCTGGCAGGCAGATGAGTAAGATTGGACATATGATGGGAGGTAATCCATAAAAGTTGTCTCAGAGATCTTTTGGACTGGGACTCATTCTTAATTCATAGCTTGTAGCTGGAAGTACAAAGAATCAAATCAACACCCTGGGCAGCGTGCAGGGACGCCGGCGCTACAGGGTACATTATTAAAGGATACAGGCTAGGACAGATGACATTATCACAGGGGCCCACCTCAGCCGTCGTGCAACCGAGGTCAGACCTGGTCAGGTACCTAGTTACGCCCCTCTGGGCTCTCCTTGGATAACGTCACAGTGGTTCCACCACCCAGTTCGCAACATGCCCCATCCTGTAATAATGTTCCGCATCCAGGCCCCATCCTGTAATAATGTTCCCCATCCTATCCTGGCCCTATCTCGTAATAATGTCCTCCATCGTGGCCCCCATACTGTAATAATTTCACCTTTGCTATAATAATGTCCTTACCTTGTTATAATGTCCTGGCCCCATTCTGCATTAATGTCACCAATCATGTAATAATGTTTTCCACCCTGTAATAATATTCCCCATCCTGGCCTCTATCAGTAATAATGTCACCCATTCAAGCACCATCCTGTAATAACGACTCCTGTCTTTGCCTCTTCCTGTAATGATGTCCCCCATCCTGTAATAATGTCCCCCTTCCTGGCCCCCATTCTGTAATAATGTTGCCTATCCTGTAATAATGTCTCCTATCCTGTAATAATGTTCCCTATTTTGTAATAATGTCCTCCATCCTGGCCCCTTCTTGTAATAATGTCACCCATCCTGGGCCCTTTATTTAATAATGTACCCCTGTCCTGGTCCCCTTAGCTTATAATGTCCGCTGCCTTGGGACATTATTTAATAACTAGATGGTGGCCCGATTCTAATGCATCGGGTTTTCTAGAATAGGTATGTGGCCGACCGGGCGCAAGCAGCAGAGCGGTGTTTACATTTGGCGCCAAAATCGCTGATTGGTCGAGGCCGGCAACCGCGACCAATCGGTAAAGCGGTGTTAAAATTAGGCGCCTATATCGCAGATTGGTCATGGCCGGCGGTCGCGACTAATCAGCAGAGCGGGTTTTAAATTTGGCGCCAATAATGCTGATTGGTCGCGGCCAGCGAACGCGACCCATCAGCAGAGCGGGGTTTAAATTTGGCGGCATTAATGCTGGTTGTTTGCGGCCGGCGGTCGAGACCAATCAGCAGAGCGGTATTTAAATTTTGCGCCAGTAATGGTGATTGGTCACGGCCACGACCAATCAGCAGAGCGGTGTTTAAATTTGTCGCCAATAATGCTGGTTATTCGTGACCGGTAACCGCGACCAATGAGCAGAGCGGTGTTTAAATATGGCGCAAATATCGCTGATTGGTCACGGCCGGTGGTTGCAACTAATCAGCAGAGCGAGGTTTAAATTTGACGCCAAAATCGCTGATTGGTCACGCCCAGCGGTCACGACCAATCAGCAGAGCGGGGTTTAAATTTTGCGCCAATACTGCTGATTGTTCGCGGCCGGCGATCGCGACCAATTAGCAGAGCATTGTTTAAATTTGGCGCCAATCTTGCTGATTGGTCGCATCTGCCGTCCGCTACCAATCAGCAGAGCGTTGCTTAAATTTGGCGCCAATCTCGCTGATTGGTCGCGGCTGGCGGTAGCGACCAATCAGCAGAGCGGTGTTTCAATTTGCCACCAAAATCGCTGATTGGTCGGGGCCGGCCACCGCGACCAATCAGCAGAGCGGGGTTTAAATTTGCTGTCCATATCGATGATTGGTCGGGGCCGGCGGCCGCAACCAATCAGCGTCGTATTAGTGCGGACCGGGGAGCAGCGCTGCCTGTGCGGGTACTTCTGCTGCGAGCAGCTGGGAGATGAGCGGCTACTCGCAGCAGAAGCATCCCGACTGGCGGCGACACTCCTCGGTCCTCCGTTCACACTTGCCGTGGGGGGATCATAGCGCTGTTTAAATTATGCGCCAATCTCGCTGATTGGTCGCGGTTGGCTGGCGGCCGCAACCAATCAGCAGAGCGTTGTTTAAATTTGGCGCCAATCAATAGAGCGTTGTTTAAATTTTGCGCTAATCTAGCTAATTGGTTGCGGTCGGCTGTCATCCGCGACCAATCAGCAGAGCGTTATTTAAATTTGGCGCCAAGCTCACTGATTGGTCGCGGCTGCCGTCCGCGACCAATCAGCAGAGCGTTGTTTAAATTTTGCGTCAATCTCGCTGATTGGTCGTGGCTGGAGTCCGCGACCAATCAGCAGAGCGTTGTTTAAATTTGGCGCCAAGCTCGCTGATTGGTCGGGACTGGCGTCCGCGACCAATCCGCATAGCAGTGTTTAAATGTGGCGCCAATCTCCCTGATTGGTCACGGCTGGCAACCGCGACCAATCAGCAGAGCGCTGTTTAAATTTGGCGCCAATCTCGCTGATTGGTCGCGGCTGGAGTCCGCGACCAATCAGCAGAGCAGTGTTTAACTTTAGCGCCAAGATCACTGATTGGTCGTGGGCGTAGAGCGCGACCAATCAGCGAATCGTATTCGTGAGGACCGGGGAGCGGAATCGTATTGGTGAGGACCGGGGAGCACCGCTGCCTGTGCGGCTACTTCCGCTGCGATAAGCCGGGACATGAGCGACTGCTCGCAGCTGAAGTATCCCGACCCGCAGCGCCGCTCCCCGGTCCTTCCTTGACACGCTAGCCACTGATATCCCCACAGTATCCACATGGTGTTACAAAGGTCCGGACATTTGTGTTAAAAATCGCTGATTGGTCGCAGGCGCTGCCCGCGACCAATCACCGATTTGGGCGCCAAATTTAAATATCGGCCGCGACCAATCACCGATTTTGGAGCCACATTTAAATAGTGTCCGCGACCAATCAGTACAGTATTGTTTAACTTTTGCGGCAAGATCAGTGATTGGTCATGGGCCAAGACAGCGACCAATCACCGATTTGGGCGCAACATTTAAATACTGTCCGCGACCAATCAGCACAGCGGTGTTTAAATGTGGCGCCAAGATCGGTGATTGGTCGCGGCCGATATTTAAATGTGGCGGCCAAATCGGTGATTGGTCGCGGGCAGCGCCAGCGACCAATCAGCGATTTTTAACACAAATGTCCGGACCTTTGTAACACCATGCGGATACTGTGGGGACATCAGCGGCTAGGGTGTCGAGGGAGCTCTGCGGGTCGGGATACTTCTGCTTCGAGCGCCCGCTCATGTCCCGGGTTCTCGCAGCGGAAGTATCCGCACAGGCAGCGGCGCTGACATCCATGCGCCTAGGGTGTGAAGGGAAGACCGGTGAGCGGCGCTGACATCCAATTGGTCGCGGCTGCTATTTAAATGTGCTGCACAAATCGGTGATTGGTCGCGGTCTTGGCCCGCGACCAATCATTGATCTTGCCGCAAAAGTTAAACACTACTGTGCTGATTGGTCGCGGACGCTGCCCGCGACCAATCACCGACGCTATTTAAATGTGGCGCCAAAATCAGTGATTGGTCGCGCCCGGCGTCGGCGACCAATCAGCACAGCGGTGTTTAACTTTTGCGGTAAGATCAGTGATTGGTAGGGTCCGAAGACCGCAACCAATCATCGAATCATCTTGGTGAGGACCGGGGAGCGGCGCTGCCTGTGCGGGTACTTCCGCTGCGAGAACCCGGGACATGAGCGGGCGCTCGCAGCAGAAGTATCCCGACCCGCAGCGCTGCTCCCTGGTCCTCCCTTCTGCATGGAGGTCAGCGGCGCCGGCGGTCGGGGTCCTTCCGCTGCTACCGGCCGGGAGATGAGCGCCTCGCGCCGCTCATCTCCCGGCTGCATCTCCGTCCCGCAGATGGGTCCGGTGGTCGAGGTCCTTCTGCTGGTACCGGCCGGGAGATGAGCGCCTCGCGCCGGTCATCTCCTGGCTGCTTCGCCGCTGAGCTCCGTCCCGCAGATGAGCTGCTAACGGCCGCCATCTTTTTTCAGAAATCCCGCGGCGCTGATTGGCCACTGCCGGACCAATGAGCGACGCGGGATTTCCAGGACAGACAGACAGACAGACAGAAAGACAGACAGACAGACGGGATAAGACGATTATATATATAGATGTCTGGTGCTCTTTCAAAACAATTAAATAAATAAACAATTCTTCTTACCTGTCCTCACTCATACAGCAAACATTGTCTTTTTCATCCTCAATAGTTGGAGTGACGTCATGCACCACCCGTGACTTGCACAGCAAAGTTGGCTGTCGACATCTGAGTGGCAGGTGGCCTGTATAGATATTGTGGTGTAGGGCGCTGCAATATATTTCACCTGAATGTGCATCCAAGGACGCACATTCAGCTGAAAGTGGCGCTGGTGTCAGTGAGGTCCCTGACTTCATGGCCTAGTCGTGGTCGCACCCTCTGTGACCACGATCGTTACACACTTGGTCTTCCGTAACAGAGTTCCAAGATGTTTGGAGCAAACTCTCTACCAAATTCTCTCCAAGACTGAATGAAAATGTAGGTAGAAGAAGGGATTCTGTTTTGAAGGCAAAGGACGGTTACAGCATATAATGATTTGAATTAGATTTCTCTTTTTGTTCACTCGTTTTGCATTTTGTTAATTGATAAAAAATCTATATTTTTTTATTTTTGAAAGCATTCTTACTTTTGCAGCACTTTTCCACACCTGCACAGTACTGTATGTTTATTACAGAATGCCTTATTTTTATAAGTTTCTCAATATGGAATTTGTTTTATAAAAACAATCACTCTTTAAGTTGACTATTTGGCTTCTGAAACCTTCATTGATAATCTGCCAGAACCAGGGAAAGTTGTGGCCATATATACCAGGCACCAGGTAAGGTCTTCCAGATTCTAAGACACTGATACTTAATCGCTATTTGATCTCCCCAGTTGTATTCAGTTATGATTTACAATGAAATACCTATATATAAGGCATATATACGGACATACCATTTCCCTGATACAAGTCATCACCATGGCCATCCATGATAAAATAATGGATCTATTCTCAATTGTTGCATACAAATCTGTGATCTTGTCTGGTTTATAGATGTCTTGAGGGATATTAGAGAGAATTTTAGACACATAAAATACTCCACCTAAAACTATCCGACTGAACTTTCCCACTTCTGGTCTTGGAGAATTCATGGTGACTACACCTGTAGAGATAATTGGGAAAATATTTAATGCAGAGCCGGCTGTAAGTCATTGTGCCTGGGCATGCTTACAGCCGGTACGCACAATGCTGTGATTGGTGACTGTAGCCTTCTTGGCACATCTACATGACTGAAGGCCGGAGGCTCCCGGGAGTATAAAATTTCATTTTCTCTGGGTAGTCGCACTTTCAATACAGCAGCCGGGCACCTTTCTAATTCAATTTGCCTGCAAATTAATCCTATATCTCCAGGTAAATAGTGTTATCTGAAGTGACAGGTTCCATTTAAGTGCACAATTTTTCAATTAAAATTATTGATATAAGTTGCTTTATTTCACATATAATAGGGTTGTCTCATCTGACACAACCCCTTTCAGAATGTGGCTAGGGCAGTGATCGACTGGTCAACCCAAAAATCCACCTTCTGGCTTTGTCGAGGCCATGTAATACAAGCTGATGCTACAGAGAGACAATTTTTTCAAGATTCATTATAACAATAAAATAGCTTGAAAATGTGCAAATAACCTTGAATCCATACTTAAAAAAATGGAATCTCCTCCCTCAGTGATCATTGTTCCTGCCATTTTATCATCATTTTGCCAATGTTGTACCTCCTTATAAATGACGACTACAAATTTGCTACATATCTCTTAATTCTAAATATAGGTTGCAATAATGGTTATGTGTGTCATGTAGATGACGGAGAGCTATAGAAGGTGCAAAGGTGGCTGCCACACCTGGGCTTTTATGCCTGAGAGAGAACGTAGAAGGACACTGGTGATATCAAAGGCACATGGGACCCTATTACAGATTTTGCACTAGGGCCCAGGAGCTTCACCTTACTCCTCTTTTTCCTCACATAAGGTTAGTTAATTTTATTCTTAGCAACCAGCATGTACGTTGCAGGGTTTTTTGAAGATTTCATAAATTACAGAATCTATCTCTGTGTCATACGGGAAATTCCTTACCCTATGCTCCTTTATAATTGACTATTAGTATCTTGTTTTTGACACTCTGACAATAGTCAGAGTGGACACAGACTATTTACCAAATATTCTTATCTTGTGGCTGTTCCTTGACCCCACAGTAGCTCACACCTAACTCCTCATTCTTATTACTTCAAGGTTGTCACTTTCCTGTGCCGGTCTTTGTTATTCTGTTAGTTTATTATGTATACTGTACAGTATTGATCATAAATTTTGACACACCTGTGTTCATGCAAAGGTTTTCCTTGTTCTTATTATTCAAACTGAAGGCAGCAAAACACAGAGGAACACAAAAAGAAACAAGGAGAAAAATAAATTACCCAGATTATATGCTAAACCTTAGATTCCTAAAAGTCCCCCTTTTACTCTGATGACAGCATTACACCTATTAGTAATAATAATAATAATGATTGCTATTATTGTTGCTATTTCTATAGCGCCAACATATTCCGCAGCACTTTACATTTTAGGCAGCACTTTACATTTTAGCATTTTTTCAAGTAGTTTCATCAGGTAGTGACCTGGATTGACTTTCAGTGAGCAAGTATTGACTTGTCAAGAGTTCATTTGTGGGATCATTGGCCTTCAGAAAGTCTTTGCAAGCATCTTGCTTGTTTTGCAGAGACATTGGTGGTACACAGTCCCATATAGTACTGAACCCTATTCTACATTTGGTCTAATCCACAATCTGTCAAAAACCACTTAACTAAGTAAAGATAAATTACTATCCATCATTACATTAAGACATGATGGTCAGTCAATCCAGAAAGTTACTAGAACCTTGATAGTATTCTCAAGTGCAGTCATGAAAAACATCAATTGCTATGATGAAACTGGTTCTTATGAGGACTACCCCAGGAACGAAAGTCCAAGAATTACCTATACTAAAGAGGACAAGTTAATCAGACTTACCAGCCTCAGAAATCACAAATTGACAGAACCTCAGAAAACAGCCCTCATAATTGATGCATAGTCAACAAGTAGCAGATCACCTCAGCAACACCTGTCCATAGAAGAAAGTGAGAAGCAGAACCTTTATGGTCAAATTACTGCAAAAAAACACTACTGAGGACCACAAGCAAGACAAAGAGAATTGTGTGGGCAAAGTAATACAAGGACTGGACCTTAGATCAGTGGAAATATGTACTGTGCTCTGATGTGTCAAATTTGAGTTTTTAAATCCCAAACACCAAGTCTTTGTGAGACACATAAAAGGTGAGTGGATAGTTTTTACATATGTAGTACCCATCATAAAGCATGCAGGGGTGCTTCATTTGGTGTCACTGTTGGTGATTTACTCTATATTGAAGGTATACAAACCCAGCATGGCTGGCACAGTATTCTGCAATGACATGCCATCCAATTTGGTTTGCTCCATTTCCGTTGCGAGAGGACAATGACCCAGAACACATCTGAAGGCTATGTAAAGGCTATGTGACCAAGAAGAAGAGGAATGGAGTGCTGTATCAGATGACATAACCTCTACAATCACCTGACCTCAACCCAATTGAGAAGGTTTGGGATGAGTTACACTGCAGAGTCATAACAAAGCAGCCAACAAGTGCACAGCTGCTCTTGGAACTCCTTCAAAACTGTTGGAAGCCATTCCAGGTGCCAACCCATTGAAGCTGTTTGAGAGAATGCCAATGGGGTTTAACAATGTCATCAGGGTAAAAGAGGGGGTACGTTGAGGAATCTAAGCTTTAACACATATTCCAGTTTGTTTCATGTGCGTTTCTTTACACCTTGTTTCTATATAATTTCCTTTGTGTATTTTCTGCCTTCAGAAATCTATAGCTTTGAACACTGCTTGAAGTTTTCATGTTCTCCTCCTCAGGATTATTATTATGTAAATAGCTAGAGGGTCCCTTTAAAATATAACCTTTAATAATCTTATTAAAATCACATAGCATGACCCCAAACCGACATAGTATTAAAAGAAGTAGGACATATTACATAATATAACCTCAGTTAGATATGATTAACCCCTTTACCCCAAAGGGGGTTTGCACGTTAATGACCAGGGCAATTTCTACAATTCTGACCACTGTCACTTTATGTGGTAATAACTCTGAAACGCTTCAACGTGTTATGCACACGCCGCTAGGTTCAGATACGAGTGAGACAAGTTACATGAATTCTTTGGAATCCTGGGGGAACCGTTACTCAGGGTGACCATAGACCATGTGCTACAGCTTCTCTCAGGCACACAGGGGTATTGACCCTCAGGCACAGACACGTAGGTTGTTTCACTTGCTGATCAGACACATTTGATAAGAGTCCTCATAAACGGTAGAACAGTAGCATTTAATAAGAAGCCGCACAGCCAGTGCAAGTTAAGTCTTATGAGCAACAGGCTCCAGTGACAAACAGTACAGTTTCCTTAGCAGCACAGCAGTTCACAGTCTTCCCAGTAGTACAGGACAGCACATTAATGAACAGAGCATTCTTTACAGTACAGTGAGATGGAGGAGGGGGGAGGGTTTGCTGAGGGAGATGATCCCTGTGACATCATTTCTTCCAGTCCTTATCTTTATGCCTGACAATACTCTTCACTGCTAGTTCAGGAACTCTACTGTGCTTAGCTTCACTCCTGACTTGAATCCTTTTCACTTGCAGGGGCGATTCTGTGAGATACAGAACACACACACCACCTTTCTCTTCGGCTCCAGCCAGACAGTAAACAACTTCCCCACAGTCCCCCTGGGTCTCTGCTAAAACACTCCCCTTCTCCTGTGACTGTGTTAACCCCTCTAGTTGCTGGATGCTTCTGGAGCACATCACTTCCTGTCTCATGTGCTTGTGTTACCTCTAACAGTTGCTGAATGCTTTTAAAGCAACAGCATTACTTCTGCATGTCACACTCTTCCCTCCTTTTTGAATGTCGTCCTCGACATTCGTCTTAATTGGTCAATCTGACCAATTCTGAGACAGTGGTGAAAGATAGATAACTTTATATACACATCGGCATTGTGAAATTGGTATAATGTTCATAAACATTGATAACAACCTAATCTTATGACCTTTTTCTTGTGGGATGCCTGTAAGAAATAAACAATTAACACAATTAAAACAATCAGCATCTCTTCAGCTGGAGCCTTTCGTACGTCTTCAACCAGCTCTCTCTCTCTATCCTTTAACAGTTCTTTGTTTCTACAAAGTCTTTTAAGGAAAATCAAAGCATGAAAACAAGTTTTTCCATTAGGCAACATCTTTCATACTGCCTCTCGGTGGTGAATACCACTCAAGTGGGCCTACCTTGTCCGCAGGCAGAGATACCTGTTTCCAGATGACAGTCCTTGGCACTTGACTCAGTTCACCAAGTGTCTCATAAGTCAGCATCACGGGCCTCCTCACTTCTTGAGTCGACATTCTCCTGGTGAGTTGTTCCCCAGAGATCACAGGTGATTCGGTCACAGAAATGTCTTCCGCCGCACTCATTTCCCGTGATTCCTCAGATGCTCTTGGAGCTGACTCTGTAAGTTCCTGTACTTCTCCTGAGTCACTTGTTTCCGCATGGTCTGGCAATTCCGCTCCTCCTGAGTGTCGATCGGTCTCTTCAGGGGCCGATGTTCAATCATCAGATCTGAATTGGACTTCATCTGTACTCCTTGATACAAACTCTGGAGCCTCAGGACTTAATTCACTCTCCTGAGGATGGTACATCCCTCTCCTTGCCGGTCCATGAAATACAATGGTGTGCTCTTCTTCATCAGAACTTTCAAGGTCACTATCCACCTCCGGAACTTCAGTCTGTGGTGGTCCCTTAGTCGATCTCGGAATATGTCGGTCTACTTCTGGGAAGTCTTGTTGTGGTGGGAGATAATCACAGGGTACTAGTAAATTCCGAAGGATTTTTCTGGTTTTCTTGTCTCACGTTTCCAATCTGATTTCGTACACTGGGCGACCACATACACCTTGTCTTCCCAGTATGATCGGAGTTTTCCTGGACCGCCTTTCTCACATACATTCTTAACTAGCACCCAACTTCCTGGTGCCAATTCTGATCTATAACATTTTCGATCATAGGTACTCCTTACTCTTGCTCTGCCCTTGCATAACCACTTTGGACGCTATGTTGTATGCCTCTGCCATCCGTTCCTTCAATTTCTGAATGTACTTTGGATGCATTCTGTAAGTCTCTGACACCGGAGTATCGAACATGATGTCAATTCTCAGTCTTGGCGATCGTCCATACAATAGGAAAAAGGGTGAGTAACCCATTGCATCTCTCTTTGTACAGTTATAGGCATGTACCACTTTTGACAGAGAACTCATCCAGTCTTTCTTCTCGTCAGCTGTTAAAGTGCGCAACATCGACAATAATGTCCGGTTAAAACGTTCCACTTGTCCATTACCCTCTGGGTGATAGGGCGTTGTGTGGGATCTCTGAATTCTACAGTACTTTTCTAGCTTGGCAAAGAGCTGGTTCTCAAATTCTCTTCCTTGGTCGTGGTGTAACCTCGTAGGCAACCCAAACCTCAAAGCAAAATCATTGAAGATGTTTTCTGCTGCTGTTTGACACGATTTATTGGTGGTGGCATATGCTTGAGCAAATCAAGTGAAATGGTCCATCACCACCAAGATGTATTCGTAACCACCCTTGCACGTCTCGAGATGTAGGAAGTCTATTTAGACCATCTCAAACAGATACGTAGTTTGGATGTTGCCCATAGGTGCCCGGGTTGATGTGTTGGGATGTTTATCTTTCAGACATCCACACTCCCTGGTCACTTACATCTCAATATCTCTCTGCATGTACGGCCAGAAGAAACGTTCACGGATCAAATTTGTTGTCCTTTCCACTCCCAGGTGTCCTATGTTTTCATGGAGCTCTTTGAAGACCAACCTACGGAATACTCTGGGTAGTACCAATTGCCGGTTTTGTTCTCCTTTATGATACCGGATACCATCTTCACTGAGGTAGAGCTTCGTCCATTCTTTCATTAAAACAGATACTGCTGGTGACTCATTGTCTCTCTCCCGTTTACTGGGAAACCGATTTTGGTCCACATAAAGTAGTATTCTACCAATTATCTGATCTTCCCGTTGTGCTCTATGGATTTTCCCTTTTGGTAGTTGTTAAATAGACCGGGGGTGATCTTGTTTTCTCGCTTTTATGGTGGTTTCCACCGTCAACGGACACCACAATGGTGTGTCTTCCTCCTGATAAGCTTGTATTGCTTGGGTAGTGCTCTTAATTGCTTTCAGACTGACTTCCTCTGAGCATTCTTGCATGAACTACTCAGGCTCTAGTGTGTCAGCATCCACATTTGCATTTTCCTGGCCTGTACTTGATGCTGAAATTGAAGTCAGCTAGATCAGCGACCCATCTCTGACCCATTGCATTCAGTTTGGCTGTAGTAAGGACATAGGTCAAAGGGTTGTTGTCAGTGTATACCTCAAAATCTTTGCTGTAGTAGAGATAATCTCTAAATCGTTCACAGATAGCCCATTTCAATGCCAGGAACTCCAGTTTTCCGGAATGTAAACGGTAATTCTTCTCGACGTCTGTCAACGTTCTAGAACCGTAACCGATGACTCTCATTTTTCCATCTTGATGTTGATACAGGGAAGCTTCCAATCCAACTTGAGAAGCGTCACAATGAAGAACAAATTGTAAATTGAAATCAGGATATCCCAAGATGGGTGGTTTTACCAGGTAGTATACGAGTTCTTCCAATACCTCCTGGTGGTCTGCTATCCAGAGAATGGGCTGTTGGGACGAAACAGCGTTGTTTCTTTTAAGCACGGTCCTACCCGCTTTCTTCTTTTTCTCCGTGGGTGTTGTTGTCTCTGTCGTTCCCCCCAAGAGGAGGTATAGTGGGGCGGCAATCCTGGAGAATTTCCAAACGTAAGTACGATAGTAGGAGAGGAATGCTAATATCTGCCTCAACTCCCTAACGGAAGATGGCCACTTGTCATTTAAGGCCAGTACTGGAGTGATCTCTATTGGGTTCATGGCATATCCTTCTCTGGACACAATTTTCCCTAGAAATCAGTCTTGTCTTTTGAACAGTTCACACTTCTTTAGGTTCAACTTAACTCCATGTTGTTGATACCCTTGTAATATGGTCCTCACGTGTTCAACATGCTCCCGGAAGGATTTGCTGTGTACCACATTATAATCCAAGTACGGCTGGCAGATATCGCCCCTCAATCCTTCTACGCATGTCTCCATGCTCCTCTGTAATTCGACTGAAGCTGAACCGAGCCCAAACGGTATGCGGATCCACTCATATAATCCCCACGGTGTGATGAATGCTGTCAAGGGTCTACTGGACTCTTCGACAAACCCTTGGTGGTATGCCTTACCCTGATCGAGGACAGAGAACCAGGTGCTTCCTGATAGGCTATCCAGCATATCTTGGATTTTTTGTATCTGGTGTCGATCATGTACTGACTTTCGATTTAGTTCCCGGTAATCACAACAGAGTCTCAGAGTACCGTCCTTCTTCCTAACACAGACAATAGGAGAGGAATAAGACGACTTTGACTTTTGGACCCAACCTCTGTTGATGAGATCTTGTAAATATTCTTTCACAGTCATTTTTATATTATAATACAACTGTTCTGAGGAAAAAACGTGGCTAACATGTAACCTCAGAATAAAAAACCTTTAATCAGAAAAATATCTTAAAAAGCGGACAAACATACACATTCATGTGAAAAAAACACACTAAAGGTACTGGACTCTATTGGTTTATTCCATAGAGCCCTAATTGGCAAAAAGAAGGGGATATCTCACACAGCTAGTATACCATTTATCATAATCAAGTAATTCCCTCCTTTATACAGATAGAAAGGATTATATAGAATCATATAGCGAGTCTTTCAGTACTTCACAAGAATAAGTGCAACTCTGTGAACAAAGTGATTGTAGTGCATAATTAAAGCAAACAAATAGGATCACTCTTACATAGAACTCTACACTAAATCGTAATGCTAGAAAGGGATATCATGACTAGTGTTGAGCCACCCCCATAGTGTTCGGGTTCGGTTCGGTTCGTCGAACACCGGGATGTTCGAGGAACTGTTCGTCGAACTGTTCGTCGAACACCTTAGAACACCGTCGAACACCGTTAAAACCAATGGCAGGCAAACAAAAACACATAGAAACACATAGAAAACACCTGCAAAGGTGTCCAAAAGCTGACAAACTGCTCAGAAGACACTCTCTTTAAAAAAGCCGGCCGGCAAATTCAGCAGCGGCATACACCGGTACCCGACAATTTAGACAAGAAGGAATAGAGCATCACACATAGATTAGATAGATAGAAACATGTCAGTCACACATATAAGAAGCACAGTGACAGTGTTGGTTACTGCACTTGTCATTTAGTGTAAAGGATTTATTAAAAAAAATATTAGTGTTTTCATGCACCGTCTCTTTAAAAAAGCCGGCCGGCAATTCAGCAGCGGTACCCGACAATTTAGAACAGAAAGAATAGAGCTTCACACATAGATTAGATAGATAGAAACATGTCAGTCACATATATAATAAGCACAGTGACAGTGTTGCTTACTGTACTTGTCATTTAGTGTAAAGGATTTATTTAAAAAAATAATAGTGTTTTCATGCACTGTCTCTTTAAAAAAGCCGGCCGGCAATTCAGCAGCGGTACCCGACAATTTAGAACAGAAAGATAGAGCATCACACATAGATTAGATAGATAGAAACATGTCAGTCACATATATATGAAGTACAGTGATAGTGTTGGTTACTGTACTTGTCATTTAGTATTAAAATAAAGGATTTATTATTAAAAAAATTGGCGTGGGGTTCCCCTTAATTTTAGGCTCTAGCGGAGGTTAAGCAGACGGCTGGGGCAGATGTTTGAAGCCTGGGAAGGGGGTAATACCCACGGAGCTTCCCAGGCTACTAATATCAGCCCCCAGCTGAATACATAGCCTTTACTAGCTATTAAAATGGGGGACCCCCCCCAAAAAAATGACGTGGGGTCCCCCCTAATTTAATAGCTAGCAAAGGCTAGGCAGACAGCTGGGGGCTGATATTAATAGCCCAGGAAGGGAGCCATGAATATTGGCCCCCTCCCAGGCTAGAAACACCAGCCGACAGCCGCCCCAGAAATGGCGCATTCATAGGATGCGCCAATTCTGGCACTTAGCCTCGCTCTTCCACGCTGCCCTGGTGCGGTGGCAGGGGGTAATAGGGTTGGGGTTGATGTCAGCTTATAATGCCAGCTGACATCAAGCCCAGGTTAGTAATGGAGAGGCGTCTATAAGACACCCCCATTACTAACCCCATAGTCAAAGTTAAAAAAAACACAAACACCCAGAATAAAGTCCTTTAATTGAAATAAAGACACAATCCTTTATTGTTCTAAATTAAACCATACTTACCATCACGCCCATTCCAGCTGAAGCCAACGATCTCCTGCAATAAAAGAAAAATAATAAAGCAACCTCATCCTTACCTTTCCATGGTTCCCACGACAGCTTCAGCTCTGCTACATCGAGATGACAGGCTGGACCGCAGCAGAACGCTGCCATCCAGCCTGTCATCCCGCAGACACTGAGAAGCGCAGGCTTCCTTGCGCTGCTCAGCGTCTCTCTGTGACGACATCCAGAGGAGCCGAGTTCATGTCCAATGAACTCGGCTCACCTCATGCACGTCACTGACAGCGTGGGAAAATTCTCACGCTGAAGCGCTGATTGCAGGAGAATTTTCCCACGCTGTCAGTGACGTGCAGGAGGTGAGCTGAGTTCATTGGACATGAGCTCACCTCATGCACATCACTGACAGCGTGGGAGAATTCTCCTGCACTCAGCACTTCAGCGTGAGAATTTTCCCACGCTGTCAGTGACGTGCATGAGGTGAGCCGAGTTCATTGGACATGACCTCGGCTCATCTGGATGCCGTCACAGCGAGACAGTGAGGAGCGCAAGCATGCCTGCGCTTCTCAGTGTCTGCGGGATGACAGACTGGATGGCAGCGTTCTGCTGCGGTCCAGCCAGTCATCTCGATGTAGCAGAGCTGAAGCTGTCGTGGGAACCATGGAAAGGTAAGGATGAGGTTGGTTTATTATTTTTCTTTTATTGCAGGAGATCGTTGGCTTCAGCTGGAATGGGTGTGATGGTAAGTATGGTTTAATTTAGAACAATAAAGAATTGTGTCTTTATTTCAATTAAAGGACTTTATTCTGGGTGTTGTGTTTTTTTTAAATACTTTACTAGAAATTCATGGCGGTCATGTCTAATACTGGCGTGACCCCATGAATTTTGGGCTTGGGGCCAGCTGATAATACCAAGCTGGCCCTAACCCCTTTATTACCCAGTGAGCCACCGCACCAGGGCCCTGGATGAGTTGGGTACAGCGCCAGAAGATGGCGCTTCTATGAACGCGCCATTTTCCGGGGTGGCTGCGGACTGCAATTTGTAGCGGGGGGGGCCCAGAAAGCTTGGGCCTCCCTGCGCTGCAGATTCCAGCCCCCAGCTGCCTAGTTGTACCTGGCTGGACACAAAAATAGGGCGAAGCCCCACGTACTTTTTTTTTAATTATTTCATGAAATTCATGAAATAATTAATAAAAAAAGGCCTTCCCTATATTGTTGTGTCCGGCCAGGTACAAATAGGCAGCTGGTGGTTGGGGGCAGCCCGTTCCTGCCTGCTGTACCTGGCTGGACACAAATATAGTGCGAAGCCCCACTTCAATTTTTTTTAATTATTTCATGAAATTCATGAAATAATTAAGAAAAAAAGGGCTTCCCTATATTGCTGTGTCCGGCCAGGTACAAATAGGCAGCTGGTGGATGGGGGCAGCCCGTTCCTGCCTGCTGTACCTGGCTGGACACAAATATAGTGCGAAGCCCCACTTCAATTTTTTTTAATTATTTCATGAAATTCATGAAATAATTAAGAAAAAAAGGGCTTCCCTATATTGCTGTGTCCGGCCAGGTACAAATAGGCAGCTGGTGGATGGGGGCAGCCCGTTCCTGCCTGCTGTACCTGGCTGGACACAAATATAGTGCGAAGCCCCACTTCAATTTTTTTTAATTATTTCATGAAATTCATGAAATAATTAAGAAAAAAAGGGCTTCCCTATATTGCTGTGTCCGGCCAGGTACAAATAGGCAGCTGGTGGATGGGGGCAGCCCGTTCCTGCCTGCTGTACCTGGCTGGACACAAATATAGTGCGAAGCCCCACTTCAATTTTTTTAAATTATTTCAGGAAATTCATGAAATAATTTAAAAAAAATTGACGTGGGGCTTCGCACTATATTTGTGTCCAGCCAGGTACAGCAGGCAGGAACGGGCTGCCCCCAACCACCAGCTGCCTATTTGTACCTGGCCGGACACAACAATATAGGGAAGCCCTTTTTTTCTTAATTATTTCATGAAATAATTTAAAGAAAATTGACGTGGGGCTTCGCCCTGTTTTTGTGTCCAGCCAGGTACAACTAGGCAGCTGGGGGCTGGAATCCGCAGCGCAGGGAGGCCCAAGCTTTCTGGGCCACCCCCGCTGCAAATTGCAGTCCGCAGCCACCCCGGAAAATGGCGCGTTCATAGAAGCGCCATCTTCTGGCGCTGTACCCAACTCATCCAGGGCCCTGGTGCGGTGGCTCACTGGGTAATAAAGGGGTTAGGGCCAGCTTGGCATTATCAGCTGGCCCTAAGCCCGAAATTCATGGGGTCACGCCAATATTAGACATGACCACCATGAATTTCTAGTAAAGTATTTAAAAAAAACACAACACCCAGAAAAAAGTCCTTTAATTGAAATAAACACACAATTCTTTATTGTTCTAAATTAAACCATACTTACCATCACGCCCATTCCAGCTGAAGCCAACGATCTCCTGAAATAAAAGAAAAATAATAAAGCAACATCATCCTTACCTTTCCATGGTTCCCATGACAGCTTCAGCTCTGCTACATCGAGATGACAGGCTGGACCGCAGCAGAACGCTGCCATCCAGCCTGTCATCCCGCAGACACTGAGAAGCGCAGGCTTGCTTGCGCTCCACAGTGTCTCTCTGTGAGGGCATCCAGATGAGCCGAGTTAATGTCCAATGAACTCGGCTCACCTCATGCACGTCACTGACAGCGTGGGAAAATTCTCCTGCACTCAGCGCTTCAGCGTGGGAGAATTCTCACACTGAAGCGCTGAGTGCAGGAGAATTCTCCCACGCTGTCAGTGACGTGCAGGAGGTGAGCTGAGTTCATTGGACATGAGCTCACCTTATGCACGTCACTGACAGCGTGGGAGAATTCTCCTGCACTCACCGCTTCAGCGTGAGAATTTTCCCACGCTGTCAGTGACGTGCATGAGGTGAGCCGAGTTCATTGGACATGAACTCGGCTCATCTGGATGTCGTCACAGAGAGACGCTGAGCAGCGCAAGCAAGCCTGCGCTTCTCAGTGTCTGCGGGATGAGAGGCTGGATGGCAGCGTTCTGCTGCGGTCCAGCCTGTCATCTCGATGTAGCAGAGCTGAAGCTGTCGTGGGAACCATGGAAAGGTAAGGATGAGGTTGCTTTATTATTTTTCTTTTATTGCAGGAGATCGTTGGCTTCAGCTGGAATGGGTGTGACGGTAAGTATGGTTTAATTTAGAACAATAAAGGATTGTGTCTTTATTTCAATTAAAGGACTTTATTCTGGGTGTTTGTGTTTTTTTTAACTTTGACTATGGGGTTAGTAATGGGGGTGTCTTATAGACGCCTCTCCATTACTAACCTGGGCTTGATGTCAGCTGGCATTATAAGCTGACATCAACCCCAACCCTATTACCCCCTGCCACCGCACCAGGGCAGCGTGGAAGAGCGAGGCTAAGTGCCAGAATTGGCGCATCCTATGAATGCGCCATTTCTGGGGCGGCTGACGGCTGGTGTTTCTAGCCTGGGAGGGGGCCAATATTCATGGCTCCCTTCCTGGGCTATTAATATCAGCCCCCAGCTGTCTGCCTAGCCTTTGCTAGCTATTAAATTAGGGGGGACCCCACGTCATTTTTTTTGGGGGGTCCCCCATTTTAATAGCTAGTAAAGGCTATGTATTCAGCTGGGGGCTGATATTAGTAGCCTGGGAAGCTCCGTGGGTATTACCCCCTTCCCAGGCTTCAAACATCTGCCCCAGCCGTCTGCTTAACCTCCGCTAGAGCCTAAAATTAAGGGGAACCCCACGCCAATTTTTTTAATAATAAATCCTTTATTTTAATACTAAATGACAAGTACAGTAACCAACACTATCACTGTACTTCATATATATGTGACTGACATGTTTCTATCTATCTAATCTATGTGTGAAGCTCTATTCTGTCTGTTATAAATTGTCGGGTACCGCTGCTGAATTGCCGGCCGGCTTTTTTAAAGAGACGGTGCATGAAAACACTATTATTTTTTTTGATAAATCCTTTACGCTAAATGACAAGTACAGTAAGCAGCACTGTCACTGTACTTCATATATATGTGACTGACATGTTTCTATCTATCTAATCTATGTGTGATTCTCTATTCTTTCTATTCTAAATTGTCGGGTACCGCTGCTGAATTGCCGGCCGGCTTTTTTAAAGAGACGGTGCATGAAAACACTATTATTTTTTTTGATAAATCCTTTACGCTAAATGACAAGTACAGTAAGCAACACTGTCACTGTACTTCGTATATATGTGGCTGACATGTTTATATCTATCTAATCTATGTGTGAAGCTCTATTCTTTCGGTTCTAAATTGTCGGGTACAGGTGTATGCCGCTGCTGAATTGCCGGCTTTTCATGTTTCACTGTTGGCACTGTTCCTATCGATTTGGGCAATCACTGTAATGCCACAACCACCATGGCTGTGGCATTACAGTGAGTGGCAGACAATCCCTGCATGATTGGTGCTCTAAATAGCGCCAGACATGCAGGACACGCTTTTGGTGCACGAACAGTTATCGAACATAACCTCGAACAGCCGAATTTTTTGCAAATCGTTCGGGTTCGTCGAACAACTCGAACACCGCCCAAAACAGCTCGAATTTGAGATTGGCGAACAGTTCTAGTCGAACACCGCTCATCTCTAATCATGACCAACGAGTACTCCAGAAGGAGTGTGAATGGATATTTAGACTGAATAGTCTCACACCAAAAGGCATTAATGAACAGCTGTCATGTGCCCCTTTCTTATAGGTTCTCCTTTAATGGTTTGTTTGTTTTTCTGAGGGATTTTCTTGCATGCACATTACTCAGGCCCAGTTTTGGACCAAAAATTGATTGTTGACCTGTCATAAATAATCTATGGGTTGGCCTATGCTTGGGACACCCACATCTTGATTTATATTTACATCATGTATATTCTCCTTCCCGGTCCATTAGGTTTACCTTTAAGTACATCATATTTATGTATAGACAAAATAAACCCCCAATTTAAGCTGAACTCATTTTTCAGGGCTATTAAGCCATATTGTTTAGGGGGTTTATAAATTATAAAAAAACAAACTATAAAAAATCTTTTCATCAAACCTAGATTATTTTTGGGCCCCTTCCTTGAGTATTGTGGTCTATAGAGTGACATCTCTATATCTTCTATAAGTGAAAGGTAAAGTGTCTATATCTGCTGGCCTGCCTGCTGTTTGCGCATCTATGCGCACATATGTTGCAGCCTTTTGGCGGGGTTATGCCCCCTACTGATGTCTCTGGCTGGGGGGCGCATCATCCTTTGCGATGCTGCACTATGCGTTGTAATAAGTGGAACGCAGGTGCTTTTCAGGGGAGCGCCGGATGTGACGCCTTAAACCTTGAGCCTTGTGTTCCAAGGGCTGGAAATCACAAATACCATATTGCCGAGCACTGGAAGTGACGTCGGCGGAAACCGGAAACTATGCGTTCCACGATGTGCAGCGCACGCTGACCTGTCAGATATAAGAGTGCTGGATTAGACCAGCAATGGGGACTATGGAGCGCAAACATATGGAGTATGGTACCTATCTGTTTACAGGTTACACACCTGGTATCTATTATTGGGACTTTCTGGGACCGATGGAATCGGGGGGAGGATGTATTTAAACAGGATTAGTGGAAGGTTTGAGTTACCTACCCTAGTTCTGATTATCAAAATGGACTGATCATCAGCATGCATTTATATATTATATATCTATACCCTGGACATTTCTTTTGTATCAGTCTCCTGAGGAACCGTACTTTGAGGAAATGGGACACTGATCAGAGACCTGAGACATGAGGACACGATTTTGAGGCTTTAGGCTTCTATCATCTATCTGGGACCATTTTTCATTTCTGGTCATCTTAAGTCTTCTATTGGAGACACTGGGACACTGACAAAAGGCTGAAACCTTCGTTATACATCCTGGACCATCTCCTTATGGGCAAGATAAGTCATCTATTTATATTACTCTCATAGTTTTTTTCACTGTTTTTTACATTATATCCCTTAGATTGCATCGGATTGTGGTGCAATTAGGATTATATTCTAGGTCGAGCTAGGATATTTAGGGATAGCTGACGTGGAGCGGGGGCGCCAAAATCGCCAACTTTAACTAGGGTGCCATTTTTAGGGCTCTATGGAATAAATCAATGGAGTCCAGTACCTTTAGTCTGTTTTTCTCACATGAATGTGTATGTTTGTCCGCTTTTTAAAGAGATTTTTCTTATTAAGGCTATGTGCCCACGATGCAGAAATGCTCAGGATTTTTTCCTGAGCTTTTCTGCATCTACCTGGCAGAAAAAAACGCATGCGGATTGTACATGCGTTTTCCTGCCAGGGACATGCGGAAATGGAGCATTATTCACTTGGAAAGTGCAAACAGCATGGATTTATATAGTGTGACCCGAGAGAGTGGTTAAAAATAAAAAAAAATAATTGTACACTCCGTTCTCCCTTGCCTGCAGCGGTGGATTGAAAGACATGCCGACGTCAGCGTCGCGTGACCCGTCACATGACTCTGACGTCAACGCAGGTCCTTCAATCCACCGCGAAGTGCCGGGAAGCAAGGAGGAGCGCAGCGCGGGCCGCCGGAAGGTAAATATACATTTATTTTTTATTTTATTCTTTTTTTACAGATTTTTTAACGGTACCTGGGTGTGGATGAGACTCTCCTCTCCTCTACACCCGGGTACCATCCGCACATCAGAACGCGCCAATTATGCAAGTACAAATGCAGTCTTGCGGAATTGGCGCGTTCTAATGCAAGTCAATGGCGGCGAAAACGCAGCGCTTCCGCAAAATAATTGGTAGTGCTACGTTTTTTTACGCAATGATAATGCGCAGCGGAAATTTTCGCAGCATGTGCACAGCACATGCCGCATATCATTGGGGACCATTGCTGCCCTTCTACCATGCGTTTTTAATGCGTTTCCGCAGCTATAAAAACGCTGCAGAAACGCATTAAAAACGCATCGTGGGCACACAGCCTAAAGGTTTTTCATTCTGAGGTTACACGTAAGCCACAAATATTCTTTCACTTCACTGTGTAATGGTTTAGGCACAGATATGTAACTTCTGGTTACTGGGGTCGTGTCTTTCAAATTGATTTTCAACTGCAACGATGGGATACAGCCTATTTCAGAGTCATCTTTGGAGAACACACGACACTCTTCTCTCAGCATCTATTTTGCTACCGCTATATCTTCAGCACACAAGTGTTCCAGGGGTACTGGGGGATCCCGGGACTCCGAGGTGGGTCGTGCAATTTTTTCCTGTTCCTGTTCCTTGGTGGGGAGACTGAATTCATTGTAGACCCCTGGGCGGGTCTCACACTGGCTGGATATATCGCTTTAACAGTTTCGATGTGACCTAACACAGTCTTTGGATCCAGTCTAATTTCGTGTCTCGTAGTATTCATCACCAGTATTGTCACTCGAGCAAACCCACCAGTAGGAATCGTAAGCACAGTCTCACCTTGAACTAGGCCTTCCGGAAGTTCTGAGGAGTCTTTTGGCATGAACAGTCTTTTCTGGACTTTTCTTCTCGGTTCTACCCATACTCCACACCTCATCCCACCATTTGGCTTGCAGGGATGATGGTTGGGCACCAGCCTGCCTTGACTTCTTTTAGGTCCATTGTATTCTGTGCTTTCTTTACTCTATGAATCACATTTTCCGCCATGGAGTTGGGTATGGCAAGCGATGTGGCAATTGCATCCACCACCATTGTCCCTGACTTGTGTTTCGTGATAACCTCACTGATTATATTATAACCAAGGATAGGATCCTCTGCCACATTCTGATCACTGGTCACGAGAAAAGGTACCAAGAGCTGAATGGTGTTGCTGTTCTTCGTGGCTCTGATTTGGAAAGTCACTTCCACCCAGCCTATGAAAGGAATTTCAGTCTGGGTGACAGCTTTGCCGTGGAGTTCCACTGGTCCCAAGAGTTCTTTGAGTGACCGAAGGCAAGTGTGTGGCAGGTAGCGCCTTCTCCATTCTTCATTTAAATGGCTTGCTTGGGCTACTGTGTCCCACAGTGCTTTTACTAGGAGTCCTTCTAACTGGCACTGTATAAAGATCCTTTCACCGATTAGTCTGATGAGGCTATCTTTACTGACTGAGGAATCCTCCTCCCATGAGTACATCGTTTGACCTCCGCACTGGGCATTAAGTAACTGATGTCCCTGTCTCCCTTGCAGCTGTTGTAGATGGGAGCACACTTTGGGATAGTACTGACGCAGCCGTTTTGCCTCATGCGCCATTCTGGGGTTTGGTGAGATTTGGATTTGCTTCTGGGGCCTCCTCCGTGTTGCGGTTACCAGTCGCCCCACACTGGCAACCTCCTGTCTTTTAACCCAAACGACCGTGACCATTGGCACTCCTTGGCATAATGTCCTTCCTCACCACATCTTAGACAGTGGACACATACCGTACACTGATTTGATGAACGGCAAGCTTCACAAGCCGGGTATATTCTGTTTTGGAACCCACTCCTGGGTCTGAGGGATGCAGGTTCTGGCCTGGAACAAATCAACTTTTTCGCCTCAATCAACTCGGCTCGCAGTTCTCCCATTACTTCCTCCCAGTCAGCGCTGTCAGGCCTCTCTTTTGTTGGTGATTTAAGGTTCTCTCTCAGAGGTGGCACTGGAGGGTCTCTATGATGCTCTTCGGACTGGCCACCAGGAGTCTCCAACTTCAGCTGACTCATTTTGGTGATTTTAGGAACAGAGCCTTTCTTTAACTTCTGTTCGCTCTCTGACTCTGACCTCATTAATTTTTTCAATTAGGACTTTGTCCAAAATGTCAGAATCTTCTAGGAACTGTTTCAGCTGCAACATGATATCTTTGCTGATTAATCCCATTCCCAATGATCTCAAGAACTTCTTCTGGACTGGTCCAGCATCAAACTTCTCTTCTGCTTCTATATCTCTGGACGTAAACAACAGTCTATGACGCGCCCCCAGGGCTGTGGGGTACTCGGTAGCCGGGCCGGTCGATGTTGGGAGATGTCACAGTGGCAGTGACCCGGTCCGTGACCCAGGGCGGTCAATAAAAGGGGAATAAAGATAAGGGAATATAGTTTTTATATAATGTTCGTGACGCCACCTGTGGTATGCGGCTATATGGAGCCGCCGCTGCGGTGCATAACCTCTGGAGCTGAAGATGACGCAGCAGAGTTGGTTCAGCTTTCCACAGGCAGAGTTTAGCTCCAGGGCAGGAACTGGTGATTTTATCGATGTTGCTGTGCAGTGTAGTGCAGGGAATGGCGCAGTTAATAATCAGTCCACAACTTAATGGCGGTTTCCTCTTATCTTTACTTGTGGTGGCTAGGCAGAGTGGTGCACGGGTACTAGCTGGTAGTAGAGGTCCGGGCGGCCTGGAAGCAAGTTGGGAATCCACCTCGCCAGGTGAAGTTGGAGGCTTTCCCTTTGTGCTAATCTCTTTGGCCTTGCTGCTTATAGCTGTGCTGTGGCCCTCATCCCTGAGTAAAACGTCTTTGTGCTCACCCGTATGGCAGGCAGCTCGGGCCCTCCTGGAGTGTCGCTCCCACGTGGCGGTGCTGGGCCCTATGTGCTGCGGAGCCTCGGGGCGTCTGATGGGGCCAGGAGACCTGCAGTCTCCTTCCCTCTGGTTTCTGCTGCTGGGCCTTCAGTGCCCCACAACCTCAGACTCCGGTGTTCTTCTGCGCTTCCCTCTGGGGTGAACTGCCATGCAGCTCCACTCCCCAGGTCTTTCCTCGTCGCTGTCCTGTATTCAACTCCTCACTAACTCTAACTAACCCCGCCTCTAGATCCCAGTTGCTAAGGGGAGGAGCTCCCCTTGCTGGTCTGGAGCCAGGAAAGTGTTGCATGCTAGTATACCTGACTAGGTGACTCCTGCTTGCTTCCAAGCATTGCATCACCTCTTGTGAGGGAGGCAATGCCACTGTGGCAACCAGACTCCTGGGGTGCCACATCTATTCTTCAGTTCAATTTCTCTGAGCAAGAAACTTTGGGGTGATTCATTATTTTTCTGTGAGAGGTTAATGAGTCGGTGGAACAATTCTGAAGTATTCTCTTCTTTATAGTGCCCTTTTAAAATCATCTTCAGCTGTGGCAAGGTTAATTGTCTCTTCATTTCTAACATACTACGGAGGTTCAGTCCTGGGCTGATTGCTTTCACCACCCCCTCAACGATCTCATCTGGCTGGTAGCCTTTCTGTAATTCTGCATCAATCTGGTGCAACAAGTTCCTATAAGACAGTATCTCTTTCTGTTCACACTCTCCAATCTGTTCCAGGATCTTGAATTCTTTCCTTATGGTGATTTGTGGTGTTAGAGAGGACTGTCTCCCTGATTTATCTAACCCAAATAGGTTAAAGGTCCTGTCTGAATCTATCACCCGCTCAGAGGTTTTGGTCAATTTCGGCAGGGCTGTTGTTAGGGTTTTCAATTGTTCTATCAATTCCTGTAGTTCAGTCTGTGGACAGAGATTCCCGCTTTTGGTAATTGGTGCTGCCCCTCCATCCTCCAACTTCAACATTGTTAGAAACTGTGTTAGTTCCTGGAGGAATGTCCTCATGATGTCTTCAGCTTCTTTCTCCCTCCAGCTCATCCATTTTACATTAATGGCAGCTAACAGTTGCCTCCAGTTGTGTGCTTTGGAAATCTGCTCTAGTTACATCTTTATATGTTCTGTTACTGTTCTCAATTCCTCACAGGTTAACTGAAGAAGCAGCTCACTAATTCTGTTCATTTGTATTTCCACATCCATTGCTGCTAGTGAGTTTTTCTTTAGGGCTGGTCCCCTTTAACTGGTGTAGCAGAGTTGAGTTGAGGTGCTGTGCTGCTGGGTTTTTCCAGACACTATTCCTCTTCTCCCTGTACATGCTAATTCCCACTCAGGATTCCCCGTATGGGCCACCAATGTTACACACACGCCGCTAGGTTCAGATAGGGGCGAGACAGGTTACATGAATTCTTTGGAATCCTGGGGGAAACGTTACTCAGGGCGACCATGTGCTGCAGCTTCTCTCAGGCACACAGGGGTATTGACCCTCAGGCACAGACACGCAGGTTGTTTCACTTGCTGACCAGACACACTTGACAAGAGTCCTCAAACGGTAGAACAGTAGCATTTAATAAGAAGCCGCACAGCCAGTGCAAGTTAAGTCTTATGAGCAACAGGCTCCAGTGACAAACAGTACAGTTTCCTTAGCAGCACAGCAGTTCACAGTCTTCCCAGTAGTACAGGACAGCACAGTTCTAATGTGAAGGCACATTAATGAGCACGGAATTCTTTACAGTACAGTGAGATGGAGGAGGGGGGAGGGTTTGCTGAGGGAGATGATCCCTGTGACACCATTTCTTCCAGTCCTTATCTTTATGCCTGACAATACTCTGTACTGCTAGTTCGGGAACTCTACCTGACCTGTGCTTAGCTTCACTCCTGACTTGAATCCTTTTCACTTGCAGGGGCGCTTCTGTGAGATACAGAACACACACACCACCTTTCTCTTCTGCTCCAGCCAGACAGTAAACAACTTCCCCACAATATCCCTGGGGCTCTGCTAAAACACTTCCCATCTCCTGTGACTGTTTTAACCCCTCTAGCTGCTTCCACTTCCTGTCTCATGTGCTTGTGCTACTTCTAATAGTTGCTGAGTGCTTTTAAAGCAACAGCACTACTTCTGCATGTCACACTCTGCAACAACACTACTACTTGTCACAAATGGATACCACTGATTCTGAGATTGTTTTTTCATGACATGTTGTATTCATGACAGTGGTAAAGTTTCTTTGATATGACTTGCGTTTATTTGTGAAAAAATCAGAAATTTGTTGAAAATGTATAAAATTTTGCAATTTTCAAAATTTTAATTTTCATGTCCTTAAAGCAGAGAGACATGTCACACAAAATAATTAATAAATAACATTTCCCACATGTCTACTTTACATCAGCACAATTTTGGAACCAAAATATTTTTTTGTTAGGAAGTTATAAGGGTTAAAAGTTGACCAGCGATTTCTCATTTTTCCCACAAAATTTGCAAAACCATTTTTTTAGGGATCACATCACATTTGAAATGACTTTGAGGGGCCTTAATGACAGAAAATACCAATAAGTAACACCATTCTAAAATCTGCACCCCTCAAGGTGCTCAAAACCACATTCAAGAAGTTTATTAACCCTTTAGGTGAGTCACAGGATTTTTGGAGTATGTAAGAGAAAAATATGAATATTTAACTTTTTTCATAAAAATTTTACTTTAGACCTCAATTTTTTTATTTCCGCAATGGTAACAGGAAAAAATGGACCACAAAATTTGTTGTACAATTTCTCTTGAGCAAGCTGTTACCCAATATGTGGGGCGTACGGCAGGGTTCGGAAGGGAAAGAGCGCCATTTGACTATTTGAATGTAAAATTTGCTTGAATAATTAGTGGACGCCATGTTGCATCTGGGGAGCCCCTGATGTGCCTAAACAGTGGAAACCCCCCACAATTGACATCTTTTTGGAAACTAGACCCATCAGGGAACTTATCTAGATGTGTGGTGAGCACCCTGAACCCCTAGCTGCTTCACAGAAGTTTATAATGTAGAGAAGTGAAAATAAAAAAATCTAACTTTTTTTACAAAAATGATCTTTTTGCCCCATATTTTTTAATTTCACAAGGGTAAGAGGAGAAAATGGACCCAAAAAACTGTTGCACGATTTCTTCTGAGTACGCCAGAAGGGATGGAGCACTGTGTGACTTTTTGAACGCAAAATTGTCTGGAATCGAGAACAGGCACCATGACGCATTTGGAGAGCCCCTGATGCTCTTAAACAGTTGAAATGACTAGCCAGGGGATGGGGATGACTCGGTACCCGGGCCTTTGCCTGGCCTTGGGGATGTCGCGGTGGTCGGCTCCTGGGCCCGTACCCTGGGGTCACTCTTTAAAAAGGGACTAATAGATTTCTTAGTTTTATGAAAGTTCGTGACGCTACCTGTGGCTTCTGGTGAGAATCACCAGTGCTGCGCAGTCCACTGAGACCGATGATAAGGCAGCTCGATGGTATAGCTCCCCACAGGTGGAGCTGGGCCCCAGGGCAGCGTACGGAGAGGGGATGCAGGACAGGTGAGACCCAGCCGGGTCAGAGCAAGAACAGGGACAGACACGATAGTCACTTCAGTACCTTTTACTGATGGAAATTCAGGCACGTCCCGGACCACTGTAGGGTGAAGGGTGCATATCAGGATCCTCCCCAATGAGCTGGTGTAGGGCCTCCTGTTACTTGCCTCTGCGTAGTAAGTTTCTGGCCTGCCTGGAGCTAGGCCTAACTTTGTCTCTGTCCTGCGCTGGCTGACCTTGTGGTAGGGCCTTTTCTTGGAATTCACGCTCCTCAGCTTGCGGGGCATATGTGTTTCCCGGCTCTGTTACGTATCAGCACTTTAGCAATCCTGGGACTTGTAGTTCTCCAGGGATTCCAGTTATGCCTTACTGGGTCATAGAGATCCCGGTAAGCTCAGACCTGGTGTCCGGTAACTTCTTCGTGGTGAGCCAGTTAAGCTCCTCTGCCCCCTATGTACTAACTCTCCACTCGCCTTCGGCCTACTCAGGCCCTCACTAGGCTACACACACTAACGGCAGCTTGCCGAGCTTCACCGATCTTATGGTGCCGGCACACCTAAAGCTCACTATTCTGAGCTACAACTGAGTCTAGACTGGGCTTACCTCTGCAGACAGACTTCTGCAGGAACCAAACTGAGAACTCTGTCCCTCTCAGGCTGTGAGCAGGAGCTCTGTTCTGGCTAGACTGAACTGCCTGGCTCCACCTTCCCTATTTATATCCATAACGGGCTCCCTCTGCTGGTCTGAGGTGGAAGGTGGAGATGTGTGAATGTTTATGGGGGTCTCTTGTGGAGGATTCCATCAATGCACTATTCTAGGATCTGTGATACCAAGCGCAGCTGGGCGTCACATTCCCCCCTAGCAAAGCTCAGCACTCCCGGGCTGAAGTATATTTTAAAACAACAATAGTAAACATGAACAATCTTCCCTTTATGGGAGGCACCTTTCTTAAACGTTGTATAACAAAAACATAAACAGATGCAAAGCGTCCTCAGAATTCAAGTCTGTTATGGTGAGGTTCCCAGACAGGATGTCCATCTCACAGGGTAGAGTACTTGGTGGTTTGAGGGACCTGTCCCAAACCCTCAGCCTAGGCCCTGGGGTGGCTGCAGGGCATGAAGATCCCGAGTTGGACGTCCAAGAGAGCCACTCCAGACAGGTTTTTCTTCTGAGGTCAGAGGTAGAAATATCCACGGTTTTACATAAAACCAATAAGGAGCACCTAAAGAGATGCAAACTATTTACAGGGTAGGAGTCTGACTGCTGCAAGTCCGCAGGGACCAATGTCTCTAGAAACCGGGAATGTAAATCAAAACATAAACACAAACATTACAACTTTTAACAAGTTTCAGCCGCTGGGGCTGCTTAGTTCTCGGGTTCCCTCCGGGGAAAAGGCTCATTCCTCCATCTCGACTGATTAGCCAAGTCTTCTTGTTATCAAATCTTGACTGTAACACAGTGTAGGGTTCTCTCTCCCACTGGTCATCAAGTTGTGATTTTGTCTTTTCCTTTTCAATACTGTTTCACCAGGTGTGAAGGGTTCTGCAGGCTCGTTTTTGTTGTAGCAGGCCTCCTGCTTTTCTCTCACCCGAGTGAGACTGTCCTCGACACAGGCTTGCACCCTCTTGTACTGCTCTTGTCTGGTCATGTCCCAGTCCTCAGTGGTCATATCAGCTTCAGGCTCAACAACATCAAGCTCCAGGTCCATGGGCAGCTTTCCTGGCCTTGCCCGCATGAGATATGCCGGAGTACAATTGGTGGAACTTACTGGTATATGATTGTACAGATCTACTAGATCAGGCAGTAGGTCTGGCCACTGGTTTCTCTCCTCTAGTGGTATGGTCTTTAGCAGGTCGATGATGATGTTATTCATCTTCTCACAGAGACCATTGGTTTGTGGGTGGTACGGTGCAGTTCTTATCTTTTTACAACCGTACAAATGGCAGAACTCCTTGAACAACTCAACCTCAAAGGCTGGGCCTTGGTCCGTTAGCACCTGCTCAGGGTAACCATGGGGTCTACAGAAATACGCTTGGAACGTCTTTGCTGCTTTCTCTGCCGTCAGGTCTTTGACAGGGGCAACCACAAGGAAACGTGAGTAGTGATCCACCATGGTCAGAGCATAAAAGTACCCTGACCTGCTGGGGGACAGCTTGACATGGTCCAGGGCCACAATCTCCAGGGGTCGAGTTGTCTTGATGGGTTGCAGGGGTGCCTTCTGGCTGCTGTAGTCTTTTCTTCTAAGGCCACAGGGTCCACAGTCCTGGCACCACCTCTGAATGGAGCTGCGCATTCCTACCCAGTAGAATCGACACTTCAGCAGGGATTCTAGCTTTTTCCAGACAAAGTGCCCTCCTCATCGTGGTAGGTCTCCAACACCATTTGGATGTCTGTCTTGGGGACCACTATCTGCCATACCATCTCATGGGTTTTTGGATTGACGTACCTCCGGCACAGCTTCTCACTGTAGATAAACAGCCGGCTTCTCTCGTTCCACAGCTGCTTTGCTTGCAGAGACGCGTCTTTTTCCAGGGAGGAACCTTCTTGGGTTATCAGCTCCTTGATGCAGCTGACAACCGGGTCACTGTCCTGGGTCTCTTTCCAGATGTGGTGAGGCAGGGGGTTTAACGTCTTTCCACGCTGCCTCCTGGAGGCTTGTTGCTCGTGGATCATCCCATTCCGGTGAAAGGCAGGTAGCTCAATCTCTTCCAGGTCATCCACTTCTTCTTCTGTGTCTGACTGGTGAGGAATCCTGGACAGGGCATCGGCATTGGCGTTCTTGCGGCCCGCCCGGTATTTAATTGTAAATTGGTAGTTTGACAGCCGAGCCATCCATCGTTGTTCCAGTGCTCCTAGCTTAGCTGTTTCAAGATGGGTCAAGGGGTTGTTATCAGTGAAGGCAGTGAACTTACTGGAGGCCAGGTAGTGCTCAAACCTTTCAGTGATGGCCCAGACCAAGGCCAGGAACTCTAACTTAAAGCTGCTATAGTTCTCTGGGTTCTTCTCGGTCGAGCAGAGCTTCCTGCTTGCATATGCGATTACCTTCTCTTGGCCATTCTGCTTCTGACTTAGGACAGGGCCCAGCCCTTCATTGCTGGCATCTGTATACAGCAGGAACGGTTGGCTGTAGTCAGGGTAGGCCAAGATCTCATCGCCTGTCAGGATCTCCTTCATCTCCTGAAACTACTCGGCTTGCTCCTTACCCCAGTGAAATGGGGGATTTCTGCCTTTGGGGGACTGCCCTACCAGGAGGTCTTGCAGAGGGGCTGCTTTCTTGGTATAGTCTTTTACAAACCTCCGGTAGTATCCTACTAGTCCCAAGAACTGACGCACCTCCTTGAGGTTCTTCGGCTCCGGCCACTTCTGGATGGCAGTGACCTTCTCCGGGTCTGGTGCTACCCCTTCCGGACTGACAATGTGCCCCAGGTACTGTACCTTTCTCTTGAGCAGGTGGCACTTTGAGGGCTTCAACTTCATCCCGTACCGGGACAGTGACTCAAATACCTCTGCCAGGTGTTTCAAGTGGTCCTTGTACATTCTGGAGTACACTATTACATCGTCCAGGTAAAGTAACACAGTCTCGAAGTTGCGGTGTCCCAGGCAGCACTCCATCAATCTCTGGAACGTTCCGGGGGCATTGCAGAGTCCAAACGGCATACTGTTGAACTCGCAGAGTCCCATCGGGGTAGTGAAGGCCGTCTTCTCCTGATCCTCCTCAGCCACAGCTACTTGCCAGTACCCACTAGTGAGGTCAAGGGTGGAAAAGTAATTTGCAGACTTTAAGGCAGCTAGGGACTCCTCTATGCGTGGTAAAGGGTATGCATCTTTATGTGTAATGCGATTTACTTGTCAGTAATCCACACACATTCTCATGCTCCCGACTAGAGATGAGCGTTGTTCTACTCGAACTGTTCGCCAATCTCAAATTCGAGCTGTTTTGGGCGGTGTTCGAGCCGTTCGGCGAACACGAACAATTTGAGAAAAATTCGGCTGTTCGAGGTTATGTTCGATAACTGTTCGTGCACCAAAATCATAACTGGATTTTTTCTCAGTAATGATGAAAATTAATGTTAATACGCAGTTTGAGTGTACAGCGGGGTGGGGGGAGGGGCAGGGGATGGATCTCTGCAGGAACAATGAAGATCTCCATTTTTTTTTCTCTTTCCCGCATTTACAGTGGGGAGGTGCAATCTGTCAGCCTATCAGCAGCGCACACACGGAGCGAAGTGCTTTTTTTCACACAAGCAAGGGCATGTGTCATTGGCAGTGTATGTCACATGTCCTTGCCCTATAAGACCAAGCCATTTTCCCCGTCGCCACCATTTTCTCACTGCTGCAACTGCGTGTTAGACGGCACCGCTGTTGCTATGTGCGCTATACCTTGTTAATTTCAAGCCAATTTTCGCACAAATATACAGATAGCTTGGGAGTAGGGAATAGTTGTGATTGCAGTCCTTTTAAGGACTAGGTTACAGCATTTCCTACGACTTTTATCAGGGAGGTCTGTGCTCTTAAATAGATCGGTTGTGGGAGTAAAGACTAATTGTAATTGCAGTCCTTTTCAGGACTAGGTTACATGAGTTCCTATCAGTTTTTGCCAGGCAGGTTTGTGCCAGTGCTGTACAAGTTTTTTTCACAGCATTTGGCTGAATCTAGCAAAGCTAATCCTTTTTGGCCTATTGCAGAGTGTGTTAGTCAGTGGAGTAGCCTATCTGTGTTGCAAGATATACCACCTGTGTATAGAATACCAATTTTTTTACTGCACCTAGTGAAGTAAAATCTTTTGGGCATAGCATCATTCTATTAGTCCATCTATACTGACCTCCATCAGGTTGCAAATTAAAACTAATTTTTATCTGCATCTACAGTACCTCTGAAAAAATATTTGGGCTTCTAGCAGTGTGTGGGACTTGTTCTATTAGTCCATCTATACTGACCTCCATCAGGTTGCAAACTGAATATATTTTTTTCTGCATCTACCTCTGAAAAAATATTGGGCTTCTAGCTGTGTGTGGGTCTTGTTCTATTAATCCATCTATACTGACCTCCATCAGGTTGCAAACTGAATATATTTTTTTCTGCATCTACCTCTGAAAAAATATTTGGCCTTCTAGTAGTGTGTCGGACTTTCTCTATTAGTCCATCTATACTGACCTCCATCAGGTTGCAAATTAAAACTAATTTTTATCTGCATCTACAGTACCTCTGAAAAAATATTTGGGCTTCTAGCAGTGTGTGGGACTTGTTCTTTTAGTCCATCTATACTGACCTCCATCAGGTTGCAAACTGAATATAGTTTTTTCTGCATCTACCTCTGAAAAAATATTGGGCTTCTAGCTGTGTGTGGGTCTTGTTCTATTAATCCATCTATACTGACCTCCATCAGGTTGCAAACTGAATATATTTTTTTCTGCATCTACCTCTGAAAAAATATTTGGCCTTCTAGTAGTGTGTCGGACTTTCTCTATTAGTCCATCTATACTGACCTCCATCAGGTTGCAAACTGAATATAATTTTTTTCTGCATCTAGCTCTGAAAAAATATTTGGCCTTCTAGTAGTGTGTCGGACTTTCTCTATTAGTCCATCTATACTGACCTCCATCAGGTTGCAAATTAAAACTAATTTTTATCTGCATCTACAGTACCTCTGAAAAAATATTTGGGCTTCTAGCAGTGTGTGGGACTTGTTCTATTAGTCCATCTATACTGACCTCCATCAGGTTGCAAACTGAATATATTTTTTTCTGCATCTACCTCTGAAAAAATATTGGGCTTCTAGCTGTGTGTGGGTCTTGTTCTATTAATCCATCTATACTGACCTCCATCAGGTTGCAAACTGAATATATTTTTTTCTGCATCTACCTCTGAAAAAATATTTGGCCTTCTAGTAGTGTGTCGGACTTTCTCTATTAGTCCATCTATACTGACCTCCATCAGGTTGCAAATTAAAACTAATTTTTATCTGCATCTACAGTACCTCTGAAAAAATATTTGGGCTTCTAGCAGTGTGTGGGACTTGTTCTATTAGTCCATCTATACTGACCTCCATCAGGTTGAAAACTGAATATATTTTTTTCTGCATCTACCTCTGAAAAAATATTGGGCTTCTAGCTGTGTGTGGGTCTTGTTCTATTAATCCATCTATACTGACCTCCATCAGGTTGCAAACTGAATATATTTTTTTCTGCATCTACCTCTGAAAAAATATTTGGCCTTCTAGTAGTGTGTCGGACTTTCTCTATTAGTCCATCTATACTGACCTCCATCAGGTTGCAAATTAAAACTAATTTTTATCTGCATCTACAGTACCTCTGAAAAAATATTTGGGCTTCTAGTAGTGTGTGGGACTTGTTGTATTAGTCCATCTATACTGACCTCCATCAGGTTGCAAACTGAATATATTTTTTTCTGCATCTACCTCTGAAAAAATATTTGGCCTTCTAGTAGTGTGTCAGACTTTCTCTATTAGTCCATCTATACTGACCTCCATCAGGTTGCAAATTAAAACTAATTTTTATCGGCATCTACAGTACCTCTGAAAAAATATTTGGGCTTCTAGCAGTGTGTGGGACTTGTTCTATTAGTCCATCTATACTGACCTCCATCAGGTTGCAAACTGAATATGTTTTTTTCTGCATCTACCTCTGAAAAAATATTTGGCCTTCTAGTAGTGTGTCGGACTTTCTCTATTAGTCCATCTATACTGACCTCCATCAGGTTGCAAATTCAAAATAATTTTTTTCTGCATCTAACCCAGCCAATAGTTTTGGCCTAATACCACAGTTTGGCCACTCAGCTCTGCTCGGTTACCATCCATTGTTTTTTTGTGCAAACAACTCCAGAGTTGTGAATTAGTTAACCACCAAAATGAGTGGAAAAAGGCCTGCTGCTGGTGGAAAGGGGAATAGGCGTGTTGGGAAGGGGAAAAAAGGTTGTGTCCGTGGGGTAGGTGTTAAAGCAACAGTAACATCTGCAGAAGAAAGACCATCTTCCAGCCAAACTAAAATGTCTACTTCTTTTAGCGGACAATGTGATAAGATCCCTTTCTTACGGCCACGCCAATCGCTACAAATTCCAGATGAGGCACAAAAACAGCAGGTGCTTCAACGGATATCAAGTGCTCCTTTAAGTGGGCTCTCCTCCACATCAACTTCAACATCACAAATACTCCAGTCCTCAAAGGTGTCACCCAAATCGCACTTGCTTCCTCACAGCTCCCAAATCTCCAGCTGCCCGTCTGAGTATGAGGTAGAACAGATGGTTGAGTCTGCAGAGCTGTTTACTCATACTATAGCCTGGGAATCAGAGGTCGACTCCAGCGCTTCTGTGAATCCAGACGAGGAAATGATCTGCACTGATGCCCAGAATCTTTATGAGTCGGATCCAGGACCAGACGCAGAAGGTTCTGACCATAATGTAGACCCTCATTCCCAAACTGTAACTCCTGTTGGTGGAGACAATGAGGAAGACGATGATAAGAATCAAATACCTGATTGGAGCGACAACTTTAGTATTTTGTCAGGGCAGGAACAGGTTGGCTCTGAGGACGACGGGTGTGATAACGCACAGGGTGATGATGATGAGGTCGGAGATCCCACTTACTGTCAACCCACAGTCAGCCAAGAGATGAGGTCAGCAGAGGAGGTGAAGGAAGATGCTAGTGACGACGAGGTCAGGTTGCGCCTTCCTGGACAGAGACGTAGTACTGGAAGCACGTCAACAACTGCATCCTCAAACACAACTCTGCCTCTCACCACAAGTCGTGGTGGCTCTTCAGGTCGCATGGGTGCTAAGCCTTGCATAGCCTGGGCATTTTTTCAGATCGATAAAGATGACCCAACTCGTGTTATCTGTAACATTTGTCAGCAAAAGCTAAGTAGAGGCCAAAAAATACATAGTTTGAGTACTTCATGCATGAACCGGCACATGGACATGAAGCATAAGTTGCAGTGGGAAGCTCAGTGTGCTACAATGCGGCCTAGCCGGCCGGGCCAACCACCGTCTGCCATATCTTGTGCATCCGCGGCCTCTTCATCCTCTGTGACTGGGGGGACAGCAGTCACACCTGTTTTGGGGCGCAGACCTGCCACCTCTTTACCCGCAACAGCCAGCGTGATTGGCAGGTCATCATTTTCTTTGGAGGTGGTAACACCAGCTGGTGTTGAGCGCTGTCCGACATCGATAGCACCACCTTTGGATGAAGGCAACTAACATGTCCGCCTGCATCTTCCTCACAGACCGGCAGTTTGCCGGGGACACCCTTATCAACCCCGTCTAAGCACAATAGCCAGCCCTCGGTCCCTCAGATGTGGACAAGTAAAAGACCATTTCCTCCTAGCCATGAGAAAGCTAAGAGGTTGAATTTCACCATCTGCAAGCTCTTGGCTACAGAAATGCTGCCTTTCCGCCTGGTGGACACAGAGGATTTTCGAGACCTTATGTCCGTCGCAGTGCCCCAGTACCAGATGCCCAGTCGGCACTACTTCTCAAAGAAAGGTGTGCCTGCGCTCCACCAGCATGTCGCACACAACATCACCGCTTCTTTGAGAAACTCTGTGTGTGACAGGGTGCATTTCACCACAGACACTTGGACGAGTAGGCATGGACAGGGGCGTTACATGTCGCTGACTGGGCACTGGGTAACTATGGTGACAGCAGGACAAGGGGCTGCTGTCCAAGTCTTGCCGTCCCCACGAGTTGTGCGTCAATCCTCTTTATGTCAAAGTTCCTCCACTGCTTCTGCCTCCTCAACCTCCTCTCGGTCTTCCACCTGCACCCAAAGCCTGTCTGGTCATGCCACAAGCTTTCTAACTGCGCAGAAGGGATCCTGCACACCTCCTTACTATGCTGGCAGTAGGGCTCAATGTCATCAGGCGGTTTTTACATTGAAATGTCTGGGAAATGTGAGTCACACAGCTGAGGAGTTGTGGTCAGCTCTGGAGAACCAATTTCATGAATGGTTGTCTCCACTGGACCTGAAACCAGGGAAGGCCGTGTGCGACAATGCTGCAAACCTGGGTGCGGCCCTTCGCCGGGGCAATGTCACACACGTGCCTTGTATGGCTCACGTGTTGAACCTGGTTGTCCAGCAATTTTTAGCCCACTATCCCAGACTAGATGGCCTTCTGCAGAGGGCACGGTCGCTGTGTGCTCACTTCCGCCGTTCGCATCCCGCAGCTCAGCGACTTACATCTCTACAGAAGTCGTTGGGCCTGCCACTTCACCGGCTAAAATGCGATGTGCCTACCCGGTGGAATTCAACTCTGCACATGTTGCAGCGACTGTGGCAGCACCGACAAGCCCTGGTGCAATACGTTCTGACGTATAGCCTGGGCCAACGAGATTCAGAGGTGGGGCAAATCACGCTGGAGGAGTGGTCTCAGATCAGGGACCTATGCACCCTTCTGCACAGTTTTGAAATGGCGACGAAGATGTTTAGTGCTGACGATGCCATTATCAGCATGACTATTCCGGTGATTTACATGCTGGAGCACATGTTAAACAGAATTCGGAGTCAGGTGGTGGCACAAGAGGAGGTGGAGGAAGTAGAGGAGGAGGAGTTGTATGCGGAAGGGCTAACATCTGCAAGGTCCAGAAGGTCGGCAGCACCAAGGCGGCAGGCATGTGAGGGTGGGGGAGATGGTTTTACCAGGGCGCATGGTAGCAGCCAAACTAGTGAGGAAGGTGCAGGAGCCCAGGAAGAAGTGGAGGACGAACTGATGGAAGACTCATCAGATGAGGGAGACCTTGATCACATTTCTGTTGTGCGAGGTTGGGGGGAGAGGACAGAGGAAGGAAGCATGATTGTTACCTCGCCACCAACACAACAGGGACTTGGTGCTCCTGGATGCGCAACACACATGAGTGCCTTCTTGCTGCACTACCTGCAACATGACCCTCGAATTGTGAGAATTAGAAATAATCCTGACTACTGGGTTGCCACACTGTTAGATCCCCGGTACAAAAGTAAATTTGCAGAAATTATTCCTGCCATAGAAAGGGATGCACGCATGCAGGAGTATCAGCAGAGACTGTTGCAGAATCTTACATGTGCTTTTCCACAAAATACCAGTGGTGCACGTAGTGAATCTCACAGTTCCAACTTGCCAACCGTGGGACCGTCAAGTGTTCAGCACTCAAACCGTAACAGAACCACAGTATCTGCTGGTAACATCAATTTTGCGAAATCATTTCACCACTTTTTTAGCCCATCCTTTGCAAGGCCACAGGAGACAAGAAGGCTGACACATAGTCAACGCCTAGAGACGATGGTACAGGAGTATCTCCAAGTAAACATTGAAGCCACGACTGTGTCACTGGACCCTTGCTCTTTTTGGGCTTCCAATCTGGATAAATGGCCGGAGCTAGCCACTTACGCCTTGGAGATCTTGTCATGCCCCGCAGCCAGCGTTCTGTCTGAACGTGTGTTCAGCGCTGCTGGTGGTGTGCTGACAGATAAGCGCACGCGGCTCTCCACTGATAATGTAGACAGACTCACGTTCATAAAGATGAACAAATCATGGATCCGAAACGACTTTTCTACCCCTGTGTCATCCTGGGGAGAGTAAAAGCTTGATGATTGGTTAAAATCACCCTACCAAACGTTTTAAGCTTTCAAATTACTAATCATGTTTATCTGTATCTTGACTGGAAAATAATTTGGGCTTTGTAGCAGTGTGCAGCACTGATCCTATTAGGCCATCTATAATAAGCTCCACCAGATTTAAAATTAAAAATAATTTTTAGCTGCATCTAGCCCGGAAAATAATTTTGGGGCTCCGAGATGCGCAAGACACATAAGTGCCTTCTTGCTGCACTACCTGCAGCATGACCCTCATATTGTCAGAATTCGAAGTAATCATGACTACTGGGTTGCCACACTCTTAGATCCCCCAAACTTTTCGATCAACCTTTTCATTTTAATAAAGACCAAAAAAATGGTCATTTTTGAAATTATAAGCATTAGCAGGTTGTTAGAAACTGAAATCAAACAGTTTTCAACTCAAAACTTTATTCTAGGTGATGTTACATTTTCACATAGGACCCCTTGTTCGAAAGGAGCTTCTGAACTCTCTCGTCCATTGAATTTGTCAGGTTTTGGATGGTTTCTGCTTCAATTGTTTTGCATGAGGACAGAATACCCTCCCAGAGCTGTTGCTTAGATGTGAACTGAGTCCCGCCATCATAGACACTCCTTTTAATGATGCTCCAAAGGTTCTGAATGGGGTAGAGGTCAGGGGAGCATGGGGGTCACACCATAAGTTTGTCCCCTTTTATGCCCATGTCAGCCAGAGATGCAGATGTTTTATGTGCAGCATGAGATGGTGCATTATCATGCAGAAAAATGATCTTGCTGTGAAATACACGGTTCTTCTTCTTGAACCATGGCAGGAAGTGCTGTTTGAGAAAATCCACATACATTATGGAGTTCATCTTTAGCGCCTTCAGGGATCCTAAAGGGGCCGACAATCTCTCTCCCCATGATTCCAGCCCAAAACATTACTCCACCTCCTCCTTGTTGGCGCTGTAGCCGTGTTTGCGTGGGGTGTCCATCAACCAGCCATCCTCCACTCCATCCATCTGGACCATCGAGCGCTGCACGGCACTCATCCGTGAACAAAACAGTTTTGAAATCAGTCTTCATGTAATGTTTGGCCCACTGGAGCCGTTTCTGCTTGTGTGAAGTGGATAGAGGAGGTCGACAGGATGGCGTATGCACAGCTGCAAACCTCTGAAGGACCCTGCATCTTGTTGTTCGGGGGACGTTGGAGGCACAAGCAGCTTCAAAAACTTGTCTGCTGCTATGACAAGGCTTTTTTGCCGCTGCTCTTTCAACCTGACGTAATTGCCTGTAGGAAAGAGTCCTCAATTTGCCCTTATCAGCACGCACACGTGTGTACTGTGAATCAGCTACATACTTCTTGATTGCCAAGACACTTCATCCTGATCATCGCACAATGTTGATTGTAGTTATGCCTTGACCTAAACACTCCACAATTTGTTGCTTCTCAGCAGCCGACACATCCTTTTTCTTTCCCATTTTGGCAGAAAATGTAGGCTGCTTAATAATGTGAGAGAGCCTTCTTAAGTAGTCTTGCCTTTCATTGGACACACCTGCCAAACTAATTAGCACAGGTGTCTGCAATTGCTTACAGTGATATAAAGAGCCCTGACACACATCACCATCAATGAGTTTAACTGACAAACAAACAAATTCTTCCCTTATCACTACTAAACACTTTTAGCATAATAATTTGGAACGCGGTGTACATGTGCTTTTCCACAAAACACCAGCGGTTCACGTAGTGAATCTTACAGTTCTAACTTGCCAACCGTGGTCTGTATGGAATTGTTCAATAAAGGGCCCAAAATTAAGATAACATAGATGGGAGAGGTCTCTATGAATAGGAATTCCTAAGTATTTGATACCCTGTGAGGGCCAGGCAAAGGGAAAGTTGGACTGGATGGAATCCTATATGGATTTGGGGAGGAAGACATCGAGGGCCTCAGACTTCGCTGCATTGATTTTAAAATTTTACCATGTAACAAAGTGATCTATTTCAGCCATAACAGCATGGATGGATATATGTGATTGAGTGATATATACTAGGACATCATCAGCAAATAGAGAGCACTTGTACTCGGTGCCTCCCACCTCAATCCACCTAATATTGGGGTTATGGCGAATTGATGAGAGCAGGTGCTCCGTCACTAGGATGTATAAGAGAGGGGACAGAGGACATCCCTGCCTTGTCCCATTGGTGATTGTGAAAGGTGATGAAAATGTTCTGACGCACCCCCTGGGCCTTGGGACACCCGGAGCCGGACCCTTTTTGGTGGATGCTGGTGGTTGTAGTCTTCGTGGCGGCGACCCGGTTCCGTGGCTCAGGGCGGTCAAACCAGTGGCGGAACTATTTATGTGGTTTTGATGTTTAAATGTCCTACTACGCCACCCGTGGATTGCGGTCAGAGTGAACCACCGCTACAGGGCAGACCGCTGAGGCTGGTGTTGTGGGTGCAGCAGAGCGTAGCATAACTCCCCACGGGAGGAGTATAGCCTCAGGGCAGTGTATGCGGAGGATGGGGGTGATGGTGCAGGGCAGCAGCAGTAACGACACGGAGTCAGTGATGCAGTCCAGGGCCTTTACTCACAGTTCTTATTATCCAGACCACGTCTGCAGGTAACGGCTGCCCACGTCGTACTGTGCTCACCAGGTGAGGGGCTCACACAACTCCCAGATAACTTTGGAGCACTTCACAGGACCCCCTTTGTGTGTCCTTTGTCTGGCCTTTCTTACCAACACTTCTGTCCGGCTGCCTCGGGCCTCCTCTTGGTAAACTTGGCGCCAGTTTCCCTGACCCTATGTGGTGCCTTCCTAGCGGGTGTAGCGAGGGGCTGCGCCACATAAAATGTCAGAGCCTCCGGTTTCTAGCTGAGGGTCGTTTCCTGCCTCCACTAGTTCGGGGACCGGTCTCCCCCTTTGGCCTGACCCCTCCACGCAGGTGGATTCGGGCGTGCGGTGGCGACTCGCCCGTCCGCACCCCTGGGATCCCTTCATTCCTCGTTCCTGGAGCCTTCTCCGCTCCTCTTCCTTCCTTCTCCCTCTTCCAGGCCTGGGCCTCTGTTACTAGGCCCGCCTCCGGAGCAGAGCTCATGCAGAGCCCCTGCTCCCTGCCACTTCTGCTCAGACTTCTCTGCACTGAACTAAGATGGTGCCCACCTTTTATACTCCCTTCTCAATGCACCCAGGAACTGCTTCCTCCCTGCTCCTGCACTACAGGGTTCCCCTTCCTCAGTGTTCCCTCCCCCCACTCCAGCCAGGGACAGGGACTGTCGTGCCCATCTCAGGGGCATATTGGTCGCCCTGCCCCACGGCAATGTGGTGTAATGCATGCAGGTGTCGGGTCCTGATCCACACTCCATCCTTACCTGAGAGTGAGATATCACACCTCTGGGTGAGGTGCAATACGTCTGTAGCAACCGAGCCCTCAGGGTGCTACAGTTCCATTTATCTTCAGCCTAGGTGACGTATTGCGATACAGGGCCATGATTTTGGCTATAAAAGGGTCCCCTAGACCCCTACCCCAAGCTTTTTAAGAGAATCATATATGGCGTGCCAGGAGACTCTATGGAATGCTTTCTCAGCATCCAACGAGAGTATCTAATTACAAATTTTTAACTGCATCTAGCCCAGGAAATACTTTGTGCCTAGTAGCAGTGTCTGCTAGTCAGCGGATTATCCCGGCTGTTAAGCAAGCTACACCACCTGTAGTTTAGACACTTAATTTTTTCAAAGGAAATGCTTCGGGACCATGGGATACTCAGTGAAGAGCATCAGGAGGCACCCCAAGGCATAGGGGCTGGGACTGGCAGTAGGATGCCTTGCGGTGGACAGCCGAGCTCGATCCTTATAAAAGCTTTTTAACTGCAGCAGCTTTAGTGGACGCTACTGGAGCTGGAATTACGCGGCTGCTGGCATGAGACTTGCCCTCCAATAGATCCTTGTAAATGGATTTAAAGTGTATTCATTCAAATTAGAGAGACAATTTAAATTAAAAAGCTTAGAGCTGCCTCCACCACAGGGGGGCTCGCTCGACCCACCAGCGGACAGGCACCAGTATTGGGAGAGGGGGGCTGGCCATCAGGGTTCACCGCGGCTCTGGCACAAACCCGGCGACACGGAGGTGGCACGGGCAGGAGCGGACTGGCCGTGTCGGCTTCTCACTTTTTGGATTTTAGAAGGGCATGACATGCCTATATCTGTGTCTCCCCCTCCTTTTACTCCTCCACCTCTTTTATTTTCGCATGACTATATGTACTTGTCACTTTTCCATGTGTTAGTTGTGTCTTCTGAGCAGTTTGTCAGCTTTTGGACACCTTTGAAGGTGTTTTCTATGTGTTTCTATGTGTTTTTGTTTGCCTGCCATTGGTTTTAACGGTGTTCGAAGGTGTTCGACGAACAGTTCGACGAACAGTTCGGCGAACACACGGGTGTTCGACGAACCGAACCGAACTCGAACACTACGGGGGTGGCTCAACACTACTCCCGACCTTTTTCCTAACTAGCACTAGGGGAGCTACCCAGGGACTACAACTATGCCTTATTACCCCCGCCTTTCTCATGTCGTGGAGCATTTCCTTAGCCTTCTGGTAGTGAGCTGGTGGTATAGGCCTGTAACGTTCTTTGATTGGGGGATGGTCGCCTGTGGGGATATGATGTTAAACCCCCTTAATCCTCCTGAAGTCAAGTGGATGTTTACTGAACACCTGCGCGTATTCTTGAACCACCCGGTGTACACCCTGTTTTTGATGGGCAGGAGTGGTGTCTGTCCCAACATGGAGCTGTTGACACCAATCCTCCACCTGGGTTGCAGGGTCATTATCCTCCACTTCATCTGGTGAGGCTAACGACTCTGCCCTGTGAATGCAGTTGTTATTTACAGCATGTAATTTGGCAACAGTGGCATAACGTGGCAATCTGACCTCATCTTCGCCACAATTGAGAAGACGGACGGGCACCCTCCCATTACGTACATTTACCACTCCTCTGGCGGTTAAGAGCGTGGGTCTGTGCTCGGAGCAAAGGGGTTCTACTACCACCTGGTAGCTCTGTCCTCTAAGACCTATAGCAGCATTACACCAGATAAGCATTTTACTCATTGAGGGGATTACAATGGGTATGGGGTCCGTCACCCGCACATTACTGATTTCACCATCTGTCAACCTTACTTGCTGTTGGTACATCAGGACTCAGATCTCCTTCTGCAGTGCCCTCCTATGTCTTGGTCTGGCAGTGTCAGCTATCTGTTGGAGCAAGAACACAACTTCTCCCAAACAGTTACCAACAATGTTAGTGCCAAGTACCATATACGGATTGGTGTCATCAGGATTAGTCTCTACTACAATTAGCCCCTGGTCCTTCAGCTCCACTCTCCCCACTTTTACAGTCACATTCTTAACCCCGATTAGGTTAAGGGGGAGTCCATTTGAGGCATAAACAGAAAGATTTGGAGCTGGCGGAGATAGGTCGTCCATGGACCAGAACCTCTTGTAGAGGACGTCAGGCATGATGGTTACCTGAGATCCTGTGTCCAGCAGAGTGTGCGTCGTGATCCTGTCCAACACAATGGACAGGAAAGATCTTTCTCCGACGAACCTGTTGTACCAGTCTGATGGGCCTGGGGAGTTGACTCCTGGGTGTCGGCCCTCGGACCCAGGGTTTTCTCCTTTAAAGGACAATTCTGGGCGGTGTGTCCGGTCTTGCGGCAGCGGTAACAGGTAGGGTCCTTCTGTGGACGGCGCTGGTCACTGGTCCTCGTAGAGGGTGGTGTTGGCCTCCTCCTCCTTCGCATCCAGGGGACATCCTCAGGGCTATCGGCTAACAGGATTTTCCCTCCTTCCTCGGGCTGCGTCCGCAGCTGCAGAGCACTCAGCACAGTGGTCAGGATTTTGCTCAACTGGCGCACTTCAGAGCACAGACTGTCCAGTTCTCTAGGGGACGTTGCTGGAACCTTAGCTTCAGCAGCCACTGGGGAAAAGGTGGGTGTTGCAGGCACTAGGGTAGCCCCACCCTGGTAACATTGTATGGCATTTGTTTCCAGGGGCTGCAGTTCCTTTATAGCCATGTCTTTAAGATTGTCAAAGGTGGCATCTGGATGATCCAGGGACCACCAACGCACAGTCCTGCTCTCCTCTGGAGACCTCAGTCCCCGGACAAACTGTTCCTTCAGCATTTTGTTTTAATTTTCGTTGCTGGTCGGACTAACCTGTTTCAGAGCCCGCAGGGCCCCTTGTAGACGCCAGGCGTAGTCCCGAACATTGTCCTCCGGCTGTTGAGAACAGTTGTAGAACCTCATCCGGAGATCCGCCTCAGTAAGATCCTCAAAGACAGTCTGTAGCTTTTGAAATATTGCAGACACTGACACCTGGTCTGCGGCTGACCATGTTTCCACTTCCCGTTCCGCAGCACGAGTCAGTTGTCCTAATACAACAGCGGCTCTTTGCTTGCCTGTCATAGAGTACATGTCCAAGATAATGCATATCTTCCGTTTGAATCCAGACAGGGTATCTGGTTTGTGCGTTGTACTGGGGGAGCCACTTTGCTCCAGGGATGTACGGTAGAGTTATGGGAATGACAGGGGTTACAGGCGCTGCTGGTGGAGCGGCCGCCTCGACCTGCTCGGCGTCGGGCGCGGGTTGAACATCAGGGCCTTTAACCGGTATTCCGGCGTTGTGCTGTTCGTCAGACATTCTGGCGCCCCCTTAGCTAACCGTGGCCTACCTTCTAATTTTTCTTCCGGTAGGCCGCAGCTCTACAGGTGACGGTCGTCTTCAGGACCTTGCGTCGCTTACGTCCTACGTCAGAGCATTCAGCGACGCTCCTTCCAGGACCTGGCGCTTTTTGGTTTGACGTCAAGGCGTGGGGCGTGTCCGGGGCTCCGCTCTCTTTTTCAGATACGCCCCTCAGTTTCCCGCGGTTACGCCCTTCTTCTCGCTCGGCGGCCCAGCAATGGCAGCACTCTTCACCACAGTCAAATATACAGTTCACTTCAATAAAGGCACACAGTACCTGGTGGCAATGGGCACAACACTCCGTCGTTGCAGCGGGCACACGGATCCTGTTCGTGACGCCAGGAGAGATGACTAGCCCATGGGATGCGGATGACTCGGTACCCGGGCCTTTGCCTGGCCTTGGGGATGTCGCGGTGGTCGGCTCCCGGGCCCGTACCCTGGGGTCACTCTTTAAAAAGAGGCTAATAGATTTCTTAGTTTTATGAAAGTTCGTGACGCCACCTGTGGCTTCTGGTGAGAATCACCAGCGCTGCGCAGTCCACTGAGGCCGATGATAAGGCAGCTCGATGGTATAGCCCCCCACAGGTGGAGCTGGGCCTCAGGGCAGTGTACGGAGAGGGGGATGCAGGACAGGTGAGACCCAGCCGGGTCAGAGCAAGAACAGGGACAGACACGATAATCACTTCAGTACCTTTTACTGATGGAAATTCAGGCACGTCCCGAAGCACTGTAGGGTGAAGGGTGCATATCAGGATCCTCCCCAATGAGCGGGTGTAGGGCCTCCTGTTACTTGCCTCTGCATAGTAAGTTTCTGACCTGCCTGGAGCTAGGCCTAACTTTGTGGTAGGGCCTTTTCTTGGAATACACGCTCCTCAGCTTGCGGGGCCTATGTGTTTCCCGACTCTGTTACGTATCAGCACTTTAGCGATCCTGGGACTTGTAGTTCTCCAGGGATTCCAGTTATGCCTTACTGGGTCATAGAGATCCCGGTAAGCTCGGACCCGGTGTCCGGTAACTTATTCGGGGTGAGCCAGTTAAGCTCCTCTGCCCCCTATGTACTAACTCTCCACTCGCCTTCGGCCTACTCAGTGTTAACACTCTCCTGTTAGGTTTTTTCTAGTTTGCTGGTCACATGACCTTTTTTGCCTATTTAATCCTGCTCCGCCCACCTGGCCTTGCTGGACTTCATTGTAATTTCTACTCTTGTGCTAGCTTGGTGCTCTGTTGCCTTTCTCAGTCAGTTTTGCTGGGTCTTTGTACCTCTGTGTTCTATGTTGTTTGTTTGTCTTATTTCTGCTACAATTTCTGCTAGGAGGTGTCCATCTTTCTCCCAGTCCCTAGTTCTTGTAGGGATCCCTCCCTCACATCTATAGGTCTTCGTTCAGACTAGCCGAGGACTTTAGCGGGTCTGATCGCAGGACCAGGTTCCCCGTTACATCGTAGGGATCCAGCTTAGTTCTATTGTAGGGACAGATCTCCTGTCTTTTCTTAGTGCTTGTAGCAGATCATAACAGTAAGTCCAGCCCAAAAAAATTCTCTAAGGAAAGACCTCCAGTTTCCATCATGGTCTCGGTTCAGGATTTGGCTCAACGCTTGCAGGGACTCTCTCTGGAGGTGGCCAAGCTCCAACAACACGTGAGTAGCTGTTCTGGAGCACATTTTGTAGAGCCAAAGGTACGTCTGCCTGATCTATTTTTTGGTGAACAACAAGATTTTTTTTCCTTTAAAAATGCTTGTTTATTGTATTTTCGTTTAAGACCCGGATCCTCTGGTGATGAATCACAGCGCATAGGGTTCATAATGTCACTTTTGCGCAAAGAACCTCAGGGATGGGCCTTTTCTCTCCAACCTAGTGATCCGTGCTTTAGATCAGTGGATAGTTTTTTTTCTGCTTTGGGGTTGTTGTATGATGATCCTGATTGTGTCTCATCTGCTGAGTCTGCATTAAGACGTTTGAGGCAGGGATCAGGTAAGGTGGAAAATTATTGTACTCACTTCCGGTGGTCTGCACAGGTGGAGTGGAACGATTCAGCTTTGAAAAGTTTGTTTCTTGCGGGGCTAGGTGAAAGGGTTAAGGATCTGCTGATTGCTTATCCTTCACCTGGAAACTTGCAGGAGGCAATGCAGTTAGCTATACGGGTGGACAGGAGACTGCGTGCAAGGGTTAATGAGAGTAAATCCTCTGCCATGTCAGCTCCGAGTCTTGAGAAGGTCTGTACTGACATTGGAGAGCCGATGGAGATTGGGGCGATGTCACCCCGCTCTCAGGAAAAAGGCCGCAGATTTTCTGAAGGTTTGTGCTTTTATTGCGGTGGATCTGACCATTTCATTAAGAACTGTGTGCTTCGTATGAGCAAAGAAAAAAAAATGGTCAGTTACGCCCGTATAGCCTGTTTAAATACTAAGGGTGTACTTCTTTCTGCTACTACCACTGCTCAGGAGTAGTTAATTGAATTTCGGGTATTTGTGGATTGTGGTTCTACTCTGAATGTGATTGATGGGGGATTCTTGGAAAAACTTAAATTAAAACCCAAACCTTTGTCATCCCCTATTGCCGTGGTTTCTGTCGATGGCTCTCCCTTAAAGAGCGTTACTCACAAGGTCTGTGAATTTCCCTTCACTATTAATGGTATTCACCAAGAGAATTTGGATTTGGTAGTAAATAATTTGCCTTCTCCTGTAGTGTTGGGGTTACCCTGGTTAAAATTGCACAATCCTGTACTGGATTGGTCTACCAATGAAATTAAGTCCTAGAGCCTTAAGTGTTATGACAAGTGTTGTAACGGGCGCATTGCTGCTGTGGATAAAGGGGAATTACCTGTACCTATTCAGGATTTTTGGAAAGTTTTTTCTGAGAAGGAATGGCAAATTTTGCCTCCCCATAGAGACTATGATTGTACCATTGAATTTGTCCCTGGAGCGACTCTTCCTAAAAGTTGTTTATTTAATCTTACTATTCCTGAGAGGAAGGCTTTGGAGGAATACATACAGACAAGCTTGGCCACCGGTCACATTAGGCCTTCCAAGTCTCCTGTGGCTGTTGGATTTTTTTTTGTTAAAAAAAAGGACGGCGGTTTACGTCCTTGTCTGGACTTTCGTGAGATTAATAAAATTACTGTACGCAATCCTTACCCACAGCCATTGATTCCTGATTTGTTTAACCAGTTAGTGGGGGCCAAGTGGTTCTCTAAAATTGATCTCCGGGGGGCATACAATTTGTTGCGCATGAAGGAGGGTGATGAATGGAAGACTGCTTTTAACACTCCTGTGGGTCATTTTGAGAATCTGGTTATGCCTTTTGGTCTTACCAATGCTCCAGCATTTTTTCAGAATCTTATTAATGACATCCTTAGACCTTTGATCGGCAAAAATGTGGTTGTGTATTTGGATGACATTTTGATTTATTCGCCTGATCTGGAGTCTCATTGGCGGAGCGTACGTGAGGTATTACAGTTATTAATTGACAATTCGCTTTTTGCTAAGCTGGAGAAATGTGAGTTCGCTGTACAGAGAATTAGTTTTTTGGGCTACATTATCTCCAGTGAAGGTTTTGAGATGGATCCGGTTAAAGTTCAAGCTGTGCAGGAATGGCCTAGGCCTATTGGTTTGAAATCGATACAGAGGTTTTTGGGTTTTGCCAATTATTACAGAAAATTCATAAAAAAAATTTCTATTATTGTCAAACCACTGACCGATCTCACCAGGAAAGGTGCTAATGCAGTTCAGTGGACTACTGAGGCCATTGAAGCTTTTGTGTTTCTAAAGGAGAGGTTCACCTCTGCTCCCATCCTTATGCAGCCTGATGTGACTAAGCCGTTTTTGGTTGAGGTTGATGCTTCTTCTGTGGGGGTCGGTGCGGTGTTGTCTCAGGAAAACAAGGATGGAGTACATCACTGTGCCTTTTTTTCAAAAAAATTTTATGAGACTGAACTTAATTACGATATTGGTAATCGGGAATTGCTGGCTATTAAACTCGCATTTGAACACTGGCGTCATCTCTTGGAAGGTGCTGAATTTCCCATTCAGGTTTTCACTGATCATAAAAATCTGATCTATCTTGTTGCTGCCAAGCGCTTGAATGCCCGTCAGGCTAGGTGGGCACTTTTTTTCTCGCGGTTTAATTTTTCCCTTACTTACATCCGGGGTACCAAGAATGTTAAAGCTGATGCTTTGTCTCGCAGCTTTTCTCCCATGGTCGGTGCTGAGGAGGAGGAGAGCATTTTACAAGAAGGTGTTGTGATTGCTGCTTTGGACTCCGTTTTAGAGGATGAGATTCTTAAAGCTCAGGAGGATGCCCCATCTAACACTCCCCATGGGAGGTTGTTTGTGCCTAGGACCTTTAGGAGAGATTTGTTTGTTGAGTGTCATGAGTCTCGGTTGTCAGGTCATCCAGGAATTTCTGAGACCAAGAGACTTGTGGGTCGCAGTTTTTGGTGGCCTGGATGGCAGAAGGAAGTCATTAAGTGGGTGCGTCAATGTACTGTGTGTGCTAGATCTAAGTCTTCGCATGCTCCTGCTGCGGGGTTGCTTTGTCCTCTGGAGGTTCCTAGTGCACCTTGGACACATCTGGCTATGGACTTTATTACTGACCTTCCCCCCTCTGAGGGTTTCACGGTCATCTGGGTGGTCGTGGACCGTTTTAGCAAGATGTGTCACTTGGTTCCCTTCATCAAACTGCCCTGCGCTAAGACACTCGCTAAGACCTTTGTCAAGGAAATTGTCAGACTACATGGCGTTCCTACTGACATTGTTTCTGATAGGGGACCTCAGTTCGTGGCTCGTTTTTGGCGTGCCTTTTGCGACAGGTTGGGAGTTCATTTGTCGTTTTCATCCGGATATCATCCTGAGTCTAATGGCCAGACAGAAAGAAAGAACCAGGATGTTGAGCAGTTCTTGCGTTGTTTTGTGGCAGACAATCAAGAGGGGTGGTCTGAGTTTCTGCCACTTGCTGAATTTGCTCTTAACAACCATACATCCTCTTCTGCTGGGTGTTCTCCTTTTTTTGTTGTTCTGGTAGACATCCGTCTTTTGGGTCATTCTCCAAATTGGTATCGGCTGTGCCTGAGGAGGAGATTTGGAGAGAGTTTGGACGGATGTGCATGGTAATCTTCAGGAGGCTAACAAAAAATCTAAGAGGTACTTTGATAGGAAACGGCAAGAGGTTTTGTTTGCTATTGGTGACATGGTTTGGTTGTCCTCTAAGAATCTGCGATTGAGGATTCCTTCTAAAAAATTGGGTCCCAAGTTTGTAGGGCCCTTTAAGGTGCTTCAGATAGTTAACCAATCTGCTGTTAGGTTGGAGGTTCCTACCTCCTGGAAGATTAATCCGGTGTTTCATGTTTCTCTGTTGAAAAGAGCTGATGTGTCGGATGGTGACGCCTCTGCCACTGTTCCTCCCGTGGTGGAGGACGGGGAATATGAAATTTCCCGCATCCTAAATTCTAGACGGTATAGAGGGAGTTTGCAGTATCTCGTCGCTTGGAAGGGTTTCGGACCCGAGGATAACTCATGGGTGAGGGCGGATGATGTTTCTGCTTCCAGACTTGTCAGAGCGTTTCACAGGAGGTTTCCTGATAAGCCCGGGCCTAGGGAATCCGGAGGATCCTCTTAGGAGAGGGGGTACTGTTAGAACTCTCCTGTTAGGTTTTTTCTAGTTTGCTGGTCACATGACCTTTTTTACCTATTTAATCCTGCTCCGCCCACCTGGCCATGCTGGACTTCATTGTAATTTCTACTCTTGTGCTAGCTTGGTGCTCTGTTGCCTTTCTCAGTCAGTTTTGCTGGGTCTTCGGACCTCTATGTTCTATGTTGTTTGTTTGTCTTATTTCTGCTACAATTTCTGCTAGGAGGTGTCCATCTTTCTCCCAGTCTCTAGTTCTTGTAGGGATCCCTCCCTCACATCTATAGGTCTTAGTTCAGACTAGCCGAGGACTTAGCGGGTCTGATCGCAGGACCAGATTCCCCGTTACATCATAGGGATCCAGCTTAGTTCTATTGTAGGGACAGATCTCCTGTCTTTCCTTAGTGCTTGTAGCAGATCATAACACTCGGGCCTTCACTAGGCTATACACACTAATGGCAGCTTGCCGCACTTCACCGATCTTATGGGTGCCGGCACACCTAAAGCTCACTATTCTGAGCTACAACTGAGTCTAGACTGGGCTTACCTTTGCAGACAGACTTCTGCAGGAACCGAACTGAGAACTCTGTCCCTCTCAGGCTGTGAGCAGGAACTCTGTTCTAGCTAGACTGAACTGCCTGGCTCCACCTTCCCTATTTATATCCCTAACGGGCTCCCTCTGCTGGTCTGAGGTGGAAGGTGGAGATGTGTGAATGTTTATGGGGGCCTCTTGTGGAGGATTCCATCAATGCACTATTCTAGGATCTGTGATACCAAGCGCAGCTGGGCGTCACAGAAACCCCCCACAAGTGACCCCATTTTGGAAACTAGACCACTCAAGGATTTTATCAAGGGGCACAGTGAACATTTTGAACCCAGAGGTACGACACAGAATTTGATAACATTAGGTCATTATATTGATTAAGTTGTCATTAGTCTTGAGCTCAAGTGCTCGCTACTTGAGTTTGCATCGGGTACTCAGGTATGCATCATGTATCGCGCGTGCTCGAGTGACATGCTCGAGTCCCCGCCCGCATGTTTCACGGTTGTTAGACACCCAAAAGAAAAACATGCGGGGATTGGTCGTGCATGACAGGCAATCCCCGCGTGTTTTTTTGGCTGTATAACAACCGTAAAACATATGGGGCAGAGACTCGAGCATGTCACTCGAGTGCCAGCTATACTTGATGCATACCCAAGCACCTGATGCAAACTCAAGTAGTGAGCACTTGTGCTCAACACTAGTCGCCATATCGTCATCATTTTTTTTCTTTACTTTTGAAAAAATCCCAACCCCAACACAACCCTAACCCCAACATAACCCCAACCCTAGCACAACTCGAACCACAATTCTAATTCCAACCCTAGCACAACCTTAACCCTAGCAAAACCCTAACCCTAGCACAACCCTAACCCTTTCACAACCCCAACCTTAGTCCTAGCACAACCCTAACCCTAGCACAACCCTAACCTATTCCTAGCACAACCCTAACTCTAGCACAACCCAAACCCTAGAACAACCCTAACCCTAACCATAGCACAACCCTAACCCTAACACAACCAAAACCCTAACCCTAGCACAACCCTAACCCTAGAGTTTATTCTTTATGCCTTTCCTCGTGCGGTATAAGTAATTAGACGACTTTATTCTTCGGGTCACTACCAGATTCATATCGGGGTTTTTATGATTGACAGTTGTCACACACTAAAAAAGACCTTTTTTTGCAAAGACTAGTTTTTGCATCGCCATATTTTGAGAGCTATAATTCTCCCATATTTCGGCCGACAGAGTCATGTGATGGCTTGTTTTTTGCGGGACAAGTTGATGTTTTTATTGGTACTATTTTCGGGCATGTGACATTTTTTGATTGCTTTGCATTCCAATTTTTGGGAGGCAGAATAAACTAAAACCAACAATTCAGGAATTGTTTTTTATTTTTTATGCCGTACCGCGTGTGGTAAATTTGATAAAGCAGCGTTATTTTTCGAGTCAGTATGTTTACAGTGGTACCACATTTATATAGTTTTTTTATGTTTTGGCGCTTTTACACAATAAAAACTATTTTATAGAAAAAATTATTTTTTTGTATCGCTTTATTCTGAGAGCTATAACTTTTTTATTTTTCGGCTGATGGAACTGTATGGTGGCTTGTTTTTTGCTGATGCCTGGTGATATTGGGTCACCATGGTAACTACCGGGATCCAGCAGACACAGCGCGGGACCCCGGAAACAAGGTACGAGGCACGTGCTTACCCCCCTTGCTCCTGGAATGCCGCAATCGACTTTTATCGCAGAATTTCGGGGGTTAATGTGCCGGGAGCGGTGCAGAACCACTCCTGGCACATACCACCGGGTGTCAGCTGTGAGAATCAGCTGACACTCGGTGGCGATCACCCCTCACATCTTCTGTGTGGGTGCAATGGCATTGCATGTAATAATATGAACAAGGTTGTCTCACTCTGGTTGACGAAGAAGTCACCTGGCCCCATGGATATGTTGCTTGGGGTTGCCAGGAGGGACCCACCGGTCACCTGCAATCCATGGAGACATTCGGAGAGGCCAGATTGTGACCCACCGGTCATCTGGCCACATGGAAACTCTCTGAGAGGCCAGGGTGGGACCCTCGGGTCTCCTGGCTTTGTACCTCGATGGACTGCTACCTTGCTAAGCTTGCCGCTACTTTCTCTCTGTGGGGCCCGCCAGAAGCAGTGGGCCACTGGTTGAGGTAGTCGGTAATGGAAGTCTCCAAAGTCACAGCTGTTCTATCCCAGGCGGGAGGAGAAGGAAGGGTGAGACTGTATAATGTTGTACCATCTTGGGCATTTTCTGGGACTGTTCTGTGTGTTTATTGTCCGCTTTGTGGTTCAATAAAGTATTTCCACACTGTTTTACCCTCACCCTGCTGTCTGAGTAGCGTTATGCCCACAGAAGACCCCGGGTCTTCACATATTGGTGGCAATAGTGGGATACTACTCAGCCCAGCAGATCTGGGGGAGCTGCAGGGTACTGGTGTTCGCAGACACGATCTAATGGGCTCCACAACCAGGGAGGCATTTAGAGAGACCCTGCAGTCCATAGGTGAGGCATACTCAGCGCATTTCGGATGCTACCATGTCCAACCCCACCACCCAGGCCTTGGGAGGAAGACCGGAGAGGATATACAGCAGCAAGATACAGCAACTACAGGAGCTGTGCCCGCTTCAACAGATTGAATACCAGGCCACCGACACACATCGGATTTAATTCAGGAACCACAGGATGCTGAAAATGGCATGTGTGGACACAATGGATACCAGTCTGTTTCCTTCAATTACGTTTGGAGTTTATTTGCAAGGAAGAAATTGAATATGCTCTGAGGAAACTGGATGATAAAAAGTTTTGTTTATATGAAGGTGAGACCTCTTACATTCATGTCTGTGCTTAAAGACATGCTGATGGACTGTCTCAAATAAGTGGAGAAGGATGATTGGGATCTTGTCATGTCTGGCTAATTAAGATTGGGGGAGCAATGTGACGATACAGCATAAAATCTTAATTAGCCAGATGATCAGATTTGTTAATCGAAGAGAAATAAATTATTGTGTTTTATTATAGATTGCTGGCTGTTTTTTATTGGTGTTCTGCTTGCTCATCAGTTTATGTACACTAATTTAACTTGTAAAGTGTCCAGCATTCCACTAATCTCATTAGCATCTCAGGAGCCTCTAAGCATTGTTTAAAAATCATCTAGGCTAAATGTGTATGTGTTAGACTGCCATCTTCCTAAGCTTGCTGCTACCTTCTCTTTATGGGGTCCACCAGAAGCAGGGGGCATTGTTTGAGGTAGTCGGCCATGGAAGTCTCCAAAGTCGCAGCTGTTCTATCCCAGGTGGGCGGAGAAGGAAGGATGAGACTGTGTAATGTTGTACCATCTTGGGAATTTGCTGGAACTGTTCTGTGTGTTTATTGTCCACTTTGTGGTTCAATAAAGTATTGCCATGCTGTTTTACCCTCATCCTGTGTTGTCTGAGTAGTGTTACACCCACAGAAGACCCCGGGTCTTCACACTGGTCCAATAGGCCCAGGGCACAGGGACGTACTATTACTGACAATGTCAGAAAGGGGTTAATCAACAATAATACCCCTAAGGGGCCCACTAAATCCTAGATATGCAAAGTAGAACATATAACATATAAAGTGTTATAAACACACACAAAAGTCCTTTATTTAAAAAACACTCCCCAAAAATTCCTCTCATTTACCCATTTATTGGAAACTAAAAGTCAGGCGCAGGTTTGTTGTAGTTCATAGCACCACAATCACTGATCCAACCCCCGCAGCATAGGAAGCCTTATTCACAGAACAAAGCTTGAAATGCTGTAGCAGCTTCTGCCGGTTCTCACACTGAGGCTAGCGTGAGAACCGGTCACTGACACAAACTCCGGATTTATTTAGCAGAGTTGTGGATCTTCATGGGACCTCGATGTGGACTACGTCGAGCCTGAAGGGGAGTGTTTGTTGCTAATAAATTAGTGAAAGAGGGGATTTGTCTGGGAGTGATTTTTTTTTTAATTACTTTTCTGTGTGCGTGTTTTCTTTATTTTACTTACTGGGTTAGTATTGGGGGTGTCTGACTGATGACTCTCTATTACTAACCCCTGGGCTTGGTGTCAGCGCCAACTGATTTTATCCACAACATGTTCTTGCAGGGCAGGGATGGCTCGCCTGGAAAAGTAGTGAAGGCTGGGAGCCAAGTACTGTGGGACAGCCACAACCATAAGTTTTTTTTAAAGTGTCTGTCTCCACCATCCGGAATAGCAGCATTTCAAAGTTTAGGAATTTTGAAATGCTGGCATTCTGGACCAGGGATCATGGGTGAGTAAAGGGGTACATTCTCTTTCTCTACAATGTCCAGGAAGGATGGGAAATTTTTAAAAATGAGATTCTCAAAGCACAATCGTTAACAATCCCGAAAAGTAGGAAGAATGGGAAGCATTTAAGGAAACCAGGATGGATGAACACACAACTTAAACACATGCTAAAAAGAAAGAAAGAAATGTTTATTAAATGGAAAGAGGGAGGCATATCTAAAGAAGATTATAATGCAGTCTGCAGATCCTGTAGGGCACGTATCAGGTTAACTAAAGCTGACAATGAATTAAGGCTTGCAAGAGATGTCAAAAGCAATAAAAAAGGATTTTGGGGGTATGTCAAAAGTAAAAGAAAAGTCAAACATGCTATAGGATTTTTACAGGATGAAAATGGGGAAATGGTAAGAGAGGATGTTGAGAAGGCCGAACTTTTTAATTCCTATTTTGCATCTGTTTTCTCTCAGAAAGAAAATGTAACATCAACTGATCTTCATTGTCCTTTTAAAGGAATAGAAGAATCCAAGTTATCTGTAAACAGAAAGATTGTGAGGGAATATTTAGCTAACATAAATGAGTTCAAGTCTCCAGGTCCAGATGAATTACACCCCAGAATACTGAAGGAGATCGTAGAAGAAATCTTAGAAGCACTCTCCATAATCTTTGAAAATTCATGGAGAACAGGAGAAGTCCCAGAAGACTGGAGAAGAGCAAATGTTGTTCCTATCTTCAAAAAGGGGAAGAAGGTGGACCCAGGGAACTATAGGCCGATGAGGCTGACTTCTATACCAGGAAAGATCTTTGAACAAATTATTAAACAACATGTATGTAAGTACATGGATAAGAATGAAGTGATTAACCAGAGTCAGCATGGGTTTGTAACTAACAAGTCATGTCAGACTAACTTAATTTCCTTCTATGACAGAATCACTGACTGGGTGGATCAGGGAAATGCTGTAGATATAGTATATCTTGACTTCAGCAAAGCATTTGACAAAGTATCTCACACCATCCTTATTGAAAAAATTACCAAGTATGCAATGGACCAGGCAACTGTTAGGTGGATTCATAACTGGCTTAGTGATCGGACTCAAAGGGTGGTTGTAAATGGCTTCACATCCAGCTGGATGAATGTCTCAAGTGGGGTACCACAGGGCTCCGTCCTGGGACCTGTATTGTTCAACATCTTTATCAATGATTTAGATGAAGGAATTGAGGGTAAACTGATTAAATTTGCTGATGACACAAAGCTAGGAGGGATAGCTAATACTAGAGAAGAGAGAGAGAGGATTCAAAAAGACCTAAATAAACTGAAGCAGTGGGCAGCAACCAACAGAATGGTTTTTAACAGGGAAAAATGCAAAGTACTACATCTGGGCAATAAAAATGAAAAAAGCATATACAGAATGGGAGGAATAGAGCTAAGCAACAGTACATGTGAAAAAGACTTAGGTATACTAATAGATCATAGACTGAACATGAGTCAACAGTGTGATGCAGCAGCAAAAAAGGCAAATACAATTCTGGGATGTATTAACAGAAGCATACAGTCTAGATCACGTGAAGTCATTATCGGTCTTTACTCCTCTTTGGTCAGACCTCATCTGGAATACTGTGCACAGTTTTGGGCACCACATTTTAAAAAAGACATAGACAAACTGGAGCAAGTTCAGAGAAGAGCGACCAGAATGGTGACTGGTCTGCAAACCATGTCCTATGAGGAACGGTTACAGGATTTGGGAATGTTTAGCTTGCAAAAAAGAAGACTGAGAGGAGACTTAATAGCTGTCTACAAATATGTCAAGGGCTGTCACATTGTAGAAGGATCATCTTTATTCTCATTTGCACAAGGAAAGACTAGAAGCAATGAGATGAAACTAAATGGGAGGAGACACAGATTAGATATTAGAAAAAAGTTTTTGACAGTTAGGGTGATTAATGAGTGGAACAGGCTGCCACGAGAGGTGGTGAGTTCCCCTTCAATGGACGTCTTCAAACAGAGGCTGGACAGACATCTGTCTGAGATGATTTAGTGAATCCTGCTTTGAGCAGGGGGTTGGACCAGATGACCCAGGAGGTCCCTTCCAACTCTACCATTCTATGATTCTATAATTCTATGATTCTTAATATTTGGGGGATGAATGGCTGAATGCTTCCATGGGATGGTATGGAGATGCTCAGTGACACTGCTGGTGGTCATGCTATCATATCCTCTCTTTGCGGGGAGGTAGGTGGTCCTGTTGCTCGTGATTGGCAGGAAGAGGCAGAGACCGCAGCAGAAGAGGGAGCAGGAGGAGCCTCAGATCTTTCCTGGTTTTTCAGGCGTGTACTTCACTGCAGTTAGTGCTTTGCATTCAGATGCCTCATCATGCAGGTGGTGCTCACGTTAAGACCATTTATGCCTCGCTTCAGGCTCTGACAGCACAGAGTGCAAACCACCCATGTCTTGTCATCAGCATAATGCCTGAAGAAATGCCATGCCAAGTAGCTCCTTTGAGCTGGCTTTGGCGTGCACAGTTCGTCAGCGCGGTGGCCAGTAGTAGCCAACGTACTGGCTAGGGGCTGGCCGCTGTGCTTTTGCATTCTTCTCCCTCTTTTGCTCTTCAGCTGTGTGACCACCTCCTCTTCCTTTGAACTGTGCACGTCACTCGGATGGCCTTGACTCCATGTGGGGTCTAGGACCTCATCATCCTCTGAATCCCCTTCCACTCACTCTTTACCCCTGCCCTCCTAGCCAGTCAGCACACTGCAGAAAGCCGCAACAGTTGGTACCTGTGTTTCATTATCATCATCAGAGATGTGCTGTGGTGGTCCGCTGACAATGTGCACTAGTCCTCCCATGTACTCATCCTCAAATAGGAAAAATGGTTGGGCATCAGTGCACGCAATCTGTTCCACTTGTGGGGTAGGGCCAGGTCGATGAGCCATGAAACCACAGCCAGTGGAGTCATCAAAAACAGAAGTGACTGATGCATGACTTGGGGCTCAGACTGCTCGCCTGATTTGCAGAGAGCTGAGGTGGAAGACACATGCCCATGGGCAGCAGGTACAAACTCTGTGCTTTCAGCAGGGGACCGGGTGGAAGAGAAAGCAAAGGAACTAAAGCCAGTCTCAGCAATCCAATCTAAAACCACCTCTACATGTTCTGGCCCCACCTTTCATTCAGCGGTACTAGGGTTTATGAAATTATGGAGAACATCCTGTTGCCTGCATGCGCCCAGGGGAAGGTGTTTCATTTGGACTTATAGCAGGCACAGATTGACCATGTCCTCTCCCTGCAGCGGTTACAGCACCACCACCAGCAGCACCACGGAAACATACCCTATTTGATGCTCTCCTCATTCTTTGTACCCCAAAAAAAAGTGTAGAATATTACACGGCCTGCATACAGAGAAAGAGTGCCCAGCAGATTATTACACTGCCTGTATGCAGAGTGCCTCAACAGAGCCTGCTTTCAGACTACCCCCAAAGAAGCTGTTTTCACAGTACCCCCACATAGCCTGGTGCAGAATACCACCACAGAGGCTGCTTTCAGAGTACCCCAACACAGCTTGGTGCAGAATAACCTCACAGAGGCTTTTTTTTAGAGTACCCCTACAGAGGCTGCTTTCATAATGCTATCACAGAGCCTGGTGCACACTGCCCCCCCCCAGAAGCTGTTTTCAAAGTACCCCACAGAGACTCGTGCAGTGTACCCCCACAGAAGCAGTTTTTCAGAGTACCTCCACAGAAGCTGTTTTCAGAGTGCGCCCACAGAAGCTGTTTTCAGAGTACTCCCACAGAGCCTGGTGCAGAGTATCCCCACAGAGGCTGTTTTCAGAGTATCCCCTCAAAGGCTGTTTTTAGAGTACCCCCTCAAAAACTGTTTTACAAGTACTATCACAGAGCCTGGTGCAGAGTACCCCCTCAGAGGCTGTTATCATAGCTCCCAACCGTCCCATTTTTGGCGGGACTGTCCCGCTTTGAGGGCTCAGTACCATCACGGCTCAGCTGTTCTCCCAGCTGTGGATGGGGGGGTTGCGGCGGTGGAGCAGCAGGCACAGGTAATAGCTGGCAGCTGCAGCTACCCCGTCTGCCCACTGCTAAAGAAAATGAATATTCACTCTTCTCCATGCCCATGGGAGTGGAGAGGAGTGAATATTCATTCTCCTTAATAGTGCACATGGTCAGTCGCAGCCGCCGCTTTCTGCTGCGGCTCAGCGATCCTATGTGCCCGCTATTAGAGAGAATAAATATTCACTCTTTTCCACTCCCATGGGCGTGGAGAAGAGCGAATATTCATTCTCTTTAGTAGCGGGCACAGAAGATCGCGGAGCCATAGCAGGAGATGCAGCCCTGCTGACAGTGCGCTTTATTACGGAGAATGACTATTCACTCCTCCACACGGCCATAGTCCCGGCATGGAGAAAAGTGAATATCCCCGCAGCTCACCTTGGCATCTGATGGCGCATGGCAGTGATGTCATGCACTGCTCCGATGCTGAGATCAGCTGCTTCTGACAGACAGGACGCAGCGTTGCAGCAGAGAGGAGGAAGGAAGGTGAGTAGAAGTGTTTATTTTTTTCATGTGTGCATTGATGGGGGGGTCATGTATATCAGGATAGGGGGCCATGCATATCAGGATTGGGTCTGAGGGGGCCATGCATACTAGGATTGGGGATGAGGGGACCATGCATACCAGGATTGGGTCTGAGGGGGCCATGCATACCAGGGTTGGGTCTGAGGGGGCTATGCATATCAGGATTGTGTCTGAGGGGGCCATGCATACCAGGATTGAGGATGGGGGGCCATGCATATCAGGATTGGGTCTGAGGGGGCCATCCATACCAGGATTGAGTCTGAGGGGGCCATCCATACCAGGATTGAGTCTGAGGGGGCCATGCATACCAGGATTGGGGATGAAGGGGCCATGCACACCAGGATTGGAGATGAGGGGGCCATCCATACCAGGATTGGGTCTGAGGGGGCAATGCATGCCAGGATTGGGTCTGAGGGGGGGCATGCATACCAGGAATGGGTCTCAGGGGGGCCATGCTTCCCAAGGTCGGGTCTGAGGGGGCCATGCATACCAAGATTGGGTCTGAGGGGGCCATGCATACCAGGATTGGGTCTGAGGGGGTCATGCATACCAGGATTGGGTCTGAGGGGGCCATGCATACCAGAAATGGTGATGAGGGCCATCTGCTGAATGCCCCTCCTTACCCGCGCCCCCCTGAAAACTCCTCCTCCCAGGGGAGAAAGAAATTCACTGAAACTTGGCTCACCCCCTCTGACACAGCCTCTCCAGCTGCACTTTCGTACAACGGATTCCATCTCTCCCACATACCCCGCCTCAGCAACAAGCATGGTGGAGAAGTTGGATTTCTCCTGTCAGATAACTACTCCTTCTCACATATCCCACTGCCACCCTCCGTTACTCTCCCCTCTTTTGAAGTGCACTGTGTGTGCATCTACTCCCTCTCCAACTGGCTGTCATTTACCGCCCCCCCAGGGCCAGCTACCACTTTTTTGACCACTTCGCCACCTGGCTAATCCATTTCCTTTCCGCTGACACCCCCACTATCATCAAGGGAGACTTTAACATCCCCATCGACACTTCCCAATCATCTGTCTCTAAGCTTCTATCCCTCACTTCCTCCTTCGGCTTCGCTCAATGGTCTTCAGCAGCCACCCACAAAGATGGACACACACTGGACCTCATCTTCACCTGCCTCTGTTCCCTATCCAACCTCTCTAACTCATCTCTGTCTCTTTCTGACCATTACTTACATTCTCTTCCCTCTACTCTCCAGGTCTGCAATCCCCCATCCAGAAATTTGCACACCCTCACAGAAATCTCAAACATCTTGACTTACACTCACTCTCTGAATCCCTTCTCCCTCTTGCAGACATAACTTCCTTACACGATGCAAATGTTGCTGCTGCTTTATATAACACCACAACAGCTGCAACTCTCAATTTGGTTGCCCCCTCACACATACCAAAGCTCGCACAATCAACAGGCAACCCTGGCACACCAGCCTGACTAAAGAACTGAGAAGGGCTTGCAGAGTTGCTGAACAGAGATGGAAAAGGTTCCACTCCAACAAGCACTTCATCGCATTCAAACAGTCCCTCACTACTTTCAAGTCCACACTAACTGCAGCAAAACAAACCTACTTCTCATCGCTCATATCCTCCTTGTCTCACAACCCTAAACAGCTATTCAGTACTTTCAATTCTCTCCTCCGTCCCCCAACTCCCCATGACACGCCCCGAGGGCCGTGGGGTACTCGGTGCCGGGCCTGTAGATGCTGGGGGAGGGATATGTCACAGTGGCGGCGGCCCGGTCCGTGGCACAGGGCGGTCAACAAAAAGGGGGGAATTGAATATATTTATATGGGATTTGTAATTCTTAGAAAGTGTTCGTGATGCCACCTATGGTTTCTGGTAATAGATACCAGCGCTGCTTCAGACCTCTGGGGCGGTTGGTAGGGCAGCTGAGTTGGAACGGCTCCCCACAGGTGGAGCGGGCCCCAGGGCAGAGTAGGTGCAGATGATGGTGATGCTAGGGCTTGTGGTGCCGAAGAGATGGCGCAGCGGAAATAACTGACGGAGGCAGTGGAGTGCAGTCATCCGAGTTTTACTCACAGTTCTGTTCAAGTTCCTCAGGTACACTGTACGGGTGTCAGCCTCCCACGTCGCACTGCGTCCACCAAACAAGGGGTCCAGCACTTTCTCAAGTATATCAGGAGCACTTGACAGAACCCCGCTTTCTTTATGTTCCTTACTAGACCGACTTCTCGCGCCGGGTCTTCTCCCTCCTGCCCTGCGCTTTCCCACACAGAGTCCCGATTGGGTGCTCTGAAGTCCCTCTGGGCAACCTGGAGTTCCCGGACCTACTTGATGTCCTTCACGGTGACTACGGTGAGACTGTGGCAACTGCACCATGGAAGGGCAGAAGCCTCCCGTTTTCCAAACGAGACCTGGAGTAACACGGCTTGTCCAGGGACCGGTTCCCTTCTTGCGGCCTGATCCCTCTGACACCTGGCAGATTCGGGCATATGGGTGCCGTCCTGCACTCACCGTACCCCCTGGGATCCCTTCTGTTGACGGAGCCTTCCTCCTCTGCTCCCCTACTGGGCCTCTGTTACTAGGCCCCTTATGGAGCAGAGCTCCTAAAGAGACTCTGCTCCCCTCCTCTCCTTGCTACTCATTCTCTGTCCTCTGCACTATTCTGCCACCCTAAGATGGCTTCCCTTTATATACCTCCTATTATGGTGCTCCCCTGTTCTGCATCCTCCACCCTCACCCACTACTGGTTCCCCCTCTCTTTGGTTCCCCCCACTCCAGCCTGGGACAGGGCTCAGCAGAAACACAGTGCATCTTGCCCTTCCAGCCGGCCTGGAGTAGTGTAGTGTTGAATGCGGATGTTGGTGTTCCGGGCAGCACTCCCTCCTTACCTTGAGAGAAGGAGACACCACACCTCTGGGTGAGGTGCAGTACCTCTGTGGCAACTGAACCCTCAGGGGCACCACACCCACACACACACCCTCACACTCATTTCAGCTGAAGACTTTGCCTCATTCTTCAAGCAGAAGATTGACAACATAAGGCAAAGCTTTGGCCATAAGGCCTCCAAAACCAGCTTCTCCACCATCACGGAAGATCAACTTTCCTCTTTACTCTCCAAGTCACATCTCATCACCTGTGAACTTGACCCAATCCCGTCTCACCTCATCCCAAACCTCACCGCAGTCTTCATCCCAACCCTAACCCACCTCTTCAACCTGTCAGTAACAACTGGAGTCTTCCCCTCATGCTTCAAACATGCCTTGATCACACCCATCCTCAAAAAGCCCTCCTTTGACCCATCCTTTCTGTCTAGCTATCGCCCCATCTCACTTCTCCCCTATGCCTCAGAACTACTAGAACAACACGTCCATTTTGAACTGTCCTCCCACCTGTCCTCCTACTCCCTCTTTGACTGCTTACAATCTGGCTTCCAACCGCATCACTCCACTGAAACTGTCTGGACTAAAGTCACCAGCGACCTCCTGACCGCCAAATCCAAGCGACACTACTCTGCTCTGTCCTCCTCCTCCTGAACCTGCCATCTGCTTTTGTCATGGTGGACCATTCCCTCTTATTCTTGGCATCACAGACTTGACCCTATCTTGGATCTCCTCATACCTAACAGACCGGACATTCAGCGTCTCCCACTCACACACCACCTCCTCATCTCGCCCCCTATATGTTGATGTCCCCCAACGTTCAGTTCTTGGACCCCTGCTCTTCTCCATCTACACCTTCGGCCTGGGGCAGCTAATAGAATCTCACGGCTTTTAGCATCACCTCTATGCTGATGACACACAGATCTACCTCTCTGGACAGGATATCACTTCCTTACTAACCAGAATCCCACAATGTCTGTCCGCTATTTCATCTTTCTTCTCTGCTAGATTCCTAAAACTTAACATGGATAAAACTGAATTCATCATCTTTCCACCATCTCACTCAACCCCCCCACCTGACCTATCTAACAAAGTCAATGGCTGTCCACTCTCCCCATGCTCGCTGCCTCTGGGTAACTCTTGACTCTGATCTCTCCTTCAAACCTCACATCCAAGCCTTTTTCACTTCATGCCGACTCCAACTCAAAAATATCTCCCAGATCCGTACATTCCTCAACCATGAATCCGCAAAAATACTAGTGCATACCCTTATCATCTCTCGCCTCGACTACTGCAACCTCCTGCTCTGTGGCCTCCCTTCTACCACTCTTGCACCCCTACAATCTATCCTAAACTCTGCTGCCCGACTAATCCACCTGTCCCTCCGCTATTCCCTGGCCTCTCCCCTCTGTCAATCCCTTCACTGGCTCCCCATTGCCCAGAGACTCAAGTTCAAGACCCTAACCTTGGCATACAAAGCCATCCACAAACTGTCTCCTCCATACATCTATGATCTAGTCTCCCGATACATACCTGCACGCAACCTCCGATCCTCACAAGATCTCCTGCTCTACTCCCCTCTTATCGCCCTTTCCCACAATCGCATACAAGATTTCTCCCGGGCATCCCCCCTACTCGGGAACTCTCTACCCCAACAAGTCAGACTCTCGCCTACCGTGGAAACCTTCAAAAAGAACCTGAAGACCCACTTCTTCCGACAAGCCCACAACCTGCAGTAACGCTCGCTGCACGACCAGCTGTTCCCTCACTTACTGTATCCTCACCCCCATTTCTAGATTGTGAGTCCTCGCGGGCAGGGTCCTCTCTCCTCCTGTACCAGTCGGTGACTTGTTTTTGTTCAAACTATTGTACTTGTTGTTTGCTATGTATACCTCTTTTTCACATGTAAAGCGCCATGAAATTAATGGCACTATAATAATAATATTAATGCACAGTTTTTTCCTACCTGCAGCACCTAGATAGCACCAATGTATGTAGGCTTGTTCTGCAACTTAGTTTGCAGACTACTGGTACTAAGTAAAATACTATTAACAAAGTATTCTTGCGCCTTTGGAAATGTAATTTTATCGATAACAACCTTGGACACATGATTTCCAAAGTGCATATTTATTCATCAGATCACAATATATACCAAAAATTTTAGTTTGCACTTTTGGCTCAATTTAGATAATTTTTTATGTAATCTGTGGCTATTGGATTAAAATAAAATGTGGCAAACTAATATCATTTTTTTTTACTCATTATTGATCATTAAAGGAGTTTTCCTTCAAATTTTCTCACCCTATCATCTTGAACATAATGCGCAGCAGTGTAAAAACAACATTGCTGCGCAAATGTTCAGTCTTTTGTTACTACTTTTAACCTCTTCAGGGTTCAGAAATCAAACAATTAAAAGAAGTAACATGCTTGTTCCTCATTTGTCCAGTGGCATCCCTATATTATATCCATTGTTTTTGTTAACAGGTCAATTGACTTGCACTGGAAAGCTTGATCTGCAACACAAATCAAAGTAGGACATGTCTCCATTTTTTTATTATTTTTTGTGAACTATTGGTCAACAAAAAAAGTATATATAAAAAGGCACATTCATTGTAATGGATCCGTGATCTATCCATAAAAATATCGGCTAGAAGGTGTACCAAAAAATTTATATGAAAGAGCCTAAATGATATCTTGCTGTCTCTTGTTTTGTTCTTTATATAATATTAATATTTCCTGAATGCTGTACTAAAATACACATATAATCCAGTATTGGCTCTGATATCATCTTGATATTAGGAGGATTATCTTTTTGCTCATTCATAGCTTAGCAATGGAGCCGGTATTCACAGCTTCCAATCTAACCAGTAATATAAATAATTGTCTTTTATCTACAAACACACCTTACTTTCTGATAAGATTTCCAGTTCAGGGTCAGCACCAGGTCCTATGTCAATGGTGTGAATAAATGAACTGCTCCCTGAAACCTTTGGCAACACAAATTTAAAACAAAAGTCACACTAGTACTCATACTAAATAAAAAAATGTTGCCAGTATATACAAAAAACGGTATACTATAGCTTCTAGTGGAGTCTATGTATATCTACACATATAGTAAAAAAATATATATAAAAAAACTGCAATGAATACATATCTCCCAACTTCTGAAGAAGTGAAAGAGGGACAGGTTCATTTTGACCACGCCCCTGGCCATACCTCAAGCCACACCCATTTTCCATTTCTTTCTCCCCCAGCAGGAGGAGATGTCAGAGGGGCAGTGGCAGTGAAGGACATTCAGCAGATGCCGGAGACTGGAGGGCGTAGACCCAAATCCGGGACTGTCCAGCTGTATCCGGAACGTTTGGGACTAGAGATGAGCATATCAATTCACAGGACTCCAGTCCATGGTCTAGATCAGTGTACCTGGCAGCTGGACAGGAGGAGTCCCTAGAGTGGCTTTTGATTAGTCAAAACTGGCGTGACATCTGTGCGTAATGCTCATCTATAGTTGGGACTTTTAGATTTATTTTTTCTTCTTTCATAGTCAGAGCAGCCAGGACTTTCTCATCGTGATATAAGAATTGCTATACAATGCGTTTTTCGCCGTGGAAATGCAGCGAAAACGCTTGCTAATCAGTCTGCCAGCTATTGCAATGGTAATCACATGATGTGCTGTGCGGAAATTTCTGCTCAGGACTACCATTGTGGAAAAAAACGCAGCATGTCCATTGTTCGCGTGTTTCCGCTGCAAATTCGCGCCCATTGACTTTAATTGAACTGCAGCAAATAATATTTATACCTGTGGATTTGCTGCGTTTCAATTAAAGTCAATGGGCGGTGAAATGCTGCGGGTGGTACCCGGTCAGCATAGGAGGAGTACTACTCCTCTCATCAGATCACCACTCCCTCTGATAACAGCGAGAGTGGCGAGGCTGAGGGGAGCAATAGTCTTCTCAGCTGAGCCGAGAACCACTAGCAGTAAAAAAAAATTTAAAAAGTAAAAAATAAAAAATCTTATTCTCACCTGTCCGGCGATGTCCCCCGGCGATGTTGTCCTGCTCGCTCCCAGCAGTGTACTGCGCTGCCAGCAGTGTACTGCGCTGCCTGCAGTCACATGAGCGGCAAACCTGCAGCAGTTTCTGATCGTGGCGACATATCCAAACTCAACCGCAGCATGTCAATTTCTGTAGCTGACATACATATTCTGAACAGCCATGTTAAATCTAGCAGCCACCTTGTTCAGAAGTTTGAGAATTGAGTTATTCAGCTAAGGAGATGCATGTCCTACACATGTCCTAATCACAATGGAGCCAAAAAATGAAGTCAGTGACATTAGCAGGTATGGTGGTATACACAAAGGTTAATAGCAGCAGCTGAAGGTCATTGTGAAAGTAAATAAGTGGTGTTATAGGGTAGTAAATAATGTTATTGTAATTGTGGTATAGAAATTAGGACAATATAGTTGTCAATATGTCATTACTTAAGTAAGGACATAGGGATTTATGAATTTAATGGAGTTTGGTAAAAAATACTCATGAATATTGTCATGTTGCATTATCACATTGTTGTTCTAAAATGCACGTCTTCCCTGCAGTATGATGTTATCATGTATATGCCTTTTGCCGCAATATGTAGTTCCTTTGTTTAAGCTATGCATAAAAAGGCTCTGATACTGTTGTTCAGGGCCATTCTATCGCCAGTCTACAGGCAGTCCATCGCCAAGGCCACACCATGGCCAGACCGAAGCCACACCATGGCCAGACCATCGCCAGATATCTCAATGCTGTTTTGCTTATCTAGACACCTGCGAGTGTCAAGTGCATTTTCCCAGCCTGCATGCTGAACTGTTCTGCCGCGTACCTCTGAATAAACTTCATTCTCTGCTTTGAAGAATTATCTACACTGTTTTCCAGACTCTTTCAGCTCTAAGTAAGGACTTTCTTACACGCTGCAGACTTTGACGGATTGAAGTGTCATTATATGCGGTGAATTCACAGCATTTTGGATGCAGCAAAAATACGCTGCATCCAAAGCGCTGCTGAGTGCTGATCGGGGGGATGTTGCAGCTAACGAAACAGCTGTGAGCTGTTAATAATAGCCAGGGACCATGTTTGCCTAATGGCTCCTTTCTAGGCTAAAAATAGCAACTAACAGCTGCCCCAAAAATTACATGAATGGAAATGCTAATGACATTGGGCGAATGGGATTAGCTGACACCTAGCTCTTTTGTTTGGTGATGACAAGGTGTCAATCAGACCCTTTCATCCTAATTAAAGTAAAGTAAAGAGTTAAATAAACACACAAACAAGAGCAAACACTTTATTTGAAATACAACAGACACATTCTTTAATCATTTAAATTAACCAATATACTCATCCCAGTTCTGAAGGTAATCCAAGGGTTTAACCCCTTAAGGACCTTGGGTCTTTCCGTTTTCACGTTTTTGTTTTTTGCTCCCCTTCTTCCCAGAGCCATAGGCCTTTTATTTTTATGTCAATATGGCCATGTGAGGGCCTATTTTTGTGGGAAGAGTTGTACTTTTAAACGTCATCACTGGTTTTACCATATCGTGTACTGGAAATCGGGAAAAAAATTCCAAGTGCGGTGAAATTGCAAAAAAAATGCAATTCCACAGTTGTTTTTTTGGTTGTTTTTTTTACCACGTTCACTGAATGCTAAAACTGACCTGCCATTATTATTCTCCAGGTCATTACAAGTTCGTAGACACCAAATATGTATAAGTTATATTTTATTTAAGTGGTGAAAAAAAAATCAAAAGTTTGCTAAAAAAAAATGGTGGCATTTTCCGAGACCCGCAGCGTCTCCATTTTTCGTGCTCTGGGGCTGGGCGAGGGCTTATTTATTTGCGTGCCGAGCTGACGTTTTTATTGATACCATTTTGGGAAAAATCCAATATTTTGATTGCCCGTTATTGCATTTTATTGCAATGTTGTGACGACCAAAAATACGTAATTCTGGAGTTTCAAATTTTTTTCTCATTACGCCATTTACTGATCGGATTAATTTTTTTTATATTGATAGATCAGGTGATTCTGAACACGGCGATACCAAATATTTATGTGGGAATTTTTTTTTATTATTTTATTTTGAATGGGGCGAAAGGGGGGTGATTTAAACATTTATATTTTTTTTCTATTTTTAAAACCATTTTTTTACACTTTCTGCATGCTTCTATAGTCTCCATAGGAGAGTAGAAGCTGCAGTTTCCTGATCGTTTCTACTGCATACAGGCAAGGAGCAGATCGCCTGTATGCAGGAGAAATGCTCCTGTGCTATGAGCACCGACCACTAGATGGCGCTCATAGCTAACGAGACATGACAACCACAGAGGTCTGCTGCAGACCCAGGGTTGCCATGCCCACCCATCAGTGACCCGTGAAAATGTGACGGGGTCACTGATGGGCAGGGCTAAGGCCACGCTTCCGGCCCCACACTGTTAAATGCCGCTGTCAGAGATTGACAGCGGCGTTTATTTGGTTAACAGCCGCAGGTGGATCGCGATTAGAGATGAGCGTTGTTCGACTCGAACTGTTCGCCAATCTCAAATTCGAGCTGTTTTGGGCGGTATTCGAGCCGTTCGGCGAACACGAACGATTTGAAAAAAATTCGGCTGTTCGAGGTTATGTTCGATAACTGTTCATGCACCAAAATCATAACTGGACTTTTTCTCAGTAATGATGAAAATTAATGTTAATACGCAGTTTGAGTGTACAGCAGGGCGGGGGGAGGGGCAGGGGATGGATCTCTGCCGGAATAATAAAGATTTCCATTTTTTTTTCTCTTTCCCGCATTTACAGTGGGGAGGTGCAATCTGTCAGCCTATCAGGAGCGCACACACAGAGCGAAGTGCTTTTTTTCACACAAGCAAGGGCATGTGTCATTGGCAGTGTATGTCACATGTCCTTGCCCTATAAGACCCAGCCATTTTCCCCGTCGCCACCATTTTCTCACTGCTGCAGCTGCGTGTTAGACGGCACCGCTGTTGCTGTGTGCGCTATACCTTGTTAATTTCAAGCAAATTTTCGCACAAATCTACAGATAGCTTGGGAGTAGGGAATAGTTGTGATTGCAGTCCTTTTAAGGACTAGGTTACAGCATTTCCTACAACTTTTATCAGGCAGGTCTGTGCTCTTAAATAGTGTTGAGCCACCCCCGTAGTGTTCGAGTTCGGTTCGGTTCGTCGAACACCCGTGTGTTCGCCGAACTGTTCGTCGAACTGTTCGTCGAACACCTTCGAACACCGTTAAAACCAATGGCAGGCAAACAAAAACACATAGAAACACATAGAAAACACCTTCAAAGGTGTCCAAAAGCTGACAAACTGCTCAGAAGACACAACTAACACATGGAAAAGTGACAAGTACATATAGTCATGCGAAAAGAAAAGAGGTGGAGGAGTAAAAGGAGGGGGAGACACAGATATAGGCATGTCATGCCCTTCTAAAATCCAAAAAGTGAGAAGCCGAGACGGCCAGTCCGCTCCTGCCCGTGCCACCTCCGTGTCGCCGGGTTTGTGCCAGAGCCGCGGTGAACCCTGACGGCCAGCCCCCCTCTCCCAATACTGGTGCCTGTCCGCTGGTGGGTCGAGAGAGCCCCCCTGTGGTGGAGGCAGCTCTAAACTTTTTAATTTAAATTGTCCCTCTAATTTGAATGAATACACTTTAAATCCATTTACAAGGATCTATTGGAGGGCAAGTCTCATGCCAGCAGCCGCGTAATTCCAGCTCCAGTAGCGTCCACTAAAGCTGCTGCAGTTAAAAAGCTTTTATAAGGATCGAGCTCGGCTGTCCACCGCAAGTCATCCTAGTGCCAGTCCCAGCCCCTATGCCTTGGGGTGCCTCCTGATGCTCTTCACTGAGTATCCCGTGGTCCCGAAGCATTTCCTTTGAAAAAATTAAGTGTCCAAACTACAGGTGGTGTAGCTTGCTTAACAGCCGGGATAATCCGCTGACTAGCAGACACTGCTACTAGGCACAAAGTATTTCCTGGGCTAGATGCAGTTAAAAATTTGTAAGTAGATACTCTCGTTGGATGCTGAGAAAGCATTCCATAGAGTCTCCTGGCACGCCATATATGATTCTCTTAAAAAGCTTGGGGTAGGGGTCTAGGGGACCCTTTTATAGCCAAAATCACGGCCCTGTATCACAATACGTCACCTAGGCTGAAGATAAATGGAACTGTAGCACCGAGGGCTCGGTTGCTACAGACGTATTGCACCTCACCCAGAGGTGTGATATCTCACTCTCAGATAAGGATGGAGTGTGGATCAGGACCCGACACCTGCATGCATTACACCACATTGCCGTGGGGCAGGGCGACCAATATGCCCCTGAGATGGGCACGACAGTCCCTGTCCCTGGCTGGAGTGGGGGGAGGGAACACTGAGGAAGGGGAACCCTGCAGTGCAGGAGCAGGGAGGAAGCAGTTCCTGGGTGCATTGAGAAGGGAGTATAAAAGGTGGGCACCATCTTAGTTCAGTGCAGAGAAGTCTGAGCAGAAGTGGCAGGGAGCAGGGGCTCTGCATGAGCTCTGCTCCGGAGGCGGGCCTAGTAACAGAGGCCCAGGCCTGCAAGAGGGAGAAGGAAGGAAGAGGAGCGGAGAAGGCTCCAGGAATGAGGAATGAAGGGATCCCAGGGGTGCGGACGGGCGAGTCACCACCGCACGCCCGAATCCACCTGCGTGGAGGGGTCAGGCCAAAGGGGGAGACCGGTCCCCGAACTAGTGGAGGCAGGAAACGACCCTCAGCTAGAAACCGGAGGCTCTGACATTTTATGTGGCGCAGCCCCTTGCTCCACCCGCTAGGAAGGCATCACATAGGGTCAGGGAAACTGGCGCCAAGTTTACCAAGAGGAGGCCCGAGGCAGCCGGACAGAAGTGTTGGTAAGAAAGGCCAGACAAAGGACACACAAAGGGGGTCCTGTGAAGCGCTCCAAAGTTATCTGGGAGTTGTCTGAGCCCCTCACCTGGTGAGCACAGTACGACGTAGGCAGCCGTTACCTGCAGACGTGGTCTGGATAATAAGAACTGTGAGTAAAGGCCCTGAACTGCATCACTGACTCCGTGTCGTTACTGCTGCTGCCCTGCACCATCACCCCCATCCTCCGCATACACTGCCCTGAGGCTATACTCCTCCCGTGGGGAGTTATGCTACGCTCTGCTGCACCCACAACACCAGCCTTAGCGGTCTGCCCTGTAGCGGCGGTTCACTCTGACCGCAATCCACGGGTGGCGTAGTCGGACATTTAAACATCAAAACCACATAAATAGTTCCGCCACTGGTTTGACCGCCCTGAGCCACGGAACCGGATCGCCGCCACGAAGACTACAACCACCAGCATCCACCAAAAAGGGTCCGGCTCCGGGTGTCCCAAGGCCCAGGGGGTGCGTCAGAACATTTTCATCACCTTTCACAATCACCAATGGGACAAGGCAGGGATGTCCTCTGTCCCCTCTCTTATACATCCTAGTGACGGAGCACCTGCTCTCATCAATTCGCCATAACCCCAATATTAGGTGGATTGAGATGGGAGGCACCGAGTACAAGTGCTCTCTATTTGCTGATGATGTCCTAGTATATATCACTCAATCACATATATCCATCCCTGCTGTTATGGCTGAAATAGATCACTTTGTTACATGGTAAAATTTTAAAATCAATGCAGCGAAGTCTGAGGCCCTCGATGTCTCCCTCCCTAAATCCATATAGGATTCCATCCAGTCCAACTTTCCCTTTGCCTGGCCCTCACAGGGTATCAAATACTTAGGAATTCCTATTCATAGAGACCTCTCCCATCTATGTTATCTTAATTTTGGGCCCTTTATTGAACAATTCCATACAGACCACGGTTGGCAAGTTAGAACTGTAAGATTCACTACGTGAACCACTGGTGTTTTGTGGAAAAGCACATGTACACCGCGTTCCAAATTATTATGCAAAAAGTGTTTAGGAGTGATAAGGGAAGAATTTGTTTGTTTGTCAGTTAAACTCATTGATGGTGATGTGTGTCAGGGCTCTTTATATCACTGTAAGCAATTGCAGACACCTGTGCTAATTAGTTTGGCAGGTGTGTCCAATGAAAGGCAAGACTACTTAAGAAGGCTCTCTCACATTATTAAGCAGCCTACATTTTCTGCCAAAATGGGAAAGAAAAAGGATGTGTCGGCTGCTGAGAAGCAACAAATTGTGGAGTGTTTAGGTCAAGGCATGACTACAATCAACATTGTGCGATGATCAGGATGAAGTGTCTTGGCAATCAAGAAGTATGTAGCTGATTCACAGTACACACGTGTGCGTGCTGATAAGGGCAAATTGAGGACTCTTTCCTACAGGCAATTAAGTCAGGTTGAAAGAGCAGCGGCAAAAAAGCCTTGTCATAGCAGCAGACAAGTTTTTGAAGCTGCTTGTGCCTCCAACGTCCCCCGAACAACAAGATGCAGGGTCCTTCAGAGGTTTGCAGCTGTGCATACGCCATCCTGTCGACCTCCTCTATCCACTTCACACAAGCAGAAACGGCTCCAGTGGGCCAAACATTACATGAAGACTGATTTCAAAACTGTTTTGTTCACGGATGAGTGCCGTGCAGCGCTCGATGGTCCAGATGAATGGAGTGGAGGATGGCTGGTTGATGGACACCCCACGCAAACACGGCTACAGCGCCAACAAGGAGTAGGTGGAGTAATGTTTTGGGCTGGAATCATGGGGAGAGAGATTGTCGGCCCCTTTAGGATCCCTGAAGGCGCTAAAGATGAACTCCATAATGTATGTGGATTTTCTCAAACAGCACTTCCTGCCATGGTTCAAGAAGAAGAACCGTGTATTTCACAGCAAGATCATTTTTCTGCATGATAATGCACCATCTCATGCTGCACATAAAACATCTGCATCTCTGGCTGATATGGGCATAAAAGGGGACAAACTTATGGTGTGACCCCCATGCTCCCCTGACCTCTACCCCATTCAGAACCTTTGGAGCATCATTAAAAGGAGTGTCTATGATGGCGGGAGGCAGTTCACATCTAAGCAACAGCTCTGGGAGGGTATTCTGTCCTCATGCAAAACAATTGAAGCAGAAACCATCCAAAACCTGACAAATTCAATGGACGAGAGAGTTCAGAAGCTCCTTTCGAACAAGGGGTCCTATGTGAAAATGTAACATCACCTAGAATAAAGTTTTGAGTTGAAAACTGTTTGATTTCAGTTTCTAACAACCTGCTAATGCTTATAATTTCAAAAATGACCATTTTTTTGGTCTTTATTAAAATGAAAAGGTTGATCGAAAAGTTTGGGGGATCTAAGAGTGTGGCAACCCAGTAGTCATGATTACTTCGAATTCTGACAATATGAGGGTCATGCTGCAGGTAGTGCAGCAAGAAGGCACTTATGTGTCTTGCGCATCTCGGAGCCCCAAAATTATTTTCCGGGCTAGATGCAGCTAAAAATTATTTTTAATTTTAAATCTGGTGAAGCTTATTATAGATGGCCTAATAGGATCAGTGCTGCACACTGCTACAAAGCCCAAATTATTTTCCAGTCAAGATACAGATAAACATGATTAGTAATTTGAAAGCTTAAAACGGTTGGTAGGGTGATTTTAACCAATCATCAAGCTTTTACTCTCCCCAGGATGACACAGGGGTAGAAAAGTCGTTTCGGATCCATGATTTGTTCATCTTTATGAACGTGAGTCTGTCTACATTATCAGTGGAGAGCCGCGTGCGCTTATCTGTCAGCACACCACCAGCAGCGCTGAACACACGTTCAGACAGAACGCTGGCTGCGGGGCATGACAAGATCTCCAAGGCGTAAGTGGCTAGCTCCGGCCATTTATCCAGATTGGAAGCCCAAAAAGAGCAAGGGTCCAGTGACACAGTCGTGGCTTCAATGTTTACTTGGAGATACTCCTGTACCATCGTCTCTAGGCGTTGACTATGTGTCAGACTTCTTGTCTCCTGTGGCCTTGCAAAGGATGGGCTAAAAAAGTGGTGAAATGATTCCGCAAAATTGATGTTACCAGCAGATACTGTGGTTCTGTTACGGTTTGAGTGCTGAACACTTGACGGTCCCACGGTTGGCAAGTTGGAACTGTGAGATTCACTACGTGCACCACTGGTATTTTGTGGAAAAGCACATGTAAGATTCTGCAACAGTCTCTGCTGATACTCCTGCATGCGTGCATCCCTTTCTATGGCAGGAATAATTTCTGCAAATTTACTTTTGTACCGGGGATCTAACAGTGTGGCAACCCAGTAGTCAGGATTATTTCTAATTCTCACAATTCGAGGGTCATGTTGCAGGTAGTGCAGCAAGAAGGCACTCATGTGTGTTGCGCATCCAGGAGCACCAAGTCCCTGTTGTGTTGGTGGCGAGGTAACAATCATGCTTCCTTCCTCTGTCCTCTCCCCCCAACCTCGCACAACAGAAATGTGATCAAGGTCTCCCTCATCTGATGAGTCTTCCATCAGTTCGTCCTCCACTTCTTCCTGGGCTCCTGCACCTTCCTCACTAGTTTGGCTGCTACCATGCGCCCTGGTAAAATCATCTCCCCCACCCTCACATGCCTGCCGCCTTGGTGCTGCCGACCGTCTGGACCTTGCAGATGTTAGCCCTTCCGCATACAACTCCTCCTCCTCTACTTCCTCCACCTCCTCTTGTGCCACCACCTGACTCCGAATTCTGTTTAACATGTGCTCCAGCATGTAAATCACCGGAATAGTCATGCTGATAATGGCATCGTCAGCACTAAACATCTTCGTCGCCATTTCAAAACTGTGCAGAAGGGTGCATAGGTCCCTGATCTGAGACCACTCCTCCAGCGTGATTTGCCCCACCTCTGAATCTCGTTGGCCCAGGCTATACGTCAGAACGTATTGCACCAGGGCTTGTCGGTGCTGCCACAGTCGCTGCAACATGTGCAGAGTTGAATTCCACCGGGTAGGCACATCGCATTTTAGCCGGTGAAGTGGCAGGCCCAACGACTTCTGTAGAGATGTAAGTCGCTGAGCTGCGGGATGCGAACGGCGGAAGTGAGCACACAGCGACCGTGCCCTCTGCAGAAGGCCATCTAGTCTGGGATAGTGGGCTAAAAATTGCTGGACAACCAGGTTCAACACGTGAGCCATACAAGGCACGTGTGTGACATTGCCCCGGCGAAGGGCCGCACCCAGGTTTGCAGCATTGTCGCACACGGCCTTCCCTGGTTTCAGGTCCAGTGGAGACAACCATTCATGAAATTGGTTCTCCAGAGCTGACCACAACTCCTCAGCTGTGTGACTCACATTTCCCAGACATTTCAATGTAAAAACCGCCTGATGACGTTGAGCCCTACTGCCAGCATAGTAAGGAGGTGTGCAGGATCCCTTCTGCGCAGTTAGAAAGCTTGTGGCATGACCAGACAGGCTTTGGGTGCAGGTGGAAGACCGAGAGGAGGTTGAGGAGGCAGAAGCAGTGGAGGAACTTTGACATAAAGAGGATTGACGCACAACTCGTGGGGACGGCAAGACTTGGACAGCAGCCCCTTGTCCTGCTGTCACCATAGTTACCCAGTGCCCAGTCAGCGACATGTAACGCCCCTGTCCATGCCTACTCGTCCAAGTGTCTGTGGTGAAATGCACCCTGTCACACACAGAGTTTCTCAAAGAAGCGGTGATGTTGTGTGCGACATGCTGGTGGAGCGCAGGCACACCTTTCTTTGAGAAGTAGTGCCGACTGGGCATCTGGTACTGGGGCACTGCGACGGACATAAGGTCTCGAAAATCCTCTGTGTCCACCAGGCGGAAAGGCAGCATTTCTGTAGCCAAGAGCTTGCAGATGGTGAAATTCAACCTCTTAGCTTTCTCATGGCTAGGAGGAAATGGTCTTTTACTTGTCCACATCTGAGGGACCGAGGGCTGGCTATTGTGCTTAGACGGGGTTGATAAGGGTGTCCCCGGCAAACTGCCGGTCTGTGAGGAAGATGCAGGCGGACATGTTAGGTTGCCTTCAACCAAAGGTGGTGCTATCGATGTCGGACAGCGCTCAACACCAGCTGGTGTTACCACCTCCAAAGAAAATGATGACCTGCCAATCACGCTGGCTGTTGCGGGTAAAGAGGTGGCAGGTCTGCGCCCCAAAACAGGTGTGACTGCTGTCCCCCCAGTCACAGAGGATGAAGAGGCCGCGGATGCACAAGATATGGCAGACGGTGGTTGGCCCGGCCGGCTAGGCCGCATTGTAGCACACTGAGCTTCCCACTGCAACTTATGCTTCATGTCCATGTGCCGGTTCATGCATGAAGTACTCAAACTATGTATTTTTTGGCCTCTACTTAGCTTTTGCTGACAAATGTTACAGATAACACGAGTTGGGTCATCTTTATCGATCTGAAAAAATGCCCAGGCTATGCAAGGCTTAGCACCCATGCGACCTGAAGAGCCACCACGACTTGTGGTGAGAGGCAGAGTTGTGTTTGAGGATGCAGTTGTTGACGTGCTTCCAGTACTACGTCTCTGTCCAGGAAGGCGCAACCTGACCTCGTCGTCACTAGCATCTTCCTCCACCTCCTCTGCTGACCTCATCTCTTGGCTGACTGTGGGTTGACAGTAAGTGGGATCTCCGACCTCATCATCATCACCCTGTGCGTTATCACACCCGTCGTCCTCAGAGCCAACCTGTTCCTGCCCTGACAAAAAACTAAAGTTGTCGCTCCAATCAGGTATTTGAGTCTTATCATCGTCTTCCTCATTGTCTCCACCAACAGGAGTTACAGTTTGGGAATGAGGGTCTACATTATGGTCAGAACCTTCTGCGTCTGGTCCTGGATCCGACTCATAAAGATTCTGGGCATCAGTGCAGATCATTTCCTCGTCTGGATTCACAGAAGCGCTGCAGTCGACCTCTGATTCCCAGGCTATAGTATGAGTAAACAGCTCTGCAGACTCAACCATCTGTTCTACCTCATACTCAGACGGGCAGCTGGAGATTTGGGAGCTGTGAGGAAGCAAGTGCGATTTGGGTGACACCTTTGAGGACTGGAGTATTTGTGATGTTGAAGTTGATGTGGAGGAGAGCCCACTTAAAGGAGCACTTGATATCCGTTGAAGCACCTGCTGTTTTTGTGCCTCATCTGGAATTTGTAGCGATTGGCGTGGCCGTAAGAAAGGGATCTTATCACATTGTCCGCTAAAAGAAGTAGACATTTTAGTTTGGCTGGAAGATGGTCTTTCTTCTGCACCTACCCCACGGACACAACCTTTTTTCCCCTTCCCAACACGCCTATTCCCCTTTCCACCAGCAGCAGGCCTTTTTCCACTCATTTTGGTGGTTAACTAATTCACAACTCTGGAGTTGTTTGCACAAAAAAAAAATGGATGGTAACCGAGCAGAGCTGAGTGGCCAAACTGTGGTATTAGGCCAAAACTATTGGCTGGGTTAGATGCAGAAAAAAATTATTTTTAATTTGCAACCTGATGGAGGTCAGTATAGATGGACTAATAGACCAAGTCCCACACACCGCTAGATGCCCAAATATTTTTTCAGAGCTAGATGCAGAAATTTTTTTTATTCAATTTGCAACCTGATGGAGGTCAGTATAGATGGACTAATAGACCAAGTCCCACACACTGCTAGAAGCCCAAATATTTTTTCAGAGCTAGATGCAGAAAAAAATTATTTTTAATTTGCAACCTGATGGAGGTCAGTATAGATGGACTAATAGACCAAGTCGCACACACTGCTAGAAGCCCAAATATTTTTTCAGAGCTAGATGCAGAAAATTTTTTATTCAATTTGCAACCTGATGGAGGTCAGTATAGATGGACTAATAGACCAAGTCCCACACACTGCTAGAAGCCCAAATATTTTTTCAGAGCTAGATGCAGAAAAAAATTATTTTTAATTTGCAACCTGATGGAGGTCAGTATAGATGGACTAATAGACCAAGTCCCACACACCGCTAGAAGCCCAAATATTTTTTCAGAGCTAGATGCAGAAAAAAATTATATTCAATTTGCAACCTGCTGGAGGTCAGTATAGAAGGACTAATAGAACAAGTCCCACACACTGCTAGAAGCCCAAATATTTTTTCAGAGCTAAATGAAGAAAAAAATTATTTTTAATTTGCAACCTGATGGAGGTCAGTATAGATGGACTAATAGACCAAGTCCCACACACTGCTAGAAGCCCAAATATTTTTTCAGAGCTAGATGCAGAAAAAAATTATTTTTAATTTGCAACCTGATGGAGGTCAGTATAGATGGACTAATAGAACAAGTCCCACACGCTGCTAGAAGCCCAAATATTTTTTCAGAGATAAATGAAGAAAAAAATTATTTTTAATTTGCAACCTGATGGAGGTCAGTATAGATGGACTAATAGACCAAGTCCCACACACTGCTAGAAGCCCAAATATTTTTTCAGAGCTAGATGCAGAAAAAAATTATTTTTAATTTGCAACCTGATGGAGGTCAGTATAGATGGACTAATAGACCAAGTCCCACACACCGCTAGAAGCCCAAATATTTTTTCAGAGCTAGATGCAGAAAAAAATTATATTCAATTTGCAACCTGCTGGAGGTCAGTATAGAAGGACTAATAGAACAAGTCCCACACACTGCTAGAAGCCCAAATATTTTTTCAGAGCTAAATGAAGAAAAAAATTATTTTTAATTTGCAACCTGATGGAGGTCAGTATAGATGGACTAATAGACCAAGTCCCACACACTGCTAGAAGCCCAAATATTTTTTCAGAGCTAGATGCAGAAAAAAATTATTTTTAATTTGCAACCTGATGGAGGTCAGTATAGATGGACTAATAGACCAATCCCACACACCGCTAGAAGCCCAAATATTTTTTCAGAGCTAGATGCAAAAAATTTTTTTATTCAATTTGCAACCTGATGGAGGTCAGTATAGATGGACTAATAGACCAAGTCCCACACACTGCTAGAAGCCCAAATATTTTTTCAGAGCTAGATGCAGAAAAAAATTATTTTTAATTTGCAACCTGATGGAGGTCAGTATAGATGGACTAATAGACCAAGTCCCACACACCGCTAGAAGCCCAAATATTTTTTCAGAGCTAGATGCAGAAAAAAATTATATTCAATTTGCAACCTGCTGGAGGTCAGTATAGAAGGACTAATAGAACAAGTCCCACACACTGCTAGAAGCCCAAATATTTTTTCAGAGCTAAATGAAGAAAAAAATTATTTTTAATTTGCAACCTGATGGAGGTCAGTATAGATGGACTAATAGACCAAGTCCCACACACTGCTAGAAGCCCAAATATTTTTTCAGAGCTAGATGCAGAAAAAAATTATTTTTAATTTGCAACCTGATGGAGGTCAGTATAGATGGACTAATAGACCAAGTCCCACACACCGCTAGAAGCCCAAATATTTTTTCAGAGCTAGATGCAAGAAATTTTTTTATTCAATTTGCAACCTGATGGAGGTCAGTATAGATGGACTAATAGACCAAGTCCCACACACTGCTAGAAGCCCAAATATTTTTTCAGAGCTAGATGCAGAAAAAAATTATTTTTAATTTGCAACCTGATGGAGGTCAGTATAGATGGACTAATAGACCAAGTCCCACACACTGCTAGAAGCCCAAATATTTTTTCAGAGCTGGATGCAGAAAAAAATTATTTTTAATTTGCAACCTGATGGAGGTCAGTATAGATGGACTAATAGAACAAGTCCCACACGCTGCTAGAAGCCCAAATATTTTTTCAGAGATAAATGAAGAAAAAAATTATTTTTAATTTGCAACCTGATGGAGGTCAGTATAGATGGACTAATAGACCAAGTCCCACACACTGCTAGAAGCCCAAATATTTTTTCAGAGCTAGATGCAGAAAAAAATTATTTTTAATTTGCAACCTGATGGAGGTCAGTATAGATGGACTAATAGACCAAGTCCCACACACCGCTAGAAGCCCAAACATTTTTTCAGAGCTAGATGCAGAAAAAAATTATATTCAATTTGCAACCTGCTGGAGGTCAGTATAGAAGGACTAATAGAACAAGTCCCACACACTGCTAGAAGCCCAAATATTTTTTCAGAGCTAAATGAAGAAAAAAATTATTTTTAATTTGCAACCTGATGGAGGTCAGTATAGATGGACTAATAGACCAAGTCCCACACACTGCTAGAAGCCCAAATATTTTTTCAGAGCTAGATGCAGAAAAAAATTATATTCAGTTTGCAACCTGATGGAGGTCAGTATAGATGGACTAATAGAATGATGCTATGCCCAAAAGATTATACTTCACTAGGTGCAGTAAAAAAATTGGTATTCTATACACAGGTGGTATATCTTGCAACACAGATAGGCTACTCCACTGACTAACACACTCTGCAATAGGCCAAAAAGGATTAGCTTTGCTAGATTCAGCCAAATGCTGTGAAAAAAACTTGCACAGCACTGGCACAGACCTGCCTGGCAAAAACTGATAGGAACTGATGTAACCTAGTCCTGAAAAGGACTCCAATTACAATTAGTCTTTACTCCCACAATCTATCTATTTAAGAGCACAGACCTGCTTGATAAAAGTCGTAGGAAATGCTGTAACCTAGTCCTTAAAAGGACTGCAATCACAACTATTCCCTACTCCCAAGCTATCTGTATATTTGTGCGAAAATTGGCTTGAAATTAACAAGGTATAGCGCACACAGCAACAGCGGTGCCGTCTAACACGCAGCTGCAGCAGTGAGAAAATGGTGGCGACGGGGAAAATGGCTTGGTCTTATAGGGCAAGGACATGTGACATACACTGCCAATCACACATGCCCTTGCTTGTGTGAAAAAAAGCACTTCGCTCTGTGTGTGCGCTGCTGATAGGCTGACAGATTGCACCTCCCCACTGCAAATGCGGGAAAGAGAAAAAAAAATGGAGATCTTCATTGTTCCTGCAGAGATCCATCCCCTGCCCCTCCCCCCGCCCCGCTGTACACTCAAACTGCGTATTAACATTAATTTTCATCATTACTGAGAAAAAATCCAGTTATGATTTTGGTGCATGAACAGTTATCGAACATAACCTCGAACAGCCGAATTTTTCTCAAATTGTTCGTGTTCGCCGACCGGCTCGAACACCGCCCAAAACAGCTCGAATTTGAGATTGGCGAACAGTTCGAGTAGAACAACGCTCATCTCTACTCTTAAATAGATAGGTTGGGAGTAAAGACTAATTGTAATTGCAGTCCTTTTCAGGACTAAGTTACATCAGTTCCTATCAGTTTTTGCCAGGCAGGTCTGTGCCAGTGCTGTGCAAGTTTTTTTCACAGCATTTGGCTAAATCTAGCAAAGCTAATCCTTTTTGGCCTATTGCAGAGTGTGTTAGTCAGTGGAGTAGCCTATCTGTGTTGCAAGATATACCACCTGTGTATAGAATACCAATTTTTTTACTGCACCTAGTGAAGTAAAACCTTTTGGGCATAGCATCATTCTATTAGTCCATCTATACTGACCTCCATCAGGTTGCAAATTGAATATAATTTTTTTCTGCATCTAGCTCTGAAAAAATATTTGGGCTTCTAGCAGTGTGTGGGACTTGTTCTATTAGTCCATCTATACTGACCTCCACCAGGTTGCAAATTGAATATAATTTTTTTATGCATCTAGCTCTGAAGAAATATTTGGGCTTCTAGCAGTGTGTGGGACTTGTTCTAATAGTCCATCTATTAGGCTGGATGTCCTTAAGGACAAAAATGTCCAGGAAGGATGGGAAATTTTTAAAAATGAGATTCTCAAAGCACAATCGTTAACAATCCCGAAAAGTAGGAAGAATGGGAAGCATTTAAGGAAACCAGGATGGATGAACACACAACTTAAACACATGCTAAAAAGAAAGAAAGAAATGTTTATTAAATGGAAAGAGGGAGGCATATCTAAAGAAGATTATAATGCAGTCTGCAGATCCTGCAGGGCACGTATCAGGTTAGCTAAAGCTGACAATGAATTAAGGCTTGCAAGAGATGTCAAAAGCAATAAAAAAGGATTTTGGGGGTATGTCAAACGTAAAAGAAAAGTCAAAGATGCTATAGGATTTTTACAGGATGAAAATGGAGAAATGGTAAGAGAGGATGTTGAGAAGGCCGAACTTTTTAATTCCTATTTTGCATCTGTTTTCTCTCAGAAAGAAAATGTAACATCAACTGATCTTCACTGTCCTTTTAAAGGAATAGAGGAATCCAAGTTATCTGTAAACAGAAAGATTGTGAGGGAATATTTAGCTAACATAAATGAGTTCAAGTCTCCAGGTCCAGATGAATTACACCCCAGAGTACTGAAGGAGATCGTAGAAGAAATTTTAGAACCACTCTCCATAATCTTTGAAAATTCTTGGAGAACAGGAGAAGTCCCAGAAGACTGGAGAAGAGCAAATGTTGTTCCTATCTTCAAAAAGGGGAAGAAGGTGGACCCAGGGAACTATAGGCCGGTGAGTCTGACTTCTATACCAGGAAAGATCTTTGAACAAATTATTAAACAACATGTATGTAAGTACATGGATAAGAATGAAGTGATTAACCAGAGTCAGCATGGGTTTGTAACTAACAAGTCATGTCAGACTAACTTAATTTCCTTCTATGACAGAATCACTGACTGGGTGGATCAGGGAAATGCTGTAGATATAGTATATCTTGACTTCAGCAAAGCATTTGACAAAGTATCTCACACCATCCTTATTGAAAAAATGACCAAGTATGCAATGGACCAGGCAACTGTTAGGTGGATTCATAACTGGCTTAGTGATCGGACTCAAAGGGTGGTTGTAAATGGCTTCACATCCAGCTGGATGAATGTCTCAAGTGGGGTACCACAGGGCTCCGTCCTGGGACCTGTATTGTTCAACATCTTTATCAATGATTTAGATGAAGGAATTGAGGGTAAACTGATTAAATTTGCTGATGACACAAAGCTAGGAGGGATAGCTAATACTAGAGAAGAGAGAGAGAGAGGATTCAAAAAGACCTAAATAAACTGAAGCAGTGGGCAGCAACCAACAGAATGGTTTTTAACAGGGAAAAATGCAAAGTACTACATCTGGGCAATAAAAATGAAAAAAGCATATACAGAATGGGAGGAATAGAGCTAAGCAACAGTACATGTGAAAAAGACTTAGGTATACTAATAGATCATAGACTGAACATGAGTCAACAGTGTGATGCAGCAGCAAAAAAGGCAAATACAATTCTGGGATGTATTAACAGAAGCATACAGTCTAGATCACGTGAAGTCATTATCGGTCTTTACTCCTCTTTGGTCAGACCTCATCTGGAATACTGTGTACAGTTTTGGGCACCACATTTTAAAAAAGACATAGACAAACTGGAGCAAGTTCAGAGAAGAGCGACCAGAATGGTGACTGGTCTGCAAACCATGTCCTATGAGGAACGGTTGCAGGATTTGGGAATGTTTAGCTTGCAAAAAAGAAGACTGAGAGGAGACTTAATAGCTGTCTACAAATATGTCAAGGGCTGTCACATTGTAGAAGGATCATCTTTATTCTCATTTTCACAAGGAAAGACTAGAAGCAATTGGATGAAACTAAATGGGAGGAGACACAGATTAGATATTAGAAAAAAACTTTTTGACAGTTAGGGTGATCAATGAGTGGAACAGGCTGCCACGAGAGGTGGTGAGTTCCCCTTCAATGGACGTCTTCAAACAGAGGCTGGACAGACATCTGTCTGAGATGATCTAGTGAATCCTGCTTTGAGCAGGGGGTTGGACCAGATGACCCAGGAGGTCCCTTCCAACTCTACCATTCTATGATTCTATGATTCTATGATTCTATGATCTATACTGACCTCCATCAGGTTGCAAATTAAAAATAATTTTTATCTGCATCTAGCTCTGAAAAAATATTTAGGCTTCTAGCAGTGTGTGGGACTTGGTCTATTAGTCCATCTATACTGACCTCCATCAGGTTGCAAATTGAATATAATTTTTTTCTGCATCTAGCTCTGAAAAAATATTTGGGCTTCTAGCAGTGTGTGGGACTTGTTCTATTAGTCCATCTATACTGACCTCCATCAGGTTGCAAATTAAAAATTCTTTTTTTCTGCATCTAGCTCTGAAAAAATATTTGGGCTTCTAGCAGTGTGTGGGACTTGGTCTATTAGTCCATCTATACTGACCTCCATCAGGTTCCAAATTCAATATAATTTTTTTCTGCATCTAGCTCTGAAAAAATATTTGGGCTTCTATCAGTGTGTGGGACTTGTTCTAATAGTCCATCTATACTGACCTCCATCAGGTTGCAAATTGAATATAATTTTTTTCTGCATCTAGCTCTGAGAAAATATTTAGGCTTCTAGCGGTGTGTGGGACTTGGTCTATTACTATTAGTCCATCTATACTGACCTCCATCAGGTTGCAAACTCAATATAATTTTTTTATGCATCTAGCTCTGAAAAAATATTTGGGCTTCTAGCAGTGTGTGGGACTTGTTCTATTAGTCCATCTATACTGACCTCCATCAGGTTGCAAATTGAATATAATTTTTTTCTGCATCTAGCTCTGAAAAAATATTTGGGCTTCTAGCAGTGTGTGGGACTTGGTCTATTAGTCCATCTATACTGACCTCCATCAGGTTGCAAATTGAATATAATTTTTTTCTGCACCTAGCTCTGAAAAAATATTTGGGCTTCTAGCAGTGTGTGGAACTTGTTCTATTAGTCCATCTATACTGACCTCCATCAGGTTGCAAATTGAATATAATTTTTTTCTGCATCTAGCTCTGAAAAAATATTTGGGCTTCTAGCAGTGTGTGGGACTTGTTCTAATAGTCCATCTATACTGACCTCCATCAGGTTGCAAATTGAATATAATTGTTTTCTGCATCTAGTGTTAGAACTCTCCTGTTAGGTTTTTTCTATCTTGCTGGTCACATGACCTTTTTTGCCTATTTAATCCTGCTCCTCCCTCCTGGCCTTGCTGGACTTCATTGTAATTTCTACTCTTAAGTTAGCCTAGTGCTTTGTTACCTTTCTCAGTCAGTTTAGCTAGGTCTTCGGACCTTTATGTTCTATGTTGTGTGTTTGTATTTTACTGCTACAATTTCTGCTAGGAGGTGTCCAACTTTGTCCCAGTCCCTAGTTCTTGTAGGGATCCCTCCCTTGCATCTATAGGTCTTCGTACAGACTACCCGAGGACTTTAGCGGGTCTGATCACAGGATCAGGTTCCCCGTTACATCGTCGGGATCTAGCTTAGTTCTATTGTAGGGACAGATCTCCTTTCTTTCCTTAGTGCTTGTAGCAGATCATAACAGTAATTCCAGCCCAAAAATATCTCTAAGGAAGATTTCCAGTTTCCATCATGGTGTTGGTTCAGGATTTGGCTCAACGCCTGCAGGGACTCTCTCTGGAGGTGGCCGAGCTCCAACAACACGTGAGTAGCTGTTCTGGAGCACATTTTGTGGAGCCAAAGGTACGTTTGCCTGATTTATTTTTTGGTGATCAAGAAGAATTTTTTTCCTTTAAAAATGCTTGTTTGTTGTATTTTCGTTTGAGACCCAGATCCTCTGGTGATGAATCACAGCGCATAGGGTTCATAATATCACTTTTGTGCAAAGAACCTCAGGGATGGGCCTTTTCTCTCCAACCTAGTGATCCATGCTTTAGATCAGTGGATAGTTTTTTTTCTGCTTTGGGTTTGTTGTATGATGATCCTGATCGTGTCTCATCAGCTGAGACTGAATTGAGACGTTTGAAGCAGGGATCAGGTAATGTGGAAAAATATTGTTCTCACTTCCGTCGGTGGTCTGCCCAGGTGGGGTGGAGCGATTCAGCTTTGAAAAGTTTGTTTCTTGCGGGGCTAGGTGAAAGGGTTAAGGATTTGCTGATTGCTTATCCCACACCTGGAAACTTGCTGGAGGCAATGCAATTAGCTATACGGGTGGACAGGAGACTGCGTGCAAGGGTTAATGAGAGTAAATCCTCTGCCATGTCAGCTCAGAGTCTTGAGAGGGTCTGTACTGACATTAGAGAGCCGATGGAGATTGGGGCGAAGGCACCCCGCTCTCAGGAAAAAGACCGCAGATCTTCTGAAGGTTTGTGCCTTTATTGCAGGAAATCTGACCATTTTATTAAGAACTGTGTGCTTCGTATGAACAAAGAAAAAAAAAAGGTCAGTTATGCCCGTATTGCCTGTTTAACCCCTTCGCAACCTTGGGTTTTGTCGTTTTTGCTTTTTCTTTTTTGCTCCCCTTGTTCCCAGTGCCATAGCGTCTTTATTTTTTGGGCAATATGGCCGTGTGAGGGCTTATTTTTTGCGGGACAAGTTGTACTTTTCAACGCCATTACTAGTTTTACCATATCGTGTACGGGAAAATGGGGAAAAAAATTCCAAGTGCGGTAAAATTGCAAAAAAAGTACAATACCACAGTTGTTTTTTATTTATTTTTTTTACCACGTTCACTGAATGCTAAAACTGACCTGCCATTCTTATTCTCCAGGTCATTATGAGTTTGTAGACACCAAACATGTATAGGTTATTTTATATTTAAGTGGTGAAAAAAAATTCCAAAATTTAGTAAAAAAAACGAAAAAAAAATAGCGCCATTTTCCGAGACCTGTAGCGTCTCCATTTTTCGTGATCCGGGTCTGGGTGAGGGCTTATTTTTTGCGCGCCGGGCTGACATTTTTATTGATAACATTTTGGGGTAGATCCGATGCTTTGATCGCCCGTTATTGCATTTTATTGCAATTTTGCGGCGACCAAAAAACGTAATTCTGGCGTTTAGAATTTTTTTCACGTTACACTGTTTACCGATCGGATTAATTCTTTTTTTATATTGATAGATGGGGCGATTCTGAACGCGTCGATACCAAATATGTGTATGTGGTTTTTTTTTATATATATATATATATTTTATTTTGAATGGGGCGAAAAGGGGGTGATTTAAACTTTTATATTTTTTTTATTTTTTTTATATTTTTAAAAACACTTTTTTTTCACTTACTGCATGCTTCAATAGTCTCCATAGGAGACTAGAAGCAGCAGTTGTCTGATCGGCTCTGCTACATACAGGGGATCAGCAGATCCCCTGCATATAGCAGAAATGGTCCTGTGCTATGAGCGCCGACCACTAGGTGGCGCTCATAGCGACGAGATCATGACAACCACAGGCGTCTGCTGCAGACCCTGGGTTGTCATGCCCACCCATCGGTGACCCGCGATCACGTGACGGGGTCGCCGATGGGCGAGGCTTATGACGCACAACCCGGAAGAGCGCGTTAAATGTCGCTGTCGGAGATTGACAGCGGCATTTAACATGTTAACAGCCGCGGGTGGATCGCGATTCCACCCGCGGCTGTTGCGGGCACATGTCAGCTGTAAGAATCAGCTGACATGTGCTCCGTTCAGTGAGGGCTCAGCACAGCAGCCCTCACTGAACCAGGGGTACGCAAATGTGCGTACTAAGACGTCATGGGTTGGAAAGGGGTTAAATACTAAGGGGGTATTTCTTTCTGCTACTACTGCTGCTCAGGAAGAATTAATTGAATTTCGGATATTTGTGGATTGTGGTTCTACTCTGAATGTGATTGATGGGGGATTCTTGGAAAAACTTAAATTAAAACCCAAACCTTTGTCATCCCCTATAGCTGTGGTTTCTGTCGATGGCTCCCCCTTGAAGAGTGTTACTCACAAGGTCTGTGAATTTCCCCTCACTATTAATGGTATTCACCAAGAAAATTTGGATTTGGTGGTATTAAATAATTTGCATTCTCCAGTAATTTTGGGGTTACCCTGGTTAAAATTGCACAATCCTGTACTGGATTGGTCTACCAATGAAATTAAGTCCTGGAGCCCTAAGTCTTATGACAAGTGTTGTAACAGACGTATTGCTGTGGTGGAAAAAGGGGAATTACCTGTACCTATTCAGGATTTTTGGAGAGTTTTTTCTGAGGAGGAGTCACAAATTTTGCCTCCCCATAGAGACTATGATTGTACCATTGAATTTGTCCCTGGAGCGACTCTTCCTAAAAGTCGTTTATTTAATCTTACTATTCCTGAGAGAAAGGCTTTGGAGGAATACATACAGACAAGCTTGGCCGCCGGTCACATTAGGCCTTCCAAGTCTCCTGTGGCTGTTGGATTTTTTTTTGTTAAAAAAAAGGACGGCAGTTTACGTCCTTGTCTGGATTTTCGTGAGATTGATAAAATTACTGTACGCAATCCTTACCCACTGCCATTGATTCCTGATTTGTTTAACCAGTTAGTGGGGGCCAAGTGGTTCTCTAAAATTGATCTCCGGGGGGCATACAATTTGTTGCGCATGAAGGAGGGTGATGAAAGGAAGACTGCTTTTAACACTCCTGTGGGTCATTTTGAGAACCTGGTTATGCCTTTTGGTCCTACTAATGCTCCAGCATTTTTTCAGAATCTTATTAATGACATCCTTAGACCTTTGATCGGCAAAAATGTGGTTGTGTATTTGGATGACATTTTGATTTATTCACCTGATCTGGAGTCTCATTGGCGGAGCGTACGTGAGGTATTACAGTTATTAATTGACAATTCGTTTTTTTGCTAAGCTGGAGAAATGTGAGTTCGCTGTACAGAGAATTAGATTTTTGGGCTACATTATCTCCAGCGAGGGCTTTGAGATGGACCCTGTGAAGGTTCAGGCGGTTCAGGAATGGCCTAGGCCTATTGGTTTGAAATCGATACAGAGGTTTTTGGGTTTCGCCAATTATTACAGAAAATTCATTAAAAATTTTTCTATTATTGTCAAACCACTGACCGATCTCACCAGGAAAGGTGCTAATGCGGTTCAGTGGACTACTGAGGCCATTGAAGCTTTTGTGTTTCTAAAGGAGAGGTTCCGCTCTGCCCCCATCCTTATGCAGCCTGATGTGACTAAGCCGTTTTTGGTTGAGGTTGATGCTTCTTTGGTAGGGGTCAGTGCGGTGTTGTCTCAGAAAAACAAGGATGGAGTACATCCCTGTGCTTTTTTTTTTTAAAAAATTTCTGAGACTGAACTTAATTACGATATTGGTAATCGGGAATTGCTGGCTATTAAACTCGCATTTGAACACTGGCGTCATCTCTTGGAAGGTGCTGAATTTCCCATTCAGGTTTTCACTGATCATAAAAATGTGATCTATCTTGATGCTGCCAAGCGCTTGAATGCCCATCAGGCTAGGTGGGCACATTTTTTCTCGCGATTTAATTTTTCCGTTACTTATATCTCGGGTACCAAGAATGTTAAAGCTGATGCTTTGTCTCGCAGCTTTTCTCCCATGGTCGGTGCTGAGGAGGAGGGGAGCATTTTACAAGAAGGTGTTGTGATTGCTGCATTGGACTCCGTTTTGGAAGATGAGATTCTTAAAGCACAGGAGAATGCCCCATCTAACACTCCCCATGGGAGGTTGTTTGTGCCTAGGACCTTTAGGAGAGATTTGTTTGTTGAGTGTCATGAGTTTCGGTTGGCAGGTCATCCAGGAATTTCTGAGACCAAGAGACTTGTGGGTCGCAGTTTTTGGTGGCCTGGATGGTTGAAGGAAGTCATTAAGTGGGTGCGTCAGTGCACGGTGTGTGCTAGATCTAAGTCTTCACATACTCCTGCAGCGGGGTTGCTTTGCCCTCTGGAGGTTCCTAGTGCACCTTGGACACATCTGGCTATGGACTTTATTACTGACCTTCCCCCCTCTGAGGGTTTCACAGTCATCTGGGTGGTCGTGGACCGTTTTAGCAAGATGTGTCACTTGGTTCCTTTCATCAAACTGCCCTGCGCTAAGACACTCGCTAAGGCCTTTGTCAAAGGAAATTGTCAGACTACATGGCGTTCCTACTGACATTGTTTCGGATAGGGGACCTCAGTTCGTGGCTCGTTTTTGGCGTGCTTTTTTTGACAGGTTGGAAGTTCATTTGTCGTTTTCATCCAGATATCATCCTGAGTCTAATGGGCAGACAGAAAGGAAGAATCAGGATGTTGAGCAGTTCTTGCGTTGTTTTGTGGCAGACAATCAGGAGGGGTGGTCTGAGTTTCTGCCACTTGCTAAGTTTGCTCTTAACAACCATACATCCTCTTCTGCTGGTTGTTCGCCTTTTTTTTGTTGTTCTGGGAGACATCCGTCTTTTGGGTCATTCTCCAAATTGGTATCGGCTGTGCCTGAGGAGGAGAGTTTTTCCGGTGATTTGGAGAGAGTTTGGACGGATGTGCATGGTAATCTTCAGGAGGCTAACAAAAAATCTAAGGGGTACTTTGATATGAAACGGCAAGAGGTTTTGTTTGCTATTGGTGACATGGTTTGGTTGTCCTCTAAGAATCTGCGGTTGAGGATTCCTTCTAAAAAATTGGGTCCCAAGTTTGTAGGGCCCTTTAAGGTGCTTCAGGTAGTTAACCAATCTGCTGTTAGGTTGGAGGTTCCTACCTCCTGGAAGATTAATCCGGTGTTTTATTTTTCTCTGTTGAAAAGAGCTTATGTGTCGGATGGAGACGCCTCTGCCACTGTTCCTCCGGTGGTGGAGAACGGGGAATAAGAAATTTCCCGCATCCTAAATTCTAGACGGTATAGAGGGAGTTTGCAGTATCTCGTCGCTTGGAAGGGTTTCGGACCCGAGGATAACTCATGGGTGAGGGCGGATGATGTTTCTGCTTCCAGACTTGTCAGAGCGTTTCACAAGAGGTTTCCTGATAAGCCTGGGCCTAGGGGATCCGGAGGATCCTCATAGAAGAGGGGGTACTGTTAGAACTCTCCTGTTAGGTTTTTTCTATCTTGCTGGTCACATGACCTTTTTTGCCTATTTAATCCTGCTCCGCCCTCCTGGCCTTCCTGGACTTCATTGTAATTTCTACTCTTAAGTTAGCCTGGTGCTTTGTTACCTTTCTCAGTCAGTTTAGCTAGGTCTTCGGACCTTTATGTTCTATGTTGTGTGTTTGTCTTTTACTGCTACAATTTCTGCTAGGAGGTGTCCAACTTTATCCCAGTCCCTAGTTCTTGTAGGGATCCCTCCCTTGCATCTATAGGTCTTCGTACAGACTAGCCGAGGACTTTAGCGGGTCTGATCGCAGGATCAGGTTCCCCGTTACATCGGAGGGATCTAGCTTAGTTCTATTGTAGGGACAGATCTCCTTTCTTTCCTTAGTGCTTGTAGCAGATCATAACATAACATAACATAACATAAAAGACCATTTCCTCCTAGCCATGAGAAAGCTAAGAGGTTGAATTTCACCATCTGCAAGCTCTTGACTACAGAAATGCTGCCTTTCCGCCTGGTGGACACAGAGGATTTTCGAGACCTTATGTCCGTCGCAGTGCCCCAGTACCAGATGCCCAGTCGGCACTACTTCTCAAAGAAAGGTGTGCCTGCGCTCCACCAGCATGTCGCACACAACATCACCGCTTCTTTGAGAAACTCTGTGTGTGACAGGGTGCATTTCACCACAGACACTTGGACGAGTAGGCATGGACAGGGGCGTTACATGTCGCTGACTGGGCACTGGGTAACTATGGTGACAGCAGGACAAGGGGCTGCTGTCCAAGTCTTGCCGTCCCCATGAGTTGTGCGTCAATCCTCTTTATCTCAAAGTTCCTCCACTGCTTCTGCCTCCTCAACCTCCTCTCGGTCCTCCACCTGCACCCAAAGCCTGTCTGGTCATGCCACATGCTTTCTAACTGCGCAGAAGGGATCCTGCACACCTCCTTACTATGCTGGCAGTAGGGCTCAACGTCATCAGGCGGTTTTTACTTTGAAATGTCTGGGAAATGTGAGTCACACAGCTGAGGAGTTGTGGTCAGCTCTGGAGAACCAATTTCATGAATGGTTGTCTCCACTGGACCTGAAACCAGGGACGGCCGTGTGCGACAATGCTGCAAACCTGGGTGCGGCCCTTCGCCGGGGCAATGTCACACACGTGCCTTGTATGGCTCACGTGTTGAACCTGGTTGTCCAGCAATTTTTAGCCCACTATCCCGGACTAGATGGCCTTCTGCAGAGGGCACGGTCGCTGTGTGCTCACTTCCGCCGTTCGCATCCCGCAGCTCAGCGACTTACATCTCTACAGAAGTCGTTGGGCCTGCCACTTCACCGGCTAAAATGCGATGTGCCCACCCGGTAGAATTCAACTCTGCACATGTTGCAGCGACTGTGGCAGCACCGACAAACCCTGGTGCAATACATTCTGACGTAAAGCCTGGGCCAACGAGATCCAGAGGTGGGGCAAATCACGCTGGAGGAGTGGTCTCAGATCAGGGACCTATGCACCCTTCTGCACAGTTTTGAAATGGCAACGAAGATGTTTAGTGCTGACGATGCCATTATCAGCATGACTATTCCGGTGATTTACATGCTGGAGCACATGTTAAACAGAATTCGGAGTCAGGTGGTGGCACAAGAGGAGGTGGAGGAAGTAGAGGAGGAGGAGTTGTATGAGGAAGGGCTAACATCTGCAAGGTCCAGACGGTCGGCAGCACCAAGGCGGCAGGCATGTGAGGGTGGGGGAGATGGTTTTACCAGGGCGCATGGTAGCAGACAAACTAGTGAGGAAGGTGCAGGAGCCCAGGAAGAAGTGGAGGACGAACTGATGGAAGACTCATCAGATGAGGGAGACCTTGATCACATTTCTGTTGTGCGAGGTTGGGGGGAGAGGGCAGAGGAAGGAAGCATGATTGTTACCTCGCCACCAACACAATAGGGACTTGGTGCTCCTGGATGCGCAAGACACATGAGTGCCTTCTTGCTGCACTACCCGCAACATGACCCTCGAATTGTGAGAATTAGAAATAATTCTGACTACTGGGTTGCCACACTGTTAGATCCCCGGTACAAAAGTAAATTTGCAGAAATTATTCCTGCCATAGAAAGGGATGCACGCATGCAGGAGTATCAGCAGAGACTGTTGCAGAATGTTACATGTGCTTTTCCACAAAACACCAGTGGTGCACGTAGTGAATCTCACAGTTCCAACTTGCCAACCGTGGGACCGTCGAGTGTTCAGCACTCAAACTGTAACAGAAACACAGTATCTGCTGGTAACATCAATTTTGCGGAATCATTTCACCACTTTTTAAGCCCATCCTTTGCAAGGCCACAGGAGACAAGAAGTCTGACACATAGTCAACGCCTAGAGACGATGTTACAGGAGTATCTCCAAGTAGGCATTGAAGCCATGACTGTGTCACTGGACCCTTGCTCTTTTTGGGCTTCCAATCTGGATAAATGGCCGGAGCTAGCCACTTACGCCTTGGAGATCTTGTCAAGCCCCGCAGCCAGCGTTCTGTCTGAACGTGTGTTCACCGCTGCTGGTGGTGTGCTGACAGATAAGCACACGCGGCTCTCCACTGATAATGTAGACAGACTCACGTTCATAAAGATGAACAAATCATGGATCCGAAACGACTTTTCTACCCTTGTGTCATCCTGGGGAGAGTAAAAGCTTGATGATTGGTTAAAATCACCTCACCAACCATTTTAAGCTTTCAAATTACTAATCATGTTTATCTGTATGTGCAGTACTGATTCTATTAGGCCATCTATACTAAGCTCCACCAGATTTAAAATTAATAATAATTTGTAGCTGCATCTAGCCCGGAAAATAATTTTGGGGCTCCGAGATGCGCAAGACACATAAGTGCCTTCTTGCTGCACTACCTGCAACATGACCCTCAGATTGTCAGAATTCGAAGTAATCCTGACTACTGGGTTGCCACACTCTTATATCCCCCACACTCTTCGATCAACCTTTTCATTTTAATAAAGACCAAAAAAATGGTCATTTTTGAAATTATAAGCATTAGCAGGTTATTAAAAACTGAAATCAAACAGTTTTCAACTCAAAACTTTATTCTAGGTGATGTTACATTTGCACATAGGACCCCTTGTTCGAAAGGAGCTTCTGAACTCTCTCGTCCATTGAATTTGTCAGGTTTTGGATGGTTTCTGCTTCAATTGTTTTGCATGAGGACAGAATACCCTCCCAGAGCTGTTGCTTAGATGTGAACTGCCTCCCGCCATCATAGACACTCCTTTTGATGATGCTCCAGAGGTTGTGAATGGGGTAGAGGTCAGGGGAGTATGGGGGTTACACCATAAGTTTGTCCCCTTTTATGCCCATATCAGCCAGAGATGCAGATGTGTTATGTGCAGCATGAGACGGTGCATTATCATGCATGAAAATGATCTTGCTGTGCAATACACGGTTCTTCTTCTTGAACCATGGCAGGAAGTGCTGTTTGAGAAACTCCACATACATTATGAAGTTCATCTTTACCCCTTCAGGGATCCTAAAGGGGCCGATAATCTCTCTCCCCATGATTACAGCCCAAAACATTACTCCACCTCCTCCTTGTTGACGCTGTAGCCATGTTTGCGTGGGGTGTCCATCAACCAGCCATCCTCCACTCCATCCATCTGGACCATCGAGCGTTGCACAGCACTCATCCGTGAACAAAACAGTTTTGAAATGAGTCTTCATGTATTGTTTGGCCCACTGGAGCCGTTTCTGCTTGTGTGCAGTGGATAGAGGAGGTCGACAGGATGGCGTACGCACAGCTGCAAACCTCAGAAAGACCCTGCATCTTGTTGTTCGGGGGACGTTGGAGGCACCAGCAGCTTCAAAAACTTGTCTGCTGCTATGACAAGGCTTTTTTGCCGCTGCTCTTTTAACCTGACGTAATTGCCTGTAGGAAAGAGTCCTCAATTTGCCCTTATCAGCACGCACACGTGTGTACTGTGAATCAGCTACATACTTCTTGATTGCCAAGATACTTCATCCTGATCATCGCACAATGTTGAATGTAGTCATGCCTTGACCTAAACACTCCACAATTTGTTGCTTCTCAGCAGCCGACGCATCCTTTTTCTTTCCCATTTTGGCAGAAAATGTAGGCTGCTTAATAATGTGCGACAGCCTTCTTAAGTAGTCTTGCCTTTCATTGGACACACCTGCCAAACTAATTAGCACAGGTGTCTGCAATTGCTTACAGTGATATAAAGAGCCCTGACACACATCACCATCAATGAGTTTAACTGACAAACAAACAAATTCTTCCCTTATCACTCCTAAACACTTTTTGCATAATAATTTGGAACACAGTGTACATGTGCTTTTCCACAAAACACCAGTGGTTCACGTAGTGAATCTTACAGTTCTAACTTGCCAACCGTGGTCTGTATGGAGTTGTTCAATAAAGGGCCCAAAATTAAGATAACATAGACGGGAGAGGTCTCTATGAATAGGAATTCCTAAGTATTTGATACCCTGTGAGGGCCAGGCAAAGGGAAAGTTGGACTGGATGGAATCCTGTATGGATTTGGGGAGGGAAACATCGAGGGCCTCAGACTTCGCTGCATTGATTTTAAAATTTGACCATGTAACAAAGTGATCTATTTCAGCCATAACAGCAGGGATGGATATATGTGATTGAGTGATATATACTAGGACATCATCAGCAAATAGAGAGCACTTGTACTCGGTGCCTCCCACCTCAATCCACCTAATATTGGGGTTATGGCGAATTGATGAGAGCAGGTGCTCCGTCACTAGGATGTATAAGAGAGGGGACAGAGGACATCCCTGCCTTGTCCCATTGGTGATTATGAAAGGTGATGAAAATGTTCTGACGCGCCCCCTGGGCCTTGGGACACCCGGAGCCGGACCCTTTTTGGTGGATGCTGGTGGTTGTAGTCTCTGTGGCGGCGACCCGGTTCCGTGGCTCAGGGCGGTCAAACCAGTGGCGGAACTATTTATGTGGTTTTGATGTTTAAATGTCCGACTACGCCAACCGTGGATTGCGGTCAGAGTGAACCGCCGCTGCAGGGCAGACCGCTGAGGCTGGTGTTGTGGGTGCAGCAGAGCGTAGCATAATAGCCTCAGGGCAGTGTATGCGGAGGATGGGGGTGATGGTGCAGGGCAGCAGCAGTAACGACACGGAGTCAGTGATGCAGTCCAGGGCCTTTACTCACAGTTCTTATTATCCAGACCACTTCTGCAGGTAACGGTTGCCCACGTCGTACTGTGCTCACCAGGTGAGGGGCTCAGACAACTCCCAGATAACTTTGGAGCGCTTCACAGGACCCCCTTTGTGTGTCCTTTGTCTGGCCTTTCTTACCAACCCTTCTGTCCGGCTGCCTCGGGCCTCCTCTTGGTAAACTTGGCGCCAGTTTCCCTGACCCTATGTGGTGCCTTCCTAGCGGGTGTAGCGAGGGGCTGCGCCACATAAAATGTCACAGCCTCCGGTTTCTAGCTGAGGGTCGTTTCCCGCCACCACTAGTTTCGGGGACCGGTCTCCCCCTTTGGCCTGACCCCTCCACGCAGGTGGATTCGGGCGTGCGGTGGCGACTCGCCCGTCCGCACCCCTGGGATCCCTTCGTTCCTCGTTCCTGGAGCCTTCTCCGCTCCTCTTCCTTCCTTCTCCCTCTTCCAGGCCTGGGCCTCTGTTACTAGGCCCACCTCCGGAGCAGAGCTCATGCAGAGCCCCTGCTCCCTGTCACTTCTGCTCAGACTTCTCTGCACTGAACTAAGATGGTGCCCACCTTTTATACTCCCTTCTCAATGCACCCAGGAACTGCTTCCTCCCTGCTCCTGCACTACAGGGTTCCCCTTCCTCAGTGTTCCCTCCCCCCACTCCAGCCAGGGACAGGGACTGTCGTGCCCATCTCAGGGGCATATTGGTCACGCTGCCCCACGGCAATGTGGTGTAATGCATGCAGGTGTCGGGTCCTGATCCACACTCCATCCTTACCTGAGAGTGAGATATCACACCTCTGGGTGAGGTGCAATACCTCTGCAGCAACCGAGCCCTCGGGGTGCAACAGTTCCATTTATCTTCAGCCTAGGTGACGCATTGCGATACAGGGCCGTGATTTTGGCTATAAAAGGGTCCCCTAGACCCCTACCCCAAGCTTTTAAGAGAATAATATATGGCGTGCCAGGAGACTCTATGGAATGCTTTCTCAGCATCCAACGAGAGTATCTAATTACAAATTTTTAACTGCATCTAGCCCAGGAAATACTTTGTGCCTAGTAGCAGTGTCTGCTAGTCAGCGGATTATCCCGGCTGTTAAGCATTCTACACCACCTGTAGTTTGGACACTTAATTTTTTCAAAGGAAATGCTTCGGGACCACGGGATACTCAGTGAAGAGCATCAGGAGGCACCCCAAGGCATAGGGGCTGGGACTGGCGGTAGGATGCCTTGCGGTGGACAGCCGAGCTCGATCCTTATAAAAGCTTTTTAACTGCAGCAGCTTTAGTGGACGCTCCTGGAGCTGGAGTTACGTGGCTGCTGGCATGAGACTTGCCCTCCAATAGATCCTTGTAAAAGGATTTAAAGTGTATTCATTCAAATTAGAGAGACAATTTAAATTAAAAAGCTTAGAGCTGCCTCCACCACAGGGGGGCTCGCTCGACCCACCAGCGGACAGGCACCTGTATTGGGAGAGGGGGGCTGGCCATCAGGGTCCACCGCGGCTCTGGCACAAACCCGGCGACACGGAGGTGGCACGGGCAGGAACGGACTGGCCGTGTCGGCTTCTCACTTTTTGGATTTTAGAAGGGCATGACATGCCTATATCTGTGTCTCCCCCTCCTTTTACTCCTCCACCTCTTTTCTTTTCGCATGACTATATGTACTTGTCACTTTTCCATGTGTTAGTTATGTCTTCTGAGCAGTTTGTCAGCTTTTGGACACCTTTGAAGGTGTTTTCTATGTGTTTCTATGTGTTTTTGTTTGCCTGCCATTGGTTTTAACGGTGTTCGAAGGTGTTCGACGAACAGTTCGACGAACAGTTCGGCGAACACACGGGTGTTCGACGAACCGAACCGAACTCGAACACTACGGGGGTGGCTCAACACTAATCGCGATTCCACCTGCGGCTGTTGCGGGCACATGTCAGCTGTAAGAATCAGCTAACATGTGCCCGGTTCAGTGAGGGCTCAGCGCCGGAGCCCGTGCAGAACCGGTGGTGGTGGCCTGAGGCGTACTAATATGCCCTAGGCTATAAAGGAGTTAAGCAATGTCCGATTTTATTTAGCTCCAAAAAGCATTCATTGATGTACAAAAAACGCTTCAAAAACCGTATCAAAAAATGTGTCAAAAACGCACGCTTTTTACGCAGCGTTTTTCCTACCGCGGAGATGCAGAAATGCTGCAGAAATTTCTGCTTCAAATCCTGAACGTGCGCACATAGCCTAAGGCTGTGTTCATACACTGCTTAAATACTGTGTCTTGTGTTTTCTGCAGTTGTCCGCAGCAAACTACACAGTAACTATCTTTTTTGAATATTGTATTTTTGCTGCATTTTTTATGTCTTTTCTCCCTTATTTGATGCATTTTTGGTGCATCTCACGCTTCGTCCTATAGGTGTGTTTGGATGTAGTGAGTAACAGATCAGCCATCCAATCTAGTGCAGGGGCGTGCTGAGCTGTCAGTATGGTGATGGACAGTCCAGCCGCCCAATCTGGGCCAGAGCGTGCGGGGTTTCCTCCATGTGTCTCCTGCTAGTTCCCTTGGCAGCAATACTACAGCCTTCATCTTGCTGATCACCATGTCATATATCCCTGGCGCCCCCTGGCTACCGCAGTATAGCGGTGGTCCGCACGCTCTGTAAGAATTTAAGGGCAGGCTGCAGAATTTCTTTCTGAGAAGAGAAGAGGAGACTCTCCTCCAGACCCGGGTACCATAGTACCTGTAGTTAAAAAATAATTAAAATAAAAAAAAACATTATACTCACCTTCTGATGGCCCCCGGTCTCCTGTCCGGTGTCTCCGGCGGCTCACGGTGGTGTAAAAGGACCCTCCATGACGTCAGCGGTCGCAGGACCTGTCACATGGCTAAATGACATCATCAAAGGTCCTTTTACACCACCGCGAGCCATTGAAGACACCGGAGAAGGAGACAGGGGGCCATCGGAAGGTGAGTATAATGTTTTTTTGTTTTTTTTTCACCATTTTATTCTTTTTTTTACTGTTGATGCTGCATTTGTAGCATCAATACTTGGTCACACTATATAAATCCATGCCGGTTACATGGATTTATATAGTGTGACCAAGTTGTCAAGCACTTTTAGTGATGCTAAAATCGCTTGGAAAAGCGCTTTACAACTCGCATGTGGAAATGCATGCAAAAACGCTTCACAAACTCTTCTACTTGGCAGGAAAAACGCATGTAAAATCCGCATGCGTTTTTCCTGCCAGGGAGACTATAAGGGACTATGCACTAAATCTGCAGGAGTTCCTTAGGGCCATTCAGCAGACTGATCCTGGAAACATCTGAGAGGCTGATGAAATGACAAAAGAGCAGTTCATAGCAAGCCTCCTGTCTGATTCAGCTAAAGTGCAGCTGCGGATGCTGTCTTTCCAAAACCCTGATATGAATTTTGCACAATTCTAGGACCGGTATATCCATTTCCTTCAAGAGCCTGACAACGCTGCCAACTTGATAGCTGGCAACCCCTTTGCTCCTACCCAGCACGAGATGGGTGGTAAGCGTCAAGCATTTGTTTACAGTTCCATGGGTGAGAAGCCTGGAATTTCATCTGCACCTGCTCCGGTGGACAGTATTACCTCGACGCTACAACAGCAAGTAAATGACTTGACAAAAAGTATTTGTGGCACCCCAGGTCTGGTCGCCACAGTGGCAGCAATGTCATGTCTGAGAGCAGGTGGGAGGTTCCCTGGTTGGGGACAATTAGCATGCAGCACCTCCTGCCTCAGTCCAGGGAGGGGAGAAACCTGCCCTTTATAAACTGGATCTGGGGCGGGGTTAGAGAGACAAGTTAGAGACAAGTTCGAGTGAAGTTGCAGATAGGGACAGGTCAGCAGCAGGCTGAGGAGTCCCTGTAGGCAGAGGAGGAACACAAGGCCAGGAGGGGAGCTAGCAGAGCTCACCCTGGCTAAAGACTTACAAAGCCGAACTCTGGAGTCCGAGGCTGTGAGGGTTATAAGCCCAGCAGCAGAAAACCACCACGCAGGGGACTTCAAGTCCTCTGGCCAAGGAAGCCCGGAGGCTCAGCCACACGAGAGGGACCACTACTGCCCCGGAGGGGTGAGAGGTACGGAAGGCCCGAGTCGCCAACCATACGGGTGAGAACAACACGGTACACTCAGAGACGTGGGCTACCACTACACTACAGCGGGATAGACAAGAAAGGGTGGAGTCAGCACGGTAGGCCTACAAACTCCCCCTGACCAGTGGGATTTCCCAGTTGCTCTCAGACTGACCAGGCCTCCATTGTTAACCTGTACTCAGGACGGGTCCCTTAATACCACCAACAGTAAAGACCCTGAATTGCATGACTGACTCCGTGTGGTTACTGCTGTGCCCGCGCACCATCACCACCGACATCCCTATTTTCTGCCCTGAGGCTATACTCCTCCCGTGGGGAGTTATACTACCCTCTGCTGCACCCACAACACCAGCCTCAGCGGTCTGCCCTGCAGCGGCGGTTCACTCTGACCGCAATCCACTGGTGGCGTAGTCGGACATTCAGCATATAGACTGCCATTTTGGTTGACCGCACTGGGCATGGACCGGGTCCCCGCCACGCAAGGACTACAACCCCCAGCATCCACAACGGGTCCGGTTCCGGGTATTCCCCCCACACACACGGCCCAGGGGGCGCGTCATATTGCTATGCTGTGCCAAGCGGTACAGACTCTTCAGCTTGCTTCCAGCCCAGCAGACCTGCCGTGGTATCTCTGAAAGCAACTGCCACCATCCCAAAGAAGGTACGCCCGTAGGGACTGAAGGGCCACCGACAAGCTCGATCCGTCTGGCCAACCAGTCTGCAGATGGTGTGACAAAGCCAGTCACATTGAGAGAACGTGTCCTTTAAATGGGAAGGTCCTGGGGCAGTGGACCAATCCCCAGGAGTAAGGCCAGGTGGTCCCTAAGACCGGCAGAGCAACTATGTCGGTGGCCATCCGGTGTTTTTTTGTCCTGATTGACGGCATTCCTTTGATGGTCTTGGTGGACACTGGGTCTCAGGTAACAAGGACTTTACCTGGGATCTCGAAGATGAGATCCTCTTTTTGGCAAGTAATGTATTACCGGTGATGCAGGTGGGCTATAAGGACGTTACCATCCAGGTTGGATGACTTGCCTTCCCAGGGATTAGTGATCATAGACTTTGAGAGGGATGATGGTGCTCCTGCAGTGATCCTGGGCACCATTGTGAAGAAACACTGCCTAGATAATATTGTTGATATGATCAAGGACACTTTGCAAACAGTCCCACGGGGAAAGAGACAAGCACTGCAGCGGAACCTCAAAGTCCTAGTATAGCGTCAGCAGATAGAACAATCTGGTGGAGAGATAGGAGGTGTGAGACTTACAGACCCAACCCTGTTTTTCTGCTCCCTAGGAGCCAGACAAGCCTGTGGTGCAGGACTGTTTTAGGAATAGGAGGTAGAGATTATGACACCCTACTCAAGACAGCGCATTTGATTAGTACGCCCACCATCCTTGCAGTGTGCCAAATGGTAAACATACGCAAGTGAAGAGTCCCTCATGCATGTATTGAACTGTGTGAAGGAGGAGGTCTGCCTTCCCCCTGTACTCCACGTTAGCCAGGCTATATAGGATGGGCACTAATGCAGTCAGTGCTGTCGAACCACTAACTCCCAAATGTGTCAATAATGATCCAGGGTCCTTAGGGAAATGGTGTCAGGAGTTGCACATTGGTACCGACACTACCTGTCAGCATTATAAAAATGGTATTCTAAGTATGGTCATGTATTCAGCAAACACTCCCTTGACTTTTGGTAGAGTAAGCTCCATACAATATCAGATACTCACACGGACCAACCTGCTGACAAAAGAAAAGTATAGACCAATTCCCTCTGCAAATTACCAACAGGTAAGAAGAACAGTAATGCCGATGCGTTTTCTCAGATGCCGAATCCTACTACATCTGAAGAAGACCCTGACTTCCTGGAAGAGGTAAAAATGCCAGTTTACTATAACCAGGCTGTGTAGCAAGACTCCTCTCAAATGACTGAGAAGCCTCCAAGGTCCAGAAGACTGCCTGCTGACCACCTGCCCCATTTCGGGTAGAAGGACCACAAGACAAAGATCCAGTGCTGTGCCACGTGAAGCAGCTTCTGATGGACGAGAGGTCGTCTCCTGAAAAAGAAGAATCCCCAGAGGTCTACCACCTCTGGAAAGAGAGGAAAAGATTCTTCTTTTATGAAGGCAAATTGTTCTGATGCCGCATCAACCCACGGGCTCATGAAGTCGTATGGCAAGTGATGGTATCAAAAGTAGATGTCCCTATGGTCCTAACAGCCTATCACGATCAGAGTGTCCACTTCGGCTGGAAGAAACTTGAGATGCTGCTTCATGACTGCTTCTACTGGCCCAGCATGTGAAGCTCAGTTGAAAAGTGGTGCAGACGATGTGGTCTGTGTGCACTAAAAAGAAAAGATCTGAAAAGCCAGAGGTGTGGTACCCTGCAAAGACAGGCGTCACAAATATCTGTGAACGCTGATGGTGTGAGGAGCCAGCTCTTCAGCCATTTTTACATACTTTGGTAAATCGCTCACTCAGCTGCACAAGGAGATAGACACAAGTACGCTGTCTCTTTAAAACTTCTGGTTGGTTTATTAAAATGCAGCATAAACCAACACTGAGTCCATAAAAGAAAACACGGCCCTTTGTAGTAGCACAAAAGCACAGTCTTTGGTAGCAGGGATCTGCCTGCTCCGAGTTCAACAACTCCATGTGGTTCAAGATAGCTCCACACAAACAGATCTGGAGTTACTCTCTCCAGACCTAATAAACACTGAATGCCTCAGCAAGCCGAGTATTTAAACCCCAGACCACACCCTGGGGTGAAGATATGGTGAACGACCTCCCACCTGCACTATGGTCGTTCACTCAAACTGGCCCATTTAAATATGGCGGATTAACCCTCTCAGCACACACCATGCAGGAGAAGACTTTCAGTTTCACATCATTGAAACTAATAGCCTCATTGAAACATATCTCTCCTCCGACACTCTGCCAGTGACTTTGTCACAATACACACATGTAATTAGTGTAAGGGCTATTGGGAAGTCTGATAGGTAGCATCCCCTGCAGGAGAACTAATAAGCCCAGGAGAAGCAACCCTGCTCCCCTGGGATTGAGCGGTGCTGGAGATCAAGGAGGCCAGCCAATGCCTTTGCTGTGGTCATTTTCGGGACAACAGCGAAATCTGTGCAGCCACATGGGACATAGTGTCCTGCGCGGTTCAATAAGTGCCCAACTGCCAGACGATGTCAATTAGGGATCAAACGTGGGATGTCTATGGAGGATCCTTAGTTGCCGTTGTCAGCGGTGGGAAGAGAACTGAGGTACTTTCCTGTAAGCCTGAGGTGCCATGGATGCCAAGGTCCAGGCTGAGAGGTGATGTTTTAGTGTGCGTATAGTGCTATATGTAGCTGGAGTGAGGAGAGCTGCTACACATTCCTGGAAAAGAGCTAGATTCATCACACCATGATGGGCTGGTTGGCTCCGTGTAATGAATAACTGTGGAGAGCTATATCAATCATCATAATCAACTGCTCCAGTAAAAGTGAGTTTATCTTCCTGATTCACCTGAGGCCTGTACATTGTTTATTGAGACAGGCTAATTCTGCATCCCTTCCACAACTTTCTTTTTATTCTGCTGAGGACGGCTTACCAGCCAGCGAGGCCACCGTGACAGCTGGCCGCCATTACGCCCTGGCTCGGTGGAGGCCGACCCAAACACAGAAGCTTGGCAGGTGATAAGATTTTGTTATTATCCAAAACTATTAAGCTGAAAGTACCATGAGTGAAATTGGTACCTAAATTTATTGGCCCATATGAGATTCTGCAAGTAGTTAATCCAGTGACCTTTAGATAAAAACTTTCTCTGATTCTTTGCATCCTACATGTGTTCCACAGATCCCTTTTGCAAGAGTTCGTCACGTCGGTGTTGTCTGCCTCATCCCCGCCTCCCCCTCCACCTGATTCTGTCAATGGAGGTTTGGATTACGAAGTGCAGAGGATCGTGGGTTCTCAGAGGGTTCAAAATTCTCTCCAATATCTCATTCATTGGAGGGGACACAGTCCTGAGGAGAGATCTTGGGTTCTGTCTGGTTCCGTGAAGGCTGATCGTCTGGTCAGGGCCTTCCATCCTAGGTTTCCTGGGAAACCTGGAGGTCCGGTGGCCCCCTAGAAGAGGGGGTACTGTCACAATTCCTCCTAACGGTGTGTCTGTAAGTAGTGATTGACAGTTCAGCCGACCAATCAGGGCCAGGGCGTGCTAGGTTTCCTCCATATGTCCCCTGCTTGGAGTGATTACCTTGCTATTTAGCTGGCTCTCTGCCTCCAATTACTGAGAGTTGTAGCTTTATGCTCAGTAATGTCTGTGTGCCTTAAACGTCTAAGCAAAGTGGATGTAATTTCATGATGCATTTAAAGACGCTGCTGAACTGTGAGGTTTATGCGTGTGCGATAGAATGACGATCCAGAGGGATCCATTGCTTGTGGGCAGTGGCGTAGCTAGAGTCTGGTGGGCCCCGGTGCAAGATTTGGTATGTTCCTCATCCTAGCCCAATCCTGGTATATATATCCCCATCCTGGTATATGTCCTTGGGCCCCATCCGGGTATATACAGTGGGTACGGAAAGTATTCAGACCCCTTTAAATTTTTCACTCTTTATTTCATTGCAGCCATTTGGTAAATTCTAAAAAGTTCATTTTTTTCTCATTAAAGTACACTCTGCACCCCATCTTGACTGAAAAAAACAGAAGTGTAGAGATTTTTGCAAATTTATTAAAAAGAAAAACTGAAATATCACATGGTCATAACTATTCAGACCCTTTGCTCAGTATTAACTAGAAGCACCCTTTTGAGCTAGTACAGCCATGAGTCTTCTTGGGAATGATGCAACAAGGTTTTCACACCTGGATTTGGGGATCCTCTGCCATTCTTCCTTGCAGATCCTCTCCAGTTCCGTTAGGTTGGATGGTGAACGTTGGTGGACAGCCATTATCAGCTTTCTCCAGAGATGCTCAATTGGGTTTAGGTCAGGGCTCTGGCTGGGCCAGTCAATATTGGTCACAGAGTTGTTCTGAAGCCACTCCTTTGTTATTTTAGCTGTGTGCTTAGGGTCATTGTCTTGTTGGAAGGTGAACCTTCGGCCAAGTCTGAGGTCCAGAGCACTCTGGAAGAGGTTTTCATCCAGGATATCTCTGTACTTGGCCGTATTCATGTTTCCTTCAATTGCAACCAGTCGTCCTGTGGCGCCCTGCTGGGCATTGGTGCCACAGAACCCAGAAGGGTGAATGGATGGACTTCTCCACAAGAGGCCCTCACACATTCACACACCTCCACCCTACCACCTCAGACCAGCAGAGGGAGCCCGTTAGGGATATATATATATAGGGAGTGTGGAGCCAGGCAGCTCAGATTAGTTCCTGCTTAGAGACAGAGAGGGACAGAGCTCAGAGTTCAGCAGAGAGCGTGCTGATGCTCAGAGAGCAGTGAAGAGGCAGCAAGCTGGCTGCTGTGCTTAGGCGAGCCAAGGACTACAGCACGTGTGAAGGGCTAATGAGGGCCTTGAGTGGGCCGAAGGCGAGAGGAGAAGGAAGAAGTAGTGAAGGGGCAGAGGAGCATACTAGGCTCACCCCGATATATATACCGGACACCGGGTCCGCGCCTACAGGGATCATTTACACCCAGTAGGAACCACCGGAACCCCTGGAAGACTACAGGTTCCAGGTTCACCAAACGCTGACTACCGTACCAAGGCTAGGAGTCACAGAGGCCCCAGCATCCAGGGAGAGTGATCTCCAAAGAGAAGGCCCTACCACCAGGTCAGCAGGTGCAAAGAGAGACAATAACCAAGCTAGGCCTAGCTCCAGGCAGGTCAGAAGCTTAGAGAGTAAAGCAACGGATCAGGAGACCCTATACCCGCTCACTGGGGAGAGTCCAAAAGTGTGCCCTTTGCCTGGAGTACCCTGGACCATGCCTGCAACATCACCAGTAAAGGTACTGAAGCTTACCCCCGCGTGAGTGTCCGTCTTTCCGCCGGGACCGTCTTGCCATCTCTCCCCTGCACCACCATTCATTACACCCCACGCTGCCCTGGAGCTAGCTCTACCTGTGGAGAGCCACACGATCCCTGCTGCCATAACACCAGCTCCAGAGGACTGCTCCGCAGCGGCGGCACCCCTTAGCCGCATTCCACAGGTGGCGTCACAAACTTTTCCAAATCCCCTTTAAATTCCCTTTTTACTGACCGCCCTGGGTCACAGACCGGGCCAGCCACCGTGATATCCCCCGGCAACCAGAGGCACGGCTGCCGAGTACCCCACGGCCCTGGGGGCGCGTCAGTCCTGTCCCTGCAGCTGAAAAACACCCCCATAGCATGATGCTGTCACCACCATGTTTCACTGTTGGGATTGTATTGGGCAGGTGATGAGCAGTGCCTGCTTTTCTCCACACATACCACTTAGAATTATCACCAAAAAGTTCTATCTTCGTTTCATCAGACCAGAGAATCTTATTTATCATAGTCTGTGAGTCCTTCATGTGTTTTTGAGCAAACTTTATGTGGGCTTTCATATGTCTAGCACTGAGGAGAGGCTTCCATTAGGCCACTCTGCCATAAAGTCCCGACTGGTGGAGGGCTGCAGTGATAGTTGACTTTTTGGAACTTTTTCCCATCTCCCTACTGCCTCTGTGGAGCTCAGCCACAGTGATCTTGGGGTTCTTCTTTACCTCTCTCACCAAGGCTCTTCTCCCTCGATTGCTCAGTTTGGCTGGACAGCCAGGTCTAGGAAGACTTCTGGTGGTCCCAAATGTCTTCCATTTAAAGATTATGGAGGCCACTGTGCTCTTAGGATCTTTGAGTAATGCAGAAATAATTTTGGAACCTTGAGCAGATCGGTGCCTTGCCACAATTCTGTCTCTGAGCTCCTTGGGCAGTTCCTTTGAGCTCATGATTCTCATTTGGTCTGACATGCACTGTGAGCTGTGAGGTCTTATATAGGCAGGTGTGTGCCTTTCCAAATCAAGTCCTATCAGTTTAATTAAACACAGCTGGACTACAATGACGGAATAGAACCATTTTAAGGAGGATCACAAGGAAATGGACAGCATGTGACTTAAATATGAGTGTCTGAGCAAAGGGTCTGAATACTTATGACCATATGATATTTCAGTTTTTCTTTTTTAATAAATTTGCAAAAAATTTTTACATTTCTGTTTTTTTCAGTCAAGATGGGGTGCAGAGTGTACATTAATGAGAAAAAAATGAACTTTTTAGAATTTACCAAATGGCGGCTGAGTAATCAATCTTCAAGTAGTTGTTTTTGTTCAGTCAACCCATTCTATAATATTATCTATAACAGGTTCTTTACTAGACATTACTAAAACTTCTAGGAGCTCAGTCTAAAGTTGGCTCTCCTCCCAGAAGAAGAGAGCAAGAGATTTGTAGGGGGCAACAGAACATAATGGTTACACAATCCCTCCCCCCCTCCTAGACTGATGAGGAGGGAGTTCATAAGGGATTGGCACCCTGTAAAGTCTTTGTGACACACAGTGAACAAATGGAATAAAAAGTGAAGGTTGATCAGTGCAAGGTTGTATGCTTAAAAAATGTGAAAAAAGAAATGCGTGTAAAGTAACCATGAACCTCAATGTATGTGGGGCCTCATTTAAGGTCAAGTACCCCTGGTTCACCACACCTTGGGCACTGAGCACATTTCAAATTTACCCAATCTAATGACCTCAATCCTTGGGGTCAGGGTTACCAGACCATATGGCTCTATAATGTTACATGCACGCCACTAGGTTCAGATAGGGTGAGACTGGTTTCATGAATTCGTTGGAATCCTGGGGGAACCGTTACTCAGGGCGACCATAGGCTGCAGCTTCTCTCAGGCACACGATAGATTCAATTGCTGACCAGAAACATCTGACAAGAGTCTTTTTCAACAGTTTAACATTGGAATTTAATCTGAAGCACAGCCAGTGCAATTCAAGGATATTACAGCAACAATCTTCATTACAGTGCAGTCTATTAAAGCAGGCACAGTAACGTCAGTCTCTTCAGTAGCATAATTCAGCACAGATTAGATCTCTTAGCAGCACACTTCTATGCATACACAACCACAGGCTTTTCCTTCACCAGGACTCAATAGTACACAGCATTCTTTATCCTGCATGGAGATGGAGGGGGGAGGGTTTTGTGAGGGAGATGATCCCTATGACAGCATTCCTTCCAGTTCTTATTTTTCTAATAGTTGCTGGATGCTTTTGAAGCAACAGCACTACTTCTGCATGTAACAATAAGCCACCCATAGTACAACTCAAACTTCTACCCAGCATGTATTGCATCAATGTACTACGGCAGCCGAAGTGTAGTCGACAGTTTGAAAGATGCTACATTGATATTAGCCAAAAGGCCAAAAAGCGTTTTGCAGATGTGTTTCAGGGTGTTTGCCTCTCAGCAGCAAATTTGATTTGGCTAGGAGAGAGATCTCTGAGGGGTAATGTTTCTCCTTGATCTGATTTGGCTTTGTGTAAATTGGCATAAGGAAACTTATAGGACGTGCAATGCTCCCCTGGGGATGTAAATATGGCAATAGCCTTTTCAGAGAAGAGAGCTGAACGTCTAGTGCCACCTATTGAATGTAGCAGTCCTAAAAGTCAATATCAACCCTGTTGCTAAATATCCACTCACATTCCACTTTGGAGTCTTCTCCAAGTTTTTCAAGGATCAGTTTAAGGCTGGTTGGTGGAGGCCACATAGCAAAAAAAAATTGTTGTTGGTGTTAAGTACAGCAGAGTGGTAGTCATGACCGAGCTGATGTCTGGTTATGCTTTAACACTTTACAGACAAATTTCCCAGTCCCAGTGTGCTGTCAGGTGTGGGGTGCATCACACTCACTTGTAGGCCGCGGGCCTCCGCTTCTTCCAGGCTTCCTTCCTCAGGAACCAATTTCTTTACAACAGACAAACGTTTACTGGTTTGTTCAAGTTCATCAGGTGGAGACAAGTGAGATAGGGCACAGCATTTTATGCTTCTTCCTTCCTTAGTACAGTAACTCTTCAGCCCTGCCACTCTTTCGTCCTGGACTGCCTCTAAGCCCGTTGTCTCTGTCAGCCTCAGGGATTTCCTGTCCACTTCAGCAGTGCCCCCGGGACTAACCACCTGCCCCTCATGTAATTCCATGTCCACCAACCTCGAGATGTCAGAAGGAGAGATGAGCAAACCTTTTGATGTTCAGGTTCGTCAACTTTACCTGAACATTAAAAAAGGCACCCGATCCCGAACATAAACCCAAATGGGGCCCCGAACAACCCTGGTTTCCTACGCTGTCATCTGTTTGATAGTGCGGGGAACAGGGGCTCTGATCGGCAGTAACATCGTTACCGCTGGTCAGAGTGCTGTGAGATGTCAGCGTGATCCTGCAGCTGTGACAGTGACCCACGGTAAAAAGCTTACTGCGGGTCAGACGAGGTGACTGATGGGACTGCTACCCCCGTCAGCGTTAAAATTCTCACTCAGCAGTGATGCTGTACCTGAGGTTGCTGGGGCTTATTAGCCGATGAACTCAAGTGACCTCTCTCACTGCAGTTCATCGCGATACACTGCAGGAGCGATTACGCTCCTGTTAGTGTATCGCGGCTGTTGAATAGAGCAGTCACATCTAACGATGTGGCTGTTCTGTAAGTGTCATTCTAATGATGGATTACAGTGTGGGACAGTATGTCAGATGGGTGAGTATTATGGTTGTTTATTATTTTTCTTTATTTACAGGCGATCAGGGCATTGGGGATATGCGTTAGGTGAGTATAACTGTGTTTGTTATTTTTAAATAAAAAAGTAAAAAAGTGTGTGTGTTTTATTTCAAATAAAGGATTTTTTTCTGGCCCTGTGTTAATTTCACAAATTTTACTATGGTGTTATTAATGGGGGCGTCTTATACTATTTGTATTGTGGGTTAATTGATGCCACTTTTCCTGGTGTCTGCCCTCAATTTGAGCTGTTTTGGCAGCTTCAGGGCCCCTTTGAAGGTCTTGTGTATGTGTTTTGTTTTGCCTCCCATTGAATGCAAAGGGATTTGGATATGTTCGACGAACTATTCGACGAATTGTTAGGAGAACATCGGGAAGTTCACCAATCTGGAACGAATCGAACCTTGAGAGGTTCACTCATTTCAACTGACAGCATGTTCCCGCAGCGCACTGACCAGTGGTAACGATGTTACCGCCGATCAGAGCCCCTGTTTCTCTCGCTGTCACACAGATGACAGCATGGGAAAGCAGGGATGTTCGGGTTTGAGTCCGGCCAACTTTTGCTGATTTTGAGCAAAATGCTTGGGAATCGGATCATGAATCCAAATGTGCAATGTTTATGCCGAATTTGAAATTACCGAATGTTTTCCGAACATATTCGCTCATTTCTAATCAGAAGACCAGGTCCGCTCCTTGGAAACTGGCCCGAGCCCTAGGCTCCAGATGTTACAGAAATAGCTATCATGGAACTCAGTATGGCCTCCGACTGCCTCAAACGACTGGCCCATGCTACCACTAGCAACCCACTGCATCTGAACTTGACCTTAACACTGCACTTCTCTAACCACACACTAGCAGGAAGTGCCCCCCCTCCTTTTATGAGCACTAGTTCCCACCCACTGGGCTAGTTCTACCATTAACTATTTCCTATCCTATAGACTAAACCTATTGTTCTTATCCTATGTCCTATACTATTGCTAAACCACTTACTATATAAGCCATACTTATGCTATCCTAAACTAATCCTATGCTCATCCTGCACTATACACTACTTACATTATACATTAACACTTTACATGACTTATATGCTGTAGATTACCATAACACATTATATAAGATGCACATCACTATTACATGTAAAACCATATGCCTATTCACACAGCGCGATTGTTGTCTTCAGGAGCAGGAACAGGGTAAGACAGTCCACATCCCTACATTGGGTCTACTTCCCAATTGTTATGTCTTTAACATCTGATCCCTTAAAACAAAAAACACAAGACGGATAAACACAAGGCGCTTTCCACTTTATCTTATGGGAGTTATGGTGATAGTTGAGTCTGTGAGTCCCGTAAAATTCTAAAATGAGATACATGCTTACTAGTGATGAGCGAGCACTAAAATCCTCGGGTGGTCATTGCTCGGGTCCAGCAAATTGTAATGCTCGGGTGCTCGACCCGAGCAACGAGCCCCATGTAAGTCTATGGGAAACTCGAGCATTTTTCCCCCAAAGGTCTGCAGAGGACTTAAAAATTGACGAAATCGATGGGAACAGTGCTAAAATGATATGGGAAAAGCATGGGGAAGTCCCCCGGTAGTAATACAGACATTTTTTGCAAAGTAACAAATATTAGACTCCATTTAAAATGGGCAAAGAGCATGGCAAGGGACGGGGAAGTGGACGTAATAGTGATGGTGCACGCAGAGGACGAGGCCATGGGCAAGATGAAACTGCCTGCTGAGGGAGCATAACAAGCAGCTACATCATGACGACCTAGCTTCCTGTCCCACTTTCTAAGAGGCCACGGAATAACATCCTTGAAGCCAGAGCAGTGTGAAAAGGTTGTTGGTTGGATAGCAGATAAATAGATAATTCTTCCAGTCAGTTTGCCACCACAATCACCACCTTGTCTTCCACATGGTCCAGTCTCAGTAGCCATGAGTCTGGACCGTATTATTATTATAGCACCATTTATTCCATGGCAGTTTACATGTGAAAAAGGGGTATACATAGCAAAAACAATTACAATAATCTTGAGCAAAAACGAGATGGCAACTGGTACAGGAGGAGAGAGGACCCTGCCCGCAACGGCTCACAGTCTACAAGGGATGGCTGAGGATACAGTTGGTGAGGGTAGAGCTGGTCGTGCAGCAATATGGTGGAGTGTTGGTTACTGCTGGTTGTAAGCTTGTCGGAAGAGGTAGGTCTACAGGTTCCTTTTGAAGGTTTCCATGATAGGCGAGAGCCTGATATCTTGGGGTAAAGATTTCCAGAGTAGGGGGATGCACAGGAGAAATCTTGTATGCAATTGTGGGAAGAGCAGATAACAGAGGAGTAGAGAAGGAGATCTTGTGAGGATTGAATGTTGCATGCGTGTTCATCTTTCCATTTATAGATTCTGGCCTTTGGCTCGGTCTGCTTCAACCGGGGCAACAGGAGATCACAGGCCCAAGTATTTCAGCAGCCGTGGTCACACGAAGGTAACGGTGGGAAAGTGCAATTGCTGTTGCAAAAGGTGGATGATGATGAGATGAAGAGGGGGGCACACTGGGCCACTAATATCACGCTGTGTGCCAAACCTCTGTTCCCTTCGCCCTGCGCCCCCTCTTCTATAAAAGGACTGAGACAGGAGTGTGTGCTGCACCGGAGGATTCTCTGTACTCACTGTTACATCGTCCATGGAACCGGAACCGACCTCAAACAAGACAGGATATCGTAGATCCGAGTTAACAGACTCACTTTTACTGTTCAATTCTTCTACACACGGCTGCAGCATACAGATTAAGACATATTCTTTAGTTAGTGAAGTACCCTTGGTTATGTGCCTTTCCAGTGTTCGTTCCTATCTTGTCCTGAGACCCAACATCATCCACTTCTTCTGCCACCCAGCTGAAAATTTCCCCATGAGGGATATGGAGGCCTCACCTTGAGCACCTCTAACAGGCTGTAAGTCTAGTACTGAGCCGGCATCCAGATTCAGTCTCAAATGTGTCCTCATTCTATTCTGACAACTTGCACCATTAAAACACTTTCTTCACGGCTGTAACTGCTATTGGAGTCTGTTAGTCTTCCTCCAACACTCTGCTCTCTCTCTGGTACGGAACAGGACCTGCACCGGTCCTGTGCTATTCAGGTCGTGAACCCAGAACTGAGGTGGCCTTGCCATAGACCTCCCCTACTGGCAGTTTCACTGCCTAAGTCTCTCTGACCAACTCTCTCTCCAACTGTCTGTAATCCGGAATTGTTTTCTGTAAAAATTGTTCTAAACCCCTCCCAGCTAATGATGCAACCTTGAACTTAACTCTCTAGTGTCTAAGCAGTGTAGTGTAACTAAATCCCTACCTATTGTATAGTTCTCCTCTGGGCAGACCTCCCGCATCCCAGGGATGGCCTTAGGCAGAGCCTATGGGAGAACCAGCATACAATAATGGCCATAGGGATTTCACAAAGCAAAACATTTTCTTTATCAGATAAATAGCACAATTAATATAACACATATAAAACCATAAGTTAGCACTCCTTGTTGACTCGGCATCTTCTTCGCCCGCCACCCTCCTACAGAGATACAGAGGACAGAAAGTTAGTAGGAGAACCAGAGTGCTGAAGTGTAAGATGAGGTGGTAGATGATGAAGTCACTGACCCAACCTGGTAAGGTGACATGCAGAGCGAGGACAGCAGCACAGAGGGGGATTGAGGCATAGCACCACAACAGGCAGGAACAAGCAGTGGGGTGGCCACAGACACAAGACGGGCAACTGTTCTCCAGAACACCAACACAACTGTTAGGTCTTCCAGAGTCTGGCTCTTTTTTAAAGACTGTCCAGATAACCCCAAAAAGGCCATGCAACATCTGCCTTGTCAGCATCAGGAGGGGTACCAAAGTACAAGCCTGACTACCACCAGTATGCTCAGGCACATGACAGCAAAGCACCCGACTAGATGGGCTGAACACCTGGGTTCACAATCAGTGTTTGCGGGTGATACCACTGCCTGTTCCTCTGTTGTGCATCCACACCAATCCCCGGTCCATGGCGCAGGCAAAGATGCCGCCCGCCCTGCACCTGTTGTTGCACACTCACAACCACCATCAGCAACCATGTCCAAGTCTTTTTCCCAGTGCAGTGTTCAGTTGTCCCTACCCCAGTCCTTTGAACGCAAGCGCAAATACGTAGCCAACAATCCACAGTCTACAGAGCTAAAATGCCACATTTCTAGTATGCTTGCACTTGAACTGTTGCCTTTTAGGCTCGTGGAGACGGAATCTTTCCGCAACCTCATGGCGGCTGCCGTCCCGGGTACTCGGTCCCCAGCCGCCACTATTTCTACCAGTGTGCCGTCCCCATGTTACATAAGCACATGTCCCAGAACATTACCCGTGCCCTCAACAACTCAGTTACTGGGAAGGTCCACCTAACCACTGACACATGGACAAGTGCTTGTGGCTAGGGATGGTACATCTCGCTGACGGCACACTGGGTTAATAATGTGGAAGCCGGGACCCAGTCGGACTCTGGGACGGAACAAGTCCTCCCGACACCGAGCATTGCGGGCCCTGGGTCAATCAGTGTTTCCCCCACATTCTACAGCTCCTGCACCTCCACCTCCTCAGCCTCCATCTCCGAAATGACCACATCAATTGGAAGCTGGAAGCACTGCCTCGGCGAAACAGCAACAGGCTGTGCTGAAGCTAATATGCTTAGATGACAAACCGCACACCGCTGCAGAGTTTTTGACAACTGTGAAATAGCAGGCTGATCTGTGGCTGTCACCGCTGAACCTACAGTCAGGCATGGTCGTGTGTGACAATGGCCGGAACCTGGTGGCGGCTCTGAAGCTAGGCAAGCTCACACACGTACCATGCCTGGCCTATGTGCTCAACCTAGTGGTTCAGCGGTTTCTCAAAACCTACTCAGATCTGCCTGAGCTGCTTGTCAAATTAGGCCGCATGTGTGCCAATTTTCAAAAGTCACCTACAGCTTCTGCCGCCCTGGCAATGGTTCAACAGCATTTGCAGCTTCCAGCTCACCGACTGCTGCGCGATGTCACCAGGCATTGGAACTCAACGTTGCAGATGTTGGGAAGGATTTGTGTGCAACAGAGGGCAGATGTTGAGTACCAGTTTCAACAGACCCGTCGTTATTCAGGTCAGCCTCCGCACATACGTGCTGATGAGTGGGCATGGATGTCAGACATCTGTGCTGTCCTCCAAAACTTTGAAGACTCCACCAAGATGGTGAGTGAGGATGACACCATAATTAGCATCACCATCCTGCTTCTCTGTCTACTAAAACGCTCGCTGCTCACAATTAAAGAGGAGACATTGAAGGTGGAGCACGATGAGATGGAGCAAGGAACTATACAGGGTCATGCCACACAGCCCAGCCTCATCTCATCCCAACCCGGATTGGGTGATGATGATGAGGAGGAGGAAGAGGAGAAGTAGGAGGAACAGGAGCTGGTTTCCTGCGCTACAGATGGTACTACCCACACAACTGTCTACCATCTGTTCAGCATGGATGGCATGAGGAAAGGGAGAACGAGGAGGAGGAGGATGAGGAGGAGAACATGGACAGTCATCCGCTTGGTCAGGACAGGGAAGTCTTGCCTGTTGGCAGTCTGGCACACATGGTTGAGTTTATGTTCCACTGCCTTTCCCATAACCCTCGCGTTGTACACATTTTAGGTGACATTACTGGTTGGTCACACTTCTAGACCCACGCTACAAGGAGAACTTTCTATCTCTCCTTCCCATAGCGGAGAGGTCTAATAAAATTTTGCAGTACCAGAAGGCCCTTGTTGTGGAATTATTTAATAAATTCCCATCTGAAAACGTTGGCGGCAGAGGTCACAGTTCGTTGGACAACCAAGGAGTATAGGAGAGGGAGATACAAATACGATGCAGCAGAGAAAGGGGGACACTGTCAAAGGTCTGTGACCGTTTTCTCAGCCCCTCCCAGCACCCAGGCCCTGACGCATGGAGTACTCTGACAAGGAGGGAAAAGTTTTGGAAGATGCTGAAGGATTACCTTGCCGACTGTACCAACATCCTCCGTGATTCCTCTGTGCCTTATAACTATTGGAAATCCAAGCTCTACACGTGGCAAGAACTGGCTCTCTACGCCTTTAAGGTCCTGGCCTGCCCTGCCTCTAGCGTTTTGTCAGAGCAGGTTTTTAGTGCCGCCAGGGGCATTATAATTGATAGGCGCATCCGCCTGTCAACTGAAAATGCTGACAGGCTGACTCTTATAAAAATGAACAAAGGATTGGATTGGACCAGACTTCTCAACACCACCGAATGATATCAGCGTAACATAAACTCAAATGCAGTGGCTTTTTTTGGGGGGGGTCTATTCCCATGCACCTCTTCACACCCAGACATGGGTATACGCTTCCTGATTTTATCTATTTTCTGTTGTCCCCCTCCTTCTCCTTCTCCTCATCCTCTACCACTATATCACCCGGGTGACCATGATGCAACACCCACATAATTTTTTTAAGGGTGTTTACAATGCCCGTAGGAAATTTTTTTTTAGACACCTACCTCTAACATTCTGTATGTTATGCAGTATGGTCATGTATACCCCACAGGGGTAAATTTTTTTCAGCCCATGCACTTAAGTACATGGGCATTACCACTATAGGAGACCCATTCCTTAACAATGGTAACAAATTTTTTTACTGAGGACCTTCTTTACATCTCTTCCAAGTGTGTCACCCTGACCTGGATGCCACAAGTGTAATTAAAGCTGTGTCTGAGAGCAAGGGGGAGGTTCTCTAGTCAGGGGAACATTAACATGCAATGCCTCCTGTCTCAGGCCAGTAGGGGGAGCTGGCTGCCCCTATAAAAGCTGGTACTGAGGGCAGGGTTAGAGAGAACTGGATTGCCTGTCTCAGCTCTGAGACGTGTCCCAGAGTGGAGCAGGGACAGAAAGTTGATTGCACCTAAGAGGAAGTGTGGCAGGAGGAGAGCCACAAGCCAGAGACAAGAGGCGAAGAGAGCCTGTCTTGGCAGAGAAAGGACTTAATTTTACCAGACTTTGGTGTCTGAGGCTGGAAGGATTCCACATCCCCCAGCAGAGAACCAGTCCGCAAGGGACTGTACATTCCTTGGCCTAAGAAGCCTGGAGGCCCTGCCACAACCGAAGGGACCAGTAAAGCCGTACAAGGCTGGGAGCAGAAAGGAACCCACGTCGCAGGCCATACAGGCGAGAAAACACGGAAAGCTCGGAAACGTGGGCTGTTACCCTATAACGAGGAGATAGCCAGAAGGAGCGCAGAAAGCACGGTAGGCCTACACCCTCACCCTGACCAGGGCCAATTTCCCCGTTGCTCTCAGACATCCAGGTCCCCTCCTAGCTGGGACTGTTTGTGGGTCAGTTTTCCTGTTTAGTAAAGACCCTGGACTGCAACCTGTTGTCTGTGTGCTCCTTGCTCCTCCAGCACTATCAGCACTGGGACTCTCACTACCATCACTCCCACCATCCACTATACTGCCCTGGGGCCGCACTCTTCCCGTGGGGAGTCACATTACCCTAGCTGCACACCTCATCAGCCCCAGCGGTCTGCATGCAGCGGCGGTTCCTAATAACCGCAAATCCACGGGTGGCGTAGTCGGACATTATCAGCAGAACATAGCAGACTACCATTGGCCTGACCTCCCTGAGCCACGGAACCGGGTCGCCACTACTACCCCCATCGTCTCCCTATTGCCCGGATCCGAGTGCCCCACGGCCCAGGGGGCGAGTCACAAGCGGTATTGGAGTGCATCCAAATTTTTGGCAGCCCTTGCAGTCACTGCATCTACTATATAATTGTCTTATCCCGTCTGTCTCTCTGTCTGTCTGTCTATCTGTCTGTCTGTCTGTCTTTCTGTCTGTCTGTCTGTCTGTCTGTCTGTCTGTCCTGGAAATCCCGGGTCGCTGATTGGTCCGGCCGCGGCCAATCAGCGTTGCGGCATTTCTGAAAAACATGGCGGCCGTTAGCGGCTCATGTGCGGCACGGAGGTCAGCGGCGATGCAGCCGGGAGATGCAGCTGGCTACTCGCAGCATAAGTCCCCCGACCGCAGGCGCCGCTGACCTACATGCGGCTATCGTCGGGAGATCAGCGGCTACGGCCGCTTATCTCCCGAGGACAAGTGTGATGCCCCTCCCCTCCCCTCCTCTCCTCTCCCCTCCCCTCTCCTCCCATCCCTCCCCCCGCTCGATCAGGACCCCGGCACCCAGCGTCATACTTACCCCTCCCCTCCTCTCCTCTCCCCTCCCCTCCTCTCCTCTCCTCTCCCCTCCCCTCTCCTCCCGTCCCTCCCCCGCTCGATCAGGACCCCGGCAGCCGGTGTCATACTTACCCCTCCCCTCCTCCCCTCTCCTCTCCTCCCGTCCCTCCCCTCTCCTCCCGTCCCTCCCCCCGCTCGATCAGGACCCCGGCGTCATACTTACCCCTCCCCATGCCTCCGCAGTAGCTCCTGTGTCTTCCGCTGATGCTCTTTGAAATCTCAGGTCAGAGGGCGCGGTGACGTCTTTACACCGCGCTCTCTTCTGACGGGTCACAGCGCACAGCGTCCACATGCGGGCTACGCTGGAGTCCAGAGAAACAGCTGAGAAGGGAGGTGAGTATTGGATTTTTTTTTTTTGCATGGGGCCATAGGAGACCTGCATGGGGTACTATGGGGGGATGGATATACAGGGGATATGACTTCCTGCATGGGGACCTGCATGGGGCACTATGGGAGGATGGATATACAGGGGATATGACTTCCTGCATCGGGCATTATATGGGGGGGGGTGACATCCTGCATGGGGCATTATATGGGGGGGGAGGTGACATCATACATGGGGCATTATATGGGGGAGAGGTGACATCCTGCATGGGGCATTATATGGGGGGAGAGGTCACATCCTGCATGGGGCATTATATGGGGGAGAGGTGACATCCTGCAAGGGACATTATATGGGGGGAGAGGTCACATCCTGCATGGGGCATTATATGGGGGGAGAGGTCACATCCTACATGGGGCATTATATGGGGGAGAGGTGACATCCTGCATGGGGCATTATATACGGGGGATGTGACTTCCTGCATGGGGTATTATATACGGGGGATGTGACTTCCTGCATGGGGCATTATATGCGGGGGATGTGACATCCTGCATGGGGTATTATATACGGGGGATGTGACTTCCTGCATGGGGCATTATAAAGGAGGGTCGGGAGACATATGCTAGAATACCCGATGCGTTAGAATTGGGCCACCATCTAGTACACAATAACAGCATAAGAAACCCACTCTTTAATAATGGGAATGACTAAGCATAGCCGGCTGATGGCCTTTTAATAATAGTAAGGGCCACCTGATGGCCCTATAAAAATAGGCTTTGTGACTTCCAGAGTCACATGAATCAGGATGTGTCTGATCATGTCTCACACACCACATGGGCAGATAAGGTAGTAAAATGTTTTAATGACATTTACTGGTGAATGTATTTTTCACCTTTGAAAGCAATGCAAAAGTGCAAAAACGCATCAAAAGCGGTATGTGTGAACATAGCCTAAGGTGTGGAGGAGAATTTTTTGCCTTATATACAAGTCATAACCCTGGAAAGTATGTTCCTTCACGTTTTTTACAGGAAAATCCATTTTTGCTTCGTTTTTGTATGTTTTATTGTCAGTCCGTAAAAGTGGCATAATAACTCTGACAACATTGTTCACAGCAGTGACCTGGGAGTCAGGCATGCTTCCAGTGGTCTTCCCCATGCTGTTCCCATGTAATTTCAGCACTGTTCCCATTGATTTGTGCAATTTTTAGTCCCCCTGCAGACCTCCGGGGGGGCCACCGGAAAAATACTTGAGTTTCCCATTGACTTACATTGGGCTCGCTGCTCTGGTCGAGCACCCGAGCATTATGATTTGCTCGACCCAAGCAACGAGCACCTGAGCATTTTAGTGATCGCTCATCACTAGTCCAAACACATTTCTCAGTTAAAGGTTAGTACTTTATATGTATGTACTGTGAGGCAATGAGGGGAATCATATGCGAAGTTCGTTATGTGTCACCTAAGATGTGCATAGAAACATACTAAACCCGCTCGAGAGCGTTATAATTACATCCCCAGCTGTGGTTACAATGCAAAATAAAAAGAGAGTAAGGACTTGGTCAAGCTATTTGCCTAAGTCAGATTTCGGAAAACCTGACATGGACTTTTATTTTTAGAGAGAGCTGTAGGATGGTAGTGGGATGGATCTCTCCCTTCACTTCGGGTCTTGGTAGTGACCCAATTCCTCGATTCCCATTTAAACTCTGTTAAGGTTTGGGTGTGTCCGTTTTGGTTTGCAAGCATCTGAGAAGGAAGCTCTGTGCAGGACAGGTCTTTGGAAAACTGAACACAGGCCAGAGCCAGAGCAAGCAAAGTCATTGACACACCCACGAGGGCTACAATGGTGCAGTCACCCATGGCAACAGATTTGATACGGACTGTTACAGATGATCCGGCTGAAAACTGGAGGACAAAGTTTGAGTGATTTTTGTAAGTTGCCAAACTAAAGACGTTTAAGTTGGACTAAACTAGGTCATTGCCCCATTACCGCACTGTTGTGAAAGACGACGCCTTACATATGCTCGGTGCTTGAGATGGCTCACAAACACATGCTGGCAGGTTACCTAGTGGTTAAAAAGACTCAAGAGCAGATTCTGCTGTGGTTATTTTGGCCCGGGATTTATGTTGAGGTGCAGCGGTTTTGTGAGTCTTGCCAGAGTGTCAGCTGACCACACCAACCCCAGGTTTCCGTAGTCAATTGGTTCCTCTGCCTATTATAGGGGTACCTTTTGAGCGGATTGCTATGGGTCTGGTAGGGCCCATAGTAAAGTGAGCCCCTGGCCACCAACATATATTAATGGTAGTAGATTATGCTCGTTACCCGGAGGGATGAATGTTTAGCTCGATTATAAGCCCTCTTTATAGTCCTACGACTGTATCCACGTTCCAGAAAATGCTCAAGTTCTAAAGCCTGTTTCTCAAAATCCTGATCATTGGAGCAGATTCTGCGGATGCGCAGAAACTGCCCCACAGGAACAGATTGAATCATGTGTGACAGATGGGAAGAAGAGGCATGTAATAATGTATTTGTAGAAGATGGCTTCATATAGATATTAGTTTGGGCGGCATTATATCTTCTGATGTTCAATTATGAATGATCTACGGGGTCAGGATGTGGAGGAATAGAGTGGGCATATAACTATGCTTCTGCCACCATTATCTATATTGATCTCTGTACATGTATTGCATGGGCTACCTGCGTCTTATCCTTGGGATATGTGTGTTTGAGCCTTTATAATATGGTATTGAACCTTAATGTTTAGTAGATTTGCCATTTTTGTTATATATATGTTCGATGCATATACAGTGCCTACAAGTAGTATTCAACCCCCTGCAGATTTAGCTGGTTTGATAAGATGCAAATAAGCTAGAGCCTTCAAACTGCAAACGAGAGTAGGTTTTATGAACAGAAGCATAAATCTTACAAACCAAAAAGTTATGTTGCTCAGTTGAATTTTATTAAATTTTAAACATAAAAGTGTGGGTCAATTATTATACAACCCCTATGTTTAATATTTTGTGGAATAACCCTTGTTTGCAATTACAGCTAATAATCGTCTTCTATAAGACCTGATTAGGCCAGCACAGGTCTGTGGAGTTATCTTGGCCCACTCCTCCATGCAGATCTTCTCCAAGTTATCTAGGTTCTTTGGGTGTCTCATGTGGACTTTATTCTTGAGCTCCTTCCACAAGTTTTCAATTGGGTTAAGGTCAGGAGACTGACTAGGCCACTCCAACACCTTGACTTTTTCCCTATTAAACCAGGCCTTGGTTTTCTTGGCTGTGTGCTTTGGGTCGTTGTCTTGTTGGAAGATGAAATTACGACCCATCTTAAGATCCTTGATGGAGGAGCGGAGGTTCTTGGCCAAAATCTCCAGGTAGGCCGTGCTATCCATCTTCCCATGGATGCGGACCAGATGGCCAGGCCCCTTGGCAGAGAAACAGCCCCACAGCATGATGCTGCCACCACCATGCTTGACTGTAGGGATGGTATTCTTGGGGTCGTATGCAGTGCCATCCAGTCTCCAAACGTCACGTGTGTGGTTGGCACCAAAAATCTCGATCTTGGTCTCATCAGACCATAGAACCTTGAACCAGTCTGTCTCAGAGTCCTCCAAGTGATCATGAGCAAACTGTAGACGAGCCTTGACATGACGCTTTGAAAGTAAAGGTACCTTACGGGCTCGTCTGGAACGGAGACCATTGCGGTGGAGTACGTTACTTATGGTATTGACTGAAACCAATGTCCCCACTGCCATGAGATCTTCCCGGAGCTCCTTCCTTGTTGTCCTTGGGTTAGCCTTGACTCTTCGGACAAGCCTGGCCTCGGCACGGGAGGACACTTTCAAAGGCTGTCCTGGCCGTGGAAGGCTAACAGTAGTTCCATAAGCCTTCCACTTACGGATGATGCTCCCAACAGTGGAGACAGGTAGGCCCAACTCCTTGGAAAGGGTTTTGTACCCCTTGCCAGCCTTGTGACCCTCCACGATCTTGTCTCTGATGGCCTTGGAATGCTACTTTGTCTTTCCCATGTTGACCATGTCTGAGTGCTGTTCACAAGTTTGGGGAGGGTCTTAAATAGTCAGAAAAGGCTTGCAAAAGAGATCTTTAATCCACACATGTGAAGCTCATTATTCTTGGTGCCTGAACTACTTCTTAATACTTTAGGGGGACCAAACAGAATTCTTGTGGTTTGAGGGGTTGAATAATAAATGACACTCTGAATTAACTTTTTACGTTTTAAAAAAAAAAAAAAAAAAATTTGCTGCAGTGCATTTCCCACTTCCAGGCTGATCTACAGTACAAATGTCACAATGCCAAGTTAATTCCGCATGTGTCAACCAGCTAAATCTGCAGGGGGTTGAATACTACTTGTAGGCACTGTACCTATATAGATGTACCTATATGAGATCATGCCCATGGGTGGATTGCTCTCATATTCCATGCAAGATGTGCACTGTATTGGTGTTAATGGTATTTAGGTTCTATGTCATTTGAACCCTCATCATCAAATTAGTGAATAATGTGCACATTGTATCTGCATATACTATCTACACGCTGCTTTGTATGTCGGTGATATATTGTTTTTGGTCAATTGTTAAATGGTCAAAATGTGATATGGGATATTATGTGCTATATGTTATATGTGTGGCTCTTTGGTACTACCGTGGGAGTGGTCTGCGGTGCCTGTACGCAGGGGTACCATTGTCCCGATGGGTCTGATGGCTCTTGGCTTCTCTTCAGCGGTTCCGCTGTGATGCCGACACCGCCGGGCTCCTTGGTTACGATGATGCACCCTGTGTCACTTCTGGGCTATCGTGGTGGCTCCCTGGGTAGCAGGGGTCGCTACCATGGATACTGTGATGCGATCTGCGTAATTTCCGGGATAGGCAGTCCTTATGGAACACATGACCTGATCACGTGACCAGAAATGGAGTGTATTAAAGGATCGTAGTAATCACCGGCGTGACATCCCTTGAAAAAGGCTAGCGCCGAAACGCGCGTCGGGACGCTCATGTGCAGGACTTTACGGTGGCCACCTTCTTGATTAGGTAATACGTTATGTGCTTATATACTGATATATACCTTGGAATTTGTAATACTGATCCCTTTTTTTGGTGTGCCCATTATAATGCTCTTATCCATGTGAGGATCTGATTTATAAATATGTGGTCCGTGCACATGTGCTACGCGATTTGGTGTTCTTTTTAAATGTACACATGTCTGTTTTGTTCACCTCTCTTCAATTATGATGCTTAAATAAAGATTTATAATTTTATATATTACAAATGACCTATAGATCGTTCTTTTATGCTCTTGAGCTCCTCCTTTTTGTAGTTATATAGTGACGACTGGTCTATGTCTATAAGTCCAGGGGCAGAACAAGATGATAGATTTTGGTAATTTTAGCTATGTTTTCGATATGGGTTACCATCATATGTGGCTTTAATATTGTGCCCTTTTCTAACAGATATTCTAATTCCAGATTAAACAATTACGCACTTCAGTGTACCATCCACAGTCTGATGATCTAGTTGAAAGGTTTAACAAAACCCTTAAATCTATGCTCAAAAAGGTGGTCTCCAAAGATGGGAGCAATTGGGATAGGTTACTGCCCTATTTAATGTTTGCCACAGTAACACAGTCTTCAACTGGGTTCTCACCATTCGAGCTATTATACAGCAGGCATCCCAGGGGAGACATGGGAGCAGGAGCCTACTCCCCATAAAAGCGTGATAGAACACATTGCGAGTATGCAGGACCGGATCGCGATGGTGATGCCGATAGTAAAGAAACACCTTCTGAATGCTCAGGCAGCGCAGGTCTGAGCGTATAATAAAAAGGCCATAGTTAGGTCCTTTAGACGAGGGGATCGGGTATTAATTTTAGTGTCCATATGAAGTCAGAGAAAAGGTTGGAGAGGTGAATTACAGGGTATATCAGCCTGGGAAGAGGAAACATGAGCAATTATAACATGTAAATCTGCTCAAAGCATGGAAAGACAGGGAATGTATGGTTGCAGTCGCGACTCCGGTCGTATCGACTGTGGACCCTCCACCACTGGCCCGGGAGGTGGCCGGGAAAGAGGTAAAGATAAGTGATGCTCTATCTAAACAGCAGCGATGGGAGGGTTGGAAATTAGTGCAACAGAATACGGATGTATTCTCAGAATTGCCCAGCCGTACATCTGTAATCCACGATGACATTGTCACTGAGCCTCAGGTAAGGGTGCAAATGAAACCCTACCTTGTACCGGTAAAATTCCTGTTATCAATTTTTCATGTTCTTTGGTGTCCTCTAAAGCCAAATGATAGTAGGCCTTTTGTGGCTCCGCCTTTAAGTATGGCACCAGGACTTCCGCCCACTGCTCTGGCATGAGTTTCCCCCTATCAGTGACCCTTTCAAAAACTGTTAAAAAGGCTTCTATATCGTCACCCGGGGTCATCTTCTGCAAGGCTCTCCTCGCCTTCCGGACAGAGAAATCATCAGGTGACATTGGGGTCGGAGCTGCCGCTGTGTCATGAATTGCCTCTGTCAGTAACTCAATCTGCTGCTGCTGTTGTCAGCTCTGTTGCTGGTGGTGTTGGAGCTGCTTCTGGTGCTGCTGCATCAGCAGCTTACTTGTCTCCTGTTGTGCCAGCTGTTGCTGCTGCAGTTGTTGCTGGAGCTGCTGCAGCTGTTGCAGGTGCTGCTGGTGCTGGCTTTGGACCAGGTGCTTGATCAGCTCCTCCATTTTATCTGACTGCTGTTCCATCCTTACAGCCACCCTCACCCAGGACATGAAGTCTGTCTACAGCCATCACACTTGCTTCTTGGGGATCTTGCCCGCACTTCTAGCAACAACTGAGGTAGATCGGTTCACTCAGCTGCACATAGAGGTAGACACAGGAACACTGTGTTTAAATCTTCCGTGGTTTATTAAGAGTACGCCATAAACCACTGCAACATTAGCAAAACAAACTTGGCCTTCCCGCCCTAACAGTAAAAGCAAAACATAACATATGGCACAGTCCTTGTTGCTACGGGAAACCACCCGCTTCAGGAACAAACAACCCAAGGTTTAGCTTTCCTTCACATGACAATACAGCTCCAGAGCTTGTGAGTCCAGACCCACCCCACAACAAACGCTCTAAAATGCTGGGAATTTATCCTCTGAACTCGTCCCTCTCTACAGGTGTTTTATCACCCTAACACTAAACATGGCTGATTAACCCCACATAAATTTTTTTAGTTTAAATAATATATGACAACATATTATTATTAATCCAATCTTCTTAAGGGTATGTGCACACGGCATCTATCTGCTGTGTTTGCGAACACCTCACCACTAACATTTTTTTAACTGTATATGTAAAGTAGTGAGTAGCTTCGAAATGCAGGCCATCTGAAGAATGAACCTGTAACTTCTTTTAGCCGCTTCACAGTTTTTGAAGCCTTAAAGAAGTTGTCCAGTACTTGGACAACCCCTTCTCATACCCTACACTTGGGCATGATAAAATAAAAAAGCTTATATTCACCTCCCGTGCCGGTGCCATTTCAGTGGTATCAGCACTCCCGGTCCCGGAGCTCTGGTGCGGTGGAATGACACATGAGCCCAGTGCTCAATCAGTGCTGGCATCACTGTCCCCACCTTCATATGAACTGAACAGGACGTGAACGAGCAGCCACAGCTCTGACTTCATCTCATGTTCAATTCGTACGAAGGCGGGGACAGTGATGCCAGCACTAATTGGGCGCCGGGCTCACATTTCATAACAACCGTACGAGAGCCCCAGTAATGGGAGTGCCAACACCGCTGCAACGGCACACGCGCGGAAATATGGTGAGTATAAGCTTTTTTTATTTTATCGAGGCCAAACACTTAGATCAAGAAGTGGTTGTCCTAGTAGTGGACAACTACTTTAAGTGGTTAAAAGAAGCTCAAAAGGCTGAACATATACATAGCAAGTCATTTTGACATTGCAATACATACAGTATATTCATTCTTTTTACTATTTTTAAAGTGCCCTTTCAGGCACTGAGCGAAAATAGACGCCATGTGTACATACCCAAACTTTATGTTTGGGTTTCTTTATGTGCTTTCTATGGTAGTAGTTCTCTTGTAAACTGCAGTAGGTTTTCATCCATAATTACTTTGCGTTTATCGGACAAGGTCTTCTATGTACCAACCAACATATGATGCTGCTGCTACCATAATTCTAGGCAAGACACAATCCAATTCAGATATATTAACATACGTTTTACACTTCAGGGTCAATGGGTATCTGGTTTTTGGATAATGTAATTTTTCCATATAACCTATTTTATATAATGTATGACATCTTATTCATTTTAATCCATTCTTCGAAAGCATTGACTTTATGTTTGGGTTATGTCTTTTTATAGTAGCAGTTCTCTTGAAGACTGCAGTAGGTTTTCCTTCTCAAATACTTTGCATTCATCCAACAAAGTCTTCCATGTACCAACCATGGTATGATTCTGCTGCCACCATGCTTGCAGGAAGACACAACCCAATTCAGAAATAGGGAACCTACTGTACACATGGAGCAATTTTACACTTTATGATGAAGAGGTATTTGTGGTTTGCAGTAATTTAATTGCTCCTTACCTAACCCAAGTCACCTAGTACATGACACTTCGGTCACATATATTAAAGCTTTATTTATACATCTGTTCTTTCCTCTAGAACAATTACAGTTTCTTCCTTAATATTATCTTCAGAAATCACAGAAAATTTATTATCTTGGCCTTTAAGTTTAGTTTGAGTTTCCTCCAATGAGCCGTTCTTTTCTTGTAACTCAATATTATTTGTATGGCTCATTGATTTAATAGAGGTCTGTTTCCTCCAGTGGCACAAGCCAATGCCGAATGTAAGACATAGGGAAAGTACAGATACAGTAATAATAATGACAGTTATTAGATTAGACGTAGTAATAGTTGATGAATAAACAAAGTTTATGTCTTCTTCTGGGAGCGCATGTCTGGTCACATGAACCAGATTTGAGATTTCTGATTGTTGTGATGCTTTATCTGTTGAGCGGATTGCAAAGTAACTGATAGTGCCACTATGAGCAGTCTCGTTGTGAAGTCTGAAGGAGAAGGTTTCTCTGCTGCCGGCAATCTTCGGTTGTAGAGACGACGCGTTGATAAACACAGTCCTGGAAGAGTGTTGTAGTAAGTCTAATGGATCACAGCTCATATGGATGTCATAACTAAATGCTAAAAGAGAAAATAAAACAGGAAGTTATAATACTGATTTATTAAATGCTGGCTACAAGCCAAAAAAAGTTACAGTATGATGTACAGTCTACATGAGGTTTCTTCATATTTTTTTACCCATTGAAGGGGTTTTCCCCTCACCCTGGACAATCACCTGATCGAAGGGACCATGGTGCTCTAGCAGTCCTATAAGTATAAAAAAAAACTGACTGGCACTTCCAAACAGAAAAAGACAAGTGCGAAGAGGTGTAAGCTAAGAGAACCACTGTATATAACTAACAAATTAAAGCTGCACTCTGAAATGCTATAATATGTTATATCTTCAATGTTTACATATTATAGGGTTTCATTGTGCAGCTTTAATTTGTTATTTATATAGAGTGTCTCTCTTAGCTTGCAACTGTTCACACTTGTCTTTTTCTGTTTGGAAGTGCTGGTCAGATTTTTGCTTATTTATTGTACACGCCCTCTTATCGAGCACTACTCCCATCAGCATAAGGTGTTTTTATAGACAGCTTAATCCTACCTGCCTATATAATTGTAGGTTTTTAGCTCAGGAGAGGCATCATTTTAGGGTTAGGGTCCCAACAAAGGGGTATGCCTTGTCGCTGGCTATTGAGCTCACACGAATTGACCAATTTGTGCGCAAAGTACCTTCATTTTTTAACATGGCTAGATGCACCGGAAAAATTCATCATTATTTACACCACAAAAATGGAGTAAATTCAAACATAAATATACTCCATTCCCTGACGAGAGTATATTTCTTATGCTGGTGCACACCAGCTAATGGAGCAATGGTGAGAATGGCCAACCAGGCCAAGCAACACTCCATTCAGATGGTGCTCTGTAGAACCCCATTCTTGGATCAGTGGTGGTTCTATATTTTGGACCACCACTGATCAGCAAGTTCTCATCTATCCTACGAATAGGTGATAATTTCTAAATATGGGAATTACTCTTTAAGAAACAACAATTTTAGGAATTTTATAAATTGCTAGAACTTGTTCTTTTCTTTTCAGCACTGACATGTCTGGAGGCACTCAGATGAAATATCCCATTTTTTCCCTGCCATGCCAGTTCAAAGTCTAGAAAGTTGTAGTGGAATTCTTAGAACTGTCCCCCGGTTTTACTATACTTTTCTCCTTTAATATTAGTACAATATATACTGTAAGTCTGTTCTCTTCTTTTATGATTTCTGGTTACCCTATCCCATTTTAAAACCTGGGGGACATCCAGTTACATGAGCCAAGAATAAATTAAATGTGTGAAGCTGGAGATGAGTGAGTTAAAATCTGCGCTGCCAGTAGTCCAGTAATGAGCAGGAGACGGGAATTAAAGAGATGCGGTTTATTTGTCAACATGTTTCGAAGTGACTTACTTCTTCATCAGGACCAACCACAACAAAAGAATAAATTAATATAGGGGTATATGATAACTAGTGTTGAGTAGTGTTGAGCATTCCGATTCTGAAATATCGGGTATCGACCAATATTCGCGGTATCAGAGTTCCAATACTGAGTTACGATACTTTTAGAATATCGAATACCGGAATCGGAAGTTCCCATAATGCCTGCGCTCTGCAGTGTCTCTAAAGGATGACAAGCTGGATGGCAGCGCTCAGCTTACTGTACTTGTCATTTAGTGTTAAAGGACAATTTAGAACAGAAAGAATAGAGCATCACACATAGATTAGATACATAGAAACATGTCAGTCACATATATAAGAAGTACAGTGATAGTGTTGACTACTGTACTTGTCATTTAGTGTTAAAATAAAGGATTTATTTAAAAAAAAATTGGCGTGGGGTTCCCCGTAATTTTAGTCTCTAGCGGAGGTTAAGCAGACGGCTGGGGCAGATGTTTGAAGCCTGGGAAGGGGGTAATACCCACGGAGCTTCCCAGGCTACTAATATCAGCCCCCAGCTGAATACCTAGCCTTTACTAGCTATTAAAATGGGGGACCCCCAAAAAAATGACGTGGGGTCCCCCCTATTTTAATAGCTAGCAAAGGCTAGGCAGACAGCTGGGGGCTGATATTAATAGCCCAGGAAGGGTGCCATGAATATTGGCCCCCTCCCAGGCTAGAAACACCAGCCGTCAGCCGCCCCAGAAATGGCGCATCCATAGGATGCGCCAATTCTGGCACTTAGCCTCGCTCTTCCCACTGCCCTGTAGCGGTGGCAGTGGGGTAATAGGGCTGGGGTTGATGTCAGCTTATAATGCCAGCTGACATCAAGCCCAGGTTAGTAATGGAGAGACGTCTATAAGACACCCCCATTACTAACCCCATAGTCAAAGTTAAAAAAAAACACAAACACCCAGAATAAAGTCCTTTAATTGAAATAAACACACAATTCTTTATTGTTCTAAATTAAACCATACTTACCATCGCGCCCATTCCAGCTGAAGCCAATGTCTTCTGCAATAAAAGTAAAATAATAAAGCAACATCATCCTTACCTTTCCATGGTTCCCACGACAGCTTCAGCTCTGCTACATTCACATGACAGGCTGGATCGCTGCCGAAAGCTGCCATCCAGCTTGCCATGCCGCAGACACTGAGAAGCGCAGGCATGCTTGTGCTCCTCAGTGTCTCGCTGAGACGGCATAAAGATGAGCCGAGGTCATGTCCAATGAACTCAGCTCACCTCATGCACGTCACTGACAGCGTGGGAAAATTCTCCTGCGCTTGCAGTCAGCGTGAGAGAATTCTCCGGCTGAAACGCTGAGCGCAGGAGAATTTTCTCACGCTGTCAGTGACGTGCATGAGGTGAGCTCAAGTCCAATGAACTCAGCTCACCTCATGCACGTCACTGACAGCGTGGGAGAATTCTCCTGCTCTCAGCGCTTGAGCAGGAGAATTCTCCCACGCTGGGATGGCATTGAGATGAAAGGCTGGATCACAGCTGAGCGCTGCCATCCAGCTTGTCATCCTTCAGAGACACTGCAGAGCGCAAGCATGCCTGCGCTCTGCAGTGTCTATGAAGGGTGGCATGCTGGATGGCAGCGCTCAGCTGCCATCCAGCCTGTCATCTCAATGCCATCCCAGCGTGGGAGAATTCTCCTGCTGAAGCGCTGAGCGCAGGAGAATTTTCCCACGCTGTCAGTGACGTGCATGAGGTGAGCCGAGTTCATTGGACATGACCTCGGCTCATCTGGATGCTGTCACAGCGAGACACTGATGAGCGCAAGCATGCCTGCGCTTCTCAGTGTCTGTGGCGTGGCAAGCTGGATGGCAGCTTTCGGCTGCGATCCAGCCTGTCATGTCAATGTAGCAGAGCTGAAGCTGTCTTGGGAACCATGGAAAGGTAAGGATGAGGTTGCTTTATTATTTTACTTTTATTGCAGGAGATCGTTGGCTTCAGCTGGAATGGGCGTGATGGTAAGTATGGTTTAATTTAGAACATTAAAAAATTGTGTATTTATTTCAATTAAAGGACTTTATTCTGGGTGTTGTGGGGTTTTTTTAACTTTGACTATGGGGTTAGTAATGGGGGTGTCTTATAGACGCCTCTCCATTACTAACCTGGGCTTGATGTCAGCTGGCATTATAAGCTGACATCAACCCCAGCCCTATTACCCCACTGCCACCACTACAGGGCAGTGGGAAGAGCGAGGCCAAGTGACAGAATTGGCGCATCCTATGGATGCGCCATTTCTGGGGCGGCTGACGGCTGTTGTTTCTAGCCTGGGAGGGGGCCAATATTCATGGCACCCTTCCTGGGCTATTAATATCAGCTCCCAGCTGTCTGCCTAGCCTTTGCTAGCTATTAAAATAGGGGGGACCCCACATCATTTTTTTTGCGGTCCCCCATTTTAATAGCTAGTAAAGGCTAGGTATTCAGCTGGGGGCTGATATTAGTAGCCTGGGAAGCTCCGTGGGTATTTCCCCCTTCCCAGGCTTCAAACATCTGCCCCAGCCGTCTGCTTAACCTCCGCTAGAGACTAAAATTACGGGGAACCCCACGCCAATTTTTTTTAAATAAATCCTTTATTTTAACACTAAATGACAAGTACAGTAATCAACACTATCACTGTACTTCTGATATATGTGACTGACATGTTTCTATGTATCTAATCTATGTGTGATGCTCTATTCTTTCTATTCTAAATTGTCGGGTACCGATGCTGAATTGCCGGCCGGCTTTTTTAAAGAGACGGTGCATGAAAACACTATTATTTTTTTTAATAAATCCTTTAACACTAAATGACAAGTACAGTAAGCAACACTGTCACTGTACTTCTTATATATATGTGACTGACATGTCTCTATCTATCTAATCTATGTGTGATGCTCTATTCTTTCTGTTCTAAATTGTCGGGTACCGGTGTATGCCGCTGCTGAATTGCCGGCCGGCTTTTTTAAAGAGACGGTGCATGAAAACACTATTATTTTTTTTAATAAATCCTTTAACACTAAATGACAAGTACAGTAAGCTGAGCGCTACCATCCAGCTTGTCATCCTTCAGAGACACTGCAGAGCGCAGGCATTATGGGAACTTCCGATTCCGGTATTCGATATTCTAAAAGTATCGGAACTCAGTATCGGAACTCCGATACCGCGAATATTGGTCGATACCCGATATTTCAGTATCGGAATGCTCAACACTAATGATAACAATTTCATACAAGTTTGACATATCAAGAAAAATTTACCAGATCCTTGGTCATAGTTGTCTCCTGGTGCCGTCCAAGATAAGACAACATGGTCATTTTCTAGTTTTGCTTCAAGGTCAATTATTTTACACGGAGGAAAAACATCCTTATTCACTGTGTGCTCAAAGACATTAGTCACTTTAAAACTTCCAAGAAAGAGGATTCGGCTGAATGATTCTTCGGAACTTAGCAGTTTACTATTGATTAGGGGTTTAGGAGGATTCATATTGATGGTGCCTGCAACAAACACAAATAATCAAATATAGAACTTTTGGCGGACTATCTAAAATGTTAGGAGGAAAAGTAGAGTATATCTCAATTGAAACATATCAAACTCCAACTTTGACATTTTACAGAACTTTTGTAAAAGAAAAGGTATAACTTGAAATATATATCTCTTGGGGGTGAAATAACTAGCTGTATGCCACAAAAGTAACCAAATAGAAAATAGCCAAAAACAAAACACGTAACTACTTGCAATATGATAATATAGTATGTACTGTTTTTAATTAAATTTCCTTTAGGAAAACAATTTTCATAGTAATGTAAGCTCACCATTTTCAATGTATCCCGGAACATACATAGCCCGGTTCTTCAATACCGGCACCAGTGAGGTAACTTTTGTCCACGTGGCAAGAATTTTTAGTGTGTATCTGCCATTTGTAGGGAACCAAAATACATATCTGGAATATATGCCATCATCCTTGACATTGTCAGCACCTAAATTGCATAGGAGTACAAAAGGTTCATTGGATAACCAATGTGTGGTTAGCACGTACGATTTTCAGGGAATCCAACAACACATTACAGTGTCTATGGCATAGAATCCCTGAAGACGCTGTGTGTCAACGAGAAATCTTTTTGTGCTAGCCAACAATGTCCGTAAACTAGGTTTTCACCCAACTGTGTGTGAATTTAACCTTAATCATGATTTCACTAAAACTTTTTAGTACAGATGAGCGGATTGATTTGCGGGACTCCGGTCCAGCATCCAGGTCAGTGGTACCTGACATCTAGATGGGAAGCCTGCAAATCTCTTACCTTCCAACGTCTCTGATGTGGCTCTGACTATTCATTTATTAGGGCTGACGCAACAGATAACATTGCGCCAGCCCTGACAAATGAAATGTCGCACAGGGGAGACTGAAAAGCAAGAGATTCATGGGTCTCCCGTCTAGCCGCCAGGTACCACTGACCTGGATGCTGGACCAGAGTCCCGCAAATCGATCCACTCATCTATGCTATTTAGAGCACCATAACCCTGCAGCAAAGCCAGTACAATTTGATATATGGATAGTACAATCCAATACATTTGTAATTAAAAGGATTATGGCACCGAAAACAATTGATAGGATAGGTGAAAAATGTATGGATTTTTGGACCTCTGAGAATAGAGGTCTCCTTGCCGCCAAGTGAATGAAGCTGTAGTACATAGCCATGATCCCACCCTATTCACTTCTATGGTTCTATCATTGGTTTGACCACAGCTCCATTCAATTCTATGAGTCTACATGAGACATATTGTCCCACCAACACTCCATAGAGAGTGAATAGACCGGTGGTCACACATACGCACTTCTGCTCCATTCAAATTAGAACAAGGGAGCCCCATTATCAAAATCAGTGGGGGTTCTGGGGATCTAAGAACATCAGTTTAATAATGAAATGTAAATGCCCCCAGCGATGTTCAACAAGAAGGAGAAGGGCATTCCCACCCTGGCTTAGTTTGTTGACTTGTTTGCTTCCATATGTAAGTTCTTACTATTTCTAATGATTATTATATTATTAATATATTTAATAATGTTTTAACTTTTATATGAGACCCGTGGATAGAGGGTAGATCATAATTTTGGACTATGGGATGTAGTCTATTGAAAATTAGACTATTGTCTTCTGTGGCAGTGGCGCCTTACGTGAGGCACAAGGATTTTGTGATGACTATAAAATGTCATCCCCACTAACAGTGATGTGAAAAGTGTAACATCCCTGGCGGCGTGCTGGCATGGCTTACCACCTCCCACCATGCAAGACCGCCATCTTACCTTTCAATCCAGGCTGCACACTTTGCTCCAGTACCTGCTGTGTCTCTTGTCTGATTGCTTAGGGCGGCGGCGCGGCTACTGCCTGATTCTTATAGTTACTGTGTGCGCACTCCTAATGCCTCCCCAGCCTATTGCTGTGAGTCACTGGATACTTAAACCCCCTCCACCCAGTAGGGGGTGCCTGAGCAACGCTTTCATTCAGTGTCTTCTGTGCAACTGAGTTGCCAGGTCCTGTCCTGTATCTTGTCTGTTCCGAAACCCTGGGGGCTGTATACCCAGGCCTGTTGCCTGTATCTGTGACTTCTAGTCTGTGTCTGCCACCCTGGGGGCTGTGTTCCCAGGCTCGTTCCTGTATCTTGTTCCTGGTTCAGTTCCTGTCTGAACAGTGTCCTAGCCCGTTACCTCTTCGTCTCTATTTCCAAACCTTCCCTTTTCCTGCAGTGTCTGAACCTGCACCTAACTCCAACTCGTTGTCTCTGTACTTCTGTTTGTGAGTTTTGTGTCCACTCGCTACTTCATTGTAAGTACCTTGTGTGTATCTGGTTCTGCTTGTCCCGTTTCCCTGCCTCCGTATCTACCTCCTGTGTTCTAACTATCTTCCTGTATTTTCCAGTCTGTTCCATATGAACAAAGACCTGTCCTGTCTGGCTGCAGCTTCTGCTCTGTTCTGCTCTGCTTGTTCACCGCACCTGCGGTTCCGCTCTGCTCTGCTTGTTCACCGCACCTGCGGTTCCGCTCTGCTCTGCTTGCTCACCGCACCTGCGGTTCCACTCTGCTCTGCTTGCTCACCGCACCTGCTGTTCCACTCTGCTTTGCTTGTTCACCGCACCTGCGGTTCCGCTCTGCTCTGCTTGTTCATCGCACCTCTGGTTCCGCTCTGCTTTGCTTGTTCACCGCACCTGCGGTTACGCTCTGCTCTGCTTGTTCACCGCACCTGCGGTTCCGCTCTGCTCTGCTCATTCACCGCACCTGCGGTTCCGCTCTGCTCTGCTTGTTCACCGCACCTGCGGTTTCGCTCTGCTCTGCTTGTTCACCGCACCTGCGGTTCCGCTCTGCTTTGCTTGTTAACCGCACCTGCGGTTCCGCTCTGCTCTGCTAGTTCACCGCATCTGCGGTTCTGCTCTGCTCTGCTAGTTCACCGCACCTGCGGTTTCGCTCTGCTCTGCTTGTTCACCACACCTGCGGTTTTGCTCCTCTCTGCTTGTTCACCGCACCTGCGGTTCTGCTCCGCTCTGCTTGTTCACCGCACCGGCAGTTCTGCTCTGCTTGTTCACCGCACCGGCGGTTTCGCTCTGCACTGCTTGTTCACCACATTGGCGGTTTCGCTCTGCTCTGCTTGTTCACCGCATCTGCAGTTTCGCTCTGCTCTGCTTTCCACTGCACCTGCGGTTTCGCTCTGCTCTGCCCCGCTTGTCCTCTGCGCCTGCGGTTCTGCTCTGCTAGTCCACCGCACCTGCGGCTCCGTTCCTGTGTCCCAGTCTGTACTGGTCCCTATCCTGTCTGCGTTCCTACCTGCCAGCACCCGCCTGTCTGCATGCCAGCCGTACCTGCCAGTGCCCACCTGTCTGCATGCCAGCCGTGCCTGCCAGTGCCCACCTGACTGCATACCAGCCGTGCCTGCCAATACCCACGTGTCTTCATACCAGCCGTGCCTGCCAGTACCCACCTGTCTGTATGCCAGCCTAACCTGCCTGTTCCTGCACTCCCCGGTGTGGGTCAACAGCTGTGACCGGGGTCTGACCTGGAGTAGCACTTGGTCCCTCTGCTCGGTTCCTCCCTGGTTCACGGAGTCGACTGAGCCGCCGTGTGACCTTGGTCGGACTGAGTTGATACTTAGTTATGCCCCTCCAGGCACTCCTCGGTTCATGGTCCAGTGGGATCACTAATCAAGCTCACGCCAGTCAGTCCGGGCGCGAGCGTAACAAAAAGTGTTTGCCCCCTTCCTGATTTCTTATTCTTTTGCATGTTTGTCACACGTAAATGTTTCAGACCAATAAAAAAATAAAATATTAGACAAAGGTAACACAAATAAACACAAAATACAGTTTTTAAATGAAGGTCTTTATTATTAAAGGGAAAAGAAATCCAAACTTACAGGGCCCTGTGTGAAAAAGTGATTCCCCCCCATTAAAACATAAATTAACTGTGGTTTATCAAATCTTTGGGAAGCGGAGTTCAATTTCCCTATCCGCACACAGGCCTGATTACTGCCACACCTGTTCTCAATCAAGAAATCACTTAAATAGGACCTGCCTGACAAACTGAAGTAGACCAAAAGATCCTCAAAAGCTAGACATCATGCTGCAATCCAAAGAAATTCAGGAACAAATGAGAAACAAATTAATTGAGATCTATCAGTCTGGAAAAGAGCTATTTCTAAAGTTTTGGGACTCCAGCGAACCACAATGAGAGCCATTATCCACAAATGGTGAAAACGTGGAACAGTGTTGAACCTTCCCAGGAGTGACCGGCCAACTAAAATTACCTCAAGAATGCAGCACGACTCATCCAAGAGGTCACAAAAGGCCCAGCATTAACATCCAAAGACCTGCAGGCTTCACTTACCTCAGTTAAGGTCAGTGTTCATGACTTCACCATAAGAAAGACTGGGCAAAAATGGCCTGCATGGCAGAGTTCCAAGATGAAAACCACTGCTGAGCAAAAAGAACATAAAGGCTTGTCTCAGTTTTGCCAGAAAACATCTTGATAATTGCCAAGACATTTGGGAGAATACTCTGTGAACTGAGTAGACAAAAGTTTAACTTTTTGGAAGGTATATGTCTCATTACATCTGGCGTAGAAGTAACACAGCATTTCAGAAAAGGGACATCCTATCAACAGTAAAATGTGGTGGTAGTGTGATGGTCTGGGGCTTTTTTGATGCTTCAGGACCTGGAAGACTTGTTGTGGTAAATGGAACCATGAATTCTGCTGTCTACAAATAAATCCTGAAGAAGAATGTCTGGCCATCTGTTTGTGACCTCAAGCTGAAGCGCACTTGGATTATGCAGCAGGACAATGATCCAAAACACACCAGCAAGTTCACCTCTGAATAGCTTAAGAAAAACAAAATTAAGACTTTGGAGTGGCCTAGTCAAAGTCCTGACCTTAATCCGATTGTGATGGTGTGGCATGACCAAAAAAAGGCGGTTCGTGCTCTGAAACCCTTCAATGTGGCTGAATTACAACAATTCTGCAAAAATGAGTGGCCTAAAATTCCTCCAGAGCGTTGTAAAAGACTCATTGCCAGTTATCACAAATGCTTGATTGCAGTTGTTGCTGCTAAGGGTGGCCCAACCAGTTATTAGTTTTAGGGGCAATCACTTTTTCACACAGGGCCCTGTAGGTTTGGATTTCTTTTTCCCGTAATAATAAAGACCTTCATTTAAAAATTGCATTTTGTGCTTACTTGTGTTATCTTTGTCTAATATTTAAGTTTTATGATTTGAAACATTTAAGTGTGGCAAACATGTAAAAGAATAAGAAATCAGGAAGGGGACAAACACTTTTTCAAACCACTGTATAGTTATGGCACAGTAAACATCAAATACCCTAGAAGTTAAAATGTATGTAAATGTGATGCTTTACCTGCTTACCTGCACCATTATCATTAAGTATCAGAATGACAGGATCTCCAAATTCTGGTTCAATGACAGCCGTCACATTAGCTCCACGTACTGCTGCATGTCCTTGCTTAAGTTCTGCAAAGACCGTTACCGGCTGTGGAGAAGTGATCCTTTCATCAATCCTTTCACTGGTGATAGTCACAGGAGGTATTGTATGTGATGAGGGTCTTGAGATCACTAAAATCCCAAGAAACTGGCTGATGTTTAATAAATTTGTTATTGAATATGTCCAAGAGCCAACCTAATTGAAAAAAAAAAGTATTGCAGAAAGACCAAGACCAATAAAAAAAGTCACGTAACCTATCTTGTGGTGAGCCTTAAGGAGTGATATGTTTGTAATAGCTAAAGATTTTATATTTTCACATGACTGTGATAGGTGACCGTACACACACATTAGCTATTTTGACTAATCTAAACAATAATAATCACAGAGAAAAAAAGCAAAATGTTTGTATATGACCACACCAGGACCTATTAATTCCCATCCCATTACTTGAAACACCACCAGGACCAGATCCAAATTTGTAGAGGCCCTTGGCAGAGGTTACCTCCCAGAAATTAATGCCATGTAATGAGTGAATAAGCTAAATTAGCCATACAGATATTAGTCCTATTAGATAATTGCCAGCAGATCCTGATGTGCCACATTTGCTATTGATAGCAGCAAGGCTCGGTATGTTGGGTTTTAACAAGAACAAGCCTTTCTTGAACCAGGAAACAAGTAAGGCCAATTGAATATTGTACTTCTTATCACTTTCTCACTATGACAATAAACATATATGCTTTATCTCCAGATTTCTTCTTGTTAAAGGCTTTGTCCAACAGGAAAACATTTTTTATACATGGATTGACTAAAAATAATAAAAAGGAGACATGCTCACCTTCCACCTTAAAGAGGTTGTCTGCTACTTTAACATTGATGACCTATCCTTAGGATAGGTCATCAATGTCTGATCGGTCGGTGTCCGATACCCGGCACCCCCGCCGATCAGCTGTTCTCGGTGTTGGCGGCTGCCGCCAACCGGACATGCTCCATTGCAGAGCTGTTCAGTCTTCTGATAGTGGCTGCCTGGGTACTGCACATCCACCTCCTATTCAATTCAGCCTACTGCCTACTACAGGCCCAAAATAGATAAAACACAAGTAAAAATAGGTCAATGCATTACATTCATACAAACATCTCCAGAAAGGGTGCCAACAGCTCTTCTACTCCATTACAGGATCACAGATATCAAGATATAATTTTATGAAACTTTCTATGACCTGTATGTCCATATAGAAGGTTGATCCTACTAAAAGATGTCGCAAACTTTCATGTCTTGCTGCTGGGCTGGGCTGGGCGGACTGGAGGCAACTGGTTGGTAGAGCCCCTAAGTAGTGGAGGCATCTAAGCAGTATCACCTTTTGCCATTTCTATGATTTGGCTCTGACTACGATTATCATGATCACCTGATATTTCTAAGGACGTCATTCCTTCTTGAACACACATGAAAAAAAAGGAAGTACAGTCATAAATAACAAAAGGAGTAATCGATTTATACTAAAACAGAAGAATTTGGTTGGAGGGAGGTGTAATGTATATCTTAGCATTATAACATTTGTATTAAATTCATTTAAAAAAGGACTTAATTTACAAATTAAAACTAAAACCAAAGCAGATTATCAATATTTTTAAAATTACATTTTCTTATTTGCTTATACCTGCGAAGTTCCTGGAACTTTTAGATAAGACACTTTAGATGTTAAGTCATGGTCAAAGTTTTCATTGGTATAATTATATCCTGAAGGATCTTGGATCAAAATATTAGGAGGATAGGTAGCCTGCCAGGTAATAATGAACGTTGTGTCATTTCCCACAGTCTTGTCCATAATGACAGAACCAGATAATCGACTTTCGGCCTGAATAAGTCTCTGGACACTAATTACCTACAACCAGAGACATGTAATCGTCATTAGAATAAAAAACGGTATTGATAATAGGACAGATATGATGCGTCTGTGGAGCCTCACCTTTATTAATAGATCTGCTGTGTCTCGGTGTATAGGGAATATTTCTGTAAAAGCTCCAATCAAATTGTCTGAATCATAACCATGAGACGTAAAGAACGCTTTTCCTCCTTAAATTTAACATACCCAGAAAAAAATCAGTGTTTCATAGGACACGTTCTTCATAGATATAGTAGACTTTAAACCATTGTGTTATCATGTCTACTAATAAAAGTAGTATTTTTTAAAAAAAAATACTACTAATCTTTAACAAATATCTGTAAAAAAATAAATTAATAAAGGTTCATGGGTCATACCAGCTGGGACAACCTCTGACCATTTGTCATATAAGCACATCATAGAGGATCTTGAGACCCTTCTGCACAAGTCAACTCTCACTCTACTGAACACAGAGGTACCATGTATTGCATGTCATTTAATTCTATATTTAAAGAACTTCTCCCCTTTTGGGCATGTGGATGTCCCAAAAGGGCTCCTACCATAACCAGAGTATTTTATGGTCACCTGTCAATTTAACTGCCCTTGCAGTAGCCACCCACATCTTCCCATGGTCATAACACCTAATTGCTAAGGATGCTACAGCAAATTAACCCACCAGATCAGTTGATCACCAGAGCTGATGCATTCTAAAGTAGGTTGTCCAGTTAGTACAGGCCCATTAAAGGGAATGAGTCATCAGAAAATTTCCTGTTTAAATCAGGTTTACGTTTTAAATATATTAATTCAACATTTTGCTATTTTTTTCCATATCACAATCCATATTAAGAATAAAAGTTATAAATCTTGCAATTTTTGCACTGGACGAGTGGAGCTAATTTCGACTAACTTCTTGTTTCAGTAAACAACACATGTACATTAGCAGCAACACACTGACTTAGACCCTATCTGTTGTATTAAAGCATTTAATGAGCGTGTGCAAAGGTCATTGTGAAGGGAGCAGGGTCAGCTGTGACATTGCTTATTGTGATTGGTGGATCCTGTGTTACCAGTTGTTTATAGATGTGTTACTTGTCATTGTAATCCTACCTCTGATGATAAGGAAACTGCTGTAAACTCTTCCTGAAAGAACAGGAAGTATGAGTCTAAAATAATCCCAAAGAAAATCGCAAGTTAGCTATTTTTTTATCAATACAGATCGCAATAGAAAAAAAATGCCACATTTAAAAAAAAATAAAAGTAGAATAAAAACCTGATTTAAAAGATAGGTGATTCGCCTGGTGAGGACAGATGATTGTTAGTGCAGTTTACATGAGTGTTGAAAAAGCCATACAATTTGAAATTGGTCTTTGGCTATGTATAAAAATGTCATAAAATGTTATTGTGTATGTTATAGAAGAAATCTTTTGAAAATTAATGTCATGATTTTATTTCATTTTCTCGTTTATATTAGAAATCTTCTACAAAAAGGTATCTACAAACACACCTGTACTTTCTGCTAAGGTTTCTAGTTCAGGGTCAGCGCCGTGTCCTATGGCAATGGTGTGAATAACGGAGCCACTCCCTGAAACCTTTGGTAAACATGTACGTAAATTTGTGTCCCTTCCACTGACCGCCAAGATGACTTCAGAGCCTTCCGAAATTCCATCAAGACCTTTGATCACCTGTAAAAAAAACCTGCAGAATATTAGTTAAGGTCTCTTTTCGTATTCGTTTACTGAATGTAGATTTTTGCTGTTTTTGCTTTACGTCTCCAGACATGTTTATGAATACTCTTTATTGTACGTATTATAGCTTTTATGATTTAAAAAATAAAACAATTACGTTACTCGCTTATATAGCGGCATCATATTCCACAACGCTTTACAGACATCATCATCACTGTCCCCATTGGGGCTCACAATCTAGATTCCCTATCAGTATGTCTTTAGAATGCGGGAGGAAACCGGAGAACCCGGAGGAAACCCACACAAACACAGGGAGAACATACAAACTCCTTGAAAAAATGTTTTAAAAAATGGTGCTATTACCGACCACATGCTAGTTGACAGGTAAAGATGAGCATAATGATATGATGCAAATTGAATTTGTGTCTGAACCTGAGGAATTCAAATAATATGTGATTCCCTTTGTGCGAATAGCAGATTTTATCAGCTAGAGAAAGGTCACAGCAACTGGGCCAGGCAGGCTTTCCTATAATGCAGTGCAGCTATCATATCACATGGTATAACATAGCCAGGAGGGACTATGATAGCCTGTATAAAAACAGAAGTAGGAAATGCAGCAGCTATTTTGTGGTGAATCTACATAGTGAGAGGACGTCAGAGTCCACAGTTTAGCCATTGAGATAAGAAGAGTAGGCCAAAAACACTGAAGAAACTTTCGATTCATGGTGAATAGATTTCCTGCAGATCGAATTTCGTGGCAAAATTTGGCTAGTGAATTTAAATTTCAACTCTATTAACCAGAGTTCTGCTGTTTTTTTCAAATGCAGACTTGCATTCAGATATTTACCTGTAAGCCTGCTGAGATTCCTTCACAGATAGACATACCCCCACTAAACATATCAGGAAGACTTGAAGTAAGATTCCATCGTACATCATCATTGACAATCTGGCGTAAGGGACTTATTACTTCTGTTGTTTCGTTAAATGTGACGATGCCAACATAAGAGCCAGACTCAACCAATTGCTGAATAAAGATGGCTGCTGCTTGTCGTAGTCGATGGAATTGTGTTCCCTATAACATAGAACAGTGAAACAAAAACCCCCCAAAAAAACATTGTTTAAATATACAAGTCACATTATTCATTTACTGATTTCCATAACTCTATGGAAAGTTAGACCCTGAGCCACCAAAATATCACCCAAAAAAAGGAAATAAAGCAAGCTTTTACATAAAAAGTCAGATAGAGATGCTGGAAAATGGTTAATCAGCTTCTATGATCAGGAGGACAAGATTTTTTTTTCAGTTTAATCCAGTGTCCCATGCATGGTTGATATATTTTGTGCCTGCTCCGTAGGGCCGCTAGGTCCAAAAACAATAAAATATCCAAGAATTCTGAGGCACCAAAGGATAATCCTTAAAAAGTTAGATCTTAATTTCATAGCATTAAAAAAAATCACAATAGGAAGACAAGGCAAAATTTCGGCCATGTATGGCCTTTCTCAAGCCTCAAAATACAGCTCAGTGAAAAGAAAATGGCGTCACAGAATACCCTGGCAGTAGGCGTCGTTGCATGATAGTTAGTCATGTGATACCGCATCATAGACCTACACACCTACATGACCGCATCGTCACCTGACCAAGCACATCCTGATGGTCAGTGGTCACGTGACTACGCACCATAGGTCACGTTACCTGTCCATTACTTGAGACAACACTGAGACAGGGCAGATCTCATACAATCCAATGACATGATCGGCAATAGACCACTCCCCTGAATGTCAGGTAGTATAATGCCTTGCACAAAACCATAAGGGAAAGCGACTGTCAAAAAGTCCAGAAAGTGATCAAACTATCAAAGTTTATTAAATAGTAATACAGGACAAGGGAAACAGGGGTATACACATGTGAAGGATTGAAAACATAAAAAGGGGCGCGCAGGGAAGGAGCAGTACCGGATATGGCAAACATCTCACATGCCATCAGATATGTAATGCTATTATATGGCAGTGTAAACCACGCATGTCTCCAAGTGGAGAGAGGTGTCAAACGTACATATACATATATATATATATATATATATATATATATATATATATATATATATGTGGCACCCCATGGGTCTGGTTGCTACAGTAATAGAAATATTATGTCTGAGAGCAAGTGGGAGGTTTCTCTGGTCAGGAGCCCTAAGCATGCAACACCGCCCGCCCAGACCTGGGAGGGGAGGAATCTGCCATTATAAACTGGGTCTGGGGCGGGATTAGGTCAGTTAGAGCTGGAGAGGGAAAGCAAGAACTAGGAGCTCTGTAGGAGCAGGAGCGAGTGCCAGAGGCTGGAAGCTAGAAAGCTCGCCTTGGCTGAAGACACTAAACCCGGACACGGAGTTCGAGGCTGTGGGGACATCCAGGTCCAGCAGCAGAATCCAACCGGCAGGGGATTCCATGTCCTCTGGCCATAGAAGCCCGCAGGCGCGGTCACAAGCAAGGGACCAGCACCGCCATCGTGAAGCGGAGGCTAACGGAAGGCCCCAAGTCACCGGCCATACGGGTGAGCACCACACAGTAGACTCAGGGACGTGGGCTACTTCCACCCGCATAGAGCAAGGTAGCCAGGAAAGAGTACAGATAGTCGGGGAGGCCTACAACTCCACCTGGCCAGGGGAGATCCTACTTGCTTACAGACTGACCAGGCCCCTACTGCTAACCAGTACTCCCAGGAGGGTCTGCATTATACTATCAGTAAAGACCCTGAACTGCACCACACGTCTCTGTGTTTCATCGCCGCACTAGCACCATCAGTATTGGGACGCTCACACCATCACTCCCATCATCCACACTAGCTGCCCTGAGGCAATACTTCTCCCGTGGGGAGTCATCCCATACTTGGCTGCGCATACAACATCAGCCTCAGCGGTCTGCAGCGCAGCGGCGGTCCCCACTCACCGCAATCCACGGGTGGCATAGTCGGACATTTGTCACATTACTAAGACTGCCACTGGTTTGACCGCCCTGGGCACGGACCGAATCACAGCCACGGAGGACTACAACCCCCAGCGATCCGGCTCCGGGTATCCCCTAGACAGCACAGGCCCAGGGGGCGCGTCATATATATATATAGCATATGATAATACAGAGGTATATAGAAAAATATGCATTACCAAATAGAGACAACCACATGCACGGGAGCTCCAGTCCACAAGCGCACCGGCACTGGATCGCAGCTGATTCTTTCTTTCAGGTAAAACATTGCTTAAAAACAGACCTGGAAATGTTTTACCTCACAGAAACAATCAGCTGTGATCCTGTGCTGTCCTGTCTGTATACTCTTTTGTTTCCTCTCCTGCCCAGGAGCTGTGGTATGATCAGACCATGTTCCTGTACGGTCAGACACAGCCTTAACACAGTACACAGTAGGGGCACATTTAGGCTATGTGCCCACGATGCAGAAATGCTGCATATCTTTTACGCTTCTCCCTGGCAGGAAAAACGCATGCAGTTTTTACATGCGTTTTTCCCGCCAGGTAGAAGCGTTTGTCAAGCGTTTTTGCATGCATTTCTGCATGCGGGTTATCAAGCGCTTTTCCAAGCGATTTTAGCATCACTTGGAAAAGTGCTTGACAACTTGTTCACACTATATAAATCCATGCAAACAGCATGGATTTATAGTAGTGTGACCAAGTTAGTTAAAAAAAAAGAATAAGAATGGTAAAAAAAAAAAAAAGATTATACTCACCTTCCGATGTCCTCCCGATGTTATCTCCGCCACGTCCAGTCTCTTGCACTGCGGTGACGTCATTGAGTCATGTGACAGGTCACATGACTCAGTGACGTCATGGCAGGTCCTTCACAACAGCGCGAGCAGTGCAGGAGACCGGACGGAGCGGACAAAACACCGGGAGGACATCAGAAGGTGAGTATAATCTTTATTTTTTATTTTAAATTCTTTTTTTACAGTTTCTATGGTAGCCAGATCTGGATGAGAGTCTCTTCTCCTACAGACCTGGGTACCATCCGCACATTGAAAGGTGTGATATCCGCTTGTGCACATGTAGTGATGCGGATGTCACGCGGTCCAATGCAAGTCAATGGCGGCGATTACGCTGCGTGTCCGCAAAATTAATGGACATGCTGCGGATTTTTGAGCGGAAAAATCTGCAGCATGGTTATTGACATTGCGGCTTGTCATTAGGGACCATGGGGGACGGATTACCATAAATTCCGCAGCATAAATGCTTGGAAAATGCTTTGTGGGCACACAGCCTTATAAGATTATCTCAGCACAGAAACATTTTTTTTTAACATGTCCAATTGTGTAACTTATTTTTATTCCAAGATCTATTAATTAAAATGTACCTTGTGGGAAAGCCCCTTTTATGAACAACTTGGCACGCTTGGGACACAATGACAAGTTTATCTATACCAATATGCAGATTTGTTTGAAAAGTACACTGCTCAAAAAAATAAAGGGAACACTCAAATAACACATCCTAGATCTGAATGAATATTCTCATTGAATACTTTGTTCTGTACAAAGTTGAATGTGCTAACTAGAGATGAGCGTTGTTCTACTCGAACTGTTCGCCAATCTCAAATTCGAGCTGTTTTGGGCGGTGTTCGAGCCGTTCGGCGAACACGAACAATTTGAGAAAAATTCGGCTGTTCGAGGTTATGTTCGATAACTGTTCGTGCACCAAAATCATAACTGGATTTTTTCTCAGTAATGATGAAAATTAATGTTAATACGCAGTTTGAGTGTACAGCGGGGTGGGGGGAGGGGCAGGGGATGGATCTCTGCAGGAACAATGAAGATCTCCATTTTTTTTTCTCTTTCCCGCATTTGCAGTGGGGAGGTGCAATCTGTCAGCCTATCAGCAGCGCACACACGGAGCGAAGTGCTTTTTTTCACACAAGCAAGGGCATGTGTGATTGGCAGTGTATGTCACATGTCCTTGCCCTATAAGACCAAGCCATTTTCCCCGTCGCCACCATTTTCTCACTGCTGCAGCTGCGTGTTAGACGACACCGCTGTTGCTGTGTGCGCTATACCTTGTTAATTTCAAGCCAATTTTCGCACAAATATACAGATAGCTTGGGAGTAGGGAATAGTTGTGATTGCAGTCCTTTTAAGGACTAGGTTACAGCATTTCCTACGACTTTTATCAGGCAGGTCTGTGCTCTTAAATAGATAGATTGTGGGAGTAAAGACTAATTGTAATTGGAGTCCTTTTCAGGACTAGGTTACATGAGTTCCTATCAGTTTTTGCCAGGCAGGTCAGTGCCAGTGCTGTGCAAGTTTTTTTCACAGCATTTGGCTGAATCTAGCAAAGCTAATCCTTTTTGGCCTATTGCAGAGTGTGTTAGTCAGTGGAGTAGCCTATCTGTGTTGCAAGATATAACACCTGTGTATAGAATACCAATTTTTTTACTGCACCTAGTGAAGTAAAATCTTTTGGGCATAGCATCATTCTATTAGTCCATCTATACTGACCTCCATCAGGTTGCAAATTGAATATAATTTTGTTCTGCATCTAGCTCTGAAAAAATATTTGGGCTTCTAGCAGTGTGTGGGACTTGGTCTATTAGTCCATCTATACTGACCTCCATCAGGTTGCAAATTAAAAATAATTTTTTTCTGCATCTAGCTCTGAAAAAATATTTGGGCTTCTAGCAGTGTGTGGGACTTGGTCTATTAGTCCATCTACACTGACCTCCATCAGGTTGCAAATTAAAAATATTTTTTTTCTTCATTTAGCTCTGAAAAAATATTTGGGCTTCTAGCGGTGTGTGGGACTTGTTCTATTAGTCCTTCTATACTGACCTCCAGCAGGTTGCAAATTGAATAGAATTTTTTTCTGCATCTAGCTCTGAAAAAATAGTTGGGCTTCTAGCGGTGTGTGGGACTTGGTCTATTAGTCCATCTATACTGACCTCCATCAGGTTGCAAATTAAAAATAATTTTTTTCTGCATCTAGCTCTGAAAAAATATTTGGGCTTCTAGCAGTGTGTGGGACTTGGTCTATTAGTCCATCTATACTGACCTCCATCAGGTTGCAAATTAAAAATAATTTTTTTCTGCATCTAGCTCTGAAAAAATATTTGGGCTTCTAGCGGTGTGTGGGACTTGGTCTATTAGTCCATCTATACTGACCTCCATCAGGTTGCAAATTAAAAATAATTTTTTTCTGCATCTAGCTCTGAAAAAATATTTGGGCTTCTAGCAGTGTGTGGGACTTGGTCTATTAGTCCATCTATACTAACCTCCATCAGGTTGCAAATTAAAAATAATTTTTTTCTGCATCTAGCTCTGAAAAAATATTTGGGCTTCTAGCGGTGTGTGGGACTTGGTCTATTAGTCCATCTATACTGACCTCCATCAGGTTGCAAATTAAAAATAATTTTTTTCTGCATCTAGCTCTGAAAAAATATTTGGGCTTCTAGCAGTGTGTGGGACTTGGTCTATTAGTCCATCTATACTGACCTCCATCAGGTTGCAAATTAAAAATAATTTTTTTCTTCATTTAGCTCTGAAAAAATATTTGGGCTTCTAGCAGTGTGTGGGACTTGTTCTATTAGTCCTTCTATACTGACCTCCAGCAGGTTGCAAATTGAATATAATTTTTTTCTGCATCTAGCTCTGAAAAAATAGTTGGGCTTCTAGCGGTGTGTGGGACTTGGTCTATTAGTCCATCTATACTGACCTCCATCAGGCTGCAAATTAAAAATAATTTTTTTCTGCATCTAGCTCTGAAAAAATATTTGGGCTTCTAGCAGTGTGTGGGACTTGGTCTATTAGTCCATCTATACTGACCTCCATCAGGTTGCAAATTCAAAATAATTTTTTTCTGCATCTAACCCAGCCAATAGTTTTGGCCTAATACCACAGTTTGGCCACTCAGCTCTGCTCGGTTACCATCCATTGTTTTTTTGTGCAAACAACTCCAGAGTTGTGAATTAGTTAACCACCAAAATGAGTGGAAAAAGGCCTGCTGCTGGTGGAAAGGGGAATAGGCGTGTTGGGAAGGGGAAAAAAGGTTGTGTCCGTGGGGTAGGTGTTAAAGCAACAGTAACATCTGCAGAAGAAAGACCATCTTCCAGCCAAACTAAAATGTCTACTTCTTTTAGCGGACAATGTGATAAGATCCCTTTCTTACGGCCACGCCAATCGCTACAAATTCCAGATGAGGCACAAAAACAGCAGGTGCTTCAACGGATATCAAGTGCTCCTTTAAGTGGGCTCTCCTCCACATCAACTTCAACATCACAAATACTCCAGTCCTCAAAGGTGTCACCCAAATCGCACTTGCTTCCTCACAGCTCCCAAATCTCCAGCTTCCCGTCTGAGTATGAGGTAGAACAGATGGTTGAGTCTGCAGAGCTGTTTACTCATACTATAGCCTGGGAATCAGAGGTCGACTCCAGCGCTTCTGTGAATCCAGACGAGGAAATGATCTGCACTGATGCCCAGAATCTTTATGAGTCGGATCCAGGACCAGACTCAGAAGGTTCTGACCATAATGTAGACCCTCATTCCCAAACTGTAACTCCTGTTGGTGGAGACAATGAGGAAGACGATGATAAGACTCAAATACCTGATTGGAGCGACAACTTTAGTTTTTTGTCAGGGCAGGAACAGGTTGGCTCTGAAGACGACGGGTGTGATAACGCACAGGGTGATGATGATGAGGTCGGAGATCCCACTTACTGTCAACCCACAGTCAGCCAAGAGATGAGGTCAGCAGAGGAGGTGGAGGAAGATGCTAGTGACGACGAGGTCAGGTTGCGCCTTCCTGGACAGAGACGTAGTACTGGAAGCACGTCAACAACTGCATCCTCAAACACAACTCTGCCTCTCACCACAAGTCGTGGTGGCTCTTCAGGTCGCATGGGTGCTAAGCCTTGCATAGCCTGGGCATTTTTTCAGATCGATAAAGATGACCCAACTCGTGTTATCTGTAACATTTGTCAGCAAAAGCTAAGTAGAGGCCAAAAAATACATAGTTTGAGTACTTCATGCATAAACCGGCACATGGACATGAAGCATAAGTTGCAGTGGGAAGCTCAGTGTGCTACAATGCGGCCTAGCCGGCCGGGCCAATCACCGTCTGCCATATCTTGTGCATCCGCGGCCTCTTCATCCTCTGTGACTGGGGGGACAGCAGTCACACCTGTTTTGGGGCGCAGACCTGCCACCTCTTTACCCGCAACAGCCAGCGTGATTGGCAGGTCATCATTTTCTTTGGAGGTGGTAACACCAGCTGGTGTTGAGCGCTGTCCGACATCGATAGCACCACCTTTGGATCAAGGCAACCTAACATGTCCGCCTGCATCTTCCTCACAGACCGGCAGTTTGCCGGGGACACCCTTATCAACCCCGTCTAAGCACAATAGCCAGCCCTCGGTCCCTCAGATGTGGACAAGTAAAAGACCATTTCCTCCTAGCCATGAGAAAGCTAAGAGGTTGAATTTCACCATCTGCAAGCTCTTGGCTACAGAAATGCTGCCTTTCCGCCTGGTGGACACAGAGGATTTTCGAGACCTTATGTCCGTCGCAGTGCCCCAGTACCAGATGCCCAGTCGGCACTACTTCTCAAAGAAAGGTGTGCCTGCGCTCCACCAGCATGTCGCACACAACATCACCGCTTCTTTGAGAAACTCTGTGTGTGACAGGGTGCATTTCACCACAGACACTTGGACGAGTAGGCATGGACAGGGGCGTTACATGTCGCTGACTGGGCACTGGGTAACTATGGTGACAGCAGGACAAGGGGCTGCTGTCCAAGTCTTGCCGTCCCCACGAGTTGTGCGTCAATCCTCTTTATGTTAAAGTTCCTCCACTGCTTCTGCCTCCTCAACCTCCTCTCGGTCTTCCACCTGCACCAAAAGCCTGTCTGGTCATGCCACAAGCTTTCTAACTGCGCAGAAGGGATCCTGCACACCTCCTTACTATGCTGGCAGTAGGGCTCAACGTCATCAGGCAGTTTTTACATTGAAATGTCTGGGAAATGTGAGTCACACAGCTGAGGAGTTGTGGTCAGCTCTGGAGAACCAATTTCATGAATGGTTGTCTCCACTGGACCTGAAACCAGGGAAGGCCGTGTGCGACAATGCTGCAAACCTGGGTGCGGCCCTTCGCCGGGGCAATGTCACACACGTGCCTTGTATGGCTCACGTGTTGAACCTGGTTGTCCAGCAATTTTTAGCCCACTATCCCAGACTAGATGGCCTTCTGCAGAGGGCACGGTCGCTGTGTGCTCACTTCCGCCGTTCGCATCCCGCAGCTCAGCGACTTACATCTCTACAGAAGTCGTTGGGCCTGCCACTTCACCGGCTAAAATGCGATGTGCCTACCCGGTGGAATTCAACTCTGCACATGTTGCAGCGACTGTGGCAGCACCGACAAGCCCTGGTGCAATACGTTCTGACGTATAGCCTGGGCCAACGAGATTCAGAGGTGGGGCAAATCACGCTGGAGGAGTGGTCTCAGATCAGGGACCTATGCACCCTTCTGCACAGTTTTGAAATGGCGACGAAGATGTTTAGTGCTGACGATGCCATTATCAGCATGACTATTCCGGTGATTTACATGCTGGAGCACATGTTAAACAGAATTCGGAGTCAGGTGGTGGCGCAAGAGGAGGTGGAGGAAGTAGAGGAGGAGGAGTTGTATGCAGAAGGGCTAACATCTGCAAGGTCCAGACGGGCGGCAGCACCAAGGCGGCAGGCATGTGAGGGTGGGGGAGATGGTTTTACCAGGGCGCATGGTAGCAGCCAAACTAGTGAGGAAGGTGCAGGAGCCCAGGAAGAAGTGGAGGACGAACTGATGGAAGACTCATCAGATGAGGGAGACCTTGATCACATTTCTGTTGTGCGAGGTTGGGGGGAGAGGACAGAGGAAGGAAGCATGATTGTTACCTCGCCACCAACACAACAGGGACTTGGTGCTCCTGGATGCGCAACACACATGAGTGCCTTCTTGCTGCACTACCTGCAACATGACCCTCGAATTGTGAGAATTAGAAATAATCCTGACTACTGGGTTGCCACACTGTTAGATCCCCGGTACAAAAGTAAATTTGCAGAAATTATTCCTGCCATAGAAAGGGATGCACGCATGCAGGAGTATCAGCAGAGACTGTTGCAGAATCTTACATGTGCTTTTCCACAAAATACCAGTGGTGCACGTAGTGAATCTCACAGTTCCAACTTGCCAACCGTGGGACCGTCAAGTGTTCAGCACTCAAACCGTAACAGAACCACAGTATCTGCTGGTAACATCAATTTTGCGGAATCATTTCACCACTTTTTTAGCCCATCCTTTGCAAGGCCACAGGAGACAAGAAGTCTGACACATAGTCAACGCCTAGAGACGATGGTACAGGAGTATCTCCAAGTAAACATTGAAGCCATGACTGTGTCACTGGACCCTTGCTCTTTTTGGGCTTCCAATCTGGATAAATGGCCGGAGCTAGCCACTTACGCCTTGGAGATCTTGTCATGCCCCGCAGCCAGCGTTCTGTCTGAATGTGTGTTCAGCGCTGCTGGTGGTGTGCTGACAGATAAGCGCACGCGGCTCTCCACTGATAATGTAGACAGACTCACGTTCATAAAGATGAACAAATCATGGATCCGAAACGACTTTTCTACCCCTGTGTCATCCTGGGGAGAGTAAAAGCTTGATGATTGGTTAAAATCACCCTACCAACCGTTTTAAGCTTTCAAATTACTAATCATGTTTATCTGTATCTTGACTGGAAAATAATTTGGGCTTTGTAGCAGTGTGCAGCACTGATCCTATTAGGCCATCTATACTAAAGCTTCACCAGATTTAAAATTAAAAATAATTTTTAGCTGCATCTAGCCCGGAAAATAATTTTGGGGCTCCGAGATGCGCAAGGCACATAAGTGCCTTCTTGCTGCACTACCTGCAGCATGACCCTCATATTGTCAGAATTCGAAGTAATCATGACTACTGGGTTGCCACACTCTTAGATCCCCCAAACTTTTCGATCAACCTTTTTATTTTAATAAAGACCAAAAAAATGGTCATTTTTGAAATTATAAGCATTAGCAGGTTGTTAGAAACTGAAATCAAACAGTTTTCAACTCAAAACTTTATTCTAGGTGATGTTACATTTTCACATAGGACCCCTTGTTCGAAAGGAGCTTCTGAACTCTCTCGTCCATTGAATTTGTCAGGTTTTGGATGGTTTCTGCTTCAATTGTTTTGCATGAGGACAGAATACCCTCCCAGAGCTGTTGCTTAGATGTGAACTGCCTCCCGCCATCATAGACACTCCTTTTAATGATGCTCCAAAGGTTCTGAATGGGGTAGAGGTCAGGGGAGCATGGGGGTCACACCATAAGTTTGTCCCCTTTTATGCCCATATCAGCCAGAGATGCAGATGTTTTATGTGCAGCATGAGATGGTGCATTATCATGCAGAAAAATGATCTTGCTGTGAAATACACGGTTCTTCTTCTTGAACCATGGCAGGAAGTGCTGTTTGAGAAAATCCACATACATTATGGAGTTCATCTTTAGCGCCTTCAGGGATCCTAAAGGGGCCGACAATCTCTCTCCCCATGATTCCAGCCCAAAACATTACTCCACCTCCTCCTTGTTGGCGCTGTAGCCGTGTTTGCGTGGGGTGTCCATCAACCAGCCATCCTCCACTCCATCCATCTGGACCATCGAGCGCTGCACGGCACTCATCCGTGAACAAAACAGTTTTGAAATCAGTCTTCATGTAATGTTTGGCCCACTGGAGCCATTTCTGCTTGTGTGAAGTGGATAGAGGAGGTCGACAGGATGGCGCATGCACAGCTGCAAACCTCTGAAGGACCCTGCATCTTGTTGTACGGGGGACGTTGGAGGCACAAGCAGCTTCAAAAACTTGTCTGCTGCTATGACAAGGCTTTTTTGCCGCTGCTCTTTCAACCTGACGTAATTGCCTGTAGGAAAGAGTCCTCAATTTGCCCTTATCAGCACGCACACGTGTGTACTGTGAATCAGCTACATACTTCTTGATTGCCAAGACACTTCATCCTGATCATCGCACAATGTTGATTGTAGTCATGCCTTGACCTAAACACTCCACAATTTGTTGCTTCTCAGCAGCCGACACATCCTTTTTCTTTCCCATTTTGGCAGAAAATGTAGGCTGCTTAATAATGTGAGAGAGCCTTCTTAAGTAGTCTTGCCTTTCATTGGACACACCTGCCAAACTAATTAGCACAGGTGTCTGCAATTGCTTACAGTGATATAAAGAGCCCTGACACACATCACCATCAATGAGTTTAACTGACAAACAAACAAATTCTTCCCTTATCACTCCTAAACACTTTTTGTATAATAATTTGGAACGCAGTGTACATGTGCTTTTCCACAAAACACCAGTGGTTCACGTAGTGAATCTTACAGTTCTAACTTGCCAACCGTGGTCTGTATAGAGTTGTTCAATAAAGGGCCCAAAATTAAGATAACATAGATGGGAGAGGTCTCTATGAATAGGAATTCCTAAGTATTTGATACCCTGTGAGGGCCAGGCAAAGGGAAAGTTGGACTGGATGGAATCCTATATGGATTTGGGGAGGGAGACATCGAGGGCCTCAGACTTCGCTGCATTGATTTTAAAATTTTACCATGTAACAAAGTGATCTATTTCAGCCATAACAGCATGGATGGATATATGTGATTGAGTGATATATACTAGGACATCATCAGCAAATAGAGAGCACTTGTACTCGGTGCCTCCCACCTCAATCCACCTAATATTGGGGTTATGGCGAATTGATGAGAGCAGGTGCTCCGTCACTAGGATGTATAAGAGAGGGGACAGAGGACATCACTGCCTTGTCCCATTGGTGATTGTGAAAGGTGATGAAAATGTTCTGACGCACCCCCTGGGCCTTGGGACACCCGGAGCCGGACCCTTTTTGGTGGATGCTGGTGGTTGTAGTCTTTGTGGCGGCGACCCAGTTCCGTGGCTCAGGGCGGTCAAACCAGTGGCGGAACTATTTATGTGGTTTTCATGTTTAAATGTCCAACTATGCCACCCGTGGATTGCGGTCAGAGTGAACCGCCGCTACAGGGCAGACCACTGAGGCTGGTGTTGTGGGTGCAGCAGAGCGTAGCATAACTCCCCACGGGAGGAGTATAGCCTCAGGGCAGTGTATGCGGAGGATGGGGGTGATGGTGCAGGGCAGCAGCAGTAACGACACGGAGTCAGTGATGCAGTTCAGGGCCTTTACTCACAGTTCTTATTATCCAGACCACGTCTGCAGGTAACGGCTGCCCAAGTCATACTGTGCTCACCAGGTGAGGGGCTCAGACAACTCCCAGATAACTTTGGAGCACTTCACAGGACCCCCTTTGTGTGTCCTTTGTCTGGCCTTTCTTACCAACACTTCTGTCCGGCTGCCTCGGGCCTCCTCTTGGTAAACTTGGCGCCAGTTTCCCTGACCCTATGTGGTGCCTTCCTAGCGGGTGTAGCGAGGGGCTGCGCCACATAAAATGTCAGAGCCTCCGGTTTCTAGCTGAGGGTCGTTTCCTGCCTCCACTAGTTCAGGGACCGGTCTCCCCCTTTGGCCTGACCCCTCCACGCAGGTGGATTCGGGCGTGCGGTGGCGACTCGCCCGTCCGCACCCCTGGGATCCCTTCATTCCTCGTTCCTGGAGCCTTCTCCGCTCCTCTTCCTTCCTTCTCCCTCTTCCAGGCCTGGGCCTCTGTTACTAGGCCCGCCTCCGGAGCAGAGCTCATGCAGAGCCCCTGCTCCCTGCCACTTCTGCTCAGACTTCTCTGCACTGAACTAAGATGGTGCCCACCTTTTATACTCCCTTCTCAATGCACCCAGGAACTGCTTCCTCCCTGCTCCTGCACTACAGGGTTCCCCTTCCTCAGTGTTCCCTCCCCCCACTCCAGCCAGGGACAGGGACTGTCGTGCCCATCTCAGGGGCATATTGGTCGCCCTGCCCCACGGCAATGTGGTGTAATGCATGCAGGTGTCGGGTCCTGATCCACACTCCATCCTTACCTGAGAGTGAGATATCACACCTCTGGGTGAGGTGCAATACGTCTGTAGCAACCGAGCCCTCAGGGTGCTACAGTTCCATTTATCTTCAGCCTAGGTGACGTATTGCGATACAGGGCCGTGATTTTGGCTATAAAAGGGTCCCCTAGACCCCTACCCCAAGCTTTTTAAGAGAATCATATATGGCGTGCCAGGAGACTCTATGGAATGCTTTCTCAGCATCCAACGAGAGTATCTAATTACAAATTTTTAACTGCATCTAGCCCAGGAAATACTTTGTGCCTAGTAGCAGTGTCTGCTAGTGAGCGGATTATCCCGGCTGTTAAGCAAGCTGCACCACCTGTAGTTTAGACACTTAATTTTTTCAAAGGAAATGCTTCGGGACCATGGGATACTTAGTGAAGAGCATCAGGAGGCACCCCAAGGCATAGGGGCTGGGACTGGCAGTAGGATGCTTTGCGGTGGACAGCCGAGCTCGATCCTTATAAAAGCTTTTTAACTGCAGCAGCTTTAGTGGACGCTACTGGAGCTGGAATTACCGCGGCTGCTGGCATGAGACTTGCCCTCCAATAGATCCTTGTAAATGGATTTAAGGTGTATTCATTCAAATTAGAGAGACAATTTAAATTAAAAAGCTTAGAGCTGCCTCCACCACAGGGGGGCTCGCTCGACCCACCAGCGGACAGGCACCAGTATTGGTAGAGGGGGGCTGGCCGTCAGGGTTCACCGCGGCTCTGGCACAAACCCGGCGACACGGAGGTGGCACGGGCAGGAGCGGACTGGCCGTGTCGGCTTCTCACTTTTTGGATTTTAGAAGGGCATGACATGCCTATATCTGTGTCTCCCCCTCCTTTTACTCCTCCACCTCTTTTATTTTCGCATGACTATATGTACTTGTCACTTTTCCATGTGTTAGTTATGTCTTCTGAGCAGTTTGTCAGCTTTTGGACACCTTTGAAGGTGTTTTCTATGTGTTTCTATGTGTTTTTGTTTGCCTGCCATTGGTTTTAACGGTGTTCGAAGGTGTTCGACGAACAGTTCGACGAACAGTTCGGCGAACACACGGGTGTTCGACGAACCGAACCGAACTCGAACACTACGGGGTGGCTCAACACTAGTGCTAACAACAAAATCACATAAAAGTCATCAATGGAAATCAAATTTATTAACCAATGGAGGCCTAGATTTGGAGTCACCCCCAAAATTAAAGTAGAAAAACACACTACAGGCTCATACAACTTTGATATAATGTCCTTAAAGCAAGTCAAAATGAGGCTCAGTATTGTGTGTGGCCTCCACGTGCCTGTATGACCTCCCTACAACGCCTGGGCATGCTCTTGATGAGGTTGCGGATGGTCTCCTGTGGGTTCTCCTCCCAGACCTGGACTAACGCATCCGCCAACTCCTGGACAGTCTGGTGCAATGTGCAATGTGCCGTTGGTGGATGGAGCAAGACATGATGTCCCAGATGTGCTCAATCGGATTCAGGTCTGGGGAATGGGCGGGCCAGTCCATAGCTTCATTGCCTTTATCTTGCAGGAACTGCTGACACACTTCAGCCACATGAGGTCTGGCATTGTGCTGCATTAGGAGGAACCCAGGGCCAACTGCAACAGCATATGGTCTCACAAGGGGTCTGAGGATCTCATCTCGGTACCTAATGGCAGTCAGGTTACCTCTGGTGAGCACATGGAGGGCTGTGCGGCCCTCCAAAGAAATGCTACCCCACAGCATTACTGACCCACTGCCAAACCGATCATTCTGAAGGATGTTGCAGGCAGCAGATCGCTCTCCACGGCGTCTCCAGACTCTGTCACGTCTGTCACATGTGCTCAGTGTGAACCTGCAAATCTGTGAAGAGCACAGGGCGCCAGTGGTGGCTTTGCCAATCCTGGTGTTCTGTGGCAAATGCCAATTTTCCTACACGGTGTTGGGCTGTGAGCACAACCCCCATCTATGGACGTCAGGCCCTCATACCACCCTCATGGAGTCGGTTTCTAACCATTTGTGCAGACACATGCACATTTGTAGCCTGCTGAAGGTGATTTTGCAGGGCTCTGGCAGTGCTCCTCCTGTTCCTTCTTGCACAAAGGCAGAGGTAGCGGTCCTGCTGCTGGGTTGTTGCCCTCCTACGGCCCCCTCCACGTCTCCTGGTGTACTGGCCTGTCTCCTGGTAGCGCCTCCAGCCTCTGGACACTACGCTGACAAACACAGCAAACCATCTTGCCGCAGCGCGCATTGATGTGCCATCCTGGATGAGCTGCACTACCTGAGCAACTTCTGTGGGTTGTAGAGTCCGTCTCATGCTACCATGAGTGTGAAAGCACAACCAACATTCAAAAGTGACCAAAACATCAGCCAGAAAGCATTGGTACTGAGATGTGGTCTGTGGTCCCCACCTGCAGAACCACTCCTTTATTGAGTGTGTCTTGATAATTGCCAATAATTTGCATCTATTGTCTATTCCATTTGCACAACAGCATGTGAAATTGATTGTCAATCAGTGTTGCTTCCTAAGTGGACAGTTTGATTTCACAGAAGTTTGATTTACTTATATTCTGTTGTTTAAGTGTTCCCTTTATTTTTTTGAGCAGTGTATATAGGATCTGTAGCATTTTTGCACACAATGCTTCTTTTTTTCTCTTCTTTTCCCTCCCAATCCTGTCCTTCTTTTTTTTTCTTTTCCTTTTTTCTTTCTCTTGTTCTTTCCTTTTCCCACACAGCAATTGCTTGGAAATAAGATTTTATGGTGATTTGTTGTTTCCTTGGTGTATTAGATTGCTACCATGACATCCGGGATGGGCCTTGATGAGGAGGAAGACGTGAATCCCATTAATCAGGAGAGATGTATAAACCATTGTCATGTTACCTGTCCATCATAGCTGTATTTTGAGGCTCGAGAAAGGCCATACATGGCCGAAACATTGCCTTCCTATTGTGACTTTTTAATACTATGGAATAAAAATCTAACTTTTTAAGGATTATCCACTGGTGCCTCGGGACTCTTGGATTTTTTCAGCTGTTAGAAAAGAGTTATTTATAAATATTATTATTTATAAAATATTTACTAGTAAAATCAAACTGTGGAAACCTCTATCTCATAAAAGGCAGCAAAATGGAGATATGATGACAAAATATAAAAAGGTCTATACAGTAACCTCAAGGCTTAAGTGATGAATGATGTTCATCTAACTAATCATTCCCTTGTAAGGTGGGTGAGCCTTCTAATTATTTACAGCCTATGGACTACCCATGCATGTATATTTTATTTTAGGCTGTTCATATAAGTACAAGTTTACTGTGGGTCTGCTCAGATATCATTGATTATACCAAGTACTCATGTAATGTTGCACGTTATATATGTATTATTTTGTAGGTCTGCTGAAGGATGGGTTGTATGTGGTGCTGTTACCAGATGAAGAAATGAGAAATGTCTGGAGAAGAGATGTGTCGTGGGAAGAGGAACACCCAAGTAACAATGAGACTTGGGGTCATTGTGAGCATGCGCAAACTGGAAATGCTGTGGGTCCAGGCATTAGATGGGATGAGATCTTGGTCAACTTAAAGAGCAAGCTTGTCCTTCTGTGCTGAGGTGGGAAGACTGAAAGGCTAAGGAAGTGGTGGACTTGAGGTTGGCAGGTATTAAAAAGGAATAGGCCACTAGCCTTAGAGTGTATGAGTCTTAGAAGAGGGGAGTAATACTGCTGCTTTGTCAAGTGGGGTCTGGTGAGTGTGTCACAGAGTGGACCTTGAGATAGCAAAGTGACCAGTAGTGGTATGAGGATGATAGAGTTGGGTCATGTAGGCTAGGATTCCCCAACTCCAGTCCTCAAGGCCCACCAACAGATCATGTTTTCAGAATTTCCTTAGTATTGCCCAGGTGATAATTATATCACCTGCACAGGCAATAATTCCATCACCTGTGCAATACTAAGGAAATCCTGAAAACATGATCTGTTGGTGGGCCTTGAGGACTGGAGTTAGGGAACACTGGTGTAGGCGGTGGGCCTGATGAACTTGTGATTGGTTAATAGATGTTCATTGGAAAAGCTTCTCTCAGTGCCATACTTGTAAGTGTAAAAGTGCTATAAATGTTTTAAGTAACCAGTGTTACTCTTTGGGATGAGAGATTGTTGGATGTGTCATTTCAGCCTGCAACAGGGAAACACCAAGAGGAGCTAAAAAATCTATCTGGCAAGACATCTTTGTGATTGGGAGTTAATGGAGAGCATAAGCCAGTAACTGAGCCAACATCTGAGTTAATTAGAGACACACCTGTGGATGTATTTTAATACACACCTGAAACACACTGCTTCTTTGTGTAGCATCATGAGAAAGTTTAAAGAAATCAGCCAAGATAACAGGAAGAGAATTGTGGACTTGCACAAGTCTGGCTCATCCTTGGGTTCAATTTCAAGATACCTGAAGGAGCTTCGTTCATCTGTACAAACAATTGTACCCAAGTACAAACAAGGTGGGAATGTCCAGCCATCATACCGCTCAGGAAGGAGACTGGTTCTGTGTCTCAGAGATGAATGTGCTTGGTCTGACATGTGCATATCAACCCAAGGACAAAAGCAAAAGACCTTGTGAAGATTATGGCGGAAGCTGGTAAGATTATGTCAATATCCAGAGTGAAACGAGTACTGTATCAACATTGGCTGTAAGGCCACTCTGCCAGGAAAAAGCTATTACTCCAAAAAACATGAAAAAGCCATATTAATGTTTGCAAAATCACACAGCAACAAAGACCTTAATTTTTGGAGACATGTCCTGTGGTCTGATGAAACTAAAATTTAACTTTTTGGGCATAATGACCATCGTTACATTTGGAGGAAAAAGGGAGAAGTTAGGAAGTCTATAAACACCATCCCAACTGTGAAACACGGGGGCTGCAGCATCGAGTTGTGGGGTTGTTTTGCTGCAGGAGGGACTGGTGCACTACACTAAATAGATGGCATAATGAGAAAAGAAGATTATGTGCCAACATCTCAAGACAGCAGCCAGGAAGCTAAAGCTTGGGCGGAAATGGGTATTCCAAATGGACAATGACCTGAAGCATACTGCCAAAATGGTAACAAAGTGGCTTAAGTATAACAAAGTCAATGTTTTGGAGTGGCCATCAAAAAGCCTTGATCTCAATCCTATTGAAAATTTATGGGCAAAGCTGAAAAGGCAGGTGCGAGCAAGGCGACCTACAAACCTGGATCAGTAACACCAGTTTTGTCAGGAGGAATGGGCCCAAATTCTGACCAACTATTGTGAGAAGCTTGTGGAAAGATATCCCAAACGTTTGACCCAAGTCATTCAGTTTAAGGGCAATGGTACCAAATACTAATGAAATGTATGTAAACTTTTGACTTTGCAGTAAGTAATAAAAATGCCTTAAAACATTCTCTCTCTCTCATTAGTCTGGCATTTGGCAAATATTAAAAATCATGGTAATCCTAACTGACCTAAAACGGGAAAAGTTTATTCTTATTTCATGTCAGATATTGAGAAAAACATGCATATGTGTCTTTTTATATATTGTATGTAAACTTCTGGTTTCAACTGTATGTTAAAAGTAAGCAAATAATTAGAGTTCAGCAAAATGACTTGCTCAACCTTGATCCAGTGGCCACATCGGAAGCCCATAGCTGCCAGACCAGAGTCCTACAAATCTTCTCCTACCTGTCGGCATCCCCAGCACCTCTTCTGACTAGTAGACTCGGCCCAACATCATGCATGCTCTGAGTTGAACCTTCTAGTCAGAATAGGAGCAGGGGATGCCGGCATGTGGGACGAAATTGAATGGGCTTTGGACCAGTAGCCACAGACTATCAACATGGCCACTGACCCAGAGTCCTGTGAATTTTAACTATACCATTAATATCTAATTACAAGACAAACCATTAGCGCTCTCTAGTATAAAGCAATCTGACACAATAAGAGTGCTAATTAGTGTTACCATATTGTCAGACACATCCAGAACTAGACAAATCACTCTCGCTCTGGACTGTAGCAATAAGAAGGCAGGAGGTGCTGGGAGCTCTGTTCCTGACATTGGTGCTGTGGCTTTGAAGTCCACTGAACTTCTAATAACATCCCATGCGCTTCGATAGCTGCACATTTTGTTTTGCATATTTGGCGCTTCCTTATCATGGTCATGTTCAGAACAAAATTCTACGACCTACAAAAAAAAAGTAACAACAAGATGATTAAAATCTTCCGATACAATGCATATCACTATTAAAAATATGTACCTCTAGGACCAACTGATCAAGAGATCGTGATTTTTACCATATACAATATTTGCATTGATGAAAGAAAGGGTATGCAAAAATTATTTGGTAGATATTCCTCTATCCCCCCAAAATTACACAATATAGAATCAAGTTAACCAACTACTAATAAAGAGGTTGTCCACTACTTTTACGGCCAAGTAGACATGCAAGCCTCGCAAGTGAGTACTTCCGGCCGGCGGCCAGTGCCATTGATAACAGTTGATCGCCGGGGGTGCCGGGTGTCGGACCCCAACCAATCAGACATTGAAGCCCTATCCTAAGGATAGGGCATCAAGGTAAAAGTAGTAGACACCTCTAAAGAGAATCCGGTTTTCTCAGAAGTATTATATACTAGCATTGTTCCAAACAGGCAATCTCTTGCTTTTTTTGTAGTTCCAGAAAGCGTAGCAGAAAGTGTAATGTGAGTGTTCAGTTTTGTAGAAAAACATTCCATATAGCAATATTCTGTCTGTGTATTAGGAAGGAGAATTGTTAAAAAAGCTATCCAGCAATTTTTCATTCCATCCCTCCACCAACCCCCATATTTGTCTATTACACTGCATTTCTCCTATAAACAGTGTACTCAGTTCTTTGCAGTTCCCTACTCTTCTTTGTTTCAGCCTCTAACTCAATTCCCAGAGTTTTCCCTGCATTTTATTCCTCTAGGCTCTGCTATAAATCCCATAGTGCATTAGCATAGCATTACATGGACAGCTAGAGCGAGTATCTATATCTGATTATCCTTCCTTATAAATAAAGATGAACTGTGATCCCATACATTATAACTGTATGAAAGGAGCTGTATATTCATCATCAGTGAATGAGATAGGAGTTTCTGTTGTTGATCCTCTACATTATAACTGTATGAAGGGAGCTGTATATTCATCATCAGTGACTGAGATAGGAGTTTCTGTTGTTGATCCTCTACATTATAACTGTATGAAAGGAGCTGTATATTCATCATCAGTGACTGAGATAGGAGTTTCTATTGTCCATTGTTTGTGGTTCATTATAGATAATATCATCATATAGGAACTAATAGTGACTGAGATCATGACTAAATTCAGATAACATAAAGGCACATAATTGGGGGTAGGAGTCACTATGAGAACCCATGAAGAGAACAAATCAGATAGAAGAGAACAACTACATAGGGCAATACTAGCTAATTGATGGACATCTAAAGAATTAAATTGGAGGGGGGATCAGTTTTCTTACTAGTCCCCACAGTTTCAGCAGGTGTCCAGCTATGTATATCAGCCAGGGTCCTGCAGCTGATTGTAGGGGAACACAGGCAGTAAACATGTGATCAGCATGAAATATATATACAGTACATCACTACTTAACAAGTGCTCATGGTGGGTGTATATGTCATAGAATGTTAATGGGTTTATATCAGAATTTTATAGCCAATCGGACATGGATGACTCATTGGGTCTAAGAGGTCTATTGAATAACAATGTGTGCCGTTTGGATTGTGAAATCTGGCAACAGGTTATACAATATATATTTTTTATTAATATGGTATGAAATAGAAAACTTTGACAATATTTTGAAAGAAGCATGAGCATGCTCATAAAAGTTTAGATATATTATAGGTTAAAGGAAAGGAGACTAGGGCATACAAGTGCCAAATCCTCCCGGCCAAAGTAGTTAGGTGTGTGATGGTGTCACTGATTAAGATTTGCTATGACACCTCTGAAAGTGTAATTTTGATATTTATCTCTTCTTGTTTCTTATACTATGACCTTGACCAAATAAGATGTGTAGGCCGAGGTCATAGTAGGCTTTGGTTGTTTGTAATCTAAGCTTATGCATTGATTTTTTTTTGTGGCTGCACTATATGGCATTATTACAGATCAACTGAGATCACTGGATGTTATTATGGTGAACAGATAAAGTTAAAATTTTGTCTTGATGTGATATTGGTGCTTTTTGTTTGTTTTAAAATAATGCCAATTATGCAAATTTAATGTGTTGGTGATATTTTTTTTGTAAAACCAAAAGAGTCATAAAATGTAGTGACTTACCGAAGATAAAGATTGCATGTACATTATTGATGCTTTCACTCTTTGAGTGCTGTTCACTAAGAACATACAGCCTTCTTCTAAATTCCCAGTCTGAGGGTCAACGATGCATTCTCCATCAGAACATGAGCGTTTCTTGCAGATGTACATGCCCACCATCTCAGAGGAACACCTTAAAACGAAATACAGCAGAAATTAAATCAATATAAAAAATAAAAAACCTGCAAGATACAGGACTATGGCTATGGCGCAAAATATTGCACATCCTTGCGTCATTGTCCAATGTCTTGCGGTTCAGGCTTAAGGTAATCCACAAAGATTAGAAGTATCTTTTATTATCGGGAATGAGCATTCCTAGGAAACCTCTTTTTCCGGTAATCCTGAAGTGTATACAGGTTACCGATCACCATACGTACGAGCAGAACGCTCGTTCGTCAGGTGAAATGACCTTTTGCCTTACTTTAAAGATTATCATTCTCAGCAGAAAAAAATGAGACAACCCCTTTAATAATGATTGATTATCAAGAGAATCATTCAAAATGACATAAATGTTCTTCATCTATTCAATATTATACTATAAAAACACCTCAACAACTTACCGTGTTGCTTTAATTTTGTTGTCAAGTGAAATAAAGAAAGGCTTCTCATAACTATATTCATCAAATACACCCCACTGAAAATGGGCCCATTCATGGAGAAACACCTTCCCTGACGAAAGTGAAGATAAAAACTATAAAACAGATAATGTCCAGTAAATAAAATAAAATATAACCAAGATTAATATATGGATTCTGTAAACAAGAATACATAAATATTTATACAGACGACAAAAAACACTAAGGACTCGATTCATTATTGCATTTGCACCAGTTTTTTTTTATCTAGTTTTTAATGTTTTACGCCTTTTTTTATCTTTGCGCCAAATTCATCTTTCCTATTGTACCTTTTTTTTACATCTATTTCTTCAGTGTTCGCCTGTTTTATTAGTTCCCACTGTGGGCAGAGTTTAGGGTTTCCAGATGTTTTCTCGTGATTCATCATTGACAACTTTTTAAAAATTTGCTAAATTTAATCACAAATTTACACCAGTTCCCTCCTGGAGAGATTCCATGTACTCCAGGAATTTTTGAACAATTTTAATAACATTTTGAAAATTGCTGGACTTTTTAAGTTAAAAAAGTAAAAAAAAAAACTGTTAAAGACAGGAAAAAAAGACCATTTTTGACCTTGTGCAAAATTGGTGAACTGCATGTGCCATGTTGATGAATTTGGCGCAAAAAAACATCAGTGAATACTGCATGACAAAAAAAAGACTTTAGAAAACCCTGCAAATGATGAATCGAGCCATATGCGAGTAATAAATTGTTTAGTTTCTTACCTCTTGGCCCATAAACTGGAAGGAGACCATCATCCATTAAAAATTCTGGAGTGAAATGTATGTATTTTCCTTTATTTCCACATCCTTTATAATGTAAAGTGTATGGATCATTTCCATAATTTATATTAGAGCTGCTGATAATTACACTTGCCTTAAAAATAATGTAACAACTTCATTAGCAAAGTAATAAAAAAAATAAAACACAGCTCTGTGCTGCAGGAGAAAAACTGTGATTTTATTAGAACTACTGCATGAAATGCACTAATACACAATTAGGGTCACTGTCATTAGTGTTTTGCCGACCTCAGACAGATGATAAAATTGGTGACAGTTTCCGTTTACGGAGGACAGTTCACTGGCCTGTAGATATAATGGTAAGCTGTAGGACATTTAAATCCCTTTTAGCCGGTTTACTGAAGCAGCAGCTACAGGAAGAAAATGAAGTTCTATTCTCCCTGCAGCCACTCCCTTCCAGCCATATGGGCGCTGAAGGGAACAGTTCCAGTCATGGTTCACTATGAAATTAGTATGCTGTAATCACTCCTCAGCACTTTGATTGACAGCCAACTCTGTAATGTACGTGTGCAACGTACGTGTGTGCAGATCAGGCTGTCAATCAAAATTCCGGGAAGTGATTATGTGAGCTATAATTGTACCAGCTCCCTGCACCGCCCCGATGACTGGAAGCAAGCAGCTGCAGAGAGAATATAACTTTATTTTCTCCCTGTTGCTGCTGCTCCAGTAAGCCGGCTAAGCAGGATTTAAATGGTAAATACCATTTGTGGATGTGACAGTTTCACTTTATAAAAGTTGTGCTGTAAGGGACATTTATGACCTAAACACAGGATGGGTGATAAATGTATGATCGCAAAGTGACTCAATGCTGAGATCCCAAACTTTTATTATAATATGGGTCTTGAGCCCCTGTTCCTCCACAACTGCAGTTGAATGAAGTGGTGATGATGCAGGCGTCCTGCCGTCGCAATCACTAACTTTTGGGCAGTCAAAAAAAAAGCCTTGTACAAGAACACATATTTCTATATACATTATATAACATAAGAGAAAGGGATAAACATAATAGCAAAATACCTTCTGATGTTCTTCATATCGCGGTCGTTGTAAATGTAAGGATTGCCATGTACGTGGTATAAGAATCGTTACCTCTCTGTAAAAGAATCTTCTTTTTGTGGCATTGAAAAGGTAAAGTGAGGCCTCGGAAATCAGATCCTTAAAACAGAAGAAATCATGAAGAAATGTGCACCTCCAAGTGTGAATGGCATTTTATTTTTCAGTGGAAAATTCTAATTAAGGTCCTAATATATCTTAAGCCTCATGCAAACGACAATATTATTGGTTTGAGTGCGATCTGACAAAACACCGGAATCAGACCAATGTTATTCTATGGGACCGTGCACAAGTCGGACTTCTTTCCTCGGACAGAGCCGGTTCAGGGGGAAAAAAATCGCAGCATGCCTGAGTTTGATACAATATTCGGATCGCACTTGGCCATGCAAATCAATGAGTCCATGGAAAACTGCATTTTATGTTTACTTGTGTTATCTTTGTCAAATATTTAAATTTGTTTTGTGATCTGAAACATTTAAGTGTGACAAACATGCACAAGAATAAGAAATCAGGAAGGGGGCAAACACTTTTTCACACCACTGTTAGTGCTGAAATGCAGTGTAACTATTCACAAATTTGTCACATGTAGGCCCCAATTAATCAAGACAGGTATTGCTTACTCCAGTCTTGATGAGCGGGGTGCTGGAGTCAGATGATGAGCAGGGTGCTAGAGTCAGATGATGAGCAGGGTGCTAGAGTCAGATGATGAGCAGGTGCTAGAGTCAGATGATGAGGGGCGTGCTAGAGTCAGATGATGAGGGGCGTGCTAGAGTCAGATGATGAGGGGGGTGCTAGAGTCAGATGATAAGGGGGGTGCTGGAGTCAGATAAGGGTACTGGAGGCACACTCCTCTTAATGAATCAGGTGTGTCTTAAAAGTGGCATGCTCCTCTGTACATCGCGCCACAAATGATATTATACTCAGAGATCGGAATAATGATTATGGCTTGTTATGAATTTGATAAATGGGTGTCTTCATGCCCCATCCCAGCTCTGCCCATTTTGCTAGAACTGGCCGAAACCGGCATGAAAACATCAAAAGTCACAACATTTTTGCTCACCTCGTGCAGTGCAAAAATGTTGTGGCTTTTCAAAAGTGTTTTATGCCAGATTTCTGGTGTAAACACTTTGATGAATCAGACCACGTAGAATAAAGATGAAGGGGCATCAATTTTAGGAATGTTTATCCGTAAAACATTCTGACCAAAATCAACTTCTTTAGGATTGTTCTGGGTGGTGTGTAACACGGGTACTTTAGATGCAGCGACACAGAAACACAGAGCAGCCAATACAGGGTTAATAAACAGGGGAAGTTTATAATAACAGGGTAAATCTCCACGCAGGGAGTACAGGGGAAAATATGGGGGAAAACAAGGAAAGTAGCAGGTAAAAGTCTTTAACTGACAGTTCAAAGTTTAACTAGATATAGCAGAGTCAAACCGGTTGTAAACGACAGTTTTTACACTTAGCTGACTCTTTTCCTCCACAAGGCAGTTGCCAGCTGAGGCCGGTGTTAATTTCTTCAGGCTTCCCCGCCCAAACAATGCTCCGTCTTCTGACGGCAGCGGGCGGTCTCCGGTTTTACCCGCTGAGCCCCTAGTCCATAACACGTCACCTCACGTGCCCGGCTCCACCGACCCTGCATCTCTTCTCTAGTCAGCTTGACTCCTCCAGTCCACTGCACTCAGCTCTTGCTCCCAGTCCTGGAGCCAGGAGCCTGGACCCTCTCACACTGCTCTGCTGAGCAGGACCCAGCTCCGCTTTCCCGTGCAAAACGTCCTCGCCTCTTCCTCTCTCTACCCACGTCACCAGTTTCCCGGTCACCTGACCTCCCAGTTCTCACTCTGGACACGCCCCCAGCTTCCCAGTCACCTGACTCCTGTGCTCGCAGTCTGTCTTCCTCCTGCAGCCAGAGGCACGGCCCCGGCAGTTCCGGATCCCTTGCTCTGAAAGTACTTAAACCCCTGTCTTCCCCCTTACAGGTGCATAGCTGATACTTGAAAATAATCGTAAGTAAAATTGAAAAGCAGCACTCACCCAATCCTTAAGGTTAAAAGTCCTTTATTCCACTCATATGGACATTATTCTAGCGGCTTGCAGGACAAACAAGGAGTTGGGGGGGGGGACAGACTTCCTTGTTTGTCCTGCACACCACTAAAATAATTTCCATATGAGTGGAATAAAGGACTTTTAACCTCAAGGATTGGTTGAGTGCTGCTTTCCCATTTTACTCACGATTATACTTTAATGGTGATGAGCGAGCACTAAAATGCTCGGGTACTCGATGCTCGGGTCGAGCCAATTGGAATACTCGGGTGCTCGACCCGAGCAACGAGCCCAATGTAAGTCTATGGGAAACTCCAGCATTTTTCAGGTGGCTCCTCCCGGCGGTCGGCAGAGGGCCTAAAAATTGCCCAAATCGATGGGAACAGTGCTCAAATGACATAGGGACAGCATGGGGAAGACCCCTGGAAGCATTTCTGACTCCCAGGTCACTGCTGTTAACAACGTTGTCAGAGTATTACGCCACTTTTACGAACTCACAATAAAACATACAAAAACGAAACCAAAATGTGTTTTCCTGGGAAATATGTTAAGGAACATCCTTTCCAGGGTAATGACTTGTATAGAAGGCAAAATAAATATCCAAAACCAAAATTACTCCTCCACACCTTGGGCTATGTTTACACGTTGCGTTTTTGATGCGTTTTTGCACTTTTGCTTTCAACCAAGACAAATGCATTCACCAGGAAATGTAATTTTAACTTTTTACAACCTTATCTGGCCATGTGGTGTGTGACACATCATCAGACACATGCATACAGTGCTGAAAAGACATGGGAACAGCATGGGGAAGACCTCTGGAAGCATCTCTGACTTCCAGCTCACTGCCTAAAAGTGTGCCCATCATAAGTGATCCTTGGCGCATGCGAAGATGCCTCCCGCCATGCACCTGTCGTTGCAGACTTGCAACAATCACCATCCACGTCCTTGTCCCACTGCAGTGTTCAGTTGTCCCTACCCCATTCCTTGGAATGCAAGTGCAAGTATGCAGGCAGCCAGCCACGCACCCACCCACAGGCTGCCATACTAAACTGCCACATTTTTGACAGCTGCTTGCACTTGAAATGTGGCCTATTAAGCTTGTGGAGGCGGAAGCTTTTCACAACCTCATGCCGGCGGCGGCCAGTTGTCCATACTCGGTCCCCAGCCGCTACTATATTTCCCGGTATCGCATCTGCCTTCCACAAGCACGGGTCCCACAATATTACCCGTGCCCTCCCCAGTGCACTTACTGGGAAGGACCGCCTAACCACAAACACATGGACAGGTGAATGTGGCCAGGGACGGTATGGAGCCAGTCCACAACTTTTTTTTGCTGACAGTTGTATTTAGCTTGGTGAAAGGACTGGCATAGAGGGAAACCCTATCTACCCTGCATGTCATTTCTCACAGGAAGTCCTGTAATGCAGCTTGTTGCAGAAGCAATGGCAGCCCGTCCAACATCAACTCACCCTTGTCGGTGGTGCTTTGACACACACACACATCTTTCTTTGCGCATTTAATTTCTTAAATACAGAGTTGGACAATGGCCTGATCTGTAATGCGGTTTGAGAAATAACGTGCATAAGCATGGCCGATCCACATTAGAAAAGCAGCCATAGAGTGTCCGGGAACCTTCCCCCACACTTTTCTTAGCCAGGGCTGCTTTTCGGCAGGGTTGGACTGGCCCACCAGAGAACCGGTGACTCCTCCGGTGGGCCCTGGCTTCTCCTTCAGGAGAGTTCATAGTGCCGAGGTGAGGCCATGATGATGATAAAGGCCACTATCTGCTTAGTTTTCTGTTACTTGGAATGTAAGTGCAAGTATGCAGCCAGCCAGCCACCCACCCACAGGCCGCAACACCAAACTCCCAGATTTCTGGGCAGCTTTTCGCACTTGAAATATGGCCTTTTAAGTTTCTGGAGGCGGAAGCTTTTCACAACCTCATGCCGGCGGCGGCTGGGTGTCCATACTCGGTCCCCAGCCGCCACTATATTTCCCGGTATCGCCTCCGCCTTCCACAAGCACGGGTCCCACAACATTACCCGTGCCCTCCCCAGTGCACTTACTGGGAAGGACCGCGTAACCACAAACACGTGGACAGGTGAACGTGGCCAGGGACGGTACGGAGCCAGTCCACAACTTTTTTTTGCTGACAGTTGTATTTAGCTTGGTGAAAGGACTGGCATAGAGGGATACCCTATCTACCCTGCATGTCATTTCTCACAGGAAGTCCTGTAATACAGCTTGTTGCAGAAGCAATGGCAGCCCGTCCAACATCAACTCGCCCATGTCGGTGGTGCTTTGACACACACACATCTTTCTTTGCGCATTTAATTTCTTGAATACAGAGTTGGACAATGGCCTGATCTGTAATGCGGTTTGAGAAATAACATGCATAAGCATGGCTGATCCACATTAAAAAAGCAGTCATAGAGTGTCAAGGAGCCTTTCCACACACTTTTCTTAGCCAGGACTGCTTCTTGACAGGGTTGGACGGTCCCACCAGAGAATCCTCTGGTGTGCCTTGGCTTCTACCTCAGGAAAGTTCATGATAGCGCTAACTTTGCAGCTGCTATGGGGCTCTTGAGCGGGGGAGAAAGGTTAGCCCTCAGAATCAAATCCTCTGGTGGGCACAATGTTTTTCAATCTGAAACAGCTTCTCAGTGGGAGTTGTATTTCATCACAGCCATATTCTTTAGCTCGGTGAAAGGACTGGCATAGAGGGAAACCGTATCTACCCCGGCTTTCATTTCTCCATCACCAGGTTCCGCCCATTGTCACACACGACCATGCCTGGCTGTATGTTCAGCGGTGAGAGCCACAGATCAGGCTGCTGTGTTACAGCTTTCAATAACTCTGCAGCGCTGGGCGGTTTGTCAATTAAGCATTAAGCATGTTATCTTCAGCACAGCCTGTTGCCGCTTGGCCAAGGCAGTGCTGCAGTGCTGTCAGCTTGTGACTGATGTGGTCATTTCGGAGATGGAGGAAGAGGTGCATGAGCTGAACAATGTGATTACATTGTTGTTAAATTGGTGACGCTGTTTTTTATACTAAAGAAAGATCCTATTGTTTTGGGTTTTTTTATTTTTTTTTTTAAGACAATTGCATTCACCGGGAAATGTCATTTTAACATTTTACAACCTTAGCTGGCAATGTGGTGTGTGACACATCATCAGACACTTCCTGTTTTATTTATGACGGAGGGACTCTGAAAGTCATAAAGCCTATTTTTATAGGGACATCAGACGGCCCTTACTATTCTTAAAAGGCCAGCAGTCGGCCCTAGCTATTGTTAGAGAGCCATCAGCCGGCTATGCTTTGTTGTTCCCATTTTTAACAAGTGGGTCTCCTATACTGTTATTGCGTATCCAGTGACTGCAAGGGCTGCCAAAAATTTGGACGCAACTCAATACCCCTTTGAAGAGACATAGAGGAGGGTCTCAGTAAAAAAAAAAGTTCCCATTATAAAGGAGCGGGTCTCCTATAAGTGGTAATGCCCATGCTGTGACTGCAAGGGCTGCCAAAATTTGGGAAAAACCCCACTAAGAATTTAAAGACACATAGAGCAGGGCCACAGTAACAAGGTACGACATGTTCCCATTAGAAAGGAGAGAGTCTGCTATACAGTTATAGGGTATGCAGTGAGTCCAACGGCTGACAATTTTAGGAAAAACCCCACTAAGAATTTAAAGACACATGGAGCAGGGCCACAGTAACAAGTACGACATGTTCCCATTAGAAAGGAGAGAGTCTGCTATTCAGTTATAGGGTATGCAGTGAGTCCAATGGCTGACAATTTTAGGAAAAACCCCACTAAGAATTTAAAGACACACAGCGCAGGGCCACAGTAACAAGTACGACATGTTCCCATTAGAAAGGAGAGAGTCTGCTATACAGTTATAGGGTATGCAGTGAGTCCAACGGCTGACCAATTTTAGTAAAAACACCACTAAGAATTTAAAGACACATGGAGCAGGGCCACAATAGCAAGTACGACATGTTCCCATTAGAAAGGAGAGAGTCTGCTATAAAGTTATAGGGTATGCAGTCAGTCCAACGGCTGACAATTTTAGGAAAAACCCCACTAAGAATTTAAAGACACACAGAGCAGGGCCACAGTAACAAGGTACGACATGTTCCCATTAGAAAGGAGAGAGTCTCCCATAGTGTAGGCCTATTCAGTGAATGCAAGGGCTGCCAAAAATTTGGAGGCACTTCAATGCCCCTTGGAAGAGACGTGGAGGAGGGCCTCATAAAAAAATGTTCCCATTAGAAAGGAGCGGGCCTCCTATACTTGTAATGCCCATGCACTAAGTTCATTCCACGAATAGTGTTGAGCCACCCCCGTAGTGTTCGAGTTCGGTTCGGTTCGTCGAACACCCGTGTGTTCGCCGTACTGTTCGTCGAACTGTTCGTCGAACACCTTCGAACACCGTTAAAACCAATGGCAGGCAAACAAAAACACATAGAAACACATAGAAAACACCTTCAAAGGTGTCCAAAAGCTGACAAACTGCTCAGAAGACACAACTAACACATGGAAAAGTGACAAGTACATATAGTCATGCGAAAATAAAAGAGGTGGAGGAGTAAAAGGAGGGGGAGACACAGATATAGGCATGTCATGCCCTTCTAAAATCCAAAAAGTGAGAAGCCGACACGGCCAGTCCGCTCCTGCCCGTGCCACCTACGTGTCGCCGGGTTTGTGCCAGAGCCGCGGTGAACCCTGATGGCCAGCCCCCCTCTCCCAATACTGGTGCCTGTCCGCTGGTGGGTCGAGCGAGCCCCCCTGTGGTAGACAAATAGGACATTGTATGTCTGCCATCTTAGACCTCAGTTCACATTGTCTGGTTTTTTGACTTGTTTGCATTCTGTGCAATTTAAGGGTGTGGCATGCCCTTTGTTGAGCTGATTGGTATATATGTAGCTTACCACGGGCCTAGGTGGTCTGGAGTTGGGACCCGGTCCTATTTGTCTACCCTTTTATATGCATTACTTCAACTTTGATATACAGTAAGGTTTTTAATATAGGCAGTATAGGTACCGTCCCAATTTAGGGTCACCTTGCCGCTGGTGGGACGGCTTGTATACTTTTTTTGATCAAAAATAGTTCACTAAGTACCCTATATTTATTATGCAATTTTGCTTTACATTTATATATAATTATGGTAGGGTATGAGATATATTTTTGTCTTGCTTCTTTTTTGCTAGTGTGAACATGCCTCTGTTTCTTGTATGTCTGCCATCTTAGACCTCAGTTCACATTGTCTGGTTTTTTGACTTGTTTGCATTCTGTGCAATTTAAGGGTGTGGCATGCCCTTTATTGAGCTGATTGGTATATATGTAGCTTACCACGGGCCTAGGTGGTCTGGAGTTGGGACCCGGTCCTATTTGTCTACCCTTTTATATGCATTACTTCAACTTTGATATACAGTAAGGTTTTTAATATAGGCAGTATAGGTACCGTCCCAATTTAGGGTCACCTTGCCGCTGGTGGGACGGCTTGTATACTTTTTTTGATCAAAAATAGTTCACTAAGTACCCTATATTTATTATGCAATTTTGCTTTACATTTATATATAATTATGGTAGGGTATGAGATATATTTTTGTCTTGCTTCTTTTTTGCTAGTGTGAACATGCCTCTGTTTCTTGTATGTCTGCCATCTTAGACCTCAGTTCACATTGTCTGGTTTTTTGACTTGTTTGCATTCTGTGCAATTTAAGGGTGTGGCATGCCCTTTGTTGAGCTGATTGGTATATATGTAGCTTACCACGGGCCTAGGTGGTCTGGAGTTGGGACCCGGTCCTATTTGTCTACCCTTTTATATGCATTACTTCAACTTTGATATACAGTAAGGTTTTTAATATAGGCAGTATAGGTACCGTCCCAATTTAGGGTCACCTTGCCGCTGGTGGGACGGCTTGTATACTTTTTTTGATCAAAAATAGTTCACTAAGTACCCTATATTTATTATGCAATTTTGCTTTACATTTATATATAATTATGGTAGGGTATGAGATATATTTTTGTCTTGCTTCTTTTTTGCTAGTGTGAACATGCCTCTGTTTCTTGTATGTCTGCCATCTTAGACCTCAGTTCACATTGTCTGGTTTTTTGCCTTGTTTGCATTCTGTGCAATTTAAGGGTGTGGCATGCCCTTTGTTGAGCTGATTGGTATATATGTAGCTTACCACGGGCCTAGGTGGTCTGGAGTTGGGACCCGGTCCTATTTGTCTACCCTTTTATATGCATTACTTCAACTTTGATATACAGTAAGGTTTTTAATATAGGCAGTATAGGTACCGTCCCAATTTAGGGTCACCTTGCCGCTGGTGGGACGGCTTGTATACTTTTTTTGATCAAAAATAGTTCACTAAGTACCCTATATTTATTATGCAATTTTGCTTTACATTTATATATAATTATGGTAGGGTATGAGATATATTTTTGTCTTGCTTCTTTTTTGCTAGTGTGAACATGCCTCTGTTTCTTGTATGTCTGCCATCTTAGACCTCAGTTCACATTGTCTGGTTTTTTGACTTGTTTGCATTCTGTGCAATTTAAGGGTGTGGCATGCCCTTTGTTGAGCTGATTGGTATATATGTAGCTTACCACGGGCCTAGGTGGTCTGGAGTTGGGCCCCGGTCCTATTTGTCTACCCTTTTATATGCATTACTTCAACTTTGATATACAGTAAGGTTTTTAATATAGGCAGTATAGGTACCGTCCCAATTTAGGGTCACCTTGCCGCTGGTGGGACGGCTTGTATACTTTTTTTGATCAAAAATAGTTCACTAAGTACCCTATATTTATTATGCAATTTTGCTTTACATTTATATATAATTATGGTAGGGTATGAGATATATTTTTGTCTTGCTTCTTTTTTGCTAGTGTGAACATGCCTCTGTTTCTTGTATGTCTGCCATCTTAGACCTCAGTTCACATTGTCTGGTTTTTTGACTTGTTTGCATTCTGTGCAATTTAAGGGTGTGGCATGCCCTTTGTTGAGCTGATTGGTATATATGTAGCTTACCACGGGCCTAGGTGGTCTGGAGTTGGGACCCGGTCCTATTTGTCTACCCTTTTATATGCATTACTTCAACTTTGATATACAGTAAGGTTTTTAATATAGGCAGTATAGGTACCGTCCCAATTTAGGGTCACCTTGCCGCTGGTGGGACGGCTTGTATACTTTTTTTGATCAAAAATAGTTCACTAAGTACCCTATATTTATTATGCAATTTTGCTTTACATTTATATATAATTATGGTAGGGTATGAGATATATTTTTGTCTTGCTTCTTTTTTGCTAGTGTGAACATGCCTCTGTTTCTTGTATGTCTGCCATCTTAGACCTCAGTTCACATTGTCTGGTTTTTTGACTTGTTTGCATTCTGTGCAATTTAAGGGTGTGGCATGCCCTTTGTTGAGCTGATTGGTATATATGTAGCTTACCACGGGCCTAGGTGGTCTGGAGTTGGGACCCGGTCCTATTTGTCTACCCTTTTATATGCATTACTTCAACTTTGATATACAGTAAGGTTTTTAATATAGGCAGTATAGGTACCGTCCCAATTTAGGGTCACCTTGCCGCTGGTGGGACGGCTTGTATACTTTTTTTGATCAAAAATAGTTCACTAAGTACCCTATATTTATTATGCAATTTTGCTTTACATTTATATATAATTATGGTAGGGTATGAGATATATTTTTGTCTTGCTTCTTTTTTGCTAGTGTGAACATGCCTCTGTTTCTTGTATGTCTGCCATCTTAGACCTCAGTTCACATTGTCTGGTTTTTTGACTTGTTTGCATTCTGTGCAATTTAAGGGTGTGGCATGCCCTTTGTTGAGCTGATTGGTATATATGTAGCTTACCACGGGCCTAGGTGGTCTGGAGTTGGGACCCGGTCCTATTTGTCTACCCTTTTATATGCATTACTTCAACTTTGATATACAGTAAGGTTTTTAATATAGGCAGTATAGGTACCGTCCCAATTTAGGGTCACCTTGCCGCTGGTGGGACGGCTTGTATACTTTTTTGATCAAAAATAGTTCACTAAGTACCCTATATTTATTATGCAATTTTGCTTTACATTTATATATAATTATGGTAGGGTATGAGATATATTTTTGTCTTGCTTCTTTTTTGCTAGTGTGAACATGCCTCTGTTTCTTGTATGTCTGCCATCTTAGACCTCAGTTCACATTGTCTGGTTTTTTGACTTGTTTGCATTCTGTGCAATTTAAGGGTGTGGCATGCCCTTTGTTGAGCTGATTGGTATATATGTAGCTTACCACGGGCCTAGGTGGTCTGGAGTTGGGCCCCGGTCCTATTTGTCTACTCTTTTATATGCATTACTTCAACTTTGATATACAGTAAGGTTTTTAATATAGGCAGTATAGGTACCGTCCCAATTTAGGGTCACCTTGCCGCTGGTGGGACGGCTTGTATACTTTTTTTGATCAAAAATAGTTCACTAAGTACCCTATATTTATTATGCAATTTTGCTTTACATTTATATATAATTATGGTAGGGTATGAGATATATTTTTGTCTTGCTTCTTTTTTGCTAGTGTGAACATGCCTCTGTTTCTTGTATGTCTGCCATCTTAGACCTCAGTTCACATTGTCTGGTCAATCAAGAAGTATGTAGCTGATTCACAGTACACACGTGTGCGTGCTGATAAGGGCAAATTGAGGACTCTTTCCTACAGGCAATTACGTCAGGTTGAAAGAGCAGCGGCAAAAAAGCCTTGTCATAGCAGCAGACAAGTTTTTGAAGCTGCTTGTGCCTCCAACGTCCCCCGAACAACAAGATGCAGGGTCCTTCAGAGGTTTGCAGCTGTGCATACGCCATCCTGTCGACCTCCTCTATCCACTTCACACAAGCAGAAACGGCTCCAGTGGGCCAAACATTACATGAAGACTGATTTCAAAACTGTTTTGTTCACGGATGAGTGCCGTGCAGCGCTCGATGGTCCAGATGGATGGAGTGGAGGATGGCTGGTTGATGGACACCCCACGCAAAAACGGCTACAGCGCCAACAAGGAGGAGGTGGAGTAATGTTTTGGGCTGGAATCATGGGGAGAGAGATTGTCGGCCCCTTTAGGATCCCTGAAGGCGCTAAAGATGAACTCCATAATGTATGTGGATTTTCTCAAACAGCACTTCCTGCCATGGTTCAAGAAGAAGAACCGTGTATTTCACAGCAAGATCATTTTTCTGCATGATAATGCACCATCTCATGCTGCACATAAAACATCTGCATCTCTGGCTGATATGGGCATAAAAGGGGACAAACTTATGGTGTGACCCCCATGCTCCCCTGACCTCTACCCCATTCAGAACCTTTGGAGCATCATTAAAAGCAGTGTCTATGATGGCGGGAGGCAGTTCACATCTAAGCAACAGCTCTGGGAGGGTATTCTGTCCTCATGCAAAACAATTGAAGCAGAAACCATCCAAAACCCGACAAATTCAATGGACGAGAGAGTTCAGAAGCTCCTTTCGAACAAGGGGTCCTATGTGAAAATGTAACATCACCTAGAATAAAGTTTTGAGTTGAAAACTGTTTGATTTCAGTTTCTAACAACCTGCTAATGCTTATAATTTCAAAAATGACCATTTTTTTGGTCTTTATTAAAATGAAAAGGTTGATCGAAAAGTTTGGGGGATCTAAGAGTGTGGCAACCCAGTAGTCATGATTACTTCGAATTCTGACAATATGAGGGTCATGCTGCAGGTAGTGCAGCAAGAAGGCACTTATGTGTCTTGCGCATCTCGGAGCCCCAAAATTATTTTCCGGGCTAGATGCAGCTAAAAATTATTTTTAATTTTAAATCTGGTGGAGCTTATTATAGATGGCCTAATAGGATCAGTGCTGCACACTGCTACAAAGCCCAAATTATTTTCCAGTCAAGATACAGATAAACATGATTAGTAATTTGAAAGCTTAAAACGTTTGGTAGGGTGATTTTAACCAATCATCAAGCTTTTACTCTCCCCAGGATGACACAGGGGTAGAAAAGTCGTTTCGGATCCATGATTTGTTCATCTTTATGAACGTGAGTCTGTCTACATTATCAGTGGAGAGCCGCGTGCGCTTATCTGTCAGCACACCACCAGCAGCGCTGAACACACGTTCAGACAGAACGCTGGCTGCGGGGCATGACAAGATCTCCAAGGCGTAAGTGGCTAGCTCCGGCCATTTATCCAGATTGGAAGCCCAAAAAGAGCAAGGGTCCAGTGACACAGTCGTGGCTTCAATGTTTACTTGGAGATACTCCTGTACCATCGTCTCTAGGCGTTGACTATGTGTCAGACTTCTTGTCTCCTGTGGCCTTTCAAAGGATGGGCTAAAAAAGTGGTGAAATGATTCCGCAAAATTGATGTTACCAGCAGATAGTGTGGTTCTGTTACGGTTTGAGTGCTGAACACTTGACGGTCCCACGGTTGGCAAGTTGGAACTGTGAGATTCACTACGTGCACCACTGGTATTTTGTGGAAAAGCACATGTAAGATTCTGCAACAGTCTCTGCTGATACTCCTGCATGCGTGCATCCCTTTCTATGGCAGGAATAATTTCTGCAAATTTACTTTTGTACCGGGGATCTAACAGTGTGGCAACCCAGTAGTCAGGATTATTTCTAATTCTCACAATTCGAGGGTCATGTTGCAGGTAGTGCAGCAAGAAGGCACTCATGTGTGTTGCGCATCCAGGAGCACCAAGTCCCTGTTGTGTTGGTGGCGAGGTAACAATCATGCTTCCTTCCTCTGTCCTCTCCCCCCAACCTCGCACAACAGAAATGTGATCAAGGACTCCCTCATCTGATGAGTCTTCCATCAGTTCGTCCTCCACTTCTTCCTGGGCTCCTGCACCTTCCTCACTAGTTTGGCTGCTACCATGCGCCCTGGTAAAACCATCTCCCCCACCCTCACATGCCTGCCGCCTTGGTGCTGCCGACCTTCTGGACCTTGCAGATGTTAGCCCTTCCGCATACAACTCCTCCTCCTCTACTTCCTCCACCTCCTCTTGTGCCACCACCTGACTCCGAATTCTGTTTAACATGTGCTCCAGCATGTAAATCACCGGAATAGTCATGCTGATAATGGCATCGTTAGCACTAAACATCTTCGTCGCCATTTCAAAACTGTGCAGAAGGGTGCATAGGTCCCTGATCTGAGACCACTCCTCCAGCGTGATTTGCCCCACCTCTGAATCTCGTTGGCCCAGGCTATACGTCAGAACGTATTGCACCAGGGCTTGTCGGTGCTGCCACAGTTGCTGCAACATGTGCAGAGTTGAATTCCACCGGGTAGGCACATCGCATTTTAGCCGGTGAAGTGGCAGGCCCAACGACTTCTGTAGAGATGTAAGTCGCTGAGCTGCGGGATGCGAACGGCGGAAGTGAGCACACAGCGACCGTGCCCTCTGCAGAAGGCCATCTAGTCTGGGATAGTGGGCTAAAAATTGCTGGACAACCAGGTTCAACACGTGAGCCATACAAGGCACGTGTGTGACATTGCCCCGGCGAAGGGCCGCACCCAGGTTTGCAGCATTGTCGCACACGGCCTTCCCTGGTTTCAGGTCCAGTGGAGACAACCATTCATGAAATTGGTTCTCCAGAGCTGACCACAACTCCTCAGCTGTGTGACTCACATTTCCCAGACATTTCAATGTAAAAACCGCTTGATGACGTTGAGCCCTACTGCCAGCATAGTAAGGAGGTGTGCAGGATCCCTTCTGCGCAGTTAGAAAGCTTGTGGCATGACCAGACAGGCTTTGGGTGCAGGTGGAAGACCGAGAGGAGGTTGAGGAGGCAGAAGCAGTGGAGGAACTTTGAGATAAAGAGGATTGACGCACAACTCGTGGGGACGGCAAGACTTGGACAGCAGCCCCTTGTCCTGCTGTCACCATAGTTACCCAGTGCCCAGTCAGCGACATGTAACGCCCCTGTCCATGCCTACTCGTCCAAGTGTCTGTGGTGAAATGCACCCTGTCACACACAGAGTTTCTCAAAGAAGCGGTGATGTTGTGTGCGACATGCTGGTGGAGCGCAGGCACACCTTTCTTTGAGAAGTAGTGCCGACTGGGCATCTGGTACTGGGGCACTGCGACGGACATAAGGTCTCGAAAATCCTCTGTGTCCACCAGGCGGAAAGGCAGCATTTCTGTAGCCAAGAGCTTGCAGATGGTGAAATTCAACCTCTTAGCTTTCTCATGGCTAGGAGGAAATGGTCTTTTACTTGTCCACATCTGAGGGACCGAGGGCTGGCTATTGTGCTTAGACGGGGTTGATAAGGGTGTCCCCGGCAAACTGCCGGTCTGTGAGGAAGATGCAGGCGGACATGTTAGGTTGCCTTCATCCAAAGGTGGTGCTATCGATGTCGGACAGCGCTCAACACCAGCTGGTGTTACCACCTCCAAAGAAAATGATGACCTGCCAATCACGCTGGCTGTTGCGATTAAAGAGGTGGCAGGTCTGCGCCCCAAAACAGGTGTGACTGCTGTCCCCCCAATCACAGAGGATGAAGAGGCCGCGGATGCACAAGATATGGCAGACGGTGGTTGGCCCGGCCGGCTAGGCCGCATTGTAGCACACTGAGCTTCCCACTGCAACTTATGCTTCATGTCCATGTGCCGGTTCATGCATGAAGTACTCAAACTATGTATTTTTTGGCCTCTACTTAGCTTTTGCTGATGAATGTTACAGATAACACGAGTTGGGTCATCTTTATCGATCTGAAAAAATGCCCAGGCTATGCAAGGCTTAGCACCCATGCGACCTGAAGAGCCACCACGACTTGCGGTGAGAGGCAGAGTTGTGTTTGAGGATGCAGTTGTTGACGTGCTTCCAGTACTACGTCTCTGTCCAGGAAGGCGCAACCTGACCTCGTCGTCACTAGCATCTTCCTCCACCTCCTCTGCTGACCTCATCTCTTGGCTGACTGTGGGTTGACAGTAAGTGGGATCTCCGACCTCATCATCATCACCCTGTGCGTTATCACACCCGTCGTCCTCAGAGCCAACCTGTTCCTGCCCTGACAAAAAACTAAAGTTGTCGCTCCAATCAGGTATTTGAGTCTTATCATCGTCTTCCTCATTGTCTCCACCAACAGGAGTTACAGTTTGGGAATGAGGGTCTACATTATGGTCAGAACCTTCTGCGTCTGGTCCTGGATCCGACTCATAAAGATTCTGGGCATCAGTGCAGATCATTTCCTCGTCTGGATTCACAGAAGCGCTGGAGTCGACCTCTGATTTCCAGGCTATAGTATGAGTAAACAGCTCTGCAGACTCAACCATCTGTTCTACCTCATACTCAGACGGGCAGCTGGAGATTTGGGAGCTGTGAGGAAGCAAGTGCGATTTGGGTGACACCTTTGAGGACTGGAGTATTTGTGATGTTGAAGTTGATGTGGAGGAGAGCCCACTTAAAGGAGCACTTGATATCCGTTGAAGCACCTGCTGTTTTTGTGCCTCATCTGGAATTTGTAGCGATTGGCGTGGCCGTAAGAAAGGGATCTTATCACATTGTCCGCTAAAAGAAGTAGGCATTTTAGTTTGGCTGGAAGATGGTCTTTCTTCTGCAGATGTTACTGTTGCTTTAACACCTACCCCACGGACACAACCTTTTTTCCCCTTCCCAACACGCCTATTCCCCTTTCCACCAGCAGCAGGCCTTTTCCACTCATTTTGGTGGTTAACTAATTCACAACTCTGGAGTTGTTTGCACAAAAAAACAATGGATGGTAACCGAGCAGAGCTGAGTGGCCAAACTGTGGTATTAGGCCAAAACTATTGGCTGGGTTAGATGCAGAAAAAAATTATTTTGAATTTGCAACCTGATGGAGGTCAGTATAGATGGACTAATAGAGAAAGTCCGACACACTACTAGAAGGCCAAATATTTTTTCAGAGCTAGATGCAGAAAAAAATTATATTCAGTTTGCAACCTGATGGAGGTCAGTATAGATGGATTAATAGAACAAGACCCACACACAGCTAGAAGCCCAATATTTTTTCAGAGGTAGATGCAGAAAAAAATATATTCAGTTTGCAACCTGATGGAGGTCAGTATAGATGGACTAATAGAACAAGTCCCACACACTGCTAGAAGCCCAAATATTTTTTCAGAGGTACTGTAGATGCAGATAAAAATTAGTTTTAATTTGCAACCTGATGGAGGTCAGTATAGATGGACTAATAGAATGATGCTATGCCCAAAAGATTTTACTTCACTAGGTGCAGTAAAAAAATTGGTATTCTATACACAGGTGGTATATCTTGCAACACAGATAGGCTACTCCACTGACTAACACACTCTGCAATAGGCCAAAAAGGATTAGCTTTGCTAGATTCAGCCAAATGCTGTGAAAAAAACTTGCACAGCACTGGCACAGACCTGCCTGGCAAAAACTGATAGGAACTCATGTAACCTAGTCCTGAAAAGGACTCCAATTACAATTAGTCTTTACTCCCACAACCTATCTATTTAAGAGCACAGACCTCCCTGATAAAAGTCGTAGGAAATGCTGTAACCTAGTCCTTAAAAGGACTGCAATCACAACTATTCCCTACTCCCAAGCTATCTGTATATTTGTGCGAAAATTGGCTTGAAATTAACAAGGTATAGCGCACACAGCAACAGCGGTGCAGTCTAACACGCAGCTGCAGCAGTGAGAAAATGGTGGCGACGGGGAAAATGGCTGGGTCTTATAGGGCAAGGACATGTGACATACACTGCCAATGACACATGCCCTTGCTTGTGTGAAAAAAAGCACTTCGCTCCGTGTGTGCGCTGCTGATAGGCTGACAGATTGCACCTCCCCACTGTAAATGCGGGAAAGAGAAAAAAAAATGGAGATCTTCATTGTTCCTGCAGAGATCCATCCCCTGCCCCTCCCCCCACCCCGCTGTACACTCAAACTGCGTATTAACATTAATTTTCATCATTACTGAGAAAAAATCCAGTTATGATTTTGGTGCACGAACAGTTATCGAACATAACCTCGAACAGCCGAATTTTTCTCAAATTGTTCGTGTTCGCCGAACGGCTCGAACACCGCCCAAAACAGCTCGAATTTGAGATTGGCGAACAGTTCGAGTAGAACAACGCTCATCTCTATCCACGTATCCAGCTTGGATACCGAATAATTATAAGGCACAGTGGAATCACGGACGACGTTGGTACGATCGGCAAAGCACTCCCTCAGCATCTTCCCAAACTTTGCACTCCTTGTGAGAGTAGCCTGCGCCTCGGGGCCTGCCCGATGGGAGGGTCTGAGAAAACTCTCCTAGAACTTTGACAGTGTTCCCCTGCCTCTGCTGGATTGAAGTTGTGTCTCTCTCACCTGTACTCCTTGGTTGTCCAGCGAAGTGTGCCCTCTGCCGCCAGCGTTTTCAGATGGGAATTTTTTTAATAGTTCCGCAACAATGGCCTTCTGGTACAGCCCCATTTTTGTAGACCTGTCCGCCTCAGGAATAAGAGATATAAAGTTCTCCTTGTAGCGTCGGTCTAGAAGTGTCACCAACCAGTAATGGCTGTCACCCAAAATTTTGAGAACGCGAGGGTCATGGGAAAGGCAGAGTAACATAAACTCAGTCATGCGTGCCAGACTGCTAACAGGCAAGACTTCCGTGTCCTCACCAAGAGGATGACTGACCATGCTCTCCTCCTCCTCCTCTCTGTCCTCTGGCCATCCACGCTGAACAGACAGTATGACAGCTGTGCAGGTAGTACTGTCTATAGTGCATGAAACTAGCTCCTGTCCTTCCTCCTCCTCTTCTTCCTCATTGTCACCCAATCCACGTTGGGATGAGATGAGGCTTGGCTGTGTGTAATCACCCTGTATGGTTGCTCCTTGCTCCATCTCATCGTGCTCCGCCTGCAAAGCATCCTCTTTGATTGCGAGCAGAGAGTGTTTCAGAAGACAGAGAAGCGGGATGGTGACGCTAATTATGGCGTCATCGCCGTTCACCATCTTGGTGGAGTCCTCAAAGTTTTGGAGGATGGTACATATGTCTGACATCCATGTCCACTCCTGAGGTCTTATGTGTGGAGTCTGACCTGAACACCGACGGCCTTGTTGATGCTGGTACTCAACAACTGCCCTCTTCTGCTCACAAATACTTCCCAAAATCTACAGTGTAGAGTTCCAACGCGTGGGGACATCACACACCAGTCTGTAAGCCGGAAGCTGCAAACGCTGCTGAAACACTGCAAGGGCGGCGGAAGCTGTAGCTGACTTTCTAAAATGGGCACACAGGCGGCGTACTTTAACAAGCAGATCCGGCAGCTCCGGGTAGGATTTGAGAAACCGCTGAACCACGAGGTTAAGCCCATGGGCCAGGCATGGCACGTGTGTGAGCTTGCCTCACCTCACAGCCACCACCAGGTTCCGGAAATTGTCACACACGACCATGCCTGGCTGTAGGTTCAGCGGTGTAAGCCACAGATCTGCCTGCTCTTTCAGAGCTGTCCACAACTCTTCAGAATTGTGCGTTTTTTCACCTAAGCATATTAGCTTCAGCACAACCTGTTGCTGCTTGGCCGAGGCAGTGCTGCAGTGCTTCCAGCTTGTGACTGATGTGGTCATTTCGGAGATGGAGGCTGAAGAGGAGGAGGAGGCTGAGGAGTATGAGGTGCAGGAGCTGTAGACCATGGGGGCAACCCTGCATGACCTAGGGCCCGCAATCCTTGGCGTTGGGAGGACGTGTTTCATCCCAAGGTCCGACTGGGTCCCGGCTTCCACTATGCTAACCCAGTGTGCCGTCAGCGAGATGTACCGTTCCTGCCCACAAGCACTTGTCCACGTGTCCGTGGTTAGGTGGACATTACCGGTAACTGCGTTGTTGGGAGCACGGCTAATGTTTTGGGACACGTGCTTGTGTAATTCGGGGACGGCACACCGGGAGAAATAGTGGCGGCTGGGGACCGAGTACCGAGGGACGGCCGCCGCCATCAGGTTGCGGAATGCTTCCGTCTCCACGTGCCTAAAAGGCAACATTTTGAGCGCAAGCAGTCGTAAAATGTGAGAATTTAGTAGTGTGGCCTGTGGGGCGTTGGCTGCATATTTACGCTTGCGTTCCAAGGACTGGGGTATGGACAACTGAACGCTGCGCTGGGTCAAGGACACGGACGTGCTTCCTGATGCTGCTACTTGAGAGTGTGCAACGACAGGTGCAGGGCAGGAGGCATCTTCGCATGCACCATGGACAGGGGATTGGCTTGCATCCACAACAGCGGAAGAAGCAATGGTGCCACCCGCAGACACTGTTCCTGGACCCTGGGGTTCGGCCCACTAATTCGGGTGCTTTGCTGCCATGTGCCTGATCATGTAGGTGGTGGTTAGGCTGGTCGTTTTGCCACCCCTGCTGATGATGGCCTGGCAGGTGGTGCAAATGGCCTTTTTGGGGTTATCGGCAGAGTCTTTGAAAAACAACCAGACTCGGGAAGACCTAACAGTTGTACTGGCAACTTCCTTCGTGTTGGTGTTACGGGGAACGGTTGCCTGCCTTCTGTCTGCGGCCACCACACTGCTTCTTCCTGCCTGTTGGGGTGCTCTGCCTCCCGCCCCTTGTGTGCTGCTGTCCTTGCTCTGCATGTCCTCCTGCCAGGTTGGGTCAGTTACTATATCGTCCACCACCTCGTTTTCCACTTCCGTACCCTGGTCCTCCTCCTGACTTTCTGGCAATTGTGTCTCATTATCGTCCACCTCTTGTGACACTTTCCCACTGTCGCCTTCGTTTGACCGTGGCTGCTCAAATATTTGGGCATCGCTACACACGATCTCCTCTTGCCCCACTTCAAGTGGACCGGGCGAATCTATAAATGGAAAAGTTAACAGCTCTTCAGAGTGTCCAAGTGTGGGATCAGTTGACTCTGGGTACTCAGCCTGGTGGGAGGAATGAGGATCAGGGTGAGGAATATGCGGTCCAGACTCACGGCTACTGAGACTTGACCGTGTGGAAGACAGGGTCGTGGTGGTGGTTTTTAAGTGACTGGAAGCATTATCCGCTATCCAACCAACAACCTTTTGACACTGCTCTGGGTTCAATAGTGGTGTGCTGCGGTCCCTTAGAAATTGGGACAGGAAGGTCAGGCCAGAAGATGTGGGTGTTTGTTGTGGCACAATTTCGGCTTGCCCACAGCCTTGTCCTCGGCCTCTGCATGCACCATTACCATCACGTTCAGTTCCCCGTCCCTTGCCACGTGCCTTGCTCATTTTAAATGGAGGACAGTTTTAAATACCTGGCCTGTAGGTAACTATTTTGAACAGCAATCTGGTGTCAATTGCTTCACTGACACACTGAAATTTTTTTTTAATGGAGGCCAGAAATGGCAGTATTTTCTGAAAACGTATATGTAATCCGTGTGACGGAGAAAACACAGTTTTATATTACTGGCCTGTAGGTAAGTATTTTGAACAGCAAACCAGTTTCAAAAACTTTGCTGACATACTGAAAAAGAAATTTAATGCAGGCCAGAAATGGCAGTATTTTCTGAAAAAGTATATGTGATCCGTGTGACGGAGAAAACACAGTTTTAAATAGCTGGATTTTTAGCGCTGTAATATGGAAAGGACCTGGCTGTATTCTGCAGTGCCAACAAGCAAATGGAGCAGAAAAACGGTGTTCTCTGGATTGCTTTTTAAGCAAATTATGAGGATTGAGATGCAAAAAAAAAATTATTCCTGGCCCCTGAGTCCTGGGCCTATTTCTACAAATATAACAGCAGCAGAAGGCAGAATTGGAATGGAGCCTCTTGTCCTATGTGCACTGCAGTCTGTTATATACCCTGCCTGCCTGCCTGCCTGCCTATATACATTGCCTGCCTGATTTCTCTGCAGATGGATTAGTTAGTCCTCAAAAGCACTGTTTGTTAAGATGGATATGTGTAATGTACGTTTTTTATCCCTACACTACATAATACACGACTAAATCTCTGCCTGACACAGCAGCAGCTCTCCCTACACTGTCTGATCCGGAGTGACTGTGACGAGCATGGCGGTGCCATGTCTGATATAGATGTGGCACCCCAGGGGTCTGGTTGCCTCAGTGGTAGAAATATCATGTCTGAGAGCAAGCATGGGATTTCCTGGTCAGGAGCAATATTGCATGCCACACCTCCTGCCCCAGTCCAGGGAGGGGATGAACCTGCCCTTTATAAACTGGATCTGGGGCGGGGTTAGGGAGTCCAGTCAGAGCAGAGAAGGGACAGAGCAGCAGCAAGGAGCTCTGTAGGAGCCAGGAGCTGAATACCAGGGACTGGAGCAGAGCTCGTCCTGGCAGAAAGATGCAGAGAACCGGACACTGGAGTCCGAGGCTGTGAGGATTTCTACATCCAGCAGCAGAAACCACCTGGTAGGGGATTTCAGGTCCTCTGGCCATAGAAAGCCCGGAGGCTCAGTCACACGCAAGGGACCAGCACCGCCATCGAGGAGCGGAAGGAACCAAAGGCCCCAAGTCACCAGCCATACGGGTGAGCACCACTCAGGGACGTGGGCTACTACACGACTACTGCAGGGTAGCTAGGAAGAGTGCAGTCAGACAGGAAGGCCTATATCTCCACCTGGCCAGGGGGACTCTTGTCCACTCACAGACTGACCAGGCCTCTAATGCTAGCCAGTACTCCCGGAAGGGCCTTCTTCATTACTGTAAAGTCCCTGAACTGCACTGCACGGACTCTGAGTCATTTCTGCTGCGCCCGTGCACAACAACCCTCACGATCTATATCCACTGCCCTGAGGCTATACTCCTCCCGTGGGGAGTTATACTACCCTCTGCTGCGCACACAACATCGGTCTCAGCGGTCTGCCCTGCAGCGGCGGTTCTCAGTGACCGCAATCCACGGGTGGCGTAGTCGGACATTTAAACATTACAAAACGAAAGAAACAGATCCACCACTGGTTTGACCACCCTGAGCCACGGGACCGGGTCGCCGCCATGGAGACTACAACCCCCAGCATTACACAGAGACCCGGCTCCGGGTATTCCCCCACACACGGCCCAGGGGGCGCGTCAACTTTGGCGTAGTCGGCAGGATTTCGTGCCCGCAACCACCGGGTACTGCGTGCCTGAAAGAAAGACTGTGCTATTACCGTGGTGAAGTTTCCCGCCATCCGCAGCCATTTTCCCGCCTTCCGCCGCCATTTTCCCGCCATTGGGCGCCATTTCTGGGACGCCGCGCGGGAAGAAGAGGGGCGTGGACGCCAAAAGCACGCGAGAGCTGATGCCCCGCCTTACGCACTGACGCTGCGCAAGGTCCTGGAAGGAGCCCAGTGGACGCCGACGTCACCAGCACGCGACGCAAGGTCCTCGACCCTGACGATCGCCTGCAGAGCCGCGGCCTACGGAGAAGAAGCAACAGAAGGTAGGCCACGGTTAACTAGGGGGGAGGAAGACACCAGGAATGGAGAGAGATCCCACCACCAGCGCGGCTGCTGCCGCAGTGATGCCGTTCATGATGCCATATATCCCCAGAGCGGCGTGGTTACCCCAGTACTCAGGGGAGTCGCATACCCTGAGCGACTTTAAAGAAAGACTGTATAGCCTCTTCAAAGTATAACCCCTGTCCGAGGAACAAAAAGTGAGCATCCTGACAGGCCAGTTAATCGGGGCAGCCCAAAGAGAAGTGAAGTCCTGGTCAGCCAGGGAAAAAGGGATTGTAAAGGAAATACTGGCCCGTCTAAAGGACACTTTTGACACCCGCACCTCAGCAGAGATCAAACAAAAATTCTATGGATGTAAACAGCGGGCACAAGACAGTATACGGGACTATGCTTTGAATTTGCAGGAAGCCCTGAGAGCCATTAAGCAGGCAGACCCTGACAGCGTGCGGAACGAGGATAAGCTGTTGACTGAACAGTTCATTGAGGGTCTACAGTCCAGTGCCCACCGAACCCAGCTGCGTGTAATGGCCCTGCAGAACCCTGATTTGGACTTTGCGCAGTTCAAAGACAGGGCCATCCGGGTGCTCCGAGAACCGGAACCAGGTGGCGCTGTAACCCATAGGCGCCCTGCTATCACCTATCACCAGGAGGCGGCGCCCTTGTCTGCAGAGCCTATGGGAGCTGATGCACAGGATTTGGATAAAGACCCGGCTGCAGACCTGCACCATCAGGTCCAAGAGCTGACTAAAAGCGTTGCCGCGCTAACCAGAACTGTACAGTCTTTACAGGTGTCTTCCCCAGGAAAGATCCAGCTGGCTTCCAGTCCGGAGGACGTCCCTTGGAGTCGACAGAGAAGGCTCCCATCGTCAGAGGAAGGCCCAGCGACCGCTACAACCAGGACGGACAACCCATCTGCCGCCGCTGCAATCAACCAGGACATATGGCAAGGTACTGTCATTTAAACGGGCCCAATCTGGGGCAGAGGGCCGACCCCCAGGCATAAGATCATCAGGCCCATCGAGCTGGCGTGATAAGTACGTAGGAGGACGACCGGTCTTGCCTGTGGTGCTGGATGGCATTCCTATGAGTGCACTACTGGACACCGGGTCACAGGTAACCACCATCCCCTATGTGCTCTTTAAGCGGTACTGGAATGACCTTGATATCACCCGCTACCCAGATGATGATTTGAGCATCATCGCCAGCAATGGTCAGCCCATGCCGCAGGTGGGATTCAAGGAGGTGACCATAAAAATTGGTAAAGTTGAACTGCCAGCGCAAGGACTGATTATTGCGGACATTGACCGTCGTGAAAGCCACCCTAAAATAACCTTGGGTACTAATGTTATTGAAAATTGCTTTGCAGAGACAATTCTCATATTACAGCAGGTTGCGGTGAACGCCAGCTCCAGCCAGCAGCGTGTCCTACAAAAAGAGATCAGAGTCCTGATGAAAAGGCAACAGGTAGAACTGTCTGGTGGTGAGATTGGTAGCGTTAGAATGAGTGACCCGTTCCCTATCGCCATGCCCCCAAAAAGTGAGATGATGATCTGGTGCCGGACTGCAATCGGGTTAAGAGGGAGGGACTACCAAGCCATGGTAGAACCCGTCTACTCAGACAGTAGGCCCACCATTTTGACAGCACGGGGGGTGGTCGATGTACGCCATGGGAGGGTGTCTATCCGCATCCTAAACATTGGGGAAAGAGAAGTATGCTTGCCCTGGTATGCCACTCTAGCCAAATTGTTCACCGTTAACCAAAACTCTGTAAAGGCCGTGGAACCCTTGCCTCCATCTCAACCAGAGTAGGGTAACGGCTCCAAGAAACAAATGGAGGACTGGTGTCAGAAACTGCATGTGGGCACCGACTCCACTCCCTCACACCACAAACAGGGAGTCTACCGGGTGGTTCAGGATTACGAAAGAGTTTTTAGCAAACACCCGCTAGACTTTGGGCAAGTAAAGGGGGTAGAACACCACATCCCCACAGGAGACCATCCACCCATAAAGGAAAGATACCGACCTGTACCCCCTGCACACTATCAGAATGCCAAGGGAATGTTACGAGAAATGAAGGAGGCTGGGGTAATCAGAGACAGCTGTAGCCCCTGGGCAGCTCCACTAGTTCTTGTGAAAAAGAAAGATGGCACCATGAGAATGTGTGTAGACTATAGGAAGGTTAACCGTATCACACACAAAGATGCGTACCCGTTACCTAGAATAGAAGAGTCCTTAGCTGCATTAAAAACTGCTAACTTCTTTTCTACTTTGGATCTTACTAGCGGGTACTGGCAGGTTCCTGTAGCAGAGGCCGACAAGGAGAAGACCGCGTTCACCACCCCGATGGGTCTCAGCGAATTCAACTGTATGCCGTTTGGGCTCTGCAACGCACCAGGAACCTTCCAGCGGTTGATGGAGTGCTGCCTGGGGCACAGAAATTTCGAGATGGTCCTGCTATACCTGGACGATGTCATCGTGTATTCCAAAACATATGAGGACCATCTGAAACACCTGGCAGAAGTGTTTGACGCCCTGGCAGGCTACGGCCTAAAGGTGAAACCCTCCAAGTGTCATCTACTGAAGCCAAAGGTACAGTACCTGGGACACGTGGTGAGTGCTGACGGAGTAGCCCCAGACCGTGATAAGATCACAGTGATTAAGGACTGGCCAAGACCCTCCACCATAAAGGAAGTGCGGCAGTTCCTCGGGTTGGTAGGCTACTACCGAAGATTCATCTCCGGGTTCTCCTATGCAGGACCTCCTGATAGGCCAGTCCAGGAAGGCCAAAAACCAGAAGCCGCCCTTCAAATGGGACAAGCTGGAGGATGAGTCTTTCCGCCAGCTGAAGATGGCCCTCACGGGGGATGAAATCCTGGCGTACCCTGATTACGGCCAGCCTTTTATTCTCCACACAGACGTGAGCAACATCGGGCTAGGGGTGGTGCTGTCCCAGATCCAACAGGACAGAGAACGGGTAATTGCTTATGCCAGCAGGAAGCTCCGGCCCACAGAGAGGAATCCTGAAAATTACAGCTCCTTCAAGCTAGAGTTCCTCGCGGTGGTATGGGCAGTGACGGAGCTCTTTAAACATTACCTTGCCTCTTCCAAGTTCACCGTGTACACGGACAACAACAAGTTGACACACCTGGACACTGCAAAACTTGGTGCCCTGGAGCAGAGATGGATGGCCCGCCTATCGAACTATGAGTTCACCATCAAATATCGGGCGGGACGCACAAATGCAAACGCAGACGCCCTGTCCAGGATGCCGAACTTGCCGGACGGAGGGGAAGATCCAGAAGAACTGGAAGAGATTGAACTCCCTGCGTTCCACCGTCGTGGGATTACCCAGTATTCCCACCATGTAAGGAACAGGTGCTCTGCCACATTCAATCCCTTACCCCACCACAGCTGGGCAGAGACAAAAGACAGTGACCCAGCCGTCCACCTGGTAAAAGAGATGCTGACACAGGCTGATGCCCGCCTTGACCCAGACGCTCCGGAAGAAACCAAACAGCTCTGGAAGGAGAAGAGTAAACTGTTTCTCTACAAGGGGAAGCTGTGCCGGAGGATTGTCAACTCCCGGACACATAAGCTGACCTGGCAGGTAGTGGTCCCGAGACGAGACGCGACTATGGTCCTGGAGGCATACCACGATGGAGCAGGGCACTTTGGATGGAAGAAGTTGGAGTTCCTGTTGCGTGAATGGTTCTTCTGGGTAGGCATGAGAGGGGCCATTGAGAGATGGTGCAGAGACTGCGGCCCCTGCAACCTGAGAAGAAAGGATCGTGCCAGCCAGAAGACTCCCCTGCAGTCCATCATCACCAAGCAGCCACTAGAACTGGTAGCCCTGGACCATGTGAAGCTGGCTCCAAGTAGGTCCGGGTACGTCTATGCACTCACCATCGTAGACCACTACTCCCGGTTCCTGGTGGTAGTCCCTGTCAAGGACTTAACAGCTCAGACAGCAGCTAGAGCCTTCCAGCAGCACTTCTGCTGTCCACACGGGTATCCGGAGCAAGTGTTGACTGACAGGTTATGGACAATGAATAACCGGAACTGTACCGTGTATATAGTTGCACCTGCTAAGTGCCCCTTTTTTGTTCCAGACCACAGAACAGAAACCCGTGGAGGTGGCTGAAGATGTGGTCCAACGTCGGATCATCGATGCCCTGTAGCCGCCCCAGGGCCTACGTGGAGGGTTTGGGACGGGTCCCTCAAAATGCATCTTGGGTGACATGGACACCTGATTACGGAAGCGCCGTGACCTATAAAGACTAAACTTCTTGTATATATGTTGAGTAGTGTTGAGCGATACCTTCCGATATCGGGAAATATCGGATCGGATTGGATCGGACCGATACCGAAAAAGTATCGGATATCGCCGATTCCGATACCGGAAACCAATGCAAGTCAATGGGACATAAATATCGGAATTAAAATAAACCCTTTCTTTCCTTGTAGGTTATTTCTACATGAAGGAAAACAACTAAGAATAATGTAGAATGTATTGGGGGAGGTGGGGGAGACAATAAAGGCATAGAGGTTTAGCCCAGTCAAATGGAATAGCAGGAATTAATATTTTTTTATTATGTTCTGAGTTACGGAAATATTAACTATGTTAAGTATTTTTATATTTTGTCAGATATTTATGTTTCACTACTTCCATGCTCTTCACCTTCTTTTTTACTTCTCCCACACTTTCTCCTTCATCATCCTCAGCATCTTTTTCATCCACTTCTTCTTCACCTTCTTCTTCTTCACCTTCTTCGTATTATTCTTTTTTTTACATTCTTCATATTCTACTTCTTCATCTTCTTCATATTCTTCTTCTTCATCATATTCTTATTTGTGACAGGCATTCCTGTAGTTGTTATCTATAAAAGGTTGGACATTACACCTTTCGTTCTGCCCGTCACAAAAGATTTACAACAGGATTTGTCCGCGTTCAGTTTGGCCTGCAGCAGCAGGTCTTTTCCAGGGGCACCACGAGGAGGAACGGACTCACCCCCATACACTGCTTAGTCATCTTCTGCTTATAATTTAGATATTATCTTTTGCTCTGATTTTTAGTCTTATGCTTAATGTTCTTCCGCTTTTTGTTCTGCAGCTTCTTGTATTTCTGCTTCTTGGTTTTCTGTCTCTTGTTTTTCTGTATCTTGGTGCTTGTCTTCTCTTCTTTGTCTTCTTGGTCAACTTCTTCAGGGTCATCTTCTTGGTCTTCTTCGGGGTGGTCTTCAGGGTCGTCGTCTTCGGGGGTCCTCGTCTTCGGGGTCCTCGTCTTCTTCGGGTTGGTCTTCTGGGTCCTCGTCTTCGGGGTCCTCGTCTTCTTCGGGGTGGTCTTCAGGGTCCTCGTCTTCTTCGGGGTGGTCTTCAGGGTCCTCGTCTTCTTCGGGGTGGTCTTCAGGGTCCTCGTCTTCAGGGTCATTGTCTTCGGGGTCCTCGTCTTCTTAGGGTTGGTCTTCAGGGTCCTCGTCTTCAGGGTCCTCGTCAGGGAGATCCAGAGTGATTACCAAGAACCATTTCAAAAAGCTTGAACTTGGAAATGTAGCAGAAGGTACAAGAAAGCTGAGGAACTACCGAGGACCAGCTGACGGTACTGGAACCCGGATGGATAGCAGAAGGTACAAGAGCCAATGGAACTACCGAGGACCAGCTGATGTTACTGGAACTCGGTTACTAAGCAGGAGGTACCTGTGCCAGAAAGCACTACCAAGGACCAGCAGACGTTGGTGGAACTTGGATACCGAGAAGGAGGCACCTAATCCAAAGGCACTGCCGAGAACCAGCTGACGGTACTGGAACCCGGATGGGTAGCAGAAGGTACAAGAGCCAATGGAACTACCGAGGACCAGCTGATGTTACTGGAACCCGGATGGGTAGCAGAAGGTACAAGAGCCAATGGAACTACCGAGGACCAGCTGATGTTACTGGAACTCGGTTACTAAGCAGGAGGTACCTGTGCCAGAAAGCACTACCAAGGACCAGCAGACGTTGGTGGAACTTGGATACCGAGAAGGAGGCACCTAATCCAAAGGCACTGCCGAGAACCAGCTGACGGTACTGGAACCCGGATGGGTAGCAGAAGGTACCCATGTAAAAAAAAAGTTCAAGGCCGCGAGCCGGCCGCAGTTACCAAAACCCACAGTCCTACAGAGGGTGCTTGTCCTATTGGCACTATGGAACCAGCCTTCATTGCCAGATCCCGCAGCCCACATAGGAGTCACCTAAACTGCAGGCACCATAGAGTCGGCTAACCCGACCGCAACACGACAGGACAACGCATTGGAGGCAAAGTGACGTTGACACTACCCGGAAACAGCTGGCGTGCTGGAACCAGGCTGGGCAGGAGGGAGTACCCGTGCCAAAGACACTGCCGAGAACCAGCTGACGGTACTGGAACCCGGATGGGTAGCAGAAGGTACAAGAGCCAATGGAACTGCCGAGAACCAGCTGGCGGTGCTGGAGCCCAGGGTAAATACTAAAAACAGAAGAGCCAGAGGTGTATTTGGAGGAGGTTTTAAATCCGTACTACAGTGGATGTGGACAAAGCAGGAGAATTTGCCGGACACACAGCTGGGGATCAGCTGACGTTACTGAATCCCAATAACACTGGAGCAAGCGTTGACTGTGCAGACGGCACTTCTGAGCAGCAACTAGCGGTATTGGAGCCCAGGGTAAATACTAAAAACGGAGGAGCCAGAGCTGTAATTGGAGCAAGTTTTAAATAAGTAGCACAGTGAATATGGACAGAGCAGGAGAAATTGCCGTGAACACAGCAGGGGAACAGCTGACGTTACCGAACCCCAATAACACCGCAGCAAGTGTTGACTGTGCAGACGGCACTTCCGAGCGCCAACTGGCGGTGCTGGAGCCCAGGGATAAGAATGAAAACAGAGGAGCCAGAGGTGTAATTCGAGCAACTTTAAAATGTGTAGTACAGTGGATGTGGACAAAGCAGGAGAAATTGCCGTCCGCACAGCAGGAGAACAGCTGACGTTACTGAACCCCAATAACACGGCAGCAAGTGTTGACTGTGCAGACAGCACTTCCGAGCGCCAACTGGCGGTGTTGGAGCCCAGGGTAAATACTAAAAACGGAGGAGCCAGAGGTGTAATTGGAGCAAGTTTTAAATAAGTAGCACAGTGAATATGGACAGAGCAGGAGAAATTGCCGTGAACACAGCAGGGGAACAGCTGACGTTACCGAACCCCAATAACACCGCAGCAAGTGTTGACTGTGCAGACGGCACTTCCGAGCGCCAACTGGCGGTGTTGGAGCTCAGGGATTACAGTTCAGGTGGTAGAAACATGAACAGAACAGGAGACCTGGATACTGTTGCCAACCAATTATTTATTCTGGAAGAGGACTGGCAAATTCATGAGAGATCCAGGCCTTGTTCATTTTGAGAAAAGTAAGCCGGTCAACGTTATCGGAGGATAGTCGCATGCGACGGTCTGTTAGTACACCACCTGCGGCACTAAAGACGCGTTCCGATAATACACTAGCAGCAGGGCAAGCTAGCACCTCCAGTGCATACTGACTAAGCTCTGGCCATGTATCCAGCTTACAGACCCAAAACTTGAAGGGAGAAGAGCCGTCTGGGAGTACACTAAGAGGGCAAGACATGTAGTCTGTCACCATCTGACGGAAACGTTGCCTCCTGCTGACTGGAGCTGTCTGTGATGGTGTAGACATTTGTGGCGGCGGGGACACAAAACTTTGCCACATTTCGGCCATACTGGTCTTGCCTTGTGCTGAGGCGCTGCTTCTGCTCCCTCTTTGTGCAGAGCTTCCTCCACTGCCTCGACGCACTGAGCTGCTTTGTAAAGCACTAGCAGCACTGCTCTCGGTTGGAATGGAGAACATGATGGAATGCACCAGTGCGTCTTGGTACTCCCGCATTTTACGCTCCCGGTTCAATGGTGTTATGAGGCTTTGTAAGTTGTCCCGGTAGCGAGGATCTAGGAGGGTGGACACCCAATAATCAGCCGTGTTGAGAATGTGGGCGATGCGGCGGTCGTTTCTGAGGCACTGCAGCATGAAATCAACCATGTGCTGCAGACTGCCAACTGGCCAAGAAACGCAGTCCCCTGCTTGAGGCGTGATCTCTGCCTGCTCTGCATCACCCCACCCTCGCTCTAGATACTGACTACTAGAGCATTGTGTACCTCCCTCCTCTGGACAGATGTCTTCCTCATCCATTGACTCCTCCTCATCCTCCTCACAAAGTGTCCCCTGCCTAGGCCTTTGTGAGGAACCACGTTGCGCAGACTGTAGAGAAGCAGATGGCATTTGTGACTCCTCATCCTCCACCTCTTCCAAAACCTCGTCCCTTAGTGCTTGCAGTGTTTTTTCAAGCAGGCAGATAAGGGGGATAGTCATGCTGACTAGTGCATCATCTGCACTCGCCATCCGCGTGGAATAATCGAAGGCACGCAAAACGTGGCAAATGTCCTTCATAGAGGACCACTCAGTGGTGGTGAAGTGTGAACGGCGCGCACTGCGACTTGTTTGCGCCTGCTGCAGCTGGTACTCCATTACTGCTGCCTGCTGCTCACACAACCTCTCCAACATATGTAACGTTGAATTCCACCTGGTGGGTAGGTCACATATGATGCGATGTTCCGGAAGACATAATCGGCGCTGCAGAGCTGCAATGCGTGATCTTGCATTGCTGGAACGCCGCAAGTGAGCGCACTCTATGCGGACCTTGTGAAGCAGTGCATCAAGATCCGGATAGTCCCTCAAAAAACTCTGCACGACCAAGTTGAGCACATGTGCCAGACATGGGATGTGAGTGAGGTTGCCTAGGCCCAGAGCTGCCACCAGATTTCGGCCATTGTCACACACTACCATGCCTGGCTGGAGATTCGCTGGCACAAACCACACGTCACTCTGCTGCTTGATGGCATTCCAGAGCTCCTGCGCTGTGTGGCTTCGATTACCCAAAGAAATTAATTTTAATACGGCCTGTTGACGTTTGGCCACGGCTGTGCTCATATCGGTCATCATAACAGGTAACCGTTCACGGGTCGATGTGGAGGTAGACCGTGACGGCTCCTGCAGCGCTGATTCAGAGGAACTGGAGTATGAGGAGGAGTCAATGTGTACAGACTGGATTCCTGCAATCCTTGGAGTTGGCAGAACACGTACAGCGCCACTCTCAAGATCTGTACCCGGCTCCACAACATTTACCCAATGGGCAGTGAGGGAAAGGTATCGTCCCTGTCCATGCTTACTGGTCCACGCATCAGTGGTCAGGTGGACCTTGCTACTGACGGCGTTTTGTAGCGCATGTTTAATTTTTCCCTCCACATGATGTTGCAGGGCAGGGACGGCTTGCCTGCTGAAATAAAAGCGGCTGGGCACGTTGTATTGTGGGACTGCCAATGCCATAAAGTTACGGAATGTGTCAGTCTCCACCAGCCTGAATGATAGCATTTCAAGGGCCAGTAGTTTAGCAATGCCAGCATTCAGAGCCTGTGCTCGGGGGTGGTTTGCCGAGTATGGGCGCCTTTTCTCCCATGCCTGTGCTAACGATGGCTGTAGACTGGCCTGGGAGTGTGAGGATGACTGGGAAAGTGGTGCTGTGGGTGGAATTACACTGTGTCTCTGTACAACAGTGCCAGAGATTCTTCCATGGCGATCCTGTGAGGAAGCCGAACCAGCTGTGTGTGAGCTGGAGGAAGAGGCTACAACACGAGCTGAAGAGGTGGTAGGTGGCGCTGTAGGTTGGCCTAGGTCTTCAGTGTGTTTGTGTAACTCCACCACGTGCTTGGTCCGCACATGTTTCCACATATTTGTGGTATTGAGGTTGCTGACACTTTTCCCTCTTTTCACCTTCTGATTACACAGCTTGCATTTGACAAAGCAAATGTCATCTGCAACTGTGTCAAAAAAGGACCAGGCACTGCAAGTCTTGGGAGCGCCCGCTTTGGATTTTGGAAGAGCCATGCTCCTAATGGGTGCCGAAGTGGAGGCTACAGGCAACCAAGTCTGCCCCCTCCCTCTCCCTCCTTTTTGGGCCGTTCGGGGAATCTCTTCCTCAGAGCTGCTCCCACCACCTTCCTGTCCCTCACGCCATGATGGGTCAAGGACCTCATCATCTACACCACCCTCTTCAAACAACTGCTTCTCCTGGGTAGTCTCGACAGCACAGTACGCACCAGAAAGTGGCACCTGAGTCTCATCATCAGATGCGTACTGAGGTGTGCTGCTGACCATAGGCACTGGCCCACCCGCCTCTTCAGATTCAGAGAGACAAAACGGTTGCGCATCACTGCATACTACCTCTTCTTCAAATTCTCGAATTCTGCTTGGCTGGCCCCCTCTTTCCAAGCCAAGAGATTCAGAGAACAGAAGTAGAGATGGCTCCTGTCCAGGGCTCTCTGACTGCCTGGGCAATTTGGCAGGTGGTGAAGAGACAGATGGGTGCTCTTCAGTGCTCAGGACCTGAGAGGATCTGGAACTAATTGAAGTCGATGCGTTAGCTGCCATCCATCCGACAACGGCTTCAATTTGGTCCTCGCGCAGCAGTGGGGTACGGCTAGCTCCTACAAAGCTGCGCATAAAGGACTGTTCCCTGGTAAAACTGGGGGATGCTGAGTCACTGGTGCCCGCAGCAGGCACAGAATCCCCACGTCCTCTCCCTGCAGGCACAGAATCCTCACGTCCTCTCCCTGCAGAAACTCCACGCCCACGCCCACGACCACGACCACATGCCTTACTCCCTGCCTTCTTCATCTTGGTAGACTGATAAAGATAGGCAGAAAAGTACTAAGGGCTTAGTGTGCTTATTCCTGAACAGCTGCTAACAGGTATAAGAAACACTAATTTTATAAAGTGTGGACTAGACTTTAATATGAGCTAATGTGGCCTACACAACTGTAAAGTGGAGTGTTTGGTGAACTTTATTTAGGTTTTTTTTGTCACAAAAAGACACTGGATGTGCCTAAAGATGTAATAACGATAGTATCACAAACTTTTTGTAGCTATTACAATGTAGGAAGGTAACCTACAATGCAATAGATGAGGCTGCAAAAAATAGGCTAATACTAATCTGGCTGGGGCTGCAGGGCCCAATGCTGCAGAAAGGCTCCTCTATCTACTCCTATATAGTGTGTTTGGAATCAATTTAGCTGAATATGGATGGAACCACCACACTAATAGGAGATATCAGGAAAAATTATGAATTGGCAATAAAGGACAATGTATGAGGCAGTGACACACACTGAGTGCACTACAACCAGACGGGGTTGAAGCACACACTACAGGGTGAGCTGCACTCACACACCAGACCTTGCAGACAGCGGTGAACAGTACAGATGCAGAGCACTGTGCACTAGTGCTGCAAGATGGAAAAAAATTCTCTATCTACTCCTATATAGTGTGTTTGGAACCAATTTAGCTGAATACAGATGGAACCACCACACTAATAGGAGATATCAGGAAAAATTATGAATTGGCAATAAAGGACAATGTATGAGGCAGTGACACACACTGAGTGCACTACAACCAGACGGGGTTGAAGCACACACTACAGGGTGAGTTGCACTCACACACCAGACCTTGCAGACAGCGGTGAACAGTACAGATGCAGAGCACTGTGCACTAGTGCTGCAAGACGGAAAAAAATTTCTCTATCTACTCCTATATAGTGTGTTTGGAACCAATTTAGCTGAATACAGATGGAACCACCACACTAATAGGAGATATCAGGAAAAATTATGAATTGGCAAAAAAGGACAATGTATGAGGCAGTGACACACACTGAGTGCACTACAACCAGACTTGGCTGAAGCACACACTACAGGGTGAGCTGCACTCACACACACAGACCTTGCAGATAGCGGTGAACAGCACAGGGAACTGTGCACTAGCACTGCAAGGCACAGTGATTTAGAAAGTAGCTTGGGTAAAGCAGTATAGAGCAAATAGGTAGCTAAAACTGTCCCTCAGAACAACAGCGTCCTATCCCTAACTGAATTCACAGCAGAGTGAGCTCAAAATGGCGGCGGTGGCTTTTATAGTGCATCATGACATCATTTCAGCAGCCAATCACAGCCATGCCATTAGTTAAGATGCCTACATGCCTAACAGGATGTGCCCACACTTCTTAGGATCCTCATTGGCTGAATAAAATGAAAATGTCTCATTGCATTATGGGAACTTCCGATTCCGGTATACGATATTGCAATAGTATCGGAATTAAGTATCGGAATTCCGATACCGCGAATATCGGCCGATACCCGATATTTCAGTATCGGAATGCTCAACACTAATGTTGAGTTATTGCTTATACCCTGTTATATTATGTTGTCATAAAATATGTTTAGTCCCGGAGTACTAAAATTCACTAGGGGGGAATGTGGCACCCCAGGGGTCTGGTTGCCACAGGGGTAGAAAAATCATGTCTGAGAGCGAGCATGGGTTTTCCTGGTCAGGAGCAATATTGCATGCCACACCTCCTGCCCCAGTCCAGGGAGGGGATGAACCTGCCCTTTATAAACTGGATCTGGGGCGGGGTTAGGGAGTCCAGTCAGAGCAGAGAAGGGACAGAGCAGCAGCAAGGAGCTCTGTAGGAGCCAGGAGCTGAATACCAGGGACTGGAGCAGAGCTCGTCCTGGCGGAAAGACGCAGAGAACCGGACACTGGAGTCAGAGGCTGTGAGGATTTCTACATCCAGCAGCAGAAACCACCTGGTAGGGGATTTCTGCTGGGCCATAGAAAGCCCGGAGGCTCAGTCACACGCAAGGGACCAGCACCGCCATCGAGGAGTGGAAGGAACCAAAGGCCCCAAGTCACCAGCCATACGAGTGAGCACCACACGGTACACTCAGGGACGTGGGCTACTACACGACTACAGCAGGGTAGCCAGGAAGAGTGCAGTCAGACGGGAAGGCCTATATCTCCACCTGGCCAGGGGGACTCTTGTTCGCTCACAGACTGACCAGGCCTCTAATGTTAGCCAGTACTCCCGGCAGGGCCTTCTTCATTACCAACAGTAAAGTCCCTGAACTGCACTGTACAGACTCTGAGTCATTTCTGCTGCGCCCATGCACCACAACCCTCACCATCTATAGCCACTGCCCTGAGGCTATACTCCTCCCGTGGGGAGTTATACTACCCTCTGCTGCGCACACATCGGCCTCAGCGGTCTGCCCTGCAGCGGCGGTTCTCAGTGACCGCAATCCACGGGTGGCGTAGTCGGATATTTAAACATTACAAAACGAAAGAAACAGATCCGCCACTGGTTTGACCACCCTGAGCCACGGGACCGGGTCGCCGCCATGGAGACTACAACCCCTAGCATTACACAGAGACCCGGCTCCGGGTATTCCCCCACACATGGCCCAGGGGGCGCGTCATAGACCTGATGACGCTGTGCGGCCAGCCAATCACTGTAATGCCACAATCAACATGGCTACGGCATTAAAAGTGCAAGGCAGGCAATCCCTGCATGTTCATTGGCTCTCTAAAGAGTGCCAAACATGCAGGGAGGGGATCAGAGCTCCCGCCCGAGCAACCCGGAAATACTCGCCGAGCTTGTCGAGCACCATGATGCTCGGGCGAATACCGAGTAGTGGCGAGCGCGTTCGCTCATCACTATACTTTAATGAATCAGGCCCATAGTTTTTTGTTTTTTACATTTCAGCAGCTTTTATTACAACCAGAAACATTACTATAGTCCATGTTAGTCAGGTTATGAAAAACAACATAATAATTACTCGATTATTTCTTTGTCTCATAAATTATACATTGATCAGACATAACATTAGGAGCACTGACATGTGAACAGGATATTAATTTATTCTTAGGCAGATTCAGTCTAAATGGTCGGAAGACTCAATTTGGTCGTAATAAAATTCATTCCAAATCAAAAGTGCTCCAAGTTCTAGACCCTCACCTGACTCCTTACTTCACCGATGAATCTTCCCTGGTTCTTCCAGCGTTAAGACTCACAATAATCACATTGGGATTGACGCATGTCGTTGACATGAAGAACCAGGGTACCAGGAGGAGATGGAATAAGGAGACAAGTGAAGGACAATGACTGGTGAGCATAAATGGTTCAAATCTGTGGTTCTCCGGATGAAGAAGTTATCTGTTCTTTGAAACGTGTTGAGAATAAACCATAATACTTGTTCTACAATTTTACATTTATTCTGGACATCTTTATCCATTGAGAATATTGTATCGTTAGCATCCAGCAAAAATCATGGCTTCTTCCGCATACGCCACATGTGTAAAAACACTGGAACGGCAGGCATTTGCCCCCAAAAAGAGAATTTTTTTTTAAAACATTTTCAATTTTTTAAAGGTCTGCGTTTGCTTTAAAGAGGTTGTGTACGGTCCTAATGGACTTCAGAGTGTTGTACACATCCTTTAAGGGCGATTGGAGTTTTTTCAGTACTTTCCATTTGTAGCAAATTAAGTTCCGACAAAATAATATTCTTCAAAACATGTGGAAATTTGAATTTTAAAAGTTTCTCTCAAAAGGTTACAAGTTGTAGAAATGTACATTCTGCATATACTGTAAAAAGTTGACAGATTATGTGCAATGACTGGATAATCTCAATCTTCCGCTCCTTACCTTAATTGCTGTGATAATTTGTGGATTTTCTTGCACTTGTGGGTGAATAGCAATAATCACATTCTCATAGCCATGGTCTCTGAGCCGCACACTTGACACTACCTGTAACTTCCAGTACATTGATACCAAGCTCAGGAGACAGACTGCAGCTTGCATGATCCCTGACAATCTTCATACTGTTCTGCTTTGAAAGTTAATTTACTCTCTGCATTGCGTAAATCAGGGTGTGGCAGTGTAAGAAACCGGTTTGGGGCTTGTTTTTTTTTTTGGGAGGTATATTCCACTGTTTTCCTGAAATTCCTTTCATCACAAGTAGGATTTCTGCGGTGTGGTGCATAAGGTTTATAGTTTCCTATACATGAATTCAGAAACCAAACTGATAATTTTATAACAAATTAAAAAAAAAACTTAACAAAACAGACTACAGCTTGGAAATAAATACGTTTTTGGTATAAACAAAGGCCAGAAAAGTTATGACTTTTTTTTGGCAATCATCATAGGAAATGAGCACTGTCTATAATTTATAAGGCATGTTCACATGGAATTTGTTGAAGTGTCCAAAAACCAAAATCCATTTTTAAAATTGCAGTGGTTGAGCTTCAAAAATTTCTCTTTTTCATAAGAGAAAATCATAGATGAACACAGATTGTAAAAACTGTGACAATACTTCTAAAGCCAATAAATCTCCCAATGCCAACATGGTGATCTCCACAAGGAGAAACTTTACTTCTTCAGAGGACTCTCACCCAGCCAAACCAGAATATATGACCTGTGCTACCAAGAACAATGGCACAGCTCTCCAGCATGGGGGCAAGTCATTCTATGTGCCCAACGGCGTCGATGGGCTGCTAGGACAGCCGAGGTTATGCTGAAAACTTCCTTGAATGCCATCACAGAGCATCCTTGAAACCCAGTCTGTGGCCAGGCTTTGAAGGAGACTGTGAATTTTGCTATATACTACAATACTGTGGTATTGCGGTGTATAGTTAAAGCAATCGCAGGTTCAGGTCCCCTAAGGGAACTAAAACAGGGCTGTGGAGTTGCTAAGCCAATCCTCTGACTCAAACTCCTCAATTTCCCTAACTTCCAACTCCAACTCCACAGCCCAGCATCACTACTGAGCGTGTACATAAAGTGCAGCACAGATTCATGTCAACTAAACGCCAAGATCCTTAGATCAGGAACAGAACAGACATTTATAGATTTCATATCTTTCCCAAATTCTTATGAAAAAAATCTACAGCACATCTTGCATTGTACTACTGAACCCAATTTATTATATATTTTATGAGCCGAAATCGATCCATTTTATACCGACGCCACCAAAATGGCCACTGACTCCACAGCCCTGCTAGCAAATAACATTCGATAAAAAAAAAAAAAAAAGTTAAATCACCCCCTTTTCCGCCATTAAAAATAAACAAGAAAAAATACATGTGGTATCACCGCATCCAGAAAAGTCTTATCTATGAAAATATGAAATTAATTAACCTGCTCGATAATCATAGCACGGCGTGGTAGGTTTGGGCGAGGTACTCGTCTTCTCCTCCAACCCCCTGGCACGCAACATGAAAGAGTGGGTCTGGGCTGGGTGCTGTAAGTGCCTTGTGCCTGAGCAGGCCGCCTTAAGCTGAAGGTTTTGGCTGGCCAGGATCACTAATTCCACAGATTAATAAAGGAGACTTATGTTCAAACATGGGGACTGTGAAAAAAATCAGACCGTACTCAGATGACATCGGAGTGCGGTCCAATTTTCACAGACTGTCAGAATGGAGAGGGGGAGAAACTTTTTTTTATTTTGCCACATACAAGAAAAACGGATGACACTTGGACCACACTCTGATCAGAATAATTGGTCCAATTTTCTCGTACATGCAAAAATTGGACTACTCTACACACTTGCTGGATAAATAAACTTCATGTCCAGCATGTATTACTGGGAGGAAAACAACTGCATTTTGAAGAACTTAGGAGTTTTATCAATGTGATGTATCGAGTGGACTTAAAAGCCAAAAAGTACACGTAAAAAAAAAACAACTATTTATTTTATGCGTTTGTTTCTTTTTACACTTTACACATGCTAAAAAAATGCAAATGTGATCAAGTAAACATTTTATTTACACAACACTTTATAAAAAGGTGCAAATTCTCGGCAGCCTTTACCTTTTGTGCACATACTCTCCAGATTTTACTATTCTGCTTGGGCTTTATTTTTTAAGCAGAGACTGAGTAGCAGGTAAGAAACATGAGATGGTTCATTTTCTGGGTAACAATTAGGTAAAAGGTGGTGTATGGAATATTTATTCAGTCTCCTATACTTTGTCATTACAGCCATGAGCATTTCAGATCACATTAACGTCCAGGTCCATAACCGTTGCCAAAATGTAGACTTGACATGGCTGATGGGTGCGCGCACAATTCCTAACGGTCAGAGATTGCAATAGGGTCTTCTCACCAGGCTCTGCAGTCTATGGGCACCTGAGGACAGGGTGGGGTCAGAATTTCACATTATTGAGCTGAAAATGAACCAGACATGGAGAAATCTAGCATCTTCCATCACAGACAAGGCAAGAGAAAAGTCGTTTAATGGAATCGTGAGTCGGGCCTCTCGATGGCAACTTGTGGTGCATTTACCAACACTCCACAATACATAGTATTTTCTAACATATCTCTAGGATTGTGACCAAAAGTCTCTCCAAAATGGAGCTGTACATAAAGAGGAAGCACGACCATACAATGCACTTGATGTGACACTTATAATTCTTTACATTGCCAGGCCCTTATCAATCTAATGGATCTGCACAAATGGGTTTATGAGATGAGAAAGCGGAAAAAATGCACCAAATGTTCTAAAAAGTTGCACAAGTTGTGAGACTTATCTACACATAACATGTTCAAATACCAACTCTCAAATGTTCATTTACAGGGTCAGGTCACAAGACATGGCACCAACATGTTTTCCCCATTCAAAAACTCCCTCTGTGCACGACTTTATATATTACTACTGAATATATTACTACAGCTCCAGAGCAGAGGAAATATATAGAGATGCGGTTAGATGAGACAACTTAAAGGGAATCTGTCAGCGGGTTTTTGCTACCTTATCTGAGAGCAGCATAATGTAGGGAAAGATCCTGAATCCAACGATGTATCACTTAGTTTACTGGATGCCGCAGTTCGGACAGAGTTTTTAGATTAGAATGAAGCAGAGCTGAGAAAGCTAACCCCACCCACAACAGGCTCTCCATATATAATGTCCATAGACAGTGAGCTGCTTATCACAGGAGGGGGCGTTGCCAGACTAGCAATATTAATCTCTTAGTGATAAATGCTTCACAGTTAGTAAACGACAGCAAGCACTTTAACAAGTGACACATCCCTGAATTCTGTTTCAGCCTCTATCGCCTGCTGCCTGCATAGCAATCACCTAATGACAGGTCCCCTTTAAAGGGGTCACAGGTGATTGATTCCACTGTATGGCATTTGTTCATGTATAGATAAAGCATTTTCTGACATAATAGGTATTGGTCATTGCCTCCTTTTAACATTTAGATAGATGTTGAGACTCTTCCTTGGTACACAGAGACAAAAAGGAGATGGACAAAAGTATTGGGGCATAAATCTTACTACAGTTAATTCAGTTTTTTCATTCATTCCATTGCCAAAAATGTGTAAGATCCAGCCGCTTGCCATGCCGTCTGCTATTACAAACATTTGGGAAAGGATGGTTCATTCTAAACAGCTCAATGAACTTGAACGCGGTTCTTTAACAGTTTGTGATTTTTTTTTTTCCATAGTAAATAGTATTATCGAAGAGTGGAAGCATCTAAGAATTGCACAAACTTGGCCACAAAGTGGAGACCAAGTAAAGTTAAGAGTTACAACCTCCTGTGGGAATAACATCAGCACCAAAACCTGTGTGCCAGGAGATGCATGACATGGGTTTCCATGGCCGAGAACCTGCATGCCAGCCTTAATGTATGGCGCACATGGAACCTTTAAGACGGCGGTGGAATTGCAGAATTTTCCAAGGCAAAAACACTTCAAGAAGATGACCACCGCCATTTTTCTGAAGCGTTTCAGTTGTTCTTGCGGCGGAGGGCCAGGCATCATTGCTTTAGGCCCCGTTCAGCATATTACATCAGTATTTGTAAGCCAAAATCAGTAGTGGAACAATCCGAGGAAAAGTATAATAAATGCAGAAGTGGTGTACGTGTTTCTATCACCCACTCCGGGTTTTGGCTTACAAATACTGAACGTGTCCTAATACTTTCAAGTACATAGAGTGGGTGGTTTCCAACGTAGCCCCCAATGAACATGTTACTTCTTCTTAACCACGTCAAGGTTTATGAATCGTAAAGCAGGTAAAAGAGGTGACATGACGGAACGTGTGCACAGAAATGTCGCTTTGACACTGCGGTGCGTTGTGGTCATTTTTGTGCCGCTTTTTCAGGCAGGTTCCAGGCGGAATCAGCATGAAAGAAACATGTGCTCATGCCCTAACATCACCAAGCACAATGACAAATTTCAGATGAAGTGGAGTAAAGCACGCAGCCACTGGACTCTAGGTTAGTGGAAACGTGTTTTGTCGTGTGATGAATCACACTTCTCCATCTGACAGTCTGGTGGCCGAGGCTGGATTTGGCAAATGCCAGGAGAATGTTACCTGTCTGACTGCATGTTGTCACCCCTAAAATTAAAACATGTAAAAATGGATAAAGTTATTGCGTTGTTTTTAAAGGGGTTGGCGGCCAAGGCCATTACTTCTAGTTAAGAGAAATAATAGAGGGGATGTATGGCAAACAGGTTGCGAGCGCATGCACTCCTTGCCTAGGATTTTGTGAAACATTTACGGCATGTTCACACTAGGTGTTTTTTCAGTTTTTTTTCTGCAGCAAAACCTGATCTGTTGGCAGGAAAGAATCTGCAACAAAAAAGCAGGTATTGGTGCGTTTTTCAGGGTCCCAAAATTCAGTTTTGCTTCCACCACAAAAGCATTAACACAGGTCACAAATGGCAGTGAATTGAGTTTGTATGACACGGCTTAACTTTCACACTTAAGTCTGCCATTGAGTTGCTAAGGCATTGTTCCATTTCCCACCTATGTCAGCCACAGTTAGTATTAGTACAGTTTAATTAAATTAGTAATTCATACAAAAGTAAAACACTGCCTGACCAAGGTGTGAGATTGAACAATACACGGTTGGCCAATGTTTACTTTTTTAAGCATCACTAATTTAATTAAACTGCACTAATCCTAACTGCCATCTCAAATGACCAAGACAAGATGGTAAACTTGGGAAAATCACAAAAATAAATGAGTTTCACATACTGCTGTACTTGCTTTTCTTCACTAAAACGCAGCAAAACCTGAATGCTATGTTTACACTAGGCGTTTTTTCACCACCCATTACTTTCAATGGGTGAAAACCCCGAAAGAAGGGACATGCTCTATTGTGAAAAAAAAACATGAAAAGTACTAAAATACTGATGACACAAAAAATGTGTGTGCATGAGATTTCTGAAATCTCAGACTTTGCTGGTACTGTAAAAAGCTGAAAATGTGCATAAAAAAAACGCCTAGTGTGAACATACCTTAAAAAGGCAACAAACTGCAAACAGGGGTTAAAAAAAACCGCTTTGTTCTCGAAAGCAAAGTGGATTTTTAATAAGAGGTAAACAGTAAAAACAAAAAAAAGCTTGTTTTTACGAACACCCTGCAATATTCCCAATATAAGGAGAAGAAAACCCCTTAAATTCTTCAACATACTAAGGCATCTTGGACAATTGTACGTTTGAAACCTTGTGGGAACAGTTTGGGGAAAGTATATTTCTGTTCAGCATGACTGTGCCCAGATATATAAAGCAACAATTCTGTCCGGCCCATTTTTGGGGTTGTGTGTGAAATTGTGTCCCATTTGCCTTTCCTCTGTTTTTTTTGTGTTGCTCCAATACACACAAAGGACAAACATGTCTATAACAAAACATGTGTAATGGCAATAATTTTCTGGGAGAAATACTTCATTTTCTGGAACAATTTCAAGGGTGCCAATACTTTTGACCATGATTGTGTATATTTATTATGCACACATAGGTGCACACACAGACGCTGTAAAGCCACGAGTCTGTATTCTTGCTTTATAAGACACCATCACTTTTTGCTTACACTAATTTCAGGAATATGTCCTACAGGAAAATCCTAAATTATATTAACCGGTCAGATTTTATATAGGACATCCTATTAACTCTCTTATGTGGAATGTTGCTGATAAACTTCGATTATACAACTAATACAAATTTCCTGCAAGTGTCGTTATACATATATTATCATTAGGTCACTGGCACTCCTGATCTCAAGGCAGAAATGAACCAAAAGTTTCCAGTGCAAAATGAATTGTTAAACGAGTTGTCCAGAAATGGAAAAAAAAATTGAAAATAATAATAAAGAAAGAAAAAAAAAAAGTCATCATAAATAAATTCATAAATACCTTTAATTTGTAAATCACACTCGTTTTGTCCAGGGAGGTAAACACTGTAGTACATTAACTTCTTCGCGACCATGTCACATAAAATTTACGCCATGTGGTCGGCAGCGGGTGTACAGAGCAGGCTCAGAAACTGAGCCTGCACCATACTGCCGGTTGTGTTACCCAGGCACAGCATCTGCCTGTAACAGCAGAGAGCAGAGCTAGCTCCCATCGCAGCTGTTTAACCATTTAAATGCCGCTGTCAGTCACTGACAGTGGGAATTAAATGGCTAGCTTGCTAGTGCGAGCGCCAACCGACCCTCCCACAAAAATAAAGAGCCTTTTGGAGTCTAAGAAAAATTCATGAACCACGTGTCTCATTTTGAAGAATTTGGTGAAAAAAAAAAAAAAAAAAAACAACACATACTAAAAGACAAAAACAAAACAAAAAGTGACTTGGGCTACGTCCTCACGATGAGCTTTTGATGTTGCAGATTTTCTGCATCCATTAAGTAAGTTAGGTTACTAGCTTCTTTTTTTCCCCCGAAAATATGCAGCGTAAATAACTCACCGAAGACCCATTGTGGGAATATAGCCTTAAAAAAATAAAAATAAAAAAATAAATAAATCACAAATTAATCAGGCATTTGTTTTTTTTGCAACTTTTTAGTTGCTTTTTTATGCAGTAAGAGGTCACTTATTAAACACATTGCATATAAAGCTTTTTTTTTTGGGGGGGGGGGGCAGGGCTCGTGCGTTCATGTACTATGTTTATCCATTTTTAACTTTGTTTAATGCAGCATGCCCTAAGCACAGCATTGTTTTTGCATTAATTTGAATGCTCCATAATAAAAAAATAGTATAAATTCATAAAAAAAACTGAGTTAAAACTTGCATTGCATTTTTTTTAAGCATTAATAGGAAGTGTAAGTGTTTGTATGCACACAGGTCGTATTGCTGTGGAACTGCAGCAGATTCAGTTGTAGGGATGGTGTGAATTTGCTGCACATATAACCAAATCTGCAGCGTGTACATCACATTTCCTAAAATCTCGCTCACAATGCTGCTACTGTAATTCGCAGATCTGCCAAGTCTAGAAGTGTTGTCAAGGAGTTGTTTTTTTTTCCCCAGAATCAGCACGACTTTTGACCAGGCGCGGTGTCATGAACTGCATCATTATCACCACTTAAGGGATTACCAGACACAGCCCATAAACAAGTGAAGCATTTTTTTGTGGATAAAAGGTAACTTTTTTAAAAAAAAATTAAATTCCACAGTTAGCAGAAAGCTGGTGACAGGTTCCCTTAACCATTGCGACTATGTAATGTGAGAGCAGCATGATGCAGACAGCCTGATTCCAGCATGTATCACTTACTGGGCTGATTGCTGTCATTTTGATACAATCAGTTTTCTCTGCTGCAGATCTAGCAGTGCTCAGAATGCTGAGCCCTGTATAACCACGCCCACATCACTGATTGGCAGCTAAATAGAAAGCTGCCAATCAGTGATGGAGGCGTGGTTATATAGACTAGCCTACTAGGAGGCAGGAGACACCTAGTTCTGTAGTCAATCTCCTGCTCACAAAACACTGATTGTATCCAAACTACCGCAACACATAACCTAGTAAGTGACATCGCTGGAATCAGGGTCTCTGTCTCTACACCATGTTGATCTCACATTACATAGCGGAAAAACTGCTGCCAAATTCCCTTTAAAGAGTAACTAAAACTTTTTTTTTTTAATTCTTCTCTAGTCATTAGAAGTTATGAATTTTTGTAATACACTTCATTATCTTACTTTGCTTCCTTCTCTTCCAAACACTATGCTGCAGCGTTGCTTCAATGCCCAGTTCATGCTCCTTTAGAAGCTGCTTTCAACTGCTGCTCAGCAAGAGCCGCACACCATTTTAAAACAATCAGAGTAGGGATTTTCTCATGTCTGAGCAGCAAGGTTGGGAGCAAAGCAGCTCACACATGAGAAAATCCCTACTCTGATTGTTTTAAAATAGTGTGCGGCTCTTGCTCAGCAGCAGTTAAAAGCAGCTTCTAAAGAGGTATGGACAGGGCATTGAAAGAGCACTGCAGTATAGTGCTGGCAGAGAAATAAGCAAAATAAGGTAATGAAATGCTCCAGTCATTGCAGAGTTATGAATTTTTGTAGTGTATAACTAAACACCAAATAAAGTTTGGTTACTCTTTAAATAAACTTATACTAATTCAGGTTTTTATATCCTCTGGTAATAATGGTGCAGACTATGCATCGTATTGTACATGGGATAAGTTATATTTACAGTATGCATAAATTAACTAAAAACATTCATACAAATGTACAGAAATTTATGTGAGTCATTGATCACCATTCCCACATGAAGATATATACTACACAGTTTTGATTGATTCGGGGTCAGTATGTTGCTAACTATACCCTAATGCGCGTGATAAAATTGCCAAAGGAATGGGATCAATAAGGGAGAACAGCTACATTATTCTAAAGGGTTGGCCCACAAAAAAAACAAACCCCAAAAACCTGTCCACATATAAATGTTTGATCGCTGTCTGATGGCAGTCAATGCTTGGCTATCTCTATCTCTGCCAGTCCCAAAAAGATTTAAAGGGGTTGACAGCACTAGGACAACCCCTTCTTAAATACTATATTCCCCATGTAAAATAAAAATACCCTATACTCATCTCCTATACCAGCGCCGGGTTTCCCGAGGCTCGCATAACATTGGCTGCAGGGCTTACATGGCACAATAATCAACAGCTGCTATTAAGCTGCTGCGCTCTCACTTTCCTTGGACTAGCGGAATAAGTGAGAATGCAGCAGCACAACAGCGACAACTGACTGGCTGCAGGGCTCACGTAGCATAACATTGTCAAGAGAGCATCGGGAGATCCGGTGCCAACAGTGCTGGAAAGGTACTTTTATTTAACATTGGGGAATATAGTATTTAAGGTGGTGTTGTCAGAGTAGTGGACAAACTCTTTAATGAAGTGATGACATAGCTCCTTTTAAACAGGGGACAGGAGACCCATATTCTGGTGGGGGGCTCCCAGCAGAAGGACCTTCAGTAATCAAAACATCTTAACATCTATCCTTTGTAGCCCAAGCCCTATAAAATTGTGAAATCTCCATCTAGAGATCTCTCCTGCCTTATGCAATATGTCAAGTGCATTGAAGGACATTTTGTCCCCCCCCCCCCCCCCATCTACCGATGATGACGCTAAACACAGTACAATACATCTTTTTTTTTTCTGGCAAAGCCTTTGAGACGAGAGTGTAGCAGACAACACAGAACCTCATGGCTATAACACAAACTGGAGCGTAAAAATAAGTTTTTGACATGAGCACCTTATTATATCCCAACCACGTGTGGGACGGGCCATCTGCAGAAACATAAATTGCTGGAAATTTGCCGCCAGGTCTGTGCATGAAGTAGGTCATGTAATACTATTGTTTTTTACATATCGGTAGTGTACTGCTTTTTTTTGCTTTTTGACCCACAATATTTCCATTTCATACACAAACTATACAATTTTTGCTACATCTTCACAAGGCAATTGCTGCTTGAGAGTAGCCTAGTCGTGGCCAGGACCAGTATACGTGGTAGCAATCAGTGCAGCAGGTTTTAGAGGCACAAGGAAACTAGGAGACACTAGTGCACGTGGCCATACGAAGAGAGTACTGCAGCATCTTACTAGGTTTGGAAAAGGCTCATTAGATAAGCGTCTTTTGGGAGCATCCCATGGGGGATGAAGATCTTCACTTTGAAAGCAGTCGTTACTGCGTCTTGCTATAAAATCTCATATTTGCCAGGTCATGAAGAACGAGCAGTCTCGGACATGTATAAACCCCATGTACTGATACGATTTCTGACATCAGCAACCATAACCCTAGTTCGTGGATCGTCAACGATCTATTCAGGTCAAGATAACATGCAGGTAAACTTCCTCACCCTCACGTTTGGTGCCACCAGGAGTGATATTATTCCATGACGTGCCAATTTCAGAGCTCCCCAAAAGATACAAGACTCATTCTTCACCTACTGTCAAAAAGGAACATACTAACACATTCCAAAATGGAGCTATTAAGACCCTTAGGATCCATGTAAAAATTGGGAAGACAAAATCTTGCAAATTTTCTGGGATATTTTGATTGGAACCAAACTGAGATCATTCGTTATTGAGGGAGATCATTTTCTGTAATAACGCGTTCCATGGTGTCCTCCTGGTGGAAACATGGACCACAAGGGGGTTATATTCCGCTCTCATAAGGGAAGTCTCTGGCAGTGTTCATGAACAGAGGCTCTGTCAGATCAGGGAGGCTACCAGATGTGCGATTCACAGTGTGTCATTTTGATGACGCCAACTCCACCACCCAACCGCCGGTAGTTCATGCCTCCGTACAGCCTGAAAGGAGAGAAGCAGATCGTTACTCTTCAAAGTTCACTTACACCGCACTTGGCAGATAATTCTAGAATTACATGGCACGCCTTCAATCAAATGACCCTCCCTAAGATGTTCATATGCCTTGGGCTACAAGACGACTTTGGCTGCGACACAGGTCGTGCGGCCAGAGATCGCTCAGGTGCCACAGCTACATCACGGCATAAACTAGTCATGTAGGTTGCAAAAAGTTGGATTTTTTGCAACTCATTTGTCGCGGTTGCAGCGCCTTGTGACTCCATTCACCTGGATTACACCAAGGAGGGAGAAGCCGTCCATTACTCTCCAAAACTCACATACACCAAACTTGGAAGATAATTCCAGCAACATATGGCACCCCTTCAATCAAATGACCCTCTGTAAGATGTTCATATGTGTTAGGCTTGGGCTAGATGAGGACTTTGGCTCTGATCGAGCGGCCAGATATCACTCGGTGCCACAGCTACATCGCGGCATAATACAAGTGAATGGGGTCACATTACTGTAATATGTATATTGCAAAAAGTTGGATTTTTTGCAATTTATTGCCTGTGCAGCACCTTGTGACTCCATTCACCTGCAATATGCCAAAATGTAGCTGTGGCACCTAGCGATCTTTGGCTGCGAAGCAGTCTAGCCCTAGCCTTCACATTGCGTTTAGGCACCCGTTTCAGTGGCCCCGCTGGGGGCTTACATCCGAACCACCCCCTCAAATCAGGATATGGACATATGCACTGACGGGGCCATAGACTATAAGGGTGCCGGCAGAATGAAAATGGAGGTGGACACTCAGATGTAGTAGACTGCATCTGGGTGTCCGCCTATAGTAGGTGTACACGCCCGAAAATGATACACAGCAGAGAGTACGTTCACTCTGCCGGCACCATTATAGTCTACAGCCACATCAGAGCACATGTCCAAATCCAGTTTGTGAAGGGGGAGTCCGGACTTATGCCTTGACTGGGCCAGTGAACAGGTGCCTAAGCGCAATGTGAAAGCACCTTTATTGAGACAACCTAGTGACAGATCTGGTTACACCCCAGTATTTGTCATTCCCATGTCTGCATATATAATTTAGCAGATTCCAGCAGAAAAGCATCTGTGCATCCGTGCCCTACACTAGTAATGTTATATAACAGCACTGCAGCCACAGTGTAACCGCAGTAAACTGGGCGACAGAGGAAAAGGGTGATGTGGAAAGAGGATATAAAGCACTAAAGAAATAAGACAGTGACACTTCTGGACTCCATGAAAATTAAATCATTTTTTGTTCAGTCTATACTAGCATAATATTGCAGTATCTATATTGACCAGTAGAGGTCACCCCATAAAAGCTGCAGCCTCTTCATAGCGAGTGCAGCATACAGAAGTGTGCTGGGTACAGGGATAAGACGTCTCCATGTGGTTGGCCAGACACCATTCTGGAATAACTAGTAATTGTGTCTATAACCAGCATATTCATGCCGGAACTTGTATGACCTGGAACATTGGTGGCATCTGCGGTCTCAGGGTGATTGTACATAATAAAATAAGCAATGGTAAAACGTACCTCCAGGTATTAGCATCGGGGTCAAACACTTCTATCGTCTTCAAGTACGTTGTTCCGTCAAAGCCTCCTACTGCCATCAGCTGTCCATTCACCACTGCAAGACCCACCTGCGGCACAAGCAACACACACCCGATTTTATCAATAAGGTTCGGATCCCTGGTTTAGTCCTTTACGTCTGACTCCCAGCAGTGTGCACTGAGAACGGGCCGAGATGTGAGGGATGAACAAAAATAAGGCTCATGTATCAGACGGCCACTCAGGAGATATTGGGGGGGAACACTGGACATCACATCACATTAGGGCAGATAAACCACTTTCCAGCAGTCTCCCTAGGGAGCCTTTTAAAGTGGTCCTCATGATCTATAGAGTTAGAGAAGTATCTGTATCTATCTATATCTATCTCAATACACACACACACATTTTCACACTTTAGGATGCTCACTATTGGTCTAATCACTAATCACTGTCTAATGCAGGGTCTGGGCGGCCGTACATGGCAGGATCCTTGTGCTATACCCACTGACACCCTACAGAGGACATTCACTGATGTCGTGTGACTGACATTGCATTGGAAAAAAAAAAGTATGAAATATCACAAATACAAAACCTTAAAAAAATATATACATACATATACAGTGGGGAAAATAAATGGTTGATAAAGTCAATTTTGCACATTTTGCCATCTACAAAGAATGGAGAGGTCTGTAATTTTTATCGCAGGTACACTTCACCTGTGAGACAGAAACTAAAAAAAAAAAAAAAATCCAGAAAATTACATATGATTTTTACATAATTAATTTGCATTTTATTGCATGAAATAAGTGTTTCATACAATAGAAAAACAGAACTTAATATTTGGTCCAGAAACCTTTGTTTGCAATTGCAGAGGTCAGACATTACCTGTAGTTCTTGACCAAGTTTGCACACACTGCAACAGGGATTTTGGCCCAGTCCTCCATACAGATCTTCTCCAGATCCTTCAGGTTTCGGGGCAACATTGAGTTTCATCTCCCTCCAAAGAGTTTCCATTGTTCTATTGGGTTTAGGTCTAGATACTGGCTAGGCCACTCCAGGACCTTGACATGCTCCCTAAAGACAAGGCCCCAATATCAGTATTTGGTCAGTACTCGGTCAGGAGTGGGTGATAAATGCAGAATTGGTGACTTGTATCTATTATACCTTTTCTCTGACTGTTCCTCACCTGGCTATGGCTCCCACTTCTGAGAATAAATACTGATCAAATACTGATAGTGGGGCTGTGGCCTTACAGAGCCAGTCCTTATTTTCCCTGGCTGTGTGTTTCAGGTAATTGTCATGCTGGAAGACCCAGCCATGACCCTTCTTCAATGCTCTTACTGAGGGAAGGAGGTTGTTGGCCAAAATCTCATGATACATTATCCCATCCATCCATCCTCCCTGCAATACGGTACGTCATACTGTCCCCTTTGCAGACAATTACCCCCAAAGTATGATGTTTCCCCCACCATGCTTCACGGTTGGGACGGTGTTCTTAGGGTTGTACTCATCCTTCTTCCTCCAAACACGTCGAGTGAAGTGGATACCAAAAAGTTCTATTTTGGTCTCATCTGACCCACATGACCTTCTCCCATGCCTCCTCTGGATCATCCAGATGGTCATTGGCAAACTTCAAATGGGCCTGGACAGGGGGACCTCCATGATGGCGTACTGGGATACTAATGGTAATGTTTGAGACTGTGGTCCCAGCTCTCTTCAGGTCATTGACGAGGTCCTCCCGTGTAGTTCTGAGCTAATTCCTGACCTTTCTCAGAATCATACTTACTCCACGAGGCGAGATCTTGCATGGAGCCCCAGACCGAGGAAGATCAAAAGTCATCTTGTGTTTCTTCCATTTTCTAATAATTGTGCCAACAGTTGTTGCCTTCTCACCAAGCTGCTTGCGTATTGTCCTGTAGCCCATCCCAGCCTTGTGCATGTCAACAATTTTGTCCCTGGTGTCCTTAGACAGCTCTTTGGTCTTGGCCATGGTGGAGAGGTTGGAGTGTGATTGATTAAGTGTGTGGACAGGTGTCTTTTATACAGGTAACAAGTTCGAACAGGTGCAATTAATACAGGTAATGAGTGCAGATTAGGAGGGCTTCTTAAAGAAAACCTAACAGGTCTGTGAGAGACAATTCTTGCTGGTTGGTAGGTGATCAAATACTTATTTCATGCAATAAAATTCAATGTAATTATTTGAAAATCATACAATGGGATTTTCTGGTTTTTATTTTTAGATTCTGTCTCTCACAGGTGAAGTGTACCTACGATAAAAATTACAGATCTCTCCATTCTTTGTAGGTGGGAAAACTTGCAAAATCGGCAGCGTATCAAATACTTATTTTCCCCACTGGAAATAAAATAAATATTAACAAAAAAAAGAAAAAAAAAATTATATATAATTTTTCTTCTTCTTCAAGTAAGCACATCCATACCCCGCTCCGTCGTGAAGTCATGGCAACTACTGGTGACCACTGATTGGTCCGGGGATTGTACCGTTCGGCGCTGCTTAGCTCTGTGGTGTCGTCTCGTCCACCTACTGCATAGATCATGTCCTGGTACACAGCACAGCCCAGGTGTTTCCGCCGGGTGCCCATCGGTGCTATTGTGTGCCAGCGGTTTTCCTGAGGATTGTACCGCTCAACTGAAATGGGAAAACACAAAAAGCATTACGATTGTCTGTGTCTACCAGTCATGGCACAAGGTTCACTTGTACAGCAGATTGATAGCCCAAGTTTCATAAAATACAGTAACACCACCTATACTATACATTTCTTTAAAATTGATCTGTCATGGGAGTACGTAGTCCTATTTACGACACCATATGATAAGGACGTTCGCTGAATTACCATGTCTGACGGCTGAAAAGCATTTTGCACAACTGAACTTTGATGTGGCCATAGATCAGCTTACAAGACTGAGATTTAACGTTTACTGAACTCACTGACAAATTCACTGTTAACTCATTCTGCTATGTACAGTGATACACAGAGGCTGTAGAAGACAAATGTGCCAACATTTTTAAATAAAACCAGATTGCAAAATGTTTTTTTTGGCCCAAAACACATACATTTAAGTAAAAAAAAATCCCCCAAAAGGTGTACCTATCTTTTACTCCCATGCAAAAAAAAACAAAGCAGCCTTGTGTTGATCAACTGTAAATGCATCTCTGGCTCTAAAATAAATAATGGAACCAAACTTATTTTTGGAAAATAGAGAAAAAGAATTTATTAAAGATCTGATACAAAGTGGATGAAAATGTTACATTATAGATCCTGGTAAAAAAAAAAAAAAAAAAAGAAGATCATGAAGCAAAACAAGAGCCTAAAGCAACAACAATTTGCTGACAAATTCCTATTAAAAAGAAAAAAAAAAAAAAAGTGCCTGCAATCCTCACCGGTATTGAGAGGAGACGTTCCATCTGAGCCCCCAACAGCGTACAGAAAACCGCCAAGGACTGCCACAGCCACGCCAAGTCTTCGTGTACTCATGGAGGCAACCCGCGTCCATTTATTTTCCTTGGGGTCATATCTATATGAAAAGGTCAGATGGGTACAGGGGAAAAAAACAAAACAAAAACAATTTAATTAGGAGGCACAGACCCCTTGAAAATGAGTGGAGTGGTGGTCCTGCCATGTCATTTTATAAGTAGTGGATTAAAGTTCCCCGATCTACTGATAGGTGCAGGTCCCAGACGTCAGATCCCGCCACTGATCAACAAGTTATCACAAGTGATGAGCACAAGTGCTCGTTACTCGAGTTTGCCTGGGGTACTCGGATGCGCATGTGCCCTTATGTTGTCGGCTCTGCTCGCAGTAGGGCAGAGCAAAGTGCATAGGCGCGAGCCAGCGATGTCTCTGCACAGGCATTAGATTTCGTCCAGCTATGTGGATCAGAGTCAATCAGAGCAGGACGGCGACGATCAAAAGCCGGGAGGAGGGATAGACGCCTCAGCAAGGACACCTATCAGACCGGACCGGCAGGATTTACATACAGTGCGGGAGAGTTTCAAAAGGTTTCTGGGTGGTATATAGGGGGAGTCAGGGGTTATATACCTCTTTGTGGAATGCAGCACAGGAGCTCATTAAAGTGCAAGTCTTAGTTCACACATGAAAAAACTAGTGACAGGTTCCCTTTAAGTAGACAAATGAAGAGTTTTGATTCATCATTGCTGCTTCTCTTGTTTTCTGGAGAATAATTTGCTCCTTTTTGTTGGCTTTTTTATTTGCGCCTTATTCTATGTTTTGTGCTACTTTTTTAACTCTTCTTTCTTTTTTAAATTGGTTGGTCCGGCACCTAAAATGTATTTTCTAACTATCTTTACACCCTAACCACTTTTGTAATTTACTTTATTACACAACAACCTACACTTCTCCCTAAATATATATTTTTTTAACTGTACTTTGTGACGTTTTGTTTGAGAGGCTTCTCAAAATGGGGCAGCAGTGCAGTTACGCACTAGTTTCTTGCATCGCCGCCCTATCTGAAGACATCCTGGGTGAAGGACGCTGTGGGAGATGCGAGTGCAGCGCTGGCTCTCTGATTCTATCTAACTGAAAGAAGATGTCGCCAAGGGGCAGAGGTAGAAGCAGTGAGTGACACCAGCGCCACTGCACAGCTTCTAACACCGCCTTCAAATGAATAGTCAGAAGGGGGCGGTGATAGACGCACTGAATGACACCAGCGAAAAGCCCCTGATGATGTATTCGTTTGATGGAGGTGCTAGAAGCTGTGGGGCAGCGCTGGTGTCACTCACTGCTTCTACCACCACCCCCTGCTGATGATTTGTTTGAGGGTGGTGGATCTAGGACATCTCCAAAAGGGGGTGGTGATGCAAGAAATGAATGCGTAACAGCAGCGCTACTCCCTGTAACGTCCTGTTCCAGGAGGGGCGATGGATACTGGGGAGAGTGAGTGCAGCCCCAGCCTCCTGTGACATCACGTTTGAGACTCCTCTCAAACAAGCCGCCACAGGAAATACAGTAAAAAAAACATTTAGAGATTTGGCAGATAGGGGAAAGTGTAGGGTATTGTTTAATATAGGTTAGAGAATGAGGATAGATGGTTAGAAAATACATTTTATGTGCTGGACCACCCCTTTAAGTCTTTTTTTATTTTTTTTACTTGACAACTTTGCTTATCCAGATGTTTTAGATAGACTCCTAAAATGCAACCTTTACCAACTGTTGCATTTTTTGGCGCATCTCAATCCAGTCCCTGCCCAGAATAAGGTTTCTGGAGGGGTTTTCAATTTGACGCATTTTTGCAACTTTTCAAAGGATGTGTGTGTTGAAAAGTAGCAAAAACTGGTTAACGGAAAAAAATAAAAACACTTATGATTCTGCACCGAATTCATGAAATAGCGGTCGCCATTATGAAAAATGTGGTTTGAAAAACCTCAGCGAACACCACAAAAAAAAAGTAACTTCAATAAAGTGCAAGTGATGAATCGGCCCCTTAGTGTAATTGTAGCCTTAAAATATATTTCTCACATAACAGTACAAAAAAAGGAGTAAGAAATGAAAAAACTTTAATGTATACCTTTCTACAATGTTCAGACAAGAGACACCATCCTGACCGCCTACGGCATAAAGATACCCGCCTAGAACAGCCACGCCAACACTCGTCCTGCAAGTGCTGGTTGGCGCCACATCGCTGCTCCACTGGTTGGTCTTTGGGTCATATCTAAAGGAAAAAAAGTAATATTTTTTCGACACAAAATATTCAACAATGTCCTATATATAATTTGCTAAATCAGAACATAAAACAGAGATAAATAAAAGTACCTTTCTACACTGTTGAGGTATGAGGATCCATCATGGCCGCCCACAGCGTACAGAAGGTCGTCTAACACACTAACGCCGACCCCACAGCGCCTTTTGCTCATGGAGGCCACCATTCGCCACTCGTTGGTCTGAGGGTCGTACCTTTCTACACTAGAAATAGCATCACCGCTACACCATCCTCCGACTGTAAAGGAAAAACATTTTCCGTTTTTTGCGCTTTCGTTTTTTGCTCCCCTTCTTCCCAGAGCCATAGGCTTTTTATTTTTCGGTCAATATGGCCATGTGAGAGCTTATTTTTTGCGTGACAAGTTGTACTTTTGAACAACATCACTGGTTTTACCATATCATGTACTGAAAAATGGGAATAAAATTCCAAGTGCGGTAAAATTGCAAAAAAAATGCAATTCCACAGTTTTTTTTTTACCACGTTCACTGAATGCTAAAACTGACCTGCCATTATTATTCTCCATGTCACTACGAGTTCATAGACACCAAACATGTATAGGTTCTTTTTTATTTAAGTAGTGAAAATACATTCCAAAGTTTGCTAAGAAAAAAAAAATTGCGACATTTTCCGAGACCCGTAGCGTCTCCATTTTTCGGGATCTGGGGCTGGGTGAGGGCTTATTTTTCGCGTGCCGAGCTGACTTTTTTAATGATACCATTTTGGGATAAATCTGATGTTTTGATCGCTCGTTATTGCATTTTATTGCAATGTTGCGACGATCAAAAAAACGTAATTCTGGAGTTTAGTTTTTTTCTCGTTACGCTGTTTACCGATTGGATTAATTCTTTTTTTATATTGATAGATCGGGCGATTCTGAACGCGGCGATATGAAATATGTGTATGTGGAAATTTTTTTTTATTATTTTATTTTGAATGGGGCAAAATAAACTTTTTTTTTTTTTACACTTTCTGCATACTTCAATAGTCTCCATAGGAGACTAGAAGCTGCAGTTTCCTGATCGTTTCTACTGCATACAAGCGATGAGCATATCGCCTGTATGCAGAGAAATGCTCCTGTGCTTTGAGCGCCAGCCACTAGGTGGCGCTCATAGCTAGCAAGACATGACAACCACAGGGGTCTGCTGCAGACCCCAGGTTGCCATGCCCACCCATCAGTGACCCGCGATCACGTGATGGGGTCACTGATGGGCGGGGTTAAGGCCACGCTTCCGGCGCGGCGCTGTTAAATGCCGCTGTCAGAGATTGACAGCGGCGTTTAACTGGTTAACAGCCGCGGGTGGATCGCGATTTCACCCGCGGCTGTTGCGGGCACATGTCAGCTGTAAGAATCAGCTGATATGTGCCCGGTTTAGTGCGGGCTCAGCGCCGGAGCCCTCACTGAACCGGGGGTCATGGCCTGGGGCGTACTAATACGCACCAGGCTTTAAAGGGGTTAAACATGTTCAGGGGTATCCGTGAAGTCCTGGCAGAGATAGAAGCAGATTTCTCTGATAAGATATATTACAAAGTTGCTTATTTTCATGTGCATTACTGATTTATGAAATAATAATTACAACGACTGTTATGGTTTCCTTTTGAATCTTCCTTTAATTTCCAACCCACTTTACGGAAGAACTGCCAAATGTACCTGCAAACAGCACCTCTCCACAACGTATGGGTTTCCGCGGTCTCGTTCTGGGACCCTGCATTAATGGACGCTCTTGAGGAAGGAGAAGATAGTTCTTGGCTTCATCCACCAAGTCCCTATTAAAAAAAAATGTTGATAAATGTCCATGTGAAATGATGGCTCCATTTCTCCACTGACCTGTTTTTTCATATTTCAGTGACGGGTCACTTTCTATCTTGATTTTTAGATTCATTTTTTACACTTAGAGATTGGGGTTTATAGCATTATTCTGGTTGATCCAGTGAGCCAAACCCAGCTTTACACCAGTGAGGGTCAAGGCGAATATTCCTAGTCGGGTTGCAACGTCAGACCTGTAAGGTACATACCTCCAAGAATGGCGCCAGTGAGAAACTTCTCTGTTTTTATGCAGACATTTTCCCTCCACGTACAATTGCCAACTACACTGTGTTCCAAATTTGAAAGGTTTTTGTACCACTTTTTTGTTCTTTATTAAAATGAAAAGGTTGAAAACTCTGCTGTGCACAATAATTTGGAACATGCATTTTGAGTGGTTTGAGTTTTTTATTTTTTTAAAAATATACTGTTATCATAGGCAGTTTGTACAAAAACCTTTCAATTGTACTCTAATAGTTATTTGACTGGAAAATTACAATGACTGCAATTCATATAGGTCATTTGGGAAAATCTGAGAAAATATTATTTGCATAATAATTTGGAACACCGTGTAGACTCCATGTACAGATTGTTTCCTTAAAGGGTTTTCCCCCAAAACACAAGTAATCCCCTATTTATAGGATAGGGGATAACTTTCTGATCATTGGGCGTACGACCACCAAGACCCCCAGAAATCCCAAGATAGGAGCTCTGGTACCCTGCGCAGTTCAGAGCTGAAATCTCGATCTGCTCATGAGCCGCCTCCGGCGCCATTTTATTGAGGTCTTGCATAAAGGACGCCGGCTCCCACTGCGCACGCGCCATCCACACAGACACACACGGATGTGCAACTGCTCCATTATGCAGCCTGGTAATCGGGAACTACCAAAAGAATACATTTTTCTTTTAGTAAGCAAAAACAAACGCATAAAAGCAAATTATTTACAAAATCAATGACTATTTGGTGCAGATTTTAAAATGAAAAATAAAATAAAAAAATAAGCTATTTTTTGTTCTATATGGCAGGGACTCATCAGGACGGGGTCCTGCGGTGCTAAGTACAATAGACAACTAGAGGATACAACGTTCAGAACATTTCTGCACACGGAGGTAACGTACCTGCATTCTTCATCACTTTTAATCAGTGGATCAGACCCCACTGTCCCTACCAAGAATTTTGGGCTTAACAATGGCAATCGGACGTGCTGTAAAACCTACAGAAAAGAAAAAAAAACACCTTGGAACCAGAGAATCTAAATGGGACCACAAATGCGTACAGGCAGTGTCTTTTTTGCAATAATTTTCTATTAATTTAATGCAACTAAAACACTGCTTGTTCTTTTTAGCAGCCATATAGACCCAGGCAGCAATGGGCAGGTCCTGACTCACGAACCTTCTACAGAAGAGCTTTTGGAGATGTGCACACTGTCACGATTCTCCTTTATACCGTGTGCGGGACAGCGGTCACGTGACCGTACATATGCGATTTGCACATTTCTGGTCAGGTACCAACTAGTCTCATCCAGCTGCTCTCAAATTCACTTTGATTAGGAGAAGCTGGATGAGACTAGTCGGCACATGAATGCAAACGTGCACATTGCATACATATGGCCATGCAGTTGGCTGCTCACGGGCACGTGAGCAACCACCGGGGACCGGGCCACTGCCACTGGGGAATAGTGACAGTGCGCTCATTGTACACTCTCACGATTCATCAGTTTGCACTTACATAGAGTGACTGCAAACTTTGCTTCTAAGAACTGACAACCCCTATAATTTTGGGGGCTCAATCAAATTTATTGGGTCTTAATTGAAAGGATCAAACCTGGAAACAGGCTATCCTAATATCTGAAAATAATTGGATCCTCAAAGCTTGTAAGACACTAGGAAGACATCTTAACTCTTCATATTCAGCTCCGACCTTCATCTGAACCTTTACTAAAACTAGCAGAGTACCTGATGTACTCTATTCCTCAACCCGTTCGATATCCAGCACACATGTATGGGGGAGTCAGGCTTTATAGGTCTTTAGTATCGGGGGCACTGCCAACTCTTTTCAATGCTGGAACTGTTCTGACATATTATTGCATGCAAATAAAAAAACAAACCCTCAGCACGTCCACACCATGCTGTACTATGGCGGAAGTCTAAGGAAACTTCTTACAGTACCTGTGGTAGCTGCGGCCGGCGCTCCTGGATGCTGTACTTTACCCAGGCCATTACTGCATTGAACACCTGCTCTTCACTGCGCACATTGAGCTCATCACTGGAAATGATGTCGATCAGTTGGTTGGCGGGGAGAAGCATAAACTCCTCACTTTCCATAACCTGTAAGAGAAAATCCATGTACAGCCTGTGAGCGGAGTGTTTAGTGCGCAGTACATGGAATTTAACAATAAGTAACCCTCATAGATACCAGGTACAGGCCAGACCAGTGGCATGGTGGCACTGCCGGCCTGAACAGTGCACTCTTTCATGCTGCAAGCAGAGGCAGCTCTGTCTGTACGGCATCAGAGGAGCGCAGCGGCACGGAAGCGCACCAGCTATCAGAACAGCTTAGGAGCAGCACCTGCAAGGTCTACAGCAAAGAACTTGCAAACAAGATCTCCTTGTCTAAGAAACAAGCTGTAGACTACAGAGTTAAAAATCCCTAAGCGGCAGTGCCACAGGGCCCAAAATGGTGCATATAATCTTAGTGGCAGCGGTCGCTGTCTCTTCTATCAATGGCTCCGGATACGGCAGCTGTCATAATACAAGTGAAGCTATTGTTCGGATGCAATTAACTTCTCTAAAAAGTGGGGGAAAAAACTTGATGAAATCCACTAAATTCGGGACGAGGTACAAGATTTATTCTGCCTCGGCACACTGAATGTGTACTGTACAGGAGACTTGAAGGGGACTTGGAGAAAGGAAACCTGAAATTAAAACAGGACAAGACAAAGGAGAGTCATTCTAAATTTCATGATGGAACGTGTTGGGAGAGAGGTGTGATGAATCTCCCATGGTCAGGATGGGTGCTCCATCTGGGTGATGTATTCCAGCATTCCTATGTAATTACTGTGACAAATGTCAGGAGCTCGTAGCCTAGCTGTAACCTATCTAATTTTCTTTGACATACCAACATTTTTGGAACCTGTAATAAGCATCAGACTTTTTTTTTTATTGTAGCTTATCTTAAGACTATTAAAAAACAACTCTCTATTTTTGATAAGAGTTAAATTGCAAAGTTGCTTTTATACACTAGCACTTTGCAATTTTACCCATTTCACAAGAGAGAACCCCTTTAAAGCGCACCTGTCAGCAGGATTGTGCTCAGTAAACTACATACATTGTCAGGTGGGCGACATTACACTGATTAGAATGATACCTTGGTTGATGAAATCCATCCAGTGGTTCTTGTGTAATCTTTACTGCCAGTTTGGAGATAATGATATGCCCGTGCTTCGGGCGGCCAGTGGGGGCGCTCTATCTGGTGCTCTGCTTACATATTCATCTGTATGCTCTTATCACAGCTCATTGTGCCTTCACTTACCTGCCTATTTTACCTAGCCCAGCACTACTAGATGCATTATTTAAAATAGGAGGAATGTCAGTGAAGGCACAACGAGCTGTCATAAGAGCATAGAGATTAATATGTAAGCAGAGGACAAGAAGGAGCGCCCCCCAGAGGCCGCCCCGGAGCACGAGTATATCATTATCTACAAACTGAAAGTAAAGATTATACACGAACCACCACAGGACGGATTTCATCAACCAAGGTATCATTTTAATCAGTGTAATGTCGCCCACCTGACAGTGTATGTAGGTTACTGAGCACAATCCTGCTGACCGGTGCGCTTTAATTATAGTTTTACATCTACTATACTTTTAGGAAAGCAAAAAAATAACAATAAAAGAATAGATCCTTCTGTTTATAAATAAAGGGAATTTATGAATTACTTTTCGATGCCCAATTTATAGGTCTCTTCCTGAAAAGAAATCTGGAGAGATCTGAGGATGTACATGATCAGGGAGAAACCGACCTTCCCAGGTGACTGGTCAGACTATGCCGTGCATTTTATCTGCAGCTTTGCTACTCCTGCAGATTGTCTGCATATAATACTATAAGATCTGCACCATAGTCGCTTAGTTGGGGATGTAATGTAGATGATGGTCTGAGCTGTGATGATGGGCACTACTGCTGACAATATAGTGCCACCCAAAACCACAAATCCCATTAAATAAGTAACTGCAAGTGCACGTGTGAGTAAAGGGTTTTCAGTTTTTATTAAGTTCATTAAACTAAATTATCAGAAAAAAAATGGAATAAAAGTCGATTGAATTGACACTTTTGAGTGAAGTGAGCAGAGGAGTCTCTGCTCATCACCTTCCCCCCCCCCCCCCAGCAGCTGCTCGGACTAGGTGGAAGGCGTCCAAAGGCACTAAAATAAGGCTGCCTCCTTGCCAGGACCTTCTCTCAGATCAGCTGCTCCATTTCTCGGCAGGACTCCTGCAGAGCACAAAGCATTAAAGTACAAGCAGTCAGCAACTTCTCAGCCGTCAGACACTCAACACTCTGCAAACAGAAGGGCTATGCAGGCTGATCAGTAGTCACTGCCTTCATTACAGAGGAAATCCGGGCAAAATGGTGAAGTCCTATGTAAATACCGGACCTTCCGGCATGAGTATTCTAAGGACCACACCATTCACATCAATGGCCTTGTGCTGGCAATGCAATGATCTTCTCACATCTATGACCTCTACTTTATGTTCTTTACACCTTTTTAATTCAAGCTCAACTTGCAGCAACTCTAAAAATAAAATACATTAACAATTGCATGAATGATAACTCTTACTAGGAGCTGTCCAGTTTTTAATAAGCTGAGGGAGGTGAAAAAAAATACAGAAATAAATTGACACTCATCTCCAGGACCAGCACCACATCCCGATGATTCAGCTGCATTTTGTTCACATTTTCATTCAGGAGGAAAGAATCAAATTTTTGTCACCTCCCTGAGCCTTTTAAAAGGGAATCTGTCACCAGGTTTTAGCAAACCCAAATCTGAGAGCAGCATTGTGTTGGGTCAGAGACCCCGATTCCAGTGATGTGTCACTTGCTGGAATTTTTTATAAAATCATAGTTCTCACTACTGCAGATTTAGCAGCTCTCTGAATGCCGAGCTCTGTATATCCCCACCCACACCACTGATTGGCAGCTTTATGTGTAGACTGTGCATAGGCAGAAAGCAGCCAATCAGTGGTGGGGGCAGGGTTATACAGAGCTAATAAATATTGAAGACTTCCTGGCAGCAGGTTTACTAGTCCTCTAGAGATAATCTCCTGCAAGGAGCCCAGTAAGTGTAACATCTCTGGAATCAGGGTCTCTGCCCTTTCATTATGCTGCTCTCCGATTAGGTGGCAAAAACCTATCGACGGGTTCTCTTTAAGGGTTTGTCCAGTAGTGGACAACCCCTTTAAATGTTTTAATTGGAAACACCACCTTTAGTTATGGGGAGGTGGTCTAATATTAAAATGATAAATTGGGATTTTTTTATTGCCTGAATTTGCCCAGACTCATGTTTTATGCTGCTTATGGACTCCCTTTCAGGGTCTGCTGTCTGCTAACAGGCTTCCAATTAATTAAATGTAACCCTTCACCCTGCATTGTCCTTATGGTGAGTCCACAAGCGGTGGTTGTATAGTAAGTAATATTTTAAGTCCTCCCACCCATCTCTGCACTGCCGTGCGTCCATTTCTTTACCAGCATCACTTGCGGCCACTACAGACTCCAGCTGCATGGGCCACATCTCCCAGCATGTGTAGCCGGGCAGGTTTAGACTGGGGCTACATGGCAACTTCAGCCATGACACAAATTGCGTGGCCAAATATTGCTGTATGCTGTAGCCCAATGGAAGTAAATGGGGTTGCATTGAGACCAGCAAGTTGCAAAAAGTTGGATTTTTGCAATTTTCTTGCACTATGCAGTGACAAACCGTAATTGTCGGCAGCACCACCTGCGTCGCCCCAGTCTAACGTCCAGGTTCTGTGGCTGGCGGTAGGGCATTATTGCTGACATAGTCCAGGGGCACTCGAGGTGATGAGGAATTGGCCTGTATACATTACTATGCCTGTACTATAACAACTGAATATCCTCCATAGGATATGTACAGGAGCATTTTATTATTTCTACGCTTCTAACTAGCCCATCTTATAACATGGAAAAGATAATGAAGAATTTTCAGAAACTTTCCGGAAAGTTGTAGCACGCAGAGCTGTCCTTGCAGAGGCGAGCCCAGGCGGCACATGCCCAGGTGGCCGCCATATACAGCTCTGTGTAAACATGTTTAGGAAGGACAGATGGGTGAGAGCATCAGCTGTCTCCGCAACTCAACACGTAGCTGGCCGTGACCCCTGTCATCTCGCCCTGAATATACGGTGCAGGCGCATACCGGGATATCACTTTATGGGGTTTCTACAACAGCTCGGGGAGGTCACGGCTTAAGATGGGGAATAAACTAACTTACTTTCCTAAGTAATAACATTTTTGCAAACTTATCTTACAGAAACCAATAATGACCGATGTCTTCCTGGCCGAACTGATCTCTCACCCCGAAGAGGCCAATGCCAAAAAATAAATTGCATGGCCTGATATTAATATCCCACATGCCCCTGCACATGTAATCTAAAGGATGTGTCCACAGAGAATCAACATATGTAAATTATGCATCAAGTGTCCAGTGGGCGGAGCCAAGGCAGGAACAGTAGTCCTGCTCTCCTCTCTAATCAATGCCCTTGCAATGACTGAGCATGTGAGACCAGCAGCACTCCGCTCACATGGATGCGCACATTGCTATACACCTTGAACACCAGGTGGCGCCATACTATGTAAGAAAAGGTCATATCGCTCATCATTTTTCTCCGAATACTATACATTTTTATGATCTATAAAGTGGATGTGATATGTAACCACAGGCCACCTTCATTAAAGGGGTTATTTGGTTTCCAGAAAACTCCTCCACAAGTGCACTTTTTTAAAAACAAAAAACAAAGCAAACTGCATTTTACTCACCCTCCCCAGGTCTAGCACAGAATTTCTGGCATCACGCTGACAATGCTGCAGCCAATCACTGAGCTTGGTGGCTTTGAGTGGTTTGTTTCATGTACTAAGACAGAGCCGCTGAGCTCAGTGATTGGCTGCAGCACTGTCGACGTGATGCAAGTGCTACAGATAATAACACTGGGACCACCAGCGGAGACCTAGAACTCGGAAGGGGAGTAAAGTGCATGTCTTTATATAAAAAAAACTGGGGTGTTCTGAAAATGAAAAACCCCTTTTAAAAAGTGCAAAAACTACAGAATTTGTACATCCTCACTGTGCTGAGACAAACAATGCAAAGACAAGAGATGACCGAAAATAACACGGGATATTTAGTGCAATCAGCAATATGTGCAATGCATGGAGACACACAGACAGGAGACCCCCGGACCCTCTAATACAAGTGTGCATGCATTATTAGATGCAAAACATTGGCAGAAACAAGGTAGTATATTGGACACTTAAAAAAATAAATTGTTTGCCTAAAATATAAATCAGCAATGCGAATAGTACGGCAATGCAGACACTGTACGATTAAAATACTTTCCATTGACCTAAAAAGAATCAGCTTCCTGCTAATTAATCACTTTATTAAAAACCTCCCCCTCTACAACACCCAAATATATTTACCAGGAGCCATAGGGTCCCCATAACTGCTTGCACCTTCTCAGGCTGCAGCCCATCCAGAAATGGCCTGTGAATTGTGACATGCCGATCACAATCCTGGTTTGATCTCTAAATAGATTTGCTAGAGAGGAAAGCAAAACACACAGCGGCCCGTCCTGCCCGAGTTCTGAAACCGAATCATATTGAGGATCACAGACATGTGGGGTCCATCACTGAGACGGACAGAAAACCCACCGGGACCCTGGCAACCGCAAGCCAATTAGGAGACACAGAATACCCAGGGAACACGCTGGCTAATCACCCCCAGTCGGGGGGGAGGGGGAACACGCTGGCTAATCACCCCCAGTCGGGGGGGAGGGGGAGCACGCTGGCTAATCACCCCTAGTCGGGGGAAGCACGCTGGCTAATCACCCCCAGTCGGGGGGGGGGGGGGGAGCACGCTGGCTAATCACCCCCAGTCGGGGGGGGGGGAGGGGGAGCACGCTGGCTAATCACCCCCAGTCGGGGGGGGGGGGGGGGGAGGGGGAGCACGCTGGCTAATCACCCCCAGTCGGGGGGGAGGGGGAGCACGCTGGCTAATCACCCCTAGTCGGGGGAAGCACGCTGGCTAATCACCCCCAGTCGGGGGGGGGGGGGGGGGAGCACGCTGGCTAATCACCCCTAGTCGGGGGAAGCACGCTGGCTAATCACCCCCAGTCGGGGGGGAGGGGGAGCACGCTGGCTAATCACCCCTAGTCGGGGGAAGCACGCTGGCTAATCACCCCCAGTCGGGGGGGGAGGGGGAGCACGCTGGCTAATCACCCCCAGTCGGGGGGGCGGGAGCACGCTGGCTAATCATCTCCCCTTCACTCGTATGTGCCCGGCAGTTATCGGGTCAGGCATGCTGAAGGTGAATATGCCCGATACTCGGCTCTAAAGAAAATCCATGCATGCTCAGTATCGGAGTCAGTAGGAACAGCGTCGACTGAACATAAGTTGGACTGACAGCTATAAAACGAGTGTTATGTACACAACAACACTGAAATATTCTTCATTCAGGGCAGACGGACTTGGCGTCAGGTGTATGGTGGTCACTTCTTATAGGCAACAAAGGCAGCCATTGGATTGCTCTGCACCTATAACGTATGAGACCACAGACGCCAACATGAGAGCAAATAGTCTCAAGAGGGAGCCCGTATTAAAAAAAAAAAAAAAAAAAAAAAAAGGTGTACGACGCTTAGGAAACGTATTATAAATACATTGTTATAGTCTGTGCTCCACATGATCACTATGGGCAGCTATGGGGGGCTCTGTAATACACTGCTCAAAAAAATAAAGGGAACACTCAAATAACACATCCTAGATCTGAATGAATGAAATATTCTCATTGAATACTTTGTTCTGTACAAAGTTGAATGTGCTGACAACAAAATCACACAAAAATCATCAATGGAAATCAAATTTATTAACCAATGGAGGCCTGGATTTGGAGTCACCCCCAAAATTAAAGTGAAAAAACACACTACAGGCTGATCCAACTTTGATGTAATGTCCTTAAAACAAGTCAAAATGAGGCTCAGTATTGTGTGTGGCCTCCACGTGCCTGTATGACCTCCCTACAATGCCTGGGCATGCTCCTGATGAGGTTGCGGATGGTCTCCTGTGGGATCTCCTCCCAGACCTAAACTAAAGCATCCGCCAACTCCTGGACAGTCTGTGGTGCAACGTGACGTTGGTTGATGGAGTGAGACATGATGTCCCAGATGTGCTCAATCGGATTCAGGTCTGGGGAACGGGCGGGCCAGTCCATAGCTTCAATGCCTTCATCTTGCAGGAACTACTGACACACTCCAGCCACATGAGGTCTGGCATTGTCCTGCATTAGGAGGAACCCAGGGCCAACCGCACCAGCATATGTTCTCACAAGGGGTCTGAGGATCTCATCTCGGTACCTAATGGCAGTCAGGCTACCTCTGGCGAGCATATGGAGGGCTGTGCGGCACTCCAAAGAAATGCCACCCCACACCATTACTGACCCACTGCCAAACCGGTCATGCAGAAGGATGTTGGAGGCAGCAGATCGCTCTCCACGGCATCTCCAGACTCTGTCACGTCTGTCACATGTGCTCAGTGTGAACCTGCTTTCATCTGTGAAGAGCACAGGGCGCCAGTGGTGACTTTGCCAATCCAGGTGTTCTGTGGCAAATGCCAAGCGTCGTGCACGGTGTTGGGCTGTGAGCAAAACCCCCATCTGTGGACGTCGGGCCCTCATAACACCCTCATGGAGTCGGTTTCTTACCGTTTGTGCAGACACATGCACATTTGTGGCCTGCTGGAGGTCATTTTGCAGGGCTCTGGCAGTGCTCCTCCTGTTCCTCCTTGCACAAAGGCGGAGGTAGCGGTCCTGCTGCTGGGTTGTTGCGCTCCTATGGCCCCCTCCACATCTCCTGGTGTACTGGCCTGTCTCCTGGTAGCGCCTCCAGCCTCTGGACACTACGCTGACAGACACAGCAAACTTTCTTGCCACAGCTCGCATTGATGTGCCATCCTGGATGAGCTGCACTACCTGAGCAACTTCTGTGGCTTGTAGAGTCCGTCTCATGCTACCACGAGTGTGAAAGCACAACCAACATTCAAAAGTGACCAAAACATCAGCCAGAAAGCATTGATACTGAGATGTGGTCTGTGGTCCCCACATGCAGAACCACTCCTTTATTGAGGGTGTCTTGTTAATTGCCAATAATTTCCATCTATTGTCTATTCCATTTGCACAACAGCATGTGAAATTGATTGTCAATCAGTGTTGCTTCCTAAGTGGACAGTTTGATTTCACAGAAGTTTGATTTACTTGGAGTTATATACTGTTTAAGTGTTCCCTTTATTTTTTTTGAACAGTGTACTACAGTCAATAGCGAAGGAAAACAAATAATTGAGATCTAAGGAGTAGTTGTAGGATGCACTGTCCCACGTATAAATATATTTTATGAATAGTTTCCAAACTTTGTTAAAAGGAGCTGTCCAGTGGATAACACTGATGACTTCTATTGTCAGGGGGAACCATTAAAGGAAATCTGTCCGCAGGTTTTTGCTATGTAATCTGAGAGCCGCATGGTGTAACAGCAGAGACCCTTATTCCAGTTACGACACTTACTGGGCTGCTTGCTATCATTTTGATACAAATCACAGTTTTTTTGCTGCAGATCTAGCAGTGCTCAGAATGCTGAACTTAGTGTAACCCTGCCCAGAAAGCAGCCAATCAGTGGTGGGGACAGGGTTACATAGAGGAGTTGACTAGGAGGCACAAGACATCTAGTCCTGTAATGATAATCTCCTGCTGATAAAACACCAATTTTAATGAAACAGCAAAACACAGACCAGTTAAGTGACATATTGCTAGAATCAGGGTCTCTGCCCCTACATCATGCGGTTCTCGATTACTCAGCAAAAACCTGCTGTTGTGTTCCCTTTAATTGAATGCTACTACTGGTAAGATATGGGGCTGTCATCCGCTTCCTGCTTTTGCAAAAAAAAAGAAGTCCATATCAGCTCCTCTCTAACATCCATAAAAAACAGGGTTGAAGTGGATGAAAAATGAAGTAGGACAACTCCGAATTAGAGTAGTGGCTTTTATAAAGAGAATTAACAGTTCAACAAGTGTAAATTAGGGGTAGGGATTCTGCATGAGGTGTGTGGATTTCTGCAAAGCCTATTCAGCTCAATGGGACAGCCACCGAAAAATTTCTTCCATGGACGAATCTGCAATGAAATCCCCAGGAGTTATATATATTTGGCAGGGTACTACACATCTATTCAAATCAATAGGAGGTGGATATGTAGTACCCTGCAGCAGCCACTATCAGAAGACGGCCAGCACCACAAGTGAGTTCTTCCAGCAAGCGGCCACTGCTGACAGGTAACAGCTGATCGGCGGGGGTGCCTGACCCCGACCGATCAGACATTGATGACCTATCCTAAGGATAGGTCATCAATGAAAAAGTAGTGAACAACCTCTTTAAGTGTACTTATCGGACAATGTTTGTGAACCACATGAATATCCGTGTGACAGAAGTCCGCAGATAAGTTTTGAAGAACTACATGTACCTTGCCCATGATCCTGGCATAGGATGGCAATACCTGCAGTCAGGTGTGCACATAAGTAGAGGGCTGAGAAGAGTTTGGTGTCTATAGGAGATCCTGTGGATGTGTTATATGTGTGTGAAAGGTGCAGCTCTCTCGCTGTCATCGTCATGTCACTTTCGTCATATATCAGGGACATTAAATACACAACTGGCCGGAAACATTATCCCACCACCAGGATTGGCTTACTGTCATCCACATTTTCCATTGCTTACCTCCTGGAAGTTATGCTGGGTAAATTTGTCAGCGATTCTCAGTAACTCCCTGCATGAGTGAGTATCAGCGAAGGCTCGGATACCTAAGCAGTTGGATGGGTCGAGCTGCCGCTTCAGGAATTCACAGCAGGCCTCCTGGATTTCGGCTAGCTGGAGGAGACAGGCGGCCGGTAGCAGGGTCTGCACGTTGCCTTCCTCTACTGTGATCTGCGACGTGTAGGAGAAGTCAATAAGCAGCTCCATGGCTCGCTCATCAATGTCCCGGATCACAACCTCCGTCTGGCGACTTTCGGCCAACTCCCCGGTAAACATCGCCCGGAAATAAGGGCTGCAAGCAGAGAGGATGACCCGATGGGCATAGATCTTTTTGGCACCGACCACAAGGACGACATCGCAGAGCTCTCGGTGCTTCCGCAAGAGGTTGATGACCTCCAATGTCTGCCGCGGATGTTTATCAGAGACATAAGGCATGCGGGCCGGTTGTGGGACCCCCTCAGGTAACTTGTTGGGGTCTCCCAAGGTGCAACGGCTCGTCACGTCCATTCCAGTCTCACCTGGGCGAGTACTGAGACACCTGCAGACAAAAATATACATCAACTTAAGTCATTTAGGATGTTATATTGCAGTTTTTGCACACTGTGCCCTTTATTTCTCCTACATGCAGTTATATAGATCTAGTATTGTATCACGTTAAAGGGGTTGCTTTATTTTTAATTAAATGCATGTATTTGGGGGTCAAAATCATTTTTTGCTATTGGGTTTTATTAAAAATTTCACAGTTTGGCTTTTCCAGGCTTTCATATCTCTGCACATTCAACTTTTATGTGGCCAGTCGTGATAAATCAGCTGAGAGGAGCTCAGAAAGACAGATAAAAGAGTTAGAAACTCCCCATTTAGATTGTCATAGTGGACTGACTGACTGATTCTTAGTTAACTCATTTGGCAGCCCAATGCACTACCAAGGCTGTAGGAGGCAAACGGTGCAACATTTTTAATGAAGCCCAATTGCAAAAATGATATTTCACCCAAAATATGTGCATTTAAGTAAAAACAAAATGTTTTAAAAGATAGTCAATCCCTTAAATAGTGTCACAACATCTACTTGCGACAAGAAGAGAGATATACTGTTGGGCAACGGCAATACAAGGTTTATTCCCATTGCATGTATTTTATTTTCTCCCACGGGGAGAAAAAAAAAATTAAGTCAATTAATAAACATTTTTTAAAAACTTTAATCTACGTGCAAAGTTGTCACCCAATTCCTCTGCGGATTTAATAGAAATTGTATATATTACACATGCATGTACACACATACATACTGCGCCCCCCACCACTGAACGGTGGGCTTCAGAAATCATGTGTGCACTACATTAGAAATGTAGGTTTATTATCTGCTGAAACCCCATTAAAATGCAACAACTATGAAATATCTGAGTGCAATTAATGAATCCAATATCTAATGACCGTGCAGCATTATAAGCTCTATACATAAATGGCAATTTACTGTGCCGGCAGCGCACATGCAGCAGCTGCACCCCATATACTTCTTTATGCAGGTTACCAATAACACCAAACCCATCCCTACTCTGTAAGCCCCTTTACCAGGCTATGAGATCTGGCATCTGGGAGTTTTTCCCCCCGCTGACGAGGAGCTGCTGCTGGGGTCCACAAGATGGTGAGGGAAGTGGACAACGGCTGCCTTCTCCAGCCCTCGTATCATTAATCCAACAGCTGCAGGGTGAAACCAGAGCCCAGACCAGCGGGCATAAGGCTTAGCAACATGTCTCAGCTCTTGGCATCGGAGAAAGCATTAAATGCATTTATATATAGAACGGATAGGGCAGGGCAGATCCACTGGACGGGCTGCGATCCATTTGTGAAATAAAAGAACTATTGGAAATGCAATAAATACTTTATATCCAGAGTCACTGACAAATCGATAAATATATAGTGTATTTCTACAAGTGCACAAAATAACCTCAGAATAGAAAACAAACCTAAATTATAAGAAAAAAAAAGAGAAAATAGAAGATACTAAATGAAAAAAAAGATTCTTATTACAGTGATAAACTCATAAAAAAAAAATAAAAAAACATGCACAAAAAAAAAAAAGAGCTAAATACATTATAAAAAAATTACTGAGCTTTTCTGATTCTGCAGCTATTTTTAATTTTGAGCTGCGTCGCTCCATTGCAGAGATATTCACATTTGTTTCTTCTGGAGCGCAGTATGTGAAATCTCTGCTTACAGTGCTTCTTCAGAGTCTTCTCTGGCGGGGCGTGCGCTTTCACTCCTCCCTTTAAGATGCTACCAATCACAGCTCAGCAGCAGCTGAAACTGCTGGAGTTCTAGATCAGCTGCTGAGCTGTGATTGGCAGCATCTGAAAGAGAGGGGTGAAAGTGCACGCCCCCCAGGAGAGACACGCCCTGTTGCACTAACAGCAGAGGTTCCACATAATGCTCTGCAAAAATGAATAAAACTGAATTTCTCTGCAATAGAGCGACCGGGCGCAAAACAGAAAAGAGCTGTAGAATCAGGGGAGCTTGGGGATTTTACAAGGTATTTAGGCAACTTATTTAAGAAATGACAGGACCTCTTTAATAATTATTTTTTAACGCACTTTAATGGTGGAGATTTCTCATCAGTCATAATCTGCATTGATTTATGTGATGGCCAAAAGGGAGAAATTTGTGGAAATGTAGAACAAAGTATTATAATACATTTAGTGCAACCTTCTGCTCCTGCTTACACAACCTCATGGCCAACGTACATATATTTTACCATTTTGCACTAAAATAATGGCCTGTGTGTATATACAAATTTTGATAAGTTCAGAAACGTGAAATGAAATCTGTCTGCAGGTTTTTAATTCCCCATCTAAGAGCAGTGTGATAGGGGCAAAGACCCTGATTCCAACAAAGTGTCACTTATTGGGCTGCTTGCTGTTTTGATAAAAATCACCATTTTATCGGCTGCAGATCTATCAGTTCTCTGAATGCTGAGCTCTGGATAACCCTGCCCACATCACTGATTATCCACTGTGTACACTGCATAGGCAGAAAGCTGTCACTTAGTGGTGGGGGTGGGAGTTTTGCAGAGCTCATGAATATGGATGACTACCTGGCAGCAGGTTTAATAGTCTTCTATTGAATCTCCTGCTGATAAAACTGTGATTTTTTCAAAATTACAGCAAGCAGCCAAGTAAGTGACATAGTGCTGGAATAAGGGGCTCTGTTTCTACATTATGCTGCTATCAGATTTGGTGGCAAAAACCTGGTAACAGATTCCCTTGATTATAGATATAATTTACATTCTGTCATTGCCATTCATGAAAGAGCTGAAGCTGGTGTCGGAGAGTGGAAAAATAGCGTCAGAGCTTCAGCTTCCCGACTCCGCAGCCCCAGACACATTATACAAATAGGCTGACTCAACTCAGGAGTTGTCGCCAAACTTCGTGTCAATCTGCTCCCGTGCCAGCGCATCAGCTCGTAAACCACAGAGAAATACGAGATCTCACACCACAGACTAAAGAGAGTTTTTAATAGTTAATGGGAAATACGTATCACACTAGTTGTAGAAAAACAGTGATCCACCTCTGCTTCCATTCACACTATGTGCATTAAAACAGAAATGATGAAACTAACTAGATTCAGCAGCTGATTAACCTTAATGGTGCCCATTAGGAAAAAGTCCAACAGAAAATGGGCCACTGTCCGTTAAAATAACCTTTATTTGCGGTTCCAAACAGAGATGGTGGAGACAATGTGACTGACAGCCGTTTCGCGTTTAAGTCATGCTTCCTCTGAGGCATCAGATGGCTCAGAGGAAGCGTGACTTACACGCGAAACGGCTGACAGCCACATTGTCTCCACTATCTCGGTTTGGAACCGCAAATAAAGTTGTTTTTTTTTTATTTTAACGTGCAGTGGTAAGTGCCCCATTTTCTACTTACATGTATGCATGTACGCACATTTGGTACATGTCTGGGTGGTATGTGGCGCCATGCTCTATTTTTGCATTTATCAGCATAAAAGGATTGAGCACTGGGATGAAAGGCAAAGCACCTACACAACATACAGTACATCCGGTGTGTGCGCTGAACATAATACCAACTCTGCAGGGAGCGCGACGGGTCGCAGCGGGACGGGGCGCACCTCCTCCTCCGGTACTCACCTACGCATTGGCTTTCTGTCCATGCACAGTGAAGAGAATTCTTCACACAAAGTGGAAAAACAGTAATGGGGAAAACAGACACCTGGAGTCTCCACCAGTCCGACGTGTGGTACCCGCCAGGGTGATCCCGCTCGCAGAACTACGTCGTTTCCAGTTTCTAGCGTCTTCGGTTTGCAGATCTAGTAATTCCTGCTGCATCTACAAGAGAAAATACATTGTAAGAAAACGCTTCAACAATCCAGGAAATGAGGAATATTGCTAGCTAGCACCGGTCACATTTTCCAACACACAGAATTAGACAGACGTCATTAAGAAGATCCCGCACGACACATCTAATGAGAAATCCATAGGTCCTGGAGATCCGGCGGAATTGTGCAATGTCAGAAGTCTGGATTCCATCCCAGAACCCAGACGAAGCCTCCATCAGCGCGGCCTCTCCACATCGGCTTTCAATTACACTCCACATTCCTCCGCTAAGTGATTCTCAGCTCACAATCAGGAAATAATGGCTTTGAAGGAAATTCATATTAAAAAGTGAGAACATACAATGGGGAAAGACGTGTACAGGGCACATTTATACCCATAATCATCAGCCGCCAAGGAGGCTACGCTGTCTGCATGAAGAGGCTTCACATCCAGGCAGAAGTAATGGTAATAAAGGGACATTAAAGAGTAACCGCCAATGTAATTATTATTTCATAAATCTATAATACACATGAAAATAAGCAACTTTGTAATATATTTTATCAGGAAAGGCTGCGTCTTTCTCCTCCTGGACTGATCATTCACGGTCAATTGAGAGGTAAAATTTGTATTCAATGAAGAAAGATTTTCCTGTTATTGAGAGAGGAGGTGACAGTTGGTGCCGATAAAGGTCTATGGAGAGGAGAACAGCTAGAGGCAGACACAGACATTCTGCTCCACGATCTTCTGACACGGCAGTTACAGTTCTCCATAGAACTTTATAAGCACCAATTGTCACCTCCTATTCAGCAATGGGAACGTCTAATCACTAAAGACAGATTTTTTTTCCATAAATTGACAATTTTGAGAGTGAAAGATCAGTCCAGGAGAAAAAAAAAAAAAGAAAAAAAAAGAGGATTTCTCTATTAAGATTATATCGTTTCGGATTTTATTTAAAAAAATAAATTAAGTAAATAAAAAAGTTTTATTTATTTTGCGCACTTATACAGCATTATCAATTCTGCAGCGCTTTACAGTCATTACTATCACTGTCCCCATTGGGGCTCACAATCTAGATTCCCTATCAGGATGTCTTTGGAGTGTGGAAGGAAACCGGAGAACCTGGAGGAAACCCACACAAACATGGGGAGAACATACAAACTCCCTGCAGATGTTGTCCTTGGTGGGATTTGAACCCAGGACCCCAGCGCTGCAAGGTTGCAGTGCTAACCACTGAGCCACCATTACACCTTAAAGGGAACCTGTCATCCTATTCATCCTTGCAGAAGCACGGGCAGCATGAATCAAGGTCTGATTTTGTGATTACCACCGTGTATTTTTTACTTTGAAGTCATCCAACGTTTCAGAGCAAACATACTTTAATATCTGTCTGGGGACAGTGAGTCTTGGATGATAGGTAACACTGCAGCCGGGGCAGGCAGGGAGGCTGCCATTGCCGCTAGTTCACTTACAACAGTCTAATTGTAATATGAGGCTAAATAGGATAAAAGGAACGGAAGAGATTAATGGGGGGACGTGCTGCGGATTGGTAGTTTAGAGTGCCTTTAAAGGGAAACTGTCACTAAATTTTTGCTATTTAATCTGAGAGCAGAATGATGTAGGGGCAAAGACCCCAATACCAGCCAAACATACAAGGTTAGCTGTTCAGTCCATCTATCGCTCAACCACAATCACGCCCTTTTGCGCAGAGGATGTCTACTGATTTCTGTTGCCGGGGACCGTCAGACCCCAATACATGACATTTATTGCATGTGTCCTCCCCTCTTTATACAGATCATATAGGCTCTAAGGATACTGTCACATGCACAGATTGTCCGCAGAGGTTTTTGCACGGATCCTCAGTGAATCTACAGTAAGTTTTGCTGCAGATTTTTCCATATGCATTGCAACGGGTGTAATCTGCAATAATGATAGGTTGTGGATTTATGAGATAAAATAACATCTTACTCACTTTACTGATAATGTAATATACAGCGGATTTTCTGCTTGCAAATCCAGACGTAGTATGCATTACTATATTCCCCCTCTTATACGAGTAATAGCAGCTATACTTTCCTTTTCTGCGGATGCCGTTCCAGAGATGCCGCCGCCTGCCTCCCAGGGCTCGAGTGACATTGTCAGCGGCAGATTCACTATTCTCCACTTCGGTTGTAACTGACAAGCAGAGTAATCAGAGCTGCGGCTGCTCTCATTTCCTCCGGATGTCTGATTTGTCTGAAGTAGGTGACAGTGAAGTAGCTGCTGACTGTCACGCGAGCCCTGCAGCCAATGTTACGCAAGCCCCGGGAGAACCAGTGTTCCTAGGTTAATAATGGTGATGCATGAAAAAAATAAATAAATAATAATAAAAAAAAAAACACAGATGCTACACAGTTGATCCATATGAAAAGTTTGAAAACTGCATATTTTTCTGCACCTATACACTTGTATAGACGATATATGCTCATCATCTGATCAGGCCCATTGAATTACATGAGATTAGGGCACAAGCTGAGTAACAGAACAGGCAGCCGATCCAGGTTGTGCGATGGGTGAATTGTTCCAATAAATTCTAGGGTCTGGGCGCAGTCAGACATCCCTGTCAATCAGTGCTAGATATGACGACTGGTTGGAGACTCCCGACACGAGCATGACAGTTTCATGTATTTCTATAAAGCGATTACGCTCAGGTCAGGAGACCCGCGGCCAGTCTGTGCATTGCGGTCAGATCTAGCACTGATTTGTATGGATGTCTGATGTGCCCTTTGTGGAATATCAGCTTTAAAAACAGATGAGAAAAGCTGCTGTATAAATGGGCATTTAAAAGCAATTTCACTGGCAGTAACCTCAATGACAAAAAGCAGAATGTCATCATGTAGCAGATCCTCGCCTGCTAGGAATGAGTCATGTAATGCAACCTTATACAATTCAAGTCACACAGAACAACAGTAAATGTCACATTGCACACAAGGCGTCACTTCATGCATGTAACAGACCGGAGCGACAATACATTATACACAGAAACTACACAGGAGACTGATGCTGCAGCTGGAAACTTTCTGACATTTCCAAATGAATAGAGTAGCTGCAGCTGATCCAGCTAATGGAGCATGCACACAGAAGTGTGACCACATTAACTGGTTGCAGCGGTCACGTGTCCCAACATGATGTCAGCAAGCAGGTATCCGCACAGTCCCAGAGCGTCTACATAATTTGCCTCTTGAGAAAGCCTGCAGCTTCAGTGGCGAAACGCGCGTCAGGACTCCTTCCTGGCCAGGTGACGATTTATCTTTCACCCCTCCATGTTCCCCTATGGTATTAGTCGGTAAGTGGGACCTTTCTTGATTCTTAAGATGTGGCAATTATACACACTAGTGGTTACTATAAATGCCAGTGGTCCGCTGGTCGTGCTAAATGTCTATTAGGGCCCACATGTTTTTTGGGGGGGGTGTGACGGCTTTTTTTGCACCTTATCTCTGATTTGGATTATGATTAACAATACATATTGTAATACTGTACGATTTTGATGGTTAGATTTTAATTATGTATTAATAAAAATCTGTTTTATGCCCTATATACTCTACGTTGCACCTGTTTTACATAATTTGTTTAAGGGTCTATAATGTAGGCCAATAACAAGTATGTGACTGCAAAACTCACTGATGTAAGCAAAAAGACTCTGCATACATGAGGTGTATCTGCAGTGTATGCAGTGGGAGCTTTTCCATGCTGAGCTTAGTGTGCACAGAGCCAAGCTTTAGGGGTTATCCAGGAGGTGAACCTTATAGGCAAAACTGAAAGTTGACAATTAGCTTAGAGCATTAAAAAAAAATAGACTAAGTCACACTCGCCTACCGGCACCCACTGCTCCATGGTCTGTGCAGAGACAGGAGCAGTGATTCACCAGCAGCTGGACCGCTGCAGCCTATGATTGATTGTAGGGATCAGGTGACTTCAGCAGCGTGTTATCGGAAGTTTTATGATGACGAGCTGCTCAAATTTGAATGCTGCAGCCAATCACAGGACGCATGGGGTCTGCCAGCTGGTGGAACAGTGACATCACCGCTCCCGGTCTCTGCATCCAGGTGGGCAAGTATGACAGTTTTTTTTCTACATATCCCATCTCAAGGGCAGAGTTTTATTATGTCCAGACAATTCCTTTAGGCCACGACCCCACCATCAGTATTCGGTCAGTATTTTTTCTCAGGAGTGGGAGCCAAAACCAGGTGAGGAACAATCAGAGAAAAGGTATAATAGAAACAAGTGCACTAGTGATGAGAGAGTATGCCTCATTAACCCTTTCGTCGAGCACGCTCGGGTGCTGGCCGAGTATTTTGACATCCTCGGCGTTTCATTCATTGTCACAAGTGTCACAGTTGTCTAACAGTTGTGACACTTGCAGGCGCAGCGACAATGAATGTAATGCTGAGTACGCCAAAATACTCGGCCAGCACCCGAGCGTGCTCGCCGAAAGGGTTAATGAGGCATACTCTCTCATCACTAAAGTGCACCAATTCTGCATTTATCACCCACTCCTGAGATAAAATACTGATAGTGGAGCCTAGGGCCGTGGCCTAAGGCTCATTAAGACTTGTTTTTTTTTTCTACATACAAGAAAAAAAACGGACTGCCTGTCAGTGTGCAGGATCTAATTTTCACCCACTTGTCTATTTTTACCATTGGTGTTTAAACTAATTTTTTTCACAAACAAAAATAAAATATTCCAAGCTTCTCTTAAGGATTAAACAGTAAGAAAAGGACACGACTTGGATGACACGCAGACGCCATCATGGGCTGTGTTCATCATAGACCCACTGATTTAAATGGCAGAATTTGATCTGTGATTCAGAAAAAGAAAATGAACATTTTTTTGTTTTTTTATTAACCCCTTATTGTACTAAAAAACAATGACCTGTAAAACCGCCGGTAGGATACTATGGCTACACATGACCACAATGGCTACATGGCTCCTCACTCAGTCCAGTTGCCTGCTCACGTCTGGACATCGGTGGCCCAATGTTTCCAGCCACCGGCTGAGGCCAGTCACCGCTGCAACCAGTGATTGACTGGGCGGCATTTTTAGCCATTTCCCGGGTTTTGAGGCCATTGGGGGACGGATGAGAGCGGATATTACTTTACACCGGACTTCTAACTGATGGCCCTCTGCCGGACAGCCCCTGGGGACGCACTCCTGGCGGCATAAGATCACACACCATCACATGGGAGAAGGTTGTGGGGGGGGGGGGGGGGTCATCTGCAGCAGACTAGAAGCCCCCTTTATGTATGACACTAGGCTCAGCACGGTGTAGTACCTGATCCCTCACAGTTATGACCCCGATCCTGTCACCAGCACATACCTGGTGGGAGCAGACGATGATGGGGCTGATCGTGACTCCCGGTGCACGACCCGTTACAATGTAGCACTGTGTCAATAGGAAGTGACGGCACAGCACGGTGCTCGGTGTGTACGGACAGCGGCTCAGCGCCACTCATGGACCGGGCATTGTGTCACCCCTCAGCCTGCCGCTGCCTCTCCTCTCAGTGTCCGCGCCGGTCCACGTAGCTGATACCAGACACAGCCGCTTCCCAACCGGACTCTCCAGTCTTCCTTTACGACCGGAAGAGGTCCGCCGCCTCTCTCTTCCCCCTGCCGCGGCTGTCACTGGGAGGCACGTCTGTACGGACTCGCTCTCCTAGTCCAGGAAGAGGCCTGATACGCACTTCCGGCGGAGCAGTGGTCTCCATGGCGACGCGTCTCCGGTCATTGTACTGAGGCGGAGATCAGGTGAGGAAATGGAGAGCGGTGAGAACAACAGTGCAGCATAGTGCCCACCCGAGTGCCCGTCACATTTCTGCCATACAGGCAAATCTCTGCATAGGTCAATATGCAATACCTCCTTACAGTATAATAATTTAAACAAATTAGTCGTCTGTTATTTCATAGCAATATTTTATTACAATTTTATTCAGCACAGCAAAACAGAATAACATTAAAAAACAACCCCTAAAAAATTCCCATAAAACCACAAGGGTGGTGTGGTGTACCACTATCTTATTGGCAAAGGGTAGTACATTATACAGTTTAATTCAATATATATCATTATCAACAGTATATTTACTGCATACATAAATTAATGCATTTAGTTAAATACAGGGAGGTCTATATCAAATTCTATGACCTTATGGTCCATTGTACAAAGTGACTCAATATATAGCATTATTGCCAGTATATAATAGTAAACTTGCAAGCAAATCTTGCAAGTTTACTATTGCTTGCAAGCAGGGGTGGATTAAGAGTAGCAAGGGCCCCGGGCAGTTTAGAAGACACCCCCCTCCCACCCACACACACACTGCAGAAACGCTTAAAAATTCTTGGTAGAAGGTCTGCCATGTTCCCCAATTATAATCTGCATGTGCTGTGCACATGCTGCGTATTATCATTGTGGAAAAATCCGCAGCACTACCAATTATTTTGCGGTAGCGCTGCGTTTTCGCCGCCATTGACTTGCATTGGAACACATGGAATCTGCATCACTGCATCTGTACATGCAGAATCCAAGCGTTTCAATGTGCGAATGGTACTCGGGTTAGGAGAAGAGGAGACTCTCCTCCGGACCCGGGTACCATAGAACCTGTAAAAAAAAGAATAAATAAAAAATAAATATTATACTTACCTTCTGATGGCCCCCGGTGTCTTTATCCGATGCGTCCTGGCTTGCCAGCAGCTCGCAATGGTCTGAAAAGGACCTGCCGTGACGTCATTTAGTCATGTGACGGGTCACGCGACCGCTGACGTCGGCAGGCCATCAGAAGGTAAGTATATATTTATTTTTTACCATTCTTTTACAGTCACACTATATAAATCCATGCCAGTTGCATGGATTTATATAGTGTGACCAAGTTGTCAAGCACTTTCCAAGTGATGCTAAAATCGCTTGGAAAGCGCTTGTCAACCCGCATGCGGAAATGCATGTGAAGAACGCTTCACTTCCGCATGTCCCTGTCAGGAAAAACGCATGTACAATCCGCATGTACAATCCGCATGCGTTTTTTTCTGCCAGGGAGATGCAGAAACGCTCAAAAAAAATCCGGAGCATTTCTACATCGTGGGCACATAGCCTTACATTAATTGTATGACTCAATATTGAGCACACGTAGCCATCTATACACAGCAGGAGGCCGCACGTAGCCATCTATACACAGCAGGAGGCCGCACGTAGCCATCTATACACAGCAGGAGGCCGCACGTAGTCATCTATACACAGCAGGAGGCCGCACGTAGCCATCTATACACAGCAGGAGGCCGCACGTAGCCATCTATACACAGCAGGAGGCCGCACGTAGCCATCTATACACAGCAGCAGGCCGCACGTAGCCATCTATACACAGCAGGAGGCCGCACGTAGCCATCTATACACAGCGGGAGGCCGCACGTAGCCATCTATACACAGCGGGAGGCCGCACATAGCCATCTATACACAGCAGGAGGCCGCACGGCGCCACCTATACACAGCTTGAGGCCGCACGGCGCCACCTATACACAGCGGGAGGCCGCACGGCGCCACCTATACACAGCAGGAGGCCACACGGCGCCACCTATACACAGCGGGAGGCCGCACTACGCCATCTATACACAGCGGGAGGCCGCACTGCGCCATCTATACACAGCGGGAGGCCGCACGGCACCACCTATACACAGCGGGAGGCCGCACTGTGCCATGTATACACAGCAGGAGGCCGCACGGCGCCACCTATACACAGCGGGAGGCCGCACGGCACCACCTATACACAGCGGGAGGCCGCACTGCGCCATCTATACACAGCGGGAGGCCGCACGGCGCCCCCCCCAGAGACAGCAGGAGGCCGCACGGCGCCATCTATACTCAGCAGGAGGCCGCACGCAGTCACTCACGCACACAAACATATACAGACATATACATACACACATAAACACATTTGAAACACAAAAATACATATAAACAGACATCACATAATGATATCTGCCTGCACACACACACTCACCATCCCCCGGCTCGGCTCCAGTGGTCATGTGCCTTTCCGGTGCAGCACTGCAGGCTGGGTGCGCACTGTGTGACGTCACAGCTAGGAGACAAGGCCTCGCACAGGGCCGTGTCTCCTAGCAGTGACGCGGCCGGGCCAGCACAGGGAAGTTAACTGCTGCAGTGCTGGCCCAGCCAAAGAAGAAGCAGCGGCCGTGCTCCGCTGCTGGGGGAGCGGTCTGGGGGCCCCCCCGCCACTGTCTGCCGGTATGTGCCGCGGCGCCGCACATATAATGAGGACAATCTGGCCATAGACACCCCGAAGCCCCGGGCTCCCGGTGGTTCGGGGCCCCGGGCGGTAGCCCAGATCGTCCTCATTATAATCCGCCTATGCTTGCAAGTTTACTATTATATACTGGCAATAATGCTATATATTGAGTCACTTTGTACAATGGACCATAAGGTCATAGAATTTGATATAGACCTCCCTGTATTTAACTAAATGCATTAATTTATGTATGCAGTAAATATACTGTTGATATTGATATATATTGAATTAAACTGTATAATGTACTACCCTTTGCCAATAAGATAGTGGTACACCACACCACCCTTGTGGTTTTATGGGAATTTTTTAGGGGTTGTTTTTTAATTTTATTCAGTTTTGCTGTGTTGAATAAAATTGTAATAAAATATTGCTATGAAATAACAGACGACTAATTTGTTTAAATTGATTATTATACTGTAAGGAGGTATTGCATATTGACCTTATCAATTCGGGTTACTCCTTATGATTTATTTATGGATCTATATATCCTTTATGTGGTTATTAGATCTCTGCATAGGTCCTCCGTAATAACCCGTTACCTACAGGTGCAATGACATGTAATGCCCCATAGCTACGTATCAAGTGCACTGTCCGGATCATTGCGGAGCGCCCGGAGCAGCGCCCCATAAGTACCGCATGCAGTGCCCCCATAAGTGTCAGTTGTACTCCACCACATGCAGTTCCACCATAACTACTACAGTGATTTGTGAAAGTATTCACCCTCTTTGGAATTTTTCATGTTTTGCTACTTCACAACCTGGAATTTCACTGTTTTTTTAGGGTTTATATCAGTTTATGTAAAGAACATTCCTACAACTGGGAATATTTGGTTTTCTTTTTATTGTGAAGCAAACGACAAATAGGACAAAATTACGGAAAACTTCAGTGTGCATAACTATTCACCCCCTAAAGTCAGCACTTCGTAGAGCCTCATTTTGTAGCAATTACAACTGCAAGTCGCTTTAGATGAATATCTATGAGCTTTCGACATCTTGCCACTGGGATTTTTGCCCATTCCTCAAGGCAAAACTGCTCCAGCTCCTTCAAGTTAGAAGGTTTCCTCTGCTGAACAGCAATCTTCAGTCTGACCACAGATTCTCAATTGGATTAAGGTCTGGTTTGACTAGGCCACTCCAAAACATTTCCACGTTTCCCCTTAAACCACTCGAGTGTTGCGTTAGCAGTATGCTTTGGGTCATTGCCTTGTTGGAAGATGAATCTCCATCCAAGTCTCAAATCACTCACAGACTGAAACAGATCTTGCTCAAGAATATCCCTGTATTTCGCACCATGCATCTTGCCCTCGACTCAGACCATTTTCCCTGTCTCTGCTGCCAAAAAACATCCCCACGGCATGATGCTGCCTCCACCATGTTTCACTGTGGGGAGGGTGTTCTTGGCGTGATGAGCTGTGTTGGTTTGGCGCCAGACATAACGTTTACCTTATTGGCCAAAAAGTTCAATTTTGGTCTTATCTGATTACAGCACCTTTCTCCATATTTGGAGAGTCTGCCACCTGTCTTTTGGCAAACTGAAAATGAGCCTTACAATTTGTGTGTTTAAGTAAAGGCTTTTCTTCTGCCTTCTCTTCCATAATGGCCACCTCTATGCGATGTACGGTTTATAGTGGTTGTATGGACAGATACTCCAGTCTCTGCTTGGGAGCTGTGCAGCTCCTTCAGGGTTATCTTTGGTCTCTGTGCTGCCTCTCTGATTAATGCCCTCCTTGCCTGGGCTCAACGTTTTGGTGGTGGCCCTCTCTTGGCAGGTTTGTTGTGGTGCCATGTTCTTTCCATTTGATGATAATGGATTTGATGGTGCTTCTGGGGGGGGGGGGGTCATCAGAAATTGGGATATTTTTTTTATAACCCAATCCTGACTTGTACTTCTCAATAACTTTGTCCCTGACTTGTTTGGAGACCTTCTTGGTCTTCATGGTGTTTGGTTAGTGGTGTCCCTTGCTGTTTTTGTAAGTTTGCCCACTGACAAAGACTTGAGCAGTCTATAATTTTAAGGATAGGTTAATTTTAACATTGAGAGATAGAATATCCCCCCCAAAAAAAATCAAGAAAATCACATTGTATAAATTAGATAATTTTTTTTGCATTTTGCAGTGAGAAATAAGTATTTGATCCCTCTGGCAAACAACACTTAATACTTGGTGGCAAAACCCTTGTTGGCAAGCACAGCAGTCAGATGTTTTTTGTAGCTGATGATGAGGTTTGCCCACATGTCAGGAGGAATTTTGGTCCACTCCGCTTTGCAGATCATCTCTAAATCATTAAGATTTTGAGGCTGTCGCTTGGCAACTCGGAGCTTCAACTCCCTCCATAAGTTTCCTATGGGATTAAGGTCTGGAGACTGGCTAGGCCACTCCATGATATTAATGTGCTTCTTTTTAAGCCACTCCTTTGTTGTCTTGGCAGTATGTTTTGGGTCATTGTCTTGCTTGAAGACCCAGCCACGACCCATCTTCAATGCTCTTACTGAGGGAAGTAGGTTGTTGGCCAAAATCTCGCGATACATGACCCCCATCCATCTTCCCTTCAGTACGATGCAGTCGTCATGTCCCCTTTGCAGAAAAGCACCCTCAAAGTATAATGTTTCCCCCACCATGCTTCACAGTTGAGACAATGTTCTTAGGGTTGTACTCATCCTTCTTCTTCCTCCAAACACGGCGAGTTGAGTTAATGCCAAAGAGCTCAATATTTGTCTCATCTGACCACAGCACCTTCTCCCAATAACTCACAGAATCATCCAGGTGTTCACTGGCAAACTTCAGACGGGCCTGCACATGTGCCTTCTTGAGCAGGGGGACCTTGTGGGCACTGCAGGATTTTAAACCTTTAAGGCGTAATGTGTTACCAATGGTTTTCTTGGTGACTGTGGTCCCAGCTGCCTTGATATCATTAACAAGTTCCCCCCGTGTAGTTTTAGGCTGATCTCTCACCTTCCTCATGATCAATGATACCCCACGAGGTCAGATTTTGCATGGTGCCCCAGATCGATGTCGATTGACAGTCATTTTGTATTTCTTCCATTTTCTTACTATTGCACTAACAGTTGTCTCCTTCTCATCCAGCGTCTTACTTGTGGTTTTGTAGCCCATTCCATCTTTGTGCAGGTCTATGATCTTGTCCCTGACATCCTTAGAAAGCACTTTGGTCGTGCCCATGTTGTAGAGGTTAGAGTCTGACTGATTAATTGAGTCTGTGGACAGGAGCCTTTTATACAGGTGACTATCTAAGACAGCTGTCTTTAATGCAGGTAACGAGTTGATTAGGAGCGTCTAACTGGTCTGTAGGAACCAGAACACATAATATTTTGTACTGGATCAAATACTTATTTCTCACTGCAAAATGCAAATAAATTTATCTAATTTATACAATGTGATTTTCTTGATTTTTTGGGGGGAGATATTCTATCTCTCAATGTTAAAATTAACCTACCCTTAAAATTATAGACTGTTCATGTCTTTGTCAGTGGGCAAACTTACAAAAACAGCAAGGGATCAAATAATTATTTCCTTCACTGTAGGTGTCAGGCATAGTGTACCAATAAATGTGTGATGCAATACCCCCAAAAGTGTTAGATACAATAACCCCTTAAGTACCTGATGGATTGCCCACTTAAGTGATAGATCTGCTGGCATATAGGTGTCAGGCATAGAATCCCAATACTTGCCAGAGTCGGCGCCTCCATGAGTGCCAGAGTCGGCGCCTCCATGAGTGCCAGAGTCGGCGCCTCCATGAGTGCCAGAGTCGGCGCCTCCATGAGTGCCAGAGTCGGCGCCTCCATGAGTGCCAGAGTCGGCGCCTCCAGGAGTGCCAGAGTCGGCGCCTCCAGGAGTTCCAGAGTCGGCGCCTCCAGGAGTTCCAGAGTCGGCGCCTCCAGGAGTTCCAGAGTCGGCGCCTCCAGGAGTTCCAGAGTAGGTGCCTCCATGAGTTCCAGAGTAGGCGCCTCCATGAGTTCCAGAGTAGGCGCCTCCAGAGTGTTCCAGAGCCGGCGCCTCCAGGAGTTCCAGAGTAGGCGCCTCCAGGAGTTCCAGAGTCGGCGCCTCCAGGAGTTCCAGAGTCGGCGCCTCCAGGAGTTCCAGAGTAGGCGCCTCCAGGAGTTCCAGAGTAGGCGCCTCCATACCTGTTATATACAAAGCCATGTCAGTGTCAGGCATGCTGTGTCACATTCAGTGCCCTGAGATTGTCAGGTGTAGTTGCCCCCAATAATACAGGGTACGTTGCCTCCATAAGTGTCGTGTAATAAGTGTAGTGCCATTACAGTTGTCTGATTGTGACTCCATAAGTGTGAGTGATCCAGGAGATGCAATGCGCCTAGAAGTGTCAGGAGTCGTGCCCCTAACTGCATTTATTTTGCTTCTGTCACACTTCTAGATTTTTTTTCTTCCACAAAAAAACTTCTAGGGCCCTCAAGACTTTATAAAGATTCTGTGTGTGAATGTTGCGTGTAATCCTGATAATAGTGTGTGTTCGGGATTTCACATTGGTCACTTTTCCGCCACTGATATGAGCTTGGCAATCAGTTGAATAAATGTGACTTTTTTTTGTGTTTCCCTGATTGCACGCTGCTTCTTCTGCTCCTCATATTGCCGTGTTGTCCATAAGGTCACAGAAGTGCAGTGAGCGATCATCACCAATGCAGGGAACACAACCCCACCAATCTCACTGTCCTCGGGTTTCCATGGCCCGATCTATGAGTCATGGGGAGAATAATTGCATTAAAGTTTAAGGTTCTTATTTTTCACTCTTCAGGGTAATTGTGAAGCACAGAGGATGGATGTCATTGATAACCCAGTGCTGCAGTGTGCTTTAGAAGGAAATGTGCCAGGTCTACAGTCCATCTTTGAAGATTCAGCTGATAATCACCATGAACAATGTAACAAGTTTCTTGTAGAAGATGATCTTCTTGGGAGGAACCCGCTGTTCTTAGCCTGTGTACTGGGACACACCGAAGTCGTGAAAGAATTGGCTAAGTATGGAGCCAACGTCAATCAAAACACAGCTCGAGGTAGGGTCTGTATATGCTGAGTGTATTCTGTACATTGCTTGGATTTCGCCTTCATGCAATGTAACAATTGTCCTTTCTCCACCTCAAACATGCAACATAAAGCCCTCAGTCCTGAGGATCATTGGGGGTCCCAACTGTGGAGTCACCACCTATAAATACATTTTCTCATATTCTGCTTGTGGCACTACCTAGGTGATCGGATCAGTTATACTGGCAAAAATCATTATTATCTGCAGCACATCATCCTGTGTAGACGGGGGATGTGCTGATAATGACATGGTATTGTGTGGGGTCAGAGGGATCACATTAGCGATCGTTCGGTCCCTATCATTGTCAGCCTTTGTAAACAGGGCGGTAATGTGCGACTTGAAATATAGTAGTGGATCGATGCTCGTTAAGATGTATTGAAGACCCACAGTCGTCACATATAATTGTGTCATTAGTTTGTGTATGACAGCCCAAAAGTCAAATATATAGCCCTGCTAATGTTTCCAGATTCATTGCTGCCCTCTAGTGGTTCTGTTGTAGATATGCAAATAAAAAAAGACCTGTCCTTACAGGCCCTTAGTAACTATTGTCAGAATTTGGACATTTCTACTAAAGGATTGTAACAATAATGAAGCAATGCAAATGCAAAAATTGAACAGAAATAGACAATATAAATGATTATTGATTAATAATGGTCGTACTTGCATAAAAATTATCTTTTTTGAAATATAGTGTAATATAATGTGAAACATTTACATTAGAAGATGTCAACATGTGTCCAATATTGTATGTTATGAATATCCATCTTCAGGGATGTAATGAATGTAAGGATGGGGATCATTTGTCAAAACTTTTAAAAATGCAGGTCAAGGCCACATTGGATTACAGTAGCTGCAGATACCTGAAGCATGAAGGGCATGCTATGAGTGGGTTACTCACCTGTCCCTGCTTCAGTGCTGGGTTTTGTTTCCTTCCCTTATGGCCTGCTTACTTTGTACTCATTCACACTGGGTTACTGTGCCTTTTAAGGCCGGTTCAGGGAGCCATCTGCTCATCAGCAGTTGCTTCACCTTCCACTTAGCTCAGCTCTAGCCAGATGTCTAATTATCTCAAGCTCAGTCCAGCTTATCCAGGTGTAGTCCACACCTATCACAGCCATCATTCTACAGTCATGATTCACATTACCAACTTCTTTTAATTTTTGTCGGTGTTCAGAACTTAGTCTCTGCAATCAAGGTAAAGTATCACTGCAAGCAAGTAACCAGTCAGCCTGTTCATCACTGCTTTTTTGTGATTAACAGTTTGCCTGCTGCAACTTACTTATTGTATTCAGTACATTTCTTAAAATAACCATCTATCTGCTGCAAGTTCATTATTCTCTGCTATTAACCATTTGTCTGCTGCAACTCCCAGATTGTCTATACATCTAATGTGCCAGTGTATATTCACACACCTGTCCCTGTTTCATCTGGTGTCTCCTGCTCTGCTTGTCTTTATGCCCTTCTTAAGTCCTGATCCTCACTGGTACGCGGTGCTGACCATCAAAGCCCGCTCTGCTGCACCATTGCCTTCCATCTCTGCTGCTCACCCTTACCTACGGCTTAGGGAATCCCCCATCACAGGTGAGCACATACACTGTGTCTGAAACTTCAGTGTCTCTGTTCTTTCTGTGAATAGTTCCCTAGTAAACTCAGCTACCTCTTGCCCACTTCCCTAGTAGTCACTGCAGCTTTCACTAACCTCCTCTGTAGTCACGACAGTTCCCTTTTCCCCAGGATTCATAGCACACTTTATCTAATTCTGCAATTGTTGAATTATCCCCTTTGCCTACTTTCCAAATAGTCACTGGAGCCTTTCTTGTTAAGCAGGTGATCACAGCAGCCGCTTGCCCAGTAGACCCAACTCATTAACCCAGACATCATAGGACTTATTTCTCCAGTAGTATAAGTAGCCCTTTACTTTCTTCCCCAGTGTTATGCTCACGCCCGGACTGACTGGCGTGAGCATGATTAGTGATCCCACTGGACCATGAACCGAGGAGTGCCTGGAGGGGCGTAACTAAGTATCAACTCGGTCACACGGCGGCTCAGTCGACTCCGTGAATCAGGGAGGAACCGAGCAGAGGGACCAGGTGCTACTCCAGGTCAGACCCAGGTCACAGCTGTTGACCCACACCGGGGAATGCAGGAAAAGGCAGGTTAGGCTGGCATACAGACAGGTGGGTACTGGCAGGCACGGCTGGTATGCAGACTGGTGGGTATTGGCAGGCACTGCAGGTATGCAGAAAGGTGGACACTGGCAGGCATGGCTGGCATGCAGACAAGTGGGCACTGGCAGGCACGGCTGGCATGCAGACAGGCGGGTACTGGCAGGTAGGAACTGTGATGAACCTGTAGCCGCCATCTTGGTAATGATAAATCATATCCAGGGATGGCCACACTTCAGCAGCCCCCACCCTTGGGACCTTCTGTTAAAACGTCAACTAGATAGTTTCCCCCATCCAGGGCCTACTTAACACTTGAATGCTAGGAGCTTCAAAGACTTCGAGAGGAAACACAGCCAGCAGGGGGGGGTTGCTTCGTCTATCTGTACCTGACCATTTGTCCCATAGGACTAGTTTCTTTGTCTGTCACAAGCATGGAGGCATAAGATATAGAAACATGAAAAGTACACGCATGTTGCGTGGGATGGGCCAATAAAAAAAATATCACGGCGTCCCGGAGCCATTGCGCACACAAGCCTCCGCGGTAGACGTTTGTACGTGCTCTGGAAGCCAAGATATAGCGCTGAGCCATTCCTGAGGACCGTATGGTATCATAATTGATATCAAAAGGTCGGTTACGGCGGCCCGAATCCATGGGAACCCCTGGGGGTATCATGAGACCATCCCAGAAGAAGTTATTGGGTTCCTTAGAATTTGGGCTTCTGATCGAAGTTAGACCTGAGGGTGGAGACTGAGCCAGCTGACCTCACCAGCAGTGGGCGGGACAGGGCAGGTAAGATAGCAGGACAGACAAGAGACAAGTCAGTTTTTGACCCAAGAGTGGTGTGCTGAACATCTGAGCACCAGCTGAGGCCACCAAGGGGAGGAGCAGTTTGACCATGCGGTGGTAGGCCTCAGCCTGTAACAAAGAACCGTGCCTGCGACCGCAGAATCCTCTCCCTGCGTCACAAGAAAATCAAGAAACCGGTAACTGATATGCTGTGGTGATTCTGTGTGTTGTATTCCATTGTTGTATAGTTTAGCCTGACCTTATACCTGTGTATATTTAGTTGTATATCGTGTATCTAGTGTATTATTATAATCAATTACCTCAAGTAATTGTGGGCCCGCCTTTTATTCTGCATAACGAACGCACGTCCGTGTGAGCTCGGCTCAAGCCAAAAACGCTACCCAGGGTTGGTTCCTGACCCGATATAGGCCCATTCACGGACTGGGCGTATATCTAAAATAGGGACTGGTGGCAGCATACCAACTGGGGATTGGGGAAGGCTAGTAGTGACGGTCGGAGGTTCAGATATATATATTCCTGGCGCGGCCAAGGAAGATATATATACCGCCCTCACTACAGAGGGCCCCGATACCCAGTAGGTTACAGGACAGTCTCTCTGGCGACCGCTTATCCTAGGTGCAGTTCCTTGACTGACCTGAGGCTAAGAGGGCGCTAGCGAGTTGTGCTGTGTAGTGACGTTGAAGGGATAACACACTACCGTGTTCCCTGCGCTGGTTGCAGCTACCTGGCACTACTTTCTCTAGGTGCAGTACCTTGACTGACCTGAGAGGTAAGGGGGCGCCAGAGAGCTGCACCCACCGGCCGGCTTTCATCACATTGGTGGCAGAGCGGTGGGATTGCAGAATAATAGTGTTGTGGGACCCCTACTCCCAGGCACTAAAGACTGCCAGTGGTAACTTCCACTGCTGGAGTCTTAAGGTCAGCCCAACGTTAGACGGTCAGGCTAAAAGTATAACAAGGTGTGTGCAAACTCAGGGTTGCAGCGGTGTCGGTTACCAAGATGGCAGACGGCACCAGGAGCAAGACCCTGCAAGAGGCTAATGCTACGGTCCGTGTGGCAGGAGGGGAGGACATTGTTACTCATGGCGAGGAGGAGTCCAGCCCGGGCACCTCAGGGAGCCAGTCCCCAGTATACGGTCCCGCAGTGGGCTGCCCACCACCTACCCAGCCCAGCCTGTCCAGATCACAAGCCCTTTTACAAGCGGCTATGGCAAGTCTCCAGTCTCATGGCGATGCCGTCTACAAAACCCTCCTGGCAGCATCAGAGAAGGCAGCGGAGGAGGAGCGTGCAGAGCGGGCTGCGGAGCGGGCTGCGGAGCGGGCTGCGGAGCGTGAAGCTGCAGAGCGCCGGGAGGCTGCGGAGCGTGAAGCTGCAGAGCGCCGGGAGGTTGCGGAGCGTGCAGAGCGAGCTGCGGAGCGCCAGCACCAACTGGACCTGGCCCAGCGGGGGCTTCCGCTAGAGCAACCAACCCATCAGGAGACCAAGTCGTCCAAAGTCCGAGCTGAGGACTTCCCTCTACTGGAGAAGGATGGGGACCTGGACTCCTTTCTGGTGGCATTTGAACGGACCTGTCTTCAGCACCATCTGGCCCGGGATCAGTGGGCCAGATACCTGACCCCCCGTTTGAGGGGTAAGTCCCTGGATGCCTTGGGGGACTTACCTGCCGGGGAGATACAGAACTACGACTGCATCAAGCGGGCCCTGATCCGGCAGTACAACCTCACTCCCGAGTCGTACCGCCAGAAGTTCCGGAGCCTGCTGCGTGGCCCCAAGGACACCTGGACCGATCATATGTGGGCGCTGTTGAGAGCCGCAGAGCACTGGACCTCGGGTCTAGCGCTTACTACCCGCCAGGAGGTCCAGGAACTGTTCGTCACGGAGCAGTTCTTGTGGAACTGCCCAGAGGACCTCCGACAGTTCCTCCGTGACCGAAAACCAACAGGGGCTTCTGCTACAGCCGCCCTGGCAGACGAGTATGCCAATAACAGGGCGCCTGAGCTGAAGAAGTCTGCCAGCAGCACCTGGAGAGGGGGTAAGCCCAGTCATGCCCCTGTTTCCCCGGCCCCTAGAACACAAGGGGTGTATCCCCCTGTTGCCCTCTCCAGGCAAGGACCAGACGTAAGACGTTGTCATCTATGCAACAAACCAGGACACTTTAGGGCTGAGTGTCCCCAGCGCCAAAAGACCCCATCCCAGTCCCAGAGAGCGCCCAATGTTTTGTGTGTGGGAGGGGGTGGTGGTAGGTCCCTGGACAACATCCAACCCGTCACCATAGGCCGTTCTGCGGTCATGGGACTGCGGGACACGGGCGCTGAACGAACACTGGTACGGCCTGAGGTGGTGTCCCCCCAGGACTTGGTACCAGGAAAGACTCTTTCCGTCTCCGGGGTTGGAGGCGTGGAGCCGGCACTTCCCGTTGCCATGGTGTATTTGGACTGGGGTGCCGGAAGGGGGATGCGGGAGGTGGGAGTAACGCCAAATATTCCCGCAAATGTTTTATTAGGGACCGACTTGGGGCGTCTAGTATCGCAGTATGTACCCTCTGAACCCCCAAGTTCGGCCCCCCAAGAGTGTATTGATTTGTCTGCTGCTAATGCCAACCATGTTGTATGTAGTGTGTGTCCTGCTGAGGAGGAGGGAGTGAAACCTGAGGGTAACACCTGCACAGACACAACACAAACAGGGTTAGTGAAAGCAGGTGGGGAGTGTGGGGATGCCCGCAGAGGTGCTCAGCCGGCGTGCCGTGACCTCTTGTCCTCCGGTGAGGGAGGGGGCGGGCAGGATTCTGTAGAGGGAAGCTCAGGGATGGAGAGGGGGGCAGCTACCGGCAGTGTAGGGCTCCCAGGGGTATCCAGGCTGCTGAGTATAGGCCCACTGCAGGGGGAGGAACAGGCCATGGGAGGTGGGGGTGTCCCAAGAGAGGAGCCGCCAGGTAAGACCCCAGGGCAGGAGTTCCCCACATCCGAGATGTCCAAAGGCCTAGGAAGCCTGCCTGATCGGGCGGCTTGGTCAGAAACAGAGGGGAAGCAGGCACTACCCACGGTCACAGCGGTCATAGCCGCTGTCACCAGGAGTGGGAGCGCCGGAGCCCAAGGAGCCTTGCAGAGGTCCGACGGCTTCCCCACTTCTGACCAAGTGTCTGCCGGGTCAGACAGCGGCCAGGTGACATGCCCGGAGGGGCTGACAGAGGATGTGGCAGTTTCGTCGATTCTGGCCACATCAAGTCAGGAATTTCAGGCTGCGTTGGAAGCAGACGACAGCCTGAAAGCTCTCAAGGAACAGGCGGCACAGCCTCCCATGGAGTCAGACTGCGAGCGTGTGGTCTGGGACCAGGGACGGCTGTACCGGGTAACGGTCCAGCAGGGTTCACCGGAGGCGTGGCCCAGGGACCGACAGTTAGTGGTACCCTATCCGTTCAGGGCGGAATTGTTGCGGATCGCACACGAGATTCCGATGGCCGGACACCTAGGGATCGCTAAAACCAAGGCCAGGATAGCTCAGCATTTCTACTGGCCTGGGATAGGAGCCGCGGTGGGTGCCTACTGCCGTTCGTGTGACACCTGTCAGAGGGTGGGGAAGGCGGGGCCGCGCCCCAAAGCCCCACTGGTAACTCTGCCAATCATCGAAGAGCCTTTCTCGAGGGTCGCTGTGGATCTTATTGGACCTCTGTCCACTCCCAGCCACTCCGGGAAATGCTTCATACTCACGGTAGTGGACTATGCCACCCGGTACCCGGAAGCGGTAGCTTTGTCGTCCATTCGGGCCGACAAGGTGGCTACCGCCTTACTGGAGATCTTCTCCAGAGTGGGTTTCCCCCAAGAAATGCTCACCGACCGAGGGACCCAGTTCATGTCGCGGCTGATGGAGTCCCTCTGTAAGCAAATGCAGGTGCAACATCTGGTGGCCAGCCCGTATCACCCACAGACTAATGGCCTGTGTGAGCGGTTCAATGGCACCTTAAAGCAGATGCTTAAGATGTTGGTCGACTCCCACGGGAGAGACTGGGAGCGTTACCTCCCACACCTCCTATTTGCTTACCGGGAGGTTCCGCAGGCCTCAACGGGGTTCTCCCCCTTTGAGCTCCTGTACGGGCGACGGGTACGGGGCCCCCTGGCTCTGGTGAAGGAAGCATGGGAAGGGGATTTGGCCACCCCCGAGGTGTCGGTCATCGAGTATGTCGTGCGCCACCGGGACAGGATGATGGCCTTGGCAAAGCTGGTGCAGGACAATATGGCCCAGGCCCAGGCCGACCAGAAGCGGTGGTACGACCAGAATGCTTGTGAGAGGACCTACCAGGTGGGTCAAAAGGTGTGGGTACTGGTCCCCGTACCACAGAACAAGCTTCAGGCAGCCTGGGAAGGTCCCTACTTCGTGCACCAGAAACTCAATGCCGTCACCTATCTGGTCACCCTGGATCACGCCCGTGGAAGGAGGAAGGCCTTCCACGTGAACATGATGAAGGCTCATCATGAGCGGGAAGCGACTGCCCACCCAGTGTGCAACCTTCCCGAGGAAGGAGAGGTAGAAACCCTCCTGGATCTGCTCACCCAAGCCAAGGCGGGTGGGTCCATCGAGGATGTGGGGGTTGGCCACCAGCTCACGGAGGACCAACGGTCCCAGCTGGGGACCACCCTGCACCCCTTCCGGGGGCTGTTCAGCAGCCTGCCCGGAAGGACTGAGATGGCTGTCCACGACGTGGACACTGGCGATCACCCGCCGATCCGGCGTTCAGCATATCGGGTCTCTTTCGAGGTGCAGGGAAACATGCGCCAAGAGATAGACGAGATGCTGAAGCTGGGGGTGATCCAGGCATCCAGCAGCGCGTGGGCCTCGCCTGTAGTCCTCGTACCAAAGAAGGACCGAACTACACGGTTCTGCGTGGACTACCGGGGGCTCAACGCTGTAACGGCCACCGATGCGTTCCCCATACCACGCATCGATGACCTGCTCGATCGGATGGCCGGGGCTAAGTACCTGACCATCATGGATCTGAGCCGGGGGTACTGGCAGATTCCTCTGACCCCGCGGCAAGGGAACGCTCTGCCTTTATCACCCCTTTTGGACTGTACGAGTCCACAGTGATGCCATTCGGCATGAAGAATGCCCCTGCCACTTTTCAGCGGATGGTCAATACGCTGCTTGAGGGACTTGAAGGGTACGCGGCTGCGTACTTGGACGATATTGCAGTCTTCAGTCCCACTTGGGAGGATCACCTAGAGCACCTGCGGCAGGTGCTCGGTCGGATCCACCGGGCAGGCTTGACCATCAAGCCGGAAAAGTGCCAGCTGGGCATGAGTGAGGTCCTCTACCTGGGTCACCGGGTAGGCGGGGGGGTTCTGAAGCCAGAACCGGGGAAAGTGGATGCCATCGCATCCTGGCCCACTCCTAGGACCAAAAAGCAGGTGATGTCCTTCTTGGGGACCGCCGGGTACTATAGGAGGTTCGTCCCACACTATAGCACCCTGGCCAAGCCCCTGACGGACCTCACCAAGAAGAAGCTGCCCGTCGCAGTCGACTGGACAGTCGCCTGCGAGACAGCTTTCGGGGCACTCAAGGCCGCCCTAAGTAGCTCCCCTGTACTGCAAGCTGCCTACTTCGACCGGCCGTTTGTGGTACAGACCGACGCCAGTGACTTTGGCCTCGGTGCTGTGCTAAGTCAGGTCAACACGACAGGCCAGGAACATCCTGTCTTGTACCTGAGCAGGAAGCTACTGCCCCGGGAGGTGGCTTACTCCACGGTGGAAAAAGAATGCCTGGCAATTGTATGGGCCCTGCAGCGTCTGCAGCCCTACTTGTACGGGAGCCATTTCACCGTGGAGACGGACCACAACCCCCTCAGCTGGTTACACACGGTCTCTGGGTCGAATGGCAGGTTGCTACGCTGGAGCCTCGCTCTCCAGCAGTACCACTTCTCCATTCGCCACAGAAGAGGCCGTGACCACGGTAACGCTGACGGGTTATCCCGGCAAGGGGAGGGTGCAGAAGGACGCACGGGGGAACACAGGAATGTGCTACCCCCTCGCGCCCTCGTATAGGGGGAGGTGTGATGAACCTGTAGCCGCCATCTTGGTAATGATAAATCATATCCAGGGATGGCCACACTTCAGCAGCCCCCACCCTTGGGACCTTCTGTTAAAACGTCAACTAGATAGTTTCCCCCATCCAGGGCCTACTTAACACTTGAATGCTAGGAGCTTCAAAGACTTCGAGAGGAAACACAGCCAGCAGGGGGGGGTTGCTTCGTCTATCTGTACCTGACCATTTGTCCCATAGGACTAGTTTCTTTGTCTGTCACAAGCATGGAGGCATAAGATATAGAAACATGAAAAGTACACGCATGTTGCGTGGGATGGGCCAATAAAAAAAATATCACGGCGTCCCGGAGCCATTGCGCACACAAGCCTCCGCGGTAGACGTTTGTACGTGCTCTGGAAGCCAAGATATAGCGCTGAGCCATTCCTGAGGACCGTATGGTATCATAATTGATATCAAAAGGTCGGTTACGGCGGCCCGAATCCATGGGAACCCCTGGGGGTATCATGAGACCATCCCAGAAGAAGTTATTGGGTTCCTTAGAATTTGGGCTTCTGATCGAAGTTAGACCTGAGGGTGGAGACTGAGCCAGCTGACCTCACCAGCAGTGGGCGGGACAGGGCAGGTAAGATAGCAGGACAGACAAGAGACAAGTCAGTTTTTGACCCAAGAGTGGTGTGCTGAACATCTGAGCACCAGCTGAGGCCACCAAGGGGAGGAGCAGTTTGACCATGCGGTGGTAGGCCTCAGCCTGTAACAAAGAACCGTGCCTGCGACCGCAGAATCCTCTCCCTGCGTCACAAGAAAATCAAGAAACCGGTAACTGATATGCTGTGGTGATTCTGTGTGTTGTATTCCATTGTTGTATAGTTTAGCCTGACCTTATACCTGTGTATATTTAGTTGTATATCGTGTATCTAGTGTATTATTATAATCAATTACCTCAAGTAATTGTGGGCCCGCCTTTTATTCTGCATAACGAACGCACGTCCGTGTGAGCTCGGCTCAAGCCAAAAACGCTACCCAGGGTTGGTTCCTGACCCGATATAGGCCCATTCACGGACTGGGCGTATATCTAAAATAGGGACTGGTGGCAGCATACCAACTGGGGATTGGGGAAGGCTAGTAGTGACGGTCGGAGGTTCAGATATATATATTCCTGGCGCGGCCAAGGAAGATATATATACCGCCCTCACTACAGAGGGCCCCGATACCCAGTAGGTTACAGGACAGTCTCTCTGGCGACCGCTTATCCTAGGTGCAGTTCCTTGACTGACCTGAGGCTAAGAGGGCGCTAGCGAGTTGTGCTGTGTAGTGACGTTGAAGGGATAACACACTACCGTGTTCCCTGCGCTGGTTGCAGCTACCTGGCACTACTTTCTCTAGGTGCAGTACCTTGACTGACCTGAGAGGTAAGGGGGCGCCAGAGAGCTGCACCCACCGGCCGGCTTTCATCACAGGAACACAGGCAGGATAGGGACCAGTACAGACTGGGACACAGGAACGGAGCCGCAGGTGCAGTAGACAAGCAGAGCAAAACCCGCAGGTGCGGTAGACAAGCAAAGCAGAGCAAAACCTTCAGGTGCGGTAAACAAGCAGAGCAGAGCAAAACCCGCAGGCGCGGTAGACAAGCAGAGCAGAGCAAAACCCGCAGGTGCGGTAGACAAGCAAAGCAGAGCAAAACCCGCAGGTGCGGTAGACAAGCAGAGCAGAGCAAAACCCGCAGGTGCGGTAGACAAGCAAAGCAGAGCAAAACCCGCAGGTGCGGTAGACAAGTAGAGCAGAGCAAAACCCGCAGGTGCGGTAGACAAGCAGAGCAGAGCAAAACCCGCAGGTGCGGTAGACAAGCAGAGCAGAGCAAAACCGCAGGTGCGGTGAACAAGCAGAGCGAAACCGCAGGTGCGGTGAACAAGCAGGGCAGAGCAAAACCGCAGGTGCGGTGAACAAGCACAACCAGATACACACAAGGTACTTACAATGAAGTAGCGAGTGTACACAAAACTCACAAACAGAAGTTCAGAGACAACGAGTTGGAGTTAGGTGCAGGTTCAGACACTGCAGGAAAAGGGAAGGTTCGGACATAGCGAGAAACAGGTAACGGGCTAGGACACAGTTCAGACAGGAACTGAACCAGGAATAAGATACAGGAACGAGCCTGGGAACAGCCCCCAGGGTGGCGGAGACAGACTAGAAGTCACAGATACAGGTAACAGGCCTGGGTATACAGCCCCCAGGGGCGGAAACAGACAAGATACAGGACGGTACCTGGCAACTCAGTTGCACAGAACACACTGAAGGAAAGTGTTGCTCAACCACCCCCTACTGGGTGGAGGGGGTTTAAGTATCCAGTGACTCACAGCAATAGGCTGGGGAGGCATTAGGAGTGCTCACACAGTAACTATAAGAATCAGGCAGTCACCGCCCTAACAATCAGACAAGAGACACAGCAGGTACTGGAGCAAAGTGTGCAGCCTGGATTGATGGGTAAGATGGCAGTCTTGCATGGTGGGAGGTGGTAAGCCATGCCAGCACTCCGCCAGGGATGTTACACCCAGTAATATAAGTATCCCGTCTCCTACTTAGTAATCACAACAGCCGTTCTCATCTATGTTCATAACAGTCTCAGCAGAATTCTGCACAGCCCCCCAGTATTCATACCATTAAACTTCACACTTGACTCTGTTTCCTATTAGTTTCAGTAGGACTTTTACTATGTAACCCTTCGCTAGTCACAAGATGACCCCATCCCCCAGTAGTCACGGCTGGACTTCCTCCAGCTAGCTTACCCACAGAAGTTACAGCACAGCCTCCTATCACTTGAGCCTAACCATTTACCTCTAAGACCAGTAGATTGGACAGGTTGCCATCTGTCAACCAGTTCATAAGACATTTGATTTTTGGACACATTACATGTAGAGAGAAAGTATAACACCTACGACCAGCCATGCATGGAAATAGAGAAACTACAACATTGTTATTGTGCACATTTTGTGTGTATATGTGTATGTATATATATATTACAGTGGGGAAAATAAGTATTTGATACACTGCCGATTTTGCAAGTTTCCCACCTACAATGAATGGAGGGGTCTGTAACTTTTATCATAGGTACACTTCAACTATGAGAGACCGAATCTAAAAAAAATGTATGATTTTACATAATTAATTTGCATTTTATTTCATGAAATAAGTATTTGATACAATAGAAAAACAACTTAATATTTGGTACAGAAACCTTTGTTTGCAATTACAGAGGTCAGACGTTTCCTGTAGTTCTTGACCAAGTTTGCACACACTGCAGCAGGGATTTTGGCCCACTCCTCCATACAAATCTTCTCCAGATCTTTCAGGTTTTGGGGCAGTCACTGGGCAACATTGAGTTTCAGCTCCCTCCAAAGATTTTCTATTGCGTTCACGTCTGGAGACTGGCTAGGCCACTCCAGGACCTTGAAATGCTTCCTACTGAGGCACTCCTTAGTAGGCTGTGTGTTTCTGGTTATTGTCATGCTGGAAGACCCAGCCTCGACCCATCTTCAATGTTCTTACTAAAGGAAGGAGATTGTTGGCCAAAATCTTGTGATACATGACCCCATCCATCCTCCCTTAAATACGATGCAGTCGTTCTGTCCCCTTTTCAGCAAAGCACCCACAAAGTATAATGTTTCCCCCACCATGCTTCACAGTTGGGACAGTGTTCTTAGGGTTGTACTCATCCTTTTTCTTCCTCCAAACACGGTGAGTGGAGTTGATACAAAAATGTTCTATTTTGGTCTCATCTGACCACATAACCTTCTCCCATGCCTCCTCTGGATCATCCAGATGGTCATTGGCGAACTTCAAACGGGCCTGGACATGTGCTGGCTTGAGCAGGGGGACCTTGCGTGCCCTGCAGGATTTTACTGCATGACAGCGCAGTGTGTTACTAACAGTAATGTTTGAGTCTGTGGTCCCAGCTTTCTTCAGGTCATTGACCAGGTCCTCCCGTGTAGTTCTGGGCTCATTCCTGACCTTTCTCAGAATCACCCTTAACCCATGAGGTGAGACCTTGCATGGAGCCCCAGACCAAGGAAGATTGACAGTCATCTTGTGTTTCTTCCATTTTCTAATTATTGTGCCAACAGTTGTTGCCTTCTCACTAAGCTGCTTGCATGTTGTCCTGTAGCCCATCCCAGCCTTGTGCACGTCTACAATTTTATCCCTGGTGTCCTTAGACAGCTCTTTGGTCTTGGCCATGGTGGAGAGGTTGGAGTGTGATTGATTAAGTGTGTGGACAGGTGTCTTTTATACAGGTAATGAGTTCAAACAGGTGCAATTAATACAGGTAATGAGTGCAGAGTAGGAGGGCTTCTTAAAGAAACACTAACAGGTCTGTTAGAGCCAGAATTCTTGCTGGTTGGTAGGTGATCAAATATTTATACCATGGAATAAAATGCAATTTAATTATTTAAAAATCATACAATGTGATTTTCTAGTTTTTATTTTTAGATTCTGTCTCTCACACGTAAAGTGTACCTACGATAAAAATTACAGACCCCTCCATTTTTTGTAGGTGGGAAAACTAATATATATATATATATATATAAGTTTTGTGATATGCAGCAGCTTGTGACATGATTGATGATCTATGTAGCTGCCCGGGCTCAGACCTTGTACTATTAATATTGGAATAATAGGAGAACTCGCCCAAGGCGATACCATATTATGATATAATATTACGTCACAGTCACGTCCCTTGCAGTGAATGTAATCACTATATGTAAAGCAAACAGAAGCCTCTGTGTACAGTCAGCACCTACCTATATTTATACAAGGATCCTTTGTGCCCGTCTTTTCATTTTAGGCCAAACTACTAATTGTAATTTCTTCCTGTGTAAATGTATGTATGAAGGCCGGTCTGCTCATTAGCTCAGGCCTGGGTCTGTGGAGTCTGCACTGTACATGTGTTATATCATGAGTCCATGTGATTACATGCTGTATATTGTGGATATAACTGGGCACTCAGACAGTACCAAGTTCTATCTACACTAGTTGCGGGCTGGAAACCCTACTTGGGCACATCTTTACACAATTGGAGAGCCGTATATTCTTCAGTTACATGCTGGATATTGATAAAACAAACCAACTTGAACTGCGCTAAAAAGGTAATTGTGAAAAGAAGGATGCGAGGAGGCTGTGACCGGCCGGCACCATACCAAACACCCTTCATTTGCAATTATAGCGTAGATCCAACTCCTAGGATTCCTCGCGTCCTCAACAAACCACTTCTCAGAAGGGATCGTTACCATCTTACATCGCAGACAGATAAGGGTAAGGGGGGATGTTTCACAACCTCCTCACATCCTTCTTTTCACAATTACCTTTTTAGCGCAGTTCAAGTTTGTTTTATTGATTTAATTGGACTTAATCCTGCTCGTACCTAGGCAAAAGGTGCCTTTGAATATGCTGCTTTAATAAAGGGGACAGGAGGTGGCGCTAGTGCAAATCCTTTTTCATGCATGCTGGATATTATCATCAGACCTACATCTCCTACAGTTCATCTCCATCCCAATGATCAAACTGTGTTCTCCAAAATGTTCCTCATCTCTTAAAGGGAATCTGTCATCAGGTTTTTTTGTTTTATTTAATCTGAAAGTCCCCTGGACGAAGCATTTCCTGTGCGAAACGCGCGTCGGGTGTGTGGTGGGTGCTTGGACCTCAGACCTACGCTCCTTGGTAAATATAGTTATTTTCTATGGTTATACTGGGTAGTTTCTATAGGAGTTTTCTTATCCATATATGCAGCTCCACTTGGATATTGTGCACAAAATAGTTACTTACCCATATTTACCTATATTCATGTCCAGATTGAACTATTCTATGCATTTATGTATTTATATTTATTATCTCTCTATATGTGGTTTGCCATTTATGTATTTAATTCTGCTTAATCACTTTAATATGTAAAGCTTTATCATACCATATACTTGATGTCATACATCTACCTGTTGATATTGGTTACTCCATACATTATTTAGGTCCAGGTGTTCCACCTTTCTGTCATCTGTGGTGTGCCTTGTTTTTATTTTGTGCATTTGTGTCTTTTATATGTTTTTAATAAAGTCTTGGCAATTTTCAACTTGGGCCATGTAGTTGATTGTTGCTTTAATTATATTGGTGTTGTTAATCTGAAAGTTGTATTATGTAGAGACCGTGATTCCTGCAATGTGTCTCTTACTGGGCTTCTTGCTGCAGTTTTGATCAAATCACTTATTAAAGGCATTGTTTACTACTTGGGCAACCCCTTCTCAATCCGTATGTTTGCCCTCGGTAAGATATTAAGGGCGCAGACAGATGGCCACAGTTCTCGTGTGAGGATCGCATCGCAGTGCACGGACTGGCTCGGCACCTCTTCTGACCTGAGCGTGACAATGTGATGTATTTCTGTACAGCTGTCATGCTCAGGTCAGGAGAGCTGAAGGTCAGTCCCAGGATTGTGATGTGATCCTCGAACCAGAAATACGGCCACCTGTCTGCCCCCTAACACTTATACTTACCTCCGGTCCTCGCACCGTTCCGGCGGTATGAGCACTGGCTCTCCTGGGGATCCCGTAACATTGTTATGTCATGCAATCCCTGCGGCTAGATTGCGGCTAGATAGAGGTCGCTTCACTTTCCCCACCTTCTGACATAGGAAGTGAGAGAACAGCACGGATTGAGAAGTGGTGGTCTGAGTAGTAGTGAACAATCCCTTTAAAAGTTGCACATTACTCAATGAAGACCTGTAAAGAGTGAAGTGTGCTTTTATGCTGTTTGCGTCTCCAGTTTTGATTGACAACCCCTTGGCCACTGTAAGGAGAGGCCATCAATATTATAGTCCTGAAGACTATAGACGTGTTTATGGCTTATGCTTAGAACAGTCGATCAGTGTGTGATTGGTGAGGGTCTGACCCCAGGGACCACCAGTTTTGAGCAGATTGGAGGATCCATAGTACTTCTTTTTTCATCAGAAGCATCAGTGCTTCCTTACCTGCCCCCTATCTGGTGCTGCAGCTCTTCTATGGACAGGCTTTTTTGTTGTTACTTTTTTCTGTATCCACTTTATATTTTGGTCTTTTAGTTACAAATCTGCATTTTTTTAACTTTTATTTCAAAATATGTTAATGAAGAGATAGTGTACTGGATTTGGGCAGCATATTGACATTTTTCTCACAATTTTCCCCGACTTGCATGCTGTAGCCCAATGACTGTCTCCCCTAGGCTTTGTTTGCTACGTGCACAAGGCCTTTTAGTGTTATGGCACTTTGGCATTTAGATTTTATAGTGCAATTAGCTTTTATCTGACTTGACTTCTGACCAGCAATTTCATGCAGTCGAAATAAGTTTTACATCCAGCAATTAAATGATATAGTCGCTTGTTATACACATGGTAGAGATTGTCAGGATACAATCCCATTAACCCACAGTAACTGAATGAAATCAAAAAAGCGTCTTTCTCTTTAATCTTGCAGGATATTCAGCATTGCATTGTGCTGCAGCATGGGGGCGGCTGGATGTATTAAAGGCACTTGTCGAGTTAGGAGTTGACATCTCTCTCCTCAATTTCCGTGGCGAAAAGGCAGGTGATATAGCGACCAGATACAACAAGACAGATTGTGTAGAGTTCCTAACATGGGCGGGTAAGTGCTCTAACCTGGGTAATCAGCAAGTATGCATCAAGCAATATGATTCCTACCACAATGGACTATTCTAATATTCCTGACCAGCAATCTGTAACCTTTCTGTTATCTGGCACATTAAAGGCTGCCCTCTGAAAGTTATGGGCCTCATACAATGAAATTGCCAGAACCTGGAAACTTTCACCATTGGCCAACTGTATAAAAAATGTAACATTGGATTTCTATAGTTTATTAACACATAATAATATTATATATACAGTGGGGAAAATAAGTATTTGATACTTTGCCAATTTTGCAAGTTTTCCCACCTACAAAGAATGGAGAAGTCTGTAATGTGAAAAAAACACTATTAACCTGCAGATTAACCAAATATCTACCGGTTAATAGCGTTTTTTCACGTGACAGGGTCCCTTTAAAGCGAACCCTTTCTGCAGGATTTAGCCCTATAAACTAAAGGCATGACTATAATGGCACTGTGATGCTGATTAATCTGATACCTGATGTGGAGGGATCCGCTGAGTGGTTGTTTAATACTCACCTTATGAATTTTTCACAAAATTACATCTTATGTGCTTCGGGGTGGGACGTTGTAGCAGGGTCTTCTCGTTCTCCGCCCCCCACCAGCCTCCTCTGTTCCTGACGGCGGTGGTGGTGAATTTTAAAAAGGATCCAGGTCACTGAATAATCAGTGACCTGCACAATAAACAGAGGAGGGGATGGGGGCAGAGAATGAGAAGAAGACACTGCCCCCACGTCCCACCCCGAAGCAAACAAGACGTAATTTTCTGAAAACTTCATAAGGTGAGTATTAAACAACCACTCAGCGGATCCCTCCACATCAGGTATCATATTAATTAGCATCACAGCGCCTTTATAGCCATGCTTTTGGTTTATAGGGCTAAATCCTGATGACAGGTTCGCTTTAAGGTGAAATGAGAATTTTGGTTTGCCGAAAAGATCATCATTCTCGGCAGCACATCATCATGTGTAAACAGAACTTGTGCTGCCGAGAACAATAGCAGCATATACACTCTGTACGCTCTATTACAGATTGAGCTGACTGTGCTATTAAATGACCCCCCAATCAACAAACATGCTGATGATCAGTAGACATTAAACTCTGCAAGTCGGATGGTGTAAACCCACCATTACCACCCACCCATCACAGCAGAATGTTTTTCCTTCCATAGACGATGGAATAATCACACCGAGCTAATGAAAAAGGCAGTAATGTGATGTGCAGCGAGCCCCATCCTCAGATCAATAAGACATCTCCCCAATGACTGATGTGCTGAGAAGGTCATGCTTTATTCTCATATGGGTATCTCTCTTATAGTCATTTTCTACAGGAACATTTTACAGGATGTTCACTGCCTGTTATTTCTAAATGTACAGGGTCCACACCGGATTTATGCAGTTCAACCACTAATGTGTTTTCTGCGATCTGCCGAATAATATCGTTGAGTTCAATCGTCATGTCCACACAGTCTGATACTGATACATTGTACTCGATGTAGAAGCTGTAGACGCCATCCTGAAACGAGAAATGATGGTAAGACGAGTGAGTCATTAGGTCTGCTTGGAAATTATCTAAACATCGTACAAATGATTCAGAAAGTTGGATTTATTGGGCGGGTTAATTTGACCTTAATTTTAAGCAATAGCACCTAAGAAATGTAAGATTATCAGACGTTCTGGATTGTTAGGCTTCCTGGGTTGTCAGACATTCTGGATTGTCAGGCTTTCTGGATGGTCAGACTTTCTGGATTGTCAAACGTTCTGGATTGTCAGGCTTTCTGGATTGTCAGACTTTCTGGATTGTCAGGCTTTCTGGATTGTCAGGCTTTCTGGATTGTCAGGCTTTCTGGGTTGTCAGACTTTCTGGGTTGTCAGGCTTTCTGGATTGTCAGGCTTTCTGGGTTGTCAGGCTTTCTGGGTTGTCAGGCTTTCTGGGTTGTCAGGCTTCCTAGGTAGTCAGACGTTCTGGATTGTCAAACGTTCTGGATTGTCAGGCTTTCTGGATTGTCATACTTTCTGGATTGTCAGGCTTTCTGGGTTGTCAGGCTTTCTGGATTGTCAGGCTTTCTGGATTGTCAGGCCTCCTAGGTTGTCAGACGTTCTGGATTGTCAGGCTTCCTAGGTTGTCAGACATTCTGGATTGTCAGGCTTTCTGGATTGTCAGGCTTTCTGGGTTGTCAGGCTTTCTGGGTTGTCAGGCTTTCTGGATTGTCAGGCTTTCTGGATTGTCATGCTTTCTGGGTTGTCAGGCTTTCTGGGTTGTCAGACTTTCTGGATTGTCAGGCTTTCTGGGTTGTCAGGCTTTCTGGATTGTCAGGCTTTCTGGGTTGTCAGGCTTTCTGGGTTGTCAGACTTTCTGGATTGTCAGGCTTTCTGGGTTGTCAGGCTTTCTGGATTGTCAGGCTTCCTGAGTTGTCAGGCTTTCTGGATTGTCAGGCTTCCTGAGTTGTCAGGCTTTCTGGATTGTCAGGCTTCCTAGGTTGTCAGACGTTCTGGATTGTCAAACGTTCTGGATTGTCAAACGTTCTGGATTGTCAGGCTTCCTAGGTTGTCAGACGTTCTGGATTGTCAGGCTTTCTGGATTGTCAGGCTTTCTGGATTGTCAGGCTTCCTAGGTTGTCAAACGTTCTGGATTGTCAAACATTCTGGATTGTCAGGCTTCCTAGGTTGTCAGACGTTCTGGATTGTCAGGCTTCCTGGATTGTCAAACGTTCTGGATTGTCAAACGTTCTGGATTGTCATACTTTCTGGGTTGTCAGGCTTTCTGGATTGTCAGGCTTTCTGGATTGTCAAGCTTTCTGGGTTGTCAGGCTTTCTGGATTGTCAGGCTTTCTGGATTGTCAGGCTTTCTGGGTTGTCAGGCTTTCTGGATTGTCATGCTTTCTGAGTTGTCAGGCTTTCTGGATTGTCAGGCTTTCTGGATTGTCAGGCTTTCTGGGTTGTCAGGCTTTCTGGGTTGTCGGGCTTCCTGGGTTGTCAGACGTTCTGGATTGTCAGGCTTTCTGGGTTGTCAGGCTTTCTGGGTTTTCAGGCTTTCTGGGTTTTCAGGCTTTCTGGGTTGTCAGGCGTTCTGGATTGTCAAACGTTCTGGATTGTCAGGCTTCCTAGGTTGTCAGACGTTCTGGATTGTCAGGCTTTCTGGATTGTCAGGCTTTCTGGGTTGTCAGACTTTGTTATATACTAAACACTAAATGATCTTTGTGCCATTTCTCGACCTTTGACTATAGGATGTCAGTTTTCAGCTAGCTTTTTTTCTACAGAATTGTATCGAAGCGGTAACGTTTCTCCTTGTGGAGAGTGACATGTTAAGCATTTTGGCTATTATCCTAAGTCATGTGACAAGGCTCGTTAAAGGGTCGATATTGACTTTTAGGATTGCTACTTCCTATAGGTGGCGCTAGAGTTCTAGTCCTCTGAAGAGACAATTTTCATATTTCTACAGAATTGTAAGAATTAATGCATTTCCATTTGGGTCTGAACTTTGGGACATATGAGTCCAATTATCGGAGCAGTTAATATTTAGGTGCATATTTTTTGGGGGCCTGGAATGGCCATGTTATGACTGAACCAAGTTCATATTCTGTTTTACAATGGAGGTCTTGTCATTGTTAAAGGGGTTGTACAGGATTAGTAAAAACATATTCACTTTCTTAGGGCTCATTTACACATCCAATTTTTACACGTACAGGAAAAACAGACCGATTAGTTTGATCAGAGTGTTGGCCGAATGTCATCAGTTTTTTTTGGCTGTGGAGAAAAAAAAAGTTACTCCACCTTCCCCGATCTGACAGTTTGTGAAAATAGGACTGCACACAGATGACATCCGATTTTTATTTTCATGGACCCATACAGTGTAGAATTTGAACTGACGCTCGGACCAAAATAAAATCGGACATGTCTCCAATATTTTTCACAGACCACTTGGTCCGAGGAAATAAATCAAGACATGTGAGCAGCCCCATAAACAATCATAAGTATGAGTGCTATCCATGAAAAACACGGAGAGCACTCATTGGAGAAAATCTTATATGTGAACAAGTTTACAGCTCTCAGAGCCAAAGGTTGGAGCCTCTATTCACCACTGCGGCTCTTTAATGAGGGCCATCACCTAATGAGAGCGGCATCTAAAGGTTCAAATACCACCTCCGACCGCGACCATTAAACAGTTGCTGATCAGCTACATACAAGCCGATCGGCCGGTCGTTTAATGGCCTGTTTGACCGCCAGAATTCTATGTGCACAGAATGATCGTTAATATGACTGTTCTGTGCTCATCACCTGTTTACACAGGGTGCTGCCAATAGCAATGATTTTAATGCCAGCGTGAACGATCCAACCACCAACATTAATGATCCAATGAACCCACGCACAAGTTTTTTATTTGTTCATGTTCGCACAAGTCGATAATTGGTGAACAAGCGTTCTAACAAATACTCATTGCTGATTATCAGCTCATCTAAATGGGCCTTAGGCATCTAATTAATCAAATCAGTATCGAGCTCTGCACTGATGAGGGGCAAAAGCCACGAAACAACTCTATGTAAATGTTTTTTTTTTCCTTTTAGGCTTGACTGATATGAGATAGCTTTCTTCTAGAGGAGAGATAATATGGCCACTTTTGTCCTATTGAGCATCTCCCTGTAAATAAGTCTGCATAGACTACTACATCTCATTAATGAGAGCCTTTTCCTGTTGAGCTGCAGCTCACTAACAAGTACCTAGCTCAGCACTAATGAGGGGCAAAAACCCTGAAGAAGCTGTCTCTGGATGGGTTTCCTTTCCTATTTTGGAGGAGTCTCTGGTATGAATGAGATTATATTTTTTTTCATTCTAGAGGAGAACTAATTTGTAAACGTTTGTTCCATTGCCTATCATAAGTCTGTATTCCCCAATGTGTCTCTTTAATGAGAGTTTTAAAGCAGAGTCTTAGTAAGGGGGAAAGGAAAAGCTCAAAAGCTGATGAAAGGGACTGGCGAGCAGTAACTTATTGATGACTTATCTGTAGGACAGGTCATCGATATGAGATCGGTGGTGGTCCCATACCCAGCACCCCCATTGATTAGCTGAATTGTGCCCTGACAACGACCGGAAATAAGCGATATACGTGGTGTAACAGCAGATCCATATGTTGTTTAGTGGTTTCTACTGACAGTTTTCTGCTGATCAGTGAGGGTGCAGATGGCGCACCCCCACCAATCTCATATTACGGACCAATCCTGCAGATAATTCATCATCAGTTCAGTCCTGGACAACCCCTTTAAGCAGTGTAATTCATTGTTACATTCAGAAGACATCTAATCCCCAGGAGCTCAATGGCAGGTAAGGCCAAAGGATGCAGAACACCAAACTTACTCTGCGCAGTGACGTGAGAACTATTGATGCAAAAAGGTGGAGAGTTTGTGCAGTGTGGTAATATATGTCCAATGCTGTAAGACGCTGTACACACAGATTACATACAGTCACACGTGATTTACTATCATGGTGCACACGCTGCTTCCTCTGAGTTAGTCATACATTGGGTAACATGCTTTTCTGTGTTTCTGATCACTCCTTTCTCTCCTTTGTCTGTTTGACCTTATTTGTAACCTTAATATTATTTTTGAGAAGACAAAAAGTCCCACTTGCAATGATGATTAACAGGACGTGGTATTACAAAAATGTATTCTTATACCATTGGCCTAGATTATCTATGGAAATGACGACTTCACAATCTAGAGGAACTGGAGAGAAATGTTAATAGTCACAGTTGTTTCCAAAGGCAGAAACTCATTAAAGGGAATCTATCAGCAGATTTGCTATCTCATATGAGAGCAGCCTAATATAGGAAAAGAGACCCTGATTCCAGCGATGTATCACTTAGTTTACTGGGTGCAGCAGGTGTTTTTAGATGTAGCAGAGCTCAGAAAGCTTCCGCCGCCAATACCACGGCTTTCTGTGTGCCTTGTCTATTGACAGTGAGCTTCTAATCAGTCCTGGGGGCGGAGTTGAACCAGGTCTCACAAGGGCACCAGTCCAGGCAGTGATAATCTCCAGCTGATAAAGCACTCATTATATGTACACCTCACAGCCTAATAAGTGACACATCTCTGAAATCAGTGTCTCAGCCCCTACCTCATGCTGCCCTTGGATTACATGGCAAAAACCTTCTCACATATTCCCTTTAAATTGACACTTTAATGTTACCATTGGGGTCATAAGTATCTTAGGGGGGAGTATGATGGCTAAATATGTGGCTCATCCATTTAAAGGGTTTTTTCCGAGACTTTAACACTGGTGGCCTATCCTGTTCCTGGTGTCGGCCAGAACTGCTCAGTTACGGAACTGCACAGCACAGGTCCATCAATGGACTAGTGGCCACGGCCGGGTACTGCACATCCGCCCATATTGATTTCATGTTTATGATTTATTGAAAATGATAAAGAAAATGATTGCCTTCTAATGGTGTATGTATTCTACAGACTTTCTTGAATGTCCTTGTAGTTTTCCCTGCAAGGATCCAGGAGTCACACTAAGATGCAGTTACTTTAATTGATTTTGTGGCCCCAATAACTAACAGACAGTGTAATACAGAGGCTATAAGAGGAAAATGGTGCAACATTTTTAATGAAAACCAATTGCAAAAATGATTTTTAGCTCCAATCGCTTGAAGTTAAGTAAGAAAAAAAAATGTGGACAACCCCTTTAAAGGGAATCTGTCAGTATGTTTTTGCTATGTAATCTGACAGCTGCATGATGAAGAGGCAGTGATCCTGATTCCAGCAATGTATTACTTGCTGATCTGCATGTTGTCATTTTGATACAACCACTGTTTTCTCTTCTGCAGAGCTTTGGATCCTGAGCTGTGTATAACCCCACCTCACCCCAATGATTGCCAGCTTAAACTGTACATTGACAGTAATCTGCTAATCAGTGGTGGAGGCCTGATTGGACCAGGAAGCACAAAAGACATCTAGTGATAATTTCCTGCTGATAAAACATTGATTTTGTTGAAATAACAACAAACAGCCGAGTAAGTGTTATATTTCTGGACTCGGGGTCTTTGCTCTTACATCAAGCTTCTCTCAGATTGCATAACATAAACCTCCTGACAGATTCCCTTTAAATGGAAGGCAGCTGAATCCACCAATTTTGGCGTGATTGGCCTATTTAATGTGTATGTCAGTGTCGTAATCGCCCTCTGACTGAGGATGATGATGAAAAGAAGGATCAGGCACATTGGATCTTAATATATCTGATCCCTTGTACCATTGGGAGATAAGTCACTGTCACAGGTGTTGGGCAATGGCTTAGCCCCTCTCCACATTGAAAATACTTGCACTCTCGGCTGAGCGTTCAAGTTGGGGCCCGGAGGAATAGCTGTTGGCCAAACGAGCCTCCAGCCAACAGCTATATATGTGTATGGTCAGCATTAATACTGCTCCACATGTCAGTTGCAAAGGTATATAGCTTGAAGCAGTGATATTAAAGGGAATCTGTCAGCAGGTTTTTGATAACTCATCTGAGAGCAGCCTGATGTAGGCAAAGAGACGCTGAATCCAACGATGTATCACTTAGATGACTTGGTGCAGCGGTTCTGACACAATCTGAGCTTTTAGATTTAGAATGAAGCAGAGCTGAGAAAGCTAACCCCGCCCACACCAGGCTCTGTATGTACAATGTCCATAGGCAGTGATCTGCCTATCACAGGAGGGGGCGTTGCCAGACTAGTCCTGCAAGGTTAATCTCTTAGTGATAAATCTTCACAGTTAGTACACAACAGCAAGCACTTTAACAAGTGACACATCACTGAATTCTGTGTTTCAGCCTCTCTCTTGCTGTCTTCAGATTACATAGCGAAAACCTGCTGACAGATTCCCTTTAAAGAAGGGCAGGGCTCTGGCGGACAGCTGTGGCTGGTGTGTGACAGCATAGTACTGGGGCAGGCAGTATGGCAGCCACTATAGCGGATGTCCGTGGTATTGTACTCCGCACCTGAAGTTGCTTCTCACCATTAAAGGAACCTCTGTTACTTTTCTTACCTTGAGTTGAGGCTTTCTCCAATGTCTTCTATAATAGGAGGCCGCTGATAACAAAATGATCAACAGGACAATACAAGATACATAAAATATTACAACAGATGTGGGCATGCTGTATATCTGCCAAAAAATCCACCGCAGGTGATCAAGCATTTCGGAAAGATGAGAACTGGAAGCTTTTGTATGAGGTTCTTTGTTTTCTAATTCTTCTGGAAATAAGTCTAATCCAATAGTGAGCCATAATGGACGGTCACAAACTGCTGAACGGAAACGACATGGTGGAAACATCTTAAAATTGAAAGCATCTGCTTGTTACTACAGGATTTTGAGCATCGTGTTCTCTTTGTGATGTCACAGATACCAGCGAGGCTTTGTGTTCCATGTCATAATTTCCTATGGTTGACTATGGTAAAACCAGCCATGTTCTCTGAAATGGCAGCATGGTGGGCCGTGGTTAGCACTGTTACCTTGCCGTGCTGAGGTCCTGGGTAGAGATGAGCCAACCCGAGCTGCAAAGTTCAGGGTTCGTACCGGACCTGTCCAGTACTTAAAGGGGGTTTTCCCACAAAAAAAAAGTTCATTTTAATCAATAGATCTTGGAATAATAATAAGTTCTACAATTGGATGTGTTTAAATATAATGTTCCTGTGCTGAGATAATCTTATAAATGTGCCCCTGCTGTGTACTGTGTAATGGCTGTGTCTGACCGTACAGGAACATGGTCTGATCATACCACAGCTTCTGGGTGGGGGAGGAAGCAAAAGAGTATACAGACATTACAGCACGGGATCACAGCAGATTCTTTTTGTGAGGTAAAACATTTCCCTGCCTGTTTTTAAGTAATGTTTTACTTCAAAGAATCAGCTGTGATCCCCTGTTGTCCTGTCTGTATACTCTTTTGCGTCCTCCCTGCCCAGGAGCTGTGGTATGATCAGACCATGTCCCTGTACAGTCAGACACAGCCATTACACAGTACACAGCAGGGGCACATTTATAATATCTCAGCACAGGAACATTTTATTTAAACACATCCAATTGTGGATCTTATTATTATTCCAAGATCTGTTGATTAAAAAGAACTTTTGTTCGTGGGAAAACCCTTTTAACTCTGAACACAGACTTCTCCCGGAAGTCTGTTTTAGTGTTCAGAGTTCCGGGAGGAGGGAGAGAGAATTTCCCAACAACAAAGTTTGGGTCACCATTGATTTCTATGGGGTTTGGGTTCTGGTTAAAGTTCGGGTACCAGAGACGAACTTTCGAACCCGAACTTCCATGGGTCCGCTCATCCATAGTCCTGGATTCATTTCCTGGGAAAATGTCCTATTGTTTAAATCAACTTTTTGTGTTTAAAGTATATTTTTTAAATATTTTCGCTAATTTCTTTTTCCATATCACAATCTATAATAATAATTAGAAATCTTGCAATTCTCACACTGGACCAGTGGGACTATTTTAGACTTTAACTTGTTGTTTCAGGAAATCCACATGTATAGTGGCAGCAATAGGCAGACTCAGACCCTATTTTCTGTATCGAAGCTTCTAATGAGCGAGTGCAAACATTTTTGTGAAGGGAGGGGAAGCAGAGTCAGCTTTGACATCACCTATTGGGAGTGGTGGATCCTGTGTTATCAGCTGTGTATAGAAGTGTTACCTGTCTTTGTAATCCTGACTTTGATGACAATGAGACTGCTGAAAACTCTTCCTGAAGGAAAGTGGAGTCTAAAATAGCCCCAGTAGCCACTGTGACAATTGTAAGCTTTTTTTTTAATACAGATTGTGAGATGAAAGGTGTGCATTTTCTGAATTTCTTTAATTTATGTACATACAGTAGCTTAATAGCTTATATATTTATAGTCAGGGGAAGGGATCAAGAAAATCCTTACGGGATCACCAGAACAGGTTCTAGTCTAACTGGTGTAAATATATGTATACCGGGTGAAGCGGATATACAGCCTTGGGCTTGGAACCGTAGTTGATTCACATAACGTACTACAATAGAGAGAAGAAGACAACTGCGATGCCAAGTAAAGAAACCTCCGGCAACAAACTGATCAGCTTCTATGTGCATTTACTATTTCAGTACCAGTTGGATGCCATGTCATTGTAACACATTTTTGGACAGTGTTGCAACCGGGAAATGCGTAGTGTCAGTTTGAATGGCGGCGTAGCCTTCCTGTTGTCACATCCACTTGTGAGACAGATCTACTGAAACACTGTTCATTAACTAACAAGCCTGGGACACTGTGCTGAGTTGTGACTTATTCCTGGTTCTTTAGTAAAAAAATAAAAGTATAAAAATAAAAGCGTTTTAATAACTGATGAGGGTTAGAGATTTTGGTGTACTGTTTTAGGTAATTTTCTAATTATGAATTGGAAATTGTTTTTTTGTTACAGAAGCTAGATTGGCCCTGAAGTCTTACATCAGCTTTATCCAGCAGACAATTGCTGACCCTGAAAAAGTTCATGGAAAACTTAATAAAGGGGACAAGGTTTGTGATCATAAAAGCTTTAGTTGGGGTGTATTAATGAGTTGTCTGATAACATATCTGGCCAACAAAACTATTAAACTTTTAAGGGGTGGTCCGAAATACAAATTAACTTTCATCCTAAAGACCTCTCTCTTTAATGTCTTAATCTAATCTATTTTCTAATATACTTTAAGGCTGTGTGCCCACGATACGTTTAAGCGTTTCTGCAGCGGCAAAAACGCTTGGTAGAAGGCCTGCGATGTTCCCCAATGATAATCCGCATGTGCTGTGCACATGCTGCGGAAATTTCCGCTGCGGATTATCATTGCGGAAAAAAATGCAGCACTACCAATTATCTTGCGGAAGCGCTGCGTTTTCGCCGCCATTGACTTGCATTAGAAAGCATGTAATCCGCATCATTGGATCTGTACATGCAGATTCCATGCGTTTCAATGTGCGGATGGTACCCGGGTCTAGAGGAGAGGAGACTCTCCTCCGGCCCCGGGTACCATAGAACCTGTAAAAAAAATAATAAAATAAATATTATATTTACCTTCTGATGGCCCGCGGTGCGCTTGTCTTCGCTTGCGGGCAGATCGCGGTGGACTAAAGGACCTGCGCTGACGTCATTTGGTCATGTGACGGCAGGTCCTTCAGTGTAGTGTACCACGAGCTGCTGGCAGCCAGGACGGAGCGAAGCAAGACTCCGGGGGGGCCATCAGAAGGTAAGTATAGATTTATTTTTTTACATTCTTTGGGGTAACACTATATAAATCCATGCCGGTTGCATGGATTTATATAGTGTGACCAAGTTGTCAAGCACTTTCCAAGTGATGCTAAAATCGCTTGGAAAGCGCTTGTCAACCCGCATGCAGAAATGCATGTGAAGAACGCTTCACATCCGCATGTCCCTGGCAGGAAAAACGCATGTACAATCCGCATGCGTTTTTTTCTGCCAGGGAGATGCAGAAACGCTCAGGAAAAAATCCGGAGCATTTCTGCATCGTGGGCACATAGGGAATTTTTAATTAGGCTGTCACAGGTGTGTCAGAGGTGACAGACAGTCGCCCTGCAGTGGGTTGCAAGAGATCTCTGCATTTAGCATTGCAGACAGCTTCTTAGATAAGAGGCTGTCTTTAGGACCGAGCGGCTACCTCTCTCTTGCTAATTAGCTCTCTGGCCTGGGTGTATAGATACCTGGTGTGTCTGAGAGGGAGTCGCCAGCTATACTCATTTCTACTTGTGAAGCTTAGCAGGAGCAGTACTTCATCTGTGGAGCTTGAGGCCGCGTGCATATTTGGAGTCTGCTAAAAGCTAAGCAATTTCCCCATTTTGTCTTCCTTTGTTGTCTTTAGTGTTTAGTAGAGGTTGACTACTGCTCACCTCCTTCCATCCCTAGCCATACGCCAGGGAAAGTAGGGCGAGGCTTGCGTGCGGCGATTGCCGAAGAGGCAATATAGGGATGTTAGTTGAGACAGGGTGACGCTAGACCAGACTAGGTCTCCACTTCCCTCTTTCTCTAGTGTCTGGGCTCTCTCAACCTTTTCCCTCTGTGTTGCACTTACACCTGGCGTGACATTATCCTTCCGCAACTACACCAACTGCTTTTCTTTTTTTTTCCTACTTCCTTTTGTGATTATGCTTTGAGAATTCCCAGTGCATGTTGGGATACGCAAATGAAGCGTCATCAGGGGGCAGAGGCTGCAGTCACTGCCGCAGCCCCTGCCCTCTCCCTGAAACGAAGCGTCATCGGTTCAGAGGCAGCAGCCCTTGCCTGTCCTTGAAAAGAACAGTCATCAGTGCCTTTAGTTTCAGTGGCTGCTCTGTCACTGTGATCTGAACAATGACAGTGTGCTCTTTTGCTGGCTCAGATCAGTAGTAACGAGCCGGCAACATGGCGCATTGTCAATGCTCGTTGTAAGACGAATACCCAGCTGGCAGAGACTAGAGCCCACACAAGTGATGTCACTTGTAGGAACAGCGCTGGTCTCTAAATGCCAGGTATTCTTACAACGTGCACTGACAGTGCACTCAGTTGCGAGCTTGTTACTACAGATCTGAGTCGGAAACAGAGCGCACTGTCATTGTACACATCGCACAGTGACAGAGCAGGGACTAGCTAAGCCCCTGACTGATGTCACTTTGTTTCAGGGAGAGGGCAGGGGCTGGGACTGTGACCGCAGCCTCTACCTCCAGATAAGTATCCTAACATGCACTGGGAATTCTCAAAGCGTAATCAAAAAGGAAGTAGAAAAAAAAACAGATAGTGTAGTTAGGGAAATTATTCTGTCACCAGACAATGTTCCAAAACATGCAGCTAATGTCATTAGCACTATCTTCAGCATTTAGAAAAACAAGGAGCCCTGGAAGTGATTATATGGCCCCACAGAACCTTGATCTCATAAAGTCTGTGTGAGATTACATGAAAAGACAGAAGGATTTGCACAAGCGACATCCACAGAAGATCTGTGGTTATTTCCCCAAGATGCTTGGCACAACCTCCCTGCTGATTTCCTTCAAAATTTTGTACAAATGTACCTAGAATTTATGCTGTTTTGAAGGAAAAGAGCTATTACACCAAATATTGATTTGAAATACTTTTTTGTTCATTCACTTTGCATTCGTTAAACAATATTAAACTATTAACACTTCTATTTTTGAAAGAAAAAAATTGCTTAAAAAGTTCTCAGTACTGTATTTTATTAACTATGTCCAAAATTGGTGAGAACCTAATCAAAAGCTGAGAGGAAGACTTATCAGGATCTCATCTGAAGAAGCAAGTATCGGAGTCTACTATCACTATTATGGGGACTCAGAAGTATCTGGAAATAAAAAAAAAACAGCAGGATCCTCTGACCATTAAATATGTCTGTCCCGGTTCTTTGATAGAATATTGGTGTTACTCCAGCTAACTATTGGTCAAAGTTAATTAGGCAGCCAGCAATCTCTCATGGCTGAGTGGTCATGTGTTTTCAATGGGGAGAGAGGAGAAAGCCTCTGCCAGACTTCTTCTCAGGGTGCTTTCACATTGCGTTCATGTACTTGTTCATTGCCCCAGTCAGGGCTTGCGTCCGAATGCCCCACAAAACGGGATTTGGGTGTATGCGCCAACGGGGCCAGATTATAATGGTGCTGGCAGAGCAAACTTGTGCTCTAGCGTGCATCATTTTCGGGAGTGTAGACTGCGTCTGGGCGTCTGTCTCCAGTAGACGTGCACACCCAAAAATGACGCATGACAGAGCATAAGTTCGCCCTGCCGATGCATATGCCCAAATCCCATTTTCCGGGGGGGGGGGGGGGGGGGGGGGGTTCGGACGCAAGCCCTGACGAGGCCAGTGAACGGGTGTATGAAAGCAATGTGAAAGCACCCTTCAGTGGCTTAGCTGCCCTGAAAACAAACAAAGACTGTTGAAATTCCAAAACCCTGATCCTCCAATGTTGGGGGAGGGGCAGGAGATGACCAGACACAGACGGTTGGTTGATCCTATCAAAATTGTTGGGTTTGGCCAACTTTCATCATGTGCATTAGATTGCACGCTGTGGCTCGGCCATTGGCGAGTATGCTATAGATAAGACTAGGCAGCTTTCTTATGGTTCATCCCATTAAAACTGTATTTTACAGTGAAAATTCACTTTTTTCATCTGGCATTTTAGTCTAGGGCTACAATCGCAACAGCAAGTCTCAGACAATATTCCGGATCAAAAACGTGTGAAACTTGCAGTCTATTGCCAGTTGTAATTTGGCTTTATGCATGTGACTTACTCTTAGATTTTTTTTGGTCTAACAGGTTTGTTTTATTTGTAATGGCTACTCCGCATGGCACAATGTGATGCTAGAGACAATAGACGCAACATGATGATCACTACGTAGCCTTGATCAGGTTTCAGTGTTAAACATGAACTGGTAGGACACCTTGTGTCTGGATTTTTTTAGATAATATAGGTCTTTTCTTTCCTTTAGAATCAAGTGATTAATGCTTGCAAATCAAAAAACGAGTGGCTGCAGAATGCCAAGAATCCAACAACACAAGACTTTGTGGATCAGAAGCAACAACTGGAGAACGCAGTGCAGATCATCTTCACCAAGATCAATACACCACGTAAGAATCCCTAGTATTCACTAAAGGCAATGTTCTCCAGTGGGTGGGGATTGATTGGAGCTGTGAAAGTACTGGAAGGCCATGCTGAAGAACTGTAAAGCCCCCAAACACATTAGATTGCTGTGAGCCAAGTGATTATCGGCCAAGCAGCCATCTTCTCAATTTCACCGTACACAGGAGCATGCGGATCCAGTGTTATCTGCGAGAGCCACACCAAGACTCTTCAGCCCTCTTTCTCTTATTGGAGAACAAACTGGAATATTTAAACCATGATCTTAATTTCAATCTACATCTTTGGTCTAGAAATATGGATTTTATTCAATACTAAATGGTAATCCATTACATATTTTTTCCCTATGTCAGTGAAGATTTTCATTATTTCATAATGAGCTTTGACTCCAAGTTGTCGGTCATATATTAAGTAATACATTTTTAAAGGGGTTTTCCCCTGAACAAAGAACATTTTAATCAAGAGCCCTTGGCATAAAAATTATTTCCACAAGTGGATGTGTTAAAGAGAACCAAGTCACCAGGAACAACACTATTAACCTGCAGATATGCATTTAATCTACAGGTTAATAGCGTTATAGTGCCCGGCGCCTGCACGCAGCAGGGAGAAAATGAACTTTACTCTCCCTGCTAGCATGCGGTTTCAGTTGCCACTCAGAGTATAGAAAGCGGAGGCTGTAACCGCACCTGCGGCCCTGACGGACACTGGCTCTGGATTATGGACAGGTGTCAGTCAGGGCCGGGGTGCGGTTACAGCCTCCGCTCTCTATACTCTGAGCGGCAACTGAAACCAGCGCTGACTCCACGACTGAAACTGAATACTGGCAGGAAAAAGTTAATTTTTCTCTCTGCTGCATTTGGCTGCGTGCAGCGTAGTAGTGCTGTTAACCTTCAGATATGGGGTTAATCTGCAGGTTAACATCATTATTTCTGGTGATAGGTCCCTTTAAATAAAATGTTCCTGTGCTGAGATAATCTTATAAATGTCCCCCTGCTGTGTACTGTGTACTGGCTGTGTCTGACCGTACAGGGACATGGTCTGATCTTTCCTCTCCTGCCCAGGAGATGTGGTAACAAGAGTATACAGACAGGACAGCACAGGATCACAGCTGATTCTTTTCCTGGAGGTAAAAGATTTCCCTGCCTCTTTAAAGACATTTTATTACCCTTTTCCCAAATTTAAAAATAAAGTTGGGGGGCTGGGAAAAGGGTGGTGATTAGACTCTTGTTCCTTCACCCCTCCTAAGGAACTTGAGCCTGAACTCCTAATCACTTGTTCTTTATACTGCAACACTTTTTTTTATTAAGTGTACATGCTTAAGGCTCATGCATATGACCATATTACCAGTCTGATCTGACAAAATATCAGATTGCACCTGGACCAATGTTATATATCAGATTTGTTTCCTTGGACAGAGTCTAAGGAGGTGGGGGTGGCAAAATGCCTGTGTGTGATCCAATATTTGTATTGTACTCGGCCATGCAAGTCAATGAGTCCATGGAAATCATCGCCAGCACTCAGAGGACATCTGAATCCCGTCTGACTTCGGTGCACTGACAGAATGGAGAACATTGAGAATACTCCCTCTCCCCATCTTCTCATTAGAGAAAATCGGAGCACACTATACAAATGACACTCTTGATCAGAGTTTGATCAATGGGCCAGACTCTACCTGGATGAGAGAATCTATGGTTGTCTGCACAAGCCCTTAGACTGGTATGGAACATCCAAGTTAAGTCTGATGTATGGCCTGGCCGTGGGTTTCCTGACCCAAACTTAACAGCATCATAGGCCTCACAGTCCAAGTAGAGGCTGGAAACGAAGTTGTGAAACTTCTGGAAGAAGCTTCTAATTCCACAGGTCTTTAAAAGTGCTTGGACTTCCCCAAGTAGTGGACCAACATTTAGGTAGAATTTAGTTTCTTTTATATACACCCAATGTGCTGCTTCAAATTTACATCCGTTTGTTGTGGCCATTTTGGGTGTGTCTTCAGATGTTCTTGAAGAGAGGGTGGTGGGAAGAAGAAACACTTATGGGAGTTTTCCAGGCTTCTAGCATTGCCAAGTGAAAAATGAACAGCACTCGCATACAAAAATCACTGATGCTAGATGCAACCTGAATTACATCACATTCACGTGACTGGGAGCGTTAGGGCCACAAGTTGTACCAAACTTGGACATGTTTCAGCAATTCATTTTGCAGACCTTTAGTCTGGGAAATAGGTAGAAAAAGATCCTAGTTACTTACCGGTAACAGGATTTTACAGAGCCCATGACAGCACCACCTGAGAGAGGGTATCCGCCCACCAAGGACAGGAACCTACTGAATAAAAAGGCGGTACCTCTCCTCCGCATCAGTTTTTGTTTCAGAGCATGAGAGGGCCTCCGAAGACAGGTTAATACATAACCACCACCTCAACATATGTACTAAACACCTTAAAAAAAAAAAAGTGCACACCACAGTGATAAAGGGGAGGGAATTAATAGGGTGCCGTCATGGGCTCTGTAAAATCCCGTTACCGGTAAGTAACTAGGATCTTTTCCCCTTCTCCCATGACAGCACCACCTGAGAGATTTATAGAGATCAAATACCAGAGGGAGGGATCACCGCTTGCAACACCCTTCTACCAAAGGACAGATCAGTAGAAGAGGAAAGGTCAAGACTGTAATGTTTGTAAAATGTAGCAGGGGATGACCAAGTTGCCGCCTTACATATAATGTCGATGGGCACATCTGCCTTCTCAGCCCAGGAAGCAGCTACCGCTCTGGTGGAATGGGCCTTCAGGTTCTCAGGAACCGGCAGATTGCTAGAAGAGTAGGCTAAGGTAATAGTATCCCTGACCCATCTAGCTATGGTCCCCCTTGTAACCTTAAGTCCTTTCCTAGCCCCCTGAAAGGATATAAATAAAGCGTCACTCTTTCTCCAGGCTTTTGTCACTTCCAAATACTGGACTAACACCCTCCTAACATCTAAGGTGTGAAGCTTATATTCCTCAGAATCCCTAGGATTAGGATAGAAGGAAGGGAGAGTGATTACTTGCATCCTATGGAACTTGGAGGCTACCTTTGGAAGATAGGCCGGGTCTGGTCTTAAGATTACTCTATCCATACATACTTGAGTGAATGGATGGTTAACGGATAGTGCGTGTAAGTCACTGACTCTACGAGCTGATGTCAGGGCCACCAATAGCGCAGACTTTAAAGTTAAGATTTTTTCTGAAACCTTCTCTAAGGGCTCGAAGGGAGGTTTGGTTAATGCTTCCAGAACTAAATTAAGGTCCCAAGGAGGCATTCTTGGAACAGGAATAGGTCTGGATCTATGACAGGCTTTAATAAATCTAATGATCCATCTATTTGCTGCCAAGTCATAATTATACAGTGCCCCCAGAGACGATACCTGTACCTTAAGAGTACTGGTGGCTAGTCCCATATTTAACCCCTTCTGGAGGAATTCTAGTATGGCCTCAATAGGAACCCTCCCTTTGGCAGACTGACCCGAGGTAGACAAGAACTTAACAACTAGAATCTATGGTAGAACCTGGGCTATCGGCTTTCTACTTGCTAGAAGGGTAGTAACAAGATCCGGAGAAAACCCCCTTTGCGTCAATAGCGACCTCTCAAAATCCAAGCCGTCAAATGCAGGCCCACTCTTTGGGGATGACAGACTGGGCCCTGCCTGAGGAGATCCGGGATGTCCGGAAGAACCCATGGATCTGCTTGGGACATTCTCTTCATCCAAGTGAACCATGGTCTCTTGGGCCAGAACGGGGCGATCAATATAACCCTCGCCCGTTCCTCTCGGATCTTCCTCAGGATAGTAGGGATCAGTACTAAAGGGGGAAAGGCATAAGCTTGAGTGAAATCCCACTGAATCTGCAGCGCGTCCACCGCAAACGCCCCCTCTTTTGGATTCAGGGAGCAAAAGGTTTCGGTCTTCCGATTGTGTCTGTTTGCAAACAGATCTATCTGGGGCTGTCCCCACCGATCCACAATCTGCTGAAAAACGGCTGGATTCAACTCCCACTCTCCTTGTTTCAAGATGTGACGACTCAAGAAATCGGCCTTTATGTTCTCTTCCCCTTTTATATGCAGTGCCGAGAGCGTAACCAGCCGACTCTCGGCAAACCTGAAGATCTGATCCGCTATTAACATCAGAGGGAGAGACCTGGTACCCCCCTGATGATTGATGTAGGCGACTGTTGATCTGTTGTCTGACATTATCCTGACGTGAGGACCCTGAAGAACAGAACTGAATTCTTTTAGCGCGTTTCTGGCTGCCAACAGCTCTTTCATGTTGGAAGAGAGGCTTGTCTCGCTGTCCGACCAGAGGCCTTGTACAGAACGATCCCTTAGGTGAGCTCCCCAACCTTCCGCACTTGCGTCTGTTGTAATTGTATCCGACACCTGGAAGGTCCAAGGAACCCCCAAAGATAGGTTGACCGGAGATGTCCACCAGTCCAGGGAGTTGATCACAACATCTGGAAGAGATATTTTCCCATTCAGGCGACCTTTGAGCCGCCTGTCCGCTGCCAGAATCTCCTGTTGAAGACATCTGGAATGGTGCTGGGCCCACTGAACCGCCGGGATGCAAGAAGTCATTGTACCCAACAGAGACATTGCACTCCTCAGGGTCATGGTCGGATTGCTGACAACCTGAGATGTTCGGGATCTGATCTTCAGTTTCTTTTCCTCTGGCAGAAGACAGGTTTGGTTTTCCGAGTCCAGAATGAGACCCAGGAAAGACTGAACCCTCTTTGGTTCCAGCCTTGACTTCTCCAGATTTAACAGCCAACCTAGGCGTCTTAGACTGGCCATGACGTCTGCCAGGGCTAGAGCACAGAGTTGACTTGATCTGCCCACTACTAAGAAGTCGTCCAGATAAGGGATGACTAAAATATCTCTTTCCCTCAAGTGCGCTGTGACCTCCAGAATGATTTTTGTGAAGACTCTCGGCGCCATGGAAATGCCAAAGGGAAGAGCTGCGAACTGAAAATGCCTTACGTGCCTGCTGAATTGTACAGCTACTCTTAGAAACTGTTGATGATCTGGCAAAATCGGGACGTGGTAGTAGGCGTCCTTCAGATCGAGGACGCACATAAAACAGTCCGGAAATAACATCTTTATGGCCGATTTTATTGTTTCCATCTTGAAAGGCCTGTAGATTAAATGGTCGTTCAGTCTCTTCAAGTTCGCAATGGTCCTGAAGGAGCCGTCCGGCTTCTTTATTAGGAAGAGAGTCGAATAGAATCCTCTTCCTTGCTCGGGTGCAGGTGTTTCCACCAGAACTCCTTTCATGAGCAGAGAGAGAACTTCCTGCTGTAAGGCTATCTGTTCCGCTAAACCTCTGGGGGCTGATATTTTGACAGTGTTCTTGGGCCTGCTCTTGAACTCTAGTGTGAGCCCCCTCCTGATTATCCCTAAGATCCAAGAATTGGATGAAATTTCCTTCCAGGCAGGCAGGAAGTGGGACAATCTTCCTCCCACCTAGGGGGAACTGTCACTTAGGGGCTTTTTTATTCTCGGAGGAGGGACCCCCAAACATGAAGCCTCTGCTATACGGCTTTCGGTCTTTCCAGCTACCTTGGTCTCTGGGAGCTTTACTGCGGCTGTATTTTCTCTTCCGAAAGGAACTGTTAAATCGGGAACCAGACACCGTGGGAAATCCATGTTTTTTGTCTGCGGCTTTATCTAGGATGTCATCTAGACCTTTGCCGAACAAGAAGTCCCCCTCACAAGGGATTGAGCACAGTTTAGACTTTGACTGCACATCTCCTGGCCAGCTCTTGAGCCATAGCGCCCTACGGGCTGCATTAGAGAGGTTTGCAGACCGGGCAGCCAGCCTAACTGAATCTGCCGATGCATCTGCCAGGAATGCAGCCGCTCCCTGCACAAGAGGAAGGTCTGATAGAATTTTCTCCCTGGACACATTCCCCCTGATCTGGTCTTCCAATTGTTGAAGCCAGATCATCATAGATCTAGCAGTGCAGGTCGCTGCTACCGCCGGTTTAAGGGCCCCTGCTGACGACTCCCAGGTTTGCTTAAGGAAGGACTCCTCTTTTTTATCCAGCGGGTCTTTTAAGGCTCCTAAATCCTCAAAGGGCAGAGTGGATTTTTTTGAAGACTTTGAAATGGCCACGTCAATCTTAGGGGTTTTGTCCCATTTAGCCGCATCCTCATCCTCAAAGGGGTACCTCCGCTTGGAGGATGACGGCAGCTGACCCTTCCTCTCCGGTTTCTTCCATTCCCTTTCTATCAGAGATTTAATCCTGTCATTGACCGGGAATGAGCGTCTCCTCCTTTGGTCTAAGCCCCTGAACATAACATCCTGGACTGTTCTGGGCACTTTGGTATCGGTAATACCCATAGTCCCTCTGACGGCTTTAACTAGTCTCTCAGTATTATCAACCGAAAAACAAGGTCTGCCCCCCCCATCATCATCCGAAGACTCCAATGACGATGAGGAGTGATTAGAGGAGGAAGGCAGTTCTCTTGTAAAACGGGACTCCACTGATTCCTCTGATTCTGAAGAAACTAGTTTTCGCTTCTTCTTTTTGAGTGAGGTTAAGCCTCTTAAAGACTCTCTGACCTCTGTCTGGATTAGATCCTTTAATTCTAAAGAAAACCTGGGGGACTCCTCTGCAATGGTTTTCTGAATACAGTCTGAGCATAGGTTTTTGGCATAGGAGGTGGGAAGACCGATTTTGCATAAAGCACACTCCCTGTTTTTACTTTTAGCACTACACTTCTTCGCCTCCTGCCCCAAGAAATAAAAGGAGAAGGAGGAAGAGAGAGAGAAGAGCACATTATTCAAGGTGAGACTTTCACGAAGATCACTCACCACACTGCCGTTCAGACTAGGGTACCGGAGGCGGTGGTTGCCGTTCACATGAGGGCTCCCATCTGGCGGAGGTGGACTGACAGTCTTTTCTGACCAGTCTTGCCGGAACTCGTACGCCCCTCACTGCTGTGACTTTGTCGATGGGAAGATTCCCGTTCCATTTGTTTGAGCTGCTTGCGCTGCTTTGATGGCTGTGGCTGCTGCTGTACTTCCTGTGGCGGTGACAGCTGCTGCCCAGGTGACTGCGGTTCCTCATTCATCATGGCGGGGATGCAGACACCGCCATCCTGATTGCTCCCCATCCTTAAAAGCAGTAGGGCTCCACCTCCTTTAGGCTCCTCCCCTTCCAGCAGCGTGCTCATCTCTCTTTCTTTTTTTTTTTAAATTTTAGCCAGCTGGCGCGCTACCCGCAGATCCACCTGCCTCTGTGCGTGCGCAGCCCAGCGGCACCCGGCGCGCTTGCAGCGGGATGACAGCTTCCCACCCGCGCATGCGCAGACCCGGTTTCCGGCGCACTCCGTGATAGGGCGCGTCAGCACCCCGCGCGTGCGCAGCCCGGACTTCCGGCGCGCTCCGTCACAGGGTGCGACGCGACCCCCACGTGCGCAGCCCGGAAGACCTGCCGGCCGGCGCGCTCCGTTCATCTTTGCGAGGCGCAGACCCGGCCGCAGGCCCCGGCACACGCGGGGAGGCATCCAAAAGAAAACAGCACCACCTCCCCACACGCAGACCCGGGCAGCAGCCAGACGGGCTGGGAACAGGGACCATCTGCTGCTTCCACGGCCTCCAGGCCGCACCGTCCATAATCCAGGTACGTGAGGTACCACCTGGTGAGGCTCCCATCAGGGACAGGAACCAAAAAACTGATGCGGAGGAGAGGTACCGCCTTTTTATTCAGTAGGTTCCTGTCCTTGGTGGGCGGATACCCTCTCTCAGGTGGTGCTGTCATGGGAGAAGGGGAAAATTACAGCTGTGTGTGAATGGGGTTTAACAAATTAGACTTGCAACTACAAGATACATAAGGTTCACATCTTAGATTGTATACATATGTAATGAACAGGAGAATTTATTTCATATTGCTCAGTGAGGATATGAGGACACCAGACCCCCCCACCAAATATCAAGTACAGTTGCACAAATGCATTATTTTACAATGTAGTGAGTAAGGCACTGTGGTTGGCATATGGCTGACGAGGGCTTGGCATTCAGGGCTTTTTTGGGAGGAGTTGGAGGCAAATGCAAGAGCATCTGCTCGGTCATATATGACAATTAGATCTGAGAAGTAATACAAGAAGTGCCAGGAGTTCTCTACACCCCTCTCGTTATAAGGATTGGAGAATTTAAGATCAGGAATGCAATTTTTAAGCCACTTTAAAGACTTTGTAGGTCAGAGGACAATCACAGAAGGTCAATTAGATTTGATCTGTAAAATTATGGGAGACTTCTTCCTCAGCTGAAGCAATCTTTATTTTGGTTGTGCTGTATATCTCAGGTATTTCTTCCCAGACGGCAGCTCTTTGGTGAAAACGCCACAGGTGAAGATCTTACTAGCTTCTGCCTCAGGAACATTTGGAGGAACCATAACTCTGTCGCCAGGCTGATAAAGGAAAAAGAAAATCTGAATAAAGCAGATTGCATAAATGCCTTCTATAAACAAGGGTTAGACTGCATAATATTAATTGAGGCTGCAACTAGGATTTCGGTGCCAGGATTAGAGAAGTCAAGTGATTCAAGAGGTAATGTTTCTCCTTGCGGAGAGTGACATGTCAAGCCTGACATGCCAAGGTGAGGAGACTTAAGCCACAATGCTCCTCTGGGAAATCTGCAAAATGTCTCTTCAGAGAGGAAGAGGATAAGAACTCTAGTGCCACCTATAGGAAGTAGCAATGCTAAAAGTCAATATCTACTCTCTAACAAGCCTTGTCACATGACTGGGATGAAAGCAAATACCAGAATCTCAATTTCCAGACATTGTTTCAGGGTACTGCCCCTCGTCAGTGCAAAGTGAGCTCTGGTTGGCAAGGTACCCCAAAACAGTGTCTGCAAATTGAGATTCTGGTTTTGACTTGCATCCTAAGGCTTGTTAGAGAGCAGATATTAACTTTTAGGATTGCCACTTCCTATAGGTGGCACTAGAGTTCTCGTTCTCTTCCTCTCTCAAGAGAATTTGCAAAAGTGCAGTGGAAACACGTTCAAGAAGTTAAAGCAGTACAATAAAACGGATTTAGGCACAGCAAAAAAGTATTGCCACCACCTTGCCCACAGATACCTCTACCCAGTATTAAAGTGCTGGCATTTCAACTTGACCCTTTGGGTTCCTTTAAATATCAATGTCAGGATTGGAGTCATCTCCGCTCCTTACTGTGCGATGTCAGCCATGTAATACTGCAGCACCTTCCAGTATTGGCACAGACAGCTCAGTTATCGACATTGTGCCATAATACAACAAGCAACTCACAGGAACTACACAGTTCCCACCATGTGCTGTTACGGCGCTGTTCCGTCAGGTTGCTATTCCCAGCTTTATCTTTATTACCTTCCAGTCTACAGGAGTTGCAACATTGTGGTGGGCTGTCAGCTGAAGGGAGTCTACAACCCTCAAGATCTCATCGAAATTTCTACCGGTGGTTGCTGGATACAAGATTGACAGCTTCATTTTCTTATCTGGGCCAATGATAAATACCTACAAGACAAAAAGGAAAAAGGCCTTAGTAGGTCATATACATATCACAGGCAATATGCACAAAGTTAGGGGTGTATGCATGTCCCCAAGTTAAATAGAAATACAATAGAGCAGCAAATTATGTTTCTGGTCACTTGAGTTGCAGTACCCCGATTCATTGCAGTTTCTCCACTTTTTGGGAGTAATTTGCTTTTTTAGTGCCTTTAGTATTTGTACCTTATTCTCTATACCAGATTCATGAAATGTAACTTTTAACCAGATGTTGCAGGGGTTTTTTTTGTTTGTTTGTTTTTGGGCGTGTGGGGGGGGGGGGGGCATTTTACTTTAGTCCCTGCCTGTAGTGAGGTTTGGAGGAGTTTTAAAAAGTTGCAAAAATGCACCAGGTTGAAGGGGATTTGTGACTTGGTGCTGAAAAAGCCCAAAACAAAAAACATTTTTTTTTTTTTTTTTTAATTTTGCACCACGTTTATAAATGTGCCATAAAGAGTTTGGTTAAAAAAAAAAATAAGTGTCAATGAATGCCACAGTATAAAAATCTAAAAAAGTGACTTCAATCAATAGTTTCCCTAAGAGGAAATGGATACTCACACATCGGGCTGTCACTGGCATCCCATCGTTGTCCTTCTCATCAGGATCCAGCATACCTAGTTTTACAGCAAGGTCCCTTTTGGGGTCAGCAATTATTGGGAAGGGTAGGGTCTCTGTGGGCTCCTCACAGTTGTAAGCATTTATGTCCTGCAGGAAACAAAACAGAACATGGAACAAAAATACCAAAGCCTCTGTCCATCCGTGGCAAGCACAAGGTGAAGTAAAGGAGCTTCCCGTGCAGCCAGTGCTACAGATGGGCCGCAAGTCATTACTGGTGCAAAAAGCTTCTTCAAAGAAAGAATGGCACACGATACACAATATATGAACACGTCAGATCAAATGGGCTTCAGAAGAGCAACAACACACATGTTCACAAAGTGCAGCCACGAGAAGGAGGCCGGACACTAAAATTCAGTGTTGTTAACTAAGCACGTACTGTACAAGACTGGGTGAGGAGCTTTGGCCACCACCCAAGGTTAGCCTTCTATCAATTCCCAACTTCTCTTCCTTTCATCTTTCCATCTACTGAATGTGCTACTGTTTCCTAATCCTAAACCTGTCAAGCATTTACCTTGCTCCAGCCGAGATGATCTGGCACAGCATCTATGGACAGGGCGATCATGCGGACATTTCGTTTCTTGAATTCTGGTGCCATCTTTACAGCCCGCCCCAGCTCTGTGGTACATACTGGCGTATAGTCCCTCGGATGTGAGAAAAGAACACCCCATCTAAAAAATACAAGCAGTGCTTCATATAAATTGGGGTCAACTATAATGCTGTATTCTATGGCTAGAAAAGCCAAGGAAAAAGTATTCGAGTTAGTGGATTACCATCTTTGACAATTCTCATCTTTAGAATACGAGATAAATTAGTCATTGTTAGGCGTTTTACCGAGAACAAGGCTCTGGATCCTAAAAGCAAGGCTCTATAGAAGCCCCATTTTGAATGGAGCAGATGTGTAGGCTCAAAATGCGTCACATTCATTGTCTATGGGGCCGCCAGAGAAAGTACAATGCGGGGCCATTTCCAGCAGTCCCTTAGGCAATGTATGTGCACCTCTGCCCCATTCACGACAGGGCTCAATAGAGAATCCAGTGCCCCGTTCTTGCCAGTGGTCAGGGAGTTATCGCTCATATTATGGATAGGGGATAACTTACCATCCTGGGAATAGCCCCATGTGGCCACAGATTCCATGTCACCCTTTGCTCTTCTACAAAAGGTCGATGTACACAACAAGCTAGAAGTCTGGATCCCGCATGATGCAGTCATTACAGACCCATAGGCACCTTCTGTACATAAAGGGCAAAAAAAAGCGTATCGTCTTGTACAATCCCTCTTACTGCATGGAAATAAATCCAGTTGGATGGCTTGTCCGGATTTAGACTGAATACACGCTTATTTACGTCTGGTTTTACTTTGTGAAGATTATTCAGGGTGCCAGATCCTATGGCTGTGCCTAGTAAGGGTATGGGGGCAGAAAAGACTAAGATTCCTTGAGATGCCAAACAAAGATACTAAGCTTTGGCAAGGCCTTTCAGCTCTGAGGGTAGGGGTTTGTCTCCTTTTGGAGACTGCTTTCTCCAGACCACATACTTGTGCACTTTGTGCTGTCTGAATTCCAAGTGCAACAAAAATTGTAGTAAACCACATGATCTTTCTTAGGCCACGGCCCCACTATCAGTATTTGGTCAGTATTTTTTCTCAGGAGTGGGAGCCAAAACCAGGAGTGGGTGATAAATGCAGAATTGGTGACTTGTTTCTATTATACCTTTTCTCTGATTGTTCCTCACCTGGTTTTGGCTCCCACTCCTGAGAAAAAATACTGACCAAATACTGATAGTGGGGCTGTGGCCTTAAGAGAAGGATGGCACCCATATGAGTCACTGTATTCTCCAGTAGAAGCCATGCTTCCAGATGAACAGGTCTTTGAAATAGGACATGTGTTGAAACATTCCACTTCCAATATGGCAGAGTGCCTAAATCTTAAATTGCATACTCATGCTTATGTAATGGCTCCATATTTTACTACAACAGAGGGTGAGGAGCAGCGGTCAGACACTTCTGACACTATGGGATAAAGCACAGGATCAGACATGTCAAAATTAAATGGTTAGGCTGTGTGCCCATGATGCGTTGAAGCGTTTTTGCAGCAGCAATTCCGCTGCAGAAACACTTAAAAAACGCTTGGTAGAAGGTCTGCCATGTTCCCCAATGATAATCCGCATGTGCTGTGCAGATGCTGCAGATAGTGTGACCAAGTTGTCAAGCACTTTCCAAGTGATGCCAAAATCGCTCAGAAACCGCTTGTCAACCCGCATGCGGAAATGCATGTGAAGAACGCTTCACATCCACATGTCCCTAGCAGGAAAAACGCACGCACAATCCGCACGCACAATCCGCACGCACAATCCGCACGCACAATCCGCACGCACAATCCGCACGCACAATCCGCACGCACAATCCGCACGCACAATCCGCACGCACAATCCGCACGCACAATCCGCACGCACAATCCGCACGCACAATCCGCACGCACAATCCGCACGCACAATCCGCACGCACAATCCGCACGCACAATCCGCACGCACAATCCGCACGCACAATCCGCACCCGTTTTTTCTGCCAGGGAGATGCAGAAACGCTCAGGAAAAAATCCGGAGCATTTCTGCATTGTGGGCACATAGCCTTAGATTTCCCTTTTGGCAGCAGATGTCTGATGGCGGTCTACCGAAGATAACAGGCATTAGATGTGTGCAGCATGTACAGAGCCAGACAAAGGTCACAGGATTAGCAGATGTGTAATGTCTATCGCCCACAATACTCAGCATATATAGGTCAGCGCGGTGGTGGGGCAGGTTAGGCAGCGCTCTACTACAGAAACTGACTCCAGCTAACTTTTATTGAAGGGAATGGCTGGTTTATTAAGGCTTCGTGCAGATAGTTGGTGTTTGAGAAGTTTTTCAAAGCAGCTCCACCCCAAGAGATACCTGAAAAAGCTCTCCGAAGGCTCCAAAGACTTTTCCTATTTGGTTTTATTTAAAAAATTACTGATCATACATTCAGGCTTTTAATCACTTTTTTTATTTATCTGCTCATGTTTTCAAGATACCAAGCGGAACTGACCTGTTAATTTTTCAGGCGTTTTCCACTATGAAACTACTACATACTTTACCATAAAAGTCAGTGTGCAGGCTACAAAAATGCTACGGATGCCTTGGAGTCATTTTTGAGTGTTTTGCAAGTTTTAGGGATTGTCTCGTAAAAGGTTAGCATTTAATTCATTGCTTAAAGGGAATCAGTCAGCGGGTTTTGCCATGTAATCTGATAGCAGTATGATATAGGGGCAGGGACCCCGATTCCAGTAATGTGTCACTTACTGGGCTGCTTGGTGCAGTTTTGATAAAATCCCTCTTTTCTCTGCTGTTGATGTAGCAGTGCTATAAATGCTGTGCTCTGTATAACCCCACCCACATTCCTGACTGCTGACAATGTACATAGGAAGCTGACAATCTGCCAATCGGGTGTGAGGGCGGGGTTAACAGACCAGCTGGACTGACACAACGCCTAGTCCTGCAGTGATAATCTCCTGCTGATAAAACGCTGATTGTATTGAAACTATAGAAAGCTGTTAGGCGAGCAAGTGACATGCCTGAAACCAGGATCTCCGCCTTTACATTATGCTGCTCTTTGATTACATAGTAAAAACCTGCTGACACATTCCCTTTAACATCTCAGAAAAAAAAAAGTGTAGAAAACTTATTTTGCGATTAAAAACTGTGCACATACCCTAAAGCTAAAAATAAAAAAAATACAAAATAAAACTTCCAGGGTTTGTCAGGCTACAGAAAACAATAGCCAATCTCTTGCTGGGTCCCCAGTGATCGTCACAATGGGGTCCTGAGTGTAGGGAGAGACGATCGTTTGAGCGCTGTGTGCGGATCCTGAACACATTTGCCGGCCGCAGCACAACTGAACAGAGATTTTACCAAGTGCAGAGAATATTTCAGATACTTGAACTAACAGATTATGTAACATGTTACAAAGCAGCGTGAAGCCGCCCCCGCCACCACATTTCACAGATACCACTGTACTGGTGCGTGTTAATATTTAACCTCCGCTTCATGCCAGGAATGCAGATTTATAAAAAGCGCCAATCCAAACAGGAGGAGGAACATAATTGGAGACCATGAACAGAGGAAAAGAACCTGAACTTGTTCCATGGTAAAATGGCCTTGATTTAGGAGAAGAAACATTCTGCGGCTCCCACAGACATGACTTGCGGCAACCTCTCCCCCACATACAGTTTTGGGAAAAACTGAACAAACATTTCCAGGGTATCACAAAGTCCTCATTCACACTCAGTATTTTGCATCAGTGTTTCCATGCCAAAACCAGGAGTGGAACTTTCAATTAGTTTTTCTCAAAGTTCCACTCCTGGATTTGGGATGGAAACACTGATGCAAAATACTGGTGTGCGTGCGCACCAGCAGAGTGCACAATCCAAACCTGACGGGGTTAAATTTTCCTACTCACAATTTCACAACAAGAACCTTGTCAGCCATTTAACAATACTTCCTCATAGAGGGGTTAGAACTTCATTTCATCCACATGCCATTCTGTTGTGCAGAACCAAAGTGTGTTTTTTGGGTTTTTTTTTTTTTTTTTTTTTTTTAAAGCATTTACTCAAAGGGGAAAAAATAAAAGTATAAAAAAAAAACCACAAAAATGCACAAACACGTGCTCTCGGTTTATACGGGACGATGCACCGCTGAGAATGAGGATCTTTTTGCGCTGCAGAAAAGATCATTTCACCCGATGAACGAGAGTTTTGCTTATCTGTCAGCCGCCTGCTTACACTGGAAGATCATATTGAAAAGTGCATTTTTTAAGAACGCTCCTTCACGACCATCTTGCAGTGTAAATGCAGCTTAAAGGGAATCTGTCACCCCCTGGGAGATAGACCTCTACTAAGGCCATACAGGATATAGAAAAGTAAATCTATACTTACCTGTATGGCCCACAGTAGCGGTCTGCTCTAAGAGCACCTCCATATACAATGTAAATCGCTGTGGAATTTGCAAACAGATCAGCATGTTTTACACATGGATTAGAAGGCTGAGCACACGTGTTTTCGCTGCGTTTTTTCATTCCAGATTTGCCACAAAACCTGAAGGAGATCCTGATGCCAGCAAGGTCAATGAGAATCCTGAAGTGTCATGCACGTGTTGCTTATTTCTGACTTGCATATTTGGTGCAGAAAAAAATAAATCTGCAGCATGTCAATTCTGTCAAGGTTTTTGCAGCGTATTTCACCCTAAAGTGGTAGAAAAATGCAGCTAAAAATGCATAAAAAATGCACATTTTGCTGCGGCTTTTTTTTGTGTGAAGACATGCAGAAATTTCTGCAACCAAATACTGAATGTGTGCACATAGCCTAAGGGCATGTTCACACTAGACATTTTTATTTCTGCAGCAAGACCCGATCTCTTGGCAGGTTTTGGTGTATTTTTTGATGCATTTTTCAGGATCCCAAAGTTCAGCTTTGCTTCTACCACAGAAGCAAGAACACAGGGCACCAATGCAAGACATATGTGAAACCAGAATTACAAATGTAAGTGTTATGTGCAGACTATCTGGAGTCGGCTGCAGCCCCGAGGCTGTGGAGAAGCCGCCTCCGCCTTCCGTTCATTATGCAAATGAGCGCCGCGCTCTTTTTTCTCACATGCAGTCTTTCCCCATAGAGGTTAGGTCTATGGGGAAAGCCAGCATGCGGACCCGCCGGAGAAATTGACATGCTGTGGTCTGGAAAGATGCGCCACGTGTCAGTTTCCACGGGTGTGCCGCAGACGCATAGTGGACATGGGATTTGTATAAATCCCATCCACTATGCTGTAACATCTGGCTGCTGTGTCCAATCCGCAGTGAACACTGATTGTGTGCACATGCCCCAACAGTGGAGGAGGTAAGTTGTTCAGGATTAGTTTACCCAAGATACTGCCAGTGCATTGAGTTTGTAGGACACTATTTTCACACTATGGGGTTTGCCATTGAGTTACTCAGATTGTTCAATTTCACACCTCTGTGGGCCACAGGTATTGTTTAATCTTACACCTAGCTCAGCCAATGTTTACATTGTACACAACTAATTTAATTAAAACTGTCCTAATCCAAACTGCCATCTCACCTGACCAAGACAAGTTGGTAAGATCACAAAAATAAGCGAGTTTCACATACTGATCTATTTGCTTTTTTTCACTAAAAACATAGCAATGTTCACAGTAGGTGTTTTTTTTTTTCACCATCCATTACTTTCAATGGGTGAAAAAAAAAAAAAAAAAAAAAAAAAGCTGAAAGTGATATGCTCTATTGTGCAAAGCATAAAATAATGATGACAAAAAAACAATGTGTCCATGAGATTTCTTAAATCTAGACTTTGCTGGTACTGTAAAACACAGCTGAAAATTTGTATAGAAACGCATAAATAAAAACACCTAGTGTGAACATAGCCTTAGAGGGTTTAACCCTCTAAATTACAGAGTGCAGTCTGCAGCATAAAGTCTGATGACCATCCCTGTAGATATAACAGGTGTGCTACAGGTCAACTGATCCTGTAGCCTTTTACCTAGAAGAAAAATTTGCAATGTCTCCACCACAAAGTTTTGAACTTATTGATATAGTACAAAAAAATAAAAACACTTTATATATTAGACACTGCACAACCCCTCCAAAAAATGTAAAAAAAAAGTGATCAAAGCCCCATATAAACCCCAGCATGGCACCAATGAATTAAAAATAAACTCAGAAAATGATGACAGCTGTGACAAGAGGAGGAGCAGAGGGTCAGCACATTGTACGTAGATGCCCGCTGTCAGGCACCGGCTGCCAATAGGAAAAGTGAAAAAATTAAAGTGTTGGGAGAAAATGTCCGATAGTGCCCCCGGCTCCGGTACAGGGCAGGGGGGACAATCTGGCCGCAGACACCAGCAGGTTACACAAGAAGGGAAACCAGGAAGTCGGCGCAGCTGCGCACGGATCACGATCGATCACTCACTGTCGTGACAAGGATCAGCAGCCTCCTGTATAAAAACCGCATGCTATAGAAGAGACCGGTATCCAGCCCCCAGAACTACAAGTCCCAGCAGGATCCTGTGCACCACCTTATAGAACAGCCGTTATCCTCTCCTCATAGACACTTACGCGTCTCCCAGGAATTCATGGAACCGGATTTTGCCGATCGTTGTTTCGGCCTCGAAGTCCGGAAAGACATCGCCGAGGAGCAGCCCGGGCATGGCGGCGACAGAGCACGACACTGCAACTGACAGCAGAGAGCGCAGAGCCGACTGAAGCGAGCAGGGGGCGGGGATACGGAAAGAGGCGTGTATTTATGTAAATTACACGGCGCCGCTATTTTGGCAGGTCTGTGTGGGCGTGGTTCTTAGGCAATGGTCGGGGCGGTTACGTTGTGGGTGTGGCAGGTTGCGCATGCGCCAGTGTGCTGTGTGGGGTCACGCCGTGTTCTGCTCCGGAGTTTGTTCTGTCATATAGGACTGTGATGAAAGAGGCTCTGCACCTCACGTATAAGCTGTGGTCTGACCGCCACCATTATGCAGCCAAGACTTCTGTCACAACAAAACACTATTTCCTCTATAAAACAAATTGTCTCTTCAGATCGGAAGAGGATGGGAACTCTAACGCCACCTACAGGAATTAGCAAACCTAAAATTCAATATGGACTCTCTAACGAGCCTCGTCACATGACTTAGAATGCAAGTCAAAACCAGAATCTCAATTGCAGCCAAACAATTTGCATATTTCCCAGAGGAGCATTGCTGCTTAAAAGTCTCCTCATCTTGACATGCTTAGTGTAGCACCCTGAGGACTCGGCTGCTACAGGGGTATTACGCCTCAAGCCAGAGGTGTGATATTCCACTCCCGGGTAAGGATGGAGTGTGGAACTGAGCTCAGTAGGCTGCATGCACTACACACATCCCATTTCCGGGGAACAGACCGATGGTACTCCCACTAGAGAAATGTGCAGGTACGACAGTGTCTGTCCCTGGCTGGAGTGGGAGGAGGGTGGAACATCCCAGTAGTGTAGGGGCAGATAGGGGGAGCAGCCTGGGTAAAGCTAGGAGCTCATTGGGTGCTGGTCACCTGAGCTCACACATAGAGGGAGTATATAAGGTGGGCACCATCTTAGATCAGGGTCAGTCAGTCAGTTGTCAGTCAGACAGTCTGTCTGAGAGCCTGAGAAGCAGAGCAGAGGAGAAGGAAGAGAGACCCAGAGGCGCAGAGGGGACCCCAAGATCCCAGAATAAGGACAAAAGGGTGAAGGGTCGGCAAAAGGGTACCGGATCCCAAGCTGGCAGAGGCTACAGCACACCTTAGCCAGGAACCGGAGGTCGTGGGCAGGATCTGCCACGACCCTCACCAAATCCACTAGAAAGGCATACCAAGCATAGGGTCAGGGAGCCCAGAGGAGGCTCGACCACCAAGAGACCCGAGGGAGCCGGCCAAAAGTGGATCCCTGGTGGGAACGGCCAGAAGAAGGGAGAGTCAGAAAGGAGCTCAGGACCATACTCGAGAATTGCCCGGGAGTTGACCGAGTCCAGGACCTGGTGGACGCAGCACGGCTTGGGTGGTCACTGCTGTACACAGTGACCCGAGCAACACCAGTAAGTAAAACCCTGGAACTGCATTTTATGCCTCTGAGTCTCCTTGCTGCACCTTCACAACCACCATCCTCCACGGCTGACCCCCTGAGGCTATACCCCTCCCATTGGGGGTTATACTACCAAAGCTGCACACATACCAACAGCCTCAGCGGACCCTGCTGCAGCGGCGGCCTTTTGACCGCAAATCAACGGGTGGCGTAGTCGACACAAAGAACTCTAATAACATCTGTAGGACTGCCACACACTGAGTTTGACACCCTGGGCACGGACCGGGTCACAGCCACTCGGAGACTACAACCCCCATCTGATCCGGCTCCGGGTATCCCTAACAACATGGCCCAGGGGGCGCGTCAACTTTGGCGTAGTCGGCAGGATAACGTGCCCGCAACAACCGGGTACTGCGTGCCTGAAGAAAAGTTCACCGTTACCTTAACAAGAAGTCTCCCGCCGGTTCCGGAGGGTCCCCGCCAACGGACCCCATCACAGGTCGTTTCCCGCCGGTTGTCCGCCATTTGCAGCTTTTTCCCGCCATCCACGGAGTTTCCCGCCACTGGGAGACGATTCCCGCCATTTCCAGAAGATTTCCCGCCTTGGAAGAGCAGACGCCATTATGGGCGTGCCAGAGGGTGGCAAGAGGTCACCTCCCATCGTGGGCCAGGTCGAAGAATGGCGCCAAAAGCGGAAACCGCGCCCACCAACAGAGACTGTGATGCTGGAAGTGTCCATCAGCGTGAGAGAACTGCCTCTGGAACTGAAGTTGCCCCGGGACCACCCTCAATGTGGGCGGAGACAGAACAAGAGAACGAAGATGGGTGCAGCCTGGAGCAGTCTGGAGAGAGCGCACCCGGAGACAAGACGTCTGGAAGAGAGTCCAGAGAGAGCCTACCCGGAGATGGAGGGAGAGACAGGCAGCACCGACCCAGTGGTCAGGAGCCTGCTGCAAGCAACAACCCCACTAGGCCTAGTGGAGGTCCTGGCACAGCTCCCCCGAGACCGGGAGTGTGCACAGACCGCGCTGGAGGGCCTCGCACGGAGGATGGCCCGGGTGCAGCGGGAGACGTTGGCGGAGTGGAGCCGAGAGATGGCCCAGCAGACCGGCACCCGTCGGCGGAGCACGCCACCCGAGACGAGGAGACAGACCGCCTCTGAGGATGGCGCAGGAGGAATGAAGGCAGGAGACGGCGCCGAGAAGGGAGCTGAACGGACGGAGGCAGGTAAAGGGGACGTCTCTACCCCGAGCCGGGAAACCGCGTGCCTGCCCCAGCTCCCCGTCGCAGAGCCCGAAATTCCCCCTGCCGTGCCCGTCGCTGCATCGTCACCGCCGCCGACTAGGCCTCAACCGGACACCGCGGCCGCGACCCCTGTGACGTCACACGCCTCGACCTCGAGCGCGACCAAACAGGAAATACCATCGGCCTGGTCGCAAGGCCTAGTATCTCCGGGCGCCGCAATTCCAACAGCGCCCCCTACCTCCGCGGAGCCACCGGCCTGGTCGCAGGGCCGAGTAACCCAGGGCGCCGCCGTTCTTATGGTGCCCTTTGCCTTTAGGGTGCCCCAAGCCTGGTCGCAAGGCCTGGTCGACCCGGGCGCCGCTGCCATCAACGCGCCCTCAACATCTAGAGTGCCGCACCTGGGTGAAAATCTATTTGCCCAGCATACGTGCCCGGATGGGCAGCCCTTTGTATGGCCCCAGGAGTACATTCAGCTGGAACTCCAGAGAGCAAGGCCCATGTGCGAGCCCCTGATTCCGGCTCCGAAGCCTGTAAAGAGGACCTCGCCCCCGCTAGAGGAGGCACAGTTTGAGTGGGACCCCACCGGAGAAGACCTCATGGGGTTCACTCAGGAGACTCGGGCGGCCGCAGCGGAGCGTGCAGAGTGCTGCCGCCAGCAGCTCGAGGTCTTCGAGAAGGAGCGGAGAGAGAGGCGGGTCCGGGAACAGCAAGCACAGATAAGGAGCGCGGAGCAGAAGAGCCGGACCAGGAGGAAACCCCGTGCAGCTCATGGTCCCCGTGCCACCGGGACTGTGATAAAATTCAACATGCAGCATGGGTGGGGCTTCATAAGAGACCATCATACCCCCGGCGACGTCTTTGTAACCCGCAGAGACGTAGAAAGCCATCTGCCGGAGGGACACAGAGGTCGTGACCTGTACGTAGGGGACGAGGTCACGTTCACCCGGCACAAGTGTGCCAAAGGACCCTACGCCCTCCATGTGCATCGCCTGACGGAGGAGGAGCTGCGGTGTGAGGAGGAGCAAGAGGACCCGGACGGGTCTGAAGAATCTAAAGAAGGAGCAGGAGGACGCCGTCGTTGAAGTACGGTAGAGAGAGACTGTACATAGTTACCCGTCAGGGTATAAGAACTGTTCTAGTTAAAATATAGTCCCCGTTGGGACCAGCCGATTGAACTGAAACCCGTGTGTCCCTATTCCCACTGACCGAGGACTGAGAGCGGTCATTCTTCCCTAATACCTGGCCGAGGACTGAGAGCGGCCATATTTCCTTTGTATATAGTTGCGCTTTTTAAGGCGCCCCCTACCGGTTTTATAGGAAACTGTTTTCTTCCAAGAGAGACTGTCGCACTTTACCCGGTCACAAGTTGCACCGTGACCGGAGGAACCAGAAACAAGAATGTTATATATGAAAAGTTTATTGCTGATGATATCTATATGATGTTTTCTATGTTTATGTTTATGAAAAAAATTGTATGTTTTGGATGTTTTTTATATCTTACAGCCCGAGGACGTGCTGTGATTTACCAGGGGGGAATGTAGCACCCTGAGGACTCGGCTGCTACAGGGGTATTACGCCTCAAGCCAGAGGTGTGGTATTCCACTCCCGGGTAAGGATGGAGTGTGGAACTGAGCTCAGTTAGCTGCATGCACTACACACATCCCATTTCCGGGGAACAGACCGATGGTACTCCCACTAGAGAAATGTGCAGGTACGACAGTGTCTGTTCCTGGCTGGAGTGGGAGGGGGGTGGAACATCCCAGTAGTGTAGGGGCAGATAGGGGGAGCAGCCTGGGTAAAGCTAGGAGCTCATTGGGTGCTGGTCACCTGAGCTCACACATAGAGGGAGTATATAAGGTGGGCACCATCTTAGATCAGGGTCAGTCAGTCAGTTGTCAGTCAGCCAGTCAGACAGTCTGTCTGAGAGCCTGAGAAGCAGAGCAGAGGAGAAGGAAGAGAGACCCAGAGGCGCAGAGGGGACCCCAAGATCCCAGAATAAGGACAAAAGGGTGAAGGGTCGGCAAAAGGGTACCGGATCCCAAGCTGGCAGAGGCTACAGCACACCTTAGCCAGGAACCGGAGGTCGTGGGCAGGATCTGCCACGACCCTCACCAAATCCACTAGAAAGGCATACCAAGCATAGGGTCAGGGAGCCCAGAGGAGGCTCGACCACCAAGAGACCCGAGGGAGCCGGCCAAAAGTGGATCCCTGGTGGGAACGGCCAGAAGAAGGGAGAGTCAGAAAGGAGCTCAGGACCATACTCGAGAATTGCCCGGGAGTTGACCGAGTCCAGGACCTGGTGGACGCAGCACGGCTTGGGTGGTCACTGCTGTACACAGTGACCCGAGCAACACCAGTAAGTAAAACCCTGGAACTGCATTTTATGCCTCTGAGTCTCCTTGCTGCACCTTCACAACCACCATCCTCCACGGCTGACCCCCTGAGGCTATACCCCTCCCGTTGGGGGTTATACTACCAAAGCTGCACACATACCAACAGCCTCAGCGGACCCTGCTGCAGCGGCGGCCTTTTGACCGCAAATCAACGGGTGGCGTAGTCGACACAAAGAACTCTAATAACATCTGTAGGACTGCCACACACTGAGTTTGACACCCTGGGCACGGACCGGGTCACAGCCACTCGGAGACTACAACCCCCATCTGATCCGGCTCCGGGTATCCCTAACAACATGGCCCAGGGGGCGCGTCACTTAGCAAGTCACTCTCTGCAAGGAGGAACGTTACCCCTTGGATACCCTATAAAACATGCACAGTTGCAGTCTGCCATGACGTCATCACTACCGAGCACATCAGCGCTGCAGCCAATCACTGCACTCAGCAGCTAGTGCTGTCAACATGGTTGAGCACAGTGACTGGCTGCAGAGGTGATATGCTCAGTAGTTGTGACATCACCATCAGAGAGATGTTGGGCCCTGTTGTTTTACATGTCAGCAAATGCTGGTGACCACTCTTCTAAAAATGGAAAACCTCTTTAACGTTGACAACAGATATTCATGTATTCGGCTTCCTGTCCATGTCTACAAATTCATTGCCCTACCTGCATCGTTCAGCAAGAGAGCGGACAGTACACAGGCGGTGAGGTAAATGTCAGGAGAGCGGGCAGTACACAGGCCGTGAGGGTGAGGTCAATGTCAGGAGAACGGGCAGTACACAGAGGATGAGGGTGAGGTCAATATCAGGAGAGCGGGCAGTACACAGGATGAGGGTGAGGTAAATGTCAGGAGAGCGGGCAATACACAGGCCATGAGGGTGAGGTCAATGTCAGGAGAGCGGGCAGTACACAGAGGATGAGGGCGAGGTCAATATCAGGAGAGCGGGGAGTACACAGGTGGTGAGGTCAATGTCAGGAGAGCGGACAGTACACAGGTGGTTAGGTCAATGTCAGGAGAGCGGGCAGTACACAGGCGGTGAGGTCAATGTCAGGAGAGCGGGCAGTACACAGGCCATGAGGGTGAGGTCATTGTCAGGAGAGTGGGCAGTACACAGAGGATGAGGGTGACATCAATGTCAGGAGAGCGGGCAGTACACAGGTGGTGAGGTCAGTGTCAGGAGAGCGGGCAGTACACAGGTGGTTAGGTCAATGTCAGGAGAGCGGGCAGTACACAGGCCATGAGGGTGAGGTCAATGTCAGGAGAGTGGGCCATACACAGAGGGTGAGGTCAAGATCAGGAGAGCGTGCAGTACACAGGAAATGAGAGTGAGGTCAATATCAGGAGAGTGGGCAGTACACAGGCCATGAGAGCGAGGTCAATATCCGGAGAGCGGGCAGTGCACAGGCTATGAGGGTGAGGTCAATATCAGGAGAGCAGGCAGTGCACAGGCTATGAGGGTGAGGTCAATATCAGGAGAGCGGGCAGTACACTGGCCATGAGGGTGAGGTCAGTGTCAGGAGAGCGGGCAATACACAGGTCATGAGGGTGAGGGCAGTGTCAGGAGAGCGGGCAGTACACAGGCGATGAGGATGAGGTCAATATCAGGAGAGCGGGCAGTACACAGGCGGTGAGGTCAATGTCAGGAGAGCGGGCAGTACACAGGCGGTGCGGTCAATGTCAGGAGAGCGGGCAGTACACAGGCCATGAGGGTGAGGTCAATGTCAGGAGAGTGGGCAGTACACAGAGGATGAGGGTGAGGTCAAGGTCAGGAGAGCGTGCAGTACACAGGCAATGAGAGCGAGGTCAATATCAGGAGAGCGGGCAGTACACAGCCCATGAGAGCGAGGTCAATATCTGGAGAGCGGGCAGTGCACAGGCTATGAGGGTGAGGTCAATATCAGGAGAGCAGGCAGTGTACAGGCTATGAGGGTGAAGTCAATATCAGGAGAGCGGGCAGTACACAAGCCATGAGGGTGAGGTCAGTGTCAGGAGATCGGGCAGTACACAGGCCATGAGGGTGAGGTCAGTGTCAGGAGATCGGGTAGTACACAGGCCATGAGGGCGAGGTCAGTGTCAGGAGAGCGGGCAGTACACAGGCCATGAGGGCGAGGTCACTGTCAGGAGAGCGGGCAGTACACAGGCAATGAAGGTGAGGTCAATGTCAGGGGAACGGGCAGTATACAAGCGATGAGAGTGCGGTCAATGTCAGGAGAGCAGGCAGAATAGAGGCCATGACAGCAAGGCCAATGGAAGGGGAGCGGGCAGTACACAGGCCATGAGGGCGAGCTCAATGTTAGGAGAGCGGGCAGTACACAGAGGATGAGTGCGAGCTCAATGTCAGGAGAGCGGGCAGTACACAGGCGATGAGGACGAGCTCAATGTCAGGAGAGCGGGGAGTACACAGGCCATGAGGGTGAGTTCAATGTCAGGAGATCGGGCAGTACACAGGCCATGAGAGCGAGGTCAATGTCAGGGGAGCGGACAGTACATAGGCCATAAGGGCGAGGTCAATATCAGGGGAGCGGGCAGTATACAGGCGATGAAAGTGAGGTCAAAGTCAGGAGAGCGGGCAATACACAGGCCATGAGGTCAAGGTCAATGTCAGGAGAGCGGGCAGTACACAGGCGATGAGGGCAAGGTCAATGTCAGGAGAGTGGGCAGTACACAGGCGATGAGGGCGATGGTCAATGTCAGGAGTGCGGTCAATCAGGGCTGCCACCAGAAATTTCAGGGCCCCATACTGGCAACATTTTTGAGCCCCCTTGAGACTCCACCTTAGCTCCACCTCCACCCCTTAACCTTCCACAGTCCCACCGCCCACTCTTGGAAAAACTCCACTTCTGCACCACGTCCCCACCAATCACACATTAACAGTTCCCATTGAACACCATATCACATACAAAGCCAGCAGCTTTTATTTTGGCCAAAGATTTTTTTAAGCCTGCACCATAACAAGGTAGATTCTTCTGGCCGGGCCCTTCTCTACTCAAACCTACTAAACATTTGTTAAACAATACTCTTTTTAGGTATGTTTTTCTTTAAGAGAATGTTTTACATACATTTTTAAAAATTACAAATAATATCACATACAAGGGACAAATACAGTCACACCATTACCAGACAACATAATACCATCACATAGTGACCGAATAATACCATGTACAAGGAACAAATACCGCCACACCATGACCAGACCACATATTACCACCACATACTACAATACTGATCATTAATAAAAAAACACAATGCTAATATTACCATAAGTGCCATTATACACAGGAGCTCTGTACATAGTATACAGTGTATAGTGTAGGTGTACAGGTAATACAGGGATCACCAGTGACATTCACAGGAGCTCTGTATATAGTGTCAGTGTACAGGTAATACAGTGATCACCAGTGACATTATACACAGGAGCCCTGTATGTAGTGTATAGTGTAAGTGTACAAGTAACACACTGACGTCTCTAGTTGAAGTCCTTTATCTTCGCTTTTCTTCTTCATCCAGCACAGACTGCCATCACTTCTTCCAGCCAGGACTCGTCTCTGCAGAAAATAACAGTTATCTAGAGCAGTTTCCAGAGCACATTCCCTACTTTTTCCCTAACTTCTAAACTACACCAGATGAAGAAAAAAAAGTGACATAGTGTCGCCTTGCACAGTAACAGGACCCTCCCAGAGAAAACAGTATCCTCAAAAATAAAATCGCACCAGTAATAATATTCCTTAATTAGCCTGTCCTCATATGTTCTCCCATCCTGGCCCCATGTGACTTCACCCTGCCACCATTTGTCTCCATTCTGACCCCATTTGTCTACATTCTGTCCAGTGTCTCCATTCTACCCTTGTGTCTCTCCATTCTGCCCCCGTGTCCCTCCATTCTGCCCCCGTGTCTCTCCATTCTACCCTGTGTCTCCATTCTACCCCCGTGTCTCTCCATTCTACCCTGTGTCTCCATTCTGCCCCCATGTCTCTCCATTCTTCCCCCATGTCTCTCCATTCTGCCCCCATGTCTCTCCATTCTGCCCCATGTCTCTCCATTGTGTCCCATGTCATCTCCCATTCTGCCCTCATGTCTCTCCATTATGCCTCCATGTTTTTTCCCATTCTGCCCCCATGTCTATCCATTCTGCCCCATGTGTCTCCATTCTGCCCCATGTGTCTCCATCCTGCCCCCATGTCATCTCCAATTCTGCCCCCATGTCATCTCCCGTTCCGCCCCCATGATGCGGCTTTACAAAAAAGTAAAAAAAAAGGTTTCTTCTTACCTGGCTTCCAGTCCAACGACGCCTCTGCCAGACCAAACTGAGGCTCAGACGTCAGCCAATCACAGGCCGGCAGTGATGTCATACGCCAGCGACGTGCGCGCTGACGTCAGCTGTGATTGGCTGGTGGCTGTTAACTATTGCAGTGCGGGAAGACTCCTGCACAGCAATAGATTTCAAGTGAACGTGCCTCCGAGGACGCACGTTCAGTTTGCTAAGGCCTGGTGAGCAGAAGTGGAAAGAGGGGGGCCCCCGTCCGGGCCCCTGTGCTCACCGGGCCCCATACGCCAGTAAGAGCAGTAATGCCCTGATGGCGGCCCTGCGGGCAGTGCACAGGCGATGAGGGCGAGGTCAATGTCAGGAAAGCAGGCAGTACACAGGACATTACTGTAAGATCAATGTCAGGAGAGCGGGCAGTACACAGGTGATGAGTGCGAGCTCAATGTCAGGAGAGCGGGGAGTACACAGGTGATGAGTGTGAGCTCAATGTCAGGAGAGCGGGGAGTACACAGGTGATGAGTGCGAGCTCAATGTCAGGAGAGCGGGGAGTACACAGGTGATGAGTGCGAGCTCAATGTCAGGAGAGCGGGGAGTACACAGGTGATGAGTGTGAGCTCAATGTCAGGAGAGCGGGGAGTACACAGGTGATGAGTGCGAGCTCAGTGTCAGGAGAGCGGGCAGTAGACAGGCCATGAGGGTGAGTTCAATCTTAATGTGAATGATTGTAATATGATTAAGGGTTTCACTACCTGAAACTAGTTGTTTTAGCTACTACCATGATATTTTAAATTCACCGACTGGAGTGTTTCCATTCACACCAATAAAGAAGAGTTTTTTGGATTTTCGTGGAACTGGATTTTTCTTTCTTTACAATCATTCACATCCAAGGCACGGATGCTTCCTCTACTCCGGATCTTCAAATAGTGCATGCAGGGGAGCTGGACTCTTTTCTCAATCTTGATGTACTTGTAAAATCCCATTGTTAACAAGGAAATCAACTTTTATTTGAAGACAATACACCAGACAATTTAGCTTTATTGGTTTACTAGATGTGTTTTATAGCAGCAGTATTATATCTTTGCCATATGACCCCATTTATCTGCAGTTTTATATATATATGCTAGCGTACCTTGTACCTAGTTTTCAGCATAGCAAGTCACAACTTGACATGGAATTATTTTTCTTAGGCCACGTTCACACATTCAGTATTTGGTCAGTATTTCACATCAGTATTTGTAAATCAATACCAGGAGTGGGTCAAAAATGTAGAATTGGTGAACGTGTTTCTCTTAATCAAAGCAAAGTATAAATATTTACCATAACAATACTTTTACTCTGATTGTTCCACTCCTGGTTTTGGCTTACAAATACTGATGTGAAATACTGACCAAATACTGAACGTGTGAACGTGGTCTTAGAGACAGTTCTGGCACATGCGGGTTACAAGCTACCACCTCACATGGAGACATTCTGGCAGATGCAGATTACAAGCTACCACCTCACATGGTGACATTCTGGCAGATGCAGATTACAAGCTACCACCTCACATGGAGACATTCTGGCAGATGCAGGTTACAAGCTACCACCTCACATGGTGACATTCTGGCAGATGCAGGTTGCAAGCTACCACCTCACATGGTGACATTCTCTCACATGCGGGTAACAAGCTACCACCTCACATGGTGACATTCTAGCACATGCGGGTAACAAGCTACCACCTCACATGGTGACATTCTGGCACATGCGGGTAACAAGCTACCACCTCACATGGTGACATTCTGGCACATGCGGGTAACAAGCTACCACCTCACATGGTGACATTCTAGCACATGCGGGTAACAAGCTACTACCTCACATGGTGGCACAGTAGTGTAGCGCCCCGAGGGTTCGGCCGCTACAGGGGTATTGCACCTCTGCCAGAGGTGTGATATTCCACTCCTGGGTAAGGATGGCGTGTGGACCAGGGCTCAGTTAGCTGCATACAGCACACACACCCCATTTCCGAGGGACAGCTCAACGGTGCTCCCACTAGACAGAAGTGCAGGCACGACCGACTATGTCCCTGACTGGAGTGGGGAGGGGGGTGGAACACCCAGTGCTGTAGGGGCAGATAGGGGTTGGTTCCTGAGCGTAGGTAGGAGCCCATTGGTTGCTGGTCACCTGGGCTCATGGTCAGAGGGAGGTCTAAAAGGTGGGCACCATCTTAGATCTAGGTTCTGTCCAGAGAGGAGAAGACAGGGAGTAGAGGCTCCGTAGGAGCTCTACTCCAGGAGGGCCTAGTGAGAGGCCGAGGAGGAGGTGAAGGGGAGCTGTGATGCCACCTGAGCCCAGCTCCACGAGAAGGGAGGATAAGAAGGAACAGGAAAGACGGAGGAGAGACAGAGAAACAGAAGGGCTCAGGAACAAGAAGGTGGAAGGGACCCTAAGAACCCACGAGAATCCAGGGTCAAGGGTCAGGCAGATTAAGGGTACCGGATCCCAAGTTGGTGGAGGAGAAACTACCCTCAGCCAAAGACCGGACGTCTTGATCATTTATTGGTGCGACACCTCATCAAACCTGCTAGGAAGGCACCATATAGGACAGCGGAGGACGGGGCCCACGTTTAACCGCACAAGTCCGCGGCAGCTGGACAAAAGTGGGTCACTGGTGAGGCAGACCAGAGAAAGGACAAAAGGGGGTCCTGAGCCATACTCCTGAACTGCCTGGGAGTTGACCGAGCCCCACACCTGGTGGACGCAGCACGGCTCGGGCGGTCCCTACGTGTACAGAAGTGACCCGGAGTACCTGAACTGTGAGTAAAGGACATTGGACTGCAGTACGTTGTCTGTGTACTCTTTCGCTCCTCCAGCACTAACTGTACTGGGACTCTCACCACCATCACTCCCACCATTCATCACACTGCCCTGGGGCTGCACTCTTCACGTGGGGAGTCACACCATCCCAGCTGCTCACATCATCGGCCCCAGCGGTCTGTCCTGCAGCGGCGGTTCCTAATAACCGCAATCCACGGGTGGCATAGTCGGACATCTCTTAAAACATCTAAAAGACTGCCACTGGTCTGACCACCCTGAGCCACGGGACCGGGTCGCCACTACTACCCCCACCGTCTCCCTGTCGCCCGGTTCCAAGTGCCCCAAGGCCCAGGGGGCGAGTCAGTAGCACATGCGGATTCCATTATATGTGTTAACCAAACTGTAAATCGTTGAACATTTATTAGGTTGGCTTTGTTATAAGGGCATTGTTGAAAGTTGGTTTTATTTTTGACTTACTGATAAAATGTGCCTTCATCATGTGACCACTGTGGCTGCTCATTAATTAGGTGGTAACAGGAAATGACGCGTTATTGGGAGAAATTTTATATAATCTAATATGGGAGCAAAGTAAACATCCCTGCTATGGAGCCACTGTGGGATCTGAAAGATTTTACTAAGAAGTGTGCAGAGTGCCACATAGCAGCATGGCATCAGCAAAGTATTAACAGCTACAGCAATACAATGCGGCACGCTGTAAAGTAAAACTGTGAGTGTCTCATTGGGGGTAGTTGAATACGGGTATCCTGCTTAGAAACCTTGATTAACTTCGATTTACAGCATTTACATTTATATCCTTTCCCTACATAGTAACTAGTAAGAATGGACATTAATGGATCCTATCCTTAGGATAGGACATAAATATCAGATCAGTGGAAACGCTGGCATTTTTGTAGCATAATTTTCAGAAGCTGTTAATAAACTTTTTTTGTTGCCGTTTTCGTACGCGGTTTATGGAGCTACCTTTTAAGCATTTTTTGTAGCACCTTTTGGGGCAATTTACTGGATTTTTTTGAAGATAATTTCTCACCAGTTTGAGCATTTTAACCTAGTTAAATTGTGGAATAGTGTCTACAGAGTTGAATAAAACATAGATTTTATGTTTTCATTTCTCCTCTCCAGATATTAGTTTGTAAAGTTTGGCTTATAAATTATATTACAGTTCAAATGGGCGTTACCAGAGATTTGTCTCTGGAGGCGTGTCCTTTTTTCCTTGCATGAGGTTGACCAATCATAGGCAGATATCATGCAGAGGAAAGAAGAACACGCCCCACAATAACTTAACACAAATTTCTTAGTGTGAGACACATAATGACAGACAGTCTGCCATCATTTGATCTCACTACAGGAGCTGCATGTGATTACAAAGTGCTGGGAGCAGAGTAGAGATGAGTGTGATTACTAGCCGTATTTAATCTTTCATCTCATGGCACTCACTGTGGGGGGAAGAGCAGTAGAGCAGAGCTGCTGGAAGTGTCTCTCATGAGACAAAGCTCAGATCTGCTCTACTGCCCCCCCCCCCCACACTGACTGTCATGAGATGAAAGTTGATAGGTATCTATAATCACACTCAACTCTGTTCCAAGCACTTTGTAATTACACACAGCTCTGCCGATAAATGAGGAGAGCAGACTCTTTCAATTATAACCTAAACTTTATAAGCTAATGGAGAGGAGAAATGAAAAATAAATACTATGTTTTATTCAGCTCTGCAACCACTATTGCATAATGTGGTCAGTTTTACATGCTGAAACTGGTGAAAGGTCCTCTTTAAGTCTGTCAGGGAAATATTGAGAAATATTGAATATATTTTTTCTTTCTTCCCCTGAAGCCCCCTCAACCCTCCCTCATCCCCCATTTGTCACAGGAGAGCTGACAGTCTAGCATCTGTCCCTCTGCAAATTATCACCTACAGTGGAAGTGACTTGTAAAGCTACGACCTAATTAAAATGCGAGCATCTTTCTCCCTGGCAGACGCAGGGGGTGGTTAGACGTTTATGTGTAACTGTTGAAGCTTTCTTCCCGAGCTTCAAAAGGAAGTCTATAGTCTCGCTGGCACCAATACGGAATATGGAATATTGCAAGTTCCAATATTCCGATAATAATGGGACCTATATTTTTAGTGGCAGGGACAGCCAAGGAGCGATATGCATATTTTCTCATTGCTGTAAGCCAAACCAGGGAGCTGTGGTGCAAAAGTAGCAAAATAGCAGACTGCAACTATATCATGTGTGGTCTCTAAATGAAGGTAAAATCATAATAGAAAATTTGGTACCACTTTTGGGCTTCTGGGATCAACCAGCGATAAGTTATCCTAAAACCCAGATTTTTAATTCAAACATGAAGGGTGGAGCCCCAGCCCCTGTGATGGTGGCACAAGGGGGTGTGGATAGGTCTCTCCCTTAAGCATAAAATAGTTTGCTGAGGTTGGAGCAGTACTCATTGCCAGGGAGGTATAGATACTATAAGCAACGGATCACGTTCGATAACATTCAAATCAAATCGGGGAGACCCTCCTCCACCTATATTGCATCGTTTCAGCGATCTTATAGAAAGTCTCTTCTTTAATCCTGTTACGCTCGCGCCCAGACTGACTGGCGTGAGCGTGATTAGTGATCCCACTGTACCATGAACCGAGGAGTGCCTGGAGGGGCGTAACTAAGTATCAACCCGATCCGCCCAAAGTCGCATGGCGGCTTAGTCGACTCCGTGAACCAAGGAGGAACTGAACAGAGGGACCAGGTGCCTCTCCAGGTCAGACCCCGGTCACAGTTGTTGACCCACACCGGGGAATGCAGGAACAGGCAGGTTAGACTGGCATACAGGCAGGTGGGTATTGGCAAGTACGGCTGGTATGCAGACAGGTGGGCACTGGCAAGCACGGCTGGTATGCAGACAGGTGGGCACTGGCAAGCACAGCTGGTATGAAGACAGGTGGGCACTGGCAAGCACAGCTGGAGTGCAGACAGGGAAATATTGGCAAGCACGGCTGGAGTGCAGACAGGGAGGTACTAGCAGGTTGGAGCGCAGGCTGGATAGGGTCCAGTACAGACTGGGAGACATGTACAGAGCCGTAGATGCGGTAGATAAGCAGAGTAAAGCGAAACCGCTGGAGCAGAGGACAAGGCAGAGCAGAGAGGAACTGCTGGTGTGAAGAGCAAGCAGAGCGGAGCGAAAACCGCAGGTGCGGTGGGCAAGGCAGAGCAGAGCGGAACCGCCGGAGCGGTGGACAAGGCAGAACAGAGAGGAACCGCCGGAGCAATGGACAAGGCAGAGCAGAGCGAAACCGCAGGTGCGGTGGACAAGGCAGAGCAGAGCGGAACCGCCAGAGCGGTGGGCAAGGCAGAGCAGAGAGAAGCCGCCAGAGCGGTGGGCAAGGCAGAGCAGAGAGAAGCCGCCAGAGCGGTGGGCAAGGCAGAGCAGAGAGAAACCTCTGGCGCGGTGAGCAAGCAGAGCCGAACAGGGCTGAAGGTGCAGGCAGAGAGGACACAGCTCTGTTCACATGGAACAGACTGGAAAATACAGGAAGATGGCTAGAACACAGGAGGAAGATACGGAGGAAGGGAAAAGGGACAAGCAGAACCAGATACACACAAGGTACTTACTATGAAGTAGCGAGTGGACACAAAACTCACAAACAGAAGTACAGAGACAACGAGTTGGAGTTAGGTGCAGGTTCAGATACTGCAGGAAAAGGGAAGGTACGGACATAGAGACAAACAGGTAACAGGCTAGGATACAGTTCAGACAGGAACTGCTACTGCAATGAGATACAAGAATGAGCCTGGGAATACAGCCCCCAGAGTGGTGGAAACAGACTAGAAGTCACAGGTAACAGGTCTGGGAATGCAGCCCCCAGAGTGGCGGAAACAGACTAGAAACAGGACAGGACCTGGCAATACAGTAGCAAAGTCTAACTGAGTGAAGGTTTTGCTCGGGCACCTCCTTCTGGGTGGAGGGGGTTTAAATATCCAGTGATTCACAGCAATAGGCTGGAGACGCATTAGGGGTGTGCCCACAGCAGCTATAAGAATGAGGAAGTAACCGGGCCGCCGCCCTAAGCAGTCAGTCAAGAGACATGCACATAGCATGAACTGGAGCAAGGTTTGCAGGCAGAACTGACAGGTAAGATTGCGGTCTTGCATAGTGGGAGGTGGTGCACTATGCAAGCACGCCGCCAGGGATGTTACAAATCCTTATTATTTTGTGTAACTGCTTATGTATTGTATTGTCCCCTTCTGTAAAATCTTGTATATTTTTCCTAAACACGGCCTCCCTTTTGGTTTAAATATAAAATGTAATAGTTCTGTTTCTTTTGTCTTGTAACCATTCCCTCCCCCAAAGTCATATACACTACCAGAACGCAGGCGTCCGCCCAGGCCTGTATTATATTTCAAATCTGGACGGTGGTGGCAGAGAATAACAATAATTGGGCTATCGTAAAGCTGACTGACCGTACGGAGGGCGTAAACACACATTACATGCATTGGAATCCAGAGGTATGATGCCATACGCTCACTGGTCGCTTGCCGATACCTAAGTAGTGAGTAGTGTGGATCGTGTGCTCGCGATTCCGGACGAAGTCTGTGACATAGTGACGGCACGGTGAGATATTACATGATATCGCCGGTGTCTTCTCTGTGGAATCCCTGACAAAGTCGATTAAGCAATGAGTAAAAATAGCAAAATGTCTTTTCCAGAAAAAGAAGAGATCTCCTGGACTCTTGAGCAGAGAGCAAATCTCCAGGACCCAACCTGCCAAACCACAGAAATCCTTGATTCTATAAGCTTTCTTGTGTCCTAGTGTCTAGTTGAGGCAGTTAAGGGGGCAGAAAATGGTTATAGCAGAGATACTGCTTTTAAAAAGGACATGAGTATAGGTGAAAATATCCACCGGTGCACTTCATGTGCATCCAAGCCACCCAGCTTAAGTTGGTCCTTGTCAGAAATAAAAAAACAATGATAATATTTTTATGTTACTCTATTGCATGGTCAGGACAAGACACAACAAGAGTAAACCAGTAGATGCTACCAGACTCCCCCCATATGTTAAGTTCCTGGGTCAATATAAGGTCTTATTCAGATGAGCATATTCTATGTTTGTATGCAAAATGGATAGCATACAAACAGCATACAGACCAATGCAAGTCAATGGGTGTCACGCAAGGTGAGGGAAAGAAAAAGTGTACCACGACGGTAAGAGGGGGAAGGGAGCCCAACAACTAGGGAAAGGGGGTGTGGAGACCCCTAAGCAGATCTAATATCACCCTGACTACCCTGTCATCCCTATATAAGTTCCGCACCTATCGCTGAGCAGGAAACCTAATCCCTGAAAGTCCCTAGAGCTTGGCCCTAGGTAGGGAGGGGACAGGGTGAACACAAGTCAGGTCTCATTGTAACTAAAGACAACAAGGTAAACAAAACAAACAAAGGAGATACACTTAGCTTGAGAAGACACCAGAGAGATAATACCAAATGTCCTCCAAAGGAAGTCCAAGAAGAATCTAGCCGACTACTAGTACTCCAGGCATGGACAGAGGAACATAGAACTATCACCAGCGACTCTCTGGAGACACTGAGTTTTTAACTACCAAGCAAGGGTGTGTCAATTAGCAGCAAAAAGTGGAGGTCGCTGCTGGGTCCTAAAGAAAAAAAGATATCACTACACTACAGAGATGAGAGGATCAAGAAGGCGTCTGAAATGCCAACACAGTGACCTTCTACAGCCGGATCCAGAGCGAATGTCTGTCAGACTTGATACACCCATGACAATGGGGTAGTGCTAGGCTCACCTTGTGAGGTGGATTCACAAATATCAGTGCATAATGCTTACTGTAAACGATTGGTTAACCAACAAGCTTAAGGAGTGATAGGTGCTAATGGTGGAAATCCTAGGTATATGAGGAAATGATAGCAACAGAAGATACAGAATTGTGGCAAACTCCAAACAGCAACTAAACACATTAATTCTCAGACACAGTTATCCAAGTGGTCTTTAAAAGATCTTGGGAGATGATGTCTCTAAAGAATGCCAGGCTGCATGTAAGTCCTGACATAGACAGAGGTCAAAGGGGAAGACAGCAGTGCTCGACCCTGAAGACAGCAGAAGTATAACAGTTTTCATGACTGTAAATAAATTGCAGCATTCACTGGTGTGATCCGGTTTTCAGTTTAGACTTACTCATTGAGTAAGATTTTTGGCATAAAGTACACTACGTGATGATTTGGGTGAGCTGCGTTGTTATGCCCCCTTCCCACCCAGCTCCATCTATTTTGGCAGAGCTGGCCGTAACTGGCTAAAAACATCAAAAGTTGCAATTTTTTTTTTTTTTTTTTTTTTTAACACAATTCCGTGTTGTACAAAAACTTTGCAACTTTTTAAAGTGTTTTATGATCTGGTGTAGTCAGTTTGATGAATCGGGGCCAATATGCTCACTTACTGCTCTCTACATGCTATCAAGGAAAGCCAACAGAAAAATTGTACATGATCAAGGCGGCTCATAAATCCAGAAATAAATAAATGCACTTTTATAGCCCTTAGGTTAGTTGTATGAACTTTGGTACAGCTCAGTTGTGCCATAAATATAAATGTTCAAGGTCAGTAGGTAAAAGCACAAACTAATTACATATGGAATTTAAAAACCATTACATATTTTTCTGACATGTAAATCGTTATGTACCCAATAGCATGAGAGCATTGGGTGTGTGCAAAAGGTAACTACAAGAAAGAACTTTAATTTTCTGAAAAAAATGTGAATGAATTGTGTAGACCCTTAGAGTATGTGCACACAACATTTTTTTTGGGCAATGTAAGTCAGCGGTTTTCACGTCAATACAGTACTGAGGCCCAAGATAGTTCAACTTAAATGTCTTTATTTTGCCAACTTACAAAAATAAAGTCAAAACATTATCATCCGGTCCTGTCGTTGCCAACTGTACCGAGATATTTCCGTGTCGGCCATGGAAAGCAAAGATGGGAATAACCCTTGCAATATCATTCAGATTTCGTATCTACATAGCTTCTACATTCTGTGCTGCTGACGTCTTCCTCAATATAACTTGATAGAGGTAGGAGTTCCGATTTTTAAACTCAACATTCTAGTTGCCATCAACCACTGCTAGAGGAAATGGAAACGCTGACATATAACACCCAGATAAAGGCCTAGGACACTCTCTTTAGGCCTGTAATGGGGGCTTGTGGATTAATTTAACATATCAACTGCATACGGTAAATGTACTGCAAACGTTGTATTAGGCTCACATTTTGAGTGAGGTGGATCCCCCAAGCCCAAGGTCTGGGTGGGCACACGGACCAGGGACGTCGGTGCTGCAGGAAAATGAGGTATGTGAGAAGCGGGTAGCAGAGGTATTGGAGACCGCAAGCGAACAGGAAATCAGAAACATGTTTCAGAGGTCCTGGAGCCTGGCAGGCAGACAGGAGACTGGGAACATGGTAGCAGAGGTCCTGAAGACCACAGGCAAACAAGAGTCTGCACACAGGTAGCAGAGGTCCTGGAGACCGCACGTGGACAGGAGGCCGGGAAAAGGTAGCAGAGGTCTCGTGACCACGGGAAGGCGGTAACAGGTAGCAGAGGTCCTGGAGTTCACAGGCGGACAGGAGGCCGGGAAGAGGTAGCAGAGGTCCTGGAGTCCACAGGAAGTCGGAAACAGGTAGCAGAGGCACTGGAGACTGCAGGCAGACAGGATAGCGGGGACAGGTAGCAGAGGTCCTGGAGACCACAGGAAGTCAGAAACAGGTAGCAGAGGTACTGGAGACTGCAGGCAGACAGGATAGCTGGGACAGGTAGCAGAGGTCCTGGAGACCACAGGAGGCCGGGAACAGTTAGCAGAGGTCCTGGAGACTGCAGGCGGAAAGGATACCAAAACATGCAGACAGAACTCAAAACCAACTAGAAAGTCTTAATACCAAGACACAGGTGCATGTCTTGGTAGAATTTATATAGGCCCAGGTAGATGATCACATGGGATCTGCAAAGCCCGATGTGGAGCACAACAGAGGTCAGTAGACTGGGGAAAGGGGAGCAAAGCTCGGATCCGGGCAAGTCATGATTCTATGATTACTATATAGATTCATACTATGATTCTATGATAAGTGCGTAACACAGTGTAAAAGAACCTTATCGCATTATGATATACTTTGCAAGTTAGGAAGTTAGTTCTTAAAAAAATCTATATTTTCATACGTTAGTAAGCAGCTGATGTTATTAAGTTTTAGCACTAGGAATGATATATGTTATTTTGGTTAGATATAATGCTAACGATGTGGACAGTGGCATCGCTAGTTCCAGACATGCTCCAGAGTTCTTGCCACGTGTCCCAGTTCTGCGACAGTGACACTGACTTTGAACTGTATAGTGAACGTGACGCTTATACACTCAGACGTTCATCCGAATTGCTCCATTCACTTGCATTGGTCCGTTTGGCTATGGGCTGAAAATACACATGTGTGAACAAGCCCTAAGGTGTTAAATTATTATTTTAATTATTTATTATTATAGCGCCATTTATTCCATGGCGCTTTACATGTGAAAAGGGGTATACATAGCAAATACAAGTACAATAATCTTGAACACAATGTGACAGCGACTGGTACAGGAGGAGCGAGGATCCTGCCCGCGAGGGCTCACAATCTACAAGGGATGGGTGAGGATACATTAGGTGAGGGTAGAGCTGGTCATGCAGCGGTGGTTACTGCAGGTTGTAGGCTTGTCGGAAGAGGTGGGTCTTCAGGCTCCTTTTGAAGGTTTCCACGGACGACGAGAGTCTGATGTGTTGGGGTAGAGAGTTCCAGAGTAGGGGGGAAGCACGGGAGTAATCTTGTATGCTATTGTGGGAGGAGGAGATAAAAGGGGAGTAGAGAAGGAGATCTTGTGAGGATCGGAGGTTGCGGGCGGGTATGTAACCGGAGACTAGGTCAGAGATATATGGAGGAGAAAGGTTGTGAATGGCTTTGTATGCCATGGTTAGGGTTTTGAACTGGATTCTCTGAGGAATTGGGAGCCAGTGAAGAGATTGACAGAGAGGAGAGGCCGGGGAATAGCGGGGGGACAGGTGGATTAGTCGGGCAGCAGAGTTTAGGATAGATTGGAGGGGTGCAAGAGTGGTAGAAGGGAGGCCACAGAGCAGGAGGTTGCAGTAGTCGAGGCGGGAGATGATGAGGGCGTGCACTAGTGTTTTTGCAGATTCATGGTTGAGGAATGTGCGGATCCGGGAGATATTTTTGAGTTGGAGTCGGCAGGAAGTGGAAAGGGCTTGGATATGTGGTTTGAAGGAGAGATCAGAGTCCAGGGTTACTCCAAGGCAGCGAGCTTGAGGGACTGGGGAGAGTGGACAGCCATTGACATTGATAGATAGGTCAGTTGGGGGGGGTGAATGGGATGGCGGAAAGATGATGAATTCTGTTTTGTCCATGTTAAGTTTTAGAAATCTAGCAGAAAAGAAGGATGAAATAGCGGACAGACATTGTGGGATTTTGGTTAGTAGGGAGGAGATATCGGGTCCAGAGAGGAAGATCTGTGTGTCATCAACATAGAGGTGATAATGAAAGCCATGAGACTCTATGAGCTGTCCCAGGCCTAAGGTGTAGATGGAGAAGAGTAGGGGTCCTAGGACTGAACCTTGGGGGACACCGACAGATAGGGGGCGAGATGAGGAGGTGGTGCATGAGTGGGAGACACTGAATGTCCTGTCTGTTAAGTATGAGGAGATCCAGGATAGGGCTAAGTCTGTGATGCCGAGAGATGAGAGAGTTTGTAGTAAGAGGGAATGATCCACTATGTCGAATGCAGATGAGATGTCTAGGAGGAGGAGGACGGAGTAGTGTCGCTTAGATTTGGCGGTTAGTAGGTCAGAATGGACGTGTTGTTGCAGTAGTTTTGAGGCATAGGGGAGAAGTGATATGGGGCGATAGCTAGTCAGAGAAGATGGGTCAAGGGAGGGCTTTTTGAGGATGGGTGTGATTGAGGCATGTTTGAAGCATGAGGGGAAGACACCAGTTGTTAGTGACAGGTTAAAGAGGTGGGCTAGGGTTGGGATGAAGATAGTGGTAAGGTTTGGGATGAGGTGGGACGGGATTGGGTCAAGTTCACAGGTGGTGAGGTGTGATTTGGAGAGTAAAGAGGAAAGTTGATCTTCCGTAATGGTGGAGAAGGTGGTTTTGGAGGAGGAGGGTTGAGCAGGTGTGGGGAGGGGCTGTGGGGGCTTTAGGCAAAAGCTTTGTCTGATGGTGTCAATCTTCTGCTTGAAGAATGAGGCAAAGTCTTCGGCTGAAATAAGAGGAGAGGGAGGAGGCACTGGGGGACGGAGGAGAGAATTGAAGGTGTTGAATAGTTGTTTGGGGTTGTGAGACAGGGAGGATATGAGGGATATGAAGTATGTTTGTTTTGCTGCAGTGAGTGTGGAATTGAAGGTAGTGAGGGATTGTTTGAATGCAATGAAGTGCTCATTGGAGTGGGACTTTTTCCATCTACGTTCGGCAACCCTGGAGGCCCATCGCAGTTCTTTAGTTAGGCTGGTGTGCCAGGGTTGTCTGTTGATTGTGCGAGCTTTGGTATGTGTGAGGCGGGCGACCGAATCGAGAGCTGCAGCTGTTGTGGTGTTGTATAAAGTGGCAGCAACATCTGCATCATGTAAGGAACTAATGTCTGTAAGATGGAGAAGGGATTCAGAAAGTGAGTGTAGGTCAAGGTGTCTGAGATTTCTGCGAGGGTGTGCAAGTTTGTGGAGTGGGGATTGTTGACCTGGAGAGGAGAGGGAAGAGAATGTAAGTAGGTTGTGGTCAGAGAGAGGGAGAGGTGAGTTAGAGAGGTTAGATAGGGAACAGAGGCGGGTGAAGATGAGGTCCAGCATGTGGCCATCTTTGTGGGTGGGTGTGGAAGACCACTGAGTAAGACCGAAGGAGGAAGTGAGGGATAGAAGCTTAGAGGCAGCTGAGAGGGGAGTGTCAATGGGGATGCTAAAGTCACCCATGAGGATAGTGGGGATGTCAACGGAGAGGAAATTAAGTAGCCAAGTGGTGAAGTGGTCAAAGAAAGTGGTGGTTGATCCTGGGGGGCGGTAGATGACAGCCAGTTGGAGGTTGGAGGGGGAGTAGATGCACACACAGTGCACTTCAAAAGAGGGGAGAGTAAATGAGGGCGGCAGTGGGATATGGGTGAAGGAGCAGTTATCTGAGAGGAGGAAACCTATTCCTCCACCGTGCTTGCCGGTGGGGCGGGGGGTATGGGAGAGGTGGAATCTGCCGTACGAAAGTGCAGCAGGAGAGGCTGTGTCAGAGGGGTTGAGCCAGGTTTCAATGACACCGAGGAAGGAAAGTTTGTTAGTGATGAAGAGGTCGTGAATGTAGGAAAGTTTGTTGCAGACAGAGCGAGCTTTCCATAGAGTTCCTGTTAGGGGGACTGGGGAAGCGGGGGCTTGGTGGGTGGGTATAAGGTTAGAAGGGTTACGAGAGTTTGGGGTAGGAGGTGGAAGTGATTGTAGGGATGTGGTGAGGAGGGCCGGGATGTGGAGAGATGTCGCCGGCAGTGAGGAGGAGCAGAGAAAGCATTAGTAGGTGGGAGCAGGAGAGGGCATGAGGTGGCTGTCTGTGTTTGGAGACAAAGGATTGTATGTTGAGGAATAGCTCTGAGGAGGAGGTGAGGTGGGTGGGGAGAATGGAGGGAGAGATGAAGAGTTCCTTACTAGGTGTAGGGATTAGAGGTGGCTGTAAGAAGTGAATGATTAAGGGGGTGAGAGTGAAAACAAAGACAACCATTGTTTACTGTGACTTAGTATCCAGTTACCTTCAGTTCACTTCAGGTTCAATTCAGGATTAATTCTTATTTCTCATACTTCAGCTAATGGCCATACTTAAAGTAATGGCCACAGACTAAAGTCTGACACAGACTCCTGGCCCACAATATATTTGTAACAGAATGCATTCAGCTGTGAACCAGAGGGGAGTGGTCTGTGCTCATCTTGATCAGCTGATTAGGCTGAGCCAGATGCTGGATAGTCAAAGACTAAAGGCCCCATCACACATAACGAGATCGCTAGCGAGATCGTTGATACGTCACGGTTTTTGTGACGCAATAGCGATCTTGCTAGCGATCTCGTTATGTCTGACAGGTAGCAATGATCAGGCCCCTGCTGTGAGATAGCTGATCGTTACAAAGCTTCCTGGATCATCCCTGGGTCGTTGCACTCCCGCTGGGCAGTGTGCATCGCTGTATTTGACACCTTATCAACGACCTCGTTAGCGATTCAGAACTGAGACACGTAGGCGTGCATAAATTGGACTTTTCCGCGCCCCTCGTCCTCGATTGGTGGTCGCTACAGCGTTCTCATTTTCCGCCGTGCATAAAGAAGGCAACAGAATAGCGATTCCATCCATTGTTTCTGACCTCGTGCTGGATTGCAGATCCTAGCAGAATTCTCCGGGCTGTTGATATGTGGAGTCACAGGAACAAAGCCCAGATGAATGGATACAGAGTCACAGCCGCCAATCGCAGATAAGGGGCGCGGAAAAGTAATTTTATGCACGCCTTTGTGACACAGTACAGTCCCTATCAAGGTGTGGATCATTGAAATAGCTGCTGTGTGAAAGCGTCCCAACGACCGCCGAGATCGTTAGTTAGATCGCTGGGGCGGCCGAAATCGTTGGGAAGTTCTGCATGTTTGACAGCTCCCCAGCGATCACGAAATGACTCTCCAGCGATCCCAAAACCGTGACGTAATAACGATCTCGGTAGCGATCTCGTTATGTGTGACGGGGCCTTAAGTAAACAAGGTCCTAAATGAAAGTGGGGGGTAGCTGGTGTAGTTGGGTCACATATCATTAGAAAATAGGAATAGAGAAGTATAGAGAAATCTGCATGGGATTTAAATCTATATCTATGCTGGAAATTTGTAGCACAATAGCAGAAAAACTCTGACTTCCAGAAAGTTATATTAAGTATTTAACAATTTGTGTAAGATTCTGAAAGTGTAAGATTCACTGTAATTTTGGAGAAAATTTTCACAACTAGCAGTTCTGATGAACGCACAGGAAACAAGTGTGGTGTGGAGGTGAACACATAGCATTGGACAGTATGACATGTTTAAAGAGATTATTTAGTCTTCGGATTCAAGTCTGCAGTCACTATATGTGACTGCAGACTTGCGAATCCTCACAGCGCGTGCTGTCAGGATTCTCTCATGTGACTACAAGTATGCAATTTGTATACTTGAAGGAATGTTCCAACTAGACATGCGTGGCCTTACTCCATTCACTTGTATGGAGTGAGGCTTTGTGCGTCTAGTGGGCATGTGACTGCATGTATGCAATACACATACTTTCAGTCATGGAGAATCCTGACAGCGCCCATTGTGCACACTATGAGGATTCACAAGTCTGCAGTTACATAGAGTGACTTAAACCCCAAGCTTAGCAAACCCCTTTAAGCTCATGGGGACCTAAGTTTAGTTCAGTAGGATTTACCTAAACCAACTCTATGGCACTGATTCATCAAAGTGTTTTCACCATAATTCTGGTGAAAACCCCCTTAAAATATTCCAAAATTTTTACAAACCCGAAGTTGCCCAAAAATGTAGCATTTGTTAGGATTTGTACACCACTCCAGACCGGCTCTGCTAACTTTAAGTAAAGTGGGTAGAGCTGGGGCAGATTAGGGCATGACCAAGAGCACCTGACATGATAATTTATGCAACTGAGGTGGTGTAATTGGCATTACACTTCTGTCAGTTGAAGGCTGCACCAAAGTCATTAGGAGGAACGCCTGTAAATGAATTTGGAGCATGCCATGAATTGGCAGCAATGCACAGTGTATCAAGATTGGAGAAGAAATCTCCAGTCTTGATGAATATGACCAATTGTTCTTCTCCAAAGTAACAAAAGATATTCCCAAGACCTTCATATTCCTGTTGGTAAACTGGTTTATAAGCTTAGAAACGTAAGTAAGCTCGGCGGTGCATACAGGGGTAAAGACACCAGGGAGAGGCAAAAGAAGACAGAAGTCTAAGTCCTGTGCTCCCTGCAGCTCGGTGCCTGATAGCTGGTTGTGATCATGGTCCTGTGATAAATGAATCAAGTCTAACCAGGATTATAAATGATACATTGAAGAAAATAATATTATTATATGATAAAAAATGTTGGCGACTGCGCAAATTGTGTTATCAAAACATTGAGCTTCACCCAGAAATAAAGCGTCATCACCGTCCATGTCCTGTTTATTCGACTCAGCCCATTTTATTACGTATAAACAATGTCTAGTCTGTTTTCTTGACAATGTATTATATATAGCGTAATAAACTGAATATATAAACTTACTGGGATTGTCCAGTTAAAAAAGTTATCTATCCACAGGATAGGGGATACCTTGCTGATTGGTGGGTGTGCAACCGCTGGGGACCCGCACCGATTGGCAGAGCAGGGAATTTTTTACTATGATGTTCTATGGGGTCATTCACATGTCTGTGATTTTTTGGCGGACTGAGTGGTACATCACGGTGTTGAATCAAACTTGGCAATGAAAGTCTATGGGTCCGTGACAAAATTAGACAGCACTCGGGTGACATCCATGTGCCGTCCGTTTTTCACAGACTGATAGAAGATAGAGAAACTTTTTTTTCTCATCAGGGAAAAACTGATAAAACTCTCACCAAACTCTAATGAAACTCTGATCAAAACCAGTGATGAGACTCAAGACCTATTTTTTCGTTCAAGACAATTACTGCCATGTGCATGAGCGCTTAAAGGGGTTGTCTGGTACTTTTTTTAAGTTGCCCAATGTATTCAGCATATGGGCATAAGTATCTCTGTAAATACCTTGTGCTGCAGATAATGCCTGTGAGCTTCGCTATCACTGGCTGCTCACAGGGATCACATGACCCCCGGCTGCAGCCGGCGCTGACGTCACGACAAGTCCAGGCTGCAGCCGGGGGTCCCTTTTCTGCGTTCCACCGGTGGCTGCTGGGTTGTGGGCAGGGTTACCCCCCTGCGTCACACCCGGCATCCACCGCGCGCTCTCCCTGTCCTCATTCACTGGGAAAGCGCGCAGTGGGTGCTGGGTGTGACGCGGGGGGTAACCCCACCCACAACCCAGCAGCCAACGCGGGGACCCCAGCGCTGAGTCACGCCTCACTTGTCGTGACGTCAGCGCGGGGTCACGTGATGCCTGTGAGCGGCGACCGACAGCGCCGCTCACAGGCATTATCTGCAACACAAGGTATTTACAAATATACTTATGCCCACATGCTGAATACATTGGGCAATTTAAAAAAAGTACTTTAATCTGATTGTAAATAGAAATACAAAATATGTTTTCTTCTTAAGACGGTAAAGGAGCACATTGTGGAGTTAACAATCATCTCATTGTGCCTCTGGGCATTAAACCAAAATACATCTTGTCAAACCTAAAATATTTGCATTTGCCAACGCAGTAGAATGATGTTCACTGGTGTTAGTTTCAAGTAGAACGTGTTTCAGACTTTATTGTTTTAACTGCACATTAGCCTAATGCTTTCCATCTTCTATATTGTGCAAAGTCACTTCTGGAAGGTCGTAAGTTTATCAACCGTATCTAATTATCATTTTCTAAAAAAAATTGTGCTGCATCCCATCAGATTCATTATAATTTATGCCAGAAAGTAGCAGAAATCTACTCCAGTTTATAGCCCAAAGATGCACTAAATTCAAGAAGAAGAGTGCGCCTCATAATAAATTTGCCACATCTTACTCCAGCAGATTAGTCCCAAAAACGAGTCAGGGACAGACAGCAAAGTAATGTGGATGGCTCCCCTGTTCCTGTTTCTAACGCCCATGGCTCTGACAGCATGAATCTACTGACAGGTGAATCGGCAGTGAAATCAGGAGAGCAGACTGTCAGTCATTACATGTCTCACACTGGTAATGCCCCCTTTCATTTATAATAAGCTCTGGAGGCAGATTCTCAGGGAGATCTACTATATGTCTGACCAAGGGAGATCTATGTCTGACACATAACAGATCATTGACATATAAGAATAACGTGGATTTTTGTGAATAGGACATCGGATCGCAAATATCAATGTATCATTTTATTCAACTGTCTATGACCTGCATGCCCATATAGACGGCTTAGGAGGGTTGATTCTACTGACAGATTCCTTTTAATCTGAGAGCAGTATGATGCAGGGGCAGAGAGCCTGATTCCAAGGATGTGTCACTTGCTCATAAGCTTGCTGTAGTTTCAATACTATCAGTGTTTTATCAGCAGGAGATTATCACTGCAAGACTAGGTGTCGAGTGCTAGGTAGTCCAGCTAAACTGTGTAATTCCACCCCCACCACTGATTGGCAGCTTCGCACCAAGCAGTCCAGTAAGTGACACATATTTGGAATCAGGGTCTCGCCTTCCCTGCTCTCAGATTCCATAGCTAAAACCTGGTGACATATTCCCTTTAAACATTTGTGTTAGAATTTAGGGAGCCATGCACGTTATTTTGCAGGTTAATAGCGTTCTGAACTTGCTCGGTGCCGGCACTTAGACCCACGCTGCCGGGAGAAAATAAACTTTATTCTCCACAGCAGCGTTCGGGTTTTAGTCATGAAGGTGGTGCCGGCACGATTTCAGTTGCCGCTTTGTGTATAGAGAGCGGCGGCTGTAACCGTGCTCCCAGCACTGACTGACAACAGGTCAGCATTACAGTCGGCTGTTAGTCAGTGCCAGGGGCCTGGTTACAGCCTCCACTCTCTATACACAGAGCGGTGACTGAATCCATGCCGGCACCATCCCCGTGATTAAAACAATAATGCTGCTGAGAGGAATAAAGTTAATTTCCTCCTGGCAACGGGGCTCTAAGTGTCACTGACGGGCAGGTTCAGAACGCTATTAATCTGCAGATTAACCCCATATCTGCAGGTTAATAACGTTTTTTCATGTGACCGGTTCCCTTTACATCTGAACACAATAGCACACAAATCAAAAACACAAACATTAAAAAAAAAAACTGCCACTTAGAGATTGCCAGTGTTAGTTCTTACTGCCTGGTTCTGCAGTTGGAAGTGTAGTTGTAGATGGAGTTAGCGTTTGGAGATTTGTCTGGAGATTGTTGTTTGGAGTTTTGTCTGTGTACATGTACTCATCCGCTCCTATTTGGTTTCTCCTACCTTAAGCTCCTCTGTGTCCCACTCTGTTGTTTGGTGTGTGAATTTTGTATGGTTAGTATTTTCATTTATCCCTGTCCGTCTTACCTTGTTTGTCTGGTTAATGTGTTCCCATACACTTCAGCTTCCCACTACCCTGGGTGGGGGAGGGGACATATAAGGGTTGATATAGGAGCATAACAAGGCACGTCTCCACCGTCAGGAGTAATCTGGGGGATAGGGATAGACTAGGGCGCCCCTAGTTCTAGGGACCTGGCTAGTGCCCATAGTTCCCACACCATCATGACAACTTCATTGTTGATTTGCCCATAGATATTCTCCTATTGACTTCCGGTGTCGTCACTGCATCTTGAGTGATCATTATCATTAATCCGAGTAGGTTGAAGTCCTTTACAACTTCCAGTTCATCGCCGACCATCTTAAATGTGTTCCGGTCGTACCTGGCAGTAGTCAATATCTTTGCCTTCTGTAAGGCGGCGGTGTACACACCGTGCAGTAACTGAGGCAGTGACCCAAGCAAGTCCAACATAAACAGCTTTTATTCAGCAACTCACGGTTAAACAGAAAGTCCTCCGGTTCGCAGCCGGGTTAACATGAGTTCATAAACAACGGTTGCCGGGGACAACGGCCACGCCGGGCCTCTCAGAGCCTGACAGGTGCAGAGCCTTCCTAGGCGGTGGTTCAGCCACACTCAGTCCTGCTGAGCTAACCTGCTGTGCTCCTAGCAGGTTGCAACATAGAACAACACTAAACCTTAGTGAAGGAGTTTTAAAGGACCTGTGGCAAGAGCCACTGGAAAATCCGGGTTGGAGGGAGGAGGCCACCCCACTGCCTCCTGTGACCTCCTCCAAGAAATGAAGGCCCTGCCGGGTTTTACTTAATCTGCCTTAGCCAGGTAGTCTGACCAGGTCAATGCTCACCTTCATTCCTGCATTGCAGCCGCAGCTGTGTCTGTGACTGCAATGCACTCCAATGGATTTAATAGGTCTCTGTACACATTCTGGGGGATATATAACGTCCCTCGTATACGATTCCGGTCACAGCCTCACATATCCCCCCTCTCTGTTCAAACTTGTGGGGTTGAACATTTGCCACCATACAGGGTGCCCGGGACAGGGCATCCGCGTTTCCCTGCGACTTCCCAGGGCGATGTTCTACCGAGAAACTGAAATTTTGCAGTGACAGGAACCACCTGGTGACTCGCGCATTCCTATCCTTGGCATTTCTCATCCATACCAAGGGTGAGTGGTCCGTCACCAAGCGGAACTGACGCCCGAGTAAATAATAGCGTAGTGATTCCAAGGCCCACTTAATAGCCAAACACTCCTTCTCTACCACGCTATAGTTTTTTCTCTGCCGGGACAAGTTTTCTACTCAAGTAGGTGACCGGGTGCTCTTCACCATTCACTTTTTGTGACAATACCGCTCCTAGGCCTACCTCCGAGGCATCTGTCTGTACAATGAAGGTTTCCTTGAAGTTGGGGCTGATGAGGACCGGTTGTCCACACAGGGCCAACTTCATGGACTGAAAAGCTTCCTCTGCCTTAGGGTTCCACTGAACCATTACCGATTTTTTTCCTTTCAAGAGATCAGTCAGGGCTGCCGTTCGCCCAGCAAAATTAGGTATAAACCGGCGGTAATACCCAAGGATGCCAAGGAACGCCCTCACCTGCTTTGTACTTGACGGTTTAGGCCAGTTTTTTATGGCCTCAACTTTATTGATTTGGGGCTTAATAGCTCCTCGGCCTATCACATACCCCAAGGCTTCCTCTAGCCCTATCGCACATTTCTTTGGATTTGCCGTTAACCCCGCAGCTCTGAGAGAATCCAGAACCGCTTGAACCTGGGATAGGTGCATATGCCAGTCAGTGCTAAAGATGATAATGTCATCTAAATAGGCAGACGCGTACTCCTGATGGGGCTTAAGCACTATGTCCATCAACCCAAAAGGTAAGACCACATAGTGGTATAGACCCTCTGGAGTTACGAAGGCGGTCTTTTCCTTCACCGAATCTGTGAGGGGTACCTGCCAGTAACCCTTGGTGAGATCGAGCGTGGTAAAGTACTGGGCCTGCCCCAGTCTCTCAATCAGCTCGTCCACCCTGGGCATTGGATAAAGGTCAAACTTTGACACTTCATTCAATTTCCGGAAATCGTTACAGAAGCGTAATGATCCGTCTGGTTTTGGAATCAATACGATGGGGCTAGCCCACTCACTCCGTGATTCCTCTATGACGCCTAGCTGAAGCATTCGTTTTACCTCAGCCGTGATGGCTTGCCTCCGGGCCTCGGGTACCCGGTACGGTCTTATTCGTACCCTTACGCCAGGTTCGGTGAAAATGTCATGTTGGATAACCGTAGTCCTACCTGGTAGCTCTGAGAACACGTCGTTATTGTGCTGCACCAGCGAGCGAGCCTCCCGTCGCTGCTGTTTAGTGAGGGCACCATTTATCCTGACCTCCCCCTCGGATGCTTCCCTGGCTAAAGGTGGAGAACTCTCTGGTGATATGCGCGGAGTGACGTCTGTAACTAAACACTCTCGATCTTTCCAAGGTTTTAACAGGTTTACATGGTAAAGCTGCTCAGGTTTCCTCCTTCCGGGCTGATACACCCGGTAATTTACCTCCCCCACTTTTTCTCGAATCTCATATGGTCCTTGCCACTTGGCCATGAACTTACTCTCGGCTGTGGGTACCAGTACTAACACCCGATCACCCTTGTTAAAAGTTCTGACTCTGGCTCTTTTATTATATGTGCGCCTCTGAGCTGCCTGGGCATCTAACAGATGCTCTTTCACGATGGGCATGACCGCCGCGATAAGGTCCTGCATACTAGCCACGTGTTCAATTATACTCCTATGCGGAGTTGGCTCTTGTTACCATGTCTCTTTGGCTATGTCCAACAGACCCCTAGGGTGTCTGCCGTACAATAACTCAAAGGGAGAGAACCCTGTGGAAGCCTGGGGTACCTCACGGATGGCGAACATCAAATAGGGTAACAACATGTCCCAATCCCTTCCATCCTTAGAAACCACCTTTTTTAACATGGACTTGAGGGTTTTATTGAACCGTTCTACTAGCCTGTCGGTTTGAGGGTGGTACACCGAGGTGCGTAATTGTTTAATTTTTAGCAATTTGCATAGTTCCCTTGTCACTTTGGACATAAAGGGGGTCCCCTGATCCGTCAGGATCTCCTTGGGGAGTCCTAGGCGACAGAACATGGCAAACAGCTCCCGTGCAATCAGTTTTGCTGAGGTGTGGCGTAGTGGTATAGCTTCCGGGTACCGAGTGGCATAGTCGACGACTACCAGTATATGTTGGTGTCCACGGGCGGATTTTACAATGGGTCCAGCCAAATCCATTGCAATCCGTTCAAAAGGCACCTCTATCACTGGCAGAGGTACCAATGGGCTACGGAAACTTGCAGTGGGTGAGGTCAACTGACATTCGGGGCAGGATTCGCAATACCTTTTGACTTCTGCGTAAACCCCAGGCCAAAAGAACCGCTGTAAGATATGGTCTAGCGTCTTTTTCACCCCTAAGTGTCCACCCAGCAGGTGTGAGTGTGCCATCTCCAGAATCTCTCGACGGTACGACTGAGGTACCACTAACTGTTCTACAACCTCGTCCCTGATCTTATCTGTCCTATAGAGTAACTCACCGTTGATTACCATGCGTGGAAATACAGTATCTGCATCGGGCTGTTGAGCTACGCCATTTATCTCTAACACCCTTTCCCGCGCCTGAGTCAGGGTGGGATCCCGTAGCTGAGCTGTCCCAAACGTGCCCCGGGACACTTTCAGCTCGGGGATCGATGGGGTGTCCTCGACCTCTCCTGCCAACACCTCTAAGGGAAACCTATCGGGGTCACACTCTGTCCCTAGGTTGGACACCCCTATGGCAGGTTCATCGGGCACAGCGTCTGAAATACATTTTACCGAGGGGAGAGTGGATTTTGTTTTTCCACAGAGTCCAGAACAGGGGCAAGTCTCTTCCCAACACAGTCCCATAGGGAAGAGTTTTTACCACTCCCACCACATGTTTTATGTCTCCACATGGCGTGGACAAAACTATCTCTGCAGTTGGGTACTCTCGGAGGTCCCCATGGATATACACAACCCCGAGTGACAGTCCACTGGGGTTGTCTCCTGCCACCAGCGACCCATGTACCAGAGTCACGAGGCTCCCTGAGTCCAGGAGGGCCTCCGTGGGGCACCCATTAACCAGTACCTGGCATAGTTGGAGTTCACTGTCCCGGGATTCGGCGCTCGCTGTGCAGACGGTCTGGGCGTACATTGAGACCCGGCGGCTATATCCGCAGTCCATGGGATCCGTAGTCAGGGAACAATTAGCAATCACATGTCCCGGCCCCTGACACCACCAGCACCTAAGGGTGGAGGTACTGTTAGGTCTTATGGCAGTTTGGGAGGGAACCAGTCTCCTGCCGCTCTCACTCCGGGGTTCCCTTTCAGCACGGGCACGGTGCTGACTGTCCCCAGCAGAGGGACGCGACCCCTTTCCCGACTCCTGGGTTGGCAGGAATCGGCGTGACAGCCGAGAGGGGGCGGAGTCTCGAATGAAGTCCTGAGTAGCCGAGTAGCGCTCGACCAAACTGACCACCTGGTCGAGGGTGCCGGGGTCCCCTTGCCCCACCCAACGTTGGATAGCGACTGGCAGAGTCCTCACCAGCCGGTCAACCACCACCCTCTCCACTATCTGGGCTGGGGACAAAGTCTCAGGCTGGAGCCACCACTTTACCAGCTGCAGGAGGTCATAAGCCTGAGACCGGGCAGGTCGGGTCTCCACATAGGCCCACGAAAACACACGCTGAGCCCTCACGTATGTATTGACCCCCAGCCGGGCAAGGATCTCACCTTTGAGCCTCTGGTAGTCCCGGGCGTCCTCCTGACTGAGGTCGAAACAGGCCTTCTGGGCATCGCCAACCAAAAACGGAGCCACCACTTCCGCCCACTGGTCAGCTGGTAGGTTTTCCTGCTCTGCTGTGCGTTCGTAGATGGTAAGGAAGGCTTCCACGTCATCTTCCGGTCCCATCTTCCTCAACGCTGATCGAACCTTGTCCCGGGCGTCTCGACGTTCGGGGGCTGATGCCGTTGGTGTCTCCCACAGGGCAGCAATTTGTTGCATCATCAGTTCATTTGTTTTTTGCTGCTGCCATTGGAGATCCTAGTGCTGCTCCTGTTGTTGCCGTTGGAGACTCAGGTACTGCTCCTGCTGTTGCCGCTGGAGACTCTGGTGCTGCTCCTGCTGTTGCCGCTGAGACTGCATCTGTTGCTGCTGGGTGAGTACCAGCTGCTTAAACAGCTCCTCCATTTTGTCCATGGGGTGGAACTGGAAGGTGGCAGGCCGAATTGTGGTCATGCAGCTGCCGGTGGGGTATACCTCAGTCACACTGCCCTCATTCTCCACCAAGCTGTAAGGCGGCGGTGTACACACCGTGCAGTAACTGAGGCAGTGACCCAAGCAAGTCCAACATAAACAGCTTTTATTCAGCAACTCACGGTTAAACAGAAAGTCCTCCGGTTCGCAGCCGGGTTAACATGAGTTCATAAACAACGGTTGCCGGGGACAACGGCCACGCCGGGCCTCTCAGAGCCTGACAGGTGCAGAGCCTTCCTAGGCGGTGGTTCAGCCACACTCAGTCCTGCTGAGCTAACCTGCTGTGCTCCTAGCAGGTTGCAACATAGAACAACACTAAACCTTAGTGAAGGAGTTTTAAAGGACCTGTGGCAAGAGCCACTGGAAAATCCGGGTTGGAGGGAGGAGGCCGCCCCACTGCCTCCTGTGACCTCCTCCAAGAAATGAAGGCCCTGCCGGGTTTTACTTAATCTGCCTTAGCCAGATAGCCTGACCAGGTCATTGCTCACCTTCATTCCTGCATTGCAGCCGCAGCTGTGTCTGTGACTGCAATGCACTCCAATGGATTTAATAGGTCTCTGTACACATTCTGGGGGATATATAACGTCCGTCGTATACGATTCCGGTCACTGCCTCACACTTCCTTGTATTGAGTAGGAGTCCCATGCTTGAGCTTTCCATCATGAGACTCCGTAATAAGTCCTTCATTCCATCTACGCTTGTTGCTATCAATGTTATATTCTCTGTATATTTAAGATTGTTGATAGTTCTTCCAGCAATTTTAATTCATTCTTCTTTTTCTACAGAGAGAAAATTAAAGGGAGTGTCCACTACTTGGACAACTCTTTCTCAATCACTGTTTCCCCCAAGTAAGATAACAGTGTGTGAGGTAGCGATATTGATCATGTTGAGGGGCACTCACTTCACCGGGTTAATTAAAGCACACAAGCAACGTTTTCCAGTAAGCTAAAGTCCAGCAGTTTATTACTCATCATAAACTGCTTATAATATAGACCATCTCAGTGGCTTGCAGGAATGTTACACACGTAATATCCTAGAGCCTTTCAGTGGCAGCTATACCCGCTTGGCTTCAGAAACAGTCTTCAGCAAAGTAACAACCCTAATGTCCATATCAAGCACCTTCTTTTACCTTTGCCGGGTCTATCTGCTTCTATTAGCTCTGTTCTGCCAAAGCTGTGGTTTAAGGCTCACCAGGTATGGCCTCCAGGCCTCGTGCCTCCCAGGGCTAATGGTGTCCCAGACACAGAGATCAGGTCTCCTTTGTGCGCACAGGACCTGTGATAATGTCACAGTCATGTGATCAGTCACCTGAAGGGGAGGTTTGTGGTCAGCCAGAACACACCCCCTCAGACATTTTGGCAATACAGCAAGCCGCTGCATTACAAGTGTTACACACCTGGGTCTGGGCTCTGCTCCCTACACCCCGGTCCCTTAAACATTCTTGTGCTCCACGTCAGGCTTTGTAAGTAGCCCGACATGCTCCCATGTTTTGAACGTCTTAGGCCTATATAAGATCTCCCAAGACACACACCTGTGTCTTGGCATTAAGGTTTTCTAGTAAAACTTTTAGTTTGTCTGTGAATATTTCCTGTCTACAGTCTCCAGACGTCTTCTGGCTGCCTGCGGCCTCCAGTCTGCGGCTTCCAGGATCTTATTAAGACTTTTAGTTTGCCTCTACTACTTGTCTGCCTGTGGCTTCCAGGATGTCTCCTGTCCACTTGCAGCTTCCAGGACCTCATTAAGCCTTTTAATTTGCCTTTGCTACCTGTCTGTGGTCTCTGGGACATCTCCTGTCTGGGTGCGGCTTCCAGTAACTCTGCTACCTGTCTGCAGTCTCCTGGACATCTCCGGTCTGCCTGCAGATTCCAGTAATTCTGCTACATGGCTGCGGTCTCCAAGACATCTCATGTCTGCCTGCGGCTTCAGTAACTCTGCTACCTGTTTCGCACATGCATCACCCGCTTGCTGCATCGACGCCCGTGACCTGTATGCTCACCTGGACCTTGGGCTTAGAGGATCAGCCTAACCTAGTCAGCCCCTTTGTGAAAAATAGCAGCTATACTCACCTCCAGTGCCGACACCATTCCAGTGATTGAGTGACATTATGTCACGTGATTTCTGCAGCCAATCAGCGGTGGCTTCACTTTCCCCACCTTCGGACAAATCAGACATCCGGAGAAAGTCAGCGAGCAGCTGCAGTTCTCACTTCCTCCAGATGTCAGTTACATCCAAAGGAGGGGATAGTGAAACAGCCTCTGATTGGCCACTGGGGTCGTATGACATAGCCACATCACTTGAGCCCTGGGAGAGTCAATGTCGACACCGCTGGAACGGCACCGGAGGTCAGTACAGCTGTTATTATATTACTTAGGGGAAACACAGTGATTGAGAAGTTGTAGTTCGAGTAGTAGACAACCCCTTTAAGTTATATTCTCTCTGCAGCCGCTCAATTCCAGTCATTAAGGTGGTGCAGAGTGCAGTTGCAGTCTCCACTCACTATACAATGAACGCACTGTTATCACTCCCTGTGTGTGCAGAGCAGGCTATCAATCAAGAGCAGGGAAGTGATTATAATGTACTCACAGTGTAGTGAGTGGTGACTGTTATAGGTCTCTGAACCTCCCCGATGACTGGAAGCAAGCAGCTAAAGGGAGAATAAAACTTAATTTTCTCTCTGTAGCTTGTTATGCACACGCCCGACTGACTGGCGTGTGCGTGATTTAGTGATTCCACTGTGCCATGAACCCGGAGAGTGCCTGGAGGGGCGTAACTAAGTATCCACCAGATCCGACCAAGGTCGCACGACGACTAACGACTCCATGCACCAGGGAGGAACCGAGCAGAGGGACCAGGTGCTACTCCAGGTCAGACCCCGGACACGGCTGTTGACCCACACCGGGGAATACAGGAACAGGCAGGTTAGGCTGGCACACAGACTGGTGGGTATAGGTAGGCGCGGCTGGCATACAGACGGGGAGGTACTGGCAAGCACGGCTGGTATGCAGACTGGATAGGGTCCAGTACAGACTGAGACTCAGGAACAAAACCGCAGATGCGGTAGACAAACAGAGCAGAGAGGAACCGCTGGAGCGGTGGGCAAGACAGAGCAGAGCGATACCGCCGGAGCGGTGAGCACACAGAGCAGGGCGAAACCGCCGGAGCGGTGAGCAAGGCAGAGCAGAGAGGGACCGCCGGAGCGGTGAGCAAGGCAGAGCAGAGAGGGACCGCCGGAGCGGTGAGCAAGGCAGAGCAGAGAGGGACCGCCGGAGCGGTGAGCAAGGCAGAGCAGGCAGGAACCGCCATAGCGGTGAGCAAGGCAGAGCAGGCAGGAACCGCCGGAGCAGTGAGCAAGGCAGAGCAGGCAGGAACCGCCGGAGCGGTGAGCAAGGCAGAGCAGAGAGAAGCCACCGGAGCGGTGAGCAAGGCAAAGCAGGCAGGAACCGCCGGAGCGGTGAGCAAGGCAAAGCAGAGAGAAGCCGCCGGAGCTGTGAGCAAGGCAGAGCAGAGCGAAACTGCTGGAGCGGTGAGCAAGGCAGAGCAGGCAGGAACCGCCGGAGCGGTGAGCAAGGCAGAGCGGGCAGGAACCGCCGGAGTGGTGAGCAAGGCAGAGCGGGCAGGAACCGCCGGAGCGGTGAGGAAGGCAGAGCAGGCAGGAACCGCCGGAGCGGTGAGCAAGGCAGAGCAGAGAGAAACCGCCGGAGCGCTGAGCAAGGCAAAGCAGGCAGGAACTGCCAGAGCGGTGAGCAAGGCAGAGCAACGAGAAGCCACCGGAGCGGTGAGCAAGGCAGAGAGGGCAGAAACCGCCGGAGCGGTGAACAAGGCAGAACGGGCAGAAACCGCCGGAGCGGTGAGTAAGGCAGAGCAGAGAGGAACCGCCGGAGCGGTGAGCAAGGCAGAGCAGAGAGGGACCGCCGGAGTGGTGAGCAAGGCAGAGCAGAGAGGGACCGCCGGAGCGGTGAGCAAGGCAGAGCAGAGAGGGACCGCCGGAGCGGTGAGCAAGGCAGAGCAGGCAGGAACCGCCGTAGCGGTGAGCAAGGCAGAGCAGGCAGGAACCGCCGGAGCAGTGAGCAAGGCAGAGCAGGCAGGAACCGCCGGAGCGGTGAGCAAGGCAGAGCAGAGAGAAGCCGCCGGAGCGGTGAGCAAGGCAAAGCAGGCAGGAACCGCCGGAGCGGTGAGCAAGGCAAAGCAGAGAGAAGCCGCCGGAGCTGTGAGCAAGGCAGAGCAAAGCGAAACTGCTGGAGCGGTGAGCAAGGCAGAGCAGGCAGGAACCGCCGGAGCGGTGAGCAAGGCAGAGCGGGCAGGAACCGCCGGAGCGGTGAGCAAGGCAGAGCGGGCAGGAACCGCCGGAGCGGTGAGCAAGGCAGAGCAGGCAGGAACCGCCGGAGCGGTGAGCAAGGCAGAGCAGAGAGAAACCGCCGGAGCGCTGAGCAAGGCAAAGCAGGCAGGAACCGCCAGAGCGGTGAGCAAGGCAGAGCAGAGAGAAGCCGCCGGAGCGGTGAGCAAGGCAGAGAGAGCAGAAACTGCCGGAGCGGTGAACAAGGCAGAGCGGGCAGAAACCGCCGGAGCGGTGAGTAAGGCAGAGCAGAAGGGACAGGGCTCTGTTCACATGGAACAGACTGGAAGGGAAAGGCAGAACCAGATACACACAAGATACTTGCAATGAAGTAGCGAGTGGACTCTAAACTCACAAACGGAAGTACAGCGACAACGAGTAGGAGTTAGGTGCAGGTTCAGACTCTGCAGAAAAAGGGAAGGTACGGACATAGAGAAAAACAGGTAACAGGCTAGGAGAGTGTTCAGACAGGAACTGAGTGTTCAGACAGGAACTGACACTGCAGTGAGATACAGGAGCGAGTCTGGGTATGCGGCCCCCAGAATGGCGGACAAACAGGCTAGAAGACACAGATAACAGGTCTGGGTATGCGGCCCCCAGAAGGCGGGACGAACAGGCTAGGAGCGTGTTCAGAAGGCCTGGGAATACAGCCTCCAGGAAGGCGGACAGGCAGGAAAAACAGAAAGGGACCTGGCACATCAGAGGCTAGGAGCTCTCTGAGGGAAAGAGTTGCTCAGGCACCTCCTACTGGGTGGAGGGGGTTTAAATATCCAGTGACTCACAGCAATAGGCTGGAGACGCATTAGCGGTGCGCCCACAGCAGCTATAAGGATCAGGAAGTAACCGGGCCGCCGCCCTAAGCAGTCAGTCAAGGGACATGCAAACAGCATGCACAGGAGCAGGAATAGCAGACTGGACAGACAGGTAAGATTGCGGTCTTGCATAGTGGGAGGTGGTGCACTATGCAAGTACGCCGCCAGGGATGTTACATAGCTGCTCTTCCAGTTAATCAGCCAAACCTGATTTAAATTCTTTATACCGCAGATTAGCACTTTATCTGTAGATAAATAGAGTATCAGAGATGATAGGTTCCTTTTAAAGAAGTAACTAATTTAACAACCCTGTGTAACATTTTGATTAATTTGTCGCAAATTTACAGCAACCTTGCCTGCAGTAAAAGTGACCACCCCTCTATGCACTCCATAAGCCACTGCATATACCGCTCTGGTTTAAGATAGCACCAGCCTCTAGCAGGCTCCTTTCCCATGGATATGTAGCACCCCGAGGGCTCGGCTGCTACAGGGGTATTGCACCTCAAACCAGAGGTGTGATATTCCACTCCCGGGTAAGGATGGAGTGTGGACCACGACTCTTTTAGCTGCATGCACCACACACACCCCATTTCCGAAGGACAGCTCAACGGTGCTCCCACAGAAGTGCAGGCACGACAGCTTCTGTCCCTGGCTGGAGTGGGGAGGGGGAGGAAAACCCAGTGGTGTAGGAGCAGATAGGGGTGGGTCTCTGGGCGTAGGCAGGAGCCCATTGGTTGCTGGGCTCACGGCTAGAGGGAGGTATAAAAGGTGGGCACCATCTTAGGACAGTGTTCAGTCTGTGCAGAGAGAGGAGAAGGCAGGGAGTAGAGGCTCTGTAGGAGCTCTACTCCGGAGTGGGCCTAGTGAAAGGCCGAGGAGGAGAGTGGAGAGAGAGAGGATGTGAAGGTGAGCTGTGGTTTCCTCTCAGCCCAGCTCCACGAGAAAGGAGAAGAAGGAGGAACAGAAAAGAGGAGAAGAAGAGGCAGAGGAACAAAGGGGCTCAGGAACAAGAAGGTGGAAGGGACCCTAAGAACCCACGAGAATACCGGGTGAAGGGTCAGGCAGATTAAGGGTACCGGATCCCAAGTTGGTGGAGGAGAAACAACCGTCAGCCAAAGACCGGAGGCTGTGACCATTTATTGGTGCAGCACCTCATCAAACCTGCTAGGAAGGCACCATAAAGGACAGCAGGGAACGGGGCCCACGTTTAACCGCACAAGTCCGCGGCAGCTGGACAAAAGTGGGTCACTGGTGAGGCAGGCCAGAGGAAGGATTGAAGGGGGTCCTGAGCCATACTTCTGAGCTGCCTGGGAGTTGACCGAGCCCCACACCTGGTGGATGCAGCACGGCTCGGGCGGTCACTGCTGACAGAAGTGACCCGGAACAAATGAACTGTGAGTAAAGACCCTGGACTGTAACTTGTTGTCTGTGTGCTCCTTTGCGCCTCCAGCACTATTGGTACTGGGACTCTCACCACCATCACTCCCACCATCCACTACACTGCCCTGGGGCTGCACTCTTCCCGTGGGGAGTCACACCACCTCAGCTGCACCCACCATCAGCCCCAGCGGTCTGCCCTGCAGCGGCGGTTCCTAATGACCGCAAATCCACGGGTGGCGTAGTCGGACATCATCAACTGTACGTAGCAAACTACCATTGGTCTGACCACCCTGAGCCGCGGGACCGGGCCGCCACTACTATCCCCATCGTTTCCCTATTGACCGGATCCGCGTGCCCCACGGTCCAGGGGGCGAGTCAGATACCTTTCAAACTTAATAATATTATCTTTTGCTGACGTATGGCTTGAAAAAATATGCAACTTTTGGCCTCTTAAATGTCAGTAGACGGCCCTTCATAAATTGCTCCCCTAGTCTTGTTATTTGCAACACTTGTTGGGTATTTCAAGTTTTGTTGCATGTTTTGAACAGTTGCAGGATTGTTGATATATAATATACGCAGATAAAGAGAACCTGGCAATTATACAGTATATGCTGTAGAAGATAAAGCTGAATAAATGAAGCAACAGATAATTTATAGACCTCTGGGTATTGCCATCTATTAGCTTCTCATGCTTTTAAATCTCTGAAGATTTCACAATGGTGTTGCTCACTTAGTTACATGGTAAAAATACCAGTAAGATATTGCATCATGGAGATACATCTGCTGAGCTGACAAGCTCATGAAATGAAGAGATGGGATTCATACAGCAGCGAGAACTATCTGAGCATCAGGACTTGGTGATATGATCAAGTCAGGTTCCATTGCTGTAGATTTGCATGATTGTGACTCGTAAAACCTTATTTCCAGCATCACTTCTAAGGGACAGCAATGGGGGGAGGTGGACTAAAGAGTAACTCATACATACCCTCCAGTCCCGACTAACCCGGCGAAACCCCGCAGGGCATAATGCGTGTGTCTGGGGGGGATTCATAAGTCTGCAGGCACACAGAGTGACTGCAGACTTATCGATTTGGACCGGGCAACCCCTTTAAAATAATAACCCATAAGAGGGCATTAAAGGGGCATTATTACTTTACTCTTTTTGTAACTCCATTAGAAATTAAAAGAAATTATGGAAAGTTTAGCGCAACAAGCTGCGCTGTTTCCGCGGCTCAAGAGTTGCACCAAAAGCTTAGCTTACTTCGCCACATACAGTAAGCCCTATTACTTTGTAGAGACACAGTGGGGACATTATTACTTTCAATGAGGAATATAGGGGTCACGGTCACAGTCTAAGGTGCAGACAAGAAGCATTATTACTACGTGGGAGCACAAAGGAGGAATCCTGAAGTCTCCTACATACATTGCTTATTTGTAACTTGAAGCTTTGGCGCAGATTTAAATCTGCATCATGTCGATTCTTTCAGAGTTTTTCCTCCAGATTTCACCCAAAATAAAGAATGGGGAAAAATCTGCACCAAAAACGCAAGTGAAAGGCTCACGTTTTTGTCACTGAGTAACGTGTGCACATACCCTTACTGTTTGGGGGAACTGAGATCATTATTACTGTACGGGGCACTGTAATCGTCTATTTGCACTGATTATTTTTAGGGGCACTATTGGGCACTGTCTGTGTAGCATTTTTTTGGAGGTAATTAATTTAATAATCACAGTTTTTAAAGTATTCATGTCATTAAACCACACAGCAGGGGGCAGGAATTGGGCAAATGAAGCAACAATGGGCACAAAATTAGAGGTGGCAGGAGAATAGGAAGTTTGGGTAAATTGAGAAAAGGTAGGTTGGGTTCTGGAAGTGTGAACAGGTCAATGTTACAAACTCTGCAGATGTCAGTCATGGCTGAAAGAAACTTCTATGTCGGTCTGGGCCAGGTGGAAAAGACAAGAAAGAAAGCCAGCTGTCAGTCACAGGATTTAGCTGGGATTGCAGTCACTTATATGATCTACAGAATATATGGTATTTAAAGCCACCATAGACATTAGACTGGCCACCAAATCTGCCGATATCGACAGTCTAATGTGCATGGCCGGCTTCACACTATATCGTCATTGTATTGTGGTGATATTGTTATTTTTTGGGTAATTTTTTACCGCAGACCGCCTGAAAAAGACGTTGAGTAGGTATTTGGTGCTTTTGGTAACTATGTGGTAGCTATATGTCACAGGACCGCTTGCAGCCAGTCGCTGGCCTCACTGGTGATATTTGCATGCACTGTGGGAAAAATAAGTATTTGATACACTGTCGATTTTGCAAGTTTTCCCACCTACAAAGAATGGAGAGGTCTGTCATTTTTATCAAAGGTACACTTCAACTGTGAGAGACAGAATCTAAAAATAAAAACCAAAAAAATCACATTGTATGATTTTTACATAATTAATTTGCATTTTATTTCATGAAATAAATATTTGATGCAATAGAAAAACAGAACTTAATATTTGGTACAGAAACCTTTGTTTGCAATTACAGAGGTCAGACGTTTCCTGTAGTTCTTGACCAGGTTTGTACACACTGCAGCAGGGATTTTGGCCCACTCCTCTATACAGATCTTCTCCAGATCCTTCAGGTTTCGGGGCTGTCGCTGGGCAACATTGAGTTTCAGCTCCTTCCAAAGATTTTCTATTGAGTTCAGGTCTGGAGACTGGCTAGGCCACTCCAGGACCTTGACATGCTTCTTACGGAGCCACTCCTTAGTTGACTTGGCTGTGTGTTTCAGTCTTTGTCATACTGGAAGACCCATCCACGACCCATCTTCAATGCTCTTACTGAGGGAAGGAGGTTGTTGGCCAAAATCTCGCGATACATGACCCCATCCATCCTCCCTTCAATATGATGCAGTGGTTCTATCCCCTTTGCAGTAAAGCACCCCCAAAGTATGATGTTTCCCCCACCATGCTTCACAGTTGGGATTGTGTTCTTGGGGTTGTACTCATCCTTCTTCTTCCTCCAAACATGGCGAGTGGAATTGATACCAAAAAGTTCAATTTTGATCTCATCTGACCACATGACCTTCTCCCATGTCTCCTCTGGATCATCCAGATGGTCATTGGTGAACTTCAATCGGGCTTGGACATGTGTTTGCATGAGCAGGGGGACCTTGTCATGGATTTTAATCCATGACAGCGTAGTATGTTCCTAACGGTAATGTTTGAGACTGTGGCCTGTTACAGGTCCGGGTGGTGGAACCTCTGTGCCGAGGTGCAAGGAGGGACCCAGAGGGGCGTGACTAAGTATCCACCCGAACCGAACCTGGTCGTACGGCAGCTAACGACACCGTGACCAGGGAGGATCCGGGCTGAGGGACCAGGTGCTACTCTGGGGACGACCTTATAAGAGAGCAGGTGGCTCCCACGGGTCAGATGGCTGGGACTGACCGGTATGGCGGATGGACACGGCAAGCAGGCGGAAGTCTCTGGTAGCAGACAGGTGGTCACAGTTCGAGAAAGCAGGGCAAGTAGCAGTCTTTAGGTTTACCAGGAAGGTGGTCACAGCAAGTGACGGCAGGGTCTCCAGGCAGGTGCTCCCAGGTGAGCGGGCAGACAGACGAGGCGGGTAACTGGCAGGTAACTGGTGGGTGCTCCCAGGTGAGCCGGCAGACAGACGAGGCAGGTAACTGGCAGGTAACTGGTGGGCGTTCCCAGGTGAGCGGGCAGACAGACGAGGCAGGTAATTGGCAGGTAACAGGTGGGCGCTCCCAGGTGAGCGGGCAGACAGATGAGGCAGGTAACAGGCGGGTGCTCCCAGGTGAGCGGCCAGACAGACGAGGCAGGTAACTGGCAGGTAACTGGTGGGCGCTCCCAGGTGAGCGGTCTGACAGACAAGGCAGGCGGATGCTCCCAGGTGAGCGGACAGATAGCCAAGGCAGGTAACCGGCAGGTAACAGGTGAGCGCTCCAGGTGAGCAGGCTGGCAGGTAACGGGCAGATAATAGGCTGGCAGGCAGGACGAGAAGCCAGGCTAGCAGCGGGACCTGAGGGCTGAAGCACAGATCAGACACAGTGCAAACAACTTTGCTCGGGCACCTCCATTTTGGAGGAGGTGCCTTATATATGGGAGGTCCTCCGGCAATTGGCCGGGGACTCCTTAGGACGGCGCACGCGGTCCCTTTAAGAGAGGGGGAGCACGCGCGCGGGCGCCCTAAGCACACAGCCGGGGAAGGTGCGCGTGCCGGAAGCAGCGGGGAGAGAAGCGCTAGAGGACGCCGCACCAGGAGCGGGGAGGTTAGAGGGACGGCGTCTCTGCCTAGCAAGGGGCAGAGATGCCGATGCTACATGGCCCCAGCTCTCTGTTATACACTATGCAGAGAAACCTAGCAAGACTGGCACCAAATCAGAAAAGGTGAAGCCACAGATGCACTTGGCACAAGCTGCCCAGCTAGGCGAGCCCTTGAGGGCCAGGAATACTCTTCACCCAGCTCCCAGTAAATGGAAAGGGGACTTTGGCAAAGCCCTTCCCAGGCACACTGTCGCAGGACAGCTGGCGTCTAGTGACGCAATCAATGCCTAGTCAAGGACCAGGCGAGTACCTCTGCAAGAACCTCAGGAAGTGAAACCAGAAAAGAAAATGAGAAAACCCCTCAAAAGATAGCAACACTTCTGCTAGCACCACTCACCACCACAGCACATAGGAACTGCAATAAACAGCAAAGGACTAAGCAGGGAACAGGGTTAAATAGCCCGCCTAATGATCAGGTGTTGAATACCTCCCAATCATCCCCAGACAACCACTCCCTGCTAGTTTGCACAGCAGAATGGATATCCCACCACTGCCTAGTGCCAGACACAGCAGCGCGGGGAAATCAGTGAGAGACATAGTGTCCCGCATCCTCACACATCCTACAACACCAGAACGTGATGCTCCATAAGATTGGGACGGTTTCCCAGCATGCATAGTAGCTCCACCTCCAGGGTCAGGACAATGGCGGTGCCTGTGATCGGAGTAGTGTAGTACCGAATCTGATCCATTCCCAGGTGGGAGCACAGAACCTCAATTCCAAACACTCTCTTCAGGTCATTGACCAGGTCTTCCCATGTCGTTCTGGGCTAATTCCCGATTTTTCTCAGAATCATACTTACCCCACGAGCCGAAATCTTGCATGGAGCTCCCGACTGAGGAATATTGGCAGTCATCTTGTGTTTCTTCTATATTCTAATAATTGTGCCAACAGTTGTTGCCTTCTCACCAAGCTGCTTGCCTATTGTTCTGTAACCCATCCCAACTTTGTGCAGGTCTACAATTTTGTCCCTGGTGTCCTAAGACAGCTCTTTGGTCTTGGCCATGGTGGAGAGGTTGGAGTGTGATTGATTGTGTGGACAGGTGTCTTTTATACAAGTAACGAGTTCAAACAGGTGCAATTAATACAGATAATGAGTGCAGAGTAGGAGGGCTTCTTAAAGAAACACTAACAGGTCTGTGAGAGCCAGAATTCTTGCTGGTTGGTAGATGATCAAATACTTATTTCATGCAATAAAATGCAATTAATTATGTAAAAATCATACAATGTAATTTTCTTGTTTTTATTTTTACATTCTGTCTCTCACTGGTGAAGTGTACCTACGATAAAAATTATTGATCTCTCCATTTTTTGTAAGTGGGAAAACTTGAAAAATCGTCAGTGTATCAAATACTTATTTTCCGCACTGTACATCATGTGCCTGCTCAGGCTGTGATTGGCGTCCGCAGGCAGGTGGAGGGGACCTCTTTACCTCCAGCGCTGGCGGTGTGGCGGAAAATTCAACTGACAAGTAATGGTTAATTTATATTAGTATTTTATTTATTTATTTTTTTTAACATTCCACTTTTTTTTTTTCGCAGAATTTCAAAATCTCAAAACCCCTTGTGATCACGTGATGTCATGTGATTAGTACAGACTCTCTTAGAGGAGATAAAAATCATTGCTGTATTCTGTGTAATCCCGACATCACGTCACTTTGTGCGCACCCGATTTCATGCACTGCAATGACATTTTTCACATGTTTCTTACCGCCACTGTAAGTTTGTTCATTTTAGTAAAGCTTTGTCATAACAAAAAAAATCAGTCACTTTCCTACATGTGTATGTGGGGCGCCCTCTCGTGGCTGTTGTCGGTATAGGCGGGGCTCTGCATGGCGGCTCCTGGAGTGGTGGTGAGCCCGCACAGATGATGTCCTGAGCCGGCAGCCTGCTCCCTGCTCCATACAGAGACCGCAATGGCGACGTTTGTCAGCGAACTGGAAGCGGCGAAGAAAAGCCTGAGCGAGGCGCTGGGAGAGAACGTGAAGCAGTGAGTGCAGTGTGTCACCTGACAGTCCGAGAACCGGAGGCCTGCACATCCCCGGGCTAAAGTTACCGGGCACCCCGGGGTAGTGATGGCGAGCTGGGCGGCCACTGACCGTGAGCTATGTGTAATAATGGGGACATGTGAGGAGTTCACAGCTGCTGTATAGTGATCACATCCCGCTCTGCTCATGTCTGATGGCTGTGGGGAGGTGGAGTGTGTGTATGTGATTATATATATATATATATATATATATATATATATATATATATATATATATATATATATATATATATATATATATACTCTGTACCCTCCATGCTTAATGTAATGGGGGAAGCCGCTTCCGTCTGCACATACGGCCGCATGGTACTGGGGAGGTCTTTTTCATCCCCGAGTCTATTGCTGCATCACTCACTCTTTCAGCTGTGTAATCCTCAGTAACCATGAGCTCTGGTTAGTTCTGCTCCCCACTTTTTACTTACAGCTTTCTGCCTATGCACAGGGGGCATAATAAGCTAAAGCCCATGAGTACTGAGGATTACAGAGCAAGAAGCTGGGAAGTGACGTAGTGTTACAGTCAGGGGCTCTGTCCCTACTCTGCTGCTCTCAGATCAGGCAGCAATAAACTGGTGACCGATTCCCTTTAAGCAGGCCATGGTTAGACATCTGGGGTGGAGTTACCCTACTATAGGATGCATCCGTTCCCTGTCCTCAACAGCAGTCTGTCCTGCTTTAATTGCAGAATGAGGTCCCTTTAGGTTGGTCAGTGGGTTCTCTCTTACCCTTGGTCCCCGTGGCCTCTGGCGGGGTCCGCCGTGTGTCGGGTCTTGCACTGTGCTTTGATTTCTGTTATAATCAGATACCAAGTGTCAGCGCTGGAGAATCTTTTCCCTGTCGTGTGTGGGTTTAGATCAGCAGCACATGGATGTGACATCCTATGTTCACATCTGATGGATTCTCTGTGCCCCAAGTTAGAAATCTACCACTTCTTACATTTTTGCTTTTCCATTAATGGGCATGTTGGGAGTTGTATATTGGAAAGGGTTATAGCCTCCTATTTTGCGATCATAGATCTTAATTTGGACTTTTACAGAAAAACTTCTTCTTTTAATAGATTTATTTGTGTTTCAGATATTGGGCAAATCTAAAACTGTGGTTCAAGCAGAAGATAAGCAAGGAAGAGTTTGACGTTGAAGCTCGGCGGCTTCTCTCACAGGAAAACGGTGAGGCTGAGTCTGCTGATGTATTATGTGACTCAGTGCTGGATTATCTGTGAGTGCTCACTCACTTTGTGCCTGGAGAACAGAAGTTTCAACCTTTACAACCACTCCATTGACCTGCTTCATGCATAAATGTTATACTGTAAGGTGTGATGGTGCTTGGTCTGGCCTGACTCGCTACTTTACTGTTAAAGGGTTATTCTCATATTATCAAACGTGCTGGTGGCATGGGGGTTCACCTGTAGGAACCCCACCAACTCCTAGAAGGAGATCTGGAATAACTATTAGAATTGAAGGTTAGTGATTAATGTGCGCCACCGCTCTAGATGGTCAAGTACTCTGATAAGCAATTTCCATCAATCACAGAGAGAGTGAATGAAGCACACCCGCTGCTGCTATCCAACAGGGCATTTCAGAGCCCCATCATTGGGATTGGTGGGGGTCAGAGCCAGCAATCAGCAAATTATCACCCATCCTAAGGCTAGGTGCAGCTGACCATGTATTCTCTCATCTGAGAGAATCAAATCAATTATGGTGACCAGAGTGTGACCAATCCATTCTGTGGAAATTGGACTTCAGTCAGATGTCATCCGAGTGCGGACTGATGGTTTCCACAGACTCATTGACTTGCATGGCCTTATAGAATAATGTTGGTGAGATCTGATGTTTTGTCGAATTGCACTCGGACAGAAAATACAGCCGTTTACGCAAGCCCTAAAGATGGGTAATAACATGCTCTGATAGGAATAACCCTTTTAAAGGGAAGTTGAAATGGAGGCGCAGTTGTACACCCTGCTGTGTTCAGCATCTATGGGGAGGACAGAAGTGGGTGACTTCTGCTCTATTTAAGGGGATCTGTCACAAGATTTTACAATACTCCTTCATGCTGGGGTTGTGCTGCAGGAAGGGTTATTGGTGTCTTCAGTTGTAGTTATTGGTGGGGGTTCCCTCAGTCGAATCCATACTGATCTAGTGTCATCACCCACCCTGTGGCTGGAATACGTCTTTGGCCTATTTTGTGTGCGCTCCTGTCCCTCTCCAGAGCTTCTCTGGAATATGTCTTTAACCCTTTGATTCTAGACTTTACCATAAAGGAACAATAAATAAGTGTCTGAAGCAAAGAGGCACCTACAGGCTTGGGGTCTTCAGGCACTGAGCTTATAACAGCCAGTGTTGGTCCTAATTGCGGAGGTCAGACCTCACACTTGTGCAGACTTATACAAAGAAAGCTGTCAGTCACTGATGGGACCGCTCACTAGGCTGAAAATCCCTGAAAGAGCCGAGGATTAAAAAGAATACGTCAGCAGGTTTTCACTATAAAATCTGAGAGTAGCTTAGCATAGGGCAAGAAAGCCTGATTCCAGGGATATGACACTTAATGGGCTGCTTGGTGTAGTTTTAATAGAATCTGGTCTGATGTAGCTGTAGTAGAGCTCCGTCTTCTGCTCTGCATATAACCCATCCCTCACCTCTGACTGGTATCTTCCTGTGCATTGTGAGTAAGCTGCTACTCATGGCGGGGGTGGGGTTACACAGATTTGCCTGACTGCTGGTCACGTGAGCTGTATTCCTGGCATTTTTAATCTGCAGATAAAACACTAATTGTACTGAAACAGCGGCACAGAGCCTAGTAAGTGACACATTCCTGGAATCATGGTCTCCTGCCCTATGTTATTCTGCTCTCAGACTAAATAGCAAAAACCTGCTGACAGATTCCCTTTAAATGATGAAAACACAGGGTTAAACTCAATCTCCCCCGCTCTATAACATGCTGTCGGCATATTGGGCGGCATGTTCAGGGTGACAGGTTCCCTTTAATATAAATGTGTATTTTTCTTGCAGTTCACTCCCACAATGATTTCCTCCTGGCTATTCTTACTCGTTGCCAAATTCTTATTTCTTCTCCTGGTAAGTAACTGGATGAAAAAGTTACATTGGTGCTATGGCTATACAATTTTTTAACCATGCAATATTTTTCTTGACTTAGAGGGAGCCGGAGTATTACCCTGCACAACCAAAACTAAGCCTAAGGGAAAGAAAAAAATCACATCTGTTCGCCAGAAGTTTGATGTAAGCCCATATACACATTAGTAAGATGACTTGTTTTCTAATGCTCATGATTACACCCCTTCCCTCTGCAGCCAATTTTTATTTTTGTGATTTTTATTTTTTTTTTTCAAAAGCCGTAACTTTCTTTAATTTTCCGTCTATACAGCTATGCAGGTTTTTTTTGTGTTCGACGAGTTAGTTTTGAATGACTCCATTCATTTTACCATTCAATGTACTAAAAAACGGGGAAAAAAATTTGGTGAAATTGGAGAAAAAATGCAATTCCGCTATTGTTTTTTTGTGCTTTATTTTTATGGCGTACATTCTGTGATAAGTTACGATTGTCCAGGTCAGTACATTTACGATGAAATCAAACTTCTAGAATTTTTTTTATTTAAGTGTAGAAAAAAAATTCAGGAATTTAAAAAAAACAAAACCTGTTTCTTCGCTTGTGTCGCCATATTCCAAGACCTGTACCATTTTTGTTTTCCCATCGGTTGAGCTGGGTGAGGACTTGCTTTTTTGCGTGATGATTGATACCATTTTTGACTATATATGACATTTTGATCGTTTTTTTTATTGCAATTTTTAGGAAGGAATAGTGTCTGTCATTTTGATTTTTTTTTTCTTGTTATGGTGTTCATTGATCAGGTTAATTAATTTTATATTTTGATAGATTGGACTTTTATGAACATGGCGATACCAAATATGTTTTTTATTATTTCTTTATTGTGAATTGTAAATAAAGTGTGGATTTAAACTTTTTATATATATATTTTTTTTTTCACTTTGTTAGTCCCCTTAGGGGACTTGAACCTGTGATCATCTGATCGCTTATACTATATGCTGCAATTTCACAGTATATAGTGTAAGTCTCGGTCTCCTTTGAAGTCTAGCTTGTAGCTGAACTTCAGAGGAGCACCAAGATGGCGGGAACGGGGGCCTTCAGCAGGCTCCTGGCTGGCATAGTAACCCATTGGCACGCCACGACCTTGTCACAGGGCGCGACGGGAGCCGGTAAGTACGAGCAGCTGCGCGCATTCCATTTAAATACCGCTCTCCGAGACCTGTATGTGCAGGTATCCGCCACGTGTGGAGGGAGCTCAGCTCCTGAGCGCTCTCACCACACTATTGCCCCCACAATCCCGTAAATGTATGTGATACTGGGTTAAGGCCAGAGATCCCGAATACAGATTTAGCAGTTCTCTGAATGCTGAGCTCTGTATAACCCTGCCCACACCACTGATTGGCAGCTTTCTGTGTGCACTGTGCATAGGCAGAAAGGTCTATCAGTGGTGGTTATATAGAGAACTTCATGACAGCAGGATTACGAGTTCTCTACTGATAAATCACAGTTTTACCAATAGGAGATTATCAAAACTATAGCAAGCTGCCTGGTAAGTGATGAGTCGCTGGAATCAGGGTCTGTGTCTCTACATTATGCTGCTCTGATTAGGTGACAAAAGCCTGGTAACAGTTTCCCTTTAAGTAATGGGCATGAGTATGGAATTGCCTTCTGTTTTAAGACCTAAGTTTTGATTTGTTCCTTTCAGCCCTCCTAATAAATAATGTACGGTGTGATAGAATAGCAGTGCTTGGTAGTGAGCATTGATCCCACCTTATTCCCATTATTACCCCCAGCCTATTCGTCATCACTAATTCTCTGTAGGGAATGGCCCCTTTACACTGTAAGATGCTTCATTACCTTTCTTTTCCAGCATCGTTTCCAGCCTCAGAATCCTCTGGTAGGAGCTCAGCAGTTTGTGAGCCGGGACCCTCAGGAGGACGATGAGCTCAGGCTGTGCTCGCACACTATGACGTTGCCCAGCAGGGGGCAGATGGAGGGGCGGATGATTGTTACGGCTTTTGAACATGGTTTGGACAATGTAACAGAGGACGCAGTGACCATTGTCATCCACGCACTAGAGGTACAGTGGCTTTGTATGGGTTTATTAAACTTTATAAAAGTAGCTCAGGCATGATGGATGATATTGCACATGCTTCCCCCCCCCGTCAGCAGGCTGTAGGCCATGGTGTTAATCTATTTCATTTATTTCTCTAGTCTCTTGACAAAGGGCAACTATGGATGACAAAAAGGAGAACCAGGTGATGGCAGTGTCTTTGCCACCGAGTGAGATCAAGGTGCAGGAACTTCAGGTTGCTTGTAAGTAAAATTGTTTTATTCACACTAATATAAAAAGAATAAAAACTAGGTGAAGAGACCTGAAGAAGGCTGCAAACAGCCGAAACGCGTTGTGTATATAGTTTTTATTTGTTTTATATTGGTGTGAATAAAACAATTTTACTTACAAGCAACCTGAAGTTCCTGCACCTTGATCTCACTCGGTGGCAAAGACAGCGCCATCACCTGGTTCTCCTTTTTGTCATCCTTGTTGTGGGATACTCCTGTCTCAGGATTCAATCCCACCTCACCAGGTCGGCCGCAGTCTTTTGCAAATTCATCTACACTTCAAGCGGGAGTTGTGCCTCTGCTTGCACAACCGCATCAGGTGAGCAATTTCCTATAGATACTCACCCTTTTAATTGATCGAATCTTACTACGCTTAGATAACGCCACGTTTTTTCTCCTTTAGGAAATCTATTATTGTTCAGGACAACTACGGGGAATTTGCTATTTTCTCAGCCTGTTCTGCATTTTTTTTTCTCCTGCTGATAACTGAAATAATTTTAATAGGGAAAGGAATAGGCTATAAGTAAGTGATGAGTAGGGGCGGCATCCCAGGACCCCTGCCATCAAGAGTGAGTGCTTGGCCCTGACCGCATGCCGTTTTTATCTATAACAGCCGAAATAGACAAGTGTTTCCCTTGGCAATAAACAGGTACTAAAGACCTGGATGCAGCGTGACCTTACTAGCCACACTCCACAATTAGAAGCCATAGTATGGACAAGAACGACATGCGGTCAAGAGGATGGGCCTCGTAACCAGGCGGCTGAGGCTTCTGATGGAAAGAAATCTGCTCAGGAGCTCTTGTAAAGATACATTACTCAGTTTATTTAATTCCATTGTGTTACTTGATATTTTTCTACACTGGCCAACTCCTTTTAAGACCTATTATTTAATGGAAAAATTTGCAATTTGTTCCAAAGTTGCGTCCCTTCCCTCACAAAAAAGCGGATGACTAGGGCTGCGATCACATTAATGTGTTTACATTCTGTTTTTCCCTTCTTTGTTCACATACGGCATCTAAAAATCAGCTCAACAACCTATTGTTTTCAGCGAATTGTGTAAATGTTTGGCTGAACTGACACGAACAAAACATTTCAATCACCCATTGAAATAGATAGGCTGTGGAACTGAAAAAAAACACCACACACACACACATATACAGTACCGACCAAAAGTTTGGACACACCTCATTTAAAGATTTTTCTGTATTTTCATGACTCTGAAAATTGTACATTCACACTGAAGGAAAATTCTAACAGTCTATTCAGTAGGACTATCAGCTGTGTATCCCCCAGACTTATGCACAACACAACTGATGGTCCCAACCCCATTTATAAGGCAAGAAATCCCACTTATTAAACCTGACAGGGCACACCTGTGAAGTGAAAACCATTTCCGGTGACTACCTCTTGAAGCTCATCAAGAGAATGCCAAGAGTGTGCAAAGCAGTCATCAAAGCAGAAGGTGGCTACTTTGAAGAACCTAGAATATAAGACATATTTTCAGTTGTTTCACACTTTTTTGTTAAGTATATAATTCCACATGTGTTAATTCATAGTTTTGATGCCTTCAGTGTGAATGTACAATTTTCATAGTCATGAAAATACAGAAAAATCTTTAAATGAGAAGTTGTGTCCAAACTTTTGGTCTGTACTGTGCGTGTGTATGTATGTATGTGTGTGTATATAGAAAATATATATATATATATATATATATATATATATTATTACACTACCGTTCAAAAGTTTGGGGTCATTTAGAAATGTCATTATTTTTGAAAGAAAAGCACATTTTTATCAATGAAGCTAACATTAAATGAATCAGAAATACACTCTATACATTGTTAATATGGTAAATGATTATTCTAGCTGCAAACGTCTTGTTTTTATTGCAATATCTACATAGGTGTATAGAGGCCTATTTCCAACAACCACCACTCCAGTGTTTTAACGGTACATTGTGTTTGCTAACTGTGTAAGAAGGCTAATGGATGTTTAGCAAACCCTAGAAACCCTTGCACAAGCATGTTAGCCCAGCTGAAAACGGTTTGACTGATTTGAGAAGCTATAAAATTGACCTTCCTTTGAGCTAGTTGAGAATCTGGAGCATTACATTTGTTTGTTCTATGAAACTCTCAAAATGGGCAGAAAAAGAGAACTTTCATATGAAACTCGACAGTCTATACTTCTTAGAAATGAAGGCTATTCCATGCGAGAAGTTGCAAAGAAACTGAAGATTTCCTACAATGGTGTGTACTACTCCCTTCAGAGGAGAGCACAAACAGGCTCTAACCAGAGTAGAAAGAGAAGTGGGAGGCCCCGCTGCACAAGTGAGCAACAAGACAAGGACATTAGAGTCTCTAGTTTGAGAAATCGACACCTCACAGCTCCTCAGCTGGCAGCTTCATTAAATAGTACACGCAAAATGCCAGTGTCAACGTCTACAGTGAAGAGGCGACTCCAGGATGCTGGCCTTCAGGGCAAAGTGGCAGAGAAAAAGCCATATCTGAGACTGGCTAATAAAAGGAAAGGATTAATATGGGCAAAAGAACACAGACATTGGACAGAGGAAGATTGGAAAAAAGTTTTATGGACAGACGAATCAAAGTTTGAGGTTTTTGGACCACACAGAAGAACATTTGTGAGACGCAGAACAACTGAAAAGATGCTGGAAGAGTGCCTGACGCTATCTGTCAAGCATGGTGGAGGTAATGTGATGGTCTGGGGTTGCTTTGGTGCTGGTAAAGTGGGAGATTTGTATAAGGTAAATGGGATTTTGAATAGGAAAGGCTATCACTCCATTTTGCAACGCCATGCCATGCCCTGTGGACAGCGCTTGATTGGAGCCAATTTCATCCTACAACAGGACAATGACCCAAAGCACACCTCCAAATTATGCTTGAACTATTTAGGGAAGAAGCAAGCGGCTGGTATTCTATCTGTAATGGAGTGGCCACCGCAGTCACCAGATCTCAACCCCATTGAGCTGTTGTGGGAGCAGCTTGACCGTATGGTGCGCAAAAAGTGCCCATCAAGCCAATCCAACTTGTGGGAGGGCTTCAGGAAGCATGGGGGGAAATGTCTCAAGATTGTCTCAGCAAATTAACAGCTAGAATGCCAAAGGTCTGCAATGCTGGAATTGCTGCAAAGGAGCATTCTTTGACGAAAGCAAAGTTTGAAGGAGAAAATTATTCTTTATAATAAAAATTATTATTTATAACCTTGCCAATGTCTGGACTATATTTTCTAATCATTTTGCAACTCATTTGATAAATAAAAGTATGAGTTTTCATGGAAACCACAAAATTGTCTGGGTGACCCCAAACTTTTGAACGTGTGTGTGTGTGTATGTATGTATGTATATGTATGTATGTATATATATATATATATATATATATATATATATATATATATATATTATATTAGTACAGACCAAAAGTTTGGACACACTTTCTCATTTAAAGATTTTTCTGTATTTTCATGACTATGAAAATTGTACATTCACACTGAAGGCATCAAAACTATGAATTAACACATGTGGAATTATATACTTAACAAAAAAGTGTGAAACAACTGAAAATATGTCTTATATTCTAGGTTCTTCAAAGTAGCCACCTTTTGCTTTGATGACTGCTTTGCACACTCTTGGCATTCTCTTGATGAGCTTCAAGAGGTAGTCACCGGAAATGGTCTTCCAACAATCTTGAAGGAGTTCCCAGAGATGCTTAGCACTTGTTGGCCCGTTTGCCTTCACTCTGCGGTCCAGCTCACCCCAAACCATCTTGATTGGGTTCAGGTCTGGTGACTGTGGAGGCCAGGTCATCTGGCGTAGCACCCCATCACTCTTCTTCTTGGTCAAATAGCCCTTACACAGCCTGGAGGTGTGTTTAGGGTCATTGTCCTGTTGAAAAATAAATGATGGTCCAAGTAAATGCAAACAGGATGGAATAGCATGCCGCTGCAAGATGCTGTGGTAGCCATGCTGGTTCAGTATGCCCTCAATTTTGAATAAATCCCCAACAGTGTCACCAGCAAGGCACCCCCACACCATCACACCTCCTCCTCCATGCTTCACAGTGGGAACCAGGCATGTAGAGTCCATCCGTTCACCTTTTCTGCATCGCACAAAGACACGGTGGTTGGAACCAAAGATCTCAAATTTGGACTCATCAGACCAAAGCACAGATTTCCACTGGTCTAATGTCCATTCCTTGTGTTCTTTAGCCCACACAAGTCTCTTCTGCTTGTTGCCTGTCCCTTAGCAGTGGTTTCCTAGCAGCTATTTTACCATGAAGGCCTGCTGCACAAAGTCTCCTCTTAACAGTTGTTGAAGAGATGTGTCTGCTGCTAGAACTCTGTGTGGCATTGACCTGGTCTCTAATCTGAGCTGCTGTGAACCTGCGATTTCTGAGGCTGGTGACTCAGATAAGCTTATCCTCAGAAGCAGAGGTGACTCTTGGTCTTCCTTTCCTGGGGTGGTCTTCATGTGAGCCAGTTTCTTTGTAGCGCTTGATGGTTTTTGCAACTGCACTTGGGGACACTTTCAAAGTTTTCCCAATTTTTCGCACTGACTGACCTTCATTTCTTAAAGTTATGATGGCCACTCGTTTTTCTTTACTTAGCTGCTTTTTTCTTGCCATAATACAAATTCTAACAGTCTATTCAGTAGGACTATCAGCTGTGTATCCACCAGACTTCTGCACAACACAACTGATGGTCCCAACCCCATTTATAAGGCAAGAAATCCCACTTATTAAACCTGACAGGGCACACCTGTGAAGTGAAAACCATTTCCGGTAACTACCTCTTGAAGCTCATCAAGAGAATGCCAAGAGTGTGCAAAGCAGTCATCAAAGCAAAAGGTGGCTACTTTGAAGAACATAGAATATAAGACATATTTTCTGTTGTTTCACACTTTTTTGTTAAGTATATAATTCCACATGTGTTAATTCATAGTTTTGATGCCTTCAGTGTGAATGTACAATTTTCATAGTTATGAAAATACAGAAAAAATCTTTAAATGAGAAGGTGTGTCCAAACTTTTGGTCTGTACTGTGTATGTATGTATGTATGTATGTATATGTGTGTGTGTGTGTGTGTGTATATATATATATATATATATATATATATATATATATATAATATATATATACACACTGCTTAAAACAATAAAGGGAACACTCAAATAACACATCCTAGATCTGAATGAATGAAATATTCTCATTGAATACTTTGTTCTGTACAAAGTTGAATGTGCTGACAACAAAATCACACAAAAATCATCAATGGAAATCAAATTTATTAACCAATGGAGGCCTGGATTTGGAGTCACCCCCAAAATTAAAGTGGAAAAACCCACTACAGGTTGATCCAACTTTGATGTAATGTCCTTAAAACAAGTCAAAAGGAGGCTCAGTATTGTGTGTGGCCTCCACGTGCCTGTATGACCTCCCTACAATGCCTGGGCATGCTCCTGATGAGGTTGCGGATGGTCTCCTGTGGGATCTCCTCCCAGACCTGGACTAAAGCATCCGCCAACTCCTGGACAGTCTGTGGTGCAACGTGACGTTGGTGGATGGCGCCAGACATGATGTCCCAGATGTGCTCAATCGGATTCATCCATTGATGATTTTTGTGTGATTTTGTGGTCAACACATTCAACTTTGTACAGAACAAAGTATTCAATGAGAATATTTCATTCATTCAGATCTAGGATGTGTTATTTGAGTGCTCCCTTTATTTTTTTTGAGCAGTGTATATGTATGTATGTATATATATCTGTTTGCATCCATTATCGCCTCTGTTTCTTGTAAAATACATGAGCAAAAAAACACACTAGTGTGAATGTGGCCTAATACAGTCAAGCTCTTGCAAACAAATCTCACGTACCGTTTAAAGTTTGGAAATCATTTTCTTTGAGTATAGAAGCTTGTTTTAGGGTGCTATGTAATCTGCATAAAATGAAGCCACCCTTACCTGTGGGTGGTTGGTGTAGCATGTGTCCTAAGCTGCCATAACAAGGCTCTAACGCCCTCTGCAATGTGATGCTGATTGTACAAGACACAAACTGTGCTTCTTAATGAAAATACCTGAGGCCATTTATGGGACGACATACCATGGTAGATGGTAGATTAAAAAAAAAAAAAAATATATATATATATATATATAAAAATTTTAGAGTCCTCAGTGGTTGATACCTGTGAAGACCCGGGGTCTTCCGTGGGCAGAACACTAGTCAGACAACACCGGGTGAGGGCAAAACAGTGTGGCAATACTACCAAATGGACAATAAACACATAGAACAGTCCCAGCAAAAACCTAAGATGATGCAAAATTACACAGTCTTACCCTTCCGCTGGCCTGCCGAGAATAGATCTGCGACTTTGGGACTTACAGGGCCAACTACCTCAACCTGTGGCCCCCCCCCCCCCCCCCCCCCTGCTTTTGGCGGGCCCCCACAAGAGGAGGTAGCGGCAAGGTTAGGAAGCTGACAGTCCATCGAGGTACAGGGCCAAGAGACCAGAGGGTCCCACCCTGGCCTCTCCGAGAGTTTCCATGGGGCCAGATGACCGGCTGATCCCAATCTGGCTTCTCCGAACGTCTTCATGGGTTCTAGGCGACCGTAGGGTCCCACCTGGCAACCCCAAGCAACATATCCATGGGGCCTGGTGACTTCACTGTCCCAACCTGGTCTCCCCAAATATATCCATGGGTTCTCTGGTGGTCAGTGGAGCAGATCCATATCTTTCCAGTCAGTGCTTTATACCCTTAGGCTGGAATCATGTAGAATCCAAATCTGTGTCTCTCTGGATAAAGCCATGCTAGCAAGCTGATGTACTGAAGAGTCTGACTGATCTTTGATTCTTTCTTTCAATTCTCTTGCTACAGAGGCATATGTCCCTTTAAATAGTTACAACTGTCCTTTCAAGCCCACATCCACAGGTCAAGGATTTGGGAGGGTATTATTCCACAGGGTTCAGGTCTCATTGTTTGTGCATTTAATCAATTTACAGAGTTGCTGTAGCAGTGGGTTATTGTAAATCAGCATCTAGCTGGCTGTAATTAGCATATTAACATATTAGCTTATTAACTAACATTATTGTTTCCAGATTTCAAGAGAAGTCAGCATTCAGGTTTATACACATAATGGTATGTCCTTCTTGACCAGCCACAGAAAAAAACCGCATACATTCACAAGTCAACACAAACACAATAATGTATTTCTCTTGGCTTAACAAATCTAGACGTCTGTCTGATTAAGATAAAAAGCTGTTTCATCACAATACCTTTTAATGTCTAAGGCTATGTGCCCTCGATCAGGCAATAGCAGCGCTTTGGACGCAGCATATTTTTGCGGCGTCCAAAGAGCTGCATTCAATCACGCTGGTAAATCCACATGTGTTCATTGAACACATGTGGATTTACCACATCCGATACATTCTGTTGTGGAAATTAACATTCTGCGACTCGTAAAGCCGCGTTGCGGGTGAGTTTTCGCGGCGGCAAATAGAAGCACAGGGGGGCATGAGATTTCTATAAATCCGTCCACTGGGCTTGTACTGCACAGCGCAGAGTTTTGGATGCAGCGCAGGTGAGCTGTGTCCAAAATACTGCTTTTCCCGATCATGGTCACGCAGCCAAACTAAAAATATGGTAATAGCAACTTTCGGGGCTACTCAGGTCTCTTCATCAAGCGTAGTAATAGTACTATGTGATAGCTAAGAATTTTTATATATGTATATTAACAGAAAAAAGCCTGGCATGATTGAGGCTTTTGCTAAGACTGTTGGTAGCAGAAATGTTCCATCAAAGCAAATAAAGCAACAAAATCAACCTGACCTTCGATAAGCAGTCCATCCTTACTCAATGAAAAACTGATATTATTTTGTGTTTTATAGAAACTTTTAAAGAATCTGTTGACTTCCGTGGTGTTGCGCAGACAAGCATATCGCCTTAAAGACGGACACTTCAGATACGCCTTCGGCTGCAATATCAATCCCCAGCCGTACCTAAGAAACAGCGTGGCAATCTACAATCAACTTCTTGACTGGTAAGTGCTGCCGCTCTGCTGTGCCAAAGTATTCTGTAAGTTTTAGGTCACCGTCAAAAAAGAACATTTAGCTTTGTGTCGGGTTAAATGCCATAAATTCAAATTTATTTTATTTTTTTACATCCATAAGTTGTATTCTTTTTTTTTTTTTTTTTACCAAGTCCTAAAAAAAAGCATTTTAGAAAAATGGGAGGAAAATGGTTGATGAAATATAATGAAAATTACTTTTCAGAAAAAAAAAAAAACATTCCCCAATCCTTCATCAGTCTTAAACAAAAACCCATTTTGCTAAAACCATTAAGAGGTGCACACCGATTGATGACTTTGGCGAGTCATTCAGGGCGGTGATTTACATTTTCATGGCGCAAATTAGAGTGAATTTGTCTGGCAGCGACTGGCCAAGAATCTGTGGCTGGCGTGAAGTGCCAAAGTTGTAAAACTTTTGCATAACTAAGCTTTGCAAAACAATTTTCAACTTTTATAATTGAGTTTTCTGGTGTGAACTATTTGATGAATTATTCCCAAGTGTGTGTGAAACCACTTTTCCAGTTTCTGTCACAAGCTAAACTTACCAGAGGTCTTAACCATCAAGGAGCATCTGTTTTCTACATTTACAGTGAAAATGACTAAAATACCACATCAGTAAGGACAGTTGTCTTTGTTCGCTGCACAACATATCATATCTTGGGGAAGTACATTGAAAGCCAGTGGAAAATACAGTGATGAAAAGGAACTATCGCTACTTGATAAAGAGACTTTACCCTTATTATAGGGGAACTCCACCCCAGATGTCTAACCATTGTCTGCTTTTATTAAAGGGAAACTGTCGCCAGTGTTTTGCTGCCTGATCTGATAGCAGCATAAAGTCGTGACCGAGACCCTGAGTCTAAGGACTCGCTCACACCACCGTATTATCGGTCTGAGTTCGATCCGACAAAACATCGGATCGCACTCGGACCAATGGTAGTGTTGCTTTTTTTTTTTTCTGTTGGACCGAGACAGTCTGTAATAAACAAATCACAGCATGTGTGGGTTTGATCCGATATTCGTTTCACACTCGGCCATACAATTCAGAGTGCGTGGAAAACATCGGTCTACACTCTGTTGACGTCCGAGTGCAGTCAAATTTCCGCACACTGCCACAATGGAGAAGATGGAGATACTTTGTTCTCAATCTTCTCACAGACAGTGTGCTCTGATTCTCTCATCCGAGACACTCGTATCACACTATGCTGACTGATCAGAGTTTGGTTGGAGTGTCATTAGCCAAACCAACTCAATTCTCTAGGATGAAAGAATCTAGTGTTGTGTGATCCTCACCTTACGATGGTCACTTACTGGCTTTTTGCTATGCAAACCTTGGTATTCATGGGTTTAGTTTTGTTCTGTCCCCCTGTGCAAAGGCAGAAAGCTGTAAGTAAGAAGCTGGGCAGAACTAACCGGAGCTCATGAATACTGAGGATTACGCAGCAAGAATCTAGTAAATGACTCAGCATTAGGACCATGGTCTCTGTCGCTGTGGTATACTGCCCACCGTGTACACTCTGTGTTAAATTCCCAAGTCTGTCCATCACAGTGTGATGCTATGTCCTCGAAGCTCATGAAAGCACCAAGCTATCACATGCAGATATTGCTAGCAGGTAGGCAACAGGAAGGAATTCTTTAGAGGCCATTGCAACTGGATGTCCAGGTTATGGCAGTCCTGACACTGGGTAAGCTATGCTTGCTTTAACTACCTTGTCTCTAGGTAAAAATCTATACTAATCTGAACAGATAGCCTCCATTCTTACTCAGGAAAAAACACCTGTTTATCAAATCCAATTTATAATCCACTTTTCAGGTGGTAGCTAACTGCTGTATATTCGAGGATAAATTTCTACCTGACTGCAAATATAAAAATCAGAAAAAATCCCTTTATAGTAGACGTGGGCAAAGTGAGGCCCTCAGGCCACATCCGGCCCTCTGGCTATTCCAGTCCGGCCCGCAGACCGAGACTCCCGAAGGGCTTAAAACCTACAAGCCACACAATGTCCTTGCCTGTCCGCCACCTGCATACTTATGTCACTGCTGCAGTCCTGCTGATCATTATTGGCACCCCTTCATTTTTTTCATAGATTGTACAATATATTCAGAAATTAAATGGAAATGTACCAAAGTTATATCCTCAGGATTTTTTAATTAGTGGTCCAAAGTAGTACAACAATAAAACATTGCAACATGAAAGTTGAAAAACAATTTCAACGAAGAAACAGAATAAACACCATGTGCAGCAATAAAGATACCCCTAATTAATACTCCCTTTGGCATTGCTGACAGCCTCCAAATGTCTTCAACTCAAACAAAGTTTTCTTACACTGGGTAGGACATTTCCCTCTTGATAATTCTCTGATTTCATGATTCCTGTGATACGGTCAAGGCCTCCAGTACCGGATGCAGCAAACAACCCCACAGCATTATGGATCCTCCACCATGCTTAACTGTTGTTAAGGTGTTCTTTTCCTTATAAGCTTCATTGTGCCATCTGTAAACAAACTGTTGCTTTGCATTGCCAAAAAGCTCTATTATTTTTTCATCTGCCCACAGAACATTTTCCCAGAAGGATTGTGGTTTGTCAAGGTACTCTTTGGAAAAGATCAATCGTTTCTTTTTATGTCTTTTTTTTCAGCAATGGTTTCTTCCTTGGCCTTCACCCATAAAGTGCTGCTTGGTTTAGTGTGCTGCTTATGGTACTTGTTGAACCCCTGACCCCAGACTGTTCTAGGTTGGCCTTCAGGTCTTTGGATGTTTGACGTGGTGTTTTTTCCACCATTTACACAAACCTTTGTAGAAATCTCTTGTCAATTTTCCTCTTTCCCCCAAGTCCAGACAGGTTCTTGATGGTTCCATGCTTGGCAAACTTCTTAGTAACATTGCACACTGTTGAAACTGGAATAACAAGGTCTTTGGAGATGGCCTTATACTCTTTGGAAGGGTTGTGTTTGCTAATAGCAGTTCTGATGTCCTCAGACATCTCCTTTGTCTTCACAATTGTGATAAAGGAACAGGGCCTACCATTTGGCTTTTTAAAACACTGAAGTCATCATTCATTGGCTAGTTCATGTCACATGGGCACCAACAATCACAGGTAAATCTCTTTTGTGATTTACCACAAGCGAGTCCAAATGTGTTTCCATACTAAATTAACGTAAAGGATGCCAATAGCAGTGACACCGCAAGCTTTAGGCTTTTTTCCCTCCCATTGTTTTTTGTTTAGAATTATTGTTTCTCATTTGCTCTTTTGTATTTTACACGAGTGCTCTATACAAAAAAACTGTTTCACTTGATTCATTTTTTTCAGGAGATATTCCACATTATGTACTTCAATAATAATGAGCAGGACTGTATCTGCATCCTAAGATGGATGCTTCGTGAGTAGGGCTATACGTTTTAGATGTATTGAGGCCTCTCTTTGAGGTGGCTAGTTCAGTACTTGGTTTTCATACTTTATGCTGTCTTGGTCTCCACCTTATCCTAGTCCTTTTCACCTACAGTCCTTGAGGTCTGCGTTTCAGAGTCAAGCGGTGCTTCCATCTTTTCACCTACTATGATAGCACTGGCCAAGTCCGTCTCATTTGGGGGTTAAGGCAGAGCGTTCAAGTGATCAACTTCTGATAACGTTTCCTGGACCTTCAAGGCATGTGCAGAGCTTGGGTCTCTAAGGGTCTCCCAAATAGCCTACAATAGAGCTTCCCCTGGTAGGTGACCGGTCAGGGCAGACATCTGGCCTCTTCCACATCCCAGAGGAATTTTTGTCTTTCCTGATCAGGGCAAGATTCTCCTTTCCCAGGTTAGACTGAGTATTTTGAATGCCGATTTGTCTAGGATCCTCTAGTTTTGAGTCCAGAATTCCTGTTCATCTTGGTAGATACCTCCAGAAGACCTTTCCCAGGGTTGTCCTCTTCTACCCAATTTCTTCTTGGTCATTTAGTTTACTGGCAGGTCTGTCTGGTCTGCAATTCAGAAGGTTCCTGTCCTTTTGGATTAGGGTTGTCTCACTAGAGTTAAGGAACAAGGGCCCTAAAAGGTCGCTTTTCTGCCATTAAACTTAGCACCTGTTTCATAGGTGAGGACCTGTGGGCAGCGCTCGTAGGGCAATATCCTTCTTTTTGCTACTTGCAGGTCTAGATTGAACTAGGGCAGATTTCCAAAAGCAAAGTTGCTACCTTAGCTATCCTGGTTCAGCAGAAATTGTATACCTCCAGGTGGCAGCAAACTTTCCCACGGTTGCTGTGTCCCCCAATGAAGACTATGAGAAAGTGATTATACAGTGAGTAAAATCTTCCTTATATTACTGTGACTATTGCACCTGGCGCAGTATAGCGTGAAGGGGAGAGGATAGCCGGGCTCTCGCTGCTCAGGTTTTGTATTGAGAAATATTTGACTCACTTTCAGGAAGAATTAATATAAATGTTGGCTACGTTGTAACTTACTTAGGTGGACCATGTTTTGGATTAGTGAGGTACCCAGGATCTTTGCTTTTGACTACAGAAATTAAAAAGGAGGCTGTGTATTTGTGGCTCTGCACTTTGCTGATAAATTCCTATACATTGATATGCAGCCTTCTATGATTCTGCCACCAGATGGCAGTATTTGTCTGTATTGCTCATCTCTCAGCTTTGATCCGTAGTGCTGCTGTGTAATACCAAACTGGCATTACTGTACTGCAACCTATGGGGGTCCAATTACCAGATGGTTATATAAGTGTGTATATATACTATATATCTGGTAATTGGACACCCAATAATTTTCCTGCTCTTTGCAGACCTTCGATCACTGTATAATAGGTGATTTATTTTTTTTAGCATAATAGAAAAATTGATGCTACATTGATCGCAAAAACAGACAAAACAAAATGATTTTAGTTTTAGTATTTTTCTTGTATGCAGAAAAAAGCCCCCCCATATACTTGTGTGAATGAGGCCAAAAACCTTATTTACACATCAGTATCGCATCAAACCCAGAAGTGGCTCCAAAACACAGCTTTGATTTTTGCCTTACACATACTATATACTTACTAACACTAACGTGACCGGCGCTTCATACTGATTTTGTTCTGTGTTTATATGAAGGAGAAAGCTGAACATGTTTGCTGATCACATACCCTCTGTAATATGGCGTATTATCCAGCTAAAAGTAACCATTAGATAATTGTATCAATTGGAAAATTGTTTCCAGAAGGATTCACATGAGCAGCAACAACACTCAGGCCGGGCTCAGATACTTCATTGTTGCTCAACATGTTAAGACATTTCTCTGTGTGTGCCAAGAATACATCTGCCATAATATTACCTCATGGACACGAGGTAGGGTGGATTCACACACTTGTGGTTTATGACAGCCTGACGTTACCATTGTCTGGATACAGCAAAAATGAAGATCTCTCAGAGGAGATGAGAAGTCTGCCTGTCTATCTATCTCATGTATGTATGTAGTACATTGCTCAAAAAAGTAAAGGGAACACTCAAATAACACATCCTACATTTGAATGAATGAAATATTCTCATTGAATACTTTGTTCTGTACAAAGTTGAATGTGCTGACAACAAAATCACACAAAAATCATCAATGGAAATCAAACTTATTAAACAATGGAGGCCTGGATTTGGAGTCACCCCCAAAATTAAAGTGGAAAAACACACTACAGGCTGATCCAACTTTGATGTAATGTCCTTAAAACAAGTCAAAATGAGGCTCAGTATTGTGTGTGGCCTCCACGTGCCTGTATGACCTCCCTACAATGCCTGGGCATGCTCCTGATGAGGGTGCGGATGGTCTCCTGTGGGATCTCCTCCCAGACCTGGACTAAAGCATCCGCCAACTCCTGGACAGTCTGTGGTGCAACGTGACGTTGGTGGATGGAGCGAGACATGATGTCCCATATGTGCTCAATCGGATTCAGGTCTGGGGAACGGGCGGGCCAGTCCATAGCTTCAATGCCTTCATCTTGCAGGAACTGCTGACACACTCCAGCCACATGAGGTCTGGCATTGTCCTGCATTAGGAGGAACCCAGGGCCAACCACACCAGCATATGGTCTCACAAGGGGTCTGAGGATCTCATCTCGGTACCTAATGGCAGTCAGGCTACCTCTGGCGAGCACATGGAGGGCTGTGTGGCCCTCCAAAGAAATGCCACCCCACACCATTACTGACCCACTGCCAAACCGGTCATGCTGAAGGATGTTGCAGGCAGCAGATCGCTCTCCACGGCGTCTCCAGACTCTGTCACGTCTGTCACATGTGCTCAGTGTGAACCTGCTTTCATCTGTGAAGAGCGCAGGGCGCCAGTGGCAACTTTGCCAATCCTGGTGTTCTGTGGCAAATGTCAAGCGTCCTGCACGGTGTTGGGCTGTGAGCACAACCCCCATCTGTGGAGGTCGGGCCCTCATAACACCCTCATGGAGTCGGTTTCTAACCGTTTGTGCAGACACATGCACATTTGTGGCCTGCTGGAGGTCATTTTGCAGGGCTCTGGCAGTGCTCCTCCTGTTCCTCTTTGCACAAAGGAGGAGGTAGCGGTCCTGCTGCTGGGTTGTTGCCCTCCTACGGCACCCTCCACATCTCCTGGTTTACTGGCCTGTCTCCTGGTAGCTCCTCCGGCCTCTGGACACTACGCTGACAGACACAGCAAACCTTCTTGCCACAGCTTTCATTGATGTGCCATCCTGGATGAGCTGCACTACCTGAGCAACTTCTGTGGGTTGTATAGTCCGTCTCATGCTACCACGAGTGTGAAAACACAACCAACATTCAAGTGACAAAATAATCAGCCAGAAAGCATTGGTACTGAGATGTGGTCTGTGGTCCCCACCTGCAGAACCACTCCTTTATTGAGTGTGTCTTGATAATTGGCAATAATTTCCATCTATTGTCTATTCCATTTGCACAACAGCATGTGAAATTGATTGTCAATCAGTGTTGCTTCCTAAGTGGACAGTTTGATTTCACAGAAGTTTGATTTACTTGGAGTTATATTCTGTTGTTCCCTTTATTTTTTTGGGCAGTGTATATATGTATGTGTATTCATGGCCGAAAGTGTTGGCACCCTAGAAATTGTTCCTGAAAATTATTGCAATTACACATGTTTTGGTATACACGTTTATTTCCTTTGTGTGTTTTGGAACAAATAAAAAAAGGGGGAAAAAGGCAAATTGGACACAATTTCACACAACTCAAATTGTTGGCACCCTCCGCTTAATATTTGGTTGCACACCCTTTTGGCTGTGTGCCCACGATGCGTTTTTTAAGCTTTTCCGCAGCGGCAATAACTATGCAGAAACGCTTAAACGCATGGTAGCAGGCCTGCCATGTTCCCCAATGATAATCCGCATGTGCTGTGCACATGCTGCGGAAATTTCCGCTGCGGATTATCATTGCGGAAAAAAACGCAGCACTACCAATTATTTTGCGTTTTCGCCGCCATTGACTTGCATTAGATCGCATGGATTACGCATCACTGTATATGTAGATGCGCATTCCATGCGTTCTAATGTGCGGATGGTGCCCAGGTCTAGAGGAGAGGAGACTCTCCTCCGGCCCCGGGTACCATAGAAAACTGTAAAAAAAAAAAATGAAAATAAAAAATAAATATTATACTTGCGGCCCCCGATGCGCTCCTCCTCGCATGCCGGCAGTTCGCGATGGACTGAAGGACCTGGGCTGACGTCATAGTCATGTGACGGGTCACGCGACGCTGATGTCGGCAGGTCCTTCAGTGTACCGCTGCCGGCAAGGGAGAACATAGGGAAGCAGGACACCGGGGGCCATCAGAGGGTAAGTATATATTTATTTTTTTCCATTCTTTCGGTCACAGTATATAAATCTATGCCGTTTCCTATAACCATTATCAAGCTTCTTACACCTCTCCACTGTAATTTTGGACCACTTGTTTTTTGCAAACTGCTCCAGGTCTCTCATATTTGAGGTGTGCCTTCTCCCAACAGCAATTTTAAGATCTCTCCACAGATGTTCAATGGGATTTATATCCGGACTCATTGCTGGCCACTTCACCACTCTTCAGCACTTTGTTTCCATTAGTTTATGGGTGCTTCATGAAGTATGTTTGGGGTCATTGTCCTACTGGAAGACCCATGACCTAGGACTTATACTCAGCTTTCCGACACTGGGCACTACATTGCGACCCAAAATCCTTTGGTAATCTTCAGATTTCATGAAGCTTTGCACACAGTCAAGGCACCCAATGCCAGTGGCAGCAAGACCACTCCAAAACTTCTTTGAACCTCCACCATATTTCACTGTAGGTACTGTATTCATTTCTTTGTAATCCTCATTCCATTTTTAGTAAACAGTAGAATGATGTGCTTTACCAAAAAGCTCTATCTTGATCTCCTCTGTCCACAAGACTCTTTCCCAGAAGGATTTTAGCTTACTCACATTTGGCAAATTGCAGTCTAGCTTTTCTATGTCTCTGTGTTAGCAGTGGATTTTTCCTGGGTCTCCTACTATAGCGTTTCATTTCATTCAAATATCGACAAACAGTTTGCGCTGACACTGATGAACCCTGAGCCTGCAGGACAGCTTGAATTTCTTTGGAATTTAATTGGGACTGCTAATCCACCATTCAGATTATCCTTCATTGCAACCTTTCATCAATTTTTCTCTGCCTTCCATGTCCATGGAGATTATCTACAGTGCCATGGATTGTAAACTTCTTGATTATGTTGCACACCGTGGACAAAGAAACATCAAGATCTCTGGAGATGGACAAGTAACCTTAAGATTGTTGATATTGTAAAGCAATTTTGGTTCTCAAGTCCTCGGATAGTTCTCTTCTCCTCTTTCGGTTCTCCATGCTTAGTGTGGCACTCACAGAAACACAATTCAAAGAATGTCAACTTCTCCCCTTTTTTATCTGGTTTCAGTGAGATTTTTCATATTGCCCACACCTGTTACTTGCCACAGGTGAGTTTGAACTAGCCTCATCACATGCTTGAAACAAAGTTGTTTACCCACAATTTTCTCCGGCCCATTTTTGGGGTTTTGTGTGAAATTATGTCCCAATTTGCCTCTTTCTTTTTGTGTTGGTCTAATAAACGTGTGTAATTGCAATAATTTTCTGGGAGAAATACTTTATTTTCTGGAACAATTTCAAGGGTTCCAACACTTTGTAATGATCGTGTGTGTGTGTCTAATATAATATGACACACATCTAAATGCGCACCCATACTTATATACACTGCTCAAAAAAAATAAAGGGAACACTAAAATACCACATCCTAGATATCCCTGAATGAAATATTCCGGTTGCAAATCTTTATTCATTACATAGTGGAATGCGTTGAGAACAATAAAACATAAAAATGAACAATGTAAATCAAAATTGATATCCCATGCAGGTCTGAATTTGGAATGAAGCTCAAAATCAAAGTGGAAAATCAAATTACTGGTTGATTCAACTTCAGTGGAAATACCTCAAGACAAGGAAATGCTGCTCAGTATTGTGTGTGGCCTCCACGTGCTTGTATGACCTCCCTACAACACCTGGGCATGCTCCTGATGAGGTTGTGGATGGTCTCCTGAGGGATCTCCTCCCAGACCTGGAGTAAAGTTTCAGTCAACTCCTGGACAGTCTGTGGTGCAATGTGGAGTTGATGGATTGAACGAGACATGATGTCCCAGGTGTTCTCGATTGGATTCAGGTCTGCAGAACGCATCAATGCCTTCATCTTGCAGGAACTGCTGACACACTTCAGCCACATGAGGTCTGGCATTGTCATGCATCAGAAGGAACCCAGGGCTCACTGCTCTTGCATATGGTCTCACAATGGGTCTGAGGACCTCATCTCGGTACCTAATGGCAGTCAGGCTACCTCTGGCTAGCACATCTAGGGCTGAGCGGCCCTCCAAAGAAATTCCTCCCCACACCATTACTGACCCACTGCCAAACCGTTCATGCAGAAGGATGTTGGAGGCAGCTCATCGCTCTCCACGGCATCTCCAGACTCAGTCACGTCTGTCACATGTCCTCAGTGTGAACCTGCTCTCATCTGTGAAGAGCACAGGGCGCCAGCAATCAGAGGAAAAGTATAATAGAAATACATCACCACTTCTGTATTTCTCATCTACTCTTGGTTTTGGCTTAAATACTGACCTTAAATAGTTTTTTTTATCATGATCATAAATGGGTAAAATTGGAAAGTGGATATAAACTCAAGCAACTTTGAAATTTATCTCTAATTAAAAATTACTCTCCTTTCTCAAGTAAGAAGGGAATTTTAACCTCTTAGTGACTAGGCCACACTATTTTTTAATCTAACATTTGTCACACTATGTGGCAATAACTCTGGAATGTTTCAACATTTTTTTTTTTCATGACACATTATACTTTTAGTGGTGAATTTAGGTCGACGTGTTTTGCGTTGCATTTATGAAAAATATCAGAAATTTGACCTTGAAAAAATTAGCAGTTTTCAAACTGATTATTTAATTCAATTAGTCATGCTACACAAAGTTAATAACATTTATCTTATGTCTGCTTTGCATCAGCACCATCTGCAAAATGTTTTTATTTTGTTAGAAAGTTAAATGGTTCAAAATTGTAGTAGCAATATTTCATTTTTTTTTTTTTTTTTTTGCAACAACAAAAAAAAAATTTAGGGACATTATTTATTTAGTTTTGAAGTGAGTTTGGGGGACTGATATATTGGAAAAATCCCAAAAGTGATACCATTTTAAAACCTCACCCCCTCAAGGTATTCAAAACTACGGTGAGTTTATTAACCCGTTAGGTACTTTTGAGGGATTAATGCAAAGTGGTATAGCCGAAAAGTAAAATGTTATTTTTACCACCAAAATGTTGCAGGCCACTATCGCTGGCAGACTGTAAGGCCATTACTTGGCCATGAATTGCCTCGGTAGCCATTAGGACCTGTGATCTCAGGGTGCCGATGAGGTTGAAGAGGGAGCCCCACACTCAGTTAACCAACTAGATGCCGTAGTCAATATTGACAGCATCTAAGGGATTAAACGGACAAGACAGGGTTAAACGGACAGTGCCAACACTGATCATGGTTGATGCAACAGGGTGTTAGCAGCTGTCGGCTGTACAGTATAGCTAATGATGCAATTCTCGGCATGAAAATCGGCAAGTTTGCAATAGACTTGCGTTTATCTGTTGTCATTCTCCTACTGTGAGAGCGTTCATCTTTTATAGTGTACAGATGGTTTCCATGGAGCTCGGCCACCAGAGCCTGGCCGAGTGTGCGCTGTTGTTATATTCCATATATTCCAGAACAGGGGTTAACTGCCAATATCCCAGCCACCCATTTCCAAGCCATTGATTTCTATACAGTAGCTATTGGCTCCGCCCCTGACAAACTGCTGTTATAAATCTTATCAAATCACCAGCCCCTACCATTGCCAGCTTTCATAGCAGGTCTCCTAATAACGACTCTCACGTTCATGGGCCATGCCTTGTTCAAATGCTCTGTTATCTCTGTATGTAAGTATAGTGCTGAACAATGTAGACTCCAAAACGAACCTCTGATGGCAGAATGTGTTACAGCAGAAATTGTGCTGAGCTTTATAGTTCTACTAATACTACAGCTCTGCTATTCACCAGAGCTGTCAATCAAGGAAGAGAGCCCACCCTGCTACAAACCAGGAAGTGAGGAGATTTCAGAATTGTGAGCTGCTCCAGAGACCACTTGAGAATAACCCTTTACCTGTACTTGTGCAAGGATTGAAAAAGTAATCTAGCATTAAGAAACTAACTATAAGATTTAAAAAATAAAAAATGTGTTACCCGATAAATCCTGACTTTCAGCATCCATACTAGTGATGAGCGAGCATACTCGCAAGTAATCGGGACTTGCGAGATGCTCGGGCGTATGCTCGGGTCCCCTCCCGGCATGTTTGGTGCGCTCTAGTGTGCCAATCAACATGCAGGGATTGCCTGCCACTCATTGTAATGCCGCAGCCATGGTGGTTGTGGCATTACAGTGATTGGCTGGCCGCACAGCGTCATCAGGTCTATATCAGACCTGGCGCTGCCATGCTTGTCACAGTCACTTCGGTATCAGGCAGTGTAGGGAGAGATGCTGCTGAGCTAGGGAGAGATTTGGTTGTGTATTAGGTAGTGTAGGGAGAAAACAAGTACATTACACATATCCATCTCAAAAAACAGTCCTTCTGAGGACTAATCCATCTGCAGAGATATCAGGCAGGCAGTGTATATACAGACTGCAGTGCATATAGCACAAGAGGCTCCGTTCTAGTTCTTCCTTCTGCTGCTGTTAGATATTTCTAGGCAAAGGCCCAGGTCTCAGGGGCCAGGAATAATTTTTTTTGGCTCTTAATACTCATTATTTGCTTAAAAAGCAATCCAGAGAACAGTTTTTCTGCGCCATTTTCTTGTTGGCACTGCAGAATACAGCCAGGTCCTTTCCATATTAGAGCGCTAGAAATCCAGCTATTTAAAACTGTTTTCTCCGTCAAACGGATCACATACACGTTTTCAGAAAATACTGCCATTTCTGACCTCCATTAAAAATTTGTTTGTGTGTCAGTGAAGCAATTGACACCAGTATGCTGTTCAAAATGGTTACCTACAGGCCAGGTATTTAAAACTGTGGTTTGTCCATCACACGGATCACATATAAGTTCGCTCCAAATTCAGTCAATTGTAGTGAGCGTGGAAGATATTGTCCTCCATTTAAAATGGGCAAGGCATGTGGCAAGGGACGGGGAACTGGACGTGATGGTGATGGTGCATGCAGAGGCCAAGGCCGTGGGCAAACTGAAATTGTGCCACAACAAACACCCATATCTTCTCGCCCGACCTTCCTGTCCCAATTCCTAGGGGATCCCAGCACACCACTATTGAACCCAGAGCAGTGTCAAAAGGTTGTTGGTTGGATAGCGGATAAAGCTTCCAGTCACTTAGCCACCATCACCCTGTCTTCCACACGGTCAAGTCTCAGTAGCTGTGAGTCTGGACCCTGATCCTCCTTCCTATCACCATGCCGAGTGCCCTGAGACAATTGATCCCACACTTGGACACTCTGAAGAGCTTTTCACTTTTCCATTTATAGATTCGGGCCTCTCGTCCGGTCCACTTGAAGCGAGGCAAGAGGAGATCGCATGTAGCGATGCCCAAATATTTGAGCAGCCACGGTCACACAATGGTGACGGTGGGAAAGTGTCACAAGAGGTGGACGATGATGAGACACAATTGCCAGAAAGTCAGGAGGAGGACCAGGGTGCGGAAGTGGAAGATGAGGTGGTGGATGATATAGTAACTGACCCAACCTGGCAGGAGGACATACAGGGGGAGAGAGGCTGAGCACCCCAACAGGCAGGAAGAAGTAGTATGGTGGCCGCAGACAGAAGGCAGGCAACCGTTCCCTGTAACACCAACACGAAGGTAGTTACCAGTACAACTGTTAGGTCTTCCCGAGTCTGGTTGTTAATTAAAGACTCTGCCGATAACTCCAAAAAGGCCATTTGCACCATCTGCCAGGCCAGCATCAGCAGGGGTGGCAAAACTAGCAGCCTGACCACCAGCAGCATGATCAGGCACATGGCAGCAAAGCACCCGACTTTGTGGGCCGAACCCCAGGGTCCAGGAACAGTGTCTGTGGGTGGCACCATTGCTTCTTCCGCTGTTGTGCATGCAAGCCAATCCCCTGTCCATGGTGCATGCGAAGATGCCTCCTGCCCTGTACCTGTCATTGCACACTCTCAAGCAGCAGCATCAGGAAGCACGTCCTTGTCCCAGCGCAGCGTTGAGTTGTCCATACCCCAGTCCTTGGAACACAAGCGCAAATACGCTGTCAACGCCCCACAGGCCACACTACTAAATTCTCACATTTCACGATTGCTTGCGCTCGAAATGTTGCCTTTTAGGCTCGTGTCCCTCTGTACTCTGTCCCCAGCCGCCACTATTTCTCCGTGCCCGCATTACACAAGCACGTGTCCCAAAACATTAGCCGTGCCCTCAACAATGCAGTTACCGGGAAAGTCCACCTAACCACGGCCATGTGGGCAGGGACGGTACATCTCGCTGACAGCACACTGGGTTAACATAGTGGAAGCCGGGACCCAGTTGGACTTTGGGACGGAACACGTCCTCCCGACGCCAAGGATTGTGGGCGCTAGGTCAATCAGGGTTGCCCCCACGGTCTACAGCTCCTGCACCTCCTCCTTCTCAGCCTCCATCTCCGAAATGACCACATCAATCACAAGCTGGAAGCACTGCAGCACTGCCTTGGCCAAGCGGCAACAGGCTGTGCTGAAGCTAATATGCTTAGGTGACAAACCACACAATGCTGAAGAGTTGTGTACAGCTCTGAAAGAGCAGGCAGATCTGTGGCTCACACGGCTGAACCTACAGCCAGGCATGGTCGTGTGTGACAATGGCCGGAACCTGGTGGCGGTTCGGAGGCGAGGCGAGCTCACATACGAACCATGCCTGGCCCATGTGCTTAACATCATGCTTCAGCGGTTTCTCAAATCCTACCCGGAGCTGCCGGATCTGCTTGTTAAAGTACGCCGCCTGTGTGCCCATTTTAGAAAGTCACCTACAGCTTCCGCCGCCCTTACCATGTTTCAGCAGCGTTTGCAGCTTCCGGCTCACAGACTGGTTTGTGATGTCCCCACGTGTTGGAGCTCTACACTGCAGATGTTGGGAAGGATTTGTGAGCAGAAGAGGGCAGTTGTTGAGTACCAGCATCAACAAGGCCGTCGGTATTCGGTTCAGACTCCACACATAAGACCTCAGAAGTGGACATTGATGTAAGACATATGTACCATCCTCCAAAATTTTGAGGACTCCACCAAGATGGTGAGCGGCGATGACGCCATAATTAGCGTCACCATCCCGCTTCTGTCTTCTGAAACGCTCTCTGCTCACAATCAAAGAGGATGCATTGCAGGCGGAGCACGATGAGATGACTCAAGGAACCATACAGGGGGATTACACACAGCCCAGCCTCATCTCATCCCAACGTGGATTGGTGACAATGAGGAAGAGGAGGAGGAGGAGGAAGAACAGGAGCTAGTTTCCTGCGCTATAGACAGTACTACCTGCACAACTGTCATACCGTCTGTTCAGCGTGGATGGCCAGAGGACAGGGAGGAGAAGGAGAGCGTGGTCAGTCATCCTCTTGGTGAAGACACTGAAGTCTTGCCTGTTAGTAGTCTGGCATGCATGGCTGAGCTTGTTACGCTGTCTTTCCCATGACCCTCGCTTTCTCAAAATTTTGGGTGACAGTTATTACTGGTTGGTGACACTTCTAGACCCACGCTACAAGGAGAACTTTATATCTCTTATTCCTGAGGCGGACAGGTCTACAAAAATGGGGCAGTGCCACAAGGCCCTTGAGGCGGAACTATTAAATAAAATTCCCATCTGATAACGCTGGCGGCAGAGGGCACACTTCGTTGGACAACCGAGGAGTACAGGCGCGAGAGACACAACTTCAATCCAGCAGAGGCAGGGGAACACTGTCCATGTTCTGGGAGAATTTTCTCAGCCCCTTCCATTGCACAAGCCCTGAGGCGCGGCGTACTCTCACAAGGAGTGCAAAGTTTGGGAAGATGCTGAGGGAGTACCTTGTCTACCGTTCCAACGTCCTCCGTGATTCCTTTGTGCCTTATCATTATTGGGTATCCAAGCTGGATACGGGGAATGAACTGGCTCTCTATGCCTTGGAGGTCCTGGCCTGCCCTGCCGCCAGCGTTTTATCAGAGCGGGTTTTTAGTGCCGCTGGTGGAATTATAACTGATAAGCGCATCCGCCTGTCAACTGAAAATGCTGACAGGCTGACTCTTATAAAAATGAACAAGGGCTGGATTGGGCCAGACTTCTCAACACCACCGAATGATAGCAGCGTAACATAAACGCAAATCCAGTGTCTTTTCTTGGGAGGTGTATTCCCATGCACCTTTTCACACCCAGCCATGGGTATACGCTTCCTGATTTTGGCTGTTTTCTCTTGTCCTCCTCCTTCTCCTCATCCTCCACCACCATATCACTAGGGTGATGATGGTCCATGATGTATCACCCACATAATTTTTTTAAAGGGTGTTTATGATGCCCGTTAAAAAAAAAAAAATGTATGCAGTATGTTCATGTATACCCCCTAGGTAAAAATTTGTCAGCCCTAACACTTAGTGCATGGGCATTACAAGTATAGGAGGCCCGCTCCTTTCTAATGGGAACATTTTTTTATGAGGCCCGACTCCACCTTTCTTCCAAGGGGCATTGGAGTGCCTCCCAATTTTTGGCAGCCCTTGCATTCACTGCATAGGCAAACACAATGGGAGACCCACTTCTTAATAATGGGAACATTGTGTTCAGAAGGCCCTCCTCCAAATTTTGGGCAGCCCTGCCACTCACTGCATATAACAGTATAGGACACCCACTCTTTAGTAATGGGAACAATAAAACATAGCCGACTGCTGGCTCTCTAAGAATAGTAAAGGCCGCCTGATGGCACTATAAATATAGGCTTTGTGACTTTGAGTCCCTTCTTCATAAATGAAACACTGTGTCTGATCATGTCTCACACACCACATGGCCAGATAAGGTTGTAAAATGTTAAAATGACATTTCTTGGTAAATGCATTTGTCACGGTTGAAAGCAATGCAAAAGTGAAAAAACGCATCAAAAACGCTACATGTGAACATAGCCTGTGTGGAGGATCATTTTTGTTTTTGGTTATTTATTTTGCTTTATATACAAGTCATTACCCTGGAAAGGATGTTCCTTAACACATTTCCCAGGAAAATCCATTTTGGTTTCGTTTTGGTATGTTTTGTTGTGTGTCCGTAAAAGTGGCGTAATACCTCTGACAACGTTGTTGACAGCAGTGACCTGGGAGTCAGAAATGCTTCCCGGGGTCTTCTCCATGTCATTTGAGCACTGTTCCCATCGATTTGGGCAATTTTTAGGCCCTCTGCAGACCGCCGGGGGGAGCCGCCTGAAAAATGCTGGAGTTTCCCATAGACTTACATTGGGCTCGTTGCTTGGATCGAGCACCTGACTATTCCAATGTGCTCGACCTGAGCATCGAGCACCCAAGCATTTTAGTGCTCGCTCATCACTAATCAATACCCAACATCTGGACGTCCACATGACTGCTGCAGCCAATCGCTGGCCTCTGAGGTTGCATGGTGCTATTAGCTGCAGTGATTACATGGTTGTGCTGCATGACATCTCATCATGAAATAAATGAGGCATGATGGGGATAACGGGAGCTTCTGCTCTGGAGCAGTGGATTCTGTTGGGTGTATGCAGGAAAGCATGGTTGGGTGTGATCTTGTTTTTTGCTCTAAATATTTGTTTTCCACCTGAAGCCATATTACAGCAGGATGAATGTAGTCCTACACACCCATACACAATAAAACATAGAATATATGCTCAGACACTTTAGTCATTAGCGAATGTTCCTTTAGTGGACATTTCCAGTAAGAACTGACCAAGTAAATTTTTCCATCCTTTACCTATTTACTCTGTGAAGTGTAATCGCATCTCTAGTAACAGTCATATGTTACTTTCAGCCAAGTCCAGGCTTGGTGATCCCCTTACATAGAATGGTGATAATAGAGCAGGGACTGTCCACTTGTTCTTGTTTTCACCTGTTTTTTTTTTTTTTTTTTTTTCGGTGGGGAAAGGATTACTCATGTGTGCTGATTTCGCTGTTACACTAAAAGATGTTATCACCCTGTGGTAATGATGACGCTGCTTACAAAGAGGAAGTCTTACTCATACCAATCTGCAATGAATGTATTCACTAGGTGCTTTACCTGGACACTTTATTTTTCTCTTATAGGTTTTCCATGAGCTTTCTATTAACTAACTAGTATGACCTAGATCAGAGAAGCTGAAAATTCATTTTTAGGCTATGTGCCCACGATGCAGAAATGCTCCGGATTTTTTCCTGAGCGTTTTTGCATCTCCCTGGCAGAAAAAACGCATGCGGATTGTACATGCGGATTGTACATGCGGATTGTACATGCGGATTGTACATGTGGATTGTACATGCGGATTGTACATGCGTTTTTTCCTGCCAGGGACAAGCGGAAGTGAAGCGTTCTTCACATGCATTTCCGCATGCGGGTTGTCAAGCGCTTTCCAAGCAATTTAAGCATCACGTGGAAAGTGCTTGACAACTTGGTCACACTATATAAATCCATGCAACTGGCATGGATTTATATAGTGTGACCGAAGAATGGTAAAAAAAAATGTAAAAAAAATATTTACTTATCTTCTGATGGCCCCCGGAGTCCTCGTCTCTGCTTGCAGGCAGCTCGCGGTAGATTTGAGGACCTGCCGAGGTCAGCGGTCGCGTGACCCGTCACATGACTAAATGACGTCAGCGCAGGTCCTTTAGTCTACCGCGAGCTGCCGGCAAGCAGAGACTAGAACTCTAGGTGCCATCAGAAGGCAAGTCTAATATTTATTTTTTATTTTATTCTTTTTTTTTTTTTTTTACAGGTTCTATGGTACCCGGGTTCAGAGGAGAGTCTCCTCCTCTTCAAACCCAGGTATCATCCGCACTTTAAAACGCATGGAATCCACATGTACAGATGCAGTGATGCGGATTCCATGCGTTCCAATGCAAGTCAATGGCGGCGAAAACGCAGCGCTTCCGCAAAATAATTGGTAGTGCTGCGTATTTTTCCGCAATGATAATCTGCAGCGGTAATTTCCGCAGCATGTGCACAGCACATGCGGTTTATCATTGGGGAACATTGCAGACCTTCTACCAAGCGGTTTTTAAGCATTTTTGCAGCGGAATTGCCACTGCAGAAACGCTTTAAACGCATACTGGGCACACAGCCTTACATTACTTTTTGGGATTTTGAGATGATCAGAAACCACTATACTTCTCATAGTAAACCAATATTCAGCATTATTTCTTTACCAAAAAAAATAGCTTAAAGGGAATCTGTTAGTAGGAGCAACCCTCCTAAGCAGTCTATGTGGGCACGTAGGTCATAGAAAGCTGAATAAAATGATAACTTGATATCTGTGATCTGATGTCTTGTTCCATAGAAATCCATGTTTTTCTTAATATGTAAATGAGCTGTTAAGATCTATGAGCTGGACATGGATCTCCCCAAGAATCTGCCTCCAGAATTTATTATAAATGTAAGGGGGTGTTACCAGTGTGAGACATGTAATGGATGACAGACTGCTTTTCTCATCTCCCTTCAAAGATTTGGGAGTTTGGCTAACCCAGTACAGCAGAGCTGAACTTTCTCATTACGAAACACATCTGCAGTTGTAGCTGTCTTCTCATAATGTTGTCAGCTCAGCTGTACTCCCCTCAACCCACGCTAACTGCCTGCGAGATGGAAGCTAAAGTGGTGCTAGTTGTAATCCATCTCAGCAGCAGAGCTGATGGCACTGAAAGGAGAGCTGCACAGGTGTTCAGCTTCCTATGACCTGTGTGCCCATATAGACGGCTTAGAAGGGTTGATTCTTCTAAAAGATTTCCTTTAAGACATGCTATCAGCCAGACAAAGAATGATACATACTTTATTGGCAGTTTTTGTGTTTTTAGAGGGAATGCTTCCAAAGTAATTTTTGGCAATATTTTCAAAACCGTTTATTTCTTATAGTATCACATACCTTACTGGGCATTTGAATTTGTACCCTTTTTGATAAAATTAGTGTCTTCTGTGTTTCAGTCCACCCATGATCCCTGCTCATAATGGAAACCAGAATCCTGGAACAAGTATACATCCGGATGACGCCGAACAACAAGCTGCCCTCTTATTAGCCTGTTCTGGGGACAACCTACCGCCTAGCCTGCCTCCCGTTAACATGTATGACCTTTTAGAAACCTTGAAGGTAATGATAGTGCATAATTTCATGGCCTTTTAAAATGTCTGTGCCATCTCATAAAAACCTAATCATCTCAGAAAATAAACAAGAGATTCATGGATCCAAGAATGTAATTTTAGTGCCGGCTTATAATGCAAGGGTTTACCCATATACAGTACTGTGAAAAAGAATTTATCTCCGAAGACGCCTTCTATCTATGTGCCATATACTACAAGTGCTTCTCACTAAATTAGAATATCATCAAAAAGTTAATTTATTTCAGTTCTTCAATACAGAATGTGAAACTCATATAGTGTATATAGAGTCATTACAGAGTGATTTATTTCTGTTAATGTTGATGATTATGGCTTACAGCCAATGAAAACGCAAAAGACATTATCTCAGTAAATTAGAATACTTTATAACAGCTTGAAAAATGTTTTTAAAATCCGAAATGTTGGCCTACTGAAATGTGTGTTTAGTAAATGCCCTCAATACTTGGTCGAGGCTCCTTTTGCATCAATTACTGCATCAATGTGGCGTGGCATGGAGGCGATCAGCCTGTGGCACTGCTGCGGTGTTATGGAAGCCCAGGTTGCTTTGATAGCAGCCTTCAGCTCGTCTGCATTGTTGGGTCTGGTGTCTCATCTTCCTCTTGATAATACCCTCTCTATGGGGTTAAATTCAGGCAAATTTGCTGGCCAATCAAGCACAGTGATACTGTTGTTTTTAAACCAGTTATTGGTACTTTTGGCAGTGTGATAGGTGGCAAGTCCTGGTGGAGAATAACATTTCCATCTCCAAAAAGCTTGTCGGCAGAGGGAAGCATGAAGTGCTCTAAAATGTCCTGGTAGACGGCTGCGCTGACTTTGTTCTTGATAAAACACAGTGGACTTACACCAGCAGATGACATGACTCCCCAAACCATCACTGATTGTGGAAACTTCACACTAGACCTCAAGCAGCTTGGATTGTGGCCTCTCCACTCTTCCTCCAGACTCTGGGACCTTGATTTCCAAATGAAATGCGAAATTTACTTTCATCTGAAAACAACACCTTGGACCACTGAGCATTAGTCCAGGTATTTTTCTCCTTGGTCCAGGTAAGAGGCTTCTGGCCTTGTCTATTGGTCATGAGTGGCTTGACACAAGGAATGTGACACTTGTAGCCCATGTCCTGGATACGTCTCTGTGTGGTGGCTCTTGAGGCAATGACTCAAGCAGCAGTCCACTCCTTGTGAATCTCCTTCAAAATTTTTGAATGGCCTTTACTTAATAACCCTTTCACGGCTGCGGTTATCCCAGTTGCTTGTGCACCTTTTTCTACCACACTTTTTCCTTCCACTCAACTTTCCATTAATATGCTTGGATACAGCACTCTGTGAACAGCCAGCTTCTTTAGCAATGACCTTTTGTGGCTTACCCTCCTTGTGGAGTGTGTCAATGAATGCCTTCTGGACATCTGTCAAGTCAGCAGTCTTCCCCATGATTGTGGAGCCTGCTGAAACAGACTAAAGGACATTTTGAAATGCTTCAGAAGCCTTTGCAGGTGTTTTTTGTTAATTATTCTAATTTACTGAGATAATGACTTCTGTGTTTTCATTGGCTGTAAGTCATCAACATTAACAGAAATAAACACTTGAAATAGATCACTCTGTTTATAATGGCTCTATATAATAATGAGTTTCACTTTTTGTATTGAAGAACTGTAATAAATTAACTTTTTGATGATATTCTAATTTAGTGAGAAGCACTTGTATATGAACAAAAGTACTGGAAAAAGAGAAATGCCAGCTCCCCGTAATTCAGATAACGCTCTTCTATGTGGCGTCTGATAGATGTGTCTGGGTTTGGTGAATGTCAGGAGAACATTCCCCGCCTGACTGCATTGTGCCAGTTGTAAAGTTTGGTGGCGAACGGGTAATGCTACATATGTCTTTCAGGGGTCGGCCTCCTCCCTCTTATTCCAGTGAAGGGAAATTTTAATTCTTCAATACATGAGAGAACTTTCACAAATTTTTTCAGGTTGAATTGGACACGCCATGTAATATTGGCTGCAGAGCAGAATAAAACTTTTTTTGTTTGTTTTTGTAGTTTCGCTCTATTGTGGAGATATTGGCAAACTATTTGGCTCATGAGTTAACTTTAGTTATGTCTAAGTGGGTGGTTTCACTGGTGGCGTGGACTTCTTCTCCCTGTATGAGTTGCTATCTGATTACACCCACATGGACTTAATAAAAGATCAGACCGCAAATGTGAGGCCTATTCCCACCAAAGTGGTTATGACAGTCACCAATTATTTTACTGGGAAGAGGTCATCGATAAAGGCTAAAACCGACGCGCTCTCAGCAGCTCATCTACTTGGGTTTTCCTGCAGTTGAATCACTACCAGTTGTGAATAGGTCACAGTACAAAAGTGCTGGTAAGATTGTGCTGTCAGTGAGTGTGAGTGCACCTCCAGTTCACGGTTTGTAGGTACTCTAAGCCTTTCCCAACTGGGCGATATTCCATTTTTTCACTTGTTTTTTTTCCCTCCCTTTTTATCAAGAACCATCCTCTTTAGTTTTTTATTTTTGTTTTTCCTCATCATAGTTATTCTAGGAGTTATTTTATTGCAGGGAGAGTTGTAGTTTTGAATGACACCATTCTTTTTAATATACAATGACCAGGGTGTCCCAGCGGTGTGAGTCAGGAGTCATTGATCTCCCGGCAAAGGGCTTCAGGAAAATGGCCGCCGGTGTCAGCCCATGCGCAGATTCAGATCTCGTGTCAATGATGAGCCGAAATCTCAATTTGCGCATGCATCACGTCTGGCGGCCATTTTCCTGAAGCCCACCGTTGAGAGATCAATCGCACCTGCCTCGCACTGCCAGGACACCCCTCCCAGCCCAGGGCCTGTAGCATCACCCGACTCCTGCTGCCGCCGGCTTCCTGCTCCTCCACCACTGCCCCCCCCCAAGGAAGCCAAATTCGGACTAGAACACGGACCTCATTTTACGTTTTAATTTTTTTTTCCTATTTTCCTTCTTTTAAATTTGGAGTGTGTCTTATGGTCCTGTGCATTTTATAGTCCGAAAAATATGGTAACTGGGAAGTAGGGCAAAATGAGTAATTGTAAGTACACAGCGCCATATAATATGATGACTGCAATATATTAAGAGGATAAAAATTTTGCTGGGAGGAGGGCTTCTTTACTTCATTCCCTATGCTCCTCTGAGTATTGAGGTGTTTGTTTTTTTTTAATGAACTTCTCTGCATACTTACCCTGTCAGCACCACTTTATTGGTAAAGGCCATAAAAACTAGCACTGAAAACCCAATATCTCCGGAACCATATCACATTGATTAAAACAAAACAAAAAAAAAAATGATTACTCAGGGGAGCAGTGGGAATAAAATAAAAGCAAAAACTGGACACTTTTATCCTGATGAACAGTTCTCTTTAACCTCTTCCTGACATATGACGTACTAATATGTCACGTCTGATGTTTGGTGCGGGCTCAGTAGCTGGGCCTGCATTATACCTGGCACAGCTCCTCTCACTGCTGGCTATATAACAGCCCGAGTCTACAAGGCATATGCTGCAGGATCAGCTCCTGAACCTGTATCGTACTCGAGTATCCGACATAGGAAGTGCTAGTCCTTCCAGTGTTGGGAAGTGGTTAAAAGGGGCTGTCCATAGTGGTACATTGTTTTTCAGAAATCCTCACAATGCTGTAAAATAAAAGATAAAGCAAACTCTACTTTACATCTTTCGCCACATTGCTTTGAACGCTGCCTGGGTCCTCCATTATTCTTTGTACTTCCCCTACTTGATGTGGCGAGAAAAGGAAGTACATGAACTATTGGAGAAGATGGGCTGTGTTAGAACGGAAGCGGCAGGGGGGCATAAAGGGCGCATGTGCTTTATTTTATTTTTTATATTCTTTCTTTTACAGCATGCCGGAGAGTTTCTGAAAAACATTTTTTAGGTGTGAACAGCCTTTCAAATGGTGCCCACCTTAGTGAACGGAATAGGGAAAGCCCCATAAAAATCCACATTCACTATCTACATGCGAACCCTATACATAATCGCGAGGGTTAATAATGCTTTTTACGTGTGGATATATGGCACTTTTGGACACAACTTTCCCATTTAAATGTGGAAATGAAGTTCCTGACCTTGGACTTTTACCTCTTTTTCAGATTCACAGAGAAGTCATCCCTTCTCACACTGTTTATGCACTGAACATGGAGCGGATAATTATGAGACTTTGGCACCCGAGCCAAGAGGAGCTTCAGCAAGACCAAATTCATCGACAGAGGTTAACAGCCAAGGAAGGACTATTCAGTTAGACACCGAAGCTTTTTTATGGTTAAACCTCCCTATACCCCATACTTTTTTCTGAACTGCTGTGCCCTACAACTAATGGACTGAAAACATTTTTAAGACCAATTTACAACTTTTTTTTTAACTCGGGCTTATATCAACTTCATCATTTTTGTTAAATAAACAGAAAAGCATCATTTTGTACATCGCAGTGTTAATTAAAAAGTATAAAATCAGAACAAAACATTGGTAAAACAGGAAAAGCAGTCCTGCTTAGAAGTTGCAGGATGTACAGGTAACTACTATTTTTGACCCTAAACAATCTAGAATTGTGTGCTGCATTTTTTTTTTGTTCCACATGGAAAAACTACCATGTGCACGAGCACATTGGATATAATTGGCCATTAGTGGACCGAAAACGTGTTCATCTGAACGAGTAAATAGGGCTGGGTATTAGAACGAATTCAATTAATTTGCCATTCGATGTCATCTCGATTCTGGGTTGGCCAAAAATTGTGAATTTTATTGAAGTTATTCCCCATGGCAGGAGAAAGGGGTTGTGGGTTTCATTATGTGCACCATGGCATGCGTGGCTTCCTCACCAGGAGCTGCAGCCTTAGTTTGGGAGGTATTAGTTCTGTGAATTATAATGACCTGAACACTTGCAGGATCCATCCTAACCCATCCAGTGTGGGCTGCATTATTGGGGCAAGTATTCCGGCTGGGAACATTGACAACAGGGTTAGATAAGTAGAAATTGATAATTTGACAATTTAGTTCACATTGGGGACATACATTCCCTGGAGACTTGTTCACACATGTGGCAGCATAAATCTAAGCTCTGCAAAACTGTACATCCTCGGCAAGACAGTTATGTAGTGTATCCTGGGAACTGGCACTTAATCATGTATGCTGCACAGCTAGCTGTCAATCATATATGCAGCACGGCTAGCTGTCCAAATATCCCTGCTACCTGTGTGTTGAAGCTGCCTATATAATTGTACTGCGGATATTGTTTCTTCACAGCACAAATATAGCTATTAAGTGTCCTACACAGCGAGTAAATGGCAGAGAGACTGAATACAGAGGAAAGAACAAGGGGTATGATTCCCTCAATGAATAGAGGGAGGGTGAGACAAGATCCAGTTTCATACAAGGATAATATTTTCTCAGTTTTGTTCTGGAAGGGTAGGTTCCCATGATGAGTATTTGAGTTTTTGATGTTGCAGATTTTCTGCACCCATTAAGTAAAATGGGTTACTTGCAATTTAAAATTATTTATGTGCATTGACTTGAATTAATCTGCGTGCTATCCACGTGTGATATTAGTGTCCACATAGACCAAAATTACTGTTGTCAAAAGCTGGCCCTTGTTTTGTAGAAAACCGGTAAACAACTCTAGTCATACATAGGGGCTCATTCAGATGTGGCTGATTTTGCACTGCAAAATACAGTAGAATACTTGCAGATGGGGTTTTGGAAAGTTTTGTGAAATGTGACTGTAATGGCGCATCCTCAGAAGCACATTCATTGATACTCCGTCCCACTCACCTTACCTCTCCATCTAACTACGGGCTCTAGCAATCAGGTTCACAGGTAAGTGGGTACAAATGGTCATGAAGGTGTGAAGTTCATGGTTACCAAGGAGAAAATAAATGATTAACATGTCAGATGGTGCTCTGTAATTCACTATATTAGTCTACAATTAAGATATATGTGATGGCGTCCAAAGATTCCGATTTCCATATTTGATTTTTAAGCTTTTTATTTTAGGCAAATATGATAAATAAATCGTACAAATTCGTTGTATACTTCAGTTGAGACTGAGAGCAATTAATTTTCTCAGCCAATCGAATACTTCCCAGATAGGGATGGGCGAACCCGAATGGTGAAGTGTGCGTGCACGGACCCCGAACACTGACTTCTCCCAGAAGTCCGTGTTACTGTTCGGGTTCGGCAGCCTGAATAAAGCCTGTTGAAAGGCTGCCGCCACTCAACAAACTTTTCCGGTGTGGTCACTTCTGGCCCCATCACAGCCATGCCAAAAAGTGGCGTACCCTCTATTTTTGATAACAAGCACAGGTAAAGCAGACAGCTGTAGGATGCATCCCTCAGGTGTCTGCTTTATCTTGATTGGTTAGCAAAAATAGAGCGCCCCCCACGCCGTTTTTTTAAATTATTTAAATGAATAATTAAAAAAGCAGTGGGTTCCCCACTATTTTTGATAACCAGCCAAGGTAAAGCGGACAGCAGGGGGCAAGTATTCTCAGGCTGGCAAGCTCCATGGATATTTGGCCCTCCCGAGCCTAAAAAATAGCAGCCCGCAGCCACTCCACAAAAGGCACATCCATTAGATGCGCCAATTCTGTCGTTTGCCTGGCTCTTCCCGCTTGCCATGGTGTTTTGGCAAGCGAGGTAAAATTTTGAGGTTGATGTCCATTGATCTTAAGACAGGTTAGTAATGGAGAGGTGTCTATAAGGCACCCCCATTACTAACCCCATAGTTAAAACCAATAAACACAGAAAAAAGTCCTTTAATTGTAAAAAGCACACCCCGACCTTCTTTTATCCATTTATTACCTTCCTGCATCCCACGTCCTACAACGATCCCCGACTTTGCTACAGTGCTGAGCGGTGACATCAATAATGTGACCATTTAGCACGGCAGCTGGAACACAATGAGAGTAGCGTGTGAATCCGGCTACTGTGAATATCGCTGACGTCAGAAAGGTTGATACAATTGTAGCTAATCAATAGTTCTTGGGATAATAATAATTTCCACAATTGGATGTGTTTTAATAAAATGTTCCGGTGCTGAGATAATCTTACAAATGTTCCCCTGTGTAATGGCGGTGTCTGACCGTCCAGGGCCATGGTCTGATCATACCACAGCTCCTGGCCAGGGGAGAATGCAAAAGGGTATACAGACGTTATAGCACGGGATCACAAATAATTATTTCTTTGAAGTAAAAGATTATTTAAAAACAGGCAGAAAAATGCTTTCTCTCACAAAAAGTATCAGCTACGATCCCCTTCTGTAATGTCATACACAAACATTACACAGGGGCACATTTTATAAGATTATCTCAGCACAGGAACATTTTATTTAAACACATCCAATTGTGGAGATTGTTATTATTCCAAGATCTATTGATTAAAATGAACTATCCGTAGTGGGGAAAACCCCTTTAATCCTTGTTGCAATTATAGAAATAGATTAAACAAAATTAGTAAAACACACAAGGTACAATTACAGTAATGTTTGTTGTTTGGTATGGAATTAAAATGGTTTGTAAACTAATGGAGAACCCCCATTCTTAACTGCTAATGTGCCCCTCCTTAAATATAAAAGTATACTCCCCTCCCAGATTGTCACCACTCCTGCCAAATGGGTACTGATTTCTGGCAGTCACGTGACCGCTGCAGTCAATCAGCGGCCACTTTTTGGCTGCAGACTTTAAGTATTCCTTCGGTGTGGATGTTCCCTTTAGTGAAATGAAGAAAGCATTACCGGTCGGCAGGTAAGTAGTAAATATACTTATAGATAGCTAGTATCTATCTCTATCGAACCCGTTCTACGCTCGGGTGGCGAGCGTTTTTATTGGTATATGGTCTTCCATCCTGGTATTTGTGCTGCCCAATCCTGGTATTTGTGCTTCCCAATCCTGTTCCCCCATCCTGGTATGCATGGCTCCCCTCATCCCTATCCTGGTATGCATGGTACCCCCTCATCCCTTATCCTGGTATGCATGGTACCCCCTCATCCCTTATCCTGGTATGCATGGTACCCCCTCATCCCTTATCCTGGTATGCATGGCACCCCATTCCTCATCCCGATCACGCTGCACATATAAAAAAAATAAACACTTACTCACCTTTCTTCCCTGTGCTCCAGCGCTGCGTCCTGTTCTGCCAGAGGCCGGGGGAGGAGTGTGGTGCCGGAGTAAGCGCATTGCCCATAATGCGCTGTCTGGCGCCATTTTGCTGAAGACACACTGCAAATGTGTCTTCAGTAAAATGGCGCCAGATAGCGCTATGTGCATGCGCCAGTTCCGACGCCACACTCCTCCCCCGGCCTCCGGACTGAACAGAGGCGCCGCTGCAACGCTCCTCCCGGTCAGTTAAGTATGTAAGTATGGCGCCGGAGATCGCGATATGCGTTCAGTGTCTATGCATACCGTGATCTCCGGCGCCATACACTCCTCTTACCTGTAACGGCTCCATGCGTTCTGTCTGGAGCCAGACTGTGCAGGTGCGTCGTGCTTGCGCAGTCTATAAAGGCTTTAGACAGAGGGATGCATCTCTGGTTATATGATAGATGGATATAAATTCTGTTCTGTGAGTCGGTCAGTGGGCACATACATGTGCACCTCTTTTCTGCATAATATTCCCATCTGCCTCCTGCACTGCACTCTTCACTTTCACATAATTTCCATTGCAAAGAGTGATATCTTCTGTGAAAATGTGCTTTATTTCTGCCCTAGAACAAGCATGCTCTGATCTCATTGCAGGGTTTTGATGCGGGTGGGATTTTGAAAACTCCTTCCACTTGTATTATAAAATTTTGAGGTGCAGAATTGGCAAAGGAACCCTGCCTTAGCCAATGTCTTTTTGGCTTGTAAAATACTGAATGAATGCCATGTTTTTTTTAGCATCGTTTTGTACATTAGTCCTCTGTCTCAATAGAGAAATCTATTGGACAAGTTCCCTAGCCAGAGTATGCTGTGTTTTTCACTGAAAAATATGAGTAGCCAGCTCACCACAGTAGTCCGTAGTAGCTCAGATCGACACTCCTGCTCAGTCGGGACGACAAGTAAGCTAAGTAGAGATGGATTCAGCTACACAGACAAAAAATCTTGAAGTTTTATTTGTTCATATAGATATTTTGTGAAATTTTTAATAAGGGTCTAAAAACAAAACACCACCTTTTCTAGTGCAAGTTTGTACTGTGTTTTGTTTTTTTTTTTCTTTTTTTACAGGCACAAAAAAAATCACATTGGTGCGGATCTACTAATCCTTTAGTTGATTTTTTTTTAATCACACATTTCCATTATTGACAAAATGTACGTTATTAAAGTTTTTAATTTTTATTTAAAATTTGTTTTCATGGTATAAGATAGTAAAAATTATTCAAATTAGTTTTGTTATTTTTAACTTTTAAACGATAATGGAGCAGCTCCTGCCATTTCCCGTGAAAACCTGGTGTACTGCTAGCTCGCATTATGACTACAGTAAATGTAAGTGGGATCTGCTCAATGTGTCTGTCACTCCTACCCTAACCTTCTGGGTATTCCCAAAAGTTGTAAGGATAAAGTTTAAGATCACAGAGCAGAGACATTTTGTTTGTAGTCACTAAGTGATACTGAGATGTGAACATAATCACCAAGAAAGGCTAGCAGCACTAATTCTGTTACTTGGTGCGATTTTGCTCACTGTTCTTTACAGAGATCTCAGCGCTGCAGTCATATTATTTACAGTAGTTATATAGATTTGAAAAAACAAACATAGGTCCATCAAGTTCAACCTTTCTACACCAGTTTCATATATTTTCTATTGCTAGATTATAACCCACAATGCCATTTGTTGTGAGAAAAACATCAAGCCCCCTTTTTAGGTGCTGATATAGTGTCTGCCATTACTACCCTTTGTGGTCGGCATTCCACAATACTGCTCTAACCGTAAAGAACCCTTTCATATTTAGCTTTAAGAATTGCCTTTCCTTCAGATGTAATGAAAGTCGCCTGGTCCTTTGTTTGGCCTTTTGAATGAATAAGTCATGTGCCAGTCCTTTTGTATAGACCACACATGTATTTATACATAAAAATGAGATCTCTTCTGACTCGTCTTTTTTTCCAAGATTAACAAGCCCATGATAGGATTAAATACATTGTTCAGCGGACAGTATTAAACATTATAGGATTAGGTATACAGGTCAGTGGATTATATCCCATATGATAGGATTACATACAAAGTTAAGCAGTCAGTCCCATACATAATAGTATTAAATACACAGCTTTGTGGACTATATCACACATGATAGGATGATACATTGCTCCGCAGACTGTGTTATATAGTTGACAGCAATGTATCTAATCCTATCACATGATCAGATTAAATACATGGTTCTGTGGACTGTATCACACATGATATAATTGGATATACAACTCAGTGGACAATTACTGTGATCTGAGTCGAGCTGTCATGTGATTGGGGCTTCAGTACTCCGATTACAGTAGTAAACGTTCACCAGGTCCCGACACCAGCACTGACAGTGAATTCATACAGTGACATATACTCACCACTGGATGAAGTTACCGCTGCAGTCCTGGTATTTGAATCTGGTAAGTGCTTACAGGCAATAATTGATCTGAGCTCCGCAATGACATGACGGCTCCACTCAGATAACAGTAACAACCTGTGAGCAGGGAACTGCTTTGGCGGTGACTTCATACAGCTGTGAGCACACGTCACTCAAATCACGGATGCTTGGACATGTGCTCACTGTCAACTAGTGATCCGAGTGCAACAATGACATTATGCCGAGACTCGCTCATTGTTCATCTCCTAGCGCCACCTCCTTCTGCTTGACTGACAGCTTCTACACTATGTGACTTCAGGCAAAGGAGCTGTCAGTCAAGAAAGAGGAGGAACTGCTGAGCGGGAAATAGAGCTGGAGTGACAGAGGCTTCAGATCTACAAATAGTTCTCCATCCTCATTTGCATATCCATTCAAATGCTGATTTTGCTAATGGAGGAAATAACTGGTCATGTAAAGGTATTGCTGGACTTGTCTTTGAAAGACCTACATGTGCATATTAATAGTATGGGTGGTGAAATTATATTAACGCATTCCATTAATATTTCATGTAGTAATAAATTATATTTTCTGCATCTATCAAACTTCTTTCCAAATGCCACTTAATGGGAGAAACACTGTGAGCTAAATAAAGGATGGTGACTTTACTGGAAAGTTTTGTGTGAAGTTCAATGTAATAGCAGAAAAGAAAGAAAGGTCAGAAAGATAATCACATCACCGCCCGGTACTATCACAATCGAGTGAAGTGATTCAACTAATATATGGGTGGGATGGAAAAGTAAATCAAAAGGGGAATTGGGAATTGTCAGCGTATCTACTATGAGAAAGGAATTATGTGGATTGACTAAAGGAAAGCCCGTAAATGCCTCTGCCACCCTTATATTTTGTAAAACTTTGTGAGTAAATCATTTTCTATCATCAAGGGGTTGTCCAAGGTCATTTAAAATCAGCCTACAGACAGCAATACTTTTACCTCTGTTCCAGGGCCGTGACCCCGATTTATTCTCCCTGGTCTTCTATTTCCATTAGTAGAAGCCATCATAGCCTGTACAGCACAAATCACAACCACTGACCTCAGTTATCTTGTGTCGTATACTGCTGAGACCAATGATTGACTCCAGCAGTCATGTTGGGTATGCAGGCTGTCATGTCTGCAGCCAATGAAAACCCAAGACCGGAAGTCAAAATTGGGTTTGCAGTGCTGGGGTGGCGGGGATGAAATATGTGAAAATATCTTATTTCAGTAGTATTGCTGTCTGGGTAGATTTTATTGTTAAAGCTCTTTCCAACTCTTTAAAGAGGTTGTCCACTACTTTTTCATTGATGACCTATCCTTAGGATCCTTGATCCTTAGATCAATGTCTGATCAGCCGGGGTCCGGCACCCCCTGCCGATCAGCTGTTAACGGTGTTGGCGGCCGCCAGTCGGAAGTATTCACTTGTGGAGCTGCCCGTCTTTTGATAGCGACCGCAGCTGAGTACTGCACATCTGCTTCCTGTTGAAATCAATAGTAGGTGGATGTGTGGAGTACTCTGCGGCGGTCACTATCGGAATATGGCCAACTCCGCAAGTGAGTTCATCTGGCCAGTGGCTGACACCGATAGCAGCTAATTGGTGGGGGTGCCGAGTGTCGGACCCCAGCCGATCGAGCATTGATGATCTATCTCAAGGATAGGTAATCAGTCAAAAAGTAGTGGACAACCTCTTTAATGCCATCACATCAAATGCCATGCATGTATGTAATTTACAAGGTCTATTTCTGGCAAAATGCAGAAAAATGTACATCACTGTGACACCTGAGGTCGTGCTGCACTGCCTGAGATAGCGATAACCCCTTAGCTGGCACGGCCAATAACGAGACATCTAAGAGATTAGACAAAGTGAAGGGCTCCCCTCTCTTAGCTAAAAGCACCTCCAACCCCATCCCTTTCTGTGATGCAATAGGAGGTTGTTGATGGGTTGCTCCAGGATCCGGTGGCTTAGAATGGACCCATATCTTCTATCGTACTACACATATTACGCCCTAGTAAGACAACTGACAGACAAGACTTTGCAATACACAGGTGTACTTTTTTCAACTATTTTCAAGTCCCCTAGTGATAAAAATAAAGTAGATACAATATTTAGGATACTAAAAAAGAAAACCCGTTTCCCTTTAAAAATGCTTTAATATTTTTTATTTTAAAGCACCATTGATTCCAGGGTGCAGTACATGTGAAGATACAGGTGCATCTCACTAAATTAGAATATTATCAAAAAGTTAATTTATTTCAGTTCTTCAATACAAAAAGTGAAACTCATTATTATATAGAGCCATTACAAACAGAGTGATCTATTTCAAGTGTTTATTTCTGTTAATGTTGATGATTATGGCTTACAGCCAATGAAAACACAAAAGTCATTATCTCAGTAACTTAGAATAACTCTCAAAAAACACCTGCAAAGGCTTCCTAAGCGTTTAAAAAGGTCCCTTAGTCTGTTTCAGTAGGCTCCACAATCATTTTGATCAAAATTTGTTAACTGAATACCCTTTATTATTTATCATTATTTTTATGCACTGTGCGATTTATCCATTTACTTGTAGGTAATTGTGCATTTTGCTTTTGTCTTTGTTTTTTTTTCTGTCTAATGGTCTTATGTGGACATGCATTTACATTTTGCATGCACATCAATTTACGTTTCAGTTCAGACTCCCAGGTTTTTTCTTTGTAGTCTAATGTGCTTTAGTAAATATAAGGATGTGGCCGCCCTTTGTCTGAGCTTAAAGGTTCATTCTGCCTCTCGGGTCCATGCTTCTACTAAGAGTTCAGTCTCTCTGCCCTTATCCATATGTATGTCACTTGACAAATTGTAAGGTTTTAATATTAGAATTAGGACTGTGCCATAAAGGTTGCCGTGACGTTGCGGGATGGCTTTTACATTATTTTGATCAAAATTTGTTAACTAAATACCCTTTATTATTTATCATTATTTTTATGCATTGTGCGATTTATCCATTTACTTTTATGTATTTGTGTGTTTTGCTTTTGTCTTTTTTCAAATATTATATAGAGTCATTACAAACAGAGTGATCTATTTCAGGTGTATATTTCTGTTAATGTTGATGATTATGGCTTACAGCCAATGAAAACACAAAAGTCATTATCTCAGTAACTTAGAATAACTCTCAAAAAACACCTGCAAAGGCTTCCTAAGCATTTAAAAAGGTACCTTAGTCTGTTTCAGTAGGCTCTGCAATCATGGGGAAGACTGCTGACTTGACAGATGTTCAGAAAGCAGTCATTGACGCACTCAACAGGGTCCCAGAGTTCCAATTTTCATTTGGAAATCAAGGTCCAAGAGTCTGGAGGAAGAGTGGAGAAGCCACAATCCAAGCTGCTTGAGGTCTAGTGTGAAGTTTCCACAATCAGTGATGGTTTGGGGAGCCATGTCATCTGTTGGTGTAGGTCCACTGTGTTTTATCAAGACCAAAGTCAGCGCAGCCGCCTACCAGGAAATTTTAGAGCACTTTGTTTCCTTCTGTCGACATTTCATTCTCCAGCAGGACTTGGCACCTGTCCACACTGCCAAAAGTACCAATACCTGGTTTAAAAAACAACAGTATCACTGTGCTTGATTGGCCAGCAAACTCGCCTGCCCTTAAACCCATAGATTCTCTATGGGGTATTGTCAAGAGGAAGATGAGAGACACCAGATCCAACAATGCAGACGAGGTGAAGGCTGATATCAAAGCAACCTGGGCTTCCATAACACCTCAGCAGTAATTGCACTTTACCACCATCGCCTTTGTGTGACCGTGGCTGCTCCAATATTTGGGCATCGCTACACGGGTTTTCCTCTTGACTCGCTTGAAGCTGGCCAGGCGAGAGGCCCGAATCTACAAATGGAAAAGTGAACAGCTCTTCTGACTGTCCAAGTGTGGGATCAGTTCTCTCCAGGCACTCTGCATGGAGGGAGGAAGGAGGATCAGGATGAGGAATATGCGGTTCAGACTCACGGCTACTGAGACTTGACCGTGTGGAACACAGGGAGGAGGTGGTAGTGGCCAAGTGACTGGAAGCATGATCTGCTATCCAACCAATAACCTTTTCACACTGCTCTGTGTTCAATAGTGGTGCTCTGTGGTCCCCTAGTAATTGGGACAGGAAGGTCGAGTGAAACGATGTGGGTGTTTGTTGTGGCACAATTTCACCTTGCCCACGGCCACATCCTCTGCCTCTGCAGGCACCAGCACCATCACGTCCACTTCCCCGTCCTTTGCCCATTTTAAATGGAGGACAATATTTTCCACGTTCACGAGAAATGGCTAATTTAGGAACGCAGTTATATGTGATATGTCTGACAGAGAACTGACGCGCCCCCTGGGCCGTGGGGTACCCGGAGCCAGGCCTGTAGATGCAGGGGGTTGTAGTCACCGTGGCGGTGACCGAGGTGGTCAACCTAAGGGTAGTTTATGTATATCTGTTATGTATAGTCCGACTACGCCACCTGTGGAATGCGGTTATTGGGAACTGCAGCTGCGGAGCAGTCCGCTGAAACTGGTGGTATGTGCTGCAAGGTGATGTAACTCCCCACAGGAAGAGTGGACCTTCAGGGCAGCGTGTATGGATGATGGTGGTGGTAGTGCAAGGTATCAGTAATGACAACACAGTCTTTGCAGTGCAGTCCTAGGGTCTTTACTGTTGGCAATTATATGGGCCTCAACGGGAGTACCGGCTAGTGATGAGGGCCTGATCAGTCTGGGAACAATCGTAAAGTCCTCCTGGCCAGGTGAAGTTGTAGGCCTGCCGTTCTGACTATACTCTTTGGCTATCCCGCTTATAGTCGTGTTGTAGCCCACGTCCCTGAGTGTAACGTGCTGCGCTCACCCGTATGGCTGGCGACTTGGACCTTGTGTATTCCTCGCTCCTCTGTGGTGGTACGGGTCCTTTCGTGTGGCTGAGCCTCTGGGCTTCTGTTGGGCCAGTAGACCTGCAATCCCCTGCCCTGCGGTATCTGCTGCTGGGTATGTAATCCCTACAGCCTCGGACTCCGGCGTCCGGTCCTCTGTGGATACTATCCAGGACGAGCTAACTCCAGCTCCAGTCCCTGGCTCCTTACTCCTTCGTGTCCTACTTGACTCCTGACACTAAACTGACTAACCCCGCCTCCAGATCCAGTTATATAGGGCAGGATCCTCCCCTTTCTGGTCTGGGGCAGGAGGTGTTGCATGTAATGTGTTTCTGACCAGGAAACTCCTGTTTTGCTCCCAGACATGGTATTACTACCACTGTGGCAACCAGACCCTCTGGGGTGCCACAGAACCACGGCTTTAAATTGTAGGCCTGTAATTTACTAATATTATTCTACACAGAGACCTAGTGTGAATAGCTTCACCGACACACTGCAATGGAATGAAAATGGAAGAAATGTATGATATTGGAACACTCTTATAGGTGTTATGTCTGACAGAGAAACACGGTTTTAAATAGCAGGCCTGTAATTTGCTAATACTATCCTTCACAGACACCTAGTGTGAATAGCTTGACCGACACACTGCAACAGAATAGAAAAGGAGGCCAACATTTTCCTCATTTAGTTTAAATTTCTTGATTTTTATCGCTGAAATATGGAACAGATCTGGCTTTATTCAGCAGTGAGAACAAGCAAATGGAGCAGAAAAATTGTGTTGTTTTTTCTGGATTGCTTTTTAAGCAAATAACCAGGATTAAGATAAAAAAAAAAAAAACTTCCCTGGCCCCTGATATCTGGGGCTGTCTAGAAATATCCGTAATTATTACAGCAGCAGCAGACAGGACGTTCAATGAACCCTCTTGTGCTGTATCATACAGTACACTGCAGTCTGCCACATACAATGCCTGCCTAGCACTGATTATATGCAGCTGGATTAGTCCTCAGAGGGCCTGTAGGTTCAAATGGATATAGATATACAGTATGTTGTGGAATACCTATACTAACAGAACGTTCAATGGACCCTCTTGCTATATGCACTGCAGTCTGCCAGATACACTGCCTGTCTACCTAATTCCTGCTATCACCACTGAATATATGCAGCTGGATTAGTCCTCAGAAGGACTGTTAGTTCAGTTGGAGATTATATATATATATATATATATATATATACATATATATATATATATATATATATATATATATATATATATATATATATATATATATATATATATATATATGTATGTATGTTGTGGAATACCTATACTAACTATGAAGGAGAACTCCCTACTCTGCCTGATTCCGGAGTAGACTGTGACGAGCATGGCGGCGCCCGGTCTTATATACACCTGATGACGCTGTGTGGCCAGCCAATCACTGTAATGTCCACAACCAACATGGCTACGGCATTACAGTGATGGCAGGCAATCCCTGCATGCTCATTGGCTCTCTTCTGGAAATAAGCGTCGAGCTTGTCGAGCACCATGATGCTCTGGCGAGGACCGAGCAGTGGCGAGCGCGTTCGCTCTTCACTAGTGATATCCTAATTTTGTGAGAAGCACCTGTATTTTTTTCTTTTTTTATATTATGCTCTTGTATATTCCTCACCTAATATATAAATTACAATGAACAAACCATCACTGTCAGACAGGTACATAGAGGAGAGTACCCTGTAGGGTAATGGGGAAGGCGACGGTGGGTCAGGGGATTGGAGCAGCTCCAGTGGTGGTGAGGTGGATTCGGAGTCAGGTTGTAAGATTTCCTGAAGACATGAGTTTTCAGGTTCCATATGAAGGTTCCAACATGGGAGACAATTGGATGTGTTGGGGTGTGGAATTTCTGAGAATGGGGGATGATCCAGAAAAATTTTGGAGGCAATTGGGTGAGGAATATACGAGAGCATAATATGTAAAAAAAAAAATACAGGTGCTTCTTACAAAATTAGAATATCATCAAAAGGTTAATTTATTTTAGTTCTTCCATAAAAAGAACTATATAAAGTCATTACAAACAGAGTGATCTATTTCAAGTGTTTATTTCTGTTAATGTTGATGATTATGGCTTAAAGCCAATGAAAACACAAAAGTCATTATCAAGCTTCAGAGACTCCAAGCTGAACAAATTAACCCCCTGCACTGCTGACAGAAACCTGCACCATTTAATATGAGGGAGAATTGCTTCTAATCAGTGCAGGAGTACATGTAATCAGACGCTGTGGCCTTCTGGCTCCTTTCTATCGCGGTAAACCCGTGACACCATCTCACGGCAACAAGGTGTACCTAATCAGGACAGTTCTATCCTGTGTCTAGTATTAAAACCCTACGTTGTATCAGCCGACATAAATGTAGATAAGTGCACAGCAAGACAGTGACCCGACTGTTCAGACAGCTGCCCATGGGAAGCTATATAGACAAAATATCCACCTCAAAAAGGGGTACCATGCCCCTCTTTGTAAAGAGTACAACAAAATAACAAAACCAAAGAAATGAGCTGAAACATAAGTTGGTATATAGATGAGCACGTTCACATGGTGGCTGTTAGAACCCTCCTGTTTGTTTTTTCCATCTTGTGTTTTGCGGTCACGTGACCATCTGCCTTTATATTCCCGCTCCGCCCTTTTGGCTGTGCTGGACTTCAGTGTTTGACTGTTTCTCTAGCCAGGTGCTTCTGTGCCTTTCTCTGTCAGTTCGTTTTGTCCTTCTGGGACCTCTAGTACTTTGTCTGTTTGTCTTTTTGTGTTCTGCAACAACTTCTCTGTTTAGGAGGTGTCCCTTTTTTGTCCCAGTCCTTAGTTCTTTTAGGGACCCCTACCCTTATGCTATAGGTCTTCGTTCAGACTAGCCGAGGACTAAGTCGGGTCTGTTTGCTAGGAACAGGCAGCCCGCTACATCGTAGGGATTCAGCTTAGTTTTACTGTAGGGACAGTTTTCCCTTATCTTTCCTTAGTACATGTTGCAGATCATAACAGTAAGTCCAGCCCAAAAAAACTAAAGGAAAGAAATTTGGGGATCAGTATGGTTTCCGTCCAGGATTTGGCTCAATGCCTGCAGGGATTGGCTCAGGAGGTAGCCAAGTTCCAGCAACACGTGATAAACAGCAAGATTTTATTTCCTTTAAAAAATGCTTGTTTGTTATATTTTCGTTTGAGACTGTAATGACCGGAGGTCCAAGAGAGATCCAGTGAGTCACAAACTGAGACAGAGACAGAAATAAACAACACTTTCTTTACTAAAACAGGGATTAGACTAAAACTCAGTATTGCATGAATCAGTCTCAGGTTCTACCTGGGACAGTCCCTACTAAATACACACAATCAGCAAAAGCTGAAATCAATGTGCCAATCTCAAGGTTTCCAGCTTATGTGAATTATTCTAAAGATCTGGAACAATTTTACCTAAACACAGTGTCAGTCTAGTGAGGGCGGTCTATAGGGACCCCCTGAGATGGCACACTGAGTACAATCCTACCACTATTAACAATAACAATGCATGAAACTATACCAATTGCTCTTATACCCCTATTATAAGGATACACGGTATCTTAAAGTTACGGTACCGTTAAACTCAGATGTAGTCTATCACAGGCCTGTGAATCGCGGTGGCTGCAGCTAGTCCCGGAAAACTTTGGCGCCAAAACAAAAGCAATGTTCAAAAAACAGCAAACGTTCCTTGTCTTGTCGGCCGATGCCGAGCCCACACGCCGGGGACTTTAGTCCAGTGGCCTCAGGTTAAGGTCTGGGAAGATCTCTTCACAAGGCTTGTCAGTATCCTCTCAATGTGGATGGCACCGGACCCCTTCTCTCCTCTCGCAGTCACTCACTCTTTTCCAGACCACCGACCACGTGCTCCGTCACAAAGATGGATTCCTCAGTCTCTTTCCCTCTCACACGACACTTGGCTCCTTCAGCACAAAGTCTCTAGTCCACTCAGCATGGACTTCCACAAAACTCCAAAGAGCCACACAGCTTTCCCCAGCTCAGCACTTGTTCTTAAGCAGGGACACAGCTTCACCAGGGACAGGGGTTAACAATCTCCACAGGGAAGCTTGTAGAGACAGCGTCTTGTTGCAGCTCAGTTCTCACAGACTTCCTGTCTAGCCTCTCACACAGCCGACACCCTCAGAACACACTGGCTCTCCAGCTCTGCCCCTGCTCTGAGCTCAGCCAGGCAAAAGTCACAGGGTCCTAATGCTCTCCTGCTGCTATCACAGTTCACAGTCTCACAAGACCAAGGTCCTCTGGGAATGAATCACAGCGCATTGGTTTTATGTCACTTTTGCGCAAAGAACCAGCGGGGTGGGCCTTTTCTCTCCAACCTAATGATCCATGTTTAAGGTCTGTAGAAGAATTTTTTTCTACTATGGGGCTATTATATGATGATCCTGATCGAATCTCATCTGTTGAGGCAGAACTCAGGCGTTTGAATCAGGGGTCAGGTGATGTTGGAAATTATTGCACACACTTCAGAAGATGATTAAATTGAATGATCCAGCTCTGAAATGTCTATTTCTTGCTGGTCTGAGTGAAAGGGTTAAGGATTTGCTAATTGCATTTCCCGCACCTGAGACTCTGCAGGATGCCATGCAATTAGCTGTTTGTGTGGATAGGAGACTGAGATTTAGACAGAATGAGGTAAAGACTCCTGTAATGCCAGGTCCTAGTCCCCAGAAAATCTGCTCTGACGGCAGAGAACCGATGGACGTTGAGGCGAAATCGCTCCTCTCTCAGTAAAGAGACCGGAGGTTCGCCGAGGGATTGTGTCTTTATTGTGGTAAAGCTGACCATTTGATTAAGTATTGTGAGCTTTGTTTAAGTAAAGAAAAAAAAAAAAGGCCAGTTACGCCGGTATAGCTTGTTTACGCTCTGCAGGAGTATTTCTTTCTGGGAGTACTACTTTGCAGGAAAATTTGATTGTATTTGTGGATTGTGGTTCAACACTTAATGTGATTGATAAAGGGTTTTTGGAAAACCTTAAATTGAAATCCAAACCTTTGTCATCACCTATTTCTGTGATTGCAATTGATAACACTCCCTTGAAATGTATTACTCACAAGGTTGCTGCATTTCCCCTCACTATCAATGGAGTTCACCAAGAAATGTTGGACTTGGTTGTATTAGATAATTTACCCTCTCCGGTCGTTCTAGGATTGCCTTGGTTAAAACTGCACAATCCTGGACTTTCTGTTCCTGCCCTGGCTGCTGCAGTGGTGAAGGAAATCAGCTCCCGCAAACCCTTCCATTAAAGCGACTAATCCAGAGCCGCCGAGCCTGCCCGAGGTCCAGAATACCCATAGGAACAGAGGGAGAAGTGACCGGCATGGACAGGTACTTGCTGCAGAGTACGGGGACTGGAGATGGCCCGGGAACCGTGGAGTTGAATCGCTCCATCAGGAGAGCGTCATGGTGCTGGTGGAGAAGACTCCCCGCCCCCCTAGGAGAGATGCTGCCGGAGAACTGAGAGGAACACGGCAGGAATGGGGAGAGGCAGACAGCAGGCAAGAGAGACAGAGGAGAAGAAAAGAAAGTCCTGGATGCAACACAGGAGGCTTATATAACAGCAGGAGACTGCCTAACAGAGGGCACCATGGAAGACTGAATGAGATAACAATATGGCCTTTAGTGCAGAGTGGGGGGGAGGAGTAAACTCCTCATGCAGAGAATGCCTGGCAGGGAGAACACAGCCAGAGCACTACTGATTCAGCCTTATCGCCTGGGCTGAAGGAGGTACAGAGCATAGAATGACAAGCTCTGAGCCCAAAGGGAAACACAGAGGCACTAGCCACAAGCCCAACATTGGGAACAAACCCCATGAGTGCATCAAAGACTATGACAAAATGGTCAGCGAAGTCGCATCACGTATATCACAGGACATTGAACAGTTCATAACCTCAGCAATACAAGCCTCCCTGTCTAAGATGGAGGGAAGATTTGAGATGCAGGACAATAGGATGAAAGAGGCTGAACAGCGAATAGCAGACTCAGAGGATGTAATAACTAGAGATGAGCGTTGTTCGACTCGAACTGTTCGCCAATCTCAAATTCGAGCTGTTTTGGGCGGTGTTCGAGCCGTTCGGCGAACACGAACGATTTGAAAAAAATTCGGCTGTTCGAGGTTATGTTCGATAACTGTTCGTGCACCAAAATCATAACTGGATTTTTTCTCAGTAATGATGAAAATTAATGTTAATACGCAGTTTGAGTGTACAGCGGGATGGGGGGAGGGGCAGGGGATGGATCTCTGCAGGAATAATGAAGATCTCCATTTTTTTTTCTCTTTCCCGCATTTACAGTGGGGAGGTGCAATCTGTCAGCCTATCAGCAGCGCACACACGGAGCGAACTGCTTTTTTTCACACAAGCAAGGGCATGTGTCATTGGCAGTGTATGTCACATGTCCTTGCCCTAGAAGACCCAGCCATTTTCCCCGTCGCCACCATTTTCTCACTGCTGCAGCTGCGTTTTAGACGGCACCGCTGTTGCTGTGTGCGCTATACCTTGTTAATTTCAAGCCAATTTTCGCACAAATCTACAGATAGCTTGGGAGTAGGGAATAGTTGTGATTGCAGTCCTTTTAAGGACTAGGTTACAGCATTTCCTATGACTTTTATCAGGCTGGTCTGTGCTCTTAAATAGATAAGTTGGGAGTAAAGACTAATTGTAATTGCAGTCCTTTTCAGGACTAAGTTACATCAGTTCCTATCAGTTTTTGCCAGGCAGGTCTGTGCCAGTGCTGTGCAAGTTTTTTTCACAGCATTTGGCTAAATCTAGCAAAGCTAATCCTTTTTGGCCTATTGCAGAGTGTGTTAGTCAGTGGAGTAGCCTATCTGTGTTGCAAGCTACAACACCTGTGTATAGAATACCAATTTTTTTACTGCACCTAGTGAAGTAAAACCTTTTGGGCATAGCATCATTCTATTAGTCCATCTATACTGACCTCCATAAGGTTGCAAATTGAATATAATTTTTTTCTGCATCTAGCTCTGAAAAAATATTTGGGCTTCTAGCAGTGTGTGGGACTTGGTCTATTAGTCCATCTATACTGACCTCCATCAGGTTGCAAATTGAATATAATTTTTTTCTGCATCTAGCTCTGAAAAAATATTTGGGCTTCTAGCAGTGTGTGGGACTTGGTCTATTAGTCCATCTATACTGACCTCCATCAGGTTGCAAATTGAATATAATTTTTTTCTGCATCTAGCTCTGAAAAAATATTTGGGCTTCTAGCAGTGTGTGGGACTTGGTCTATTAGTCCATCTATACTGACCTCCATCAGGTTGCAAATTGAATATAATTTTTTTCTGCATCTAGCTCTGAAAAAATATTTGGGCTTCTAGCAGTGTGTGCGACTTGTTCTATTAGTCCATCTATACTGACCTCCATCAGGTTGCAAATTGAATATAATTTTTTTCTGCATCTAGCTCTGAAAAAATATTTGGGCTTCTAGCAGTGTGTGGGACTTGGTCTATTAGTCCATCTATACTGACCTCCATCAGGTTGCAAATTAAAAATATTTTTTTTCTGCATCTAGCTCTGAAAAAATATTTGGGCTTCTAGCAGTGTGTGGGACTTGGTCTATTAGTCCATCTATACTGACCTCCATCAGGTTGCAAATTGAATATAATTTTTTTCTGCATCTAACCCAGCCAATAGTTTTGGCCTAATACCACAGTTTGGCCACTCAGCTCTGCTCGGTTCCCATCCATTGTTTTTTTTGTGCAAACAACTCCAGAGTTGTGAATTAGTTAACCACCAAAATGAGTGGAGAAAGGCCTGCTGCTGGTGGAAAGGGGAATAGGCATGTTGGGAAGGGGAAAAAAGGTTGTGTCCGTGGGGTAGGTGTTAAAGCAACAGTAACATCTGCAGAAGAAAGACCATCTTCCAGCCAAACTAAAATGTCTACTTCTTTTAGCGGACAATGTGATAAGATCCCTTTCTTACGGCCACGCCAATCGCTACAAATTCCAGATGAGGCACAAAAACAGTAGGTGCTTCAACGGATATCAAGTGCTCCTTTAAGTGGGCTCTCCTCCACATCAGCTTCAACATCACAAATACTCCAGTCCTCAAAGGTGTCACCCCAATCGCACTTGCTTCCTCACAGCTCCCAAATCTCCAGCTGCCCGTCTGAGTATGAGGTAGAACAGATGGTTGAGTCTGCAGAGCTGTTTACTCATACTATAGCCTGGGAATCAGAGGTCGGCTCCAGCGCTTCTATGAATCCAGACGAGGAAATGATCTGCACTGATGCCCCAAATCTTTATGAGTCGGATCCAGGACCAGACGCTGAAGGTTCTGACCATAATGTAGACCCTCATTCCCAAACTGTAACTCCTGTTGGTGGAGACAATGAGGAAGACGATGATGAGACTCAAATACCTGATTGGAGCGACAACTTTAGTTTTTTGTCAGGGCAGGAACAGGTTGGCTCTGAGAACGACGGGTGTGATAACGCACAGGGTGATGATGATGAGGTTGGAGATCCCACTTACTTTCAACCCACAGTCAGCCAAGAGATGAGGTCAGCAGAGGAGATGGAGGAGAATGCTAGTGACGACGAGGTCAGTTTGCGCCTTCCTGGACAGAGACGTAGTACTGGAAGCACGTCAACAACTGCATCCTCAAACACAACTCTGCCTCTCACCACAAGTCGGGGTGGCTCTTCAGGTCGCATGGGTGCTAAGCCTTGCATAGCCTGGGCATTTTTTCAGATCGATAAAGATGACCCAACTCATGTTATCTGTAACATTTGTCAGCAAAAGCTAAGTAGAGGCCAAAAAATACATAGTTTGAGTACTTCATGCATGAACCGGCACATGGACATGAAGCATAAGTTGCAGTGGGAAGCTCACTGTGCTACAATGCGGCCTAGCCGGCCGGGCCAACCACCGTCTGCCATATCTTGTGCATCCGCGGCCTCTTCATCCTCTGTGACTGGGGGGACAGCAGTCACACCTGTTTTGGGACGCAGACCTGCCACCTCTTTACCCGCAACAGCCAGCGTGATTGGCAGGTCATCATTTTCTTTGGAGGTGGTAACACCAGCTGGTGTTGAGCGCTGTCTGACATCGATAGCACCACCTTTGGATCAAGGCAACCTAACATGTCCGCCTGCATCTTCCTCACAGACCGGCAGTTTGCCGGGGACACCCTTATCAACCCCGTCTAAGCACAATAGCCAGCCCTCGGTCCCTCAGATGTGGACAAGTAAAAGACCATTTCCTCCTAGCCATGAGAAAGCTAAGAGGTTGAATTTCACCATCTGCAAGCTCTTGGCTACAGAAATGCTGCCTTTCCGCCTGGTGGACACAGAGGATTTTCGAGACCTTATGTCCGTCGCAGTGCCCCAGTGCCAGATGCCCAGTCGGCACTACTTCTCAAAGAAAGGTGTGCCTGCGCTCCACCAGCATGTCGCACACAACATCACTGCTTCTTTGAGAAACTCTGTGTGTGACAGGGTGCATTTCACCACAGACACTTGGACGAGTAGGCATGGACAGGGGCGTTACATGTCGCTGACTGGGCACTGGGTAACTATGGTGACAGCAGGACAAGGGGCTGCTGTCCAAGTCTTGCCGTCCCCATGAGTTGTGCGTCAATCCTCTTTATCTCAAAGTTCCTCCACTGCTTCTGCCTCCTCAACCTCCTCTCGGTCCTCCACCTGCACCCAAAGCCTGTCTGGTCATGCCACAAGCTTTCTAACTGCGAAGAAGGGATCCTGCACACCTCCTTGCTATGCTGGCAGTAGGGCTCAACGTCATCAGGCGGTTTTTACTTTGAAATGTCTGGGAAATGTGAGTCACACAGCTGAGGAGTTGTGGTCAGCTCTGGAGAACCAATTTCATGAATGGTTGTCTCCACTGGACCTGAAACCAGGGAAGGCCGTGTGCGACAATGCTGCAAACTTGGGTGCGGCCCTTCGCCGGGGCAATGTCACACACGTGCCTTGTATGGCTCACGTGTTGAACCTGGTTGTCCAGCAATTTTAGCCCACTATCCCAGACTAGATGGCCTTCTGCAGAGGGCACGGTCGCTGTGTGCTCACTTCCGCCGTTCGCATCCCGCAGCTCAGCGACTTACATCTCTACAGAAGTCGTTGGGCCTGCCACTTCACCGGCTAAAATGCGATGTGCCTACCCGGTGGAATTCAACTCTGCACATGTTGCAGCGACTGTGGCAGCACCGACAAGCCCTGGTGCAATACGTTCTGATGTATAGCCTGGGCCAACGAGATCCAGAGGTGGGGCAAATCACACTGGAGGAGTGGTCTCAGATCAGGGACCTATGCACCCTTCTGCACAGTTTTGAAATGGCGACGAAGATGTTTAGTGCTGACGATGCCATTATCAGCATGACTATTCCGGTGATTTACATGCTGGAGCACATGTTAAACAGAATTCGGAGTCAGGTGGTGGCACAAGAGGAGGTGGAGGAAGTAGAGGAGGAGGAGTTGTATGCGGAAGGGCTAACATCTGCAAGGTCCAGACGATCGGCAGCACCAAGGCGGCAGGCATGTGAGGGTGGGGGAGATGGTTTTACCAGGGCGCATGGTAGCAGCCAAATTAGTGAGGAAGGTGCAGGAGCCCAGGAAGAAGTGGAGGACGAACTGATGGAAGACTCATCAGATGAGGGAGACCTTGATCACATTTCTGTTGTGCGAGGTTGGGGGGAGAGGACAGAGGAATGAAGCATGATTGTTACCTCTCCACCAACACAACAGGGACTTGGTGCTCCTGGATGCGCAAGACACATGAGTGCCTTCTTGCTGCACTACCTGCAACATGACCCTCGAATTGTGAGAATTAGAAATAATCCTGACTACTGGGTTGCCACACTGTTAGATCCCCGGTACAAAAGTAAATTTGCAGAAATTATTCCTGCCATAGAAAGGGATGCACGCATGCAGGAGTATCAGCAGAGACTGTTGCAGAATCTTACATGTGCTTTTCCACAAAACACCAGTGGTGCACGTAGTGAATCTCACAGTTCCAACTTGCCAACCGTGGGACCGTTGAGTGTTCAGCACTCAAACCATAACAGAAACACAGTATCTGCTGGTAACCTCAATTTTGCGGAATCATTTCACCACTTTTTTAGCCCATCCTTTGCAAGGCCACAGGAGACAAGAAGTCTGACACATAGTCAACGCCTAGAGACGATGGTACAGGAGTATCTCCAAGTAAACATTGAAGCCATGACTGTGTCACTGGACCCTTGCTCTTTTTGGGCTTCCAATCTGGATAAATAGCCGGAGCTAGCCACTTACGCCTTGGAGATCTTGTCATGCCCCGCAGCCAGCGTTCAGTCTGAACGTGTGTTCAGCGCTGCTGGTGGTGTGCTGACAGATAAGCGCACGCGGCTCTCCACTGATAATGTAGACAGACTCACGTTCATAAAGATGAACAAATCATGGATCCGAAACGACTTTTCTACCCCTGTGTCATCCTGGGGACAGTAAAAGCTTGATGATTGGTTAAAATCACCTCAGCAACCGTTTTAAGCTTTCAAATTACTAATCATGTTTATCTGTATCTTGGCTGGAAAATAATTTGGGCTTTGTAGCAGTGTGCAGTACTGATTCTATTAGGCCATCTATACTAAGCTCCACCAGATTTAAAATTAATAATAATTTTTAGCTGCATCTAGCCCGGAAAATAATTTTGGGGCTTCGAGATGCGCAAGACACATAAGTGCCTTCTTGCTGCACTACCTGCAACATGACCCTCATATTGTCAGAATTCGAAGTAATCCTGACTACTGGGTTGCCACACTCTTAGATCCCCCACACTCTTCGATCAACCTTTTCATTTTAATAAAGACCAAAAAAATGGTCATTTTTGAAATTATAAGCATTAACAGGTTATTAGAAACTGAAATCAAACAGTTTTCAACTCAAAACTTTATTCTAGGTGATGTTACATTTGCACATAGGACCCCTTGTTCGAAAGGAGCTTCTGAACTCTCTCGTCCATTGAATTTGTCAGGTTTTGGATGGTTTCTGCTTCAATTGTTTTGCATGAGGACAGAATACCCTCCCAGAGCTGTTGCTTAGATGTGAACTGCCTCCCGCCATCATAGACACTCCTTTTGATGATGCTCCAGAGGTTCTGAATGGGGTAGAGGTCAGGGGAGCATGGGGGTCACACCATAAGTTTGTCCCCTTTTATGCCCATATCAGCCAGAGATGCATATGTGTTATGTGCAGCATGAGACTGTGCATTATCATGCATAAAAATGATCTTGCTGTGGAATACACGGTTCTTCTTCTTGAACCATGGCAGGAAGTGCTGTTTGAGAAACTCCACATACATTATGGAGTTCATCTTTACCCCTTCAGGGATCCTAAAGGGGCCGACAATCTCTCTCCCCATGATTCCAGCCCAAAACATTACTCCACCTCCTCCTTGTTGGCGCTGTAGCCGTGTTTGCGTGGGGTGTCCATCAACCAGCCATCCTCCACTCCATCCATCTGGACCATCGAGCGTTGCACGGCACTCATCCGTGAACAAAACAGTTTTGAAATCAGTCTTCATGTAATGTTTGGCCCACTGGAGCCGTTTCTGCTTCTGTGAAGTGGATAGAGGAGGTCGACAGGATGGCGTACGCACAGCTGCAAACCTCTGAAGGACCCTGCATCTTGTTGTTCGGGCGACGTTGGAGGCACCAGCAGCTTCAAAAACTTGTCTGCTGCTATGACAAGGCTTTTTTGCCGCTGCTCTTTTAACCTGACGTAATTACCTGTAGGAAAGAGTCCTCAATTTGCCCTTATCAGCACGCACACGTGTGTACTGTGAATCAGCTACATACTTCTTGATTTCCAAGACACTTCATCCTGATCATCGCACAATGTTGATTGTAGTCATGCCTTGACCTAAACACTCCACAATTTGTTGCTTCTCAGCAGCCGACACATCCTTTTTCTTTCCCATTTTGCAGAAAATGTAGGCTGCTTAATAATGCGGGACAGCCTTCTTAAGTAGTCTTGCCTTTCATTGGACACACCTGCCAAACTAATTAGCACAGGTGTCTGCAATTGCTTACAGTGATATAAAGAGCCCTGACACACATCACCATCAATGAGTTTAACTGACAAACAAACAAATTCTTCCCTTATCACTCCCAAAAACTTTTTGCATAATAATTTGGAACACAGTGTACATGTGCTTTTCCACAAAACACCAGTGGTTCACGTAGTGAATCTTACAGTTCTAACTTGCCAACCATGGTCTGTATGGAGTTGTTCAATAAAGGGCCCAAAATTAAGATAACATAGACAGGAGAGGTCTCTATGAATAGGAATTCCTAAGTATTTGATACCCTGTGAGGGCCAGGCAAAGGGAAAGTTGGACTGGATGGAATCCTATATGGATTTGGGGAGTGAGACATCGAGGGCCTCAGACTTCGCTGCATTGATTTTAAAATTTGACCATGTAACAAAGTGATCTATTTCAGCCATAACAGCAGGGATGGATATATGTGATTGAGTGATATATACTAGGACATCATCAGCAAATAGAGAGCACTTGTACTCGGTGCCTCCCACCTCAATCCACCTAATATTGGGGTTATGGCGAATTGATGAGAGCAGGTGCTCCGTCACTAGGATGTATAAGAGAGGGGACAGAGGACATCCCTGCCTTGTCCCATTGGTGATTATGAAAGGTGATGAAAATGTTCTGACGCGCCCCCTGGGCCTTGGGACACCCAGAGTCGGACCCTTTTTGGTGGATGCTGGTGGTTGTAGTCTCCGTGGCGGCGACCCGGTTCCGTGGCTCAGGGCGGTCAAACAAGTGGCGGAACTATTTATGTGTTTTTGATGTTTAAATGTCCGACTACGCCACCCGTGGATTGCGGTCAGAGTGAACCGCCGCTGCAGGGCAGACCGCTGAGGCTGGTGTTGTGGGTGCAGCAGAGCGTAGCAAAACTCCCCACGGGAGGAGTATAGCCTCAGGGAAGTGTATGCGGAGGATGGGGGTGATGGTGCAGGGCAGCAGCAGTAACGACACGGAGTCAGTGATGCAGTCCAGGGCCTTTACTCACAGTTCTTATTATCCAGACCACTTCTGCAGGTAACGGCTGCCCACGTCGTACTGTGCTCACCAGGTGAGGGGCTCAGACAACTCCCAGATAACTTTGGAGCGTTTCACAGGACCCCCTTTGTGGGTCCTTTGTCTGGCCTTTCTTACCAACCCTTCTGTCCGGCTGCCTCAGGCCTCCTCTTGGTAAACTTGGCGCCAGTTTCCCTGACCCTATCTGGTGCCTTCCTAGCGGGTGTAGCGAGGGGCTGCGCCACATAAAATGTCACAGCCTCCGGTTTCTAGCTGAGGGTCGTTTCCCGCTTCCACTAGTTTCGGGGACCGGTCTCCCCCTTTGGCCTGACCCCTCCACGCAGGTGGATTCGGGCGTGCGGTGGCGACTCGCCCGTCTGCACCCCTGGGATCCCTTCGTTCCTCGTTCCTGGAGCCTTCTCCACTCCTCTTCCTTCCTTCTACCTCTTCCAGGCCTGGGCCTCTGTTACTAGGCCCGCCTCCGGAGCAGAGCTCATGCAGAGCCCCTGCTCCCTGTCACTTCTGCTCAGACTTCTCTGCACTGAACTAAGATGGTGCCCACCTTTTATACTCCCTTCTCAATGTACCCAGGAACTGCTTCCTCCCTGCTCCTGCACTACAGGATTCTCCTTCCTCAGTGTTCCCTTCCCCCACTCCAGCCAGGGACAGGGACTGTCGTGCCCATCTCAGGGGCATATTGGTCGCCCTGCCCCACGGCAATGTGTTGTAATGCATGCAGGTGTCGGGTCCTGATCCACACTCCATCCTTACCTGAGAGTGAGATATCACACCTCTGGGTGAGGTGCAATACCTCTGTAGCAACCGAGCCCTCAGGGTGCTACAGTTCCATTTATCTTCAGCCTAGGTGACGTATTGCAATACAGGGCTGTGATTTTGGCTATAAAAGGGTCCCCTAGACCCCTACCCCAAGCTTTTTAAGAGAATAATATATGGCGTGCCAGGAGACTCTATGGAATGCTTTCTCAGCATCCAACGAGAGTATCTAATTACAAATTTTTAACTGCATCTAGCCCAGGAAATACTTTGTGCCTAGTAGCAGTGTCTGCTAGTCAGCGGATTATCCCGGCTGTTAAGCAAGCTACACCACCTGTAGTTTGGACAGTTAATTTTTTCAAAGGAAATGCTTCGGGACCACGGGATACTCAGTGAAGAGCATCAGGAGGCACCCCAAGGCATAGGGGATGGGACTGGTGGTAGGATGCCTTGCGGTGGACAGCCGAGCTCGATCCTTATAAAAGCCTTTTAACTGCAGCAGCTTTAGTGGACGCTACTGGAGCTGGAATTACGCGGCTGCTGGCATGAGACTTGCCCTCCAATAGATCCTTGTAAAAGGATTTAAAGTGTATTCATTCAAATTACAGAGACAATTTAAATTAAAAAGCTTAGAGCTGCCTCCACCACAGGGGGGCTCGCTCGACCCACCAGCGGACAGGCACCAGTATTGGGAGAGGGGGGCTGGCCGTCAGGGTCCACCGCGGCTCTGGCACAAACCCGGCGACACGGAGGTGGCACGGACAGGAACGGACTGGCCGTGTCGGCTTCTCACTTTTTGGATTTTAGAAGGGCATGACATGCCTATATCTGTGTCTCCCCCTCCTTTTACTCCTCCACCTCTTTTCTTTTCGCATGACTATATGTACTTGTCACTTTTCCATGTGTTAGTTATGTCTTCTGAGCAGTTTGTCAGCTTTTGGACACCTTTTGAAGGTGTTTTCTATGTGTTTCTATGTGTTTTTGTTTGCCTGCCATTGGTTTTAACGGTGTTCGAAAGTGTTCGACGAACAATTCGGCGAACACACGGGTGTTCGACGAACCGAACCGAACTCGAACACTACGGGGGTGGCTCAACACTAGTAATAACGTCCATGTCAAATCAAATAAGGGCCCTGACTAACCTATCAGACACGCTCAGAACCAAGTTGGATGACCTGGAAAACTGCTGCAGGAGGAGCAAATTAAGAATTGTGGGCCTCCCAGAATCAGTAACGGCATGGCAGCTAGACAACATTTTTGAGGTCAAGCTACCCCAGGCACTAGGTATCAAACATAACTGTCGAGTAGAGAGAGCACACCATGTGGGCCCCCTGAGAGATCAAGAGGGAATAAGAGGCAATATCAACTCTGATAAGAGACAAATATCACATTCAAGACCCAGACATGCCATTGCCAAGTACCTGGATTATAAGCACAAGGGAGAGATTCTAAGAGCATTCAGAGAAAGGCGCCGCACACTACAAATCAATGGACACAAGATTTTGGTCTTTGGAGACTACTCGGCTGAGGTGACGAAGAAGAGAAAGACATTTAGCAAGGTGTGCATGGCCCTATACCATAAAAAGATACCTTTTCAACTTCTATATCCCGCTACTCTGAAGATGAAGAGTCCAGATGGTACCTTCAAGTTCTACAAGGACCACATAGAAGCAGAAAGATTATACCTATTGGAGAGAGAGAAAACACCGAGAAGAGGGAACGACATCAGCCCAAGAGAGTCAAGGAACAAATCACAGGCCGAGAGAGGTACAGACGGAGACAGGCCTGGGGAACAAAGATCACCAGTTGGAGCTTGCAAGATATCATATAAAGGTCCCTGAAAAAGACTCGGGAAAGATAAAGAAATTGCTACGTGTTGACTAAGCTTCAACAGCAGGAAGAGATCTGGACGAAATATATATATTCTCGAGATTTGTCCAGCGAATATATATTTCTCGAGATTTGCCCAGTGAAGAGCAACATATGTTAAATAATAGTAGGAACAGAAAAAAAGAAAAGAAAGAAAAAAAAAAGGGGGAGAAGAGAAATATGATTTTTTATATATATATATATATATATATATATATATATATATATATATATATATATATATGTTTCTCTTCTCCCCCTTTTTTTTTTCTTCTTTTTTTCTTTTTTCCTACTATTATTTAGCATGATATGTTGCTCTTCGCTGGACAAATCTCGAGAAAAGTCGTATTACCTTTTTTCTGAAATTAAAATTTAAGAGATTGGGAGGGGGAGGAAGAGGAGGGGGCTGAAAAGGGTAGAGCTCGGGGAAAGACACAAGAATAAGAATGGAGGAGCTATGGGATGCAAGTATTGTGGTGAGAATGATGGAAGTCACAAAAAGATATGTAAAATATTATGGATATGTTTATGGGGAAGTTGTTGATATATTTGGGGGAGGGGAGGGAGGGATAAATTGCAGCTCTATCACCAACCAAAGATCAGACATTAGGTTTGTAAAACTCTCGCAGAAATTTCAGGATAAAAACAACATACCACTAGACTATGGTTAAGATCGTATCATGGAACATTAAAGGACTCAAGTCCCCGGGAAAGAGAGCAATGGTCCTGAGACACTTGAAGAAACTAAAGACGGACATAGCCTTACTGCAGGAATCACATTTGGGGAGAGAAGACTTTTTCAGGATGCAGAAAACATGGGTGGGTCCGATATATGGATCTACAGCACAAGGGAGGAAAGCCGGCACATTGATACTTATGAGCAAACACTTTAATCATTCTCTTATTCTACAAGAAGATGACTCGGAGGGAAGGTGGCAACATTTAGTGATAACAGGGCCATCGGGTACTCTGAGCATACATAACGTATATGCACCTAACACAAAACCAGAGGAATTTCTTAGACAATTAGAAACAAACATTGCTAAAGATAATGAAACACACATAATAGTCGGAGGGGACTTTAATGGTCCCCTAACCACAGGGAAGACAGGAAACAATGACCTAACCACATGAAGGAATGACCTAACCACAGGGAAGACAGGAAACAAAAACCAGGAATGACTTTAATGATAGGGGAGAATGACGAACATATGGACATGCCATGGGAGGGTTTGGGTCTAAAAGACGTATGGAGGTTACAACATCCAAGTGAGCGGGAATTTACCCACTACTCACATCCACATGATAGTTGGTCGCGTATCGACCAAATCTGGTTGAGTGACCCCCTGATTCCTAGAGCATATGAAAGTGTGATTGAAGACCTTGTGATATCTGACCACAGTCCAATCAGCGTTAAGATACAGGAGAGATGTCAAAGAGGGACAGACATCTTGTGGCGGTTTCCGACATTTTTACTTAGAGAGGAAAATTTTCACAGGATACTGAAGGAATGGTGGGTGGAGTTTGCAGAAACTAACAGAGAACATAAATTAAATGTCCAACTATACTGGGAAACAGCTAAAGCAGTTTTGAGAGGGCGCCTAGTGGGATATGTGTCCACATTCAAAAGAAGAACAACTGAGCAATATACTAAGACCAGCGGACTTTTGAGGGAAGCATACACAGCATTTTTGGCGGATCACTCCACCCTGACAAAAGAGAGATGGATAACAGCAAAAAAAGAATTTGAGCTTTGGGCGGAGAGAAAAGAACAAATGACAGGAGCACAACAAAAGGTAGATCTAAATAGGTTCAGTGGCAAGGCAGGGAAAATGCTAGCTAATCTGGCAAGGGGACATAGACCCCTGACATTAATCCCTAGTCTGAATAAGAGAACAGGAGGCACCACCTCGGATCCTGGGGAAATAAGCTAGATTCTGGACGATTACTATAGAAATCTATATGATACAAAACAAGAGAAGGGGAGGGGAATGGTTAAAGAAGACTCACATGCAAAGTTTTACTGAACAGGAACTAGAGCTTTTGAATGCAGAGATCTCGGTGGAAGAGGTTAAGACGGTGATTGGGGGATTGAGAAATGGCAAGGCCCAGGGACCTGACAGGTTTGTAGGAGAATTTTATAAGGCCCTAGGAGAACAAGTATCGCCGGTGCTGACGGCTTGGTTTAATGCAATAGTGGGAGGAGAGGCGTTACCTCAGTATGCCAATTTGGCCTACATCAAATTACTACCAAAAAATGCCAAAGACTTAGGTGATCCCTCCAATTACCAACCGATATCGCTTATTAACCAAGACCTAAAAACGCTGTCAAAGATCATGGCTGATCGGTTAGCATGGCTGATCTAGTTTTGCCTAGAATAATAACGCCCCACCAAGTCGGCTTCGTGAAGGGACGGTCCGCCGTAACGAATATTAGGAACGCCATGTTGATTATGGATGTGGTGAGAGGGGGAGAGATAGGGGGTCTTCCAGCCATGGTCACACTAGATGCTGAAAAAGCATTTGACAACATACAGTGACCATGGCTGGAACAGGTACTGGATGGAATAGGTTTGAGAGGTGCAATGTGCACCTTCATTCAGGGTCTCTACTCCAACCCCCAGGCAAGAATATATACACCGGGGTTTCTATCGGCTATTTTCCCTCTGAAGAAAGGGACGCGTCAGGGATGCCCGCTATCGCCTCTGCTATTCAACCTGGCTATAGAATCGCTATCGATAGTTCTAAATGGTGGGGACAGTTTTAAGGTATACCGATAGGGGGTAGGGAGATAAAGTCAGCACTGTTTGCCGACGATATTATCTTATTCATGAAAGATTCAAGAAAAGATCTAGGGAATACGCTATCTTTGATAGAGAAGTTTGGAGATTTTGCAGGTTTTAAAATTAATAAAAAGAAATGCGAAATTCTACTACTTAATGATGAAGGGAAAAAGGAGAGTCGAGCCGACATGTGTGGGATCCCAATAGCGAAAACATCTATCAAATATCTAGGGGTTCATCTGGGCCGCACCGCAGATACAGTATACAACCTAAACTATTCGCCTCTAATATCCAAAATGGAGAAGCAATTGCAGGGCTGGAGTGGTCTACCACTACCTTTGTTAGAAAGAAATCACTTAATTAAAATTATGTGCTTTCCAAGATTGCTATACCCCTTACAGACAATTCCTTTACTGCTTAAACGCAAAGATATTCGTAGATTACATAAAGCATTCTCATCTTTCTTGTGGAAGGGAAAAAAAGTTAGGATTAGTTTGAACGCTCTAATGCAAGCTCCTGAGCGGGGAGGACTAAACACTCCTAATGTCAGAGCATACAATTTAGCTTGCCTCACCAGACACGTAATAGATTGTCTCTCCGATCCCCTAAGCCATTCGGATATTAAACTAGAGGGCGAATTTTGCAGTCCTTGGGCCCTGGCCTCGCTGCTACATTCCCCTATGTCATGTATTAGCCCGAAAATTAGAAACTCCATAATATGTCGCGACACGCTGTTAACTTGGAAAGCGGTATGGAAAAAGATGGGGCTTTTGTGGAAAGTGTCTAAATACTTGGAACCTTGGGCATATCCAAATTTTAAGCTGAGAAAGGAAAATAAACTCTTTAAGGAATGGAAGGAAAAAGGGGTGAGACGGATGAAAGATATCATGCATGTGACAGAAAAGAGATGGATGACTGAGAAGGAAGTGGTGTAATGATTTAATCTCAGTCCCTTTCAAAGTATACAATACTCACAGCTTAAAGGCAGGATTATGAAAGATTTGTGTTCGATTGAGAGGGAGTTATGTAAAAATGTTATAGACAAATTACTAGAGGGTGATCTGTATGCTCTGAATGTATCAATAATCTATGGCACGTTGAGAGAAACTCTATCCCCGACAGGCGAGCAAACAATTTTCAAGGGCTGGGCAAAACAGCTTAATGACCCGGACATAGCTGATAAGATCCTACAAAGATGGGCAACAATGAAAAAAAACGTGATTAATAAGGCATGGAGAGATACCCAATTTAGGATTATTCATAGGGCTATTTATGGGCTCAATGTCCCTATTCGGGGGGAGGGTGGAATCCGACGGAGGCCCTGCCCGAAATGTCAAGAAGATAATACTGACATATTTCACGGGTTATGGAGATGTAAAACAATTCAAATTTTTTGGAAGAGTATTAGGAGTCTGGTTAAGAGGATCTGGGGGGGAAATTGGGCATTAGATCCATACTTCTGGATTTTTCATTACTGAGGAGAAGGGTTTGAAGTGGAGAATATAGGTCAACGGGGACGCCAACACACCCTAATACACAGTATCATGATCTTGGCAAAAAAATGCATTCTACGAAATTGGATATCGGAGAAGGCTCCCTCCGTGAAGGAAGTGGTGTCCAACCTAAAACAGCTGATGCTTTTAGAAAAATTGGAGGCAGAAAGGCATAAGACCAAACTGACCGGGAAATTCTTTGAAAAGTGGAGACAATTCCTAGAAAGGAATTGCTCACAACAAGAAATCGTGGGAGTAGTTCAGCCATTTGCTCATTCCGAGTGGTACTTATTAAACGACATTCAAAGCACTTTGGGGATCTTGAAGGTCTAGTCAGGTGGTTCCGGGACACTTGTAACCATGTAACATGGACAATAGGGCGGACAAAAATTAAAACGAAACAGAGTTGCTTGGTTAGATGAGAGTTTTATTTCAGGTATGGAGGACGTTATACATGACAAAAATTGCTGCATTTTGGGAGGGGAGAAGGGTAGGGGGGATTTTCTATCGTTGAGTATTCATGTAAAGTTTTGATGTGAAATTTTTGTACTCATGCTTTATCCAAATGTTAAAACCTTTAATAAAAATGATTGTTAAAAAAAAACAAAAAAAAACTGCACAATCCTTTGCTGGACTGGTCTACTAATGTGATTAAGTCTTGGAGTCCGAAGTGCTATGATAAATGTTGTACTGGTCGCTTTGCGGCTGTGGAAAAAGGGGAATTACCTGTACCTATTCAAGATTTTTGGAGGGTTTTTTCAGAGGAGGAGTCACAAGTTTTACTTCTTCATAGGGACTATGATTGCGCCATTGAGTTTGTTCCTGGAGCTACTCTTCCCAAGAGTCGCTTGTTTAATCTGACTATCCCTGAAAGAAAGGCCTTGGAGGAATACATACAGACTAGCCTGGCTGCTGGTCACAATAGACCTAAGTCGCCTGTGGCAGTTGGATTTTTCTTTGTTACAAAAAAGGTTGGGGGTTTACGTCCATGTCTGGATTTTCGCGAAATTAATAAGATTACCGTACGCAATTCCTACGCATTGCCGTTAATTCCTGACTTGTTTAACCAGTTAGTGGGGGCCAAGTGGTTCTCCAAAATTGATCTCCGGGGGGCATACAATTTGTTACGAGTGAAGGAGGGTGATGAATGGAAAACTGCTTTTAACACACCAGTAGGTCATTTTCAGAATCTGGTGAAGCCTTTTGGTCTTACCAATGCACCTGCATTTTTTTCAGAACCTTATTAATGACATCCTGAGACCTTTGATTGGTAAGAATGTGGTTGTGTATTTGGATGACATTTTGATTTATTCACTAGATCTAGAGTCCATTGGCAGAGTGTACGTGACGTTTTGCTGTTATTGAGTGATAATTCATTCTTTGCTAAGCTGGAGAAATGTGAGTTCACTGTGCAGAAAATTAGTTTTTTGCATTGTCTCCAGCAAGGGCTTTGAGATGGACCCTGTGAAGGTTCAGGCTGTGCAGGAATGGCCTAGGCCTATTGGTTTGAAATCTATACAGAGATTTTTGGGTTTTGCCATTTATTACAGGAAATTCATTAAGAATTTTTCTGTAATTGTTAAGCCTCTGACCGATCTCACCAGGAAAGGTGCGAATACGGTCCAGTGGACTACTGAGGCCATTGAAGCGTTTAAGTATCTCAAAGAGAGGTTCAGTTCTGCCCCTATCCTTATGCACCCTGATGAGACCAAGCCTTTTTTTGGCCGAGGTCGATGCTTCATCGGTGAGGGTCGGAGCAGTTTTGTCTCAGGAGAACATCCTTGTGCCTTCTTTTCGAAAAAAATTTCGGAAACCAAACTGAATTATGATGTTGGAAATCGGGAGTTGCTGGCTATTAAACTCACGTTTGAACATTAGCGTCATTTTTTGGAAGGCGCTAGATTTCCTATTCAGGTTTTCACAGATCATAAGAATTTGATTTATCTGGATGTTGCCAAGCGCTTCAATGCCCGTCAAGCTAGGTGGGCACTTTTTTTTTCTCGGTTTCATTTTTCTGTTTGCTATATCCCTGGTACTAAGAATGTTAAAGCCGATGCTTTATCTAGCAGCTTCTCTCCTACGGTCAGTGCCGATTAGGAGGAGAGCATTTTGCAGAAAAGAGTTGAGGTGGCGGCTTTGGACTCCATTTTGGAGAATGGGATTCTGAAAGCTCAAGATGATGCTTCATCTAACGCTCCCCATGGGAGGTTGTTCGTGCCTAGAGCCTTTAGGAGAGATTTGTTTGTGGAGTGTCATGAGTCTCGGTTGGCAGGTCTTCCAGGAATTTCGGAGACTAAGAGACTTATCAGTCACAGTTTTTGGTGGCCTGGATGGCAGAAGGAAATCATCAAGTGTGTGCGTCAATGCACTGTGTGTGCTAGGTCAAAGGCTTCACATACTCCTGCTGCGGGGTTGCTTTGCCCTCTGGAGGTTCCTAGTGCGCCTTGGACGCATCTCACAACGGATTTTATTACTGATCTTCCTGTGTCCGAGGGTTTTGCTGTCATCTGGGTGGTCGTGGACCGTTTTAGTAAGATGTGTCATTTGGTTCCATTCAGTAGGTTGCCCTGTGCCAAGACACTCGCTAAGGCGTTTGTTTAGAAGATTATCAAGCTCCATGGCGTTCCCACGGATATTGTTTCTGATAGAGGACCTCAGTTTGTGACTCGCTTTTGGCGTGCTTTTTGTGACAGGTTGGGAGTCCATTTGTCATTTTTGTCTGGGTATCATCCTGAGTCTAATGGACAGACTGAAAGAAAGAACCAGGATGTTGAACAGTTTTTGCGTTGTTTTGTGGCGGACAATCAAGAGGTGTAGTCTGAGTTTCTGCCTCTCGCAGAATTTGCTCTTAACAATCATACATCCTCCTCTGCTGGGTGTTCTCCTTTTTTTTGTTGTACTGGGAGACATCCGTCTTTTGGTTCGTTCTCCAAATTGGGGTTGGCGGTGCCGGAGGAGGAGAATTTTTCCGGTGATTTGGAGAGAGTTTGGACTAATGTACGTTGTAACCTTCAAGAGGCTAACAAAAAGTCCAAGAAGTATTTTGACAGGAAGCGTAAGGAGGTTTTGTTTACTGTGGGTGACATGGTTTGGTTGTCCTCAAAGAACCTGGGGTTGAGGATTCCCTCTAAAAAACTGGGTCCTAAGTTTGTGGGTCCATTTAAAGTGCTTCAGGTTGTTAACCCGTCTGCTATTAAGTTGGATGTCCCTACTTCTTGGAAGATTAATCCTGTGTTTCATGTTTCCTTGTTGAAAAAGGCTGATGTATCAGATAGGGATGCCACTGTCTCAGTTCCTCCTGTGGAGGAACATGGCGAATATGAAATTTCTTTTATCTTGAATTCTAGATGGCATAGAGGGAGATTACAGTATCTTGTCTCCTGCAAGGGTTTCGGTCCCAAAGACAACTCCTGGGTAAGGGCGGATGATGTCTCTGCTCCTTGGCTCGTTAAAGCTTTCCACAGGAGGTTTCTGGATAGGCCTGGAGGATACAGAGGATCCTCATAAAAGAGGGGGTACTGTTCGAACCCTCCTGTTTGTTTTTTCTATCTTGTGTTTTGCGGTCACGTGACCATCTGCCTTTATATTCCAGCTCCGCCCTTTTGGCTGTGCTGGACTTCAGTGTTTGACTGTTTCTTTAGCCAGGTGCTTCTGTGCCTTTCTCTGTCAGTTCGTTTTGTCCTTCTGGGACCTCTAGTACTTTGTCTGTTTGTCTTTTTGTGTTCTGCAACAACTTCTCTGTTTAGGAGGTGTCCCATTTTTGTCCCAGTCCTTAGTTCTTTTAGGGACCCCTACCCTTATGCTATAGGTCTTCGTTCAGACTAGCCGAGAACTAAGGTGGGTCTGTTCGCTAGGAACAGGCAGCCCGCTACATTGTAGGGATTCATCTTAGTTTACTGTAGGGACAGTTTTCCCTTATCTTTCGTTAGTACATGTTGCAGATCATAACAGTGGCCATTTCACAGACAAAACCCAAGGTAAAAAAAAAATAATAACCTTATACCCTATAGTAAGGAAATAGTACATGTAAATTACATATGATACTTGGTTATCAAAATTTTGATAAAAAAAGTATAAAAGCCATCCCACTGCAAGAAGGTGTACCTAATCGGGATGTTCCTATCCAGTCTCTAGTATTAAAACCGTATCTTGTGTCAACCAACTTGTTTGATTTTACATGACTTTTGGATATGGGACGGACCCCCACTCCATCTTAAAACAACCATAACTACCGTAAACCTCGACACTGGAATAAATACACAAAACCCATTATTTTGTTTGTCAAAATGGCCACAGCTTTTATTTAAATCACAGAATTAAAATAATCACAGTAGGAGTCTGGTGAAGTGCTAGTACATTGGGATTCACCAGTACTGTGATATCCCCAGCTGTCTGACATACAGCATCAGGACAGACAGCCATAAAGGGGTGACACGCACTGGCTTGCCATTAAAGCAGAGCCAGTAAACTTTCAGGGCATCAATGACACTATTATCCTCACTCCTGTGCTTAACCTCCGTGTCCGCAGCTGGTTGACGTTACATTTACAACATCATTGAGGCGGGCCACCAAAGCCGAGCCTCTTCACCACCATGAGGTTTTCCATCCTCTATTAGTTAAAGTGAGTCCACCTTAACTTGTCTGCAACTTCCACCTGTCCTCTAAACCGCAAAGCTGTGACAGGTTATAAATTCCAAGCCACATATGACACTTTTAGTCTTTTTATTTTATAAATCAATTTGGTAAACTTACAAAGTAGATGCCCCTGCAAATGGCAAACTTGGCAAACCTACAACTCATAAAGAGTCACCTTACAGCACTCAGGAGAGGAAAAAACCGCTGTGGAGGAAACCACTAGGGAACCATGGCTGAAGGATTGCCCTTCCCTTGGACTTAGAAGGTTAATGTTAATCTTAACTCTTTATAGCCATGATAAAATTGAACATGGTACAAGATATACAGTGGCTAATTAAACAAATACAATAAAGAATTCTTCAATATACAAGTTATGGTTGAATAAAGCCTTGTAGGACAGTGAATATAACAGGGCGGGTGATGTTTCCTCCAGTTCATCAGCTGTGAGAAAGAAAGAAAAGTCAGCAAGTTACCTCCTCTATGTAAGCCCCACCCTCCTCACAGTAAAACAACAAACAATACTGTGATCGTTCCTCTTAAAGCAGAATCACTCTTGCTTAAAGTCTGCACAGCTATACAAACAAAGCTGCAGGCGTTAAAGGTCCACCCCTCCCAAAGTCATGTCCCCCTCTGCTTAGTGCTCCTGGGGTTCTTTATTGTGTACGGCAAGTGCCATAAATGTCCAAAAGATGCGAGTTTCCACTCTGTATTCAGAGCTTACAAAAAAATCAATGGCAACATTTGTGCATTTACAAACATCCTGACAGTGTGACAGGGACCAGACCTTCATCTATTTGACATCTACCTGACGTGCATCCACATGGAAAGTCAATGCATTGCACACACAACCCATTCATTTCAATGAAAAGCTGTGTAATGCTTAATTTCCCTTCCGGTGGAGCTGCAAAGGAATTGAACATTTGCTTCCAAGTTTTAACTCAGACAGATCATTGGCGTCTCAGTAGTAGGATACCCTTTAACTGTATTGATGCACTTGGCAAAAGTTATTTTGTAGAGATCTGTTTGGTTTTCTATGATATGAGTGAGGCAATCAGCGGATTAGGCTGCTTGTAATATTAATACATGCTGCCTAAACAATATTTAAGGCTATACACTTACGCCCCTATTCACCATTTTCATTTTTTTTAAAGGATTGTCCAGATTAGGCACTGTATGCGACTGCAGACTTGTGAATCCTCAAATCACACACATAGTGCATGCTGTCAGGACTCTCTGGTGTCGGCAGTGGGAGAGGATGGTCATGTGACCACAAGTATGTGATGTGCATACTCCTGGTCACATTCCAACTAGACGTGCGCAACCTCACTCAATGAAAGTGAATGGAGTCATATAAAGTGACTCAAACTTGCCAAGCCGCAAAAACCTTTTTAAGTGACTTTTCTTCTTGTCTTATGGTATTCAGTTTTTGAGCCAAATTCATCCTCTATGGCAACCCTAAGTATTCTCAAGTTCCTTACTTGCAGACATATCAATGAAAAATGTCAATGTAAATCTCAATGTTCGCAGGAGAAACCTATATGACCACTCAGTGAAAATATTACCTTTCTCAATGGACATTAGAGACGATATTGAAACAATCAAAACAATACCTAACTAAAAAAGGGCTAAATTACATTCCTGTATCACAGACCTGTGCAAACTGTGGCCCGCAGGCCATATTCGTGCCTTTAACTGTTCTGATGTGACTTGCAGACTGGGACAGCCAAACAGTTTTATGTAGTAGTGTCCCCCACCACACCGCCAAACCCCCCCTTCCCCGCCGTCAGCTCCCTCTTCCATCATTGAGCATCAGCGTCTCAGGTCATAGCAAGCACAATGACGTCATTACATCACGCCAACTATGCCTCAGTACACAGCACTGACCAGAGCTGCAGGGGAAGGGGGTTATGTGAACCGTGTTAGATGAATAGTTTTATTTTTTTTACATCATTATGTATGGTGGAGGGGGCTGTGTGAGGACATTATATTGCAAACGGGGCTGTGTGGGGTCATCATTCTGAGTGGGGGCTGTGTGGGGACATAATACTGTGCAAGAGGGCTTTGTGGGGGACATAATTCTGTGTTAGGATATTATACTATGCAAGAGAGCTTTGTGGGGACATCAGACTGAATGTGGAGCTGTGTGTGGATATACAGTTGTGCTCAAAAGTTTACATACCCCGGCAGAATTTTTCCTTTCTTGACCTTGTTTCAGAGAAAATGAATGATAACAAAAAAAACTTTTTCTCTACTCATGGTTATTGGTTGGGTGAAGCCATTTATTGTCAAACTACTGTGTTTTCTCTTTTTAAATCTTAATGACAACCAAAAACATCCAAATGACCCTGATCAACAGTTCACATACCCTGGTGATTTTGGCCTGATAACATCCACAGAATTTTACACAAATGAGTTTGAATGGCTACTAAAGGTAACATCCTCACCTGTGACCTGTTTGCTTGTAATCAGTGTGTGTGCATAAAATCTAAGTGAGTTTCTGGGATCCAGACAGACTCTTGCATCTTTCATCCAGCCACTGACGTTTCTAGATTGTGAGTCATGGAGAAAGCAAAAGACTGGTCAATGGATCTACGGGAAAAGGTAGTTGAACTGTATAACACAGGAAAGGGATACAAAAAAATATCCAAGGAATTGATAATGCCAGTCAGCAGCGTTCAAACTGCGATTAACAAATGGAAAATCAGGGGCTGTGTAAAAACCAAACCACGGTCAGGTAGACCAACAAAAATTTCGGCCACTGCTGCCAGGAAAATTGTTCGGGATGCAAAGAAAAACCCACAAACAACATCAGCTGAAATTCAGGACTCTTTTACAACTAGCGGTGTGGCTGTTTCAAGATGCACAATAAGGAGGCACATGAAGAAAAATGGGCTGCATGGTCGAGTAGCCAGAAGAAAGCCATTACTGCGCAAATGCCACAAAGTATCTCACCTACAATACGCCAAACAGGACAGAGACAAGCCTCAAAACTTCTGGTACAAGATAATTTGGAGTGATGAGACCAAAATTGAACTTTATGGCCACAACCATAAACGTTACATTTGGAGAGAGGTCAGCGAGGCCTATGATGAAAGGAACACCATTCCTACATTAAAGCACGGAGGTGGATCGCTTATGTTTTGGGGATGTGTGAATTACAAAGGCATGGGAAACTTGGTAAAATTTGAAGGAAAGATGAATGCAGCACGTTATCAGCAAATACTGGACGCAAATATGCACTCATCAGCCCGGAAGCTGCGCATGGGATGTACTTGGACGTTCCAACATGACAACGATCCAAAACACAAGGCCAAGTCGACCTGTCATTGGCTACAGCAAGAACCTCATCCACAACTAACACAAAAGAATTCAAGCTGTCATTGATGTTAGAGGGGGCAATACACGGTATTAGGAAATGGGGTATGTGAACTTTTGATCAGGGTCATTTGGATATTTTTGGTTGTCATTAAGATTTAAAAAGAGAAAACACAGTAGTTTGCCAATAAATGGCTTCACCAAACCAATAACCATGAGTGTTTTTTGTTATCATTCATATTCTCTGAAACAAGGCCAAGAAAGGAAATATTCTGCTGGAGTATGTAAACAGCACAACCTGTAATATTTTGTAAGGAAGCTGTGTGGGGACATCATACTGAATGGGGGCTGTGTGGGGTCATAATGGTGTGCAAGGGGGCTTTGTATGGACAATATACTATAAAAGGGGGCTGTGTGGGATATAATTCTTAATGGGTTCTATGGGGACATAATATTGTGTAGTGAGGCTTTGTGGGGATGTCATACTGTGTAGGGGTGTTGTGTGGGGGACATCATATTGTGTTGGGAGCAGTTGATACAATGATACAATGGCTGAATAAGAGGATCAATTTGATTTACTGAAGAAACAAGGAGCGAGTGATCTAGCGTGGAAGACAATATTTTACCTGGAATATTGTCTTCACGCTGGATCACCCCCTCTTTCTTCATGACATTGCTGTCACTCTGACTTGATCCGTGTGAGCTTCATGCAGCTCCGGACATACAACGCGCAGTTTGGTGAGCTGACTTTTCTTTTTTCTCTCAATATGATTTACTGCTTTATATAAACTTTAAGCAGTAAATTATGTGGTTTAGATTAGCTGCTACAGGTAGGAGTACATGTTACAATAAGCCCTATCGTAACATGTATTAGCAGCAATAACTAGTTAGCAGACTTAATTCTGCTCAATATTAACTGCTAAAAATTAATATAAAACAATAATAATAAGCAGAATTAAGTTCGGCCAGTTGGTTCGGCCATCTACAACAGTAAAAGTATCTCATGTGGCACTTTGTGAAAATTAAGTGCCCTTCTCTGCTGTATCATAATAAAGTAGCACGTTACTATGTATGATTGTTTCAGGACTTCCCCATAGGCAATGTGTCCTGGGTACAATACAGACTCCACCTATCATTTCCTAACGCCAGTAACTGTGCTTGTTTCATGGTATAATACCAGTTTGTCACATTTTAACTTTATGATTTCTTATTTTTACACTTTTAATGTCTCGCCTTTTTTTTCTTTATTTGAATTTGACTCACGACCACCAAAGTAAATGTGGTTCGCATTGTGGCATTTTATGTCTAAGCAGATGTTTAGTCATTGGCTGTGGGCTGTGTACTTTCTACTGTTTGCTGTAAAGGGGAAGGAAATTTTCCATATTTCTTCTTAAATTGTGCTATAATAGTTTGATATTTCATACTTAATTTCTCATGCAAATGTGTTAATATAAATGATTCCGGCTTTCATATGGCTGTGTGTGGTCCTTCTACAAACAAACACTGACAGTACTGACAGGGTTAGATTAAGAGTAGCCAGGGCCCCGGGCAGTTTAGAAGGTGTGGGCCCCCCCGAGGTACCTGATGAATTACGTGACATGTCAAATGATCCCCTTTGATAGTCACATGACCTATCACATGATCTAACACACAGATGCTTTGGTCACATGATCGAAGTTTTTTTCCATTATGTACACAACCCTATACATAACATAGCGCTGTATATAGTAGAGCAGCGGTGGGAGATTAATTTCCTTGAGGGGCCACATGAGAGACCGTGACTGTTATGGAAGCCAAAGCAATAGGCTAAGGTTAATTCTGCTCAATATTAATAATATGAACAAAATTATAAAAGAAAATATATTAATTGTATGACTTAATATTGAGCAGAATTAAGTATGCTGACATCCCCCCTATATACAGTATGAGCCCCCGCATAGCTCCCTAGATACAGTATGAGCCCCACATAGCTCCCTATATACAGTATGAGCAACCACATAGCTCCCTATATACAATATGAGCCCGCACATAGCCTCCTATATATAGTATGAGCCCCCACATAGCTCCCTATATACAGTATGAGCCCTCACATAGCTTCCTATATACTGTATGAGCTCTACATAGCTCCCTATATACTGTATGAGCCCTCACATAGCTCCCTATATACAATATGAACCCGTACATAGCTCCCTTCTCTGATCGTTTGTCGGTTCCACAGCCAGCTCAGAGAATGGTCAAATGCAAAATGCAGCTGCCTGGGAGACACCTCTGACCACCGCATGAGGTGACCCGAAGGCACCCCCCTGACGGCTGTACCCAGGTCACATGTCCCCCCCTGATTCCCCTAGGTACAGCCCTGTACAGTTTATATGACAATACATGACTGGTATCTATAGTATAATCAGGGATGTGTCCCTCTGTCAGAAGCCTATTGCAAGCGCAATACCTGCACAGTCTGGCCGCAGACAGAAATACACATCCACATCCCAAACAGGGATGAGGAGTGTGGCGCCGGAGATCACGGTATGCAAAGGCACCATAAACACACTTGTTCGGTCCTGTCATCTCTGGAGAGGCCGGAGGAGCATTGACCAGGATGGGGGAGCATATACCAGGAGGTATATGGGGCAGGGGCGCCACATCCCCCCCCCCTGTTAAACACAGCACGTCCGCGGTCTGAAACAGAGTACAAAGCAAGAATTTAAGACATGCAAAATTTTAAAATGCTTTTAACAGATAAAGAACAGTAAATAAATAACTTTTCTTCCCTTTATGGCAGGCACTTTTTCTTAAATGTTACATATAACTACCGAGTATATAAAACAATATAAGATCACTTTAAATAACACTTTGTCAAACAAGTTCAGAAGGCTCCAGTGAGATCCCTTCCAGGGTGTCAATCTCACTGTTTCAAATGCAATATGGGGGACATGTTCTAAAACCCCCAACGTTGGCCCTGGGCGTGGCTGCAGGGCATAGCTGATCCACTCGTTGGACCACGTGTTCGGCCACGCCAAATGGGTTTTTGTTCAATGGCCTATAAAACCAACAAGAAGCACATTAAGCAGTGCCAACTTTGTACAGTAGAAGTTCTGACTGTTCAACGTCCACAACCACAGCGTCTTTTGTTTACCGGGTACTACACAGTTATTAGCTTATACATTTCTATATAAACACCCAACCGGGTAACTATTTACATTCTCTTCCTATGCGGTTCCGAAGTTCAGTTCTTATTGCCCCTTCTGGGGTGCCTTTTTCCAGGGTAGCACGTAGTCTTCCCTGTCGTTAACTGGCGCTTCCTGATTATTTGCTGCAGGCAGGGCTGAAGCTGCCGCTTGCCGTCGGCAGGGGTCAGCGGCACCAGATTTCAGGGGCATGTCCTCCGTACTCGCCTTCCGCACATTGAGTGCGTATCACTCCCTCTCTCCTCTATGCCGGGTGTAGGTGACTCGATCACCAGGGTACAAGTCACGATCAGGGTTTCCTTGTTGAAGGTGGGATTCCACGTCCCTCCTGGTAACAAAGAGATCCTGGGCAGCATTGGGCCCTCTGTTGAAATCCCAGCCCTTTCATAGGTTAAAGTTTACTACGGTGCCCAGCATTCTCACACCCCATTCGGCAGATGCAGCCTTCCAGGCCTTGGCTTTGGCCTTCATATTCCTCCCTTCCAAAGACTGCCACCTGGTCTGCCGCTTCTTCTCCTCCGCTTCCAGAGTTCGAATTTGCTGCCGGCAGAACTCTTCCTGTTTCAGGGTTTTCTCTGATGTCTCCTTTACTTGGGCCTCCCCAGGGAAACCCATTAGATCGCAATCTGGATTCTCCTATCTGTACTCCACCCTTCCTGTACAGACGACCCGGGGCTTAGGCGCAGGTATCAATGGGGCACCTAACTGATCCTCCACTCGTGTGGACCAGTCCCACGTGGCGCTTTTGTACAACCAGCCGGGTGCAGGGGCTGCTTGTGACCCTAGGGGCTCAACTAGGGTCTCTTCAGCTACCGGGGCATGGACGTTGCCTGCCTCTCCGGTGCTGCACATCTTCTTCTCCTTAGTCCCCTCCGGGGCTGGGGCAGTTTCTGCAGGCCACGACAGCGACCACTGCCAGGTGATTTTTTTCTAGCAGCGCGTCCTTCCATTTCTCCACTGCCGCCTTCTGGACCTGCTCCATTTGCTGGCCCAGCTCCGGCATCTCAGTCTGCAGGAACCCTGAATTCACCGGGGATAGCCGTTTCAGGACTCCTTCAGGTTACTAGGGGAGTCTTATGCTTTCACGCCATGGACTGGAGATCAGTTGCCGTTTCCCGCCATTACATGCACTGGGTTAGCTGTGACTCCTCCGTAGCCGCCCGTGTATCTGCCCTTCTTCCAGGGCTTCTTCCTCCCTCTCCCCTTTTGTGGGCGGATCGTTCTCATTTTGCTGTCGGCCACACCAGGAGGCGGGTCCCCCTGGCCGATGGACAAGTCTATTGATACGGTCGTCATTGCAACGAGCGGGCATGGCTCTTCGCGCCATTTTCTAGCCCCGCCCATGATGGGAGGTTGCTTATCTTCCTTGGACATACGCATTGCGCCTGATCTTTCTGGGCGGGCGCCACTACTCAGTCTCAAACACAGTCTCTGGGCGCACGAGACCCGGTGTAACGGGTCGGTACATCCTGTTCGTGACGCCAAGTTGACGCGCCCCCTGGGGCCGTGGGGTACTCGGTAGCTGGGCTGGTCAGTACTATTGGGGTAGTTACGGCGGCAGTGACCTGGTCCGTAGCCCAGGGTAGTCAATAAGAAGAGGAAAAGGAGGGGAATAAAGTTTTGGGGATAAAGTTTTGTGACGCCACCCGTGGTATGCGGCTATAGGTGGCCGCCGCTGCAGTTCAGATTCACTGGGGCTGTTGGTGACGCAGCATAGATAGTTCAGCTCTCCACGGGTAGAGCTAGGCCCCAGGGCAGTTAAATAGGAGAATTTAGATGTTGGTGTTGTAGTGCAAGGCAGGTGACGCAGCAATTAAGTTAAGGACACAGCGGGGTGCAGTCTTCAAGTGTTTATTCACAGTTTTTACGGTGTTCCAGATTACAACGGCTAGCCAGGTTATAACAGCCCACTGAGACCTGTGTCCTCCGAGGAAGTGATCCAGCCAACTCTCGGATAACTTGGGTGCACTTGATCGGGACCCCTTCTTGTGTACCTTCCCAGGTCATTTTCTGCGCTGGCTCTCGCCCTCCTGCGATGCACCTCACACACAGTGTCCCAAGACAGTGGCCCTGGGCCTTGTCGGTCAACGTCCTATCTGTCCCCTTCGGTCCTAATTGGCCACCTTTTCAGCGAATGTGTAAGGTTTTTGCTTTGGCACTTAAAGATACCACAACCTCCAGTATGCTAGCTGAGTCTTGTAGTCCTCCACTAGTCTGGGGCCGGCCTCCTACTGCGACCTGATCCCTTCACGGTCAGCGTGAACTCAGGTGCATGGGTGGACTCCGCATTTCCCGTGCCTCTAAGATCCTTTCTTTGTCTTTGGAGCCTTTCTCACTGCTCCGGTCTTCTCTCTTCACTCCCTGTGACAGACTCCTGTCACCGACTGCTCTGACTGACTAAATCTCTTTCTTCCACGGTCCTCTCTCACTGCGCTCTTGCTCCTAGGACCCCCTTCTCAATCTTTCTACCCTTCCTTTTATACTCTGTCATGTGACCCACGTCACTAACTGTCACTCTATGTGGTCCCCTCTACCTTCAGTCCTTCCTTCAGTGCTCCCCTAAACTACTTCCTCCACCCACCTCCTCTACTTAGTTCCATCCTCCAGACAGGGACCGGGTCTTTGCTCTCCCTCAGGAGCAATCTTGCCCTTTCCTAATGGAGTGGTGTAGTGTTGGATGTGAGTGTGTGGGTCCTGGGTAGTGCTCCCTCCTTACCTGAGAGTGGGGTACCACACCTCTGGCTGAGATGCAGTACCTCTGTGGCGACTGAACCACAGGGGCACCACATATACCTGCTCATCTTTCCCCAAGTGGAAACCTTGAATAAACTGGAACTCCAAAGGTCAGCACAATCTCACTTCTTGCTTACTATGTCATAATGTCTTCCAATCTGTCCCTTGTCTCTGTGAAATCTCATCCGTTACCTCCTCCCCTCATAATTAACCCTCCCTTCCTCTGTCCCTTTTCTTTGGTTTTACAGAAGGTGAGCCCCTCACCCACCTTGTTTTTGCTAGATGTCTAATTGGATGTTCCTCCTGTATTACATTTTATTATGTTTTTGATCCTCATTGCTTAGATATTTTTTCCTGAAATAAGTTCTTTTATTTTTCCAGTGATTCTATAATTGTTTAAAAAAAAAAAAGTGTAAGAGTATGGCAGCAGAAGATACACCCCCTGAAGATATGATGACTGTGATGAGTTATATTACTCTAGGGTTGAGCGAGTAAGTTCTGTCCGAGTTTGCTCGGGAAGTGCTCCGAGTATTTACAGCTGCTCGGTGATATGTTTGAATCGCTCCCGTGTGCATGATTTGCAACTGTTTGACAGCTTTATTACATGTGAGGAATGTGTAAGAAATAGACATTCCTCACATGTAATAAAGCTGTCAAACAGTTGCAAATCATGCACACGGGAGCGATTCAAACATATCACTGAGCAGCTGTAAATACTCGGAGCTCGGCCCGAGCATACTCGGCGAAAGGGCTAATGGAACACTCGCTCAACACTAATTACTACCTTTTTTTATATACAGTACAGACCAAAAGTTTGGACACACTTTCTCATTTAAAGATTTTTCTGTATTTTCATGACTATGAAAATTGTACATTCACACTGAAGGCATCAAAACTATGAATTAACACATGTGGAATTATATAGTTAACAAAAAAATGTGAAACAACTAAAAATATGTCTTATATTCTAGGTTCTTCAAAGTAGCCACCTTTTGCTTTGATGACTGCTTTGCACACTCTTGGCATTCTCTTCATGAGCTTCAAGAGGTAGTCACCGGAAATGGTCTTCCAACAATCTTGACGGAGTTCCCAGAGATACTTAGCACTTGTTGGCCCTTTTGCCTTCACTCTGTGGTCCAGCTCACCCCAAACCATCTCGATTGGGTTCAGGTCTGGTGACTGTGGAGGCCAGGTCATCTGGCGTAGCACCCCATCACTCTCCTCCTTGGTCAAATAGCCCTTACACAGCCTGGAGGTGTGTTTGGGGTCATAGTCCTGTTGAAAAATAAATGATGGTCCAACTAAACGCAAACCGGATGGAATAGCATGCCGCTGCAAGATGCTGTGATAGCCAAGCTGGTTCAGTATGCCTTCAATTTTGAATAAATCCCCAAGAGTGTCACCAGCAAAGCACCCCTACACCATCACACCTCCTCCTCCATGCTTCACGGTGGGAACCAGGCATGTAGAGTCCATCCGTTCACCTTTTCTGCATCACACAAAGACACGGTGGTTGGAACCAAAGATCTAAAATTTGAACTCATCAGACCAAAGCACAGATTTCCACTGGTCTAATGTCCATTCCTTGTGTTCTTTAGCCCAAACAAGTCTCTTCTGCTTGTTGCCTGTCCTTAGCAGTGGTTTCCTAGCAGCTAATTTACCATCAAGGCCTGCTGCACAAAGTCTCCTCTTAACAGTTGTTGAAGAGATGTGTCTGCTGCTAGAACTCTGTGTGGCATTGACCTGGTCTCTAATCTGAGCTGCTGTTAACCTGCGATTTCTGAGGCTGGTGACTCGGATAAACTTATCCTCAGAAGCAGAGGTGACTCTTGGTCTTCCTTTCCTGGGGGCGGTCCTCGTGTGAGCCAGTTTCTTTGTAGCGCTTGATGGTTTTTGCAACTGCACTTGAGGACACTTTCAAAGTTTTCCCAATTTTTTGGACTGACTGACCTTCATTTCTTAATGATGGCCACTCGTTTTTCTTTACTTAGAATTTGTATTATGGCAAGAAAAAAGCAGCTAACAGTCTATTCAGTAGGACTATCAGCTGTGTATCCACCAGACTTCTGCACAACACAACTGATGGTCCCAACCCCATTTGTAAGGCAAGAAATCCCACTTATTAGACCTGACAGGGCACACCTGTGAAGTGAAAACCATTTCCGGTGACTACCTCTTGAAGTTCATCAAGAGAATGCCAAGAGTGTGCAAAGCAGTCATCAAAGCAAAAGGTGGCTACTTTGAAGAACCTAGAATATAAGACATATTTTCAGTTGTTTCATACTTTTTTGTTAAGTATATAATTTCACATGTGTTAATTCATAGTTTTGATGCCTTCAGTGTGAATGTACAATTTTCATAGTCATGAAAATACAGAAAAATCTTTAAATGAGGTGTGTCCAAACTTTTGGTCTGTACTGTATATGTGATGTTTCACACAATTATTTAACCCCTTGAGGACTGAACAATATTTAGTTTTAATTTTTCCCTCCCCTTCTTCCAAGAGCCGTAACTTTTTTATTTCCCACTGATATAGCCATATGAGGGCTTGTTTTTTTTTTTATATTTTTTTTTATTGTGGTACTAGTTGTACTTTTGAATGATGCTATCCATTTTATCATACGGTTCACTGGAAAATGGAGAAAAAAAATTCCAAGTAAAGTGAATTTGAAGAAAAAACTCAATTCCTCAATTGTTTTTTGGGTTTTATCTTTTTGACATTCATTCTGCAGTAAAAATGATCTGGGAACATAATTGTCCATGTTAGTATGATTACCACAATATCAAACTTGCACTTTTTTATTTTTATTTAAGTAACGAACACAAATTCAGAGATTCGGAAAAAAAAAATTTGCATTTCTTCATTGTTAACTGTGGAAAATGGGGTTGATATTAATTTTTATACCTTTTTATTTATTTTTTATAATTAAAAAAATGTTTTTCTTATTAGGGGACTTGAACTCATACACAAACTTGTTTTTTTCTGACTGAATTTGGGAACTGCAACGTTTTTGAAATCTGCAGCATGACAATTTTTTTTTTAGTTTTCTGCAGCGTTTTTTTTTCCCCACACATTGAAAGCAATGAGAAAAATAGAATTACTTCTTACTGGTAATTCGGTTTCTAGAAGCCTTCCACGACAGCATTGGAGAATGTTATCCACGCCCTTTCGGGGGACAGGAACACAGAGAGGTTAAAAGCCCCTCCCCACCATCAATCCCCAGTGTTTACCAAGATCACCTGGAAAAATGGTTACCTGACAGTTATATGGAATCCATAGGGAGGGAAATTTGTGCTGTCATGGAAAGCTTCTAGAAACGGAATTACCGGTAAGGACTAATTCTATTTTCTCAATACGCCTTCCACGACAGCATTGGAGGAATACCAACGATATTTTATTAGGGAGGGACAATAGCTTGTAGGACTTTCCTACCAAAGGATAAATCCCTAATGAACGATAAGTCTAATCTATAATGTTTAGAAAATGTGTGAAGGGAAGACCATGTAGTTGCCCTGCAAATCTGCTCCGTAGAAGCGCCCGCTCTTTTGGCCCAAGAAGTTGATGTAGATCTGGTAGAGTGAGCTTTTAAGGCGATCGGTGGATCCGACTGTTGGTTTATGTAGACTTCCTCGATTGCCTTTTTAATCCAGTTTGCTATAGTGGATTTAGCTGCCTTCCTTCCTCTGTTATGCCCTGTGTGTTGTATGAATAGATTTTCATCCAATCTCCAAGACTCAGTCTGTTGACGATAATAAAGAACAACTCTGCGGACAGCTAAGAGATGGAACGCTGCTTCCTTTGAATTAGAAGGCTTCTGGCAGAAGGAGGGAAGACTGACTTCCTGGGAACGATGGAAATCCGTAGCAACCTTTGGGAGAAAGGAAGGGTTCAAACGAAGCGTAATTCTATCCTCAGTCACAGTCATGTAAGGTTCTCTGATGGAGAGAGCCTGCAGTTCTCCTACTCTCTGTGCTGAAGTGATGGCTACTAAAAAGGCAGTCTTATGAGAGAGAATCTGTATTGTGCTGGAGGATAGAGGCTCGAAGGGAGAGAGGGTTAGACCCCAGATCACCACATTAAGATCCCAGGATGGGACATGAGACCGAATTTTTGAGTGAAGTCTGAGTGCCGAAGTTATGAATCTTTTGATCCATCTGTGAGAGGCCAAATCTTGGTCGAATATGTAACTTAGGGCTGAAATCTGCACCTTGATAGTACTAGGTTTGAGACCCAACTCCAATCCATTCTGTAAAAAAATCAAGGATCCGAGCAATGTTGGGGTGTGAGGTGTCAGGAAGATCCGGGGCATACCATGATAGGAATTTTTTCCATATTTTGCCATATATAGCATTGGTTACTGGTTTCCTACTTTGTTTAAGAGTTCTTATAACTTCTTCAGAGAGACCTTTGGATTTTAAGATCTCGGCTTCAGTAACGAGGCTGCAAGGTTTAGCCACTGAGGATTTGTGTAAAATAGGGGACCTTGTGAGAGAAGGTTATTGACCGGTGGAAGTATCACGGGACCGTCCAGGCAAAAGTTCTGTGATGGCGCCGAACCAAGGCCTTTTGGGCCACAGAGGGGCCACTAGAATTGTTGCCACTCTCTCTAACCTGACTTTCTGGATAGTTCTTGCTATCAGTGGAATTGGAGGAAACGCATAGAACAGTTTGAAATACCAGGGATGGGCTAATGCGTCCAAATTCATGGCATTGTCTCTTCTGTCCAATGAAAAGAAGAGGGGAAGTTTTGCGTTTAGACGACTGGCAAAGAGATCTACTTCGGGGAGACCCCATTTTGCTACCAGTGACTGGAATATTTGAGGATTCAAGCTCCATTCTCGTGGCTAAATGTCTTCCCTGCTTAGAAAGTCTGCTTGAATGTTGTTTGAGCCTTTCAGGTGAATTGCCGAAATTGACAGGAGATGTTGTTCTGCCCAGGAAAATATTCGACCTGCAATTTGTTTCAGGCTGTCTACCCTCGTACCTCCTTGATGACGAAGGAAGGCGACTGTAGTCACATTGTCTGAGAGTATCTTGATGTGAGTACCCTGGATTAGGTTGACTGCTGCCCTGAGCGTTTTTTCTACTGCCTTCAGCTCCCTGAAGTTGTAGGATCTGGCACCAATCTCGGGACCCCATCTGCCTTGAAAAGGAGTCTGGGCCACCATGGCTCTCCATCCTCGTATACTGGGTAGTCACTGTGATTAGAGGGTCCTGGGTCCAAGAAATTCCCCCTCCGAAGATTTTTGGTGCTTAACCATCAAGAAAGGGAAGCTTTTACCCGGCCAGGTGTCCTGGTCCGTTTGTTTAGTGAGTCCCTTTGTCTGTCCCATGATTTTAGGATATGATCCTGGAGGGACCTTGAGTGGGCCTGAGCCCATGATACTGACTGGATACAGGTCGTCATCGACCCCAATACAGACATTGCCGTTCTCAATGTTGGATTCTTCTGGTGTCTGAAAATTGAGATCTTGGTTCTGAGAGCTGTTTGATGCTCCAATGGAAGAAAGGACATTTGTCTGTTGGAGTCCAGTAAGACACCAAGGAATTTCCTTCTCAACGAAGGAAGGAGTTCCGACTTTTCCAGGTTCGGAACCCAACCTAATGAGTGAAGAGTTTTTAAGATTATAGAGCCATGAAGATTGAGAATCCCCACCGAAGGGGCGACGATCAGCATGTCGTCCAGGTATGGAATTATGCAGACACCTTGTTTTCGGATGAGTGCAATGACTTCCGCTATAATCTTCGCAAATACCCGAGGTGCTGAATAGATGCCGAAGGGCAGTATGTTGTACTGGTAGTGTTCTGTTATGTTGTCCCTGGAAATCTCAAAGTGCAGGAACTTCCTGTGGGTTGGATGAATCGAAACGCGGAAGTATGTGTGGCGCCCCTGAGGGTTCAGTCGCCACAGAGGTACTGCACCTCACCCAGAAGTGTGGTATCTCACTCTCAGGTAAAGAGGGAGTACAGCCCGGGACCCTAACACCTGCATCCAACACATTCCACTTCAGTGGGGGCAGGGCGAGATTGCTCCTAAGGGAGAGCACAGTCCCTGGTCCCTAGCTGAAGGGTGGAACTATGTAGAGGGTGTGGGTGGAGGAAGTAGCTTAGGGGAGCACTTGTGAAGGAAAGTATAAATAGAGAAGCCATCTTGTTTAGTGAGTTCAGTCAGAGGAGGAGAGTGTGAGGAGTAGGAGCTCTGTTCAGGAGGAGGGCCTGGGGAGAGGCCCAAGGCTGAAGGAGAAGGAGAGAGGAGCAGGAAGGGCTCCAGGAACGAGGAAGGGACCCCAGGGGGAAGGGGAATGCTGGAGGCCACCCATACACCCGAATCCACCAGGAGGTGGAGGGGTCAGGCCGCACAAAGGGGACCGGTCCCTCAACTAGCAGAGGACTGTGTCTCAACTAGAAACCGGAGGCTGCAGTATTTCAAGTCCGGCAGCCAACAGTCCATATCAGTCTCACCAAGAAGGTGGCCATAGAGGACCAAGGGGACAGAGAAGACGTCGCCCGGCAAGGTCCGCGGTCACTGGATTGGGACACTAGATGTGAGGTGCAGGGAGACGGCCAGAGAGAGAGAACACACGGAAGGGGGTCCCGCTAAGTACTCCGGAGATATCTGAGGGTTGACTGAACCCCTCCCTGAGTAAGCGCAACACGACGAGGGAAGTTACACTGGTACCTGTAACTTAGACTGCAACAACCATGAGTAAAGACCCTAAAGACTGCACCTCACTGTCTCTGTGATTATTATCTGTGCCATCACCCCTGCACTACAACGCCCAGCATCACCTATAACATTTACAACATCTCTACACTGCCCCGGAGCTAAGTTCTGCCTGTGGAGAGCAGAACCAACTCTGCTGCGCCATCATCAGCTCCAGAGGATCTGCATCGCAGTGGCGACTCCATATAGCCGCATACCACAGGTGGCGTCACGAACTATGTATATAAGAACTTTAATCCCCTGTAAATAATTCCCCTTTGCATTGACCGCCCTGGGTCACGGACCGGGTCGCCGCCACTGTGACATCTCCCTTAGCAACGACCGGCCCGGCACCGATTACCCCACGGCCCAGGGGGCGTGTCATCTTTGGCGTCACGAACAGAATATGAACCCACCCGTTATCACCGGGTATTGTGCGCCTAGAGACTGTGTTCTATACTGAATGTGGCACCCGCCCCAGAAGAACGGGCGCCATTATGTGAGCCAAAAGACAACAAGAAACCGCCTCCCATCGTGGGCCGGGTTCCCAAGTGGCGCCAAAAGTGAGGCCCGCCCCGAGCAACAGTTACCATGTATGTGGATGTGTCCATCAAGCTGGGGGGGCCGCCCCAAGGTGTGGCCGACAGCAAGTTGCCATGGAACCGTCCCCGAAAGGGGAGAAGAGAAAAGAAACCTGGGAGACAGGGTGGAGTCTCCAGGAGTCCAGACAGACCGCACCCTGCGGGCAAGATGGAGAGTCAGGAGCCAGCTCCCATCCGTGGCCTGCAGCAAGCGGCAATGCCTCTCACCTTGGAGGAGGCCATGGCGGAGCTATCCCTGGAGGATACCGAATTCCTCCAGGCTGAAATCCAGGAGCTAGGCTGGAGAATGGAGAAGGCCCAGCAGGACGCCATTGCCTGCTGGAAAAAGGAGCTGCTGGAGAAGCTGATGATCCGGCAGCAGCCAGCGCTGCCATGGGAGCAGGTAAGGAGAGACTCCCTGTCCCGGACTGCAACAAGAGTGAGTAAAGACCCCGAAGACTGCACCTCACTGTCTCTGTGATTATTATCTGCGCCATCACCCCTGCATTACAACGCCCAGCATTACCTATAACATCTACAACATCTCTACACTGCCCTGGAGCTAAGCTCTGCCTGTGGAGAGCTGAACCAACTCTGCTGCGGCATCATCAGCTCCAGAGGATCTTCACCGCAGTGGCGGCTCCATATAGCTGCATACCACAGGTGGCGTCACGAACTATGTATACAAGAACTTTAATCCCCTGTAAATAATTCCCCTTTGGATTGACCGCCCTGGGTCACAGACCGGGTCGCCGCCACTGTGACATCTCCCCTAGCAACGACCGGCCCGACACCGAGTACCCCACGGCCCAGAGGGCGTGTTGTATGCATCTTTTAGGTCTATGGTTGCCATGACATAATCCTTCCCTATTAAGGGAATAGTTGACCTTATGGACTCCATCTTGAATCGCCTGTAATTGATGTGATGGTTTAGGGATTTTAGGCTGATTATTATGCGTGGGGTCCCTGATGGTTTCCGTATTTTGAAAATTTTTGAGTAGTGAACTGTACCCTCCTAGCCAGGGGGGCCCGGAGACACCACTCCGGACTTCAGCAGGTTTTGTAAACCGACTGATAGCAGTTCTCAAGCCCCCCCCGAGAGGGAAGGGACGTGACCCTCAGGACCCAAGGGGGGGCGACTCTCGAATTCCAATAGAAGACCCCCCTTGATAGTATTTAGGATCCACTGGCAGGAAGAAATTGCCTGCCACTGGGGAAGGAAATCCGAGAGATGCCCCCCTACATGGCCCAAGTCATTGCTTGTCCTGCTGCTGGTGTTGTTGCTGTGGAACAAGGATGTTACGACCCCTGCCACCCTTAGGATAGCTCCAGCGCCCAGACTTTCTCTTTCCCCTATATTGCGAGGGGTGACTCTGGGAAGGTCGAAAGGGACGTTTTTAGTTTGTTTCTGTTCAGGAAGGGTTTTCTTACTGTCCGAGGTCTTCTCCAGGATATCATCCAGTGTTGGCCCAAATACATATTTCCCTTGAAATGGAATGGGACAGAGTTTAATCTTAGAGGTGACATCCCCCACTCCATGTTTTGAGCTACAGTGCATGGCGAGCAGTATTGAAAAGGACAGCTGCTCTAGCCGCGATCCGGACTGACTCAGCCGAGGCGTCCGCTAAGAAGCCCATGGCTTTTTGAAGGAGAGGGATGGAGTCTAGCAGGTCTGCCCTGGATGTGCCCTGAGACAGATGTTCCTCTAGTTGGGTCCGCCACTTGAAAAGGGATCTGGCCACACAAGTCGATGAAATATTTGCTTTGAGAGTGTCAGAAGAGGTTTCCCATGATTTTTTAAGGACACTTTCCATTTTTCGGTCTAATGGAGCCTTCAATTGGGATGAATCCTCAAAGGGAAGTGAGGTTTTTCTCACTACCCTTGCCACCTGGATGTCCACCTTAGGGACGTCCCAATCAAATTCTTCACCTTCCAACGGAAATCTATGCTTTAATTCCGAAGGGGCGGTGAGACGATTTTCAGGGGATTCCCATTCCTGTCGGATGAGATCTCTAATGACCTCATGAACAGGAAACCCAATCTTCTTTTTTGATCTAAGGCCCCTAAACATTTCATCTTGAACGGAACAGGGGACCTCGACTTCCTCCAGCCCCATAGTGCCTCTAACTGCGTCCAGTAATTCTTCTAAGTTGTCCGAGGAAAAATAGTATCTTCCGGTTTCAACTTTTTTGGCAGGCCCTAAGGATGCCATTTCATCCAAATCATCAGAGGCAGAGCTACTAACGTCAATAGAGACTACATCTGAGTCTAACTCTTGGATCTTCCTCTTCTTAGGGGGGGGCTGGAGGAGGAGTAGACAGGCAGTGCAGCAAAAGAAGCTTGGACCTCCTGTCTAACTACCTGGACCACCTGTTTAACAAGAGATCAAAGCTCCTCAATTAGAGAGGGATTTTCTTCTTTAATTATTTTATCTGTACAGGGCCGGCACAACTTCTTCTTATAGGATGAGGACAATATTTTAGCACAGATGCCACATCTACAGGGCTGGTCTTTATCCTTCTTAGAAGCGGGGGCCTTGTCTTCCTAAGAAAGGGGAAGAGAAGGGGACCCATGTAACTAGAAGGAGGGGAGATCTTGTGTCATCTAAAGGAGAGGCTAAGATCATCCCTTAGTGACCACCAAGGTACTACTCACTGTAGCCGAGAGCGTGTTGGGCTCTGCAGATGCAGGGATACTGGATCTGTCACCCTCCATGGTGGAGATAGCCTTACCTTTGGTGTCTTCAGGCAGGTTTTTATAGAAAAAAAACGTGCCTCCCAGCAAGGAACCTCAGTCCCCTCCCCCTTCCAGTCACTTTGAGGGCTAATCCGTTTCGATATGGGCCTTGCTGGCCCTGGGATCCGCTCAAACCTCAGCGTCCTGGCGTGGAGCACACAGGCCGGAAGCAAGACCTGCGGTGACGTCACCCTGGTGCGCGTGTGCCCAGACTGCACCTGTCAGCTCTGGGAGAGCCCATACTGTGCATCCCAGCGAGGAATGCACAGGCCGGAAGAGACAGGACGCGCGCTGACGTCACTTCTGGTGGGCGCGCTCCCAGAATGCCGGAAGAAGGAGGAGATGCCGGGGAGCTGAAGCAGGCCCCCGGCATGAAACCCACCCGGCTTGCTTTACCCTCTATAGGGCGCAGGAAGCCAGGACGGTCCCAATGGGAGCAGCATGGATGGAGGAGGGAGCGCCCCGACCGACCACTGCCCGGCAAGTATAATTTGACACAATGCTGCCTGCCGGCCCGACAGCACTGCAGGGCCTCTCCTTGCCCACAAGGGGGACAGGAAAACACTGGGGATTGATTGTGGGGAGGGGCTTTTAACCTCTCTGTGTTCCTGTCCCCTGATAGGGCGTGGCCAACATCCTCCAATGATGTCGTGGAAGGCGTATTGAGAAAAATTTGCAACACCCCCAACAAATATTTTTGGTGAATAAAACTAACTTTATAAACATGTACTGTAGACAAAGCACACATATAATTTGCACCTAAAAAATGCGGCAAAAGCAATAATCATGGATACCTAAGCTACTTCAATGTCCTGCACATGGGGTAAGCGGCATAGCAAATCAGAAGAACTATACTACTACTAAATTAAGGTATTTGCTAATAATATTATTATTATTATTATCCCTACTACATATTGAAATGGGATCTTGGAGATGGAAAGACCCCTTTTAGCAGAATACAGAACATGTGAACATCAAGGCTGGTACCTATTGTATATAGATTACATCAGTTCCACCAGTAATATTCACTTTATTTTCATAAAATGGAGCGAATCCTTCCTTGCTACTGCTTTACATCTGGTGTTCCTGAGTTATCTGAAGGTATGCGGCCTCAGTGGGAAACATTTGATGGGAATAACATCACACACACTGGTAGGAACTTATCTCACTGATGCTATGGGTCGCAACAACCCATGAGACCTTTAGAAAGGAATAAAAGAGAAACATATGACGCGCCTAGGGGATGGGGACGACTCGGCGCCCGGGCCCTGTTGTTGCCTGATCTTGGGGGACGTCGCGGTGGTCGGCTCCCGGGCCTGTACCCTGGGGTCACTCTTAAAAGAAGGGGGGAAGTTGTATGGGATAGGGATGTTCGTGACGCCACTTGTGGTGTCTGGTGAGGATCACCAGCGCTGTGACAGTCCTCTGAGGCCGGTGTTTAGGCAGCTTAGTTGGTACGACTCCCCACAGGTGGAGCGGGGCCTCAGGGCAGTGTAGGTGAAGGTGTAGAGTAGAGTGTTGGCGGGTGCAGAGCCATGGAGGAAAGAACTGACAGAGGCGTAGTTGAAGTCATCCAAGTCTTTACTCACTTTGTTGTTTAGTCAGCTCAGAGCTTCTCTCTGCTGTCACACGGTGAGCTGCGGCTGCCAGGGTCGGGTTGAGCACTCTCCAGCTAGTTCAGGAGCACTTGTCAGGACCCCACTCTAGTGTGGTCCTCTCTTGCTCAACTTCTCCCGCCTTGTGTCCCCTACTAAGTCCCGTACAGGTACTGCGATGTCCCTTGTGGGTAATGTGTAGTTCCCGGACCGACTGGGTGCCCTTTTTGGTGACTTGTGGTGAGAACGTGGCGTAAGGCCGGGTCCCTCTGCATAAACTCAGATTAGGGCATACAGGTGGCGACTCTGCTCCGTCCGTATCCCCCTGGGATCCACATAAGCCTCCGGACTTTTCCAACAGAGACGTGAAGTGCAAAGCCAGATAATCGGGGACCGGTACCCCCTCTTGCAGCAGGGTCCCTCTGGCTAGGCCAGAATAAGGTATGCAGGTGGCGACTCCACTCCGTCCGCACCCCCTGAGATCCTTTCGCCTGTGGAGCCTATCTCCTCTGCTCTCCTCCTGGGCCTTCTTGCTTGGACCTTGACCGGTGACAGAGCCGGTTATAACTCTGCTGCGCTCCCCGTCTCGAGGCCTGAGACCGGGGACCGCGGACCCTCAGCCGGCTGCAGCCTTGTGCTGACTTGCCGTCCCAAAGACCCACAACCAAAGACCTGGTTATTAAAATGGCCTCCAGTTATATAGAATTCTAGTAAAGTGCTTAGGTAAATGCTTCCTCCACCCTCACTCACTACGTGGTTCCCCCTCACTTTGGTTCCCCCCAACTCCTCCATTCAGGCCCAGGGCAGCACTATGGTGCTTTAGGCCCCCTTCAGAACTGGAGTGGTGTAGTGTTGAGTGTGTGGTTGGGGTCCTGTGTAGTACTCCATCCTTACCTGGGAGAGGAGATACCACACCTCATTCTGAGGTGCAGTACCCCTGTGGCGACTAAACCCTCAGGGGCGCCACACATACAGGAAAAAAATACAGGTAATGGCAAAAAATTGCTCAGTGAAGGAAACGATTGAGTGAAGTTTTATTTTTCATCCAAGTGTACAGGTTAACCTGCTCCAACATTGTGTCTAATGTCCTCAGGCCGGTAGCAAATGATAGGAGCAATGAGCAGACAAATAGGTAAAAAATGGCAGAAAGAGGCAAATGGGCTGACAACATCATGGTCAAAGTTCATTTATGCAAATTAATTTGATATGGTATTTATCTAATAGATTAAAAAAATGTTAATTCATAAATAAAAACTATTTTGATAATCTATATCTGAAAACATACTTTTTGCAAACAAATATATGAAAAAAATATATAGATACTGGGGGACATGGTAATAGGACAGTTTGTCAGGGCTTAGAGCAATACATGGACAATGTGATGATACAATGTGCTTAGCGTATAACCAGCATGATTGTAAATGGCAGAACAGGCGTAAGGGTATTATAACACGATTCTGAGCTGGGAGAAACCTAAAAGTAGTGCATCCAATAAGAAGTGGTGCATATGGTGAGAGGGATCACGAGGTCAGAAGTTTCTTGATGGCGTCCTGAAACATTGAAAATTACGGATGTCAGATGGGGTCGAAAACAAAAAGACTTCACAGTGCATGACCGGACTGACCAGGCAGGAGTGATATGACAATGGTGTAAAAATTGTTGGTTAGTACATGTAAACCCTGAATGACATAAACAAGACTGCAAGACCGAGCGGTCATGTTACCATTCACAAGTGCGCGATATGCATACAAACTGCCACATTCCAACTAAACGCGCGTAGCCTTGCTCAATTGACCTGTAATAAGTAAGGTCGTGCACATCTAGTCGGAATGTGACTGGTAATATGCATATCACATACTTGTCGTCATCACATGACCACTAGGTCTCGCCACTGCCAGCGGAGACTCCTCACAGCGTGTGCTGCATGCAATGTGAGGGTTCACAAATCTGTAGTCACATAGAGTGACTGGTATCTAAGGGGTAACATTTCTCCTTGCGGAGAGTGACATGTTAAGTATGTCAAGGTGATGAGACTTTTAAAGCTGCAATGCTCCTTTGGGAAATATGCAAATTGTCTCTTCAGAGAGGAAGAAAACTAGAACTCTAGTGCCACCCATAGGAAGTAGCAATCCTAAAAGTCAATATTGACCCTTTAACGAGCCTTGTCACATGACTTAGGATAAAAGCCAGAACCAGAAACTCAATTTGCAGACACTGTGTTTCGGGGTCCTGCCCCTCGTCAGTGCAGAGTGTGAGAACCAGAACTCACGCTTTGCATCGAGGAGGTGCAGTACCCAGAAACTCAATGTTGGCTCATTAAAGGGTCAATATTGACTTTGAGGACTGCTACTTCCTATAGGTGGCACTAGAGTTCTAGTTCTCTTCCTCTCTGAAGAGGCAATTTTCATAGAGTGACTGCACACTTTTGTGAAAAGCCTGAACAACCCCTTTAAGGCCTGTGACCTACAATATCTCAGGAGTACGCAAGTGAATCAGGAAGCATCATAATGTCATATCATTAAACTGCTTGATCCTGGCCGCTCATGATGAGAGTGAGGTGTTTGAATTTTTTTTCTTGACAATTGGAGCATCAGAGGGCACAAAGAGGGAAATTATATTTGTATCAAGGCAAAAGTGGCATGATAATTGATCGTGAAAGGGGGCAAATATTTTATTGAGTCACAAAGGGGCACATAAGGCCCAAGGGGGGGGGGCCTGAATCAGAGGCATATCTAAGGGGGGCAGCCAGGGAATGTGTCTTGGGCGCAGCTGGCAGGGGGACGCTGTTGGGCCGCCTAATGTGGCGGACCAAAGTGTCTCCCCTCGGCGGCGGCATCCTGACGCCCCCCCAGACTGAAAGTCGGCCATTCTCTGAGCCGGCTGTCAAACTGACAGCCAGCTCAGAGAAGCTGCAGTGCTTCGGCTCCCAATGTTCAATTGTACTACTGTCCTTCACACCCAAGTACAATTGAAGCTCTGACCTATGGGTCAGTGCAACGCCAGTAGCATGATTAGGTCATGTGATCACGCTGCTGATGTCACTCGCCGGCACAGCAGACAGAGGCGCGAACGGTGGTAAGTGCTCTGTGCTCTAGAGCTGAAGACACCGAAGATGGGTTGTTATATTTACTGCAGGGGAGTGTACTTACTAAGTGTGTGTGGTATTTACTGTGTTGGGGGAGATTTAGTGTAACGGGGGATGATTTGAGGGCACAAATTTGGGGAGCAAAGAAGGGACAGGTGCAGGCAGAATATGGGAAGTGGAAGAAATTTGAAGACAAAATATGAGGAGCAAGGGATGAGATGGGGGCATGTATGAGGGGATGGGTGCAGACACAGTATGGTGAGTGGGGTTATGGGTGCGGACACAGTATGAGGAGCGAGGGGAAAATGTATGCTGACATAGTATGGGGAGTGAGGGTGATGGGATGAGTGTGGACACCGTATGGGGAGTCAGGGTGATGTGTGAGGAGGCAGAATGGAAATGGAGAGGGTAAATGTGTGAGGAGACTATTAAGGGGAATAGTGTGAGGAGACAGTATGGGGGAAGAAAAGTGTAAGTGGGCACAGAATCGAGACTGAGTAGCATGGGGGATAGCATGGGGGGACAGCCTAGGGACACAGCCAGGAGGGGACAGTATACCAAGGAGGGGGGGGGGGAGTGTGGTGAGGGGGCACAGTATAGAGACTGAGCCCTATTGGGGGGGGATCTAGTGTGAGAGGACAGTGTGAAGAGGGGGCCCAGTATGTAAAGGAGAGAGCAGTGTGGAGAGCATGTACCATAGTGTGTGGGTCATATTTTGTGCAGGGAATATAGTGAGGGACAATTATTTATTCAGGGGCTCAGTGTAGGGCATATTTGTATTCAGGAGCATTATAATTAGTGTTGAGCGAATTTGTTCGGCATTTCAAATTCATGTTTGGGGTTCCGGCTTGTTCACGCCCAAAAAAATTGGCTCCGCCCACAAACATCCCTGATTTGCCACGCTGTCACGCAGATAACATTGATTAAATTGATACATTTTTTGTAGAAATCCATCTAGCCAATCCTGCGAAATCCGACTGAAGTTATATTCAAATTAGCTATAAGTGCTCTGGGTGTGTCAAAGCAATTCCAGTTCTTGATCCCTCACTGCTTATTGCCTTTCCAGTGCCTGGCTCCTGCCTGAGATTTACATATCAATTCAGGCGACATTATCTGCCTACCCTTGCATGTGCCATCTCTTCCGATGGCGGCACACTTAGGTCTGGGAGCACTATTACTATATGGAGGCAAAAAGGAGCACTGTTACAATGTGAGGGAAATTAGGGACAATACTACAATGTAGAGAATAAATATGGACACTTATGTAGAGGCATAGAGGTGATTCAATTACAATATGGATACATTATGAGGACACTATTATGTGGTGGCACAGTGGAAACAATATTACTATTTGAAGACATAGTGAGGACACTATACAGCGTGGGAACACATTATTATTATATGGAGGAGTGTGCAGTATGGGGGCTCTATTACTATGTGGAGGAAACATAGGGGAAATATGAATATGTGGAAGAACAAAGGGGGATTATTACAAATGTGGAGCAGAGCGTGTCTGCTACAGAAATTGACATGCTGCGGGTGAGTTTGATCAGGAGCCGCTGCAGGTTTGACGCTGCGTGTTTATACAGCGTCAAACCCGAAGCGTCCAGATGTTACAGTATAGTGGATGGAATCTCCAGAAATCCTATGTCCACTATGCGTGCATCAGATCACCCATGGACACTGCCATGCGGTGCATCTTTCAGGACTGCAGCATGTAATTCTCTTGTTGAGTCGCTCGTCTCCGCAACAGTAATTTGACTACTAGAAATTAGAGAATGCGGTAATACGCTCAGCTGATCGGTGATGTCAACGATCAGCTGATGGTCATGTGACCGCTCAGCTGATCACTGATGTCACCGATCAGCTGATGGTCATGTGACTGCTCAGCTGATCACTGATGTCACCGATCAGCTGATGGTCACGACACTGCTCAGCTGATCTGTGACATCAGCGCAGATCCTGTAAGTACAGTATACTATAGGGAGTGAGCCCGCTCCCCGTAGTATACCGCCAGCTGCCGGGAGGAGAAGATCGCCCCCGGAGGCCGCCGGACAGGTGAGTATAGAAGTTTATTTTTTAATTTTTACTTTTTTTTTTTACAGCGGGTGGTAGCCAGCTTGGGTGGGAAAACTACGGCTCCTCCCATCCACGCCACTCCCACGGTTATCAGCGGGAGCAACGGTCGGGATGAGAGGAGTTGTAGTCCTCCGCTCCAACCTGGGTACCACCCGCACCACGTTTCTGCCGCAAATTCGCGGCCATTGACTTTAATTGAAACGCAGCAAATCCACATTTACTTGCAGGTTTGCTGCATTTCAATGGACCTCAATGGGCACGAATTCGCTGCGGAATCGCGGTAGAAATGGTCCTGCTGCGTATTTTAATGCAATGCTAATCTGGAGCGGAAATTTCCACATCATGTGCACGGCACCTAAGGATTCGCATTGCTATGCATGGCAGACCTATTAACCAGCGTTTTCGCAGCTTTTCCGAGGCGGGAAAACCGCCACGAAAACGCATTAAAAACGCTATGTGTGCACATAGCCTTAGACATCAGAATGGGTAGAAGAAATCCTTTGTGAAAATCCAGAACAGAAATTATAATGTCTATAACTTTTCAATAAAATTTGTTAGATTTCACCCACTTGCCTGCTCCTTTATAACTACACAAATCTATCTGTCTCTTGTGGATTTATTTTGCCTAAGCCAGACTTATTAATAAGGTGTGCACCTCACTGATGAATCTGACTTAAAGTCTATGGCCACTTTCACATGTTCAGTATGTGGTCAGTGTGATGCTCCTCTCCGGTGTAAGCCCTTTATTTTACCCTGGGTGTTGGGGGACTCGGAGTCGGGTCCTGTGAAGAAGAGATGGGGTGCAGCCGTGGCCCGGACCCAACCCGTGCTCAGGGCCGTCACATTAAAAGGAAATGGTGTGGGCTTATCCGGGTTGAGTGGCTAATTAACGACTACGCCACCTGTGGTGCCTGGTGAAGGGCCACCAGCGCCGCTGCAGTCCGCTGAGGCATGGTGTTACGGCAGCCAGAGTTCTTACTACTCCCCACAGGCGGAGCAAGGCCTCAGGGCAGAGGGACAGGAGGATGGGGGTAGTAGTAGTGGGAGACAGGCGCCGCGTTCCGCGGTGCGGCGCAGAAATAACAGTCCGGAGGCCATAGGGGTGAACTTCCAAGGCTTTACTCACATAGCTGGCAAAGGAAGGCGACTCCCTGCTCCCCACGGAGTCCTGCGGTCACCAGGGACGGGGTCCGACCACCTCCGAGTAAGTCCAGCATTCAGTCGGGACCCTACACCAGAGTGTTCCTGAACTACAGACCGAATCCTTTCCTGTCCATGTGTGTGCGCAAGTAGGCCGGGACTCCCTCTGAACTCCTCTCAGAGCAAGGGCTCGGGTGGCAGCTCCGCTCCGTCCGATGCCCGGTGGGATCCTCTGGGCCTACCGGGCTTCCCCAACCAGGACATAGAGTAACAAGGTCGGGTGTCGGGGGCCGGTACCCCTCTTGCAGCCGGACTCCCTCTGAATATATCAGCATGGCGAGGACAGGTGGCGTACACCGCTCCGTCTGCATCCTGCCTGGGATCCATTTGCTGTGGAGCCACACTCTTAAGCTGCGGGCCTTCTTGATCCTGGTCCTTGGCCTGGTTGAGACATTCCTTGTCTACAACCTACCTCTTGTCCCAAGGCTGGGGTACGAGGGCTGTGTCCCTTGCCGGTGCAGGCCCACACAGGATCTGCGCTCCGGGAAGGAGGTCACATTACACACAGTACTTTGACAGCACAGAGGCCGCTTGACAGACAAAGACTAGCAAAAGGACCAAGATCAAAGATGGCTTTCTATTAAATATGAAATTTAAAGTGTAACTAATAGAGATGAGCGTTGTTCTACTCGAACTGTTCGCCAATCTCAAATTCGAGCTGTTTTGGGCGGTGTTCGAGCCGGTCGGCGAACACGAACAATTTGAGAAAAATTCGGCTGTTCGAGGTTATGTTCGATAACTGTTCGTGCATCAAAATCATAACTGGATTTTTTCTCAGTAATGATGAAAATTAATGTTAATACGCAGTTTGAGTGTACAGCGGGGCGGGGGGAGGGGCAGGGGATGGATCTCTGCAGGAACAATGAAGATCTCCATTTTTTTTTCTCTTTCCCGCATTTGCAGTGGGGAGGTGCAATCTGTCAGCCTATCAGCTGCGCACACACGGAGCGAAGTGCTTTTTTTCACACAAGCAAGGGCATGTGTGATTGGCAGTGTATGTCACATGTCCTTGCCCTATAAGACCAAGCCATTTTCCCCGTCGCCACCATTTTCTCACTGCTGCAGCTGCGTGTTAGACGGCACCGCTGTTGCTGTGTGCGCTATACCTTGTTAATTTCAAGCCAATTTTCGCACAAATATACAGATAGCTTGGGAGTAGGGAATAGTTGTGATTGCAGTCCTTTTAAGGACTAGGTTACAGCATTTCCTACGACTTTTATCAGGCAGGTCTGTGCTCTTAAATAGATAGATTGTGGGAGTAAAGACTAATTGTAATTGGAGTTCTTTTCAGGACTAGGTTACATCAGTTCCTATCAGTTTTTGCCAGGCAGGTCTGTGCCAGTGCTGTGCAAGTTTTTTTCACAGCATTTGGCTGAATCTAGCAAAGCTAATCCTTTTTGGCCTATTGCAGAGTGTGTTAGTCAGTGGAGTAGCCTATCTGTGTTGCAAGATATACCACCTGTGTATAGAATACCAATTTTTTTACTGCACCTAGTGAAGTAAAATCTTTTGGGCATAGCATCATTCTATTAGTCCATCTATACTGACCTCCATCAGGTTGCAAACTGAATATAATTTTTTTCTGCATCTAGCTCTGAAAAAATATTTGGGCTTCTAGCAGTGTGTGGGACTTGTTCTATTAGTCCTTCTATACTGACCTCCAGCAGGTTGCAAATTGAATATAATTTTTTTCTGCATCTAGCTCTGAAAAAATATTTGGGCTTCTAGCGGTGTGTGGGACTTGGTCTATTAGTCCATCTATACTGACCTCCATCAGGTTGCAAATTAAAAATAATTTTTTTCTGCATCTAGCTCTGAAAAAATATTTGGGCTTCTAGCAGTGTGTGGGACTTGGTCTATTAGTCCATCTATACTGACCTCCATCAGGTTGCAAATTAAAAATAATTTTTTTCTTCATTTATCTCTGAAAAAATATTTGGGCTTCTAGCAGCGTGTGGGACTTGTTCTATTAGTCCATCTATACTGACCTCCATCAGGTTGCAAATTAAAAATAATTTTTTTCTGCATCTAGCTCTGAAAAAATATTTGGGCTTCTAGCAGTGTGTGGGACTTGGTCTATTAGTCCATCTATACTGACCTCCATCAGGTTGCAAATTAAAAATAATTTTTTTCTGCATCTAGCTCTGAAAAAATATTTGGGCTTCTAGCAGTGTGTGGGACTTGGTCTATTAGTCCATCTATACTGACCTCCATCAGGTTGCAAATTGAATAAAAAAAATTTCTGCATCTAGCTCTGAAAAAATATTTGGGCTTCTAGCGGTGTGTGGGACTTGGTCTATTAGTCCATCTATACTGACCTCCATCAGGTTGCAAATTAAAAATAATTTTTTTCTGCATCTAGCTCTGAAAAAATATTTGGGCTTCTAGCAGTGTGTGGGACTTGGTCTATTAGTCCATCTATACTGACCTCCATCAGGTTGCAAATTAAAAATAATTTTTTTCTTCATTTAGCTCTGAAAAAATATTTGGGCTTCTAGCAGTGTGTGGGACTTGTTCTATTAGTCCTTCTATACTGACGTCCAGCAGGTTGCAAATTGAATATAATTTTTTTCTGCATCTAGCTCTGAAAAAATATTTGGGCTTCTAGCAGTGTGTGGGACTTGGTCTATTAGTCCATCTATACTGACCTCCATCAGGTTGCAAATTAAAAATAATTTTTTTCTGCATCTAGCTCTGAAAAAATATTTGGGCTTCTAGCAGTGTGTGGGACTTGGTCTATTAGTCCATCTATACTGACCTCCATCAGGTTGCAAATTAAAAATAATTTTTTTCTGCATCTAGCTCTGAAAAAATATTTGGGCTTCTAGCAGTGTGTGGGACTTGGTCTATTAGTCCATCTATACTGACCTCCATCAGGTTGCAAATTAAAAATAATTTTTTTCTTCATTTAGCTCTGAAAAAATATTTGGGCTTCTAGCAGTGTGTGGGACTTGTTCTATTAGTCCTTCTATACTGACCTCCAGCAGGTTGCAAATTGAATATAATTTTTTTCTGCATCTAGCTCTGAAAAAATATTTGGGCTTCTAGCGGTGTGTGGGACTTGGTCTATTAGTCCATCTATACTGACCTCCATCAGGTTGCAAATTAAAAATAATTTTTTTCTGCATCTAGCTCTGAAAAAATATTTGGGCTTCTAGCGGTGTGTGGGACTTGGTCTATTAGTCCATCTATACTGACCTCCATCAGGTTGCAAATTAAAAATAATTTTTTTCTGCATCTAGCTCTGAAAAAATATTTGGGCTTCTAGCGGTGTGTGGGACTTGGTCTATTAGTCCATCTATACTGACCTCCATCAGGTTGCAAATTAAAAATATTTTTTTTCTGCATCTAGCTCTGAAAAAATATTTGGGCTTCTAGCAGTGTGTGGGACTTGGTCTATTAGTCCATCTATACTGACCTCCATCAGGTTGCAAATTGAATAAAAAAATTTTCTGCATCTAGCTCTGAAAAAATATTTGGGCTTCTAGCGGTGTGTGGGACTTGGTCTATTAGTCCATCTATACTGACCTCCATCAGGTTGCAAATTAAAAATAATTTTTTTCTGCATCTAACCCAGCCAATAGTTTTGGCCTAATACCACAGTTTGGCCACTCAGCTCTGCTCGGTTACCATCCATTGTTTTTTTGTGCAAACAACTCCAGAGTTGTGAATTAGTTAACCACCAAAATGAGTGGAAAAAGGCCTGCTGCTGGTGGAAAGGGGAATAGGCGTGTTGGGAAGGGGAAAAAAGGTTGTGTCCGTGGGGTAGGTGCAGAAGAAAGACCATCTTCCAGCCAAACTAAAATGTCTACTTCTTTTAGCGGACAATGTGATAAGATCCCTTTCTTACGGCCACGCCAATCGCTACAAATTCCAGATGAGGCACAAAAACAGCAGGTGCTTCAACGGATATCAAGTGCTCCTTTAAGTGGGCTCTCCTCCACATCAACTTCAACATCACAAATACTCCAGTCCTCAAAGGTGTCACCCAAATCGCACTTGCTTCCTCACAGCTCCCAAATCTCCAGCTGCCCGTCTGAGTATGAGGTAGAACAGATGGTTGAGTCTGCAGAGCTGTTTACTCATACTATAGCCTGGGAATCAGAGGTCGACTCCAGCGCTTCTGTGAATCCAGACGAGGAAATGATCTGCACTGATGCCCAGAATCTTTATGAGTCGGATCCAGGACCAGACGCAGAAGGTTCTGACCATAATGTAGACCCTCATTCCCAAACTGTAACTCCTGTTGGTGGAGACAATGAGGAAGACGATGATAAGACTCAGATACCTGATTGGAGCGACAACTTTAGTTTTTTGTCAGGGCAGGAACAGGTTGGCTCTGAGGACGACGGGTGTGATAACGCACAGGGTGATGATGATGAGGTCGGAGATCCCACTTACTGTCAACCCACAGTCAGCCAAGAGATGAGGTCAGCAGAGGAGGTGGAGGTAGATGCTAGTGACGACGAGGTCAGGTTGCGCCTTCCTGGACAGAGACGTAGTACTGGAAGCACGTGAACAACTGCATCCTCAAACACAACTCTGCCTCTCACCACAAGTCGTGGTGGCTCTTCAGGTCTCATGGGTGCTAAGCCTTGCATAGCCTGGGCATTTTTTCAGATCGATAAAGATGACCCAACTCGTGTTATCTGTAACATTTGTCAGCAAAAGCTAAGTAGAGGCCAAAAAATACATAGTTTGAGTACTTCATGCATGAACCGGCACATGGACATGAAGCATAAGTTGCAGTGGGAAGCTCAGTGTGCTACAATGCGGTCTAGCCGGCCGGGCCAACCACCGTCTGCCATATCTTGTGCATCCGCGGCCTCTTCATCCTCTGTGACTGGGGGGACAGCAGTCACACCTGTTTTGGGGCGCAGACCTGCCACCTCTTTACCCGCAACAGCCAGCGTGATTGGCAGGTCATCATTTTCTTTGGAGGTGGTAACACCAGCTGGTGTTGAGCGCTGTCCGACATGGATAGCACCACCTTTGGATCAAGGCAACCTAACATGTCCGCCTGCATCTTCCTCACAGACCGGCAGTTTGCCGGGGACACCCTTATCAACCCCGTCTAAGCACAATAGCCAGCCCTCGGTCCCTCAGATGTGGACAAGTAAAAGACCATTTCCTCCTAGCCATGAGAAAGCTAAGAGGTTGAATTTCACCATCTGCAAGCTCTTGGCTACAGAAATGCTGCCTTTCCGCCTGGTGGACACAGAGGATTTTCGAGACCTTATGTCCGTCGCAGTGCCCCAGTACCAGATGCCCAGTCGGCACTACTTCTCAAAGAAAGGTGTGCCTGCGCTCCACCAGCATGTCGCACACAACATCACCGCTTCTTTGAGAAACTCTGTGTGTGACAGGGTGCATTTCACCACAGACACTTGGACGAGTAGGCATGGACAGGGGCGTTACATGTCGCTGACTGGGCACTGGGTAACTATGGTGACAGCAGGACAAGGGGCTGCTGTCCAAGTCTTGCCGTCCCCACGAGTTGTGCGTCAATCCTCTTTATGTCATTTTTCCTCCACTGCTTCTGCCTCCTCAACCTCCTCTCGGTCTTCCACCTGCACCCAAAGCCTGTCTGGTCATGCCACAAGCTTTCTAACTGCGCAGAAGGGATCCTGCACACCTCCTTACTATGCTGGCAGTAGGGCTCAACGTCATCAGGCGGTTTTTACATTGAAATGTCTGGGAAATGTGAGTCACACAGCTGAGGAGTTGTGGTCAGCTCTGGAGAACCAATTTCATGAATGGTTGTCTCCACTGGACCTGAAACCAGGGAAGGCCGTGTGCGACAATGCTGCAAACCTGGGTGCGGCCCTTCGCCGGGGCAATGTCACACACGTGCCTTGTATGGCTCACGTGTTGAACCTGGTTGTCCAGCAATTTTTAGCCCACTATCCCAGACTAGATGGCCTTCTGCAGAGGGCACGGTCGCTGTGTGCTCACTTCCGCCGTTCGCATCCCGCAGCTCAGCGACTTACATCTCTACAGAAGTCGTTGGGCCTGCCACTTCACCGGCTAAAATGCGATGTGCCTACCCGGTGGAATTCAACTCTGCACATGTTGCAGCGACTGTGGCAGCACCGACAAGCCCTGGTGCAATACGTTCTGACGTATAGCCTGGGCCAACGAGATTCAGAGGTGGGGCAAATCACGCTGGAGGAGTGGTCTCAGATCAGGGACCTATGCACCCTTCTGCACAGTTTTGAAATGGCGACGAAGATGTTTAGTGCTGACGATGCCATTATCAGCATGACTATTCCGGTGATTTACATGCTGGAGCACATGTTAAACAGAATTCGGAGTCAGGTGGTGGCACAAGAGGAGGTGGAGGAAGTAGAGGAGGAGGAGTTGTATGCGGAAGGGCTAACATCTGCAAGGTCCAGACGGTCGGCAGCACCAGGGCGGCAGGCATGTGAGGGTGGGGGAGATGATTTTACCAGGGCGCATGGTAGCAGCCAAACTAGTGAGGAAGGTGCAGGAGCCCAGGAAGAAGTGGAGGACGAACTGATGGAAGACTCATCAGATGAGGGAGACCTTGATCACATTTCTGTTGTGCGAGGTTGGGGGGAGAGGACAGAGGAAGGAAGCATGATTGTTACCTCGCCACCAACACAACAGGAACTTGGTGCTCCTGGATGCGCAACACACATGAGTGCCTTCTTGCTGCACTACCTGCAACATGACCCTCGAATTGTGAGAATTAGAAATAATCCTGACTACTGGGTTGCCACACTGTTAGATCCCCGGTACAAAAGTAAATTTGCAGAAATTATTCCTGCCATAGAAAGGGATGCACGCATGCAGGAGTATCAGCAGAGACTGTTGCAGAATCTTACATGTGCTTTTCCACAAAATACCAGTGGTGCACGTAGTGAATCTCACAGTTCCAACTTGCCAACCGTGGTCTGTATGGAATTGTTCAATAAAGGGCCCAAAATTAAGATAACATAGATGGGAGAGGTCTCTATGAATAGGAATTCCTAAGTATTTGATACCCTGTGAGGGCCAGGCAAAGGGAAAGTTGGACTGGATGGAATCCTATATGGATTTAGGGAGGGAGACATCGAGGGCCTCAGACTTCGCTGCATTGATTTTAAAATTTTACCATGTAACAAAGTGATCTATTTCAGCCATAACAGCAGGGATGGATATATGTGATTGAGTGATATATACTAGGACATCATCAGCAAATAGAGAGCACTTGTACTCGGTGCCTCCCACCTCAATCCACCTAATATTGGGGTTATGGCGAATTGATGAGAGCAGGTGCTCCGTCACTAGGATGTATAAGAGAGGGGACAGAGGACATCCCTGCCTTGTCCCATTGGTGATTGTGAAAGGTGATGAAAATGTTCTGACGCACCCCCTGGGCCTTGGGACACCCGGAGCCGGACCCTTTTTGGTGGATGCTGGTGGTTGTAGTCTTCGTGGCGGCGATCCGGTTCCATGGCTCAGGGCGGTCAAACCAGTGGCGGAACTATTTATGTGGTTTTGATGTTTAAATGTCCGACTACGCCACCCGTGGATTGCGGTCAGAGTGAACCGCCGCTACAGGGCAGACCGCTAAGGCTGGTGTTGTGGGTGCAGCAGAGCGTAGCATAACTCCCCACGGGAGGAGTATAGCCTCAGGGCAGTGTATGCGGAGGATGGGGGTGATGGTGCAGGGCAGCAGCAGTAACGACACGGAGTCAGTGATGCAGTTCAGGGCCTTTACTCACAGTTCTTATTATCCAGACCACGTCTGCAGGTAACGGCTGCCCACGTCGTACTGTGCTCACCAGGTGGCTCAGACAACTCCCAGATAACTTTGGAGCGCTTCACAGGACCCCCTTTGTGTGTCCTTTGTCTGGCCTTTCTTACCAACACTTCTGTCCGGCTGCCTCGGGCCTCCTCTTGGTAAACTTGGCGCCAGTTTCCCTGACCCTATGTGGTGCCTTCCTAGCGGGTGGAGCAAGGGGCTGCGCCACATAAAATGTCAGAGCCTCCGGTTTCTAGCTGAGGGTCGTTTCCTGCCTCCACTAGTTCGGGGACCGGTCTCCCCCTTTGGCCTGACCCCTCCACGCAGGTGGATTCGGGCGTGCGGTGGCGACTCGCCCGTCCGCACCCCTGGGATCCCTTCATTCCTCGTTCCTGGAGCCTTCTCCGCTCCTCTTCCTTCCTTCTCCCTCTTGCAGGCCTGGGCCTCTGTTACTAGGCCCGCCTCCGGAGCAGAGCTCATGCAGAGCCCCTGCTCCCTGCCACTTCTGCTCAGACTTCTCTGCACTGAACTAAGATGGTGCCCACCTTTTATACTCCCTTCTCAATGCACCCAGGAACTGCTTCCTCCCTGCTCCTGCACTGCAGGGTTCCCCTTCCTCAGTGTTCCCTCCCCCCACTCCAGCCAGGGACAGGGACTGTCGTGCCCATCTCAGGGGCATATTGGTCGCCCTGCCCCACGGCAATGTGGTGTAATGCATGCAGGTGTCGGGTCCTGATCCACACTCCATCCTTATCTGAGAGTGAGATATCACACCTCTGGGTGAGGTGCAATACGTCTGTAGCAACCGAGCCCTCGGTGCTACAGTTCCATTTATCTTCAGCCTAGGTGACGTATTGTGATACAGGGCCGTGATTTTGGCTATAAAAGGGTCCCCTAGACCCCTACCCCAAGCTTTTTAAGAGAATCATATATGGCGTGCCAGGAGACTCTATGGAATGCTTTCTCAGCATCCAACGAGAGTATCTACTTACAAATTTTTAACTGCATCTAGCCCAGGAAATACTTTGTGCCTAGTAGCAGTGTCTGCTAGTCAGCGGATTATCCCGGCTGTTAAGCAAGCTACACCACCTGTAGTTTGGACACTTAATTTTTTCAAAGGAAATGCTTCGGGACCACGGGATACTTAGTGAAGAGCATCAGGAGGCACCCCAAGGCATAGGGGCTGGGACTGGCACTAGGATGCCTTGCGGTGGACAGCCGAGCTCGATCCTTATAAAAGCTTTTTAACTGCAGCAGCTTTAGTGGACGCTACTGGAGCTGGAATTACGCGGCTGCTGGCATGAGACTTGCCCTCCAATAGATCCTTGTAAATGGATTTAAAGTGTATTCATTCAAATTAGAGGGACAATTTAAATTAAAAAGCTTAGAGCTGCCTCCACCACAGGGGGGCTCTCTCGACCCACCAGCGGACAGGCACCAGTATTGGGAGAGGGGGGCTGGCCGTCAGGGTTCACCGCGGCTCTGGCACAAACCCGGCGACACGGAGGTGGCACGGGCAGGAGCGGACTGGCCGTCTCGGCTTCTCACTTTTTGGATTTTAAAAGGGCATGACATGCCTATATCTGTGTCTCCCCCTCCTTTTACTCCTCCACCTCTTTTCTTTTCGCATGACTATATGTACTTGTCACTTTTCCATGTGTTAGTTGTGTCTTCTGAGCAGTTTGTCAGCTTTTGGACACCTTTGAAGGTGTTTTCTATGTGTTTCTATGTGTTTTTGTTTGCCTGCCATTGGTTTTAACGGTGTTCGAAGGTGTTCGTCGAACAGTTCGACGAACAGTTCGGCGAACACACGGGTGTTCGACGAACCGAACCGAACTCGAACACTACGGGGGTGGCTCAACACTAGTAACTAACTTGTAAGTCCTCCACCCTCACCCACTAACTGGTTCCCCTAACTCTTGGTTCCCCAGTCTCCCTGTAACCAGGGGAGCAGCACCTAGTGCATACTAGCTCCCTCTGGTGGAGAAGTGTAGTGTTGGATGCAAGGGCTGGGTCACGACTATCACACTGGCCTTACCTCAGAGGAGGAACACTACACTCCATTAAAGAAGTGCAGCATCCCTGTGGCGGTCGAACCCTCAGGGGCGCCACATCAGTTCTTTACATCAGTATTTGTAACCCAAATGCAGGAGTGGAACAATCATAAGTATAATAGAAACACGTCACCACTTCTGCATTTTTCACCTATTCTTGGTTTTGGCTTACAAATACTGATGTAAAATACTGACCACATACTGAAAGTGTGAACGTGGCCTATTATTGTGGCTCATAAATATGCACATAGGGGACACTTAGGCTGCATTCCCACAATGAGCTGTTGGTGCGTTTTTGGCGCTGCGTATTTTTGCTGCTTCAAAAGCGCAGCGTTTACAGTTCAAGAAAAGTGGATGGGATTTATAGAAATCTCATGTTTTTTTTTTACTCAGCGTAAACTGATCTGAGGTGCGTGTGTCAAATTTGCAGCATAATCCTCACCTAAGTATGTCAATAAAGTTTTACCAAAGCTAAATACCAAGAAGTATCAAAACCAAAGCAGTTTTATTTAAAGCATGACACACCAAAAAGAGACAAAAAATGCAGTCTCAAAAACGTGATAAAAACGCATGTTACAAAAATGCATACAAAAACACCATGAAAAATCGCAAGTAAACTAATTTAAATAATAGGTGCAGAAATTCTGCAGAGTCAAAAACTCACCAAAAGTTCATCGTGGAAACGTAGCTTTCATCCTTCAGAGGTTCACATCAGAAAGTTAAGATATATTGTTATTCATTCAACATCTGGAAGACATCCACAATAGTCCTCTGGGGTAACAAAACCAGAGTGCACTGCTGGATAGGAAAAAAGAGTCCCATCCTCCAGTCTGCAGAATGAGCGGTGTAGTGCGGCAGTGTTCACACTGTGCGGTAGTGAGGGTGACTGGGGGACTCTCCTCGGACCACTCCAGAAACACCCTATTATGTGGCCTGGTCTTTTTGAAAACATGTCTGGACAAATTTATAAGAGCCAGATAAGTAGCCTTTGGTATACATATAGTATTTTTGCCTGATTAACTACTCCTGATGAACCTTGTAAGAGGAGAAACGCGTCGAGTTTATGTATGGGTTGGTTAGGCTGAATTTTGACATTGAATATAATGTATCTATGCTTGGGCTGTTTTGATTATATTTGATGTGAAATCTACTAATATCATGAAATCTAGTATTCTGAAATTGCTAATTATGAAAACTATATATATCATGCTATGTCTCTGAACTGTGTATACAGGGTCGGACTGGGGTGCCTAGGGCCCACCAGGGGAACTGACTCTAGGGGCCCACACTACAGCCCACCTAAACGGTTTTATTACTTGTTATGTTTTTCTATAATGTACTATAATTACATGTTTGGCCGCGCTGTGGAGCACCAAGCGGCAGGACTTTCTTCGAACAGTCATTCCGTACTGCCAGAGTCCCTTTAATGGTAACTTGTCACCTTGAAAAATGCTATTTATCTGCAGATATAGGGGTAATCTGCAGGTAAATAGGGTGTAAAGCCTGGTTAGACGGCTTATTGGAAAAGCATTGGCTACACGGAGAAAATTACATTTTATTCTCCCTGCCGCCACTCGCTTCCTGTCATAGGGTCGGTGAGGGTGCTGCAATAACGTCCGGCACCTTGATTGTGACATCTTCCATGGAGGCCAACCTCAGGCTGAGCTTCATTGAATGACTAACATGGCAGCAGCACCTGGCAACTAGTGCTAAGCGAACGTGGTTGGATAAGGTGTGATCCCAGCATGCTCGGGTGTTATCCAAGTATCTTGTAGTGCTCTGCTACTATGCTCGAGTCCTCGGGGTAGCATGTTTTACGGAGGTAGACAGACACAACACATACAGGAATTGCCGGTTTCTTAGGTAATCCCTGCATGTGTTGCTTCTGTCTATCACCGAAAAACATGCTACCCCGGGGACTCGAGCATATTAGCAGAGCACTACAAGATACTCGGATAACACCCGAGCATGCTGGGATCACACCTTATCCGACCAAACTCACCACTAGTTGCCAGGTGCAGCTACTGACGCGCCCCCTGGGCCAGTGCTGTAGTGCGGCGCACGTGTGCGCGGGGGAATACCCGGAGCCGGATCCGATGGGGGTAGTAGTCTCCGAGTGGCGGGGACCCGGTCCGTGCCCAGGGTGGTCAAACTAAGTGTGTGGCAGTCTTTGTAGATGTTGTTTAAGTGTCGACTACGCCACCCGTTGATTTGCGGTCGCAAGGCCGCCGCTGCAGAACAGTCCGCTGAGGCCGGTGGTATGTGTGCAGCGATGGTGGTATAACCCCCAACGGGAGAGGTATGGCCTCAGGGCAGCTGGTGCGGGTGAAGGGAGTGATAGAAAGGGCGTCCCGGTACCTTTAGTGCTGGTAGTGCGATGGAACACAGAGACTGACTGCAGTTTTCAATGCTTTACTCACAGATGTTGTCAGTGTCAGTCCTGCAGGTGATGACGACCCGAGCCGTGCTGCGTCCACCAGGTACGGGGCTCGACCAACCCCCAGGCAGTTCCAGAGTGTGACCTTGAACTCCTTTCTCCGTTCCTTTCTCTGGCCGTCCCCACTAGGGACCCACCCATGTCCAGCTTCCTCGGGCCTTCTGGTGGCGAAACCTATCTCCGGTTTCCCTGACCCTATGTGGCGTGCCTTCGTGGTGAGTGTAGTGAGTGGTCGCGCCAAGACGTGGCCATGACCTCCGGTTCCTGGCTGAGGATAAGTGGCCTCCACCAGTTCGGGATCCGGTACCCTGATCTGCCAACCCTTCACCCGCTGACTCCTAGCGTGTTCGGGTTCCCTCTTCCTTCATGTCTCTGGGCCTTTCTCCAGGTTCCATTCCTTCCTTGTTCCTTGTTCCTTTCCTCTTGTCTTTCTCTCTCTTGCTCCCTTCAGGAGCAGCACCCAGACAGGGCTGCTGCTCCCTGTCACTACTCTTCTCCTCTTCTTCTGTCTGACTGAACTCCTAAGATGGTGCCCACCTTTTATACTCCCTCTGACACCCGAGCCCAGGTGACTAGCCACCAATGGGCTCCCTCCTATGCCCAGAGTCCCTCCCCTCTCTGCTCCTGCACCACTGGGATATTCCCCCCCCCTCCCACTCCAGCCAGGGACAGACGCTGTCGTACCTGCACATCTATCTGGTGGGAGTACCGTTGATCTGTCCCCCGGAAATGGGATGTATGTGGTGCATGCAGCTAACTGAGTTCTAGTCCACACTCCATCCTTACCCGGGAGTGGAATACCACACCTCTGGTTCGAGGTGCAATACCCCTGTAGCAGCCGAGCCCTCGGGGTGCTACATTCCCCCCTGGTAAACCACAGCACATCCTCGGGCTGAAATAGAGTAAAAACAATTTTTAAAGTGTATGTACACATAAAACACATCAACTTTCATCCATCCCTTTATGGGAGGTTTTCTCAACAGCTGGCTAATGCCACCGGAACTCTTTTACAAAAACACTATGTAAACCTTTGGCATCATATCAAATTTCACATTAAGGCATTCTCAAATAAAACATTCTTGAATTCTCGGGTTCTTGGGATCTTGGGATCTGGCCGCTCTCAGTCTTCGGCCAGGTAGAGGGAAGGGATGACCGCTCTCAGTCCTCGGTCAGGTTAGGGATTAGGGCAAAAATAGGCAACAGTTCTCTTTCTGTCCCAACGGGGACCACACTCTTAGTGGAAACAGTCCCACAACAGTCCTTATACCCGGTCGGGTAACTATTTACATCTCCTCTTTTACCATTTACGATTAACGGTGTGCTCCACACGCTCCTTCCTCTTCCTCAGGTTCAGACCCGTCCGGGCCCTCTTTCTCCTCCTCCTCCTGGTACGATTGCTCCTCTTCTTCCTTGACCCGGTGGACATGAAGGGCGTACCACCCCTTCACTCCCTTATGCCTGGTATAGGTGACGGTATCTCCAGGCACCAGGTCCCGTCCACTGTGCCCCTCCGGTAGGTGGGACTCTACATCGCTCCTGTTTACAAACACCTGGCTTATGGTCTTCGGGTCTTGGATGATGCCCCAGCCACATGCCATGTGAAACTTAACAACAGTCCCGGTGACTCGGGGACCGTGAGCTGTACGGGGGGGGTCCTGGCGGGTCCTTGTCTTCTGCTCCACGTTTTTAATGTGGAGCCACTCCTCCTTCACTTTCCTCTCTCTCCGCTCCCGCTCAAACGTTGCCAGTTGTTGGCGGCAGGTCTCATAGCGCCGGGCGGCGCCCGCCCGGGTCTCCTGAGTGAACTCCATCAGGTCTTCTCCAGTGGGGTCCCTCTCGAATTGGGCGTCCTCCAGCGGGGTGAAGAGAGGTCCATGGGCTCCAGAGCTGGGATTAGCGGTTCATCTGGGGCCCTTGCTCCTACGGGATGACTCTTCCTGGAGCGGGGGTTGGTGTACTCAGGCGGCCAGACGAATGGTGTCCCATCCGGGCAGGTGTGCTGCTCATACAGGTCTTTCCCCAATGACGGCACGACTGGGGGCCCCGGCTGGGGTGCAGCGCCCGCGGGCACTCGGCCTTTTAACCAGGCCGGTGACTTTCTGATCGTGCCCGGTGTTGGGGAGCACGGTTCAGGGCGAGGCTCCGCTGCAGAGCTTGCTGCTGGAGGGCTGACTACTGGTGGTGGAGGTACGGTGGGCGGTGCGGCACCCAGAGCTTCGGGTCCCGCGGCGGGAGGTAGGGGCAGGTCCGCGGCCTCAGGGCCCGGAGTAACGGCGTTCCCCTTACTTGTCGTTGCGGCCTCCCCCGCGGCGTCGTCCCCGGCCTCCGGTCCGCTTCTGCTGCCTCTCGGGATCGACGCGGTGCTGGATGGTGGCTGTGACGCGCCCCCTGGGCCATGTTCAGGGGATACCCGGAGCCGGATCTGGATAGGGGTAGTAGTCCTTGTGGCGGTGACCCGGTCCGTGCCCAGGGTGTCAAACTAAGTGTCAGTCTATGGCAGTAGATGTTAACTTGGATGTCGACTACGCCACCCGTTGAGTGCGGCTTTGCAGCCGCCGCTGCAGAACAGTCCGCTGAGGCCAGTGGTATGGGTGCAGCGATGATGGTATAACCCCCAACGGGAGGGGTATGGCCTCAGGGCAGCAGGTGAAGATGATGGGGGTTGTGACGGTCAGTAAGAAGAGTCAGAGTCAGGAGATGCAGTTTCAGGGGTTTTACTCACAAGTGTTCTCTCAGTCACTCTGGCCTTGAGTGACCACCCGAGCCGTGCTGCGTCCACCAGGTCCTGGACTCGGCTAACCCCCAGGCAGTTCTGAAGCGTGGTCCTGAGCTCCCTTCTCTCTCTCTGTCTCTGGCCGTTCCCACCAGGGATCCACCTTTGGCCGGCTCCCTCGGGTCTCTTAGTGGTCAAACCTCCTCTGGGCTCCCTGACCCTATACTTGGTGTGCCTTTCTGGTGGATTTGGTGAGGGTCGTGGCAAATCTTGACCACGACCTCCGGTTCCTGGCTGAGGATAAGTGGCCTCCACCAGTTCGGGTTCCGGTACCCGTGTCCTCCAACCCTTCACCCTTTCTGGTCTGTTTCTGGGTTCTTGGGGTTCCCTCTGTCTTTCTCTCTGGGTCCTTCTTTCTCCTCTCTCCTCTGCAGGCTTAGCTCTGGAGCTGGGCCCAGCCGGAGCCACAGCTCCCTGTCAGCCCTCCTGGCTGAACTCCTCTGCTCTGCTCCTCAGGCTAAAAAGACCCTGTCCTAAGATGGTGCCCACCATATATACTCCCTCTATGTGTGAGCCCAGGTGACTAGCACCCAATGAGCTCCTAGCTTTACCCAGACTACTCCCCCTATCTGCCCCTACACTACTGGGATGTTCCACCCCCCTCCCACTCCAGCCAGGGACAGACGCTGTCGTACCTGCACATACACTTGGTGGGAGTACCGTAGTTCTGTCCCCCGGAAATGGGATGTATGTAGTGCATGCAGCCTACTGAGCTCAGTCCCACACTCCATCCTTACCCGGGAGTGGAATACCACACCTCTGGGGTGAGGTGCAATACCCCTGTAGCAGCCGAATCCTCAGGGTGCTACAGCTGCACCTCCGGTTGGCAGGTCAGCGTGCGCCGGGTCAACTCCTCCTTCCACCCGGCGAGCACGTCTCGTTGCTCCCAGATCATCCTCCTGTTCAGCTCTTCCAGCGCGGCCTGCGCGTACTCCGGTTCTTCCTTCTGGAGCACCGCTAGCAGCTCTGCAATCTGGTATGGCGGCTGTGGCGGTGAAGCTCTCCTCCGTATCCGACATCCCCCTCCCCTCTAGTGGACCGTGGCCTACCTGGCGATGATCCTCTTCCGTAGGCCGCGGCTTCGCAGTGGATCGTCAGGGTTGAGGACCTTCCGTCGCGCTCCTGTGACGTCGGCGTCACTGGGCTCCTTCCAGGACCTTACGCAACGTCCGGACGTGAGGCGGGGCTTCAGTTCTCGCGGGCTTTCGGAGTCCACGCCCCTCTTCTTCTCGCGCGGCGTCCTCAAGATGGCGCCCAATGGCGGGAAAACTCCACGGATGGCGGGAAGAAGGCAGAAAATGGCGTCGGATGGCGGGAATCGGCTCCGGATGGCGGGAAACGACTCCGGACGGCGGGAAACTTCACCACAGGTAAGTAAAAAGTCTCTTTTTCAGGCACGCAGTACCCGGTGGTTACGGGCACGAGATCCTGCCGACTACGCCAAAGTTGACGCGCCCCCTGGGCCAGTGCTGTAGTGCGGCGCACGTGTGCGCGGGGGAATACCCGGAGCCGGATCCGATGGGGGTAGTAGTCTCCGAGTGGCGGGGACCCGGTCCGTGCCCAGGGTGGTCAAACTAAGTGTGTGGCAGTCTTTGTAGATGTTGTTTAAGTGTCGACTACGCCACCCGTTGATTTGCGGTCGCAAGGCCGCCGCTGCAGAACAGTCCGCTGAGGCCGGTGGTATGTGTGCAGCGATGGTGGTATAACCCCCAACGGGAGAGGTATGGCCTCAGGGCAGCTGGTGCGGGTGAAGGGAGTGATAGAAAGGGCGTCCCGGTACCTTTAGTGCTGGTAGTGCGATGGAACACAGAGACTGACTGCAGTTTTCAATGCTTTACTCACAGATGTTATCAGTGTCAGTCCTGCAGGTGATGACGACCCGAGCCGTGCTGCGTCCACCAGGTACGGGGCTCGACCAACCCCCAGGCAGTTCCAGAGTGTGACCTTGAACTCCTTTCTCCGTTCCTTTCTCTGGCCGTCCCCACTAGGGACCCACCCATGTCCAGCTTCCTCGGGCCTTCTGGTGGCGAAACCTATCTCCGGTTTCCCTGACCCTATGTGGCGTGCCTTCGTGGTGAGTGTAGTGAGTGGTCGCGCCAAGACGTGGCCACGACCTCCGGTTCCTGGCTGAGGATAAGTGGCCTCCACCAGTTCGGGATCCGATACCCTGATCTGCCAACCCTTCACCCGCTGACTCCTAGCGTGTTCGGGTTCCCTCTTCCTTCATGTCTCTGGGCCTTTCTCCAGGTTCCATTCCTTCCTTGTTCCTTGTTCCTTTCCTCTTGTCTTTCTCTCTCTTGCTCCCTTCAGGAGCAGCACCCAGACAGGGCTGCTGCTCCCTGTCACTACTCTTCTCCTCTTCTTCTGTTTGACTGAACTCCTAAGATGGTGCCCACCTTTTATACTCCCTCTGACACCCGAGCCCAGGTGACTAGCCACCAATGGGCTCCTTCCTATGCCCAGAGTCCCTCCCCTCTCTGCTCCTGCACCACTGGGATATTCCTCCCCTCCCCACTCCAGCCAGGGACAGACGCTGTCGTACCTGCACATCTATCTGGTGGGAGTACCGTTGATCTGTCCCCCGGAAATGGGATGTATGTGGTGCATGCAGCTAACTGAGTTCTAGTCCACACTCCATCCTTACCCGGGAGTGGAATACCACACCTCTGGTTCGAGGTGCAATACCCCTGTAGCAGCCGAGCCCTCGGGGTGCTACACTACCATGTTAGTCATTCAATGAAGCTCAGCCTGAGGTTGGGCTCCATGGAAGTGTCACAATCAAGGTGCCGGAAGTTATTGCAGCACGCTCACTTTGTAGTTCGCGGTGACTGTAATGTCTCTTATCCGACCACGCTCACTCAGCACTACTGGCAACCGAACAGCAACCTGCAACTGCGTCACAGGGGGCTGCATGCACCGGCCATTGTGCTATCTAAATGCCGTTGTCAGTGATTAAAAAGGGCACTTAAATACTCAAAACAGCAGCAATCAAGGCGAGCTCTGATCACTGCTGTTACAGGCAGACGCCAGCTATGTAACACAGCCGACATCTGCCCGGTATGGAGCAGGCTCAGCTTCTGAACCCGCTCCATACAAGCACATCCCAATGGTGACAGTTATGACAAGGTTAGCAAATTTCACTTGTCTGTTCCTAAATGTGGAAAGACAAATGGAATTCCTTAACACATGTGAAAGAGACCTAATAGATTTAGTAAAGGTGTCCCAAGCATATGAATGTTATTACACACCACAATGCACAGTTACATACACGCATCTTACAAAAATACATATTATTCCAGATACACAGACACATACAAACACGCAGACACGCAGATGTGCACAAACACGCAGATGCGCACAAACACGCAGACGCGCACAAACACAGGAGTACATGAATACATCATCTGAACCACCATCATTTGTAATGTCAGGTCAGACCCATATATCTTTGTATCGCATAAACCTACAACTCCCAGTATGTAATTAACAATAGAGATACTGGGAGTTATCAGTCATCATCAGACTGCGGACCATACAGGAACCACAGTACTGGCGAGACACAGGCAGGATCACAAATGAACATTTACATCCAGGTATCTTACCTGAGACGTCTTCTCTGATTAGAGTCGTTCTCCTTCTTTTTGTCTCCATCTTGTCCAGACCCCTTGAGGACTTTTCTCATCCACAGCTCGTCTCTGCAGACTTCCATCTTCTCCGGTCTTCTGCAGCACATCCTCACACGATGCCCTTAAAGATAGCAGAGTCATTATAATGCTCCTGAATAAAAATATCTACACTGAGCCCCTGAATAAACCTAACTCTTACAATGCTCCCTGCACAAAACATGACATACACTCTACCCCTCTTATGGTACCTGCTCTCCACACAGCCCCCTCCTTACCATACTGGGCCCCCTCTTCACACTGTCCTCTCACACTGTGTCCCCCCTATACTGCCCAGTCTCTATACTTTGCCCCTTCATCACACTCCCCCTCCTCAGCATACTGTTCCCTCCTTTCTGTGCCCTCACACTGTCGCATCTCCATACCTTCCCCCACACTACCTAGTCTCTGTGCTGTCACCTCACACTTTTCTCCCTTCATACTGTCTCCTCACACTATTCCCCCACTCTCCATACTGTTTCCTCATACATCCCCCTTCTGTTCCCGCACCCATTCCCACACCTCCCCTAGTTATTTCACACATCTCCCCATTCTGTCTCCTAAAATTTCTCTCCCATCTCTCCGCAAATATAATAAATCTTCGGAAGAGCACACAGACATGCAGAAGCGTGCTTACACACACACATACTAAGGGCTCTTTCACACGTCAGTACATGCGATGACAGTTTCCACAAGTACCAGAGACATTGGTACACGCAGACCCATTCAAATGAATGTTTTTACCTGCTGCACCTCCTGCAAAACGTCCCACACACTGATGACAGCGCTCTTCCCAAGCACCGGGTGCTGAACGCTGCTCTCATCATAGATCCCTGCCGGCGCTGCAATCAGCAACAGCAGGGTCAATGATGACAGTAGTAGTCTACTCCCGCCGTGTCCAACTGTAAAAATAGGAATAAAATAAAAAAATCCTTATACTCACCTCTCCTAAGTGTCACCCGCTGTAATCCGTGCGAGCGCTCACGCCGAGGAGAATGACTCATGCAGCGAGCGGGCCCCGGAGCTGCACTCAACAAGGGGTGCCCTGTCAATCACTGAGCACAGCTCTGGGGCCCGCTCGCTGCAGGAGTTGTTCTCCTCGGCGTGAGTGCTCGCACGGATTACAGCGGGTGACACTTAGGAGAGGTGAGTATAAGGATTTTTTAATTTTATTCCTATTTTTACAGTTGGACACGGCGGGAGTAGACTACTACTCTCATCATTGACCCTGCTGCTGCTGATAGCAGCAGGCAGGGATCTATGATGAGGGCAGCACCCAGCTCTTGGGAACAGCGCTAACTGTACATTGATTCCCAAGCGCTGGTATGTGTCACACGGATGACACGGATATCTCCAGTCCTGTAAATATCAGGACATGTGAAAGAGCCCTAATATACACACGCAGATACACATACTCACAGAAATGGGGACACGTACACATACAGGCAAGCACTCACAGAAATGCACACACAGTCATGCACAGACACACTCAGACAATCACATACAAAAATGCAGACACGCAGGGAAGCATGCACACATGTGTGAAGACACATATACACATGTAGACATGCAGGCACTCAAATACACACACACACACACACACACACACACGCATGCATGCAGGCATATACACACACATGCAGGCAGGCATATACACACACACTGTACACACATAGCCATATACACAAACTGTACACACATGCATATACACACAGGCAGGCATATATACACACGCATCGCAGGTATATACACACACACACACACACACACACTGTACACACACAGGCATTTTCACACACACTGTACACACACACGCAGGCATATACACACATGAACTGCAGGCATATACACGCACCAGCAGGCATATACAAAGTAACACACACACAGGCATATACACACATGCACTGCAGGCATATACAAAGTAACACACACACAGGCATATGACTCACCCATAAAAACATTATTGAATATTTGGCACGGTGCTCTTGATTTGAAATTGAAGCAGTGACAGCTGTAGGCCTGCAGCCTTGTTTCCAATTCCAGGCCAGGCCACGTTGGAGAGTTGAACTGTAGAGTGCTGCAGGTCACCGTCCACATATCCAGCCCCGGAACCGGTATAAAAAAAACCAGAGTCAGAGCAGGAGAGAAGGGGGCGGTGCCACCACCCGGGAGCCAGTATTACTACAGGGGAGCAGGCCAGGGCAGATATGGAGCCGGGATAGGACGTATCAGAAGCCCGGGAGCAGGGAGAGCAGAGCGAGACGTCGGCTTCGGTGGCGCCGGCGTCTCAGAGGCCAGCCCTGGAGCAGAGAGAGAGCACTGCAGAGAGCGGGCGCGCGTATCAGAGGCCAGAAGAGAGCGGCGTCAGCGTCAGTGTCACCTGACACCACAGTCTGCCAGCCAGCGGGAAAGCAGAGCGCGGTGCGTCTCACCACCCAGAAAGAATCCGTCCTCTCAGTGTCAGAGACTCACGTGGTAAGTATGCTGCATGCACGTCACTGCAGGCCCGCTGTCACCAATGAATGTGCCGTGCGCGCGACACTACATTTGATTCAGCCGCGCTTTTAAAGGGCCCCCGCCACCAATTTTCTCACTCTCATATCGGGGCCCACCGGGAAATTTCCCGATTTCCCGCCAGGCCAGACCGACCCTGTGTGTATAAGATTATTTAAGAGACATTGAGACTCCCAGCATAGTTTCTTTTACTTTTTGCTGCTATTTTTTTTAGATCTGCTGCTAAATTGAACTGATCAGAGCTGCTGATATATATTTTCTACCAGATGCGACTGATTTGTACATCTCTACCTCCAATTTTGCACATTGCACTTTTTTGAACCCTACTTTTGTATTTTGTTGGTCATTTTTTTTTGTGCACTGATAATGTGGTTTGTTGTTTTTATTATGTCATTTTAGATATTTATATTAAAAGTTAAAAATTAACGGTCTAATAAGGTACTATTTTTGTGAGCTTTTTAATGAGGCAGCGACCCAAAGAAAGTCCAACTTAAACGGCTTTATTTGGGAAAAACTCACAACTCAAAAGCAAAAGCTGTCCTCTGGATCGCAGCCGGGATAGCCACACAGTCCATGCAACCCTGTTGCCGTGGGAGATGGCCGCGCCGTATCACTTAGGGTGCGTCAGATATGTTGCCTTCACAGGCCTGTGTTCAGCCTCACACAAGCTTGCAGAGATTTCCTGCTATGCTGCTAGCAATTCCAACACTGCCACCCCCAAACCTTTACTGCAGGTTTTTAAAAGGAATCTGTGGCTATGAGCCTCTTGTAAGATCCGGGCTGGAGGGAGTTAACCGCCCCACTGCCATCCTGTAGTCCACTCCAAGAATAAAAGCCCCTGCCGGGTTTTCTTAAATCCAACTTAGCCAAATAGCTTGACCAAGTTCAAACTTTACTTTTATTCTGCACTGCAATCACAGCTGTGTCGGTGATACCAATGCACATCAGCGGGATCAATATGCCTCTATGCACATCCTAGGAGATATATACATACCATCCCTCGCATATTATCCCTCTCACTGCCTCACAGCGGTACTAGAGGAAATGTACAGGTGCATCGCACTAAATTAGTGTATCTTCAATACAAAAAGTGAAACTCATTATGTAGAGTCATTACAAACAGAGTGATCTATTTCAAGTGTTTATTTCTGTTAATGTTGATGATTATGGTTTACAGTGCATTTACTGATCATACATTTCAGTAGGCCAATATTTCGGAATTTAGAAACATTTTTCAAGCTGTTGTTATCAAGTATTCTAATTTACTGAGATAATGACTTTTATGTTTTCATTGGCTGTAAGCCATAATCATCAACATTAACAGAAATAAACACTTGAAATAGATCACTCTGTTTGTAATGACTCTATATAATATATGAGTTTCACTTTTTGTATTGAAGAACATTAAAAAAACCTTTTTGATGATATTCTAATTTAGTGAGACGCATCTGTATATCTTAGGCCTCCTTCATATGTTTGTATTTGCAGCATGTGTGGCATCCGTTTTTTTTTCACGGATGCCACACTCACCCATTATAACCTATCCTGCTGTGCACATGTCCGTGTTTTTACAAGGACCATGTGTCAGTGTAAACCACACAGAAACTTGTCTGTTTTCTACCGGCAGCTCGGATGACAAGGGCCAATACAAGTCTATGGGTCCATGTGAAACACGTACAGCGCACCGATGGCATCTGTGAGCCATCCATGTGCTGTACATGTTTAATGTTGCAAAGTATAAGAGAAGTAATTTTTTTTCTATTGCCATACCGCAAAAACATTGATGACCACACTGCTGGCACACTGTTCCAAAACACTGATGACATCGGTACTGCTTTTTCCGGTGCCGGTTGTATATGGACATGTGAAGGAGGCCTTACTAAGAATTGAGGAAATCTGGGTTCCTCAGAAAACCAATTTTCTGAAATTTTGGTAAAACAGTCATTTCTAGACCTAGAGGTTTAATGGAGTGGCAGTTAGTCTGGTAAAAGAACTTGTCGCTCAATTTCCCTTCACGAAAAAAAATAATTTTAATCAATAGATTTTTAAATAATAATACGTTTACATTTTTTTTCCTGTGCTGAGATAATCTTATAAATGTGCCCCTGCTGTGTACTGTGTAATGGCTGTGTCTGACCTTGCAGGAACATGGTCTGATAATACCAATAATTTTCAGACGTATACCTCTAGCTAAGGTGGGTAGCAAGATGTAGACGACAACCAATATGCGCATATAGCCAAAAGTAATGCACGACAGAGCACACTGTGACTCCATCTGCATCACAATAGTCAGTTACCCCATCAGCAGATAAGCGGAAATCCCGTTTTGCGGGGCTTCGGACATAAGCAGCAAAGCCACACTAAGAAGAATTAAAATTCCCCCAAAAATTCAAGAAAAAACAGCAAAATAGGGCAGCAATGTTTACCTGCCCAGATCTTCAAAGCCAAATGCACTACCAGGATGCAGCAGACCCACATAAAGATGGTGGCTACACAGGTGCAAAATACTGATGAGACAATCACTCACAACCTACCATTTCATGAAGGGGGTGACTGCTTAGTATTTGAATTGCACAAAAAAGGCTTGTATAGGGTGCTGTTCACACTAGGGCAGTGCACAGTATCCGGCTTACAGCCTATTAGTTACTCCCATACTATTAGAGTAGGCGGGCTGCCCGGTACTATCCAAGTGCACCCCCTGGGAACAGACACCCTAGTTTACAGTGCCCGCACTGATGGGCCTGGCTGCACCCTGGAATAAAAGTGTGCAAAAATACATATATATAATATATGAGGTATTAGTTGATATTTTGGCCAAAATACGTAAGCTCGTAACCCGCGTCGCGTTGCTGTTTTTTCTTGAATTTTTGGGGGAATTTTAATTCTTCTTAGTGTGGTTTTTGCTGTGAGTGTTTAGAGTAGGACCCTTCACTCACAACCCTCCATGAAATGGTAGGTTGTGAGTGATTGTCTCATCAGTATTTTGCACCTGTGCAGTCGCCATCTTTATGTGGGTCTGCTGCATCCTGGTAGTGCGTTTGGCTTTGCAGATCTGGGCAGGTAAACACTGCTGACCTTTTTTCCTGCTTCGGACATAAGCCCCAACAGAGCCACTGAACATTTGCTAAAAGTATGTTGTGAATACAACCTAACTCATGTAGACTTGCTAGTGAAGCTACAGCTATGAAATGCCACGTTGTTTAACTTATAATAATAATAATTTTTATTTATATAGCGCCAACATTTTCTGCAGCACTTTACAATTAAGCTTATGTCACTTAATGAGGAAAATTTGAATAATGTTGAATCAGAGGCTAGAGACGGCCTGGGTGATTATTTTGTATTGTGACTTCTTTTGCAATGTGTGACAAGCAAGTAAAGCAGTAAAGGTTGTTTTAATATCACCATTAGAAGTTTTGTTCTCCGTGCATTGGGGCGGGATTGTAGGTAGAGTTTTTGGCTCTGCCATGGCCCCTCCCCTACCTCTAATGTCTTTATGCTCTTCCTCATTTAAATTTCACGCCTGTGCCATCCTAGCCATGGGTGGCGATTGATTGATGTCCTGGCAGTCTTGAGGAAAATGACTCCGGTGCTGGCGCATGCGCAGATTAAGATCTCGGCTCAATGATGAGCCATTTTCCGGTGCCATTTTCTTGAAGCGCGGGAGCAATCTGTGAAAGCGCTGCCCACACCTGGGACGGCGCAGGAGCGAAACTTTTGGAAAGTCAATATAAAAATAACAATTTTTTGAGGAGACTTGTGGATGTGTTTTTTTCCATCAATTCTCCAAAAACTTTACCAGGTGTCGGTGTAATATTGCAGTGTCTTTTGGCATATTATCAATGTAGCAGAGTCTAATTTTCCCTTAAGTGCTATCACATCTGTACGTGTAACCGGGGAGTCAGAAACAGTGTATGCTTAGTCATAAACAGCAAGTAAATGTAAGCTTCTTGTATTTTAAGGGAAATTCCCAAACCAGTATTTTATGTTTGTCACTGTTTGCAGGGTTTGAGGTTTCCCGATTTGTTCTACTGTTACATTAATTCTAACTTTTTAACATTTTTTTTGTGTAACTGTATTCCAGTCCCATTTTATGTATACCAGATATTTTAGCATAAATTGTACTGAAAAGTTGCAAAAGCAGTAAGGGACATAAAATACAGAGCAATTTTCATTTTGTGCAAAATTCATTAATACATGCACACTTTGGAAGAATTTGGCACAGAAAACATCAATAAATACCACAAGAAGTGAGAAAATAAACAACAGATGATGAATGTGGGCCATAGTCTTTTCTGATTGGTTATTTTGTAATGGAAATATATTTCTGTCATCAGTATGGTCTTAACACAAATAAATACCAATAAAAATATTACTGACATTTTAAAAGTGTTGTCCACCATTAGGACAACCCCTTTTCAATCTGAATGTTTGCCCTGCTAAAATAAAAACCCTTCTACTCAACTCTGGTGCCGGCACCGTTCCAGTGGTGTCAGCACTCGCGTTCCCAGTCCTCACAGGAGGTTGTTATTGTAATGAAGCCCCCCCCCCCTCAGTAGGCCATTATGAGGGGGGTCTCATGATAATACAGACCCTTATATTCAATTTTTGTGGTAGAATTACTGTTTTTTCTTTTAGTTACGAAAGGGTTAACTGTGTTATACAGGTCAGCTGTGGTAACCACGAGCAGATTAATCTGGTTTGATCTGGATTTTTTGGCGGGCAAATTTCCGTGATTTGATTGGCTGTCAAGAAAAATGCGGGAAGAATGTATGATATAAATGACAGCTGTTCGCCAGCTGTGAGGCATTCCAGCTGTCAGAAGAAAAGAAGATAGAAGATGGAATCGCTTCTACAACAGCTGATTAGCAGAGCGGAGCAGGAGGGTGGCGTGGACTGGCTGAAGAGCTGCCTGGCTATAAAACCTGCTATTGAACCTGCCCTGGTATCTGGGGATATGGCAGCTTCGATGCCGGGACCGTCGCCTTCCCTCCCTTCTGCCCCATGATCACCACGCTGCCCAGGAGAAGCAGGAACACAAAGAGGAGCTGCAGACCCAGAGTGATCTACTCACCGCCATCTCCTCAGAACAGCCGAGTGCTGGAAGCGAGCGGCACGAAGAAGCAAGAGAAACCAGGAAGTCTCGCAGCCTGTCGCGAGAGCTGAGCCAGCGGGGTGGAGCGGAGCTGCCGGCGCTTCCCGGACCGCATCAGCTGATAAGTCCGGTACTGTCAGCATCAGCTGGAATGGCAGGGGGCACATCTAGCTGCCGCAGTCAAAAAAGCACTGCGGCGGCCAAGGGATACCGACAGTCAGAGCCCCCCGTGCTGGATGCATCAAGGCTGCTGGCTGATAGAGCTGCAGCTAGATCCTGGAGGGCCCCTGCGGAAGAGGCAGAAGAAGAGGATGAAGAGGATGCCATCACTGCAGCTAACATGCCGCACTTGCCCCAATCACAGGACTTGAGTGCTGGTGTGCAACAGGACAACATCCAAGTGCCAACTGACAAAGGAAGGGGTGAGATAATCCATGTCCCCCTGTCTGTCCCCCAAAATGTCACTCATAATGATATTAAGAGCCTTTTGTTAATTATGTTGAGTGAAGTATTGGGCACATCAGGTTATGATGTTCCCCATACTTCTTCCCGAAGTAGTATTAATAATGGTTTAAATTTTAATTTAAAGCCAGGCTTACCTGAACCTAATTTGAAAGAGGCACTTACATGCGAACTTTCGCCGTTAGGTTTTCATTTAAGTGCCTCTTTGAAGGAAAAAATTTGGAATAGGGACTGACGCGCCCCCTGGGACATATTCCTTTTTGAGGGGAATACCCGGCACCGGATCAGATGGGGGGTTGTAGTCTCCGAGCGGCTGTGACCCGGTCCCGTGCCCAGGGCGTCAAGCTCAGTGTGATGTGGCAGTTCTACAGATGTTACTAAAGTTCTTTTGTGTCGACTACGCCACCCGTTGTGATGCGGTCACTGTGGCCGCCGCTGCAGCAGGGTCCGCTGAGGCTGATGGTGGGTGCGCAGCTTGGTGGGATAACCCCCAACGGGAGGGGTATAGCCTCAGAGGGGACAGGCGCAGAGGATGGGGGTTGTGGTGGTGTAGTGCAGACGGCAGTGAAGACAGAGTCGGGTTGTGCAGTTAAGGGTGTTTACTTACTGCAGATGTTGTACTGGTCACTCCAGCTGCTAGTGACCACCCGAGCCGTGCTGCGTCCACCAGGTCCTGGATCCAGCCAACCCCCAAACAAGTCCGGAGCGTGGCCCTGAGCTCTCTTTCTGTCCCGTTCTCTGGCCGTCCCCACCAGTAATCCACCTAGGTCCAGCTCCCTCGGGCCTTCTGTTGGGACACCCTTGGCCCTGGGTTCCCTGACCCTTCATGTGGTGTGCCTTCGGGGTGGATGTGATGGGTGACCGTGGCAAACGCTGCCCACGGTCTCCGGTCTCTGGCTGGGGAATGTTTTTACCCCCACCAGCTTGGGTTCCGGTACCCTGATGCCGACTCTTCACCCGGGGATTTTAGTTGGGATCTCAGAGTCCTTTTCTTCTGTGCCTCTGGGTCTCTCTCTTTTCTCCTCTCTCACTCTGGGTCTTTCTTCTCTCCTCTGCTCCTGACTTGTTCTCTGCAACTGACTGACCCTGATCTTTGATGGTGCCCACCTTATATACACCCTCTATGTGTGAGCTCAGGTGACCAGCACCCAATGAGCTCCTATCTTTACCCAGGCTGCTCCCCCTATCTGCCCCTACACTACATGGGATGTACCACCCCCCTCCCACTCCAGCCAGGAACAGACTCGGTCGTACCTGCACATTTCTAAGTGGGAGTACCGTCGGCCTGTTCCTCGGAAATGGGATGTATGTAGTGCATGTAGCCTACCGAGCTCAGTTCCACTCTCCATCCTTACCCGGGAGTGGAATATCACACCTCTGGGTTGAGGTGCAATACCCCTGTAGCAGCCGAATCCTCAGGGTGCTACATTCCCCCCTGGTAAATCACAGCACGTCCTCGGGCTGCAAGACATAAAACACCAAACATACATTTTTTTTTAGAAACATAAACATATAAAACATCATATAAAACTTTTCATATAAACATTCTCGTAGTCGTTTCTTGTTTCTGGTTCCTCCTCCGGACACTGTGCAACGTGTGTCCGGGAAAAGTGCGACAGTCTCTTTGAAAAACTGGTTTTCTATAAAACCGGTAGGGGGCGCTTTAGGACGCGCAACTATATACAGGGATATGGCCGCTCTCAGTCCTCAGCCAGTTAAGGAGGGAAAGGGAATGGCTGCTCACAGTCCTCAGCCTGTGGGATTTAGGGGTTAAACGGGTAAACAGTTCACTGGTCCCAACGGGGACTATTTTAGCAGCAACAGTTCACTGTGCCCCGACGGGCAACTATATACAGTCTCTACCCCCGTCCTTAACGACGGCTCACTCCTGCTTTTTCTTGGTGATATGGTGTTGCTTCAGACCCGTCCGGGTCCTCTTGCTCCTCCTCCCCGTACCGCAACTCCTCCTCCGTCAGGCGGTGCACGTGGAGGGCATAAGGTCCTTTGGCACACTTGTGCCGGGTGAAGGTGACCTCGTCTCCTACGTAGAGGTCACGGCCTTTGTGACCTTCCGGCAGGTGGGACTCGACGTCTCTGCGGGTCACAAAAACGTCACCGCGGTTGTTACGGTCCCGAATAAAGCCCCACCCATGCTGCGGGTTGAACTTTATCACCGTCCCGATGGTGCGGGGACAGTGCGCTGCACGGGGGTTCCTCCTAGTCCGGCTCTTCTGCTCCGCGCTCCGGATTTGGGCCTGTTGTTCTCTGACCCGCCTCTCCTCCCGTTCTCTCGCAAACTCTGCTAGCTGCTGACGACAACACTCAGTACGCTCAGCGGCGACTGCCCGAGTTTCTCCGGTGAACCCCATCAAATCTTCTCCCGTGGGGTCCCACACGAATTGGGCTTCTTCTAAAGGAGGCGAGACCCGAGTCACGGGCTTCGGAGCCGGGATCAGGGGTTCACACAAGGGCCCTAGTCTTTGTTGCCGCTCCAGCTCACAAAACTCCTCGGGCCAGATAAAGGGCCGCCCGTCCGGCCATGTGAGCTGGCTGAAGAGGTCCTTTCCCAAACTCGGCACCCTTGGTTTTACGGGTGCGGGCGCGGTGGTGGTGGCGCCCGGGTTGCCCAGGCCTTGCGGCCAGGCCTGGGGCACCTGGAAGGTGAAGGGCACCGTTAGGACGGCGGCGCCCTGGGCTACCTGGCCTTGCGGCCAGGCCGGAGACTCCGCGGAGGTAGGGGGCGCTGTTGGTGATGCGGGGCCCGGGGGTACTAGGCCTTGCGACCAGGCTGGTGGTATTTCCTGCTTTGTCACGCTCCGGGTCGAGGCGCGTGACGTCACAGGGGTCGCTGCGGCGGCTTCCGGTCGGGGCCTAGTCCATAGCGGTGACATGGCGGCTACGGGCACAGCAGGGGGACTTTCGGGCTCTGCGACGGGGAACCGGGGCAGGTGGGCGGTCTCTCGGTATGGGGTATAAGCGTCCCCTTTACCTGCCTTCATACGTTCGGCTCCCTTCTCAGCGCCGTCTCCGACCTTGGGTCCTCCCGCGTCATCCGTAGAGGCAGTTGGTGTCCTCTCCCAGGGGAGCATGCTCCGTGGACGGGTTCCAGCTTGCTGGGCCATCTCCCGGCTCCACTCCGCCAGTATCTCTCGCTGTACCCGGGCCATCCTCCTTGCGAGGCCCTCCAAGGCAGTTTGTGCACACTCCCGGTCTCGGGGGAGCTGCGCTAAGATCTCCGCTAGACCTAGCTGGGTTGTGGACTCTAGCAGGCTCCTGACCATCGGGTCGGTGCTGCTCTGCTCTTCTTCCGGCAGGCTCCTGGCCAGCGGGCCGGTGCTGCTCTGCCCTCCTTCCTTGGTCTCTAGCAGACTCCTGGCCAGCGGGCCGGTGCTGTTCTGCTTTCTCTCCATCTCCGGGTGAGCTCCTCCGCTACTCCTCGTTAGACCTCTTGCCTCCGGGTCCGCTCGCTCCAGACTGCTCCAGGCGGCACCCATCTTTGTTCTCTCCTTTCGTCTCCTCCCACCTCGAGGGCGGTCCCGGGGCAACTCGGTGACTGTCAGCTCCAGGGGTAGTTCTTTCACGCTGACAGACACCTCCAGCATCACAGTCTCTGTTGGTGGGGGCGGTTTCCACTTTTGGCGCCATTTTCTGTGCTGGCCCACGATGGGAGGTGGCCTCTTGCCCTCCTTTGGCACGCCCATAATGGCGTCCGCTGCTCTTCCAAGGCGGGAAATCTGCGGTTTTGGCGGGAAGCGTCGCCCAGTGGCGGGAAACTCTGCAGATGGCGGGAACAAGCTGGAAATGGCGGACAATCGGCGGGAAACGACTGGTGATGGAGTCCGATGGCGTGGACCCTCCGGAACCGGCGGGAGACTTCTTTCTGAGGTAAACTTGCACTTTTCTTCAGGCACGCAGTACCCGGGTGTTGCGGGCACGTAATCCTGCCGACTACGCCAAAGTTGACGCGCCCCCTGGGACATATTCCTTTTTGAGGGGAATACCCGGCACCGGATCAGATGGGGGGTTGTAGTCTCCGAGCGGCTGTGACCCGGTCCCGTGCCCAGGGCGTCAAGCTCAGTGTGATGTGGCAGTTCTACAGATGTTACTAAAGTTCTTTTGTGTCGACTACGCCACCCGTTGTGATGCGGTCACTGTGGCCGCCGCTGCAGCAGGGTCCGCTGAGGCTGATGGTGGGTGCGCAGCTTGGTGGGATAACCCCCAACGGGAGGGGTATAGCCTCAGAGGGGACAGGCGCAGAGGATGGGGGTTGTGGTGGTGTAGTGCAGACGGCAGTGAAGACAGAGTCGGGTTGTGCAGTTAAGGGTGTTTACTTACTGCAGATGTTGTACTGGTCACTCCAGCTGCTAGTGACCACCCGAGCCGTGCTGCGTCCACCAGGTCCTGGATCCAGCCAACCCCCAAACAAGTCCGGAGCGTGGCCCTGAGCTCTCTTTCTGTCCCGTTCTCTGGCCGTCCCCACCAGTAATCCACCTAGGTCCAGCTCCCTCGGGCCTTCTGTTGGGACACCCTTGGCCCTGGGTTCCCTGACCCTTCATGTGGTGTGCCTTCGGGGTGGATGTGATGGGTGACCGTGGCAAACGCTGCCCACGGTCTCCGGTCTCTGGCTGGGGAATGTTTTTACCCCCACCAGCTTGGGTTCCGGTACCCTGATGCCGACTCTTCACCCGGGGATTTTAGTTGGGATCTCAGAGTCCTTTTCTTCTGTGCCTCTGGGTCTCTCTCTTTTCTCCTCTCTCACTCTGGGTCTTTCTTCTCTCCTCTGCTCCTGACTTGTTCTCTGCAACTGACTGACCCTGATCTTTGATGGTGCCCACCTTATATACACCCTCTATGTGTGAGCTCAGGTGACCAGCACCCAATGAGCTCCTATCTTTATCCAGGCTGCTCCCCCTATCTGCCCCTACACTACATGGGATGTACCACCCCCCTCCCACTCCAGCCAGGAACAGACTCGGTCGTACCTGCACATTTCTAAGTGGGAGTACCGTCGGCCTGTTCCTCGGAAATGGGATGTATGTAGTGCATGCAGCCTACCGAGCTCAGTTCCACTCTCCATCCTTACCCGGGAGTGGAATATCACACCTCTGGGTTGAGGTGCAATACCCCTGTAGCAGCCGAATCCTCAGGGTGCTACAGGACTACATTGACATTTTCTCTTTACTACTTTAGAACGGCTGAATAAATATGATAAAAAAGATGATAAGCCTGAAGCTGATGAAAAAAGGCGTAATGCGCATAGATCCTTTGACAATTGGCTCCAGGCATTTGCTATTTATTCAGCCGTTCTAGGAGAGAAATACCCGAGTTTTTGTTCAGGCTTATTTCAGCATATCGATATAATCTTAGAAGCATATCGCAATTTTGGCGGCATGGCCTGGCTATCATACAATGAAGCTTTTAGACAGAAATTAGCAGTATATCCAAATTTATGCAGGGGGAGCAAAGACATTGGTCTATGGATTAATCTCATGCTCCCCCAAAGGACTTCATCGGTTAGGACTGGTAGCAGCATCACCGTAAAAAAAGATGTGTGTTTCGCCTTTAATGAAACATCTTGTAAATGGCTCAATAACTGCCGATTTCGTCATGAATGTTCATTCTGTGGAGGCTCCCATCCAATGTCAAAATGCTTCAAAAAGCAATACCAGAGCCAACAGAATAATTGCAGAGAAAATAATGCAAAAAGCAGTGACTCCAGTGAGGTTGCAAAACATGCTACCATGGTTAGAAATTTACCCAGACCGATGGACCAGTAATTTAATTTTTTCAGGTTTTTCTAAAGGTTTCTTTGTTCCTCATTTTCAAGGCTTGGGTTGTGAAATAGTTAATAATTTACCTTCAATAGTAAAATTATATGATGTCGCTAAAGAGAAAATATTTAAAGAAATTGAAGCTGGTAGAGTAGTGGGTCCTTTTAATTCCCCCCCGTTCGCCAATTTTAGGATTTCTCCTCTTGGTGTTGTTCCCAAGAAAGAGCCGGGTTCATACAGACTAATTCACCATCTTTCCTATCCTGTTGGTTTTTCATTAAATGATGCAATAGATAAAAAATTGTGTTCAGTAAAATATGCCTCCTTTGATGAGGCTATTGCCATTCTTAGGTCTTTTGGTAAAGGGGCCCTTATGGCAAAATCCGACATCAAATCAGCATTTAGGTTACTTCCGGTTGATCCTAACGGTTTTAATTCTTTAGGTTTTTGTTTAGATAACCAATATTTTTTTGATAAATGTCTTCCTATGGGTTTTTCGCTTTCTTGTTTTTACTTTGAAAGTTTTTCATCATTCTTGCATTGGGTAGTTCAATATGATATTTCAGGGGCTGGGGTTTCACATTATTTGGACGATTTTTTATTTATAGGTCCTTATAATTCAAAAGGTTGTTAAACTTACTTGAAAGATTTTTTTCTATATGCAGCGATTTTGGCATTCCGTTAGCCATGGAAAAGACGGTATATCCTTGTACGTCTCTTGAATTTTTAGGTATTCTTATAGATACAGATAACATGCAATGCTGCTTACCTATGGAAAAGATTTCTAGGATTCGTGATGCAATAATATCCTGCATTAGTAAAAATAAAGTTACTCTGAAGGATTTGCAATCCCTATTAGGAATGCTGAACTTTGCTCTTAGAATTATCCCAATGGGGAGGGTTTTTTCAAGGCGCCTTTATGAAGCCACAGCGGGACTTACTTCCCCTGGCTCTCATATCAGGCTCTCTTCTGATGCAAAGGAAGATCTAAAGATTTGGCTGAATTTCCTTTCTAATTTTAATGGCCGATCCTGTTGGCAGAGTGCCTTTTTGTCTGCTGATAGTGTCCCCTTTTCAATTTTTGCAGACAAGGATAGAGGTTTTGGAATATTGTTTTTCTCCCATTGGTCAGCGGAATTTTGGCCTCAGACTTGGATTGCTAAAGGTGCTAATTTAAACCAAACTTTATTAGATTTATTTTCAATCTTTGTGGCCATTCATCTTTGGGGTTCGTTAATCCAGAATTCAAGGATCATAATTTCCTCTAACAATCAAGGTTTAGTTTTTTCTTTAAATACATTATCTTCAAAAAATAGATGGGTTGCTAGGATTTTAAGAGCTTTGGTTTTGAAATGCCTGGAACTTAATGTATGCCTAAAAGCATCTTTTTCCAGCTTTAAGGATCCATTAATCTCTCAATTTATTTGTCGTCGCCAGTGATCGGAACTTGCCCAAAGGGTCTCGGACGCAGACTTGCAAGGAACGAGTTGCCCTCTGCACCTATGGGATTTGATTTGGGATTAATACCGCATTTCATTGAAAAGTCTCTAGCCACTAGAACATGGACCGATTATTCGGTAGCATGGAAAAAATGGATAATTTTTTGTAACGCTAATAATTTTAATTACAGTGAATCTCGCTCCGATTCAGCATTGCTATTCGCTGAACATTTGTTTGAAAAAGGCCTATCGTATTCGGCAATCTCAAAAACTTTAGCAGGAGCATCATTCTTTCTTAAATTAGCCGGAAAAGTCCCTTTGACTGGCTTATTCCCTGTCAGACAATTTTTAAAAGGTTTTAAAATGCATAGTTTGATTCCAGATGATAGGCGTCCTATTTCTTTTTCATTACTGTAAGAGTTGTGCTCTGCTCTTTATTTAGTGTGTACAAATGCTTTTGAAGCATGTTTGTTTAATACAGTATTTTCCATAGCATTTTTTGCAGCATTAAGAGTTGGAGAAATAGTTTCATATAAGAAATCTGTGCCTTCTGGTCTGTTTTTTGAGGATGTTAAAGTCTCTGATGACAACATCATGGTCTTTTTTAGACAATCAAAAACGGACCAATTAGGTAAGGGCTCGACAATTAGACTCAGCGGTATATCAGATTATTCTATCTGCCCAGTTCAGAATATCAAAAAATGTCTGGCATTAAGGAAACAAGGTCATGGTGCCTTGTTCATTCATGAGGATGGTTCTCCGGCTACAGTTTTTCAATTCAATGCAGTGCTAAAAAAGTGCTTGATTAAAATTGGAAAGGATAATTTAAAGATCTCCTCTCACTCATTCCGTATAGGAGCCGCGACTGAAGCATCGAGATTAGGCCTTTGTGATGAAAAGATTATGAAACTAGGCAGATGGGATTCAAACAGATTTAAATTATATGTTCGCTCCAATCTATACGGTCATTAATGTTTGAATTCATTTTTTAGGTCCTATCGTTGTTTGGATTGTGGGACATTCGTTCGTTTTTTGGGCCGGAAAAAGAGCAGCACTCAGGTCTTATACAAAGAACTTATCTTTTAACCCTTCATCACTTGAAATATGGTGGCATAGCATCCGGGGTATGAAATGGGAAAGGTTGTTGGAGGAAATGAGGAAGTTAGTATTAATATGGCCGTATCCTGACTTAATATTTTTTCACCTTGGTGGTAATGATCTCGGAAAAATCAATACGCTAGATTTACTATCATTTATGAGGAAAGATCTGGCATTGCTAAAAACTGAATTTTGTCATTCTTATTTCGTTTTTTCCGAGATTATTCCCAGATTAATTTGGTCTTCAAAAAACCTTTGTTTCACTGAAAAGATCAGAAAGAGGGTTAACAGGAACATAGAGAAATTTATGTTTTTGTTAAACGGTTTTTCCTTCAGACATATAGACCTGGAAGGCTTTATTCCAGGCTTATATCGTAGAGATTTGGTTCATCTATCGGATATTGGATTAGACCTCTTTAATTTAGACTTGCAATCGATTATTGAAAAATGGCTGTGTTGATTTTTGGGGGGCCACTCCTTTTCAAGGACTGGCTAGTGGGAAAGTCGCCCAGTGAATACTGAGTGGATTGGATTTATTTATATGGAAAATTATTTCATTGATTGTTTGGTTATTAATATTTTAATTATTTAAAAAGGTTACCCAAAATAAACTTCACGGCCATTATTTATCCATACTTGTGTTGTTGTGATTTTATTAAAAAAAAAAAAAGAAAAGGGTTTTGTAGTATCATGAAGGCCCCCCCCCACTCAGTAGGCCATTATGAGGGGGGTCTCATGATAATACAGACCCTTATATTCAAATTTTTGTGGTAGAATTACTCTGTTTTTTCTTTTAGTTACGAAAGTGTTAACTGTGTTATACAGGTCAGCTGTGGTAACCACAAGCAGATTAATCTGGTTTGATCTGGATTTTTTGGCGGGCAAATTTCCGTGATTTGATTGGCTGCTAAGAAAAATGCGGGAAGAATGTATGATATAAAAGACAGCTGTTCGCCAGCTGGGAGGCATTCCAGATGTCAGAAGAAAAGAAGATCCCACCCTCCCTCCCTCTTTTTCTTAGTTTAAAATTTGTCGTGATAGTTGATTTGTGGGAAAGTCACCCAGTGAATACTGGGTGGATTGGATTTATTTATATGGAAAATTATTTAATTGATTGTTTGGTTATTAATATTTTAATTATTTAAAAAGGTTACCCAAAATAAACTTCACAGCCATTATTTATCCATACTTGTGTTGTTGTGATTTTATTTAAAAAAAAAAAAAGGGGTTTTGTAGTATAATGACTCCACCCCTCAGTGTGTCTTGGACGCAGTAACATAGTAACATAGTTTTTAAGGTTGAAGAAAGACTAAGTCCATATAGTTCAACCCATAGCCTAACATGTTGATCCAGAGGAAGGCAAAAAAAACCCATGTGGCAACACTAAGCTCCACATTGGGGAAAAAATTCCTTCCTGACTCCATACGACAATCAGACTAGTTCCCTGGATCAACACCCTATCAAGGAACCTAGTATATATAACCTGTAATATTATACTTTTCAAGAAAGGCATCCAGGCCATTCTTAAATTTTAGTAGTGAATCACTCATTACAACATCATGCGGCAGAGAGTTCCATAGTCTCACTGCTCTTACAGTAAAGAATCCGCGTCTGTGATTATGATTAAACCTTCTTTCCTCCAGACGTAGAAGAAGCCCCCTTGTCCCCGTCTCAGGCCTCAGAGTAAAAAGATCAGTAGAAAGGTCTTTGTACTGTCCCCTCATATACTTGTACATAGTAATAAGATCACCCCTAAGCCTTCTTTTTTCCACAGTAAATAACCCCAAGTGTAATAACCTGTCTTGGTGTTGCAGACCCCCTAGTCCTCTAATAACCTTGGTCGCTCTTCTCTGCACCCGCTCTAGTTCAGCTATGTCTTTCTTATACACCGGAGACCAGAACTGTACACAGTATTCTAAGTGTGGTCGCACTAGTGACTTGTATAGAGGTAAAATTATCTTCTCCTCATGAGCATCTATGCCTCTTTTAATGCATCCCATTATTTTATTTGCCTTTGCAGCAGCTGCCTGACACTGGCCACCAAACATGAGCTTGTCGTCCACCAATACACCCAGGTCTTTTTCAGTGACAGTTTTGCCCAGTGTTTTACAATTAAGCATATAATTATACATTTTATTAACTCTGCCAAAGTGCATTACCTTACATTTATCCCCATTAAAGCTCATTTGCCATTTATAAGCCCAAGCTTCTAGTTTACATAGATTCTCCTGTAATATAAAGTTGTCCTCCTCTGTATTGATTACCCTGCAGAGTTTAGTGTCATTGCAAATATTGAAATACTACTCTGTATGCCCCCTACAAGGTCATTAATAAATATGTTAAAAAGAAGCGGGCCCAATACTGACCCCTGTGGTACCCCACTGTTAACTGAGACCCAGTCTGAATGTGTTCCATTAATAACCACCCTTTGTTTCCTATCACTGAGACAGTTCTTAACCCACTTACATATATTTTCCCCTATCCCCATTGTTCTCATTTTATGTATCAACCTTTTGTGTGGAACCGTATCAAAGGCTTTTGAAAAGTCCATATACACAACATCCACTGCATTTCCTTGGTCCAGTCCAGAACTACTCATAAAAGCTGATCAGATAAGTTTGACAGGAACGGTCCCTCGTAAACCCATGTTGATATTGGGTCATGAGGTTATTCTTCTTCAGATACTCTAGTATAGCATCTCTTAGGAAACCCTCCAGGATTTTATCCACAGTAGAGGTTAAGCTTACTGGCCTATAATTTCCAAGTTCGGTTTTTGTCCCCATTTTGAATATTGGCACCACATTTGCTATACGCCAGTCCTGTGGTACAGACCCTGTTATTATGGAATCTTTAAAGATTAAAAATAATGGTTTATCTGTAGCATTTGCCTCCTTCCGGGCAGAGACGCCGTTCCCCTTACCGCCGCTGTCCACATCCGGCATTGACTCGCCCCCTGGGCCGTGGGGCACTCGGAGCCGGACAACAGGAAACGATGGGGGTAGTGGTGGCGATCCGGTTCCGTAGCTCAGGGTGGTCAGACCAGTGGTAGTCTACGATGTGCTGTAGGTAATGTCCGACTACGCCACCCGTGGATTGCGGTCAGGGCTAACCGCCGCTGCAGTGCAGACCGCTGGGGCTGATATAAATGTGCAGCACTGAATAGTTCAACTCCCCACGGGAGGAGTATGGCCCCAGGGCAGTATATATAATGGATGATGGAGGGGATGATTCCGACCGCGATAGCCAGTAAACGGAGGCCTCTTAAGCAGTTCAGGGTCTTATTAGAACAGGTAAAATGACCCAGAAACAGGCCCGGCTAGGAGGGGGCCTGGATGACTGAGAACAAGTGGGAAGCTGACCCGGGTCAGGGTGAGGGTGTAGGCCTACCGTGTTCTCTGTGCTCCTTCTGGCTATTTCCCTCCTTGTAGTGTAACAGCCCACGTTCCCGAGCTCACCGTGTCCTCTCGCCCGTATGGCTTGCAACTTGGGTCCCTTTCTACTCCCAGCCTGGTACGGCTTTGCTGGTCCCTTCTGCTGTGGCAGAGCCTCCGGGCTTCTTAGGCCAAGGAACATACAGTCCCCTGCGGACTGGTTATCTGCTGTAGGACTTGGAATCCTCCCAGCCTCAGACACCAAAGTCTGGTAGATTAGTTTCTTTGTCTGCCAGGACAGGCTCGCTTCACCTCTTGTCCCTGGCTCGTGGCTCTCCTACTGCCACACGGCCTCTTAGGCTGCAACACAACTGTCTGTCCCTGCTCTGGGACACCTCTCAATCCAGAGACAGGTTGTCCAGTTCTCCCTAACCCTGCCCCCAGCTCCAGCTTTTATAGGGGCAGCCTGCTCCCCCTACTGGTCTGGGACAGGAGGTGCTGCATGCTAATGGTCCTTGACTAGAGGACCTCCCCCTTGCTCTCAGACACAGCTTTATTAGATTTGTTGCATCCAGGCCAGGGTGACACATTCCCCCCTAGTAAAATTTAGTACTCCGGGACTAAACAATAAACAAAGATAATATGCATGACCATAAAACATCAGTAGACAAACGACGCAGAGGTTGAGTTCTTAAGGTCACAGTGTGGTCTGTGACCGGGTGTCCGTATCACCAACACAACGGGGAGCCTTAACCAGGTGGGGGTCTGTCCTAGCCCCAAGTCCTTTACAGTCTTAGTTCATTCCTTGGTTAGGCTCCGAACGCAGTCCATACAGAGTCCCGGTTATTAAAAGTTCATAACCTTTGAGTCCGTACGGTAACTGTAAGAAACTGAAATACACAATTACTAATCATGCATGCAACTTTGCAAACATTTCAACACTTGGCAACAGGGTTATTTACAGTTTTAGCGCACCCTATATTCTCCAGCGAGCGGGTATCTGCCCCTTTGTGCTCCTGGTTGATCTGCGTAACCCACTGTCTGGTGGTGGTCTAACCTGGTTTTCTTCACTACCATTTAGGGTACAGTCACTGGTTAGACTTACAGGCAGGGCAGGCAGCTGTCTGCTTGTCCTTTGGCTTACTGCAGGCATGGCAGTCTCACTGTCAGCAGAGGGTTGATTCTCCTGGGCTGCTGGTACAGGCTCTTCTGCCTCTGGAACTGCTTGTTCTTCTTCCCTTTCCCGCTCTGGTGTAGGTTGCTGCTGAGTTGGTTGCAGGAAATGCAGGACGGGTACCACTATGGCATCGTTTATTTGAGTCCAGGACTGAGGGAACTCTCCGAGAATGGTGCTGATCATTTCTTCCTTGTCCTCTGCGGGTTCAAGGTCACTTTGATCCTCTTCTGCACTACGGAGTTGCTTGGGGCACCTTTTTGGGTGGTCTCTGGAGACGGTACTAGTGGTTTCTCCTCCATCCTTGGTGATCACGCACACCTTCGAGTTGTCGTGATCAGACTGCAGTACGGTGTAGGGTTCCCTTTCCCACTGGTCGTCCAACTTATGTAGCCTTCTCTTTCGCTTCAGGACCTGCTCACCAGGTTCTAGGGGACCAGCAGGGGCGTGTTGGTTGAAGAGTCTTTCTTGCCTTTCTCTCACCTGGGCCAGGCTCTTCTCCACACTCTCCTGTACCTTCTTGTACTGCAGTCGCCTTTCCGTATCCCAGTCCGCATCCAGGGAGGTGTCCTCAGGTGTTAGGACTCCCATCTCCAGGTCCATGGGCAGCTTACCTGGTCTGGCTCGCATCAGGTAAGCCGGGGTGCAGTTTGCAGCATTCACCAGGATAAGGTTGTATAGGTCTATTAGGTCCGGCAGTTTTTTTGGCCACAGGCTGCGTTCCTCCAGGGGCAACATCTTCAGGAGATCAATGACTATATTGTTCATTTTCTCACACATCCCGTTGGTTTGTGGGTGGTAAGGCGTTGTACGAATCTTCTTACAACCATAGAGGTTGCAGAACTCTTGGAAGATTTCAGCTTCGAACGCTGGACCTGTTCCGGATACCCGTGTGGACGGCAGAAGTATTGCTGGAAGGCTCTGGCCGCCGTTTGGGCTGTCAAGTCTTTTACCGGGACCATCACTAGAAAACGGGAATAGTGGTCCACGATTGTCAGGGCGTAGATGTATCCTGACCGGCTTGGAGCCAATTTGACGTGGTCCAGAGCTACCAGCTCAAGAGGCTGCTGGGTGACGATGGGCTTCAAGGGTGTCTTCTGGCTGGTGCGGTCTTTCTCCTTAAGTTACAAGGGCCACAGTCCCTGCACCACTTCTCTACAGCCCCTCTCATGCCGACCCAAAAGAACCGTCCTCTTAGCAGGAACTCCAGTTTCTTCCAACCAAAGTGCCCCGCTCTGTCATGGTAAGCCCCCAGGACCATAGCTGCATCCCGCCTTGGGACCACGACTTGCCAGGTCAGCTCGTGTGTCCGGTGGTTGACAAGTCTTCTGCACAGCTTGCCTTCATAGAGGAACAGCTTGTTCTTCTCTTTCCATAGCTGCTTTGCTTCCTCTGGAGCATCTGGATCTAAGCGGGCGTCTTCCTGGGTCAGCAGATCTTTCACCAGGCGGATCGCAGGATCACTATCTTGGGTCTCGGCCCAGCTGTGGTGAGGTAGGGGGTTGATCATAACGGTTGTTAAATCTTCCTCCTTCACGCGGTGGGAGTATTGAGCGGCCCCATACCGGTGAAACGCGGGGAGTTCTACCTCCTCCAGCTCTTCTGGGTCTTCGTCACCTTCAGGTAAGTGAGGCATTCTCAACAGGGCGTCAGCATTGGCATTGGTTTTGCTTGCCCGGTACTTGATCACGAAGTCATAATTGGAGAGATGGGCCATCCACCACTGTTCCAGGGCACCAAGTCTTGCACTGTCTAGGTGTGTTAACGGGTTGTTGTCCGTGTACACAGTGAACTTTGCGGAGGCCAGGTAATGCTTGAAGCGTTCCGTTACGGCCCACACCACCGCCAAGAATTCTAGCTTGAAGGAGCTGTAATTCTCCGGGTTCCTCTCGGTGGGCCTCAGCTTCCGGCTGGCGTACGCGATCACCCTTTCTCTGCCCTGTTGGTTTTGTGACAGTACGGCTCCCAGTCCCACATTACTGGCGTCTGTGTGGAGAATAAAAGGCTGGCCATAATCAGGGTAGGCCAGGATCTCATCCCCTGTGAGGGCCATATTCAACTGGTGGATGGACTCCTCTTCTGGTTTATCCCACTTGAAGGGTGGCTTTTGGCTTCTGGACTTAGACTGTCCTATCAGGAGGTCCTGCATAGGAGCTGCCATCTTAGTGAACCCGGGGATGAACCTTCGGTAGTAGCCTACCAACCCGAGGAATTGCCTCACTTCTTTGATGTTCGAGGGGCTTGGCCAGCTCTTGATTGCTGTGACCTTGTCAGGGTCGGGAGCTACTCCTTCCACACTTACCACGTGCCCTAGGTACTGGACCTTCGGTTTTAACAGGTGACACTTTGATGGTTTCACCTTCAGGCCATAGCCTTCCAGGGCTTCGAACACCTCGGCCAGGTGCTTTAGATGGTCCTCGTAAGTCTTCGAATAGACGATCACGTCGTCCAGGTAAAGGAGGACCGTCTCGAAGTTTCGGTGCCCTAGACAGCATTCCATCAGCCTCTGGAAGGTCCCTGGGGCGTTGCAGAGCCCGAAGGGCATACAGTTGAACTCGCTCAGTCCCATCGGGGTGGTGAAGGCGGTCTTCTCCTTGTCAGCCTCTGCCACAGGAACCTGCCAGTACCCGCTAGTAAGGTCCAAAGTAGAAAAGAAGTTAGCTGATTTTAGTGCGGCTAAAGACTCCTCTATTCTAGGCAGCGGATATGCGTCTTTGTGGGTGATATGGTTGATTTGTCTATAGTCCACGCACATTCTCATGGTGCCATCTTTCTTTTTTACCAGAACCAAGGAGGCTGCCCTGGGGCTACAGCTATCTCTAATGACCCCAGCTTCTTTCATTTCCCTCAGCATACCCTTGGCGTTCTGATAATGTGCAGTGGGTACAGGCCTGTGTCTCTCTTTTATTGGTGGGTGGCTCCCCGTGGGGATATGATGTTCTATCCCTTTTACTCTGCCGAAGTCTAGCGGGTGCTTACTAAAAATTCTCTCGTACTCCTGGACTCCTCGTTTTTGGTGCAGGGGAGTGGAGTCAGCACCCACATGGAGTTTCTGGCACCAGTCCTCCTTTTGTTTCTGGGAGCCATTACCCTCCACCTGTGGAGATGGAGGCAAAGGCTCCACGGCCCTGATAGCTTTGTGTTCGACAGCAAACAGTTTGGCAAGTGTAGCGTACCTGAGTAAGTGTACCTCCCTCTCCCCAATGTTGAAAATGCGAACGGGCACCCTCCCATGACGGACATCAACCACTCCCCGGGCTGTCAAAATGGTGGGCCTGCTGTCTGAGTACACGGGTTCTACCATGGCTTGGTAGTCTCTACCTCTCAACCCGATTGCAGTCCGACACCAGATCATCATTTCACTTTTGGGAGGCATGGAAATGGGGAATGGGTCACTCAGTCTTACGCTACCGATCTCACCACCAGACAGTTCTACCTGCTGCCGTCTCATCAGGGCTTTTATCTCCTTGTTGAGGACTGTCCGTTGGCTGGAACTAGCATTCACCGCCACCTGTTGTAGAATTACAATTACCTCTGAAAGACAATTCTCAATCACGTTAGTACCCACAGTTATTTTAAGGTGACTTTCACGACGGTCTATGTCCACAATAATCACTCCCTGTGCCGGTAGTTCAACTTTACCAATTTTAATGGTCATCTCCTTGAACCCCATCTGCGGCATGGGCAAGCCATTACTGGCGATGATGCTCAAGTCACTGTCCGGATACCGTGTTATATCATCATCAGTCCAATACTGCTTAAAAAGTACATAAGGGATAGTAGTTACTTGCGACCCGGTATCCAGCAAGGCGCTCATGGGGATGCCGTCCAGCACCACGGGTAAAACCGGGCGCCCCCCAACATACTTATCACGGCAATTATAAGGGCCTGGTGATCTTATGCCTGGGGGTTGGCCCTCTGCCCAAGGTTGGACCCGTTTAAATTACAGTACCTGGAGATGTGTCCGGGCTGGTTGCATCGACGGCAAATGGGCTGTCCATCCTCTGCGTAGCGATCTGTGGGCCTCCCTCGGAACGACGGGATCCTCCTCTGTTGACGCCACGGGACATCCTCCGGACTTGAGGCCAACTCGATGGGTCTTGACTGGTCCACTTCCAACGCCTGGACGGTCCTGGTCAACGCCGCGATGCTCCTGGTCAGCTCTTGGACTTGGTGGTGCAGATCTTTCAACGGGGCTTGGTTCAGGGCCTGTGCGTCAGCCCCCACGGAGTCCATAGAGGAGGGCGCTGCCTCCTGGTGATAGGTGAGAGCAGGGCGCCGGGGGTTTATAGCGCCACTGGTTGCGGGTTCACGGAGCACCCTTATGGCCCTGTCCTTGAATTGGGCAAAGGTCAGATCAGGGTTCTGAAAGAACATGAGGCGCAGCTGGGTCCTGTGGGCGCTAGACAGCAGATCTTCTATGAACTGTTCTGTTAGTAGCTTATCCGTATCCTGCATGCTGCCAGTGTCAGCTTGTTTGATGGCTCTCAAGGCTTCCTGCAAATTTAGGGCATAGTCTCTGATGCTGTCCTGTGCCCGCTGCTTACACCGGTAGAACCGCATTTTAATTTCAGCGGAGGTACGTGTATCAAAGGTACCCCGCAGAATGTCCTTTACGGTCCTTTTCTCCTCCGCGGGCCATGACTTTACCTCCCGCTGGGCTACGCCAGTTAACTGCCCTGTCAGTATGCTAATCCTCTGTTCCTCTGTCAGGGGGTAAACTTGGAACAAACTGTACAGCCTTTCCTTAAAGTCAGTTAGTGCATGGGGCTCCCCTGAATACTTGGGCAGCCAGGCCGCTCCAGGGATGTAAGGCAGGGAAAATGGCATCACCGCTGCTGCAGCTGCGCTGGTGGTAGTGGGCGCCTCTGTGTCCGACATCTTCCTCCCCCCCTAGTTGAGCATGGCCTACCTTCTGACGATCCTCTTCTGTAGGCCGCGGCTCCCCTTGTGCTGCTCCGGACGAGGACCTTGCGTCGCATCCTGGTGACGTCAGCGTCGCTCCCTCTCCCTTCCAGGACCTTGCGCAGCGTCGGTGCGTGGGGCGGAGCTTCGGGTCTCGTGCGGATTGGACGTCCACGCCTCTCTTCTTCCCGCGCGGCGTCCGGAAGATGGCGTCCGATGGCGGGAAAACGGCTGAAGATGGCGGGAGACGGCTGAAAATGGCGGGAAACGGCTCCGGATGGCGGGAAAACTCTTCTTCAGGTATGCGTACAGTCTTTTTCAGGCACGCAATACCCGTTTGTGGCGGGTTGGTTACAATCCTGCCGACTACGCCAAAGCTGACTTGCCCCCTGGGCCGTGGGGCACTCGGAGCCGGGCAACAGGAAATGATGGGGGTAGTGGTGGCGACCCGGTTGCGTAGCTCAGGGTGGTCAGACCAGTGGTAGTCTACGATGTGCTGTAGGTAATGTCCGACTACGCCACCCGTGGATTGCGGTCAGGGCTAACCGCCGCTGCAGTGCAGACCGCTGGGGCTGATATAAATGTGCAGCACTGAATAGTTCAACTCCCCACGGGAGGAGTATGGCCCCAGGGCAGTATATATAATGGATGATGGAGGGGATGATTCCGACCGTGATAGCCAGTAAACGGAGGCCTCTTAAGCAGTTCAGGGTCTTTATTAGAACAGGTAAAATGACCCAGAAACAGGCCCGGCTAGGAGGGGGCCTGGATGTCTGAGAACAAGTGGGAAGCTGACCCTGGTCAGGGTGAGGGTGTAGGCCTACCGTGTTCTCTGTGCTCCTTCTGGCTATTTCCCTCCTTGTAGTGTAACAGCCCACGTTCCCGAGCTCACCGTGTCCTCTCGCCCGTATGGCTTGCAACTTGGGTCCCTTTCTACTCCCGGCCTGGTACAGCTTTGCTGGTCCCTTCTGCTGTGGCAGAGCCTCCGGGCTTCTTAGGCCAAGGAACATACAGTCCCCTGCGGACTGGTTATCTGCTGTAGGACTTGGAATCCTCCCAGCCTCAGACACCAAAGTCTGGTAGATTACTTTCTTTGTCTGCCAGGACAGGCTCGCTTCGCCTCTTGTCCCTGGCTCGTGGCTCTCCTACTGCCACACGGCCTCTTAGGCTGCAACACAACTGTCTGTCCCTGCTCTGGGACACCTCTCAATCCAGAGACAGGTTGTCCAGTTCTCCCTAACCCTGCCCCCAGCTCCAGCTTTTATAGGGGCAGCCTGCTCTCCCTACTGGTCTGGGACAGGAGGTGCTGCATGCTAATGGTCCTTGACTAGAGGACCTCCCCCTTGCTCTCAGACACAGCTTTATTATATTTGTGGCATCCAGGCCAGGGTGACACAGCATCTTCCTGCTCCCCTGCTGCTGTGGCGCGCACCGCATGCAGCTTCCCAGGCACTGTGCTTAGGGCGCGTGCACGCTCCCTCCCTCTTGAAGGGGCCATACGCACCGTCCTAAAAAGTCCCCGGCCAACGGCCGGAGGACTTCTCCTATATAAGGCACCTCCTCCAAAATGGAGGTGCCTGTGCAAGGTTGTTGTTCCGTGTGCTAACACTTGCTTCAGCCCTCAGGTCCTGCTGTCTGTCAGTCCTGCCCGCCAGTCTGTGTACAGTCTAATCTGCCAGTCTGTCTATAGTTCTGCCCGCCAGTCTGCCGTTACCTGCCGTGCCCGCCAGCTTGTCTACCTGGAGCAGCTGCCATGCCTGCCAATTCAGAGCAGCTGCCAGTTACATGCCATGCTCGCCAGCCTGCCAACCTAGAGCACCTGCCAAGTAACCTGTCGTGCCTGCCTGCTTGCCTACCCGGAGCGCCTGTCTGCCTATTCGCCGTACCTGCCTGCTTATCTACCTGGACCACCCATCAGCCCGCCTGCCGTGCTCATCCACTGTACTGGTCAGCTCCTGTCATCTGACCCGTGGGAGTCGCCTGCTCTCACACAAGGTTGGTCCCAGAGTGGCACCTGGTTCACCTGTCCAGTCCCTCCCTGGTTCACGGAATCAACTAAGCCGCAGTGCGACCTGTGTCAGGCTGAGTAGGCACTTAGTCACGCCCCTCTGGTTCCTCCTTGCACCGAAGCACAGAGGTTCCACCACCCGGACCCGTAACACTATCTATGGCGTTACTTAATTCCTGCAGTACTCGCGGGTGTATTCCATCCGGGCCCGGGGATTTGTCAACTTTAGTGATTTTTAGACGCTGCCGTACTTCCTGCTGGGTTAAGCAAGTGACATTTAATGGAGAATTTTTGTCATCACTAATCATGTTTTCTGTCATGCGATTTTCTTGTGTAAATACTGTTGAAAAATAATCATTTAGTATATTGGCTTTTTCCTCATCCTCATCCACCATTTCACCCAGACTATTTTTAAGGGGGCCAACACTATCATTTTTTCGTTTTTTACTATTTATGTAGTTTAAAGAATATTTTGGGATTATTTTTACTTTCTCTGGCAATGAGTCTCTCGGTCTCAATCTTTGCTGCCTTGATTTGGTTTTTACAGAATTTATTTAATTTTCTGTATTTATTTAATGCCTCATCACAACCTACTTGCTTTAGTTCTCTAAATGCTTTCTTTTTGTCACTTATTGCGCCCCTCACAGCTCTATTTAGCCATAGTGGTTTCCTCCTATTTCTAGCATGTTTATTCCCATAGGGCAGTATTCGGCAAACTTTTTTGCACCAGGGACCGGCTTTAAGCAAGACCAGTTTTCAATGGCCCGGTGGGGGTGGGGGTGGGGCTTTGGTCATATGTGGGTGGGGTTATGGAGGGGTGGAGCTTAGTGCATACTTATCATATAATTATGACATGTGATTCAACTTACCATAGGTTCAGAATGAGTGGGAGCACCAGGCTTGTTTCCCTGGATCAGTGGGAGCACTGGGCTTGTTTTCCTGCAACAAGACGGTCCCATCTAGGTCCCATCTGATGATGATGACCACTACTGCTGCTACTGGACACAGCCACTGCTACTATGAATTTTCACTGTTATTTGCTTTTTTCACTTTAACCAGAAAATCTGCTGCTGGGCCGCACGACACCAGAACACAGCTACAGGAGTCATAAGGGTGGGACACCTGACGTCATATCTAGCTGCCCATTAGCATCCAGAGCCCCTACCCCTCCAACTCGCAGCTAGCAGGAGGGGAAGGAGCGCTGGACACACATGACCTGCTTGTCCCTGCTCCTGCCTGAGCACATTCTGTGAGTAGGGCCGCATGGCTAATTATCTATTCACTGCCAGTCCCTCCTCCTCTTTTCTTATAGGCTACTGATCAGATGCTGGCTTTCTCCCTGCTGATCCTCTACAACTGTCAGCGGCGCCGCGGACCGGCTGAAAAATCCCAACGGCCCGGTCCTGGTCCGCGGACCGGCGGTTGGGGACCTCTGCCATAGGGTATATATTGTGCACATGTCCTATTCAGGATGCTAATAAATGTCTCCCATTTGCTTTGTGTAGTTTTATGTCTCAGGATATTGTCCCAGTTTATTGCAGTAAGATCATCTCTCAACCGTTGTAAATTTGCCTTTCTGAAGTTTAGTGTCCTTGTAACCCCTCTACTACACATCTTATTAAAGGATACATGAAAGCTTATTATTTTGTGATCACTATTACCGAAGTGACCCCCAACTTGTATATTTGATATGCGGTCTGGCCTGTGATTGACAGCTCTTTTGTCCAGTCTGGCACAGGGACGTGTTGAGCTGTCTGTGTTGTTATTGACAGCTCGGCCATCCAATCTGAGACTGGGAGGTGCTGAGCTCTTGCTACTGTAGGTGCTTCCTGTTCTCTTAATTTCTCAGCTATTTAACTGAGCTGGTAGTCTCGGATAGCTGTCAGCCATAGCTTCAGCTAAATGTTATATGTCTCTCTGTACCTAGTGTTTAGCTTATTGATCTATCGCTGCCTGACCTTGGACCTCGTTCTGACCATCCACCTGTTTAACCCTTTTGCTCTGATCCGCTATCCTTCTGGTATTTTGACCTCGAACCATTACCTGACTACGTCTTTGTCTCTTCCCTCTGTTTATGATGACGTACACTCCTGGCTATTGACCTTGGACTCCTTGACTATCTAGACTCACGACTTGTCCGTGAAAAGGGACTCAGCATCACAGTTAAGTTACAAGAGCCCTGTGCCCAATCAGTGCTGACGTCACTGTCCCTGTCTTCGAATGTATAAATAATCAATAATCACTTCCTTTTGATTACTTAACCTGACCACACACTATCAACAGCAATTAGCTGTATATTCTTCTGAGCATATGAAAATCGTCTGTTTTTCATCCAAAAAAACAGATGATTTTCATCCATATGTCATCTGTATGTATATGGCATCCATTTTTATACCTCAGCTGTTAAAGTATACAAGCCAAGTACAGTTTACTATGTTAATAATTACAATGTATCTGTAAAAATACAATACAGATGGTTCGTATGGGAACCAATTTTTTTTGCACACCCATGGACTTGAATAGGTGAGTCACATCCAAAAATGAAAGACACTAGTACATGTGGTATTTTTTTCACATGAACACTTGCTCCGGGAGAAAAAAAAGTGTCATCTGAATAACCCTATTAAATAATATTGGTGCAAGTGCTATCTATATGCAAGCCAATTTTCAAAGGAACTTGTCACCTGATTCATGCTGACTAGACCACGGGTGTTAGGCGCCGGGCGCTTGCTGGATCAGAAATGGGTTCTGAGTCATCAGCGGATTCTGTGATCTCCCATTCTGATTCAGCTGGGGCTGATGCTGCACAGCATCGCCATCGGTCCCAACGCCTAGCCAATGCACGAGATGTGCAAGTTGTATCTCGGGTGTTTGTGCCTAGCACTATGAAGTATAGGTTGCGGAGGGAGTCAGGGCTCCGGCAGCCTAAGTCCAAGATGCATCACACTGAGCATGCCCGTGACATGGCTGACCGTGATTGGTGGTTCGGGAACCAGCTGATCCGGTGACCTGGCACCGCCTGATTGGTCACAGGTGACGTCACCAATGGTGCGAAAGTGGGGCAGGGCTTAATCTTTAAAAGGCCCGCCAACAAACATGGCGGCGCGCTCAGATCATTTTAGCAAGTGTTGCTGTTGTGTGGACGAGTGTATTCCACGTGCTCCCTAGCTGCTCTCTCCGTGAACTGCCGATGCCAGAGTTCGCTCGGCTGATTAGCACAGGTCACTCAGGCAGGCTTAGATTTGCTTAGGCAGGTAGCTACGTCTTGCAGCCTGGCTCAGCCAAAGGGGTCGCCTAACACCTCGAGCAGCCTGCAGATGCCCTGTTCACGGCTATCGCCTGTCAGCCACGTGGAGTAGTACCCTTCAGTCTGGTGGCACGCCGGCTGGAGGCACGTGTACCCGTCGCGTAGTCACACACGCATCCTAGTGCCACCAGAGTAGTCCCTGTGCAGTAACAGGGCTACAGATAGTTTTCCGGTCGCTCATCTCCCGTGCTGCTAACGGAGATAGTGCGAACCGCTATACCCATTCCTGTGTGCAGTAACACGGAAGGGCTTATCGTTTAAGTTGGTTGCGTACCTTTTCACCCGGAAAGTGTTCGGCAGCAGCCCACCTGGCTGCATCGCGGACCCCGGGGTCGGTTGCATTCCTTTTAAATAAAGTTGTCTGCAGCCGCCCTCCTAACAACGGGCAGCATGTCTCAGAGACTGGATGAACGACTGCAGGTATATTTTTCTCTGAAACACTCTGGACAGGGACCACAGGGAGAAACAAGACTAGTCTGGCACTGTCCCAGCCAACTATTCCCAATGTTGCTAGAGGTGATTAACAGCGTTATTCAGGAGACCTGTTAATCACCTGCAACGACTCTGAGAAGAGCCGGTCAAGGACCATAGCTGGAGATATAGTCTAGCTCCACCCTCGTCCGGCTCTTCTCAGCGTCGCTGAAGGTGTTTGGCAGGTCTTCAGCACAGCAGGTGGCCTATCAATAACCTGCAGTGGTGCTGGGAAGAGCCAGTCAGGGACCATAGCTGGATCCATATTCTAACTCCACCCTCGTCCGGCTCTTCTCAGCGTCGATGAAGGTGATTGGCAGGTCTCCAGCATAACAGGAGGCCTATCAATCACCTGCAGCAGTGCTGGGAAGAGCCGGCTGGGTGTGGAGCAGAACTAGTCTAGTTTCCAACTATGGTCCCCAGACAGATCTTCTAACTATATTTCCTCTGAAAAACTGGAGCCTTTCAGAGAAAAACACATCTAGATGCAATCGTAAAGTCAGGTTCTGATTGATGCTACGGTTTGGGCAGCATGAGTCGGGTGGCAGGTTCCTTTAAGACAGACAGCATACATGCGTATAATACTTAGTCAAATGACAAATTTGTCAACTTGTTCAACATGGAAAAAAATGTGTGTATCCAATACGGTCGCCTACAGACTTGCATATGACGCGCCCCCTGGGACATATTCCTTTTTGAGGGGAATACCCGGCACCGGATCAGATGGGGGGTTGTAGTCTCCGAGCGGCTGTGACCCGGCCCCGTGCCCAGGGCGTCAAGCTCAGTGTTATGTGGCAGCTTTACAGATGTTACTAAAGTTCTTTTGTGTCGACTACGCCACCCGTTGTGATGCGGTCACTGTGGCCGCCGCTGCAGCAGGGTCCGCTGAGGCTGATGGTGGATGCGCAGCTTGGTGGGATCACCCCCAACGGGAGGGGTATAGCCTCAGAGGGGACAGGCGCAGAGGATGGGGGTTGTGGTGGTGCGGTGCAGCCGGCAATGAAGACAGACTCGGGTTGTGCAGTTAAGGGTGTTTACTTACTGCAGATGTTGTACTGGTCACTCCAGCTGCTAGTGACCACCCGAGCCGTGCTGCGTCCACCAGGTCCTGGATCCAGCCAACCCCCAAACAAGTCCGGAGCGTGGCCCTGAGCTCTCCCTCTGTCCTTTCTTCAGCCGTCCCCACCAGTGATTCACCTAGGTCCAGCTCCCTCGGGCCTTCTGTTGGGACACCCTTGGCCCTGGGTTCCCTGACCCTTCATGTGGTGTGCCTTCGGGGTGAATGTGATGGGTGACCGTGGCAAACGCTGCCCACGATCTCCGGTCTCTGGCTAGGGATTGTTTTTGCCCCCACCAGCTTGGGTTCCGGTACCCTGATGCTGACTCCTCACCCGGTGCTCTGATTTGGGTTCTTGGGTCCCTTCAGTCTTCCCTCTCTGGGTCTTTCTCTTTTCTCCTCTCTCACTCACTCAGGGTCTCTCTCTTGCTGCAGGCTGACTTCCTCTCTGCTTGCTGTCTGCTCCTCTGCAGCTGTCTTGTTCTCTGCATCTGACTGACTCTCTGCGTCTGACCCTGATTCTAGTTGGTGCCCACCTTATATACACCCTCTATGTGTGAGCTCAGGTGACCAGCACCCAATGAGCTCCTATCTTTACCCAGGCTGCTCCCCCTATCTGCCCCTACACTACATGGGATGTACCACCCCCCTCCCACTCCAGCCAGGAACAGGCTCGGTTGTACCTGCACATTTCTAAGTGGGAGTACCGTCGGCCTGCTCCTCTGAAATGGGATGTATGTAGTGCATGCAGCCTACCGAGCTCAGTTCCACACTCCATCCTTACCCGGGAGTGGAATATCACACCTCTGGGTTGAGGTGCAATACCCCTGTAGCAGCCGAATCCTCAGGGTGCTACATTCCCCCCTGGTAAATCACAGCACGTCCTCGGGCTGTAAAGACATAAATAACACCAAAACATACAAAATTTTTCATATAAACATATAAAACATATAAAACATTATATATATAAAACTTTTTTATATAAACATTCTCGTAGACTTCTCTTGTCTCTGGTTCCTCCTCCGGACACTGTGCAACGTGTATCCGGGAAAAGTGCGACAGTCTCTTAGAAAAACTGGTTTTCCTATAAAACCGGTAGGGGGCGCTTTAGGAAGCGCAACTATATACAGGGGAAGTTGGCCGCTCTCAGTCCTCGGCCAGGTAGAGGGAAGGGAATGGCTGCTCACAGTCCTCAGCCTGTAGGATTAAGGGGTTAACGGGTAAACAGTTCACTGGTCCCAACGGGGACTATTTTAGCAGCAACAGTTTCAGTTTCTTTATACCCCCATGGGGTAACTTATTTACAGCACCTGCTCTGCCGCACTCAACGGCGTCTTCCTCCTGCTCTTTGAACTTCAGACCCGTCCGGGTCCTCTTGCTCCTCCTCCCCGTACCGCAACTCCTCCTCCATCAAGCGGTGTACGTGGAGGGCGTAAGGTCCTTTGGCACACTTGTGCCGGGTAAAGGTGACCTCATCTCCGATGTAGAGGTCACGACCTCTGTGCCCCTCCGGCAGATGGGACTCCACGTCTCTGCGCGTGACAAAGACGTCGCCGTGGGTGTTGTTGTCTCGAATGAAGCCCCACCCGTGCTGCTGGTTAAACTTGATGACAGTCCCGGTGGTACGGGGACTGTGCGCTGCACGGGGGTCCCTCCTGGTCCGGCTCTTTTGCTCGGCGCTCCTTATTTGGGCCTGTTGTTCCCGGACCCGCCTCTCTCTCCGCTCCCTCGCGAACTCCTCGAGCTGCTGTCGGCAACACTTGGCGCGGTCTGCTGCAGCTGCCCTAGTTTCCTGAGTGAACCCCATTAGATCTTCTCCAGTGGGGTCCCACTCAAACTGCGCTTCCGCTAGCGGGGGCGAGATCCGTGCCACGGGCTTCGGAGCCGGAATCAGGGGTTCATCCAGGGGTCTTAGTCTCTGCTGCCGTTCCAGCTCATGGTATCCTTCGGGCCAGATGAAGGGCCGCCCGTCCGGCCATGTGAGCTGGCTGAACAAGTCCTTCCCCAGGTGTGGCACCCTTGGTTTTACGGGCGCGGGCGCGGTGGTGGTGGCGCCCGGGTTGCCCAGGCCTTGCGGCCAGGCCGGAGGCTCCGCGGAGGTAGGGGGCGCTGTTGGTGATGCGGCGCCCGGGGGTACTAGGCCTTGCGACCAGGCTGGTGGTATTTCCTGCTTTGTCACGCTCCGGGTCGAGGCGCGTGACGTCACAGGGGTCGCTGCGGCAGCTTCCGGTCGGGGCCTAGTCCATAGCGGTGACGTGGCGGCTACGGGCACAGCAGGGGGACTTTCGGGCTCTGCGACGGGGAGCTGGGGCAGGTGAGCGGTGTCACGGCTTGGGGTATAGGCGTCCCCTTTACCTGCCTCCATGCGTTCGGCTCCCTCCTCGGCGCCGTCTCCGGCCTTGGGTCCTCCCGCGCCATCCTCAGAGGCGGTCTGCTTCCTCTTCCAGGGTAGCGTGCTCCGCTGACTGGTCTCTGCGTGCTGAGCCATCTCCCGGCTCCACTCCGCCAGTATCTCCCGCTGTACCCGGGCCATCCTCCGTGCGAGGCCCTCCAGGGCAGTTTGTGCACACTCCCGGTCTCGGGGGAGCTGTGCAAGGATCTCCGCTAGACCTAGCGGGGTTGTGGACTCTAGCAGGCTCCTGACCATCGGGTCGGTGCTGCTCTGCTCTGCTCTCGGCAGGCTCCTGGCCAGCGGGCCGGTGCTGCTCTGCCCTCCTTCCTCGGTCTCTAGCAGACTCCTGGCCAGCGGGCCGGTGCTGTTCTGCTTTCTCTCCATCTCCGGGTGAGCTTTTCTGCTGCTCCTCTCCAGGCTTCCTGCCTCCGGGTGCGCTCGCTCCAGACTGCTCCAAGCGACACCCATCTTTTCTCTTCTCTTTCGTCTCCTCCCACTTAGAGGGCGGTCCCGGGGCAACTCGGTGACTGTCAGCTCCAGGGGTAGTTCTTTCACGCTGACAGACACCTCCAGCATCACAGTCTCTGTTGGTGGGGGCGGTTTCCACTTTTGGCGCCATTTTCTGTCCCGGCCCACGATGGGAGGTGGCCTCTTGCCCTCCTTTGGCACGCCCATAATGGCGTCCGCTGCTCTTCCAAGGCGGGAAATCTGCGGTTTTGGCGGGAAGCGTCGCCCAGTGGCGGGAAACTCTGCAGATGGCGGGAACAAGCTGGAAATGGCGGACAATCGGCGGGAAACGACTGGTGATGGAGTCCGATGGCGTGGACCCTCCGGAACCGGCGGGAGACTTCTTTCTGAGGTAAACTTGCACTTTTCTTCAGGCACGCAGTACCCGGTTGTTGTGGGCACGTAATCCTGCCGACTACGCCAAAGTTGACGCGCCCCCTGGGACATATTCCTTTTTGAGGGGAATACCCGGCACCGGATCAGATGGGGGGTTGTAGTCTCCGAGCGGCTGTGACCCGGCCCCGTGCCCAGGGCGTCAAGCTCAGTGTTATGTGGCAGCTTTACAGATGTTACTAAAGTTGTTTTGTGTCGACTACGCCACCCGTTGTGATGCGGTCACTGTGGCCGCCGCTGCAGCAGGGTCCGCTGAGGCTGATGGTGGATGCGCAGCTTGGTGGGATCACCCCCAACGGGAGGGGTATAGCCTCAGAGGGGACAGGCGCAGAGGATGGGGGTTGTGGTGGTGCGGTGCAGCCGGCAATGAAGACAGACTCGGGTTGTGCAGTTAAGGGTGTTTACTTACTGCAGATGTTGTACTGGTCACTCCAGCTGCTAGTGACCACCCGAGCCGTGCTGCGTCCACCAGGTCCTGGATCCAGCCAACCCCCAAACAAGTCCGGAGCGTGGCCCTGAGCTCTCCCTCTGTCCTTTCTTCAGCCGTCCCCACCAGTGATTCACCTAGGTCCAGCTCCCTCGGGCCTTCTGTTGGGACACCCTTGGCCCTGGGTTCCCTGACCCTTCATGTGGTGTGCCTTCGGGGTGAATGTGATGGGTGACCGTGGCAAACGCTGCCCACGATCTCCGGTCTCTGGCTAGGGATTGTTTTTGCCCCCACCAGCTTGGGTTCCGGTACCCTGATGCTGACTCCTCACCCGGTGCTCTGATTTGGGTTCTTGGGTCCCTTCAGTCTTCCCTCTCTGGGTCTTTCTCTTTTCTCCTCTCTCACTCACTCAGGGTCTCTCTCTTGCTGCAGGCTGACTTCCTCTCTGCTTGCTGTCTGCTCCTCTGCAGCTGTCTTGTTCTCTGCATCTGACTGACTCTCTGCGTCTGACCCTGATTCTAGTTGGTGCCCACCTTATATACACCCTCTATGTGTGAGCTCAGGTGACCAGCACCCAATGAGCTCCTATCTTTACCCAGGCTGCTCCCCCTATCTGCCCCTACACTACATGGGATGTACCACCCCCCTCCCACTCCAGCCAGGAACAGGCTCGGTTGTACCTGCACATTTCTAAGTGGGAGTACCGTCGGCCTGCTCCTCTGAAATGGGATGTATGTAGTGCATGCAGCCTACCGAGCTCAGTTCCACACTCCATCCTTACCCGGGAGTGGAATATCACACCTCTGGGTTGAGGTGCAATACCCCTGTAGCAGCCGAATCCTCAGGGTGCTACACATATATTTAGCAAAAATAACATTTACTAATTAGATATTCCATTTGATGCTTTCTTCATAATATTGTAATAAAGGACAATGTGCTATATAGGTGCCTACCTGCTGTATATAGATAGGTGTATGTTGCACATGTAAGACTAGACTATGTTTATTTTGTTGTGTTCTACAAATTTGCATAATGGGCATAAACATAAAGCAGTACACACTAGACAGCCTCATACCTAGCAAGACAGACTGTGCAATGAACTTTCTGCTGCAGTCCTTGACCTAGTTATGTTGTGCCCTCCAATAAAAAAATAGAATATAGCACTAACGTGATATTCAAGATTTTATTTACACTAAACTAAACTAAACTAAATTTCTTGTGGAATTAAAAATAGCACGTCATTTCAGAACTTGATATTCATAATAACTAAACTTTTTTTTCCAGTACATATTTTCAGTGGGGTTTTACCTACTTGAATACTTGACAGTGAACAATGTCCCACTTTCATGTTGCAATGCCAACAACTAAATGAGTCATTTATACTATATCAACTAAATGGGTGAAACCAATATTGCAATCAAAATTATTCAAGCCCCATTGTAAATTAGGTTTATTATCAAATTTTACAAACTTTCTGCTGTTTGCAAGAAACCAATCAAGAAAAGAACAATTTCAATTACTCAACACAACTAATATAACAAGTGGTTTCTCCAAATTCAACCCAAAATGCCACTTGTAACGCCTACTGCAGTCTATTATTAACCCCATCATGACAAGCTGCTTTAGTACTTGCTAGAATAATATAAAAACTGGCACTTGTGTATTCACTAAAAATCTATTGGCTGTAACTATATATTGATTTTTACAAAAATATATGTTCAATAAACAGACAATAATTAAAATCCAACCAAAAGGATTTAATTCCATCTGCCTCTTCAGGAATCTAGGTGCCGCCAATGATTGCTTCCTCTTTCTGCTATGTCCGGGCAGTGTTGCCAGTGAACTTATAAGGTCTTGCTCACACCACCGTATTAATCGGACGAGTGCTATATGATTTTTTATTGGATCAATGATATGTAAGGGGGCACTGCTGATCATTTTTTTTTTCTCATACCGATTCGTTATGAGAAAAAAATTGCAGCATCCTGCGATTTGACACGTAAATCGTGCAAGACCCATCCATTCAAGATTTCCATGGACTCACAGAATGGAGAAGATGGAAAAATTTTGTTCTCCATCTTCTCCTCACAGTATGCTCCGATTCTTCCATCCGAGAGAATCAGATCACACTATGCTGACACTCAGATCAGAGTTTGATCGGAGTGTCATTAGCATAATCGATCCGATTCTCTCGGACTAGAGAATCTACAGTCGTGTGACCCGGCCTCATTATGACATTGCAAACTATGCTTCCAACTATATCTCTAGGAGCATTCAATACCTTCGCTATCTTTTTCAATAATTTTCCTTTCTAAAGCAAATCAGTGATCTCTCCTGATTACTTTTTAGACAAGTCTCTTGACAACCCAAGAATGCTAGTGAATGAGAGGCCATTGCTTTTAGGGATTGGCTACAACTCCAGAGGAATGATGGCGTCTGTTTATGCATCATGCTTGCAGTAGGTCATAACAACCAAAGAATGTTCTACTAAGTACTAAACATGGTTGTCATGAATAATTCTGAGACTACAACAGAGATGAAAAGTGGCATTTTGTGTTTAATTTGCAGAAAGTAATTGTGATATTAGTTGTGTTGAGCTATTTAAATTGTTCTTGTTTCATTGGTTTAATGCAAACAGCAGAAAGTTTGTAACTTTTGCTAATAAAGCTAATTTGCTATGGGGCTTGAATAATTTTGATAGCAACTGTAGCTATCTTTCTAATATCTGTCTATTTAAATATCTCTATTTGCGTCAATATCTGTCAAAAACACATTATATGGACAAAAATATTGGGACACCTACTTATTTCACCTACATGAGTCTTTATGACATCCCATTCTAAATTTTTAAATGCTAATATAGAGTTGGTCCCCATTTGCAGCTATAACAGTTTCCTTGTTTCGGAATTTCTGCACATTCATCCAGAAGAGCATTTGTGAGATTTGTTACACCAATTACCTTACCTGAATACAGTGAACATTTTAGAACAACACATACTTTGACAAATTGTTATAAATGCAGATCACTTGACTTTTTTTGCTGGGTTTTATAGATCTGTGTCAATGTAGTAGCGGATCCAGCACATGTGAGTAGATAAAATCAATGTTTATTCCAAAATTGTTAAAAACATCTTCATCAGTGTATATCACATAAAAGAAAGTGTTTGTTAGTGTTGGTACATAATTCCATACAGTGCTAAGCCCTATTCCACAACTGTTCAAAGCCTGAATATGGAAAAAACTATTAAACTAAACAGAAATAACAGCCCATCATTACTATTGAATTGAAGGTCAGTCAATTCAGAAAATTGCAAGAATCTTGAAGGTATCCTCAAATGCAATCGTGAAAACCATCAATTAATATGATGAAACTGGCTCTCATGAAATCGCCCCAGTAAATGAAGACCAAGAATTACCTCTGCTGCAGAGGATAAGTTCAACAAAGTTATTAGCCCATAAACCACAAATTGACAGCACCTCGGAATTCATTCTTCAAAAATTATACAAACATGAAACATACAGACATCAAATAACAGACACATCTCAGCATCATCTGTCCAGAGGAGACTGGAAGCAGCAGGCCTTTATGGTTGAATTGCTGCAAATATGGCACTACTGGAGATTGCAAACAAGAGGAGAATTGTTTTAGTGAAGCCACACAAGGACTGGACATTAGATCAGTGGAAATCTATACTTTGGCATGATGAGTTAAAATTTGAGACTTTTAGTGCCAATCACCATGTCTTTGAGAGATGCAGAAAAGGTGAGCGGATGTTTTTTACATGTACAGTTGTGCTCAAAAGTTTACATACCCCAGCAGAATTTTTCCTTTCTTCTCCTTGTTTCAGAGAATATGAATGATAACAAAATACATTTTTCTCCACTCATGGTTATTGGTTGGGTGAAGCCATTTATTGTCAAACTACTGTGTTTTATCTTTTTAAATCTTAATGACAACCAAAAACATCCAAATGACCCTGATCAAAAGTTCACATACCCCAATTCTTAATACTGTGTATTGCCCCCTCTAACATCAATGACAGCTTGAAGTCTTTTGTGGTAGTTGTGGATGAGGTTCTTTATTTTCTCAGATGGTAAAGCTGCCCGTTCTTCTTGGCAAAAAGCCTCCAGTTCCTGTAAATTCCTGGGCGGTCTAGCATGAACTTGAGATCTCCCCAGAGTGGCTCAATGATATTGAGGTCAGGAAACTGAGATGGCCACTCCGAAGCTTCACTTTGTTCTACTGTAGCCAAAGACAGGTCAACTTGGCCTTGTGTTTTGGATCGTTGTCATGTTGGAACATCCAAGTACATCCCATGCGCAGCTTTCAGGCTGATGAGTGCAAATTTGGCTCCAGTATTTGCTGATAACATGCTGCATTCATCTTTCCTTCAACTTTTACTAAGTTTCCCATGCCTTTGTAGCTCACACATCCCCAAAACATCCACCTCTGTGCTTTACTGTTGGAATGATGTTCCTTTCATCATAGGCCTTGTTGACCTCACTCCAAATGTAATGTTTATGGTTGTGGCCATAAAGTTCAATTTTGGTCTCATCACTCCAAATTATCTTGTATCAGAAGTTTTGAGGCTTGTCTCTGTGCTGTTTGGCGTATTGTAGGTGAGATACTTTGTGGCATTTGCGCAGTAATGGCTTTCTTCTAGCTACTCGACCATGAAGCCCATTTTTTTTCAAGTGCCTCTTTATTGTGCATCTTTAAACAGCCACAACACTAGTTTTCAAAGAGTCCTGAATTTCAGCTGATGTTATTTGTGGGTTTTTCTTTGCATCCCAAACAATTTTCCTGGCAGTTGTGGCCAAATTTTTTGTTGGTCTACCTGACCATGGTTTGGTTTTTACAGAGCCCCTGATTTTCCATTTGTTAATCACAGTTTGAATGCTGCTGACTGGCATGATCAATTCCTTGGATATTTTTTTGTATCTCTTTCCTCTATTATACAGTTCAACTACCTTTTCCTGTAGATCCGTTGACAATTATTTTGCTTTCTCCATGACTCCCAATCCAGAAATGTCAGTGGCTGGATGAAAGATGCAAGAGTCTGTCTGGATCCCAGAAACTCACTCAGGTTTTATGCACACACACTGATTACAAGCAAACAGGTCACAGGTGAGGATGTTACCTTTAGTAGCCATTCAAAGCCATTTGAGTCGAATTCTGTGCATGTTATCAGGCCACAATCACCAGGGTATGTGAACTTTTGATCAGGGTAATTTTGATGTTTTTGGTTGTCATTAAGATTTAAAAAGAGAAAACACAGTAGTTTGACAATAAATAGCTTCACCTAACCAATAACCATGAGTGGAGAATTTTTTTTTATTTTGTTATCATTCATATTCTCTGTAACAAGGCAGGAAAGGAAAAATTCAGCCAAGGTATGTAAACTTTTGAGCACAACTGTATGCGATCCACCTTAAAGTGTGGAGGTAAAGATGTAATGGGGTTGGGAGTGCTTTGTTGGTGACACTTGGTGATTATTTCATATTCAAGGCACACATGTGCAACACAACATTCTGCAACAACATGCTCTTTGACTGGGAAAAACGCAATATTTTGGGATTCGACAGCTAAGAATGAATGACTTACAATATGTTTCCCAACTAACTGCAGGACACGGCATTTAATCAATTTACACAATGAGAAAAAAGAATTTGTCCGAAAATGAGTAAGTATCTCTGGAAGTGGAGTTTTTGTTCTTCCCATATATATTTTTCCCGATATGCATTTGATTTCACAGATGACTCCCTTTGTGCTACAAGTGACATATTCTTGGATTTAAATAGAATCATATTGAAAATATATGTAGGAAAAACATATTGCTTTATATGCAAGTCTTGATTCGAAGCCATATAAAGTAATTTTTGTGCCAAATTTGAAAAGCGCTTGTGTAGATTTCCGCTATAATTCATGTTAAGATAAGGGGGTTTGGGAACAGAACCACTTAGTACCTACTCACAGTGGATGCCAGGCCTCCAGATAAGTGTCTAATTTGTTCCATAGTATAGATCATAAAAAGATAGCAGCACTGCAGTACAAAAATACAAAGTTGAAAAAAGTGAACTTTATTAAGCCCAAATGGCAACGTATCAGTTAATAGACTTGAAAAAGGTTCTATGAACTGAAATATTGCTGTTTGGGCTTAATAAAAAAAAAATTCAACTTTATTTTTGTACTATAGTGCTGCTCTCTTTTTATGATCTAGGCTATAATTTATGTCAATTTCTGGTTTAAATTATAGTAAATATATTGGGCAATGGAGGCTACTCACTGTCACTAAGCCTCCATCCACTTTTTTAAATGCCACAAAAAACAACTCTAAGTGGCACAAAAGACTTATTTGACAACAGAGAACTGACTTCAAACCTTAAATAAATTTTCCACTAATGAGAATACTTTGCGAATATATTTAGAAGATTTGTGGGACAATTTATCAAGACATTTTGTAGATCTATATAAAGCAGAGATAAAGGGTATGCAATTCTTTGGTCTAGATACTATAAAGCAACATGAGGAAAATGTGTCTAAATAAAGAAAATGTCTAGAGCAGAATCCACATGGACTTTGAATTTGCTTAAGCTTACCTTTGAAGGGTGAAATTGATGTCAGTGCTGCAGCCAAATAGCAGAAGTAAAGTGTCCGAGAGCGGTAGTCATGACCGAGCCGCTTCCCGGTTACCCTCTGGCACTTTACAAGAAAACAATTTCCCAGTTCCAGTGTGTTGTCAGGTGTGGGGTGCATCTCACTCACTTGTAGTCCACAGGCCTCCATCTTCAGGAGCCACTGCACACAACTCATGGGACACCAAGTTCATTGCACCAAACAAATCTTTCCTGCTCAGTTCAAGTTCATCAGGTCACAACATGTAGGATAGGGCACAGCACTTCATGTTTCTTACTTCCTTAATACAATGCATCTTCAGCTCTACCACTCATTTATACTGGACTGTCCCTGAGCCCACTGAATACATCAGCTTCAGGAATTTCCTGTCCACTTCTGCAGTGCACCCGGAATCCACCACCTACACGGGTCCCTGTCCATCTTCCGCAGTATGCCAGAGTAAACAATGTGACCAACAGCACCTATGCCAGACCTTGGGCTCTAGACGCAACAGGGGAGTCTGCTCTGGTTTCCAGTGGGGCTTCCCATTACTTTGAACGACTGGTATATGCTGGCCCTAGCAGCCCACTGTTCTTGAACTTGACCTTGATGAAAACAAGAGAGGGGTCGCTCACTGTACTGTGTGGGTGCTCTGAAGAAAAATTGTATTCCAAATTGCTAAAAGAACTTCGGCACTCCAATCATGTTGATGCAAAGTAATTTTATTACAGAAAAAAAAATCCCTTGAGATAATAATATCAACGTTTCGACCTGTTTGGTCTTTTTCAAGATATTTTCTAAATAGTAAAATAAGAGACAATATGTCACAGATATGACAGAGTATGATTGTTTATACAATATTCTATTAGGGGCACAATCAATACACGAAGTAATAATAACAAAATAACAATAATTATCCCATATGTATGGGAAAAATTGTGGTAAGGCAATGTTGCCAATTAGTAATCATAAAATTATATTGTGTCAGGGATATGATTATGACATTAGGCAATAATGAAAAAACAAACGACAGTCCTGTATCATGAGTATAATTAGAGGGATGATAACAGAGTAGTGTCACCACTACATAATAATAAGAAACTCTAAGAGGAAAAAAGAAAAGAATGTTCAAGACTTACTGAATATAAGGATTTTGTGAATTCACAATATTTCTGCAAGTTATGGGAGCTGGATGTGAATGGCTGATGAAGAGAAAATGGAAAAATAAACTAAAGAACCGACTGTAATGTATGTAAGATCAAAAGATTATGCACACAGGGAAACATATCTGCAGGTTTAGGAAATACCTTCCATATGGATGCGTCGACGTGCCATGTCATGTGGTAATCAGTGGGATAAGCACCTCTTTATATAGGCCATAGCCCATATGGATTGGAAACATATGCGCCCTTAGAGGAACATCCGGGTGTGCGCTGTGTAAGGAACGCACGTCGGAATGAGCGCGATAGTAAGTGAAGCGCACGCCGGTAACCAACACTTCCGATCATGCGCAGTGCGTGAAACGCAGAAGGGGCGCAGGTTGCTTCCTGTTGTTGCATTAGGATATATCCATAGTGCATGGTAAATGATGTTCTTGTGTTAGAAATAGAGTAAAGAAAATGGAGGGGGAATCGGGAAGCAAGAAGAGGGGGAAAAAGGAAAAAGAGAAAAAAAGAAGGGGGGGGGAGAAGGAAAAAATAAAAGAAAGTTGTAAAAGAAAAAAATGAAACAAAACACAAATCGAAATGGCTACCATAGCTTACATTTGATATAAGGTCCACGATGTCTTATGGGTTATTGGTGAAAAACTTAATTAGTCACCTACAGAAAAAACAGAAAATAAACAGCAAAAGTATTACATAAAATATGATACAATAATATGTAGTAATATGCAGATACAGATATAATATTCATGAATTAGCAAAATATTGAAAAGAAAGAAAAGAATCCCACCCAAGTTTTTGAGAGAAAAAAACAATTAATGCTGTACTTCATACTCCCTATTTCAACCCTTTGGTGCCAGAGTTTGAAGAGTATGTATCCAGAACGCTTTGCATTCTTTTAATCTCTTGATACGATCACCTCCTCTCCTGTTTTGAGGTATATGATCAATTACCTGATATCTAAGTTGTGATATCGAGTGAGACATAATAGAAAAATGGGCCGGAATTGGTAGAAGTGTACGTCCACACCTAATGGTGGACTTATGTTGGGAGATGTGGTCTCGGATATGCTGGGTGTTCTCTCCACATATCCGAGACCGCAAGGACACTTAATAAGGTAAACGACATAGCTTGAATAACAAGAAAAATATTCCTTAATGGGATAATGCTTCCCCGAATGCGGGTGTGTAAAAGATTCCCCCTTCATAATATTAGAACATTGGAGACTAGTATTGAGCCACCCCTGTAGTGTTCGGGTTCGGTTCGGTTCGTCGAACACCGGGATGTTCGTGGAACTGTTCGTCGAACACCTTAGAACACTGTCGAACACAGTTAATGTTATGATCTGCTACAGAGACTAAGGAAAGGCAGGAGATCTGTCCCTACAATAGAACTAAACTAGATCCCTACGATGTAACGGGGAACCTGATCCTGCGATCAGACCCGCTAAAGTCCTCGGCTAGTCTGAACGCAGACCTATAGATGTGGGGGAGGGATCCCTACAAGATCTAAGGACTGGGATTTAGTTGGACACCTCCTAGCAGAAATAGTAGCAGTCAAAGACAAACACACAACAAAAGAGCAAAGAGGTCATAAGTCCTAGCAAAACTAACAGAGTACGGCAATAGAGCAACAAGCTAGCTCAACAGTAGTAAATACAAATGAAGTCCAGCAAAGCCAGGAGGGCGGAGCCGGATTAAATAGGCAAAATGGTCATGTGACCAGCAAACTAAAAAAAACCTAACAGGAGAGTTGTAACAGTACCCCCTCTTCTAAGAGGATCCTCCGGATCCCCTAGGCCCAGGCTTACCAGGAAACCTCCTGTGAAACGCTCGGACAAGTCTGGGGGCAGAAACATCATCCGCCCTCACCCATGAGTTATCCTCAGGTCCGAAACCCTTCCAAGCGACAAGATACTGCAAACTCCCTCTAAATCACCGGAAAAACTCTCCTCCTCAGGCACAGCCGAAACCAATTTGGAAAATGACCCAAAAGACGGATGTCTCCCAGAACAACAAAAAAAAGGCGAACACCCAGCAGAAGAGGATGTATGGTTGTTAAGAGCAAATTCAGCAAGTGGCAGAAACTCAGACCACCCCTCTTGATTGTCTGCCACAAAACAACGCAAGAACTGCTCCACATCCTGGTTCTTCCTTTCTGTCTGGCCATTAGACTCAGGATGATATCCGGATGAAAACGACAAATGAACTCCCAACCTGTCACAAAAGGCACGCCAAAAACGAGCCATGAACTGAGGTCCCCTATCAGAAACAATTTCAGTAGGAACACCATGTAGTCTGACAATCTCCTTGACAAAGGCCTTAGCGAGTGTCTTAGCGCAAGGCAGTTTGATGAAGGGAACCAAGTGGCACATCTTGCTAAAACGGTCCACGACCACCCAGATGACCGTGAAACCTTCAGAGGGAGGAAGGTCAGTAATAAAGTCCATAGCCAGATGTGTCCAAGGTGCACTAGGAACCTCCAGAGGGCAAAGCAACCCCGCAGCAGGAGCATGCGAAGACTTGGATCTTGCACACACAGTACATTGGCGCACCCACTTAATGACTTCCTTCTGCCATCCAGGCCACCAAAAACTGCGACCCACAAGTCTCTTGGTCTCAGAAATTCCTGGATGACCTGCCAACCGAGACTCATGACACTCAACAAACAAATCTCTCCTAAAGGTCCTAGGCACAAACAACCTCCCATGGGGAGTGTTAGATGGGGCATTCTCCTGTGCTTTAAGAATCTCATCCTCCAAAACGGAGTCCAAAGCAGCAATCACAACACCTTCTTGTAAAATGGTCTCCTCCTCCTCCTCCACACCGACCATGGGAGAAAAGCTGCGAGACAAAGCATCCGCTTTAACATTCTTGGTACCCGGGATGTAAGTAACGGAAAAATTAAACCGCGAGAAAAAAAGTGCCCACCTAGCCTGACGGGCATTCAAGCGCTTGGCAGCATCAAGATAGATCAGATTTTTATGATCAGTGAAAACCTGAACGGGAAATTCAGCACCTTCCAAGAGGTGACGCCAGTGTTCAAATGCGAGTTTAATCGCCAGCAATTCCCGATTACCAATATCGTAATTAAGTTCAGTCTCGGAAAAATTTTTTGAAAAAAAGGCACAGGGATGTACTCCATCCTTGTTTTCCTGAGACAACACCGCACCAACCCCCACCGAAGAAGCATCAACCTCAACCAAAAACGGGTTAGTCACATCAGGCTGCATAAGGATGGGAGCAGAGGTGAACCTCTCCTTTAAAAACACAAAAGCTTCAATGGCCTCAGAAGTCCACTGAACCGCATTAGCGCCTTTCCTGGTGAGATCGGTCAGTGGTTTGACAATAATAGAAAATTTTTTTATGAATTTTCTGTAATAATTGGCGAAACCCAAAAACCTCTGTATCGATTTCAAACCAATAGGCCTAGGCCATTCCTGCACAGCTTGAACTTTAACCGGGTCCATCTCAAAACCTTCACTGGAGATAATGTAGCCCAAAAAACTAATTCTCTGTACAGCGAACTCACATTTCTCCAGCTTAGCAAAAAGTGAATTGTCCATTAATAACTGTAATACCTCACGTACGCTCCGCCAATGAGACTCCAGATCCGGCGAATAAATCAAAATGTCATCCAAATACACAACCACATTTTTGCCGATTAAAGGTCTAAGGATATCATTAATAAGATTCTGAAAAAATGCTGGAGCATTGGTGAGACCAAAAGGCATAACCAGATTCTCAAAATGACCCACAGGAGTGTTAAAAGCAGTCTTCCATTCGTCACCCTCCTTCATGCGCAACAAATTGTATGCCCCCCGGAGATCAATTTTAGAGAACCACTTGGCCCCCACTAACTGGTTAAATAAATCGGGAATCAATGGCAGTGGGTAAGGATTGCGTACAGTAATTTTATTAATCTCACGAAAGTCCAGACAAGGACGTAAACCGCCATCTTTTTTTTTACAAAAAAAAAAAACAACAGCCACAGGAGACTTGGAAGGACTAATGTGACCGGCGGCCAAGCTTGTCTGTATGTATTCCTCCAAAGCCTTTCTCTCAGGAATAGTAAGATTAAATAAACGACTCTTAGGAAGAGTCGCTCCAGGGACAAATTCAATGGTACAATCATAGTCTCTATGGGGAGGCAAAACCTGCGACTCCTCCTCAGAAAAAACTCTCCAAAAATCCTGAATAGGTACAGGCAATTCCCCTCTATCCACAGCAGCAATGCGCCCGTTACAACACTTGTCATAACACTTAGGGCTCCAGGACTTAATTTCATTGGTAGACCAATCCAGCACAGGATTGTGCAATTTCAACCAGGGTAACCCCAATATTACTGGAGAAGGCAAATTATCCAATACCACCAAATCCAAATTCTCTTGATGAATACCATTAATAGTCAGGGGAAATTCACAGACCTTGTGAGTAACACTCTTCAAGGGAGAGCCATCGACAGAAACCACAGCAATAGGGGATGACAAAGTTTTAGGTTCTAATTTAAGTTTTTCCAAGAATCCCCCATCAATCACATTCAGAGTAGATCCACAATCCACAAATACCCGAAATTCAATTAATTCATCCTGAGCAGCAGTAGTGGCAGATAGGAATACTCCCTTAGAATTTAAACAGGCAATACGGGCATGACTGACCATTTTTTTTTCTTTCTTCATACGAAGCACACAGCTTTTAATAAAATGACCAGAATTTCCGCAATAGAAACACAAGCCTTCAGAAAGTCGGCGGTCTTTTTCCTGAGAGCGGGGTGCCATCGCCCCAATTTCCATCGGCTCTCCATTGTCAGCACCGAACCTCTCAGAACTCGAAGCTGACATAGCAGAGGATTTGCTCACATTAACCCTTTCACGCAGTCTCCTGTCCACCCGTATAGCTAATTGCATTGCCTCCTGCAAGTTTCCAGGTGTGGGATAAGCAATCAGTAAATCCTTTACCCTTTCACATAGCCCTGCAAGAAACAAGCTTTTCAAAGCAGAATCGTTCCACCCCACCTGGGCAGACCACCGACGGAAGTGAGAACAATATTTTTCCTCATTACCTGATCCCTGCCTCAAACGTCTTAATTCAGACTCAGCAGATGAGACACGATCAGGATCATCGTACAACAAACCCAAAGCAGAAAAAAAACTATCCACTGATCTAAAGCACGGATCACTAGGATGGAGAGAGAAGGCCCATCCCTGAGGATCTTTGCGCAAAAGTGACATTATGAACCCTATGCACTGTGATTCATCACCAGAGGATCCGGGTCTCAAACGAAAATATAATAGACAAGCATTTTTAAAAGAAAAAAAATCTTGTTGTTCGCCAAAAAATAGATCAGGCAGACATACCTTAGGTTCAACAAAATGCGCTCCAGAACAGCTACTCACGTGTTGTTGGAGCTTGGTCACCTCCAGAGAGAGTCCCTGCAAGCGTTGAGCCAAATCTTGCACCGAGACCATGATGGAAAACTGGAGGTCTTTCCTTAGAGAAAATTTTTTTTTTTTTTTACTGGCTGGACTTACTGTTATGATCTGCTACAGAGACTAAGGAAAGGCAGGAGATCTGTCCCTACAATAGAACTAAACTAGATCCCTACGATGTAACGGGGAACCTGATCCTGCGATCAGACCCGCTAAAGTCCTCGGCTAGTCTGAACGCAGACCTATAGATGTGGGGGAGGGATCCCTACAAGATCTAAGGACTGGGATTTAGCAGAAATAGTAGCAGTCAAAGACAAACACACAACAAAAAAGCAAAGAGGTCATAAGTCCTAGCAAAACTAACAGAGTACGGCAATAGAGCAACAAGCTAGCTCAACAGTAGTAAATACAAATGAAGTCCAGCAAAGCCAGGAGGGTGGAGCCGGATTAAATAGGCAAAATGGTCATGTGACCAGCAAACTAAAAAAAACCTAACAGGAGAGTTGTAACAGTTAAAACCAATGGCAGGCAAATAAAAACGCATAGAAAACACCTTCAAAGGTGTCCAAAAGCTGACAAACTGCTCAGAAGACACTCTCTTTAAAAAAGCCGGCCGGCAATTCAGCAGCGGTACCCGACAATTTAGAACAGAAAGAATAGAGCATCACACATAGATTAGATAGATAGAAACATGTCAGTCACATACATAAGAATTACAGTGACAGTGTTGGTTACTGTACTTGTCATTTAGTGTTAAAGGATTTATTAAAAAAAAATAATAGTGTTTTCATGCACCATCTCTTTAAACAAGCCAGCCGTCAATTCAGCATCGGTACCCGACAATTTAGAACAGAAAGAATAGAGCATCACACATAGATTAGATAGATAGAAACATGTCAGTCACATACATAAGAATTACAGTGACAGTGTTGGTTACTGTACTTGTCATTTACCTCTCTAGCGGAGGTTAAGCAGATGGCTGGGGCAGATGTTTGAAGCCTGGGAAGGGGGTAATACCCACGGAGCTTCCCAGGCTACTAATATCAGCCCAGAGCTGAATACTAGAGATGAGCGGTGTTCGACTAGAACTGTTCGCCAATCTCAAATTCGAGCTGTTTTGGGCGGTGTTCGAGTTGTTCGACGAACCCGAACGATTTGCAAAAAATTCGGCTGTTCGAGGTTATGTTCGATAACTGTTCGTGCACCAAAAGCGTGTCCTGCATGTCTGGCGCTATTTAGAGTACCAATCATGCAGGGATTGTCTGCCACTCACTGTAATGCCACAGCCATGGTGGTTGTGGCATTACAGTGATTGCCCAAATCGATGGGAACAGTGCCAACAGTGAAACATGAAAAGCCGGCAATTCATCAGCGGCATACACCGGTACCCGACAATTTAGAACCGAAAGAATAGAGCTTCACACATAGATTAGATAGATATAAACATGTCAGCCACATATATACGAAGTACAGTGAAAGTGCTGCTTACTGTACTTGTCATTTAGCGTAAAGGATTTATCAAAAAAAATAATAGTGTTTTCATGCACCGTCTCTTTAAAAAAGCCGGCCGGCAATTCAGCAGCGGTACCCGACAATTTAGAATAGAAGGAATAGAGAATCACACATAGATTAGATAGATAGAAACATGTCAGTCACATATATATGAAGTAAAGTGACAGTGTTGATTACTGTACTTGTCATTTAGTGTAAAGGATTTATCAAAAAAAATAAGTGTTTTCATGCACCGTCTCTTTAAAAAAGCCGGCCGGCAATTCAGCATCTGTACCCGACAATTTATAACAGACAGAATAGAGCTTCACACATAGATTAGATAGATAGAAACATGTCAGTCACATATATATGAAGTACAGTGACAGTGCTGCTTACTGTACTTGTCATTTAGTGTAAAGGATTTATCAAAAAAAATAATAGTGTTTTCATGCACCGTCTCTTTAAAAAAGCCGGCCGGCAATTCAGCATCTGTACCCGACAATTTATAACAGACAGAATAGAGCTTCACACATAGATTAGATAGATAGAAACATGTCAGTCACATATCTATGAAGTACAGTGACAGTGTTGGTTACTGTACTTGTCATTTAGTGTAAAGGATTTATTAAAAAAAATAATAGTGTTTTCATGCACCGTCTCTTTAAGAAAGCCGGCCGGCAATTCAGCATCTGTACCCGACAATTTATAGCAGACAGAATAGAGCTTCACACATAGATTAGATAGATAGAAACATGTCAGTCACATATATATGAAGTACAGTGATAGTGTTGGTTACTGTACTTGTCATTTAGTATTAAAATAAAGGATTTATTATTAAAAAAATTGGCGTGGGGTTCCCCTTAATTTTAGGCTCTAGCGGAGGTTAAGCAGACAGCTGGGGCAGATGTTTGAAGCCTGGGAAGGGGGTAATACCCACGGAGCTTCCCAGGCTACTAATATCAGCCCCCAGCTGAATACATAGCCTTTACTAGCTATTAAAATGGGGGACCCCCCCCCAAAAATGACGTGGGGTCCCCCCTAATTTAATAGCTAGCAAAGGCTAGGCAGACAGCTGGGGGCTGATATTAATAGCCCAGGAAGGGAGCCATAAATATTGGCCCCCTCCCAGGCTAGAAACACCAGCCGTCAGCCGCCCCAGAAATGGCGCATTCATAGGATGCGCCAATTCTGGCACTTAGCCTCGCTCTTCCACGCTGCCCTGTAGCGGTGGCAGGGGGTAATAGGGCTGGGGTTGATGTCAGCTTATAATGCCAGCTGACATCAAGCACAGGTTAGTAATGGAGAGGCGTCTATAAGACACCCCCATTACTAACCCCATAGTCAAAGTTAAAAAAAACACAAACACCCAGAATAAAGTCCTTTAATTGAAATAAAGACACAATTCTTTATTGTTCTAAATTAAACCATACTTACCATCACGCCCGTTCCAGCTGAAGCCAACGATCTCCTGTAATAAAAATAAAATAATAAACCAACCTCATCCTTACCTTTCCATGGTTCCCACGACAGCTTCAGCTCTGCTACATCGAGATGACAGGCTGGACCGCAGCAGAACGCTGCCATCCAGCCTGTCATCCCGCAGACACTGAGAAGAGCAGGCTTGCTTGCGCTCCACATTGTCTCTCTGTGACGGCATAAAGATGAGCCGAGGTCATGTCCAATGAACTCGGCTCACCTCATGCACGTCACTTACAGCGTGGGAGAATTCTCACGCTGAAGCGCTGAGTGCAGGAGAATTTTCCCACGCTGTCAGTGAGGTGCATGAGGTGAGCTGAGTTCATTGGACATGAGCTCACCTCATGCACGTCACTGACAGCGTGGGAGAATTCTCCTGCACTCAGCACTTCAGCGTGAGAATTTTCCCACGCTGTCAGTGACGTGCATGAGGTGAGCCGAGTTCATTGGACATGACCTCGGCTCATCTGGATGCCGTCACAGCGAGACACTGAGGAGCGCAAGCATGCCTGCTCTTCTCAGTGTCTGCGGCATGACAGGCTGGATGGCAGCGTTCTGCTGCGGTCCAGCCTGTCATCTCGATGTAGCAGAGCTGAAGCTGTCGTGGGAACCATGGAAAGGTAAGGATGAGGTTGGTTTATTATTTTTCTTTTATTGCAGGAGATCGTTGGCTTCAGCTGGAATGGGCGTGATGGTAAGTATAGTTTAATTTAGAACAATAAAGAATTGTGTGTTTATTTCAATTAAAGGACTTTATTCTGGGTGTTGTGTTTTTTTTAAATACTTTACTAGAAATTCATGGCGGTCATGTCTAATACTGGCGTGACCCCATGAATTTTGGGCTTGGGGCCAGCTGATAATACCAAGCTGGCCCTAACCCCTTTATTACCCAGTGAGCCACCGCACCAGGGCCCTGGATGAGTTGGGTACAGCGCCAGAAGATGGCGCTTCTATGAACGCGCCATTTTCCGGGGTGGCTGCGGACTGCAATTTGCAGCGGGGGGGGGCCCAGAAAGCTTGGGCCTCCCTGCGCTGCAGATTCCAGCCCCCAGCTGCCTAGTTGTACCTGGCTGGACACAAAAATAGGGCGAAGCCCCACGTATTTTTTTTTTAATTATTTCATGAAATTCATGAAATAATTAAGAAAAAAAGGCCTTCCCTATATTGTTGTGTCCGGCCAGGTACAAATAGTCAGCTGGTGGTTGGGGGCAGCCCGTTCCTGCCTGCTGTACCTGGCTGGACACAAATATAGTGCGAAGCCCCACTTCAATTTTTTTAAATTATTTCAGGAAATTCATGAAATAATTAAAAAAAAAATGACGTGGGGCTTCGCACTATATTTGTGTCCAGTCAGGTGCAGCAGGCAGGAACGGGCTGCCCCCAACCACCAGCTGCCTATTTGTACCTGGCCGGACACAACAATATAGGGAAGCCCTTTTTTTCTTAATTATTTCATGAAATAATTTAAAGAAAATTGACGTGGGGCTTCGCCCTGTTTTTGTGTCCAGCCAGGTACAACTAGGCAGCTGGGGGCTGGAATCCGCAGCGCAGGGAGGCCCAAGCTTTCTGGGCCACCCCCGCTGCAAATTGCAGTCCGCAGCCACCCCGGAAAATGGCGCGTTCATAGAAGCGCCATCTTCTGGCGCTGTACCCAACTCATCCAGGGCCCTGATGCGGTGGCTCACTGGGTAATAAAGGGGTTAGGGCCAGCTTGGCATTATCAGCTGGCCCTAAGCCCAAAATTCATGGGGTCACGCCAATATTAGACATGACCACCATGAATTTCTAGTAAAGTATTTAAAAAAAACACAACACCCAGAAAAAAGTCCTTTAATTGAAATAAACACACAATTCTTTATTGTTCTAAATTAAACCATACTTACCATCACGCCCATTCCAGCTGAAGCCAACGATCTACTGAAATAAAAGAAAAATAATAAAGCAACATCATCCTTACCTTTCCATGGTTCCCATGACAGCTTCAGCTCTGCTACATCGAGATGACAGGCTGGACCGCAGCAGAACGCTGCCATCCAGCCTGTCATCCCGCAGACACTGAGAAGCGCAGGCTTGCTTGCGCTCCACAGTGTCTCTCTGTGAGGGCATCCAGATGAGCCGAGTTAATGTCCAATGAACTCGGCTCACCTCATGCACGTCACTGACAGCGTGGGAAAATTCTCCTGCACTCAGCGCTTCAGCGTGGGAGAATTCTCACACTGAAGCGCTGAGTGCAGGAGAATTCTCCCACGCTGTCAGTGACGTGCAGGAGGTGAGCTGAGTTCATTGGACATGAGCTCACCTTATGCACGTCACTGACAGCGTGGGAAAATTCTCCTGCACTCAGCGCTTCAGCGTGGGAGAATTCTCACGCTGAAGCGCTGAGTGCAGGAGAATTCTCCCACGCTGTCAGTGACGTGCAGGAGGTGAGCTGAGTTCATTGGACATGAGCTCACCTTATGCACGTCACTGACAGCGTGGGAGAATTCTCCTGCACTCAGCGCTTCAGCGTGAGAATTTTCCCACGCTGTCAGTGACGTGCATGAGGTGCGCCGAGTTCATTGGACATGAACTCGTCTCATCTTTATGCCGTCACAGCCAGACACTGCAGAGCGCAAGCAAGCCTGCGCTTCTCAGTGTCTGCGGGATGACAGGCTGGATGGCAGCATTCTGCTGCTGTCCAGCCTGTCATCTCGATGTGGCAGAGCTGAAGCTGTCGTGGGAACCATGGAAAGTGTAACATACCTGGCGGCGTCCTTGCATGGTGGTCCATCTCCCACTGTGCAAGAGGGCGCACTTGATCTCCTGTCCAGAATGTCTCTCTGGCTTCCCTCCATGCTGTCTGTTTGTGTCTGTCTCTGCTGCTTAAGGGCGGCGCCCGATCACTTCCTGTCTTTTGTACCTGCTGTGGGTCACACCCCTTGTGCGTCCTCAGCCTATTGCTGTCTGACACTTGGTATATAGCTCAGCAGCTCCCTTCTTTCCCTGCCTGAGCATATGTGTTTCTTTCAGTGTGTGCTTGCACTCTGAAGTTGCCAGGTCCCGTTCCTGTTTCCCTGTCCGCCTTTCCTGGAGGCTGTATTTCCAGGCCTGTCTGAACTGTGTCCTGTATTTCTCCTGCCTTGCGGTGTCAGCTCCCGTGTCTGAACTGTGTCCTGTTTGTCTCCTGCTTTACGGTATTAGTTCCCGTGTCTGAACTAAGTCCTGTATTTCTCCTGCTTTGCGGTATTAGTTCCCGTGTCTGAACTAAGTCCTGTATTTCTCCTGCCTTGCGGTGTCAGCTCCCGTGTCTGAACTGTGTCCTGTATGTCTCCTGCTTTGCGGTATTAGTTCCCGTGTCTGAACTTAGTCTTTTCTGTGTTCTCTTGTCTGTCCTGTCTGAACACGCTCCTTGCCTGTTCGTCCCGCCTCTCTGGGGGCAGTATTCCCAGACCCGCTCCTGTATCCCGCTGCAGTGTCGGTCTCCTCTGTACACTCAGTTCCAGTCTGAACTCTCTCCTATCCTTTACCTGTTTTTCCTCTATGTCCGTTCCCTTCCTTTTTCTGCAGAGTCTGAACTCGTACCCTATCCTGCCTGTATTGTTCCTGAGTCCCAGTGTGTACTGGGCCCTATCCTGCCTGTATTGTTCCTGAGTCCCGGTGTGTACTGGGTTCTATCCCGCCTGTGTTCCTACCTGCTAGTGCCTCCTGTCTGCACTCTAGCTGTGCTTGCCTTTACCCCCCTGCCTGCATACCCGCCTGCCTGCATACCAGTCGTGCCAGCCTACCAGCCTGTTCCTGTATTCCCTGTGTGGGTCAACAGCCGTGTCCGGGGTCTGTCCTGGAGTAGCACCTGGTCCCTCTGCTCGGTTCCTCCTTGGTGCACTGGCGTCGTATGCCGTCGTGCGACCCTGGTCGGATCGGGTGAATACTTAGTCACGCCCCTCCAGGCATACACTCTCCGGCACGGTCCAGTGGAATCACTACCAATCCCATGCACACGCCGCTTAGCCCGGGCGTGTGCATAACAGAAAGGTAAGGATGATGTTGCTTTATTATTTTTCTTTTATTGCAGGAGATCGTTGGCTTCAGCTGGAATGGGCGTGATGGTAAGTATGGTTTAATTTAGAACAATAAAGGATTGTGTCTTTATTTCAATTAAAGGACTTTATTCTGGGTGTTTGTGTTTTCTTTTAACTTTGACTATGGGGTTAGTAATGGGGGTGTCTTATAGACGCCTCTCCATTACTAACCTGGGCTTGATGTCAGCTGGCATTATAAGCTGACATCAACCCCAGCCCTATTACCCCCTGCCACCGCTACAGGGCAGCGTGGAAGAGCGAGGCTAAGTGCCAGAATTGGCGCATCCTATGAATGCGCCATTTCTGGGGCGGCTGACGGCTGGTGTTTCTAGCCTGGGAGGGGGCCAATATTCATGGCTCCCTTCCTGGGCTATTAATATCAGTCCCCAGCTGTCTGCCTAGCCTTTGCTAGCTATTAAATTAGGGGGCACCCCACGTCATTTTTTTGGGGGGGTCCCCCATTTTAATAGCTAGTAAAGGCTATGTATTCAGCTGGGGGCTCATATTAGTAGCCTGGGAAGCTCCGTGGGTATTACCCCCTTCCCAGGCTTCAAACATCTGCCCCAGCTGTCTGCTTAACCTCCGCTAGAGACTAAAATTAAGGGGAACCGCACGCCAATTTTTTTTAATAATAAATCCTTTATTTTAATACTAAATGACAAGTACAGTAACCAACACTATCACTGTACTTCATATATATGTGACTGACATGTTTCTATCTATCTAATCTATGTGTGAAGCTCTATTCTGTCTGTTATAAATTGTCGGGTACAGATGCTGAATTGCCGGCCGGCTTTTTTAAAGAGACGGTGCATGAAAACACTATTATATTTTTTAATAAATCCTTTACACTAAATGACAAGTACAGTAAGCAACACTGTCACTGTACTTCATATATATGTGACTGACATGTTTCTATCTATCTAATCTATGTGTGAAGCTCTATTCTGTCTGTTATAAATTGTCGGGTACAGATGCTGAATTGCCGGCCGGCTTTTTTAAAGAGACAGTGCATGAAAACACTATTATATTTTTTAATAAATCCTTTACACTAAATGACAAGTACAATAAGCAACACTGTCACTGTACTTCATATATATGTGACTGACATGTTTCTATCTATCTAATCTATGTGTGAGGCTCTATTCCTTCTTGTCTAAATTGTCGGGTACCGGTGTATGCTGCTGCTGAATTGCCGGCCGGCTTTTTTAAAGAAAGCTTCTTCTGAGCAGTTTGTCAGCTTTTGGACACCTTTGAAGGTGTTTTCTATGTGTTTCTATGTGTTTTTGTTTGCCTGCCATTGGTTTTAACGGTGTTCGACGGTGTTCTAAGGTGTTCGACGAACAGTTCGACGAACAGTTCCTCGAACATCCCGGTGTTCGACGAACCGAACCGAACCCGAACACTATGGGGGTGGCTCAACACTACTGAATACCTAGCCTTTACTAGCTATTAAAATGGGGGACCCCCCCAAAAAATTATGTGGGGTCCCCCCTATTATAATAGCTAGCAATGGCTAGGCAGACAGCTGGGGGCTGATATTAATAGCCCAGGAAGGGTGCCATGAATATTGGCCCCCTCCCAGGCTAGAAACACCAGCCATCAGTCACCCCAGAAATGGCGCATCCATAGGCACTATGCCTCGCTCTTCCCACTGCCCTGTAGCGGTGGCAGTGGGGTAATAGGGCTGGGGTTGATGTCAGCTTATAATGCCAGTTGACATCAAGCCCAGGTTAGTAATGGAGAGGCATCTATAAGACACCCCCATTACTAACCACATAGTCAAAGTTAAAAAAAAAAACACAAACACCCAGAATAAAGTCCTTTAATTGAAATAAACACACAATTCTTTATTGTTCTAAATTAAACCATACTTACCATCACGCCCATTCCAGCTGAAGCCAATGTCTTGCGTTCCTCAGTGTCTGGCTGTGACGGCATCCAGATGAGCCAAGTTCATGTCCAATGAACTCAGCTCACCTCATGTATGTCACTGACAGCGTGGGAAACTTCTCCTCTGCTTGCGGTGAGCGTGAGAGAATTCTCCTGCGCTCACTGCAAGCGCAGGAGAATTTTCCCACGCTGTCAGTGACGTGCATGAGGTGAGATGAACTCAGCTCGAACACCGCCCAAAACAGCTCGAATTTGAGATTGGCGAACAGTTCGAGTCGAACACCGCTCATCTCTATTGGAGACATCCGAGACAAGGGAATGTGCCTCGGCGTGGAGTCGCTAGAGTGCGTTGGATAGGCCCCGTACGTGTGGAGCCCACATCGGCCCTAACTAGGTAGTCTCGTATATTTTTAGGTCTCTTATAACATAGTAGGGGTGTGTTAGAAAATTCCGGTACCGCAGGGTATGACTCTTTTAATAATGGCCAATGGCGCTGAATACATTGATAAATTGCTCTACTGAAGGGGTGATACGTATTTATGAATGCTACTTGGGGGGATTTATTTCTACTTTGGGTAACTTTAGTTTGTTGTTTCAAAATATATTGTGGATAATCTCTTTGGCTGAATTTTATGTCCATTTCTTTATGTCTCATGTCTCTCATGGCACTGCTGGAAACAATCCGGTCAATCCTACAATGCTGCGATTTCGGTAGGGATTTTTTCACATGATGTGGATGACAGCTCGAGTATAATAATAAAGTATTTTTATCAGTCGGCTTTACATAAAGGTCACTCATAAGTTCCCCTGTGTCAGTCAATGAGATCACTGTGTCTAGAAAATGGATAGCTTGTGTGTCATGATGTATTGTAAATGTGAGCTTAGGTACCCTAACGTTAAGATCATCAAAATATTCAGTCAACTGTTTATCTGTACCTGTCCAAATCAGAAAGATGTCGTCAATATTATTACTTTGTGTATTGATTGTGCCCCTAATAGAATATTGTATAAACAATCATACTCTGTCATATCTGTGACATATTGTCTCTTATTTTACTATTTAGAAAATATCTTGAAAAAGACCAAACAGGTCGAAACGTTGATATTATTACCTCAAGGGATTTATTTTCTGTAATAAAATTACTTTGCATCAACATGATTGGAGTGCCAAAGTTCTTTTAGCAATTTAGAGTACAATTTTTCTTCAGAGCACCCACACAGTACAGTGATCGACCCCTCTCTTGTTTTCATCTATTCATATTTTTGGGATCCCGCTCCTGTGACATCGATGTCTTTTTCAACTTTTGCCTTTAACCAGGAGGAAGCAAGTGGTATCATTGCACGTGTCACCACCCCAGGGACCTTCCTCCATACCCCAATAGAAGAGGTACGCACCAGAGATCTGGAAAAAGAACTAAAAAGACATACAGCCCTAGACCTACACTGTATTACATTCGCCGAATACCACAAAATACAACGGATTCCATGTGGCTTGAGAGTCTCACTATGCCCCACTCTATTCCACGATAATCCAGATTTTTGTACTAAATTTGAAGGTATCCTGAATAAATGTTCTATGGACTTAATATTACTGACTATTGATTTTCTCCAAAGGAAATTGCGGATTTGAAAACAAAAATCACAGCTACTGAATTACAACTTAGTAATACAATTACATCTGAAGACTTCTCCACTTTAAAAACCAGGGTGGACAAAACTATTAACGAATGCCGCAACGACCTTCAGAGTAAGAAGAAAGCAAAATTTCTCCGTGACGCTGAAGATTATTTACATAATCAGGTATATCGATGGCATATGTCCGAATCTGGCAGAGGTGGAAGATTCTACAGGAGCTTGAGACTTAAAGTGCATTTCTCAACTGACAGGGGTGTTGGGAATCCTGTTATGGACATTCATAAAGATGATATGTTTTATCTTAGTGATCTACAATTACGAGTACCTAGCGGTTTCCATCCTCCATGTTCCTATCCATATTGAGACATATATTGATCTTGTTCAGAGGGATATTAATAGCATATTACAGACTATTAAAGGGGGACAGTTTCATAATAAGAATAATCTGAGTATAGAGGAAAATAAAGCGCTTTCTTTCCTTAAAAATAAGAAGGAACTGATAATAAAGCCAGCCGATAAAGGGGGAGCTGTGGTTGTTATGGATCACTCATCCTATATTGCTGAAATCCATACACAGTTAAGTGATACTGATACATACTTATCTATAGCACACAATCCTACCCCAGAGATAGTTAAACTTATCTCTGATCTGATCTCTCATCACCTCCATAGAGGTACGATAGACACAAAACTTGCAGAGTTTTTAGTTAATACTCATCCAACCATCCCTGTGTTTTACATACTCCCCAAAATACATAAAAACTTACAAACACCCCCTGGGAGACCAATTGTCGCTTCCACAAACTCTGTATTATCCCCATTGGCCATCGTGCTAGAGAAAATTTTGACCCCCCCATATCTTCAAAATACCATCATATTTGAAGGATACCTCTCATTTCCTCATGACAATTAATACATTAGGCACAATTCCCTTTAATAGCATATTAGTCACTATGGACGTTAACAATTTATATACGAGCATAGATCATGAAAAAGACATTAGTGCCACCTCAGACTTTTTGCATACTCTTACTGATCTGACGACACAACAAATAGAGTTCTGTATGGATCTTCTTACCCTTATTTAGACAAAAAAACTTTTTTCTTTTTGAGGATCAATTCTATCTACAGAGGAGGGGAACGGCTATGGGCTCGAATGTGGCACCTCCCTACGCTAATATCTTTATGGCGGATTTTGAAAAGAATTTTGTATATACCCATTATCTCTATCAAACATATGCATTATATTAGAGATGCTATATTGACGACATCTTTCTGATTTGGACAAGTACAGATAAACAGTTGACTGAATTTTTTGATGATCTTAACGTTAGGGTACCTAAGCTCACATTTACAATACATCATGACACACAAGCTATCCATTTTCTAGACAAAATGATCTCATTGACTGACACAGGGGAACTTATGAGTGACCTTTATGTAAAGCCGACTGATAAAAATACTTTATTATTATACTCGAGCTGTCATCCACATCATATGAAAAAATCCCTACCGAAATCGCAGCATTGTAGGATTGACCGGATTGTTTCCAGCAGTGCCATGAGAGACATGAGGCATAAAGAAATGGACATAAAATTCAGCCAAAGAGATTATCCACAATATATTTTGAAACAACAAACTAAAGTTACACAAAGTAGAAATAAATCCCCCCAAGTAGCATTCATAAATACGTATCACCCCTTCAGTAGAGCAATTTATCAATGTATTCAGCGTCATTGGCCATTATTAAAAGAGTCATACCCTGCGGTACCGGAATTTTCTAACACACCCCTACTATGTTATAAGAGACCTAAAAATATACGAGACTACCTAGTTAGGGCCGATGTGGGCTCCACACGTACGGGGCCTATCCAACGCACTCTAGCGACTCCACGCCGAGGCACATTCCCTTGCCTCGGATGTCTCCAATGTTCTAATATTATGAAGGGGGAATCTTTTACACACCCGTATTCGAGGGAGCATTATCCCATTAAGGGATATTTTTCTTGTGATTCAAGCTATGTCGTTTACCTTATTAAGTGTCCTTGCAGTCTCAGATATGTTGGAGAGACCACCCAGCATATCTGAGACCGCATCTAACAACATAAGTCCACCATTAGGTGTGGACGTACACTTCTACCAATTCCGGCCCATTTTTCTATTATGTCTCACTCAATATCACAACTTAGATATCAGGTAATTGATCATATACCTCAAAACAAGAGAGGAGGTGATTGTATCAAGAGATTAAAAGAACGCGAAGCGTTTTGGATACATACTCTTCAAACTCTGGCACCAAAGGGTTGAAATAGGGAGTATGAAGTACAGCATTAATTTTTTTTTTCTCTCAAAAACTTGGGTGGAATTCTTTTCTTTCTTTTCAATATTTTGCTAATTCATGAATATTATATCTGTATCTGCATATTACCAGATATTATTGTATCATATTTTATGTAATACTTTTGCTGTTTGTTTTCTGTTTTTTCTGTAGGTGACTAATTTAGTTTTTCACCAATAACCCATATGACATCTTGGACCTTATATCAAATGTAGACTATGGTAGCCATTTCAATTTGTGTTTTGTTTCATTTTTTTCTTTTACAACTTTCTTTTATTTTTTCCTTCCCCCTCCCCTTCTTCTTTTTTTCCCTTTTTCCTTTTTCCCCCTCTTCTTACTTCCCCATTCCCCCTCCATTTTCTTTACTCTATTTCTAACACAATAACATCATTTACCATGCACTATGGATATATCCTAATGCAACAACAGGAAGCAACCTGTGCTCCTTCTGCGTTTCACGTACTGCGCATGATCAGACGTTTCGACTTCCAGAGTGCGTTCCACACATCATATTGGCGTGCGTTCCACGCACTGCGCATGACCAGAAGTGTTGGTTACCGGCGTGCACTTCACTTACTATCACATTCATTCCGGCGTGCGTTCCATACACAGCACACACCCGGATGTTCCTCTAAGGGCGCATATGTTTCCAATCCATATGGGCTATGGCATATATAAAGAGGTGCTTATCCCACTGATTACCACATGACAAGGCACGTCGACGCATCCATGTGGAAGGTATTTCCTAAACCTGCAGGTATGTTTCCCTGTGTGCATAATCTTTTGATCTTACATACATTACAGTCGGTTCTTTAGTTTATTTTTCCGCTTTCTCTTCATCAGCCATTCACATCCAGCTCCAATAACTTGCAGAAATATTGTGAATTCACAAAATCCTTATATTCAATAAGTCTTGAACATTCTTTTCTTCTTTCCTCTTAGAGTTTCTTGTTATTATGTAGTGGTGACACTACTCTGTTATCATCCCTCTAATTATACTCATGATACAGGACTGTCAATTTTGTTTTTTCATTATTGCCTAATGTCATAATTAGTGTTGAGCCACCCCCGTAGTGTTCGAGTTCGGTTCGGTTCGTCGAACACCCGTGTGTTCGTCGAACTGTTCGTCGAACTGTTCGTCGAACACCTTCGAACACTGTTAAAACCAATGGCAGGCAAACAAAAACACATAGAAACACATAGAAAACACCTTCAAAGGTGTCCAAAAGCTGACAAACTGCTCAGAAGACATAACTAACACATGGAAAAGTGACAAGTACATATAGTCATGCGAAAAGAAAAGAGGTGAAGGAGTAAAAGGAGGGGGAGACACAGATATAGGCATGTCATGCCCTTCTAAAATCCAAAAAGTGAGAAGCCGACACGGCCAGTCCGTTCCTGCCTGTGCCACCTCCGTGTTGCCCGGTTTGTGCCAGAGCCGTGGTGGACCCTGACGGCCAGCCCCCCTCTCCCAATACTGGTGCCTGTCCGCTGGTGGGTCGAGCCCCCCCACGGTGGGGGGGGAGTAACATCTGCAGAAGAAAGACCATCTTCCAGCCAAACTAAGATGTTGACTTCTTTTCGTGGACAATGTGATACGATCCCTTTCTTACGGACACGCCCATTGCTACAAATTACAGATGAGGCACAAAAACAGCAGGTGCTTCAACGGATATCAAGTACTCCTTCAAGTGGGCTCTCCTCCACCTCAATTTCAACATCACAAATACTCCAGTCCTCAGAGGTGTCTCCCCAATCGCACTTGCTTCCTCACAGCTCCCAAGTCTCCAGCTGCCCGTCTGAGTATGGGGTAACACAGATGGTTGAGTCTGCAGAGCTGTTTACTCATACTATAGCCTGGGAAACGGAGGTCTGCTCCAGAGCTTCTGTTAATCCAGACTAGGAAATGATCTGCACTGATGCCCAGAATCTTTATAAGTCGGATCCAGGACCAGATGAAGAAGGTTCTGAGCATAATGTAGACCCTCGTTCCCAAACTGTAACTCCTGTTGGTGGAGACAATGATGAGACTCAAATACCTGATTGGAGCGACAACTTGACTTTTCGGTCAGGGCAGGAAGAGGTTGGCTCTGAGGACGACGGGTGTGAGAACACACAGGGTGATGATGACGAGGTTGGAGATCCCACTTACTGTCAACTCACAGTCAGCCAGTCGATGAGGTCAGCGGAGGACGTGGAGGAGGATGTGACTAGCCCGGGGGATTGGGATGACTCGGTACCCGGGCCTTTGCCTGGCCTTGGGGATGTCGCGGTGATCGGCTCCCTGGCCCGTACACTGGGGTCACTCTTTAAAAGGATGGATAATTGTTAATTTTATAAGAGTTCGTGACGCCACCTGTGGTATCTGGTGAGAAGCACCAGCGCTGCAGCAGTCCACTGAGGCCCGTGATAAGGCAGCTCGATGGTATAGCTCCCCACAGGTGGAGCTAGGTCTCAGGGCAGCGTATGCAGGGGGAATGCAGGACAGGCGAGACCCAGCTGGGTCAGAGCAAGAACGGGAAGGGACACGGTAGTCACTTCAGTACCTTTTACTGGAGGAAATTCAGGCACATCCTGGAGCACTGTAGGGTGAAGGGTGCATATCAGGATCCTCCCCAATGAGCGGGTGTAGGGCCTCCTGTTTCTTGCCTCTGCATAATAAGTTTCTGACCTGCCTGGAGCTAGGCCTAACTTTGTCTCTGTCCTGCGCTGGCTGACCTTGTGGTAGGGCCTTCTCTTGGAGTTCACGCTCCCAATATGCGGGGCCTAAGCGTCTCCTGGCTCTGTTACGTATCAGCACCTTAGCGATCCTGGGACTTGTAGTTCTCCAGGGATTCCGGTTATGCCTTGCTGGGTCATAGAGATCCCGGTAAGCTCGGATCCGGTGTCCGGTAAATGCTTTGGGGTGAGCTGGTTAAGCTCCTCTGCCCCTTATGTACTAACTCGCCACTCGCCTTCGGCCTACTCGGGCCCTCACTAGGCTATACACACTAACGGCAGCTTGCCGCTCTTCACCGATCTTATGGCGCCGGCGCACCTTAAGCTCTATCTGGGCTCCCTGAATCTAGCTAGCAGGAGCCTCGTGCTCCACTGCTGAACTATTAACTGAGTTCTCTAGACTAGACTGAGCTCCACTGCAGACTGACCTCTCTTAGGCTTCTCTACTGCAGGAACTCTTCAGAGGAACTGAACTGCCTAGCTCCACCTTCCCTATTGATATCCCTAATGGGCTCCCTCTGCTGGTCTGAGGTGGAAGGTGGAGATGTGTGAATGTTTATGGGTGCCTCTTGTGGAGGATTCCATCAATACACTCTTCTAGGATCTGTGATACCAAGTGCAGCGGGGCGTCACAGATGCTATTGATGACGAGGTTAGGTTGCGCCTTCCTGGACAGAGATGGAGTACTGGAAGCACGTCAACAACTGCATCCTCAACCACAACTCTGCCTCTGACCACAAGTCGTAGTGGCTCTTCAGGTCGCATGGGCTCTAATCCTTGCATAGCCTGGGCATTTATTCAGATCGATAAGGATGACCCAACTCGTGTTATCTGTAATATTTGTCACCAAAAGCTAAGTAGAGGCCAAAAAATCCATAGTTTGAGTACTTCATGCATGTACCGTCACATGGATATGAAGCATAAGTTGCAGTGGGAAGCTCACTGTGCTACAATGCGGCCTAGCAGGCTGGGCCAACCACCGTCTGCCCCATCTTGTGCATCCGCTGCCTCTTCATCCTCTGTGACTGGGGGGACAGCAGTCACACATGTTTTTGGACGCAGACCTGTCACCTCTTTACCTGCAACAGCCAGTGTGATTGGCAGGTCGTCAGTTCATTGGGAAGTGGAAACACCAGCTGGTGTTGAGCTCTCTCCGACATCGAGAGCACCACCTTTGGATCAAGGCAACCTAACATGTCCGCCTGCATCTTCCTCACAGACCGGCAGTTTGCCGGGGACACCCTTATCAACCCCGTCTAAGCACAACAGCCAGCCCTCGGTCCCTCAGATGTGGAAAAGTAAAAGACCATTTCCTCCTAGCCATGAGAAAGCTAAGAGGTTGAATTTCACCATCTGCAAGCTGTTGGCTACAGAAATGCTGCCTTTCCGCCTGGAGGACACAGTGGATTTTCGAGACCTTATGTCCGTCGCAGTGCCCCTGTACCACATGCCCAGTCGGCACTACTTCTCAAAGAAAGGTGTGCCTGCGCTCCACCAGCATGTCGCACGCAACATCATCGCTTCTTTGAGAAACTCTGTGTGTGACAGGGTGCATTTCACGACAGACACTTGGACGAGTAGGCATGGACAGGGGTGTTACATGTCGCTGACTGGGCACTGGGTAACTATGGTGACAGCAGGACAAGGGGCTGCTGTCCAAGTCTTACCGTCCCCACAAGTTGTGCGTCAATCCTCTTTATCTCGAAGCTCCTCCACTGCTTCTGCCTCCTCAACCTCCTCTCGGTCCTCCACCTGCACCCAAAGCCTGTCTGGTAATGCCACCTGCTTTCTAACTGCGCAGAAGGAATCCTGCACACCTCCTTACTATGCTGGCAGCAGGGCTCAGCGGCATCAGTGTTTACTTTGAAATGTCTGGGAAATGTGAGTCACACAGCTGAGGAGTTGTGGTCACCTCTGGAGACCCAGTTTCATGAATGGTTGTCTCCACTGGACCTGCAACCAGGGAAGGCCATGTGCGACAATGCTGCAAACCTGGGTGCGGCCCTTCGCCGGGGCAATGTCACACACGTGCCTTGTATGGCTCACGTGTTGAACCTGGTTGTCCAGCAATTTTTAGCCCACTATCCCGGACTAGATGGCCTTCTGCAGAGGGCACAGTCGCTGTGTGCTCACTTCCGCCGTTCGCATCCCGCAGCTCAACGACTTACATCTCTACAGAAGTCGTTGGGCCTGCCAGTTCACCGGCTGAAATGCGATGTGCCGACATGATGGAATTCAACTCTGCACATGTTGCAGCGACTGTGGCAGCACCGACAAGCCCTGGTGCAATACGTTCCGACGTATAGCCTGGGCCAACGAGATCCAGAGGTGGGGCAAATCACGCTGCAGGAGTAGTCTCAGATCAGGGACCTATGAAGTTGACGCGCCCCCTGGGCCGTGGGGTACCCTGAGCCGGGCCGGTAGACGCTGGGGGTTGTAGTCACTGTGGCGGTGACCCGGTCCGTGACCCAGGGCGGTCAATCCAATGGAAATTTGTATATATGGATTTTATAATGTCCGACTACGCCACCTGTGGAGTGCGGCCAATGGGGCCGCCGCTGAGGAACAGTCCTCTGAAGCTGGTGGTTTTGCAGCAATGGTATTATTACTCACCACAGGAAGAGTGTAGCTTCAGGGCAGTGTGGGTGGATGATGGTGGTTGTAGTGCAGGGAGTCAGTAATGAACACAGAGTCCGTGTGATGCAGTCCCAAGATCTTTACTCACAGTTGTTGCAGTCCAGATTACAGGTACCAGAGCAATCTCACCCGTCGTGCTGTGCGTACTCAGTGAGGGGCTCAGTCCACCCCCAGATAGCTCCGGAGTACTTAGCAGGACCCCCTTCTGTGTGTCCTTTCTCTGGCCTTCTCCCTGCACCTCACACCCAGTGACACTTCTATCCGGTATCCTCGGGCCCTGGCGGGTGACTTGTGTTCCGTCCCCTGGGTCCTATGTGGCTACCTTCTTAGTGAGACTGGTGTGGACTTTGGCCTGCAGTACATGAAATGCTGCAGCCTCCGGTTTCTAGTTGAGCCTTGCTGTTTCTCCGCTAGTTGAGGGACCGGTTCCCCTTATGTGGCCTGACCCCTCTACCTCCTGGTAGCAGCGGGAATACGGGTGGCCTTCGGCACGGCCCGTAGCCCTAGGGTCCCTTCGGTTCCTGGAGCCTTCCTGCTCCCACTCCTCTCTTCTCTCCTTCAGTCCTGGGCCTCCCAAGCTAGGCCCGCCTCCGGAGCAGAGCTCATGCTGAGCCTCTGCTCCTGTCACTTTTCCTCCTCTGACTGGCTTGCTCTTTCTAAGATGGCTTCCTATTTATACTCTCCCTGTCATGTGCTCCCCTAAGCTGCTCCCCTAAGCACCCACTACATAGGACCCTCCCACCAGCTAGGGACCTGGGACTGTGCTCTCCCTTAGGAGCAATCTCGCCCTACCCCCACTGCGGGTATGTGTTGGATGCAGGTGTTAGGGTCCCGAGCCATACGCCTTCCTTACCTGAGGGTGAGATACCACACCTCTGGGTGAGATGCAGTAACTCTGTGGCAACTGAACCCTCAGGGGCGCCACACACCCTTCTGCACAGTTTTGAAATGGCGACGAAGATGTTTAGTGCTGACGACGATGTCATTATCAGCATGACTATTCCGGTGATTTACATGCTGGAGCACACATTAAACAGAATTCAGAGTCAGGTGATGGGACAAGAGGAGGTGGAGGAAGTAGAGGAGGAGTCGTATGCGGAAGGGATAACATCTCCTAGGTCCAGACGGTTGGCAGCACCAAGGCGGCAGGCATGGGATGGTGGGGGAGAGGGATTAACCAGGGCGCATGGTAGCAACCAAACTGTTGAGGAAGGTGCAGGAGCCGAGGAAGAAGTGGAGGACGAACTGGCGATGGGCATGGAAGACTCATCAGATGAGGGAGACCTTGATCACATTTCCGTTGTGCAAGGTTGGGGGGAGAGGGCAGAGGAAGGAAGCATGATTCTTATCTCGCTACCAACACAACAAGGACTTGGTCCTCCCGGATGCGCAAGACACATGAGTGCCTTCTTGCTGCACTACCTGCAACATGACCCTCGGATTGTCAGAATTCGAAGTAATCCCGACTACTGGGTTGCCACACTCTTAGATCCCCGGTACAAAAGTAAATTTGACGAAATAATTCCTGCCATAAAAAGGGATTGACGCATGCAGGAGTATCTGCAGACGCTGTTGCAGAATCTTACATGTGCTTTTCCACAAAACACCAGTGGTGCACGTAGTGAATCTCACAATTCTAACTTGCCAACCGTGGGACTGTCGAGTCTTCATCACTCAAACCGTAACAGTAACACAGTATCTGCTGGTAACAGCAATTTTGTGGAATCGTTTCACCACTTTTTTAGACCATCCTTTGCAAGGCCACAGGAGACAAGAAGTCTGACACATAGTCAATGCCTAGAGAGGATGGTGCAGGAGTCTCTCCAAGTGAACATCGAAGCCATGACTGTGTCACTGGACCCTTGCTCATTTTGGTATTCCAATCTGGAAAAATGGCCGGAGCTCGCCACTCACGCCTTGGAGATCTTGTCATGCCCTGCAGCCAGTGTTCTCTCTGAACGTGTGTTCAGCGCTGCTGGTGGTGTGCTGACAGATAAACGCACGCGGCTGTCCACTGAGAATGTAGACAGACTCACGTTCATAAAGATGAACAAATCATGGATTTTCAAGGACTTTTCTACCCCTGTGTTATCCTTGGGAGACTAAAAGCTTGAGGATTTGGTAAAATCACCTCACCAACCGTTTTAAGCAACTGTGGGGCAATTGATGCCACTTAACCCTAGAACGCATGACCATAAAAATCTACACTTTCACATACCTGGGGCCTTTTAGGCCCGTGTGCAAATAACATGGAATAACTCAAACTCAAATGACAAACAACTATATACATGAAGAATACCTAGAGTTTCAAAATTCTAACTAAAGTAATCTTGCAGAAAATAGAAAACAATTAACAGGGCGGGCCTGCGAGCCCCCAGGTATGCGTTCTAGGGTTAAGTGGTGTCTGTGCCTCAATTTTGGGAAAAAATGGAGACTCTTTTTGGAGTCCCCTTGCTGTGTCTTACGTGACGTTGGCATAGTCAATTCCAGGTGGGTTGGGTCGCCCCCCCCCTTTTAACTGTAAGAAACTACATACACTATGGCTTGGGGTAACACAGATGGTTGAGTCTGAAGAGCTGTTTACTCAGAGGTCTGCTCCAAATCTTCAGTGTCTGCTAGTCAGCGTAGAATTTTTAACTGCATCTAGCCTAGGCAATACTTTGGGCATAGTAGCCCAGCTGCGAAGCAAGCTCCACCGCCTGTGTATCTAATAAGAATTTTTAAATGCATCTAGCCTAGGCAGACTGTGGGGACCCCCAACCAAACCCAGACGCTCAGTCCCCCTACCCCCCGACTTTCCTTGACAATACAATAATGTAACTCTTACAACTGGATGGGTGAGGATCGGTCACAGCTTTATTAACTCTTTATACTCATTCCATTAGACAGGCATTTTATTTCTAAAATAATTCAGCTTGTTGCAGCATGCCCTGGGTCTCCACTCCGGCAAGTTGGCCAACAAGTGTAACTCTCCAACATGTCCTTTCTATTTCCAGGCCACGGAGGATCCTGCGTACTCGTATGCAGGACTCTGACCCCCACCCATCACTCTTAACGCTTGTTCCACTCCGTCCTGGAGTCCGGCAGGAATATGTCCAGTCCAATATCCATTAAGTGAACACCTTCAGGCCGTATGAGGCCTGCTTTATTTCCTTCCAGTTGTCGGTGTCGTACCATTACACCGCCTCTGTCTCTTCTAAATTTTGCCATCCGAATATTTATTACCCGCCTTGTCCGTTCGATGGCCGTGATGTCTCGCGCACCTTGCCATACTGCTATTGGCACAATCTCTGACCATACTATAGCTAGTTTTGTGAAAAATTCTCTGAAGCGCTCAGTGTCTAGTTTCATTATTGCCATTAGCTATGCGCTCTTGTGATGACCTAGGTTGTTTCCCTCGGCCTGTATAACTAAGATGACCGGACCTCTTGCCTCTCTCCCTACCTTGATTACCTCCATTAGTACCTGTGGCCATAGCAGGCCTCTAATACCTCTCCAGTTGAAATATGTGTTATGAAACTCTAATTTCCTCCCGCCTGGGCGGACTTTCGCCCTTTTTTCTGCCCAATATATATACGAGTGGCCTATCACCCACACTGTTGGCTTAGCGTCACCTGTAAAAGAAACAAACCACGTTAGGATAACAAGTCCGGTCTTATGTATCTCGCCAAACACGTGGATCGCCATCTGCCTATCCTCTGAACTTCCGTTTCTGACAGTCCTGCTCTTGCTGCTTCCGTGGCTGCGCCTATGCGGAATGAGTGTGTCCCGTAATCTTTGGGGTGGTTCCCTGCCGATGTTATGCATTTATTAAATATAGCTTGGAACTGGTATCTTGATAATGGCGTTCCATCAATGTGTGATAGGAAGAAATTACTTTGTGATCTGATGGTTAGATATGTTTTTACTATTGTTACCCGACTCAGTGTACCGTTTGTGGGTTGTAGAAGTACCCAAGTGCCCCTGCCCGCTGGAACCGTTTTCGATTGGCGTATGCGTAGACGTATTGCATTATTGGCTATGACTACGTCCTGGTGTAATAAGCCTCCACTGGTGGTAATTTTGGATTGAGGGACTAATTCGCTTATGCATAGCGCCCCAAAGAAGGCGATCACAAATGCAGTAGACAGTAGTGTTGCTTCAAATTGTGAGTGTCATGTTAATGGTGTTAGGGATATGATGTGAGAAAGCAGTTTTAGTGACACGGAACGGGACGTCTACACTCCTGACTTGGCTGACCCCTTTTCCACCCTTCTATGGATTGTCTGATGATGAATCTTTGTCACATCTCCAAAATTCAGTAGTTGGAAGTGAAATGCTACTCCGGTCAGACACCGCTGCGCTGATGCCCCTGATATGCCCCTCATCATTAGCTGGTGGAGAAATTCTATGGTGATTTGTGATCTGGCTTGTTCACATTGGTCAACCTGTCTGCCTGCTACTAGTCGTGTCCACTCTTCCCATGCCTTACCGTATGCTTGCCACGTCGACGGGGCAACTGACGCTCTGATTAATGGCATCAACTATTCGCCACTAGATCCCATAGGGAAGGTGGGCAACTGTTGCCCGATGGGTGGGCGTTGTGGAAGAGCTCTGTGAAAATCTGCCAATTGAATTGTTATAAAGCGTTAGCAGCAGCTTTAGACCCCTCAGCATAGTGGCAAGCGCGGACCCATACATTGTGTTTTAGGCACAGGAATGCTAGCCTGCGTAGTAGGCCTAGCACTGGGAGAGACGATGATGCCATCTTATTAATGCAGTGCGCTAGGCTGGTGTTTTTTGTTATGAAGCGTATCTTTTTGTAAGCGAGGCGCGAGCCCCATATTTCTATTGCTACCACTATTGGGAAGAAAAATTATTTTCAGGGCTAGATGCAGCGAAAATTTATTATTAATTTCAAAGCTGGTGGAGCTTGGTATAGATGGCCTAATACAATGAGTCCCACACACTGCTAGAAGCCCAAATATTTTTTCAGAGGTAGATGCAGAAAAAAATTATTTTTAATTTGCAACCTGATGGAGGTCAGTATAGATGGACTAATAGACCAAGTCCCACACACTGCTAGAAGCCCAAATATTTTTTTCAGAGCAAGATGCAGAAAAAAATTATATTCAATTTGCAACCTGATGGAGGTCAGTATAGATGGACTAATAGAACAAGTCCCACACACTGCTAGAAGCACAAATATTTTTTCAGAGGTAGATGCAGATAAAAATTATTTTTAGTTTGCAACCTGGTGGAGGTTAGTATAGATGGACTAATAGACCAAGTCCCACACACTGCTAGAAGCCCAAATATTTTTTCAGAGCTAGATGTTGTAAAAAAATCATATTCAATTTGCAACCTGGTGGAGGTCAGTATAGATGGACTAATAGAACAAGTCCCACACACTGCTAGAAGAACAAATAGTTTTTCAGAGGTAGATGCAGATAAAAAAAAAATTATTTTGCAACCTGGTGGAGGTCAGTATAGATGGACTAATAGAACAAGTCCCACACACTGCTAGAAGCACAAATTTTTATTCAGGGGTAGACGCAGATAAAAATTATTTTTAATTTGCAACCTGGTGGAGGTCAGTATAGATGGACTAATAGACCAAGTCCCACACACTGCTAGAAGCACAAATATTTTTTCAGAGCTAGATGCAGATAAAAATTATTTTTAATTTGCAACCTGATGGAGGTCAGTATAGATGGACTAATAGACCAAGTCCCACACACTGCTAGAAGCCCAAATAATTTTTCAGAGCTAGATGCAGATAAAAATTATTTTTAATTTGCAACCTGATGGAGGTCAGTATAGATGGACTAATAGAACAAGTCCCACACACTGCTAGAAGCACAAATATTTTTTCAGAGGTAGATGCAAATAAAAATTATTTTTAATTTGCAACCTGGTGGAGGTTAGTATAGATGGACTAATAGACCAAGTCCCACACACTGCTAGAAGGCCAAATATTTTTTCAGAGCTAGATGCAGAAAAAAATTATATTCAATTTGCAACCTGATGGAAGTCAGTATAGATGGACTAATAGAACAAGTCCCACACACTGTTAGAAGCACAAATATTTTTTCAGAGGTAGATGCAGATAAAAATTATTTTTAATTTGCAACCTGATGGAGGTCAGTATAGATGGACTAATAGAACAAGTCCCACACACTGCTAGAAGCACAAATATTTTTTCAGAGGTAGATGCAGATAAAAATTATTTTTAATTTGCAACCTGATGTAGGTCAGTATAGATGGACTAATAGAACAAGTCCTACACACTGCTAGAAGCACAAATATTTTTTTCAGAGGTAGATGCCGATAAAAATTATTTTTAATTTGCAACCTGGTGGAGGTTAGTATAGATGGACTAATAGACCAAGTCCCACACACTGCTAGAAGCCCAAATATTTTTTCAGAGCTAGATGCAGATAAAAATTATTTTTAATTTGCAACCTGATGGAGATCAGTATAGATGGACTAATAGAACAAGTCCCACACACTGCTAGAAGCACAAATATTTTTTCAGAGGTAGATGCAGATAAAAATTATTTTGAATTTGCAACCTGGTGGAGGTTAGTATAGATGGACTAATAGACCAAGTCCCACACACTGCTAGAAGCCCAAATATTTTTTCAGAGCTAGATGCAGAAAAAAATTATATTCAATTTGCAACCTGATGGAAGTCAGTATAGATGGACTAATAGAACAAGTCCCACACACGGCTAGAAGCACAAATATTTTTTCAGAGGTAGATGCAGATAAAAATTATTATTAATTTGCAACCTGATGGAGGTCAGTATAGATGGACTAATAGAACAAGTCCCACACACTGCTAGAAGCACAAATATTTTTTCAGAGGTAGATGCAGATAAAAATTATTTTTAATTTGCAACCTGGTGGAGGTTAGTATAGATGGACTAATAGACCAAGTCCCACACACTGCTAGAAGCCCAAATATTTTTTCAGAGCTAGATGCAGAAAAAAATTATATTCAATTTGCAACCTTATGGAAGTCAGTATAGATGGACTAATAGAACAAGTCCCACACACTGCTAGAAGCACAAATATTTTTTCAGAGGTAGATGCAGATAAAAATTATTATTAATTTGCAACCTGATGGAGGTCAGTATAGATGGACTAATAGAACAAGTCCCATACACTGCTAGAAGCACAAATATTTTTTCAGAGGTAGATGCAGATAAAAATTATTTTTAATTTGCAACCTGGTAGAGGTCATTATAGATGGGCTAATAGACTAAGTCCCACACACTGCTAGAAGCCCAAATATTTTTTCAGAGCTAGATGTAGAAAAAAATTATATTCAATTTGCAACCTGATGGAGGTCAGTATAGATGGACTAATAGAACAAGTCCCACACACTGCTGGAAGCCCAAATTTTTTTCAGAGCTAGATGTAGAAAAAAATTATATTCAATTTGCAACCTGATGGAGGTCAGTATAGATGGACTAATAGAACAAGTCCCACACACTGCTAGAAGCCCAAATATTTTTTCAGAGCTAGATGCGGATAAAAATTATTTTTAATTTGCAACCTGATGGAGATCAGTATAGATGGACTAATAGAACAAGTCCCACACACTGCTAGAAGCACAAATATCTTTTCAGAGGTAGATGCAGATAAAAATTATTTTTAATTTGCAACCTGGTGGAGGTTAGTATAGATGGACTAATAGACCAAGTGCCACACACTGCTAGAAGCCCAAATATTTTTTCAGAGCTAGATGCAGAAAAAAATGATATTCAATTTGCAACCTGATGGAAGTCAGTATAGATGGACTAATAGAACAAGTCCCACACACTGCTAGAAGCACAAATATTTTTTCAGAGGTAGGTGCTGATAAAAATTATTTTTAATTTGCAACCTGATGGAGGTCAGTATAGATGGACTAATAGAACAAGTCCCACACACTGCTTGAAGCACAAATATTTTTTCAGAGCTAGATGTAGAAAAAAATGATATTCAATTTGCAACCTGATGGAGGTAAGTATAGATGGACTAATAGAACAAGTCCCATACACTGCTAGAAGCACAAATATTTTTTCAGAGGTAGATGCAGATAAAAATTATTTTTAATTTGCAACCTGATGGAGGTCAGTATAGATGGACTAATAGAACAAGTCCCACACACTGCTAGAAGCACAAATATTTTTTCAGAGGTAGATGCAGATACAAATTATTTTTAATTTGCAACCTGATGGAGGTCAGTATAGATGGACTAATAGAACAAGTCCCATACACTGCTAGAAGCACAAATATTTTTTCAGAGGTAGATGCAGATAAAAAATATTTTTAATTTGCAACCTGGTAGAGGTCAGTATAGATGGGCTAATAGACTGAGTCCCACACACTGCTAGAAGCCCAAATATTTTTTCAGAGCTAGATGTAGAAAAAAATTATATTCAATTTGCAACCTGATGGAGGTCAGTATAGATGGACTAATAGAACAAGTCCCACACACTGCTAGAAGCACAAATATTTTTTCAGAGGTAGATGCAGATAAAAATTATTTTTAATTTGCAACCTGATGGAGGTCAGTATAGATGGACTAATAGAACAAGTCCCATACACTGCTAGAAGCACAAATATTTTTTCAGAGGTAGATGCAGATAAAAATTATTTTTAATTTGCAACCTGGTAGAGGTCAGTATAGATGGGCTAATAGACTAAGTCCCACACACTGCTAGAAGCCCAAATATTTTTTCAGAGCTAGATGTAGAAAAAAATTATATTCAATTTGCACCCTGATGGAGGTCAGTATAGATGGACTAATAGAACAAGTCCCACACACTGCTGGAAGCCCAAATTTTTTTCAGAGCTAGATGTAGAAAAAAATTATATTCAATTTGCACCCTGATGGAGGTCAGTATAGATGGACTAATAGAATGATGCTATGCCCAAAAGGTTTTACTTCACTAGGTGGAGTAAAAAAATGGTATTCTTGCAACACAGATAGGCTACTCCACTGATTAACACACTCTGCAATAGGCCAAAAAGGATTAGCTTTGCTAGATTTAGCCAAATGCTGTGAAAAAAACTTGCACAGCAGTGGCACAGACCTGCCTGGCAAAAACTGATAGGAACTGATGTAACTTAGTCCTGAAAAGGACTGCAACTACAATTAGTCTTTACTCCCAACCTATCTATTTAAGAGCACAGACCTGCCTGATAAAAGTCGTAGGAAATGCTGTAACCTAGTCCTTAAAAGGACTGCAATCACAACTATTCCCTACTCCCAAGCTATCTGTAGATTTGTGCGAAAATTGGCTTTAAATTAACAAGGTATAGCGCACACAGCAACAGCGCTGCCGTCTAACACGCAGCTGCAGCAGTGAGAAAATGGTGGCGATGGGGAAAATGGCTGGGTCTTATAGGGCAAGGACATGTGGCATACACTGCCAATGACACATGCCCTTGCTTGTGTGAAAAAAAGCACTTCGCTCCGTGTGTGCGCTGCTGATAGGCTGACAGACTGCACCTCCCCACTGCAAATGCGGGAAAGAGAAAAAAAAAAGGAGATCTTCATTATTCCTGCAGAGATCCATCCCCTGCCCCTCCCCCTCCCCACTGTACACTCAAACTGCGTATTAACATTAATTTTCATCATTACAGAGAAAAAATCCAGTTATGATTTTGGTGCACGAACAGTTATCGAACATAACCTCGAACAGCCGAATTTTTTTCAAATCGTTCGTGTTCGCCGAACAGCTCGAACACCGCCCAAAACAGCTCGAATTTGAGATTGGCGAACAGTTCGAGTCGAACAACGCTCATCTCTAGTCATAATCATATCCCTGACACAATATAATTTTATGATTACTAATTGGCAACATTGCCTTACCACAATTTTTCCCATACATATGGGATAATTATTGTTATTTTCTTATTATTACTTTGTGTATTGATTGTGCCCCTAATAGAATATTGTATAAACAATCATACTCTGTCATATCTGTGACATATTGTCTCTTATTTTACTATTTGGAAAATATCTTGAAAAAGACCAAACAGGTCAAAATGTTGATATTATTATCTCAAGGGATTTATTTTCTGTAATAAAATTACTTTGCATCAACATGATTGGAGTGCCAAAGTTATTTTAGCAACTTGAACTTGACCTTGTCACGGTACTTCCCTATCAGAGTCCCTACCAGGAAGTGCCCACTCTTTATTAACACTAGTCCTCACCCATGGGGCTAGTTCTATCCATTAACTGTATCCTATCCTACAGACTAAACCTATTTTCCTTATCCTATATCCTAAGCCACTTAACTATATGAACAGTACTTCTACTATTCCAAGTCTAAAACCCTGTGCTTACCCTGCACTGTGCACTAATCACATTGTACATTAACACTTTACTTATATGCTGTACATTACCATAACACAATAAAAGAGACACACATCACTATTCACAAAACCGAAATTGTACACCTAGCGCGATTGTTGTCTTCAGGGATAGGAACGCAGCAGAACAGTCCATCACTCTTACACAGACACCAGAGCATTGGTGGAAACACACCACTGAATTCAAGGAGGATAAAAGGTTAACCCCTTTAAGGTGTTATTCACATCTCCACATGTGGATATTATTGGACACTATTTGTAAAAAGAAACTCTTGCAATTCAGTTTTTTTTTAATATATACTGTATATAATTGGTAGAAATTGTTGAGATATTACCACTTTTGTCTTGTTTAGTTTACAGCTTGTTTCCTTGGAGAACAACCATTTCTGCTATGTAGATCGTAAGCACTACACTGAAGCGGAGTAGCATTAAAGGGAACCTGTCATGTAAAAAAACGCTATTAACCTGCAGATAGGGTTAATCTGCAGGTTAATAACGTTTTGAATCTGCACAGTGCCAGCACTTAGAGCCCCACCGCTGGGAGGAAATTAATTTATTCCTCCTGGCGCAGTTACAGCCACTGATCGCTATGCAGAGGGTGGTGACTGAAACTGCGCCAGTACCATCCCTGTGACTGGAATCAAGGAATAAAGTTAATTTCCTCCCGGCTGCGGGACTCTCAGTGAGGACGCCGGGCAGGTTCGGAATGCTATTAACCTGCAGATTAACTCCATATTTGCAGGTTGATAGCGTGTTTTCACGTGCCAGGTTCCCTTTAATAGCTAAGAGTGTGTTCGATCGATCCTATCCAGATTCAGAGCAGGACTTACAAGCTCAATAAAAAGAGTTTGTAAGCACTGTATAGGATTTTCATTAGCTCTCTTCATATCCCAGAGCTTTGCTGCAATAGTTGTGCTCCAATTACACAAATATGAAAAACCTACCTAGCCCAGGTCTATCTACTTCCGAAAAGGCCAGTATAATCAAATTCTAATTGTTGAGCTGTCAAACAATTCTATACGACGCAGACAAGAACAGCTTGTAGAAAATCATAACCTTTCTGTCTGTGACCTGTGTAATTCTTTTGTAATATTTAATGCAGCCATGCTATTTTAAAGGGATTTTCCCATCATTAGAAGTGATGGCTTAAAGCTAGGATAGGCAATCAGTTTTAGGGCTCGCTCACACTTGCGTAAAAATTGTCCGATTGCAATTGGACCAACGTTATTCAGTGAGGCGGTGCAGATCTGCAGTTTTTTCCTCACCTGTGTTCAACGTTAGGAAAAAATCGCAGCATGTTGTGAATGGCCGCGTATATCGGATGAGACTCCCCAATTCAAGTCTATGGGTGCAAGACAAAAAATGGATGGCACACGCACACCTGTCAAAGGAACCAGGAAATTGCTTAGATAAAGATATAGGTAGATAGTTATATAATGGAAAGATATTAGATTTATAATAGATAATAAATAGATAGCTAGAACAGATGTAAAGTGGTGTGAAAAAGTATTTGCCCCCTTCCTGATTTTTTATTCTTTTGCATGTTTGTCATATGTAATGCAGCAGCTTGCTTGGCATTACTGTAATGATCCAGGATGTGTTTTGGGCTGACCATGTACCTTCCCCCTCAGGTGACTGGTCACATGACTGTGACATAGTGCAGGTCCTGTATGCACAGAATGTCAGATCACATGACTGTGACATCAGCACAGGTCCTGCGGGTGTGTACTACAGGATATATAAACCCTGGTAGTCTTGAGACTGGGGGTGTGTGTGTAAGGCCTGAGGTCTGTTCCTGTGTGGGACACCGTTATAGAGTGAGGCCTAGTGAGGCCTGGTGATGCCTGGCGTAGCCTGAAACGTCGAGGCTGGATTTTGTGTAGATGCCAGTGGCCTTGGAGGGAAAACCGGCTTGTAAGGCAAGAGTCCTGGAAGGCGAAGGCTGGATGTTGTAGGTGAGAAAACATACCAGTAGCATTGGATGGGACGACGGCTAGAGACCCCCATCTGGGAAGCCGCAAAGCCACAGTGGTGGCAAACCAAATGGACTGAAGCAGCTGTAACCCGTCAAAGGTAAAGACACTGCTTATTGTGGACATTTATGTTAGTACCTTGTTGAAGGCTGTACCTGGAGCCAAGTGGGCGTAGCTGCCACTGGAAAGGTTCATGGACATTATATGTGTGATATGCGGTTTATCATAAAATAATAAACTGCTGCATTGTGCAATACCGGAAGGACATGGCATGTGTGCTTTAATTAACCCGGTGCAGTGAGTGTCCCCCAGTATGATGACTAGCGCTGCCTTACATGTGGTTGGAGAATGCGGGCAATTGCAGCCCGGTTGCTAGGGGCAGCTGCAGCCCAGTTGCTAGGGGCAACAGCAGCCTTGTTGCTAGAGGTAACGGCATTGAACGACGAGTGTGGATGCAAGCATCTTGCTGTGGCTCGGCGGGGTCACGAAGATTAAAGCATCTGGCTGCAACTCGGTGGGGTTGCGAAGATTGTCGTCGCTCTCAAACCCGGTTTTGCTGTGGCTCGGCGGGGTCACAAAGATTAAAGCATCTTGCGGTAACTCGGCAGGGGTTACGGAAATTGTCCTCGCACTCAAACCTGGTTTGCTGTGGCTCGGTGGGGCCACGAAAATTTTCTGGGGATAGCGGTGTGTGTGAATAGTGTACCGCGATGGCTGTGAACGGAGCAGCAAAAGAAAATGAAGCTATTGAGCGATTAAAGTGCTGGTTAAAATCGCAGCAGGTATTTGGGAAACTTCTACTGGACATGGTGCAGGAACCGCAGGAGTGGTGGGCACCGTATAGAATGGCGGCAATGGACCATTCTGTGAACTCTCCGGGGGCGCCATTGTTGTCCCAGAGTGCCCAGGGAGGTGGTAAGATATTGTTGATTTTTCTTGTAAAAATTCCCCTTGCGTTGTGGTTTGTTAAAAAGGGGGTTGTTCAAAACAGCGTGGAGTATAGAAAATCAAAAAAATTTTATGGTGGTGGGTTGGTACCGCCTAAAAATGACAATGTGACCATTGATAATGGAGTAGCTCCAGTAGAAGGGGGTGACGTCAAGGTGGGAGGTGACTAGTTGGTCCACGACACCATAGGGAGTGACGCAGACCCCACAACTGACGGTGACACTACAAAAGTAGAAAGAGAGTTCAGTCAGGAGGGGCTAGACGAGGGGAGAGAGTCCCCCTCTCGTCGTCAACGGCGCAAGGGCCACAAAAAGGTTGCTCCTGTAGTCTTTGCTGCAAGTGAAAATAAAGAAAATGTAGTTCTGTGTGCCTTTGTTTCAAGTGTGGATCCTCCTTTAGAAGCAGAAGAGGAGGTGACGTTGCCAATAGCAACCTCCGGTACAGTACTGAGTCAGAAGGATCTGACAGCCCTGAAAGAGGAGGTGGCCAGTCCTGACCAAGAGCTGGAGCCTAACAGGCAGCAGTATCAGAGTGACGTGCAGCAACTAAGGGAAAACCTGGGGAACGTGTCCTGAGACCAGCTGAACCTGGAGTCTGAACAGCAGAAAATATACCAGGTTGTGAGGAACTGGCAGCAAGACCTGGAGGGAAGCGACGAGGAGGTTAACCAATGGAAGGAAGCGTTCTACGAAATAGAGGAGGGCCGCCGCAAAATCAAGGAGGAGGTTTTTCAATTAGAGATTTACAAAGCGGAGTGTGAAGATGAGTTGTGCGAGGTGAAAGGTCGCTTCTCTCTGGTACAGTTTGAGCTGTCTGCCCTCAAGGAGGCGCTGCAGGATGAAGTTTCTGGGCGTGAACAAAACCTAGAACGACTGCGCAAACAGTTCAACCGGGAGCTGTGTGAATCCAAGAAGGAATATAGTGAACGCAGTGGGGAACCGCAACAAATTAAAAGAGACTATGAGGATCTCCTCAGGGTTATAGAAAAACTAGAGGATGATAAGGCGGGTGCAGAACACATGCGCCAAGTGGTTGAGACCACTCTGCGGGACACCCGTGATGAAAATGGTGATCTCCGCAGAAAGACCCTAGGTCTGGAAGCTCAGGTGAAGGAGTTGCAGACATTCTGTGATAATCCCCAGGGGGCAGAGACGTGCCTTAAGGAAAGAATCAGCAAGATGGAAGCTGATCAGAAAAAGATGGAGGAGTCTATCGGAGAAGCCACAGACCAGGGCCAGGAGTTGGCCACTGGAGATGGGAGATATAAAACAGATACCTCCTTGAATATTACGAGCTCGGATGATTCGGTGGATGTAGGAGCCGAGATCAAGGAGCTCAAGGAGTCGCTACAAGCCCATATGATGCAAGAGAAGCTTGAGAGACTGGCTGTTGAGAGCCGAGTTGGCGCATTGGAGACAGAGAGGTCTGAGAGAACTCTACTGTTAAAGGAGCAGCTGAAGCAGGAAGAGCTTCAGAGATGGGCTGCTGAGAGGCGAGTAGCTGAGCTAGAGGAAGAAATTTCCGAGCTCAAAGGTCGCCAAGCAAAGTATCGTTCAGTGAATGAGGCCTCCTTGGAGAAGGAAAAGGAAAAACAAGTTGCACTCACTCCCTTATACCATGAGAAGGTGGACCTGAGGAGAGCTAAGAGAGTGTTAACCGAAGATAAATATGAAATGGAAGTGGTCAAGACGGAAATTCTTGAGTTTGTAGCTGTGAGTCAGCTCAGGGGAAGCATACAGGGTGAAGAAGCTGAAAGTTAGTTGCCCCTGAAACCTGAGCTAGATGATCTTTTGGGGACCAATGATGAGAGAGAAACGTCCCGGTACAAATGCCTCATAGATGTACCCGAGGATCTGAGGGAAGAATGCACCAGTGAGTCCATGCATGAAGAGTTTAAGAAGGCCGTGGGAGCCTGTAAGGTGTACTCGACCTCAGGAGCTAAACAGCTGGTGGTCCTGTCCACGACCGAAGTCACATTGAAGAGGGTGGCGATCCTAAGTGACATGCACTGGCGATGTATTCGCACGAAGCGGTTTCTCCGGTTGAAGATGGATCAAGCCATTAGACAACTGGAGCTTATGAGAAAAGCTCACAGTCTGCGGGAAGAGGTCATCCGGGTGCCTCATGTTCTGGTGAGAAAGCTCATTGGAGAAATGGCCGAGCCATGCAGATGATGGTAAAGAAGTCTGGGGTGGTGAAAGTAAGCAGTCCACGTGATCGTCAGGACTGGATACCAGATGAAGACGGCATGTGAGTCACACTGCTGTATTGACCGCTGGGAGCGGGGGAGGTCTGACAAGGTTACGACTGACCGCTGGGAGCGGGGGAGGTCTGACAAGGTTACGACTGACCGCTGGGAGCGGGGGAGGTCTGACAAGGTTACGACTGACCTTTGGGAGCGGGGGAGGTTTGACAAAGTTAAGACCCGGAAAAGTGACTTTGCAAGGTCAGTGACAATGATGAATGGTAGGTCCCTAAGGAATGGGCTAATATCAATGACTAATGTTCCAGGCGCTGAACAGCGCAATTGTCAAGTGCATGGTCTCGGTGTGAACTGTGGGTTATGAGGGTATACTATGTGTTCAACCCCACAAATTTGAACAGAGGGGGGAGATATGTAATGCAGCGGCTTGCTTGGCATTATTGTAGTGATCCAGGATGTGTTTTGGGCTGACCATGTACCTTCCCCCTCAGGTGACTGGTCACATGACTGTGACATAGTGCAGGTCCTGTATGCACAGAATGTCGGATCACATGAACGTGACATCAGCACAGGTCCTGCGGGTGTGTACTACAGGATATATAAACCCTGGTAGTCTTGAGACTGGGGGTGTGTGTGTAAGGCCTGAGGTCTGTTCCCGTGTGGGACACCGTTATAGAGTGAGGCCTAGTGAGGCCTGGTGATGCCTGGCGTATCCTGAAAGGTCGAGGCTGGATCTTGTGTAGATGCCAGTGGCCTTGGAGGGAAAACCGGCTTGTAAGGCAAGAGTCCTGGAAGGTGAAGGCTGGATGTTGTAGGTGAGAAAACATACCAGTAGCCTTGGACGGGACGACGGCTAGAGACCCCCATCTGGGAAGCCGCAAAGCCACAGTGGTGGCAAACCAAATGGACTGAAGCAGCTGTAACCTGTCAAAGGTAAAGACACTGCTTATTGTGGACATTTATGTTAGTACCTTGCTGAAGGCTGTACCTGGAGCCAAGTGGGCGTAGCTGCCACTGGAAAGGTTCATGGACATTATATGTGTGATATGCCGTTTATGACAAAATAATAAACTGCTGCATTGTGCAATACCGGAAGGACATGGCATGTGTGCTTTAATTAACCCGGTGCAGTGAGTGTCCCCCAGTATGATGACTAGCGCTGCCTTACACATACTTAAATGTTTCAGATCCCAAAACAAATGTAAATATTAGACAAAGATAACACAAGTAATCACAAAATACAGTTTTTAAATGAAGGTCTTTATTATTAAGGAAAAAATACATTTCAAACCCTGTGTGAAAAAGTTATTGCACCTTAAACCTAATAACTGGTCTTTTACAATGCTCTGGAGGAATTTTGGTCCACTCATCTTTGCCAAATTGTTGTAATTCTGCCACACTGGAGAGTTTCCGAGCATGGACCGCCATTTTAAGGTCAGGCTACAGCATATCAATCGGATTAAGGTCAGGACATTGACTAGGCCACTCCAAAATCTTAATTTTGTTTTTCTTAAGCCATTCAGAGGTGGACTTGCTGGTGTATTTTGGATAATTGTCCTTCTGCATAGCCCAAGTGCGCTTCAGCTTAAGGTCACGGACATATGGCTCGACATTCTTCTTCAGGATTTTTTGGTAGACAACAGAATTCATGGTTCCATTTACCACAGCAAGTCTTCCAGATCCTGAAGCAGCAAAACAGCCCCAGACCATCACACTACCACCACCATATTTTACTATTGGTATGAAGTTTCTTTTCTGAAATGCTGTGTTACTTCTACGCCAGATATAATTGGACATACACCTTCCAAAAAGTTAAACTTTTGTCTCGGCAGTCCACAGAATATTCTCCCCAAATTCTTGGTGATCATCAAGATGTTTTCTGGCAAAACTGAGACGAGCCTTTATGGTCTTTTTGCTCAGCAGTGGTTTTTGTATTGGGACTCGGCATGGCATTTTTGTCCAGTCTCTTTTTTTATAGTGGAGTCATGAACACTGACCTTAACTGAGGCAAGTGAGGCCCCTAGTTCTTTGGATGTTGTTGAGGGGTCTTTTGTGTGCTCTTGTGGTCATTTTGGTCAGTCGGCCACTCCTGGGAAGGTTCACCACTGTTCCATGTTTTTGTCATTTGTGGATAATGGCTCTCACTATGGTTCGCTGGAGTCCCAAAGTTTTAGTAATGGCTTTGGAACCTTTTCCAGACTGACACAGTTAAAACCAGAAGTTTACATACACTATATAAAAAGACACATCTGCATGTTTTTCTCAATATCTGACATGAAATCAGAATAAACCTTTCCCATGTTAGGTCAATTAGGATTACCATCATTTTTAATATTTGCCAAATGTCAGAGTAATTACTGCAAAGTCAAAAGTTTACATACACTACACTAAGACTGCTATTAGTGATGAGCGAGTATGTTCGGTTAACCCTTTCGCCGAGTATACTCGGCCGAGCACCAAGTATTTATAGCGTGCTCGTGCTTTAAGTTTTCGTTGCTCCATGAACATGATTTGCGACTGTTTGACAGATTTAATACATGTGAGGAATGCCTGTTTTTCCAGTATTCCTCACATGTATTATATCTGTCAAACCGTTGCAAACCATGTTCACGGAGCGACAAAAACTTAAAGCCCGAGCATTCTATAAATACTCGGTGCTCGGCCGAGTATACTCGGCGAAAGGGTTAACCGAACATACTCGCTCATCACTAATTACTATGCCTTTAAACAATTCTGTACTGCCCATATGATGATGTCATGTGTTTGGAAGCTTCTCTTTTTTGCAATATCTGAGTTAATTAGAGACACACTCGTGGATGTATTTTAATGCACACCTGAAACATGCTGCTTCTTTGTGTAGCATCATGGGAAAGTCTAAAGAAATCAGCCAAGATATCAGGAAGAGAATTGTGGACTTGCACAAGTCTGGCTCATCCTTGAGTACAATTTCAAGATACCTGAAGGTGGCTCGTTCTTCTGTACAAACAATTATACGCAAGTACAAACAAGATGGGAATGTCCAGCCGTCATACCACTCAGGAAGGAGACAGGTTCTGTGACCCAGAGGTGAACGTGCTTTGGTCCGACATGTTCATATCAACCCAATGACAAAAGCAAAAGACCTTGTGAAGATGATGGCGGAAGCTGGTAAGATCGTGTAAATATCCACAGTGAAACGAGTAATGTATCAACATGGGCTGAAAGGCCAATCTGCCAGGAATAAGCCATTATTCTGGTATTTTGGCAAATATTAAAAATTATGGTAATCCTAATTGACCTAAAATGAGAAAGGTTTATTCTGATTTCATGTCAGATATTGAGAAAAACATGCATATGTGTCTTTCTATATAGTGTATGAAAACTTCTGGTTTCAACTGTTTATCATATAAGCATATATTAGAGATGAGAGAACAGATTCCAGGTGAATCTTAAAGGCTAAGTTTTAATTACTTACCTTTGGTGCTGGAGAACATCCTCTTTTAGACCATTGAGAGCTATTTGACCTGGAAACCAGACCAGTGCATACTACGCACTCCACACCCAGACCATAGACTGCCTACCCTGGAAGTCTTTTGGGACACATATCACAACCACAGGAGTGATGAACTGAATTGACTCTGTTTCTATTTCCTTTGTATCTTGCAATGTGTGTTGCTCTTACGCGATACTTACTATATATTATATCGAGATGTTTAGAAAATATTGTTCACATTATTTAATAATTTGCATATTCCGTGATTTTCATAATTCCATGACTTTTTCTTCTTGGTGCTGCATTTCAATGTTGAAAAGTGTATATTTAACTTTGCTCACTCATCAGCACTGAGTGCTAGTGCTTGTATCATACCCATGATTTGTGTTGAAACAAATCATAGGTATGTATCACCATCCACATGCTAATATACTTATTCTTTTCTGGTCTTTATATTGTCTTTATTGGGAAATTAAGTATTTCCATGTTGTAAGATATAATTAATTGCACTTTGAGGTTTTGTGTGTGAAAAAAATCATTGTTTGAAAACTAAGCAAGTTCAGGCAAATACTCTACAAGTTAACGCAGAAAGCCATTATAGTTCTGTTGTAAAGATGTGCACTTCTACTTATTATAACCAGTGATGTGGCTTTGGGGGAGGGAGGTGTAGGGGTGGTAAAATTATTAGGGTCACAAAATTTAAAAATGAAAAAAGAAAACACAAGTGGCGTCAATAGGACTGATAATCTAAGGAAGTCCACTTGTCCTAGACTTAAGACCAGGTCTCCCAGCGAGCACCACTTTCAACTTTATGGGCATTAGGGTGTGAAAATTATTGATTGCTCGAAGCCCATCTTTATTTCTCTCTTTTACGTCCTCATTATCCAACCCTGTTGTTAACTTTTAATTCTATTTTGTACACCATACCAAGTAATATTGATCTTCTACATGATCACTACCATTTAAACAGCATCTCCTGGGAATCTGGGATCCTTGATTAACGAATATTTTAACACATTCCAACATGTACATACTGTTCTATTTTATGGAATTATGGAGGGAAAATTCTCCGTTACCTTTAACCGGTTCCCGACTGCCCACTGTACATAAACGTCGGCGCTACCTGGGCTCTGTGCAGCGCCGACGTTTAAAAATGGTGGGTGGTCCCGCAGCGCTCAGGACCCCCAGGGTCCTGCAAGCACTGCGATTCCGGTGCAGAGCATTAGCTCTGACAGGGGATATCATAGGGACCTGATTGGATCAGGTCCCAATGATGTTAACCCTTTGCTATGTTCTATATGCCGCGATCTATAGTGATCGCGGCATATAGAAGATAGACAGAGGAGAGGGGGTCATCTTACTTACCTCTCCGACGACCCCTGATACCTTCCAGGACCTGGCGTTGCTATGGCAGCTGGAGGTCACATGACCGCCTCCAGATCTGCCATATATGGTGTCCTGCCAGGCTCAGCCTGCAGCTGAAGCCTGGCAGGACACACTGACTGTGAAACAGTCAGCAAAGATCTCATGTAATGTAATACATGTCTATTACATTACATGAGATCAGTGATCAGAAAAATAAAAATTAATGTCCCATACAGGGACTAAGTAAAAATGTAAAAAAAAATGTTTTTAAACTGTTAAAAAAAAAAAATCACAAAATAAATAAAAATAAATAAACAAAATATTAAACCAATAAATCCGTATATATGTAAAACCAAAAAAAGTACACATATTTGGTATCGCCGCGTCTGAAACAACCCGATCTATAAAACTGTCATGCTAATTAACTCCTTCTGTGCACACCGTAATAAAAATAAATAAAAAACGGAGCAAAAAAATATGCTTTTTCATCATATCGCCAAACAAAAAGTGGAAAAAAATGCGATCAAAAAGCAAAATGGAAATAAAAAATGGTACCGCTGAAAACGTCATCTTGTTCCGCAAAAAAAAAGCCGCCATACAGCTCCATCAGCTGAAAAATAAAAAACTTATAGCACTCAGAATAAAGCAATGCAAAAAAAATATTTTTTCTATAAAATTGTTTTATTGTGTAAAAGTGCCAAAACATAAAAAAAATATACAGTAAGTGTAGTATCACTGTAAACGTACTGACCCGAAGAATAACGCTGCCTGATCACTTTTACCACATGCAGAACGGCATAAAAAAAACCCTCAAAAAACAATTCCTGAATTGTTGGTTTTTGTTAATTTTACATCTCAAAAAACAGAATAGAAGCGATCAAAAAATGTCACATACCCAAAAATGGTACCAATAAAAATGTCAACTCGTCCCACAAAAAACAAGCCATCACATGACTCTGTCGGCCAAAATATGGAAAAATTATAGCTCTCAAAATATGGCGATGCAAAAACTAGATTTTGCAAAAAAAAGCGTCTCTTAGTGTGTGACAGCTGTCAATCATAAAAACCCGATATAAATCTGGTATCTCTGTAATCGCACCGACCCGAAGAATAAAGTAATCTAATCAGTTATATCACACGAGGAACGGCGTAAAAAAGAAATAAAACCAATTCTTCACCTGCTACTGATTTGTTTATTTTGTCTCCCAAAGATCACAGTAAGGCTCTGCCCACATTTATCCTGCGCTCTGCGCTGAGCGCTTACACCTGAGTTTCCGTGTAAATCTCTGAAATACGTGATTCAGACGGAACCCATGACGGAAGATTCCCTGTAATGAGGCAGATATAGGCCACTGTGGATGCCGTCTGGCCTGTGATCCCACGGTGTCATTTGTTTTAGGCGTGCATAAAAGTGCGGTTGGCCACAGTTTTGTGCACTTCAGAAAAAAAGGACACCGCTAAACAGAGGCCAGATGGAGTCCAGAGTAACTTTGCTGCCTCATTACAGTGAATGGATCCCGCAGGGGTTTCATCTGAATTACATCACTTGGAAAATTTAGATGGAAACCCCGATGTAAGTGCTCAGCCTAGAGCGCCGGATAAATGTTACGTAAAATGTTCCCAATAAAAGCTTCAACTCAGTCCTCAAAAAAAGCTAGTCCCCACTCAGGTCCGTCATCTGTTAAAAATATAAGGGACTTCCAAGTTACTGGTAGCAGAAAGGCACTGGAAAAGCGAAATGGCCCTTGACCCCCAAAAGAAATTCAGAAAATTTTGTGCTCCCAAATTCAAATGCCTATTCTACAATAATTTGTTCTCCAATTGTCAAATAGCGCTCTGTCCCCCCCATATCTCGCCGTATGGCTGAGCGGTACGATACAGCCACATATGGAGTATTGCCACTTTTAGAAGAAATTGTGTGACACATTTTGGCACCATTTTTACCCATTGCCCTGTGTGAAAATGTAAAATCTGAGGGTAAAACATTTTATTGTGGTAAAAATATAATTATGCTTTTTTCACTGCCCAATGGTATAAATTTAAAAATTAAAAAATACTCACTACTTCCCTAGATGAATTCCTTGAGAGGTTTAGTTTACAAAATGGGGTCACTTGTGGGGGTTTCTGCTGTTTCGGCATGTCAGCGACTCTTCACATGTGACATGGTGTCTGCAACCTATCCCAGCCAACATAGCGCTCCTTTCTCTTCCGAACCCTGCCGTACACCAAAGCAGTGGTTTTCCCCCACATATGGGGTATCAGCGTACTCAGGAGAAATTGCACAACAAATTTCATGGTGCAATTTATTCTGTTACCCTTATGATAATGCAAAATTAGGGAATGAAAAACATTTTTTGTGGGAAAAATGTGAAAATTTTATTTTTATGGCTCAATATTATAAACTTCTGTGAAGCAGCTGGGGGTGCAAGGTGCTCACCATACATCTAGATAAGTTCCCTAAGGGGTCTAGTTTCCAAAATGGTGGCACTTGTGGGGGGTTTCCACTGTTTAGGCACATTAGGGGCTCCCCAAATGCGACATGGCATTTGCTAATTATTCAAACAAATTTTACATTCAAAAAGTCAAATGGCGCTCCTTCCCTTTCAAACCCTTCCGTGCGCGCAAACAGTGGTTTGCCTCCACATATGAGGTATCGGCGTGTTCAGGAGAAATTGCACAACAAATTTCATGGTGCAATTTATCCTATTACCCTTAGGATAATGCAAAATTAAGGGTTGAAAAACGTTTTTGTGGGAAAAATGTGAAGATTGTATTTTTACAGCTCAATATTATAAACTTCTGTGAAGCACCTTGGGGTTCAAGGTGCTCACCACACATCTAGATAAGTTCCCTAAGGGGTCTAGCTTCCAAAATAGTGTCACTTGTGGGGGGTTTCCACTGTTTAGGCACGTCAGGAGCTCTCCAAACGCAACATGGCGTCTACTAATTATTCAAACAAATTTTACATTCAAAAAGTCTAATGGCGCTCCTTCCCTTCCAAACCCTGCAGTGCGCCCAAACAGTGGTTTTCCCTCACATATGGGGTATCAGCGCGCTCAAGAGAAATTGCACAAAAAATTTTGGGGTCCATTTTTTCCTGTTACTCCTGTTTTTTCTTCCACATTCCAAAAATTCCTGTGAAGCACCTGAAGGGTTAATAAAGTTCTTGAATGTGGTTTTGAGCACCTTGAGGGGTGCAGTTTTTAGAATGGTGTCACTTTTGGGTATTTTCTGTCATAAAGACCCCTCAAAGTGACTTCAAATATGATGTGGTCCCTAAAAAAATGTTTTTGTAAATTTTGTTGGAAAAATGAGAAGTCACTGGTCAACTTTTAACTTTTAACCCTTATAGCTCCCTAACAAAAAAAAAAATTGGTTCCAAAATTGTGCTGATGTAAAGTAGACATGTGGGAAATGTTATTTATTAACTATTTTGTGTGACATATCTCGCCAAATTTCCGATTTTTTCACAAATAAACGCAAGTGATATCGAAGAAATTTTACCACTATCATGAAGTACAATATGTCACGAAAAAACAATCTCAGAATCAGGGGGATCCGTTGAAGCGTTCCAGAGTAATTACCTCATAAAGTGATAGTGGTTAGAATTGAAAAAATTGGCCCGGTCACGAAGGCAAAAACAGGCTCTGGTGCGAAGTGGTTAACTCTTAAATAAAACGGTTGTCAGTAGCCTTCATATATATAGATACTGTATGTACAATTCTGGAATTTTCACAGTTAAATAAAGCCTTGTTAGTAGAGCAGTTCCAATAAACTGCCCTTTCATTAAATAGATATTTAGCCGAGATTAAGAAATTGAGTTGTTCGTGTCCTCCCACCACTCTCATGTTTAGATTCAGCTCAGGAAAAGTTTCTACCTTCCAACAAATGAAGGGGCTTCAGTTAATGTGCTGTAATTCTTTCCGATTCATACCGTCAAGGTGTGAAAGCCAAAATGTTATAATAAATATATGAATTGTCTTGGTTTATATGTGAATTATTAAAATAATAACCTTTTGGGTGATTTTTTTTTCCTAGCTATGGTCAGATATTAACAACCCTGTCTGTTTTTCTGACTCATTTAGGTCAACTGAATCTTCTTGAAATTTAGCATTTCAGATCTCAAAAGCTGATGTAGTGTTTCTTCTTTTTGGTTATTGTGTTGTTCTCCTTATAATTCCAAAAAAGATACACACTGCCTTGAAAAAGTATTCATACCCTGTGAACTTTTCCACATTTTTTCACGTTATACCCACAAACCTAAATGTATTTTATTGGGATTTTATGTGATTTACTAACACAAAGTAGCAAGTATTTGTGAAGTGTAAAGGAAATTTTACAGGGTTTCCTAATTGTTTTAAAAATATAAAGCTAAACAATGGCCTCCAGTAGTTTCATACCCCTAAATAAAATCTGACTAATTGCCTCCAGAAGTCACATACAGGGCTGGTGTCAGCACCTGGCGCACCCGGGCAAGTGCCGGGGCCCTGGATCATCAGAGGGGGACACTGTGGAGCCCAATTGTGCTTGTGTGTCGCCCCTGCTGTGTCATTACTAGCTGACAAAGCAGCACAGCGCACAGCGCGTGGCCATGTCTGGTGAAGTGTAGGCAATCAAGCAGCATCGGCGGTCCTGCACAAATGCTGGGGGAGCGACCCGGGTCCCGACAGCGAGTGGGCCCCTCTGATGGTCCAGAGCCATGACTGTAATGGCCATCAGACACACTCTGGCCGCCCTGCACAGCCAAATGCCAGAGGAGCTGGATGGGACACAGTCTGGGGGGCAGGTGAGTGAGGCTTGTTGCCGGCTTCCCCAATCCCCATATTAAAAATATTTCTAATGTGTGTGTGTGTGTGTGTGTGTGTGCGTGTATGATATGAATATCTGTGTATATCAGTGTGTATAACTGTATATATATGACTCGCCCCCTGGGCCGTGGGGCACTCGGATCCGGGCAACAGGGCAATAATGGGGGTAGTAGTGGCAACCCGGTCCGTGGCTCAGGGTGGTCAGACCAGTGGCAGTCTTCTATATGTTTTGCAATGTCCAATTACGCCACCCGTGGATTGCGGTCAGGGCTAACCGCCGCTGCAGTGCAGACCGCTGGGGCAGATGTAAAGGTGCAGCACTGAATAGTACAACTCCCCACGGAAGGAGTATGGCCCCAGGGCAGTATATAATAGATGATGGAGGGGATGATTCCGACCGCGATAGCCAGGAAACGGAGGCCTCTTAAACAGTTCAGGGTCTTTATTAGAACAGGTGAGACGACCCAAAAACAGTCCCGGCTAGGAGGGGGCCTGGAGGTCTGAGAACAAGTGGGAAGCTGGCCCTGATCAGGGTGAGGGTGTAGGCCTACCGTGCTCTCTGCGCTCTTTCTGGCTATTTCCCTCCTCGTGGTGTAATAGCCCATGTTCCTGAGCTCGCCATGTCTTCTCACCCGTATGGCTTGCAACTTGGGTCCCTTTCTACTCCCGGCCTGGTACGGCTTTGCTGGTCCCTTCTGCTGTGGCGGAACCTCCGGGCTTCTTAGGCCAAGGAACATACAATCCCCTGCGGACTGGTTATTTGCTGTAGGACTTGGAATCCTCACAGCCTCAGACACCAAAGTCTGGTAGATTAGTTTCTCTATCTGCCAGGACAGGCTCGCTTCGCCTCTTGTCCCTGGCTCGTGGCTCTCCTACTGCCACACGGCCTTTTAGGCTTCAACACAACTGTCTGTCCCTGCTCTGGGACACCTCTTTCTTCAGACACAGGTTGTCCAGTTCTCCTCTAACCCTGCCCCCAGTTCCAGCTTTTATAGGGGCAGCCTGCTCCCCCTACTGGCCTGGGACAGGAGGTATTGCATGCTAATGGTCCTTGACCAGAGAACCTCCCCCTTGCTCTCAGACACAGCTTTATTATACATTTGTGGCATCCAGGCCAGGGTGACACATATATATATTTATATATGTGTTTTTAAGTATTTGTGTTCAAATATGTACGTATGTCTGTATGTGTACATATCTGTGTATGTGCGTGTCTGCTTTTTGTATGTGTGCATATCTGTTTAGCATGTTTGATCAAACAGCATCATGAAAACCAAGGAATTCACTTCACCAGACAGTTCAGGGGTAAAGTTGTGGAGAAGAGTATAGTAGAGTTAAGTTATAAAAGAATAGTCCAAGCTCTGAACATCTCACGGAGCACTGTTTAATCCATCATCCCAAAATGGAAGGAGTATGGCACAACTGCAAACCTACTGTGACACAGGTACTTTAGATGCAGTGACACAGAAACACAGAGCAGCCAGCACAGGGTTAATAAACGGGGGATTTATTTTAACAGGGTCAATCTCCACGCAGGGAGTAACAGGAGAAATATGGGGACAACAAGGGAAGTAGCAGTTAACAGGCTATAACCGACAACCCACAGTTTGGCTAGATGTAGCAAAGTCGAAACGGTTGTAATCGGCAGTTTTACACTTAGCTGACTCTTGTTCCCCACAAGGCAGTTGCCGGCTGATGCCAGTGTTGTTTTACTCTGGCTTCCCCGCCTAAACAATGCTCCGTCTTCTGGCGGTAGTGGGCGGTCTCCTGTTTGACCCGCTGAGCCCCTAGTCCATAACACTGCACCTCACTTGCTCGGCTCCATGGACCCTGCATCTCTGTTCCCTCTAGTCAGGCTTGACTCCAACTATCAACTGCCTGCTTTCCCGCGTAAACCTCCTTTTTCTCCCTCTTCCTAGACACGCCCCCAGCTCCCCAGTCACCTGACTCCTGAGCTCTTGCTCTGGACATGCCCCCAGCTTCCCAGTCACCTGACTCTTGTGCTTGCAGTCTGTCTTGCCCCTGCAACCAGAGGCACGGCCCCAGCAGTTCTGGATCCCTTGTTCTGAAAGTACTTACACCCCTTTCTTCCCCCTTACACTACCAAAACATGGCCATCCAAAACTGATACCTAAAGCAAAGAGATCACTAATTAAAGAAGCATCTAAGAAGCCCAGGGTCACTCTGGAGGAGCTGCAGAGATCCACAGTTCAGGTGGGAGAATCTGTCCACAGGACAACTATTAGTTGTATACTCCACAATTTTCACCTTTATGGAACAGTGACAGGAAGAAAGATATTTTTATTTTTTGAAAGCAAGTTACAGGAAGTCCCGTTTGCAGTTGCAAAATACCATGTAGGGGACACAGCTAGCATATGGAAGAAAGCGCTCTGACTAGATTAGAACAAAGTAGAACTTTTTGGGCTAAATGCAAAACACTATGTGTGGCGGAAAACTTACATTGCACAACACTCTGAAAATACCATCCCCACAGTCAAACATGGTGAAGGCAGCATCATGCTTTTTGGATGTGGGGCGCTGGTCAGAGTTGATGGGAAGATGGATAGAGCTAAATACAGGGCAATCCTGGAGGAAAATCTGTTAGAGGCTACAAAACACTTGAGACTGGGACGAAGGTTCACCTTTCAGCAGGACAACATCCCTAAATATACTGCCTGAGCTACAATGGAATGATTTACATCAAATCATATTCATGTGTTTGAATGGCCCAGTCACAGTCCAGACCTAAATCTCAATGAGAATCTTTGGCAAGACTTTTAAATAGCTGTTCACAGACGCCTCTATCCAATCTCACTGAGCTAGAGCTAGTCTGCCAAGAAGAACGGGCAAAAATTTCAGCCTCTAGATGTGTAAAGCTGGTAGAGACATACCCCAATAGACTTTCAGCAGTAATCGCAGCAAAAGGTGGTACTACAATGTAATGACTCAGGGAGAGCGCGGGGGAAGGGGGTTGAATACAAATGCACGTCACAATTTTCAGATTTATATTTTTTAAATATTTTAAAAACCATGTATTATTTCCTTTACACTTCACAAATACTGACTACTTTGTGTTGGTATATGACATAAAATGCCAATAAAATACACTTAAGTCTATAGGTGTAACGTGAAAAATTTTGGAAAAGTTCACGGGGTATGAATATTTTTTCAAGGCACTGTAGCCAAGACTTAATTATACAAAATAAAGTGCATCTTCCCAGGATGTGAATGATGTAATCTATTTCTTCAACAAGTCTGGACACATTTTAGCTAGTACTGGCAACAAAAAAAAGACAAAATGTACTTAAACAGAGGTAGGTTAAGGCTATGTGCCCACGATTCAGATTTAATTAGTTTCCACGGCGACATTTCCTCCGTGGAAATACATTAAAATTGCTTGTTAAGATGTCTGCCATGTTTCCCAATGATAATCCACATGTGCTATGCACATGCTGCGGAAATTTCCGCTGCGTTTATCATTGCAGAAAAATCTGCAGCACAACCATTTCTTGTGCGATTTCGCGGCAAAATCGCCGCCATTGACTTGCATTGAACCGCATAACATCCGCATGTATACAGGTATACATGAGGATGTTATGCGGTTCAATGCACAGATGGTACCCAGGTCTGGAGAAGAGGAGACTCTCATCCTACCCAGGTACCATTGTACCTGCAAGTTAAAAAAGAATTTAAGGTAAAAAATAAAAAAAAAATATTCATACTTACCTCTCTGGCGTCCCCCGGCCTGCTCCAGGTGGCATCCTCTCTCCTCGGTGTCCCCCGGTGTACTGGCAGAACCTGTGGTGACGTCATTTAGTCCGCTGATGGTCACGCGACCGCTGACGTCAGCGGTCAGGGGATGGTCGCGTGACCATCAGCTGATTAAATGAAGTCACCACAGGTCCTGCCAGTACACCGCGGGATACCGAGGAGAGAGGATCATAGTCGGGAGGAGACCAGGGGCCGCAGGAGAGGTGTGTATAAGGTTTTTTTTTATTTTTATCTTTTTTCTTTTTTTTTTTTACTATGGATGCAGCATTTGCAAGCAGAACTCTCTGGTCACAAAATGTAAATCCATGCCAGTTGCATGGATTTATATTGTGTGACCAACTTGTCAAGCACTTTTCCAAGTGATGCTCAAAATCACTTGGAAAAGCGCTTGAAAAAACGCATGCACAAACGCATGTAAAAACGCTTCTCCCTGGCAGAAAAAACGCATGTAAAATCTGCATGTGTTTTTTTCTGCCAGGGAGAGGAAAAAACGCTCAGGAAATTTCTGCTTGCAATCAGCATCGTGGGCACATAGCCTAAAAAGCAATTCCCAGCAGGATGCAAAAAAGCCTTAATATTATAAGAGTGACATTGCACAGATGCAAAATACTCTACCACATATCGTTTTGTTTTCTTTTGCTTTCTGCGGAGAATTATTCTTTAAGGAGAACTTGACAGTAGATGCTGTACAAACGAAGGGCTACATTGGTTGCAATATTGAAGCCAAGTATGCTTTACTCTGAACCGTTTCAGAAAAAACATTCTTTGAAAATCAGGTTAGGAGACTGAGTCTTGGATGACTTGTACAAGGCTGGTCCCTGGCAAATTCTCCTTGCCCTACTCTGACTGATCTCTCCATATATGAGGGTACAGGGAAATTCTTGTCAGTCTCTAGGGTAGAGGGGCAGGGAGAAGCTGTCAGGCATTGGCCTCAGACTTTTGTGCAGCATGAGTCTACTGTCTGGTGTTTCACTTTAACTTACAATTGTATTAGAAAGTTTAGCCTTTTTACAGACACGGCTGAAAGTGTTGGCACCCTTGAAATTGTTCCAAAAAATGAATTATTTCTAGTGATGAGCGAGCACTAAAATGCTCTGGTACTCGTTGTTCGAGTCGAGCAAATTGGAATACTCGGGTGTTCGGACCGAGTAACGAGCCCAATGTAAATCTATGGGAAACTCATGCATTTTTCCAGTGGCTCCCCCCCGGCGGTCTGCAGAGGGCCTAAAAGTTGACCAAATTGATGGGAACAGTGCTCAAATGACATAGGAACAGCATGGGGAAAACCCCTGGAAGCATCTCTGACTCCCAGATCACTGCTGTCAACAACGTGGTCAGAGGTATTACGCCACTTTTACGGGCTCACAATAAAACATGCAAAAACTAAACCAAAATGGATTTTCCTGAGAAATATGCTAAGGAACATCCTTTCCAGGGGAATGACTTGTATATAAGGCAAAATAAATAAACAAAAATGCTCCCCCACACCTTGGGCTATGTTCACACGTAGCGTTTTTGATGAGTTTTTGCACTTTTGCATTGCTTTCAACCAAGACAAATGCATTCACTGGGAAATGTCATTTTAACATTTTACAACCTTATCTGGCCATGTGGTGTGTGACACATCATCAGACACATGCATACAGTGCTGAAAAGAAAAGACATGGGAACAGCATGGGGTAGACCTCTGGAAGCATCCCTGACTCCCAGGTCACTACCTAAAAGTGTGCCCATCATAAGTGATCCTTGGCGCATGCGAAGATGCCTTCTGCCGTGCACCTATCATTGCAGACTTGCAAAAATCACCGTCCACGTCCTTGTCCCAGAGCAGCGTTCAGTTGTCCCTACCCCATTCCTTGGAATGCAAGCGCAAGTATGCAGCCAGTCACCCACCCACTCACAGGCAACAATACTATACTGCCAAATTTTTGACAGCTGCTTGCACTTGAAATGTGGCCTTTTAGGCTCGTGGAGACGGAAGGTTTTCACAACCATGCGGCCAGGTGTCCATACTCAGTCCCCAGCTGCCACTATTTCTCCAGGTGTCGTCTCCACCTTCCACAAACAGGGGTCCCACAACATTACCCGTGCCCTCTCCAGTGCACTCAGGTAGGAAGTACCGCCTAACCACAAACACGTGGACAGGTGAATGTGGTCAGGGACGGTACGGAGCCAGTCCACATTGAAAATGCAGCCATAGAGTGTCCGGGAACTTTCTCAAACACATTTCTTTGCCAGGGCTGCTTCTCGGCAGGGTTGGACGGACCAACCAGAGAATCTTCGGATGGGCCCTGGCTTCTTCATCAGGAGAGTTCATGACAGGATCAACCTTTGCAGCTACTATGGGTCTCTTGAGTGGGGGAGAAAGGTGGGCCCTCAAACTCAAATCCTCTGGTGGCCCCAATGTTTTTCAGTCTGACACTGCTTCTCAGTGACAGTTGTATTTCACCACAGCCATATTCTTTAGATTGGTGAAAGTACTGGCATAGAGGAAAACAGTATCTACTCTGGGTGTCATTTCTCCCAGGAAGTCCTCTAATGCAGCTTGTCGAATAAGCAATGGCAGCCCGTCCAACATCAGCTCGCACTTGTCGGTGGTGGTTCGACATACAAACCTCTTTCTCTTGCGCCTTTAATTTCATGACTACAGAGTTGGGCAATGGCCTGATCTGCAATGCAGTTTGAGAAATAACATGCATAAGCATGGCCGATCCACATTTAAAAAGCAGCCATAAAGTGTCCGGGAACCTTTCCACACCCACACACTTTTCTTAGCCATGGCTGCTTCTCAGCAGGGATGGATGGGCTCACCAGAAAACCGGAGACTCCTCCGGTGGGCCCTGGCTTCTCCTTCAGGAGAGTTCATAGTGCCGAGGTGAGGCCATGATGGCGATAGAGGCCACCATTTGCTTAGTTTTCTGTTACTTGGAATGCAAGCCAAGTATGCAGCCAGCCAGCCACCCACCCACCAACCCACAGGCCGCAATAGTAAACGACCAGATTTCTGGGCAGATGCTTGCACTTGAAAGCTGGCCTTTTAGGCTCGTGGAGGCGAAGCTTTTCACAACCATGCGGCCGGGTGTCCATACTCTATCCCCAGCCGCCACTATTTCTCCCGGTATCGTCTCCACCTTCCACAAGCAAGGGTCCCTGAACATTACTGCTGGTACTTTTCTGTGGGAATCTGCCTGCCTCCTACCAGCCTGTAATATTTCTAGTGAACTATGGTACGACGCCATGGTATTAGCCCTGTCCCTAGTACCAGTAGCGAAACCATCCCCAATTTCCTTCTCAGGAATTCTATTTGGTAGACTGAGTGGCTGCCCATATACAATAGTTTCTCACAAAGGAGCTGAAGATAGAGTGGCAGTAGGTGCAAGTTTCTCCAGCCTGTTAGATATGAGAGGGTGAACGGCAGCACATTGGCTCAGTGGTTAGAACTGAAGCCTTGCAGCACTGGGATCCTGGGTTCAAATCCCAGAAAGGACAACATCTGCAAGGATTTTGTATGTTCTCCCTGTGTTTGCGTGGGTTTCCACCTCAGTAAAAAATGAGCCATAGAGTGTCCATAAACCTTCCCACACACTTTTCTTAGCCAGGACTGCTTCTCGGCAGGGTTGGATGGTCCCACCAGAGAATCATCGGATAAGGCCCTGGCTTCTCCATAGGGAGAGTTCATGATAGTGCAAACTTTGCAGCAGCTATGGGGCTCTTGAGCAGGGGAGAAAGGTGAGCCCTCAGAATCAAATCCTCTGGTGGGCCCAATCTTTTTCAGTTTGAAACTGCTTCTTAGTGGAAGTTGTATTTCACCACAGCCATATTCTTTAGCTTGGTGAAAGGACTGGCATAGAGGGAAACCGTATCTAATCCTGCTGTCATTTCTCCATCGCCAGGTTCTGCCCATTGTCACACATGACCATGCCTGGCTGTATGTTCAGCTGTGAGAGCCACAGATCAGGCTGCTGTGTTTCAGCTTTCAACAACTCTGCAGCAGTGGGCGGTTTGTCACCTAAGCATTAAGCATATTATCTTCAGCACAGCCTGCTGCCGCTTGGCCTAGACAGTGCTGCAGTGCTTTCAACTTGTGACTGATGTGGTAATTTCGGAGATGGAAGTCGAACTGAAGCTGAACAATGTGATTACATTGGTGAGTCTGGTTTTTATACTAAACAAAAATCCTACTGTGCTTTAATTTTTTTTTTTTTTTTTTACAATATTTTTTAAGACAAATGCATTCACCGGGAAATGTAATTTTAACATTTTACAACCTTATCTGGCTATGTGATATGTTACACATCATCAGACACATCCTGTTTCATTTATGATGGAGGGACTCTGAAAGTCACATAGCCTATTTTTATAGGGTCATCAGGCGGCCCTTACTATTCTGAAAGGGCCAGCAGTCGGCCCTCACTATTGTTAGAGAGTAGTGTTGAGCGAGTATGTTCTGTTAACCCTTTCGCCAAGTAAGCTCGGGCGAGCACCGAGTAGTTACAGCTACTCCGTGTTATGTTTGAATCACTCCCGTGTGCATGATTTGCGACTGTTTGACAGCTTTAATACATGAGGAATGATTGTTTCTTTTGCATTCCTCACATGTAATAAAGCTGTCAAACAGTCACAAATCATGCACACGGGAGTCATTTAAACATAACACCGAGCAGCTGTAATTACTCGGTGCTCGTCTGAGCATTCTCGGCGAAAGGGTTAACAGAACATACTCGCTCAACGCTATTGAGAGCCATCAGCCGCCTATGCTTTGTTGTTCCTGTTCCCATTATTAACAAGTGGGTCTCTTACATTGTTATTGCGTATGCAGTGACTGCAAGGGCTGCCAAAAATTTGGACGTAACCCAATAACCCTTTGAAGAGACATAGAGGAAGGTCTCCGTAAAAAAAATGTTCCTATTATAAAGGAGCGGGTCTCCTATAGTAGTAATTCCCATGCTGTGACTGCAAGGGCTGCCAAAATTTGGGAAAAACTCCACTAACAATTTAAAGACACATAGAGCTGGGCCACAGTAATGACATGTTCCCATTAGAAAGGAGAGGGTCTGCTATACAGTTAAAGGGTATGCAGTGAATACAACGGCTGCCAAAAATTTGGAGGAACTCCAATGCCCCTTGCAACAGACTTAGATATGTTGATATGGTACATATGGTGGTGATATGGTGGTGGAGGATGATGATGCGGAGAAGGAGGAGGACAAGAGCAAATAGACAAAATCAGGAAGCGTATACCCATGTCTGGGTGTGAAGACAGAGGTGCATGGGAATAGAGTTAGACCTCCCCCAAAAAGACACTGTATTTACGTTTATGTTACGCTGCTATCATTCGGTGGTGTTGAGAAGTCTGGCCCAATCCAACTCTTGTTCATTTTTATAAGTCAGCCTGTCAGCATTTTCAGTTGACAGGCGGATGCGCCTATCGGTTATAATTAGTGATGAGCGAGTACCGTAATATTCGTAATCGCTATACTCGTAACGAGTACTTTATAATAATCGCGTATTCGTTCCAAATAGCGAGTACAGTGTAAGTCAATGGGAAATGCAAGTAATTTTCTGCTGGACCCTACAAAGGGGTCTGAGGGCCTGAGGAAAAGACTGAAATGCATGGGAAAGTGATGAAACAGAATGGGAAGAGCCTGGAGAATGTGCCTGCATGCATTTCTGACTCACATATGGTTTCTGGGAATAAGTTTGTCGCAGTATAACGCCACTTTTACAGACACACAAGAACAACTACCAAACCTAACCTAAATTGCATTTAACAGGCCAAAAAGGTTAAGAAACAGTTTTTCCTGCACAATCACTTGTATATAAGGCTAAATAAACCAGAGAAACCAAAAAATATCCCTTTTAGCGTTTGTTCACATACACTGTTGTGGCTTTTTTTTTTCGCCTTTTACAATTGGGAGGGCCCTGACTTATATATTTTGTAGGTCCCTCTGTCATACATCATTTTTAGTTTCCTATTCCCCAACACTTTACCAGCACAGCTGCAACGTACTAGTAGGTATGTTGATCTTTGACCTGAGAGGCCTCAGGTGGCTCTGTAACATGCGGTTTGGAGGGACAGCTGTTACTTAGACATTTGGGCGGTCCCTCCATCATTGACACTCAGATAGTGGAATACATATTCCATAGCAGTTTACAATGTGCCCATTGTAGCGTTGGCCTTGACCCTCCTCCTCCTCCACCACCACCATGTGATACTGCGGCCCTAAATTCAAATGTTCAGAGGCCCTGGTGTAGGCAGGAAAGCTGAGTTTTGTGAGAGCCCTCATGTGGCCCTGTAACATACATTTTGAAGTGCCCTCCTCTAGAGATTTTGGAAGTCCCTCTTGTGTACAATACATTTGAGTGTGCCCTCACTTATTCATATTGTAGGGCCCTCGTTCTATTATTTAACACATTTAAGTGCAGAGACTACAGAGAAAAAGTCCAAGAGACATGGAGTACTAGAAGGTAGCATTGAGTGCGGCCTACGATCCTCAGGTATGGCTGAACATTGTGAACCGGAAAAATAAAGCTGCACTAGGCAACTGGATGACAAGCTCAAATATATCACTTGTGCAAGTCAATGGACAAAGGATATATGGTGTCCCCCTCCAGGATGGGTTGGAGAAGCTTCTCCAAATGGCTCAGAGATTTTTATTGTCAATATTCCCCAGATTATATAGGAAGAGAAGACTTCTTGATACTGTACTACTTGGTCCAGTGCAGAATGTGCATCGCATTTCCAAAAATTACTCCTGGGGGTTGTGTCATAGGTGCAGGAAGATTCCATGATAAGGGTCTCCCTTGACAAATGTTATCTACGATGGAGTACTTTAGTAGTTGTGGCCCTCAATTCAAATTTTCAGAGGGCCATCAGTCGGTCATCAACAGTCAGTGTAAATTTCTATTGAATATGTATCTCCTATCTCAGTCACAATGTGGCACAAGCCAGGCATGTTTTTTTGCCAAATAGGGTGACTGGCAGTACATTTCTATTGAATATGTATCCCCTATCTCAGTCACAATATGGCACAACCTGTGACAAGGGCCTCCAATGACAAATATTAGTTTGGTAAGACCATTGTACATTCCAGATTTGTCCACTGCACAATGTGCATAGGGTTTGTAAAAATTAGCCCTATGGGCTGAGTCATGGTTGACGAAGGAAGGAAACAGGTTTTTATGGGAAGGGGGTGACGTTAACAGCAGTAGCATGAATCTGCATTTTTGGTGAATTTAGGTTGGCTTGCTGTCATCTGGAGGGATTACAAACTGTGGAGATATCCAGTCCTTGTTGAATTTAATCAGAGTAAGTCTGTCTGCATTTTCCATGGAGAGGCGTGTGCGCCTATCAGGGATGATTGCCCCAGAGGAACTGAAAACATGCTCTGACACCACATAAGCAGCCGGGCTGGCCAGCACCTCCAAGACATATAAGGAGAGGTCGGGCCAAGTGTTCAGCTTAGACACCCAAAAATTAAAGGGAACTGAAGTGTTAAAAAGGACGCACGTATGGTCACTTAAGTACCCCTTGACCATGTTCTGCAACTTATCCCTCCTTGGCATTGTTACAGGCACAGATAGCCCTTGCTGTTGTTCTGGTTTATTGAATATTGCCCAATTTGTGCACATTTTCCCGCTACCTCTTTTGGAGCTGGTGTTCATGTCTCTCCCCATTATCCCTCAGTGTTGAAAAGAGTCGGTACCTCTGCTACCAGCATTGTCTGAGGGTGATGTTTTTAGCAACTGATCTACAACGGGCCTCTTGAACGATTCCATTGTAAAACTTTTTGGCGATTCCAAAAGGAGAGAAGGAAATTTCTCCTTGTACCGTGGATCGAGAAAGGTGGTCAACCAGTATAGGTTGTTGGATAAAATGTGTATCATGCGAGGGTCTTGCCACAGACACTTACACATGAACTGTGCCATCTGGGCCAAGCTGCAAAGAAGCAAATGTTCTGTGTCTCCAACAGTAGAAACAGTACTCATCCTCTCCTCATGCTGAGTCGCCTCCTCCTCCCCCTGCACCTCCTCCTCTCCAGCCCATCCAGGTTGGAAAGACATGAAGCTTGGGTTGGGTGTCTCCTCTGTAGCATTACGAGTCCCCTCGGTAACACAGATAACAAGTCCTCCCCATCCTCATCCTCCTCATCACCCAATGTTGCCTCAGAATATTGGCTGGGCTGGGTAGTATCACCCATTGGGAAATTTGGCTCCATACCAGCATGCTGGGCACTCAAAGCTTCCTCTTTGAGATTATGCAGTGATTGTTTCAAGAGACACATCAGCGGGATGGTTGCGGTGACAATAGCCTGATCACCGCTCACGAGGTTGTGCAGTACTCAAAGTTCTCAAGAACCTCACAAATGTCAGTGATCCACACCTACTTGACAGTTGTTATGTGTGGTGGCTGACTCTCAGTCTGATTGGCATGTTGAAGCTGGTATTCAGCTACTGCTCTCTGCTATTTACTAATCCTCGCCAACATATGATATATTGAGTTCCACCGAGTGGGCAGGTCGCAAATGAGTTGTAACTTGGAAAATTCAAGCGCTTTTGCAGCGCTGTAAGAGCAGGAAAAGCGGTAGAGGAATGGTGGAAATGGGCGCACCTTCTCAAATAGGTACGGCAAGTCACGGTAAGTTTTCAGAATTTTCTGAACAACTAGGCTCAGCACGTGAGCCATGCATGGCACGTATACCAGCTTGCCGACCTTTAAAGCCAGCACCAGGTTACGCCCATTATCGCAGATGACCAGACCGGGTTGGAGGTGCAGCGGGGAGAGCCACTGATCAGTCTGTTGTTTTAAAGCTTGCCACAGCTCTACTGCAGTGTGTGCTTTCTGACCTAAATCGATCAGCTTCAGCAGAGCGTGTTGCCGCTTTGACGATGCGCTGCTGAACAGGTCCTAGCTTGGCAGTGATGCGGAGGGTAATTCAGCAGAGGATGAGGAGCAGGAGGAGGGGAGAGAGGAAGTGGAATATGAAGAGGCGGAAACCCTGACAGAAGTTGGGCCCGCTATTCTTGGCGTGGGTAGGATGTGTGATGTTCCAGTTTGCGCCTTTGTCCCACCCTCCACCAGGTTCACCCAGTGTGCCATGACAGAAATGTATCGTCCCCGTCCACAACAACTTGTCCAGGTGTCTGTTGTTAGGTGGACCTTCCCGGTTACGGTGTTGGTGAGAGCACAGTTCAGATTGTTTAACACTTGGGTAACGCAGGGATGGCACACCAGACAAAATAGTGGCAGCTGGGAACACTGTATCGTGGGGCAGCCACAGCCAAGAGATCACAGAAAGACTGTGTTTCCACAAGCCTAAAAGGCAACATCTCCACAGCTAGCAATTTGGCAATGTGCGAGTTTAGTATTTGTGCCTGTGGGTGCGTGGCTGGGTATTTACACTTTCTTTCCAATCTCTCAGGCATGGACAATTGGACGTTTCGCTGGGACAATGAAGTGGATGTGGTTGATGTTTGTTGTGTGTGAGAAACCGCAGCTTGTGGGCAGGAGGTATGAGCGCCAACTTCCTGAACAGCAGATTCTGAAGGACATAGCCCAGGTGACATGGCATTAGTTTGACATGCAGACGCAGATTTGGTACCCTGGTGTTCCGCCCACCTACTGGGGTGCTTGGCTGCCATGTTGTTTTGCATACTAGTGGTGCTCAGGTTGCCTTTGCCCTGGCATCTACTCAACTTGGTATGGCAGATGCTACAGACTACAATGTTTTTCTCTGAAGGAATTTCAGAAAAAAAATTCCACACAGCAGCTGAACGCCCCCTTGACCTGACTTGGCTCACAGCGGGGGTGCTCTTGGGAACAGTTGACCCAGTTCTCACTCTGGGCAAACCATGACCCCTTGGTGCCGGTGTTGGTGCTACATATCCATCTTCCTCTGTGTTGCTGTCATGGCTATGCATGCAAACAGTCCAGGTCGGATCAGTGGACTGATCATCGACCACCTCGTCTTCCAACTCATCCTCCTTCCCAGTTGACATTGTAGGCTGACCTGATGGCAACTGTGTTTCATCATCATCAGCCTCCACCTATGGAGACAGTAAATGACGTTCCTCCAAGTGGCTTTCTTCTGGCCATAGGTCCTCAAATACTTGAGCATCAATGCACGCCACCTCCTCTTGTCCCTCTTCAATGCTGCACGGTGATAGGTCAGAGCCAGCCAAAGGATACGTAACAAACAGATCCTCGGAGTGGCCAAGCTTGGGGTCATATGTCTCCTGTGACTGATAATGGCGGGAGGAAGGAGAACCAGCTTCAGGATTGGATGGGCCAGCCTTCTGTGTATCAACAGTAGACTGTGTGGTCGTGGAAGATTTGTTGCTGCTTGGTAAATGCATAGAGGCCTTGTCTGCTATCCAAGACTCTCGCTCTTTTGGCTTCCACACACATTTACGTTCCAGACCGGGAAATTTTTCCAGGAACATAGTGGATGCATCAAGCTTCTTCTGACCTGACACAGACTGAGTGTCTTCTCGCGCACCACTGACAACACCACGTCCACGTGACTTAGCAGCAGGCTTTTTTGGCATTTTGGGTTTTGTTGACAGATTTTCAGATGTTGATGGCACAAGCCAAGCTAGCTGTCACAGCCAAAATAGTGGGTAAAATGCCCTGGTGCATGCTTGGTAGCAGGCAGTAGGACATGTTTGGATTACTGCTTTGTGTAGGGCACAAAACGTTTTTTTAAGTGGACTAATGTGGACAGAAGGCAAGATGTCACCCCAAAAACAGCAGGGAAAATGGCCTGGTGTGTGCTTTGTAGCAGGCAGCAAGAAATGTTTGGACTACTGCATTGTGTAGGGCACTAAACACTTTTTTATGTAGACTAATGTGGACAGAAGGCAGGCTGTCACCCCAAAAACAGAGGGGAAAATGGCCTGGTGCCTGCTTGGTAGCAGGCAGTAGGAAATGTTTGGACTACTGCTTTGTGTAGGGCACTAAACTCTTTTTTAAGTGGACTAATGTGGACAGAAGGCAGGCTGTCACCCCAAAAACAGAGGGGAAAATGGCCTGGTGTGTGCTTTGTAGCAAACAGTAAGAAATGTTTGGACTACTGCTTTGTGTAGTGCACTAAATGCCTTTTTAAGTGGATTAATGTGGACAGAAGCCAGGCTTTCACCCCAAAAAACAGCGGGGAAATGGACTGGTGCATGCTTTGTAGCAGGCAGTAGGAAATGTTTGGACTACTGCTTTGAGTAGCGCACTAAACTCTGTTTTTGGGGTGACAGCCTGCCTTCTGTCCACATTAGTCCACTTAAAAAAATGGGGAAAATGGGCTGGTGTATGCTTGGTAGCAGGTAGTAGTAAATATTTCAACTACTGCTTTGCATTGGGCACTAACCACCTTTTTATGTGGACTAATGTGGACAGCAGAAGCCAGGCTCTGACCCCTAAAACAGCGGGAAAATAGACCGGAGCTTTTAAAAAAAAAAGGCAGCACAAAATGGTAATACTCTGTGTGCTGGAAAATATTGCTTTGCCTCTGACAAGAGCTGTTTTAAGATGGACACTGGAAGAACACTTTAACCTCTCCCTACCTAATACACAATCTCTCCCTCCCTGTACTCTGACTTTGTTGTGTGTCTTCAGCTCTGAAAGAGCTATCTTTTGATGGTATTATGGAGCTAGTGAGCTGCTCCTTTAAACACTGAACTAGTACACACTGCAGGTAGCCCTTACAAGGGCTTTTGTTTGATTAAGAGGCCTAAACACTCTCCCTAGCAGCTCAGCGATCTCTCCCTATGCATATAGAACGCAGGATCCGGACGCAATGTGCACAAAATAGCGGCTGCAGGGCTTAAATAGACCCTATGACGCTGGGTGGCCAGCCAATCACCGTGATGCCTCAACCAAGATGTATGTGGCATTACTGTGATTGGTTAAGAAGCCCAGCATGTTTAGTGGCTGCAAAGAAGGCTCCAAAACTGCAGGGTGGGACATCCAAATATACCGAGGCGAGTACACAAATACTCGCAATACAGTGAGTAACCCGAATACCTTACTATCTGTGCGAATAGCAAATAGTAACGAATACACTCGCTCATCACTAGTTATAATTCCACCGGCGGCACTAAAAACCCGCTTTTACAAAATTCTAGCAGCAGGGCAGGCCAGGACCTCCAAGACATAGAGAGCCAGTTCATGCCACGTGTCCAGCTTGGATACCCAATGATTATTAGGCACAGTGAAATCCCGGAGAACGTTGGTACGGTCGGCAAGATACTCCCTCACCATCTTCTGTAACTTTGCACTCCTTGGGAGAGTACCCCGTGCCTCAGGGCCTGTGCGATGGGAGGGTCTGAGAAAACTGTCCCAGAACTTTGACAGTGTCCCCTGCCTCTGCTGGATTGCATTTGTGTCTCTCTCGCCTGTACTCCTTGGTTGTTCAACGAACTGTGACCTCTGCCGTCATCGTTTTCAGATAGGAATTTTTTTTAATAATTCCGCAACAAGGGCCTTCTCGTACTGTACCATTTTATTAGGCCTGTCCCGCAAGGGAATAAGAGACATAAAGTTCTCCCTGTAGCATGGGTCTAGGAGCGTCACCAACCAGTAATGACTCTCACCCAAAATTTGGACAACGCGAGGGTCACAGGAAAGGCAGCGTAACATAAACTCAGCTATGTGTGCCAGACTGCAAAGAGGCAAGACTTCCATGTCCTCACCAAGAGGATGACTGACCATGCTCTCCTCCTCATCCTCCTCCTCTTCCTCCTTCTCCTTGTCCTCAGGCCATCCACGCTGAATAGACGGTATGACAGTTGTGCAGGTAGTACCGTCTATAGCGCAGGAAACTAGCTCCTGTTCTTCCTGCTCCTCCTCTTCCTCATTGTCACCCAATCCACGTTGGGATGAGGCTGGGCTGTGTGTAATCACCCTGTATGGTTCTTTGCTCCATCTTATCGTGCTCCGCCTGCAATGCATCCTCTTTAGTTGAGATCAGAGAGCGTTTCAGAAGACAGAGAACTGGGATGGTGACGCTAATTATGGCGTCATCGGCGCTCACCATCTTGGTGGCGTCCTCAAAGTTTTGGAGGATGATACAGATGTCTGACATCCATGTCCACTCCTGAGGTTTTATGTGTGGAGTCTAAACCTGAATACCGACGGCCTTGTTGATGCTGGTACTCAACAATTGCCCTCTTCTGCTCACAAATCTTTCCCAACATCTGCAATGTAGAGTTCCAATACGCTCGAAACATCGCAGATCAGTCGGTGAGCTGGAAGCTGCAAATGCTGATGAAGCACGGCAAGGGCGGCGGAAGCTGTAGCTGATTTTCTAAAATGGGCACACAGGCGGCGTACTTTGACAAGCAGATCCAGCAGATCCTGGTAAGTTTTAAGAAACCGCTGAACCACGAGGTTAAGCACATGGGTCAGGCATGGTACATGTGTGAGCTCGCCTCGCCTCAGAGCCTCCACCAGATTCCGGCAATTGTGACACACGACCATGGCTGGCTGTAGGGTTAGCGGTGTCAGCCACAGATCTGCCTGCTCTTTCAGAGCTGTCCACAACTTTTCAGCATTGTGTGGTTTGTCACCTAAGCATATTAGCTTCAGCACAGCTTGTTGCTGCTTGGTTGAGGCAGTGCTGTAGTGCTTCCAGCTTGTGACTGATGTGGTCATTTCGGAGATGGATGCTGAAGAGGAGGTGGAGGTGCAGGAGCTGTAGACCATGGGGGCAACCCTGATTCACCCAGGGCCCGCAATCCTCGACGTCGGGAGGACGTGTTCCGTCTCAAGGTCTGACTGGGTCCTGGCTTCCAATATTTTAATCTAGTGTGCCATCAGCGAGATGTACCGTCCCTGCCCACAAGCACTTGTACACGTGTCCGTGGTTAGGTGGACTTTCCCAATAACTGCGTTGTTGAGGGCACGTCTAATATTGTGGGACACGGACTCATGTAATGCGGGAATGGCACACCGGGAGAAATAGTGGCGACTGGGGACCAAGTACGGAGGGACGGCCGCTGCCATCAGGTTGCGGAAAGCTTCTGTCTCCACGAACCTAAAAGGCAACATTTCGAGCACACCCATTAGTCAAATGTGTGAATTTAGTAGTGTGGCCTGTGGGGCTTTAGCTGCATATTTGCGCTTGAGTTCCAAGGACTGGGGTACGGACAACTGAACGCTGAGCTGGGACAAGGACGTGGACGTGCTTGCTGATGGTGCTAGTTGAGAGTGTGCAACGACAGGTGCAGGGCGTGAGGCATCTTGGCATGCACCATGGACAGGGAATTGGCGTGCACACATAACAGTGGAAGAAGCAGTGGTGTCACCCACAGACGCTGTTGCTGGACCCTGGGGTTCGGCCCACTTAATAGGGTGCTTTGCTGCCATGTGCCTGATCATGCTGGTGGTGGTCAGGCTGGTAGTTTTGCTACCCCTGCTGATGCCGGCCTGACAGGTGGTGCAAATGGCCTTTTTGGGGTTATCTGCAGAGTCTCTAAAAATACCCAGACTCGGGAATACCTAACTGTTGTACTGGCAACTTCCGTCGTGTTGGCGTTACGAGGAACACTTTCCCGCCTTGTGTCTGCGGCCACCATACTGCTTCTTCCTGCTTGTTGTGGTGCTACGCCTCCCTCCTCCTGTGTGCTGCTGTCCTCTCTCTGTGTATCCTCCTGTCAGGTTGGATCAGTTACTATATCATCCACCACTTCGTCTTCCACTTTAACACTCTGGTCCGCTTCCTGACTTTCTGACAATTGTGTTTCATCATAATCATCCACCTCTTGCGACAGTAATTGCACTTTACCACCGTCACCTTCATGTGACGGCTGCTCCAATATTTGGGCATCGCTACACGCTTTCTCCTCTTGACTCACTTGAAGCTGGTCGAGTGAGAGGCCCCAATCTACAAATGGAAAAGTGAACAGCTCTTCTGAGTGTCCAAGTGTGGGATCAGTTGTCTCCGGGCACTCTGCATGGTGGGAGGAAGGAGGATCAGTGTGAGGAATATGCGGTCCAGACTCACGGCTACTGAGACTTGACTGTGTGGAAGACAGGATGGAGGTGGTGGTGGCCAAGTGACTGGAAGCATTAGCTGCTATCCAACCAATAATATTTTCACACTGTTCTGTGTTCAATAGCGGTGCTCTGCGGTCCCCTAGTAATTGGGACAGGAAGGTCGAGTGACAAGATGTGGGTGTTTGTTGTGGCACAATTTCACCTTGCCCATGGCCACGTCCTCGGCCTCTGCATGCACCATCACAATCACGTCCACTTCCCCGTCCCTTGCCACGCACCTTGCCCATTTTTAACGGAGGACAATATTTTCCACTTTCACAAGAAATGGCTGATTTTGGAATGCAGTTATATGTGATACGTCTGACAGAGAACCACAATTTTAAATAACAGGCCTGTAATTTACTAATATTATTCTACACGGAGACCTAGTGCGAATAGCTTCACCGACACACTGCAATGGAGTGAAAATAAAAGAAATGTATGATTTTTTAACTCTTTTCACTATGTCTAACAGGGAACCACTTCTTTAAATTGTAGGCCTGTGATTTACTAATATTATTCTACACGGAGACCTAGTGTGAATAGCTTCACTGACACACTGTAATGGCATGAAAATGGAAGAAATGTATGATTTTAGAAGTCTTTTCGCTGGTATGTCTGACAGAGAACCACGGCTTTAAATTGTAGGCCTGCAATTTATTAATATTATTCTACATGGAGACCTCGTGTGAATAGCTTTACCGACACACTGTAACAGAATGGAAAAGGAGGCCAATATTTTCCATGTTTAGTTCATATTTTTGGATTTTTATCACTGTAATATGGAACAGATCTGGCTTTATTCTGCAGTGAGCAGAAAAATGGTGTACTCTGGATTGCTTTTTAAGCCAATAACCAGGATTAAGATAAAAAAATTTGCCCTGACTCCTGATATCTGGGGCTATGTCTAGCAATATCTGTAAATATTACAGCAGCAGCAGACAGAACGTTCAATGGACCCTCTTGTGCTGTATCATACACTGCAGTCTGCCACATACACAGCCTGCCTGCCTAGCACTGATTATATGCAGCTGGATTAGTCCTCAGAAGGACTGTTAGTTCAGATGGATATAGATATATGTTATGGAATACCTATACTAACTATGAACAAGCAAATCTCTCCCTGATGCAGCAACCACTCTCCCTACACTGCCTGTTTCCGGAGTAGACTGTGACGAGCATGGCAGCGCCCGGTCTTATACACACCTGATGATGCTGTGCGGCCAGCCAATCACTGTAATGCCCACAACCAACATGGCTACAGCATTACAGTGTATGACAGGCAATCCCTGCATGTTTATTGGCTCTCTAAAGATCATCAAACATGCAGGGAGGGGACCCGAGTTCCCGCCTGAGCAACCCGGAAATACTCGCCGAGCGCCAAGCTCGTCGAGCACAGTCATGCTCGGGCGAGTATCGAGCAGTGGTGAGCGCGTTCACTCATCACTAATTATTTCTCCCCAAAAATTATTGTAATTACACATGTTTTGTTATACACATGTTTATTTCCTTTGTGTGTATTAGAACAACACAAAATAAACAGAGAAAAAAGGCAAATTGGAGATTAATTCACATAATACCCCAAAAATGGGCTGGACAAAACTGTTGGCACCCTCAACTGTTGGCACCCTATTTGACTGCACACACTTTGGAATAAATAACTGCAATCAATCGCTTATTATAGCCATCAACAAGCTTCTTACACCTCTTAACTGGTGTTTTGGAAACTCTTCTTTTGCAAAGTGCTCCAGGTCTCTCATATTTGAGGTGTGCCTTCTCCCAACAGCAATTTTAAAATCTCTCCACAGGTGTTCAATGGGATTTAGATCCAGACTCATTGCTGGCCATTTCAGAACTCTTTGGTGCTCTGTTTCCATCCATTTCTGGGGCTTCTTGAGGTATATATATAACTAACAATAGGAAAAAATTAAGATACGTAGCACATAATTTGGCCATTTCATGCATGCCAAGCAGCCAATGACAAGGCAATCTCCTTTGGCTGGAAACCTATCCTAATGTGAATCCTCTCCTAGGCTGAAGCCTACATTTATATACAGTACAGACCAAAAGTTTGGACACATCTTCTCATTTAAAGATTTTTCTGTATTTTCATGACTTTGAAAATAGTACATTCACACTGAAGGCATCAAAACTATGAATTAACACATGTGGAATTATATACTTAACAAAAAAGTGTGAAACAACTGAAAATATGTCTTATATTCTAGGTTCTTCAAAGTAGCCACCTTTTGCTTTGATGACTGCTTTGCACACTCTTGGCATTCTCTTGATGAGCTTCAAGAGGTAGTCACCGGAAATGGTCTTCCAACAATCTTGAAGGAGTTCCCAGAGATGCTTAGCACTTGTTAGCCCTGAAGGCTTAGTCCTGTATGTGAGGAGGCTCATAGAAGTAGAGTGCTAATGCCTGTTTTCCAGAGGATTTCCATATCCGAGACAGACAAATCAAGTGTCTGTTAGGAACTGGGATGTGGTAACTTAGTATGTAGGTCACAAGTGTTCAAGTTACAAGACAATAGCTACTGCAGGTCACTGCTGCCAAAAGAGGCTGTAATGCATTGTTAAAATGTCTGTGACTGAGTGAAGGTGGTGCTGCTGAAGTGATTGCCTGCAGACTAAAGAAAGTTTAAGCAATGCTGCAAGTGTCAGCTTGTGGACACTAGACATCCACCTCTGCGCATGTCTGTTACCTCTTAAAGAAATGTTTAAACCATTAAGCTTGTTGCCTCTCAGTGAGTAAAATCCATTGAAATTATTTTTGATGTCCATCTGCATTCCTCTCACCATCTCTGACTGGGGAAACGACTTTGTTTAACTTAAAGGTACACACCACACGTTTTAAGGCTCACCAGGTTAGGGGGCTTTGACGCGCCCCCTGGGCTGTGTGTGGGGGAATACCCGGAGCCGGGTCTCTGTGTAATGTCAAGGGTTGTAGTCTCCGTGGCGGCGACCCGGTCCCGTGGCTCAGGGTGGTCAAACCAGTGGCGGATCTGTTTACTTGGTTTTTAATATTGAAATGTCCAACTACGCCACCCGTGGATTGCGGTCACTGAGAACCGCCGCTGCAGGGCAGACCGCTGAGGCTGATGTTATGCGCGCAGCAGGGGGTAGTATAACTCCCCACGTGAGGAGTATAGCCTCAGGGCAGCGTATGTAGATGGTGGGGGTTGTGGTGACTGGGCGCAGCAGAAATGACTCAGAGTCCGTGCAGTGCAGTTCAGAGTCTTTACTGTTGGTAATGAAGAAGGCCCTGCCAGGAGTACTGGCTAACATTAGAGGCCTGGTCAGTCTGTGAGCGAACAAGAGTCCCCCTGGCCAGGTGGAGGTGTAGGCCTTCCCGTTTGACTGCACTCTTCCTGGCTACCCTGCTGTAGTCATGTAGTAGCCCACGTCCCTGAGTGTACTGTGTGGTGCTCACCCGTATGGATGGTGACTTGGGGCCTTTTGTACCTTCCGCTCCTCGATGGCGGTGCCGGTCCCTTGCGTGTGACTGAGCCTCCGGGCTTTCTATGTCCAGAGTACCTGAAATCCCCTGCCAGGTGGTTTCTGCTACTGGATGTAGATATCCTCTCAGCCTCGGACTCCGGTGTCCGGTTCTCTGCGTCTTCTGCCAGGATGAGCTCTATCAGCTCCAATTCCTGGCTTTCAGCTCCTGGCACCTACAGAGCTCCTTGCTGCTCCTCTGTCTTTTCCTCTGGAACTAACTAACTAACCCCGCCCCAGATCCAGTTTGTAAAGGGCAGGTTCCTCCCCTCCCTGGACTGGGGCAGGAGGCATTGCATGCAAATGTGCTCCTGACCAGGAAAACCCATGCTCGCTCTCAGACATGGTATTTCTACCACTGTGGCAACTAGACCCCTGGGGTGCCACATTCCCACCTGGTAAATTTTAGTACTCCGGGACTAAACACATTTTATGAAAACATACATAACAGGATATAAGCAATAACACAACAACATATGTACAAGGAGTTCAGTCTTTATAGGTCACGGCGCTTCCGTAGCCAGGTGTCCATGTCACCCAAGATGCATTTTGAGGGACCCATCCCAAACCCTCCACGTAGGCGCTGGGGTTGCTACAGGGCATCGATGATCCGGCATTGGACCACGTCTTCAGCCACCTCCACGGGTTTTTGTTCTGTGGTCTGGCACAAAGGGGCACTTAAAAGGTGCAACTATTTACAAGGTACAGTTCCGGTTATTCATTGTCCATAACCTGTCAGTCCATAAACCCTGTCGGGTAACTTGAGAAACATAATTATTATTCATGCAACAAACATAAAACATTCCAACATCTGCAATATACAGGTATATATATCACAATTAAATTCTCCAGCGGGCGGGCTTCTGACCTCTAGTGCTCCTGGTGGACCTACGTAACACACTATCTGGTGGTGTTCTTTCTGGGTCCCCTGTTTCCACCCCTCGTGTAGTGGGCTCGCTAGTGTCTGCACTACAAGTGTTTGGAGCTGCTATGGGTAAGTTGGGCAGCTTTTTGCGTACTCTTTGGCTTACCACGGGCACGGCAGGCTCACTACTAGCAGAGGGTTAATTCTCCTGGGCTGCTGGTATGGAATCTTCTGCCTCCGGGGCCGGTTGCTCTCCCAACACTACTTGCTCTTCTGTAGGCCCTTGAGGGGCTGGCTGGAGAAAGGTAAGGATGGGTACCACAATAGCGGTGTTAATTTGTGTCCAGGACCGGGGAAATTCTCCGAGTACTGAACTGACCATTTCTTCCCTTTCCTCTGCGGGTTGAGGGCTATCTTGGTCTTCATCAGTGCTTTGCAGCTGCTCGGGACACTTCTTCAGGTGGTCTCTGGAGACAGTGGCTGTGGTCTCTCCTCCATCCTTACTGATAATGCATACTTTTGGATTTTCATGGCTCGAGGGCAGTACTGTGTACGAGTCTTTCTCCCACTGGTCATCCAACTTATGGAGCCGCCTCTTCCTCTTCAAGACCTGCTCTCCAGGTGCCAGGGGAACAGCGGGAGCATGCTGGTTGTAAGTCCTCTCTTGCCTTTCTCTTGCTTGAGACAGACTTCTCTCAACACTCTTCTGCACTTTCCGGTACTGCTGCTGCCATTCTGTATCCCAGTCAGCTTCTGGCGAGGTGTCCTCGGGTGTCAGGACTCCCATATCCAGGTCAATAGGCAGCTTACCAGGTCTTGCTCTCATTAGGTAAGTCGGGGTGCAGTTGGTAGAATTTACTGGGATGTGGTTATACAAGTCCACCAGATCAGGCAGTTTTTCAGGCCACAGACTGCGTTCTTCCAGGGGCAACGTTTTCAGCAAGTCTATCACCACCTGGTTCATCTTCTCGCACAATCCGATGGTTTGGGGGTGATAGGGCGTTGTCCTTATCTTCTTGCAGCAATACCGGTTGCAGAACTCCTGAAAGACCTCCGCTTCGAAGGCTGGACCTTGGTCAGTCAACACTTGCTCCGGATACCCGTGTGGACGGCAGAAGTGCTGCTGGAAGGCTCTAGCTGCTGTCTGAGCTGTTAAGTCCTTGACAGGGACCACCACCAGGAACCGGGAGTAGTGGTCTACGATGGTGAGGGCGTAGACATACCCAGACCTACTTGGAGCCAGCTTCACATGGTCCAGGGCTACCAGTTCTAGTGGCTGCTTGGTGATGATGGAGTGGAGTCGGTGCCCACATGCAGCTTCTGACACCAGTCCTCCATTTGTTTCTTGAAGCCATTACCCTCCTCTGGTTGAGATGGAGGCAAGGGTTCCATGGCCTTTACAGAGTTTTGGTTAACAGTGAACAATTTGGCTAGAGTGGCATACCGGGGCAAGTATACTTCTCTTTCCCCAATGTTTAGGATGCGGATGGGTACCCTCCCATGGCGTACATCGACCACCCCCCGTGCTGTCAAAATGGTGGGCCTACTGTCTGAGTAGACGGTTCTACCATGGCATGGTAGTCCCTTCCTCTTAACCCGATTGCAGTCCGGCACCAGATCATCATCTCACTCTTTGGAGGCATGGCGATAGGGAACGGGTCACTCATCCTTACACCACTAATCTCTCCACCAGACAGTTCTACCTGTTGCCTTTTCATCAGGGCTCTGATCTCTTTTTGTAGGACACGCTGCTGGCTGGAGCTGGCGTTCACCGCAACCTGCTGTAATATGACAATTATCTCTGCAAGACAATTTTCAATAACATTAGTACCCAAGGTTATCTTAGGGTGGCTTTCACGACGGTCAATGTCCACAATAATCAGTCCTTGCGCTGGCAGTTCAACTTTACCAATTTTGATGGTCACCTCTTTGAATCCCACCTGCGGTACTGGCTGACCATTGCTGGCGATGATGCTTAAATCGTCATCTGGGTAGCAGGTAATATCCGAGTCATTCCAGTACCGCTTAAAAAGCACATAGGGGATGGTGGTTACCTGTGACCCTGTGTCCAGTAGTGCACTCATTGGAATGCCACCCAGCACCACAGGCAAGACCGGTCATCCCCCTACGTACTTATCACGCCAGCTCGATGGGCCTGATGGTCTTATGCCTGGGGGTCGGCCCTCTGCCCCAGGTTGGGGCCCGTTTAAATGACAGTACCTTGCCATATGTCCTGGTTGGTTGCAGCGGCGGCAGATGGGTTGTCGGTCCTGGTCGTAGCAGTCGCTGGGCCTTCCTCTGGACTATGGGATCCTCCTCTCTCGGCACCAAGGGACGTCCTCCGGACTGGAAGCCAGCTGGATCTTTCCTGGGGAAGACACGTGTAAAGACTGCACAGTTCTGGTTAGCGTGGCAACTCTTTTTGTCAGTTCTTGGACCTGATGGTGCAGGTCTGCAGCCGGGGCTTTGTCCAAAGCCTATGCATCAGCTCCCAAAGGCTCTGCAGACAAGGGCGCCGCCTCCTGGTGATAGGTGATAGCAGGGCGCCTGTAGGTTACATCGCCACCTGGTGCCGGTTCTCGGAGCACCCGGATGGCCCTGTCTTTAAACTGTGCAAAGTCCAAATCAGGGTTCTGCAGGGCCATTACATGCAACTAGGTTCGGTGGGCGCTGGACTATAGACCCTCAATGAACTGTTCAGTCAACAGCTTATCCTCATTCCGCACGCTGTTAGGGTCTGCCTGCTTGATGGCTCTCAGGGCCTCCTGCAAATTCAAAGCATAGTCCCGTATACTGTCTTGTGCCCGCTGTTTGCATCCATAAAATCTTAGCTTGATCTCTGCTGAGGTGCGGGTATCAAAAGTGTCCTTTAGACGGGCCAGTATTTCCTTTACAGTCCCCTTTTCCCTGGCTGACCAGGACTTCACTTCTCTTTGGGCTGCTCTGATTTACTGGCCTGTCAGGATGCTCACTTTTTATTCCTCGGACAGGGGATATACTTTGAATAGGCTATACAGTCTTTCTTTAAAGTCGCTCAGGGTATGCGACTCCCCTGAGTACTGGGGTAACCATGCCGCTCCGGGGATATACGGCATCGTGAACGGCATCACTGCGGCAGCAGCCGCGCTGGCGGTGGGAGCTCCCTCCATTCCTGGTGTCTTCCTCCCCCCTAGTTAACCGTGGCCTGCCTTCCGTTGCTTCTTCTCCGTAGGCCGCGGCTCCGCAGGCGATCGTCGCGGGTCGAGGACCTTGTGTCGTGCGCTGGTGACGTCAGCGTCTGCTGGGCTCCTTCCAGGACCTTGCGCAGCGTCAGTACGTAAGGCGGGGCTTCAGCTCTCGTGCGCTTTTGGCGTCCACGCTCCTCTTCTTCCCCCGCGGCATCCCAGAAATGGCGCCCAATGACAGGAATATGGCGGCGGAAGGCGGGAAAACGGCTGCGGATGGCGGGAAACTTCACCACGGTAAATATTACAATCTTTCTTCAGGCACGCAGTACCCGGTGGTTGCGGGCACAAAATCCTGCCAACTACCCCAAAGTTGACACGCCCCTGGGCCGTGTGTGGGGGAATACCCGGAGCCGGGTCTCTGTGTGATGTCAGGTGTTGTAGTCTCCATGGCGGCGACCCGGTCCCGTGGCTCAGGGTGGTCAAACCAGTGACGGATCTGTTTACTTGGTTTTTAATATTGAAATGTCCGACTACGCCACCCGTGGATTGCGGTCACTGAGAACCGCCGCTGCAGGGCAGACCGCTGAGGCTGCCCTGCAGGGGGTAGTATAACTCCCCACGGGAGGAGTATAGACTCAGGGCAGCGTATGTAGATGGTGGGGGTTGTGGTGACTGGGCGCAGCAGAAATGACTCAGAGTCCATGCAGTGCAGTTCAGGGTCTTTACTGTTGGTAATGAAGAAGGCCCTGCCAGGAGTACTGGCTAACATTAGAGGCCTGGTCAGTCTGTGAGCGAACAAGAGTCCCCCTGGCCAGGTGGAGGTGTAGGCCTTCCCGTTTGACTGCACTCTTCCTGGCTACCCTGCTGTAGTCATGTAGTAGCCTACGTCCCTGAGTGTACTGTGTGGTGCTCACCCGTATGGCTGGTGACTTGGGGCCTTTTGTACCTTCCGCTCCTCGATGGCGGTGCCGGTCCCTTGCGTGTGACTGAGCCTCCGGGCTTTCTATGGCCAGAGGACCTGAAATCCCCTGCCAGGTGGTTTCTGCTACTGGATTTAGATATCCTCTCAGCCTCGGACTCCGGTGTCCGGTTCTCTGCGTCTTCTGCCAGGATGAGCTCTATCAGCTCCAATTTCTGGCTTTCAGCTCCTGGCTCCTACAGAGCTCCTTGCTGCTCCTCTGTCTTTTCCTCTGGAAGTAACTAACTAACCCCGCCCCAGATCCAGTTTATAAAGGGCAGGTTCCTCCCCTCCCTGGACTGGGGCAGGAGGCATGCAAATGTGCTCCTGACCAGGAAAACCCATGCTCGCTCTCAGACATGGTATTTCTACCACTGTGGCAACTAGACCCCTGGGGTGCCACATTCCCACCTGGTAAATTTTAGTACTCCGGGACTAAACACATTTTATGAAAACATACATAACAGGGTATAAGCAATAACACAACAACATATGTACAAGGAGTTCAGTCTTTATAGGTCACGGCGCTTCCGTAGCCAGGTGTCCATGTCACCCAAGATGCATTTTGAGGGACCCATCCCAAACCCTCCACGTAGGCCCTGGGGTGGCTACAGGGCATCGATGATCCGGCATTGGACCACGTCTTCAGCCACCTCCACGGGTTTTTGTTCTGTGGTCTGGCACAAAGGGGCACTTAAAAGGTGCAACTATTTACAAGGTACTGTTCCGGTTATTCATTGTCCATAACCTGTCAGTCCATAAACCCTGTCGGGTAACTTGAGAAACATAATTATTATTCATGCAACAAGCATAAAACATTCCAACATCTGCAATATAAAGGTATATATATCACAATTAAATTCTCCAGCGAGCGGGCTTCTGACCTCTAGTGCTCCTGGTGGACCTACGTAACACACTATCTGGTGGTGTTCTTTCTGGGTCCCCTGTTTCCACCCCTCGTGTAGTGGGCTCGCTAGTGTCTGCACTACAAGTGTTTGGAGCTGCTATGGGTAAGTTGGGCAGCTTTCTGCGTACTCTTTGGCTTACCACGGGCACGGCAGGCTCACTACTAGCAGAGGGTTAATTCTCCTGGGCTGCTGGTATGGAATCTTCTGCCTACGGGGCCGGTTGCTCTCCCAACACTACTTGCTCTTCTGTAGGCCCTTGAGGGGCTGGCTGGAGAAAAGTAAGGACGGGTACCACAATAGCGGTGTTAATTTGTGTCCAGGACCGGGGAAATTCTCCGAGTACTGAACTGACCATTTCTTCCCTTTCCTCTGCGGGTTGAGGGCTATCTTGGTCTTCATCAGTGCTTTGCAGCTGCTCGGGACACTTCTTCAGGTGGTCTCTGGAGACAGTGGCTGTGGTCTCTCCTCCATCCTTACTGATAATGCATACTTTCGGATTTTCATGGCTCGAGGGCAGTACTGTGTACGGGTCTTTCTCCCACTGGTCATCCTACTTATGGAGCCGCCTCTTCCTCTTCAAGATCTGCTCTCCAGGTGCCAGGGGAACAGCAGGAGCATGCTGGTTGTAAGTCCTCTCTAGCCTTTCTCTTGCTTGAGACAGACTTCTCTAAACACTCTCCTGCACTTTCCGGTACTGCTGCTGCCATTCTGTATCCCAGTCAGCTTCTGGCGAGGTGTCCTCGGGTGTCAGGACTCCCATATCCAGGTCAATAGGCAGCTTACCAGGTCTTGCTCTCATTAGGTAAGTCGGGGTGCAGTTGGTAGAATTTACTGGGATGTGGTTATACAAGTCCACCAGATCAGGCAGTTTTTCAGGCCACAGACTGCGTTCTTCCAGGGGCAACGTTTTCAGCAAGTCTATCACCACCTGGTTCATCTTCTCGCACAATCCGATGGTTTGGGGGTGATAGGGCGTTGTCCTTATCTTCTTGCAGCAATACCGGTTGCAGAACTCCTGAAAGACCTCCGCTTCGAAGGCTGGACCTTGGTCAGTCAACACTTGCTCCGGATACCCGTGTGGACGGCAGAAGTGCTGCTGGAAGGCTCTAGCTGCTGTCTGAGCTGTTAAGTCCTTGACAGGGACCACCACCAGGAACCGGGAGTAGTGGTCTACGATGGTGAGGGCGTAGACATACCCAGACCTACTTGGAGCCAGCTTCACATGGTCCAGGGCTACCAGTTCTAGTGGCTGCTTGGTGATGATGGAGTGGAGTCGGTGCCCACATGCAGCTTCTGACACCAGTCCTCCATTTGTTTCTTGAAGCCGTTACCCTCCTCTGGTTGAGATGGAGGCAAGGGTTCCATGGCCTTTACAGAGTTTTGGTTAACAGTGAACAATTTGGCTAGAGTGGCATACCGGGGCAAGTATACTTCTCTTTCCCCAATGTTTAGGATGCGGATGGGTACCCTCCCATGGCGTACATCGACCACCCCCCGTGCTGTCAAAATGGTGGGCCTACTGTCTGAGTAGACGGGTTCTACCATGGCATGGTAGTCCCTTCCTCTTAACCCGATTGCAGTCCGGCACCAGATCATCATCTCACTCTTTGGAGGCATGGCGATAGGGAACGGGTCACTCATCCTTACACTACCAATCTCACCACCAGACAGTTCTACCTGTTGCCTTTTCATCAGGGCTCTGATCTCTTTTTGTAGGACACGCTGCTGGCTGGAGCTGGCGTTCACCGCAACCTGCTGTAATATGACAATTATCTCTGCAAGACAATTTTCAATAACATTAGTACCCAAGGTTATCTTAGGGTGGCTTTCACGACGGTCAATGTCCACAATAATCAGTCCTTGCGCTGGCAGTTCAACTTTACCAATTTTGATGGTCACCTCTTTGAATCCCACCTGCGGTACTGGCTGACCATTGCTGGCGATGATGCTTAAATCGTCATCTGGGTAGCAGGTAATATCCGAGTCATTCCAGTACCGCTTAAAAAGCACATAGGGGATGGTGGTTACCTGTGACCCTGTGTCCAGTAGTGCACTCATAAGAATGCCACCCAGCACCACAGGCAAGACCGGTCGTCCCCCTACGTACTTATCACGCCAGCTGGATGGGCCTGTTGGTCTTATGCCTGGGGGTCGGCCCTCTGCCCCGGGTTGGGGCCCGTTTAAATGACAGTACCTTGCCATATGTCCTGGTTGGTTGCAGCGGCGACAGATGGGTTGTCGGTCCTGGTCGTAGCAGTCGCTGGGCCTTCCTCTGGACTATGGGATCCTCCTCTGTCGGCGCCAAGGGACGTCCTCCGGACTGGAAACCAGCTGGATCTTTCCTGGGGAAGACACGTGTAAAGACTGCACAGTTCTGGTTAGCGTGGCAACTCTTTTTGTCAGTTCTTGGACCTGATGGTGCAGGTCTGCAGCCGGGGCTTTGTCCAAAGCCTGTGCATCAGCTCCCAAAGGCTCTGCAGACAAGGGCGCCGCCTCCTGGTGATAGATGATAGCAGGGCGCCTGTAGGTTACATCGCCACCTGGTGCCGGTTCTCGGAGCACCCGGATGGCCCTGTCTTTAAACTGTGCAAAGTCCAAATCAGGGTTCTGCAGGGCCATTACATGCAACTAGGTTCGGTGGGCGCTGGACTATAGACCCTCAATGAACTGTTCAGTCAACAGCTTATCCTCATTCCGCACGCTGTCAGGGTCTGCCTGCTTGATGGCTCTCAGGGCCTCCTGCAAATTCAAAGCATAGTCCCGTATACTGTCTTGTGCCCGCTGTTTGCATCTATAAAATCTTAGCTTGATCTCTGCTGAGGTGCGGGTATCAAAAGTGTCCTTTAGACGGGCCAGTATTTCCTTTACAGTCCCCTTTTCCCTGGCTGACCAGGACTTCACTTCTCTTTGGGCTGCTCTGATTAACTGGCCTGTCAGGATGCTCACTTTTTATTCCTCGGACAGGGGATATACTTTGAATAGGCTATACAGTCTTTCTTTAAAGTCGCTCAGGGTATGCGACTCCCCTGAGTACTGGGGTAACCATGCCGCTCCGGGGATATACGGCATCGTGAACGGCATCACTGCGGCAGCAGCCGCGCTGGCGGTGGGAGCTCCCTCCATTCCTGGTGTCTTCCTCCCCCCTAGTTAACCGTGGCCTGCCTTCCGTTGCTTCTTCTCCGTAGGCCGCGGCTCTGCAGGCGATCGTCGCGGGTCGAGGACCTTGTGTCGTGCGCTGGTGACGTCAGAGTCTGCTGGGCTCCTTCCAGGACCTTGCGCAGCGTCAGTACGTAAGGCGGGGCTTCAGCTCTCGTGCGCTTTTGGCGTCCACGCCCCTCTTCTTCCCGCGCGGCATCCCAGAAATGGCGCCCAATGGCGGGAATATGGCGGCGGAAGGCGGGAAAACGGCTGCGGATGGCGGGAAACTTCACCACGGTAAATATCACAGTCTTTCTTCAGGCACGCAGTACCCGGTGGTCGCGGGCACAAAATCCTGCCAACTACCCCAAAGTTGACACGCCCCTGGGCTGTGTGTGGGGGAATACCCGGAGCCGGGTCTCTGTGTGATGTCAGGGGTTGTAGTCGCCGTGGCGGCGACCCGGTCTCGTGGCTCAGGGTGGTCAAACCAGTGACGGATCTGTTTACTTGGTTTTTAATATTGAAATGTCCGACTACGCCACCCGTGGATTGCGGTCACTGAGAACCGCCGCTGCAGGGCAGACCGCTGAGGCTGCCCTGCAGGGGGTAGTATAACTCCCCACGGGAGGAGTATAGCCTCAGGGCAGCGTATGTAGATGGTGGGGGTTGTGGTGACTGGGCGCAGCAGAAATGACTCAGAGTCCATGCAGTGCAGTTCAGGGTCTTTACTGTTAGTAATGAAGAAGGCCCTGCCAGGAGTACTGGCTAACATTAGAGGCCTGGTCAGTCTGTGAGCGAACAAGAGTCCCCCTGGCCAGGTGGAGGTGTAGGCCTTCCCGTTTGACTGCACTCTTCCTGGCTACCCTGCTGTAGTCATGTAGTAGCCCACGTTCCTGAGTGTACCGTGTGGTGCTCACCCGTATGGCTGGTGACTTGTGGCCTTTGGTACCTTCCGCTCCTCGATGGCGGTGCCGGTCCCCTGCATGTGACTGAGCCTCTGGGCTTTCTATGGCTAGAGTACCTGAAATCCCCTGCCAGGTGGTTTCTGCTACTGGATGTAGATATCCTCTCAGCCTCGGACTCCGGTGTCCGGTTCTCTGTGTCTTCTGCCAGGATGAACTCTATCAGCTCCAATCCCTGGCTTTTAGCCCTTGGCTCCTACAGAGCTCCTTGCTGCTCCTCTGTCCTTTCCTCTGGAACTAACTAACTATCCCCGCCCCAGATCCAGTTTATAAAGGGCAGGTTCCTTCCCTCCCTGGACTAGGGCAGGAGGCGTTGCATGCAAATGTGCTCCTGACCAGGAAAACCCATGCTCGCTCTCAGACATGGTATTTCTACCACTGTGGCAACCAGACCCCTGGAGTGCCACAGCTTCACTTAGCTGCGCCTCAGGATAAACACACGGACTGATAGATATGGCAACAGCAACCTAAACTTGACAGATGACCCGTTCAACAGTGTGGTTTAGGACAGCAGGCAGACAAGTGAATCAGGACACACCAGAATACACAGTGCAATGGTTTAGATAAGCACAGGAACTGAAGATGTATAAACAGATGAGGAATAGCAACAGCTTTGTAATGTAAACTAGTACAAAAGTAAGATGGTAATGTTTTCCGCAATGGATTAATAAGCAGACACTGGATAACTGCTGGTAGAAGAAATTAAGAGGCTGACTTGTTTATGGAGAAGATACACTCTTTTGTAGTAGCTATAGTAATGTGGATAGTCTTTAAAGAGGAGTTTTATATGCTTACAGCAGATTAACAGCTAATCATCAGGACAGAGCCAGAAAGCAAATGTATAATGCAGAAACAAACTAGAGTTTGAATAGATGATTATGGCTGAGTAAACTAGTGGGACAAACTTCAAAAAATAAGGTAACAAATACAAGACTTACTTTTTCAATACTCAGACACACGTGTGGCTAACTTGGCCTTAAAAGACCTAAGACCTAGGTTGATGATGTCACTGATGTTCACCAATGAAGTGAGCTTTGTCAACTCTGTTGCAGCCTATGTACAGTACTGTAACTGATGGCAAAGGCAGTCTGTGAAATTCCATGTAGAGCTCAGCAAAATGCGGCTGCCATAGAGAAAAGGAGCAACAACATCACCTGTACTAATACTGTTATATACGAGTATTAATCTATAGATGATACTTTGTTACTTTTTAGAAAATGAAAATCGTGACTGCAGTGAGCAAAGCTGAATTTGTTAACTTGTAAATACTCCCCTTTTGGCAGGCTATGCCCCATTCCATCTCTAAAAGTCTCTATGGTCTTTTCACAAGTATTAATCTTAGGAATGGACACCAGGGCTGTGTCTGATAATGCCGCAACCCAAAACTACAGAAAACATTCAAGGAGCAATGCTTTGCAGGAGGCTTCTTCAGGACCCAGAAGATTCCTCTACTTTTCTGAGTATCCAGGCTCTGATTTTTTCGAAGAGTCTCCTAAAGTTTTTGGAAGAGTTAGAAAGCATTCTGTAGACAGTTTCCTTTCTGATTTACCATTTCTGAGAGGCAATAATAAAATTCAGATAGACTAAAATCACTTTTGATGGGGAAGGGTCAAGGAAAATAGATTGTTAAGGATGGGTACAAGATGCCCGTCTTAATTAGACCTTCAGAAAAGGGTTCACTAAAGCAAAGTGAAGGTCCATAAGAGAATTAGAATTCCATCTCTGAACCACATTTACAAAGCCACCATAGACAATTATAGCTTCCATTTGGGAATAGTTATTTTTATTTATTTTACTCACTTGTATAGTGCTATCATATTCCATAGTGCTTTACAGACATTATTGGCACTGTCCCCATTGGGGGTCACAATCTAATTTCCCTCACAGTATGTCTTTGGAGTGTGGGAGGAAACAGAAACACGGGGAGAACATACAAACTCCTTGCAGATGCTGTACTTGGTTGGATTTAAACCCAGGACCCCAGCGCTGCAAAGCAACAATGTTAACCACTGAGCCACCGTGCTGAATATGCAATGTAGGTAAAATTAAAAAGAGCATCAACAATAAAAATATCATTGCAGATTTTGACTTTTAATACATTGTTTGTCATATTTAGTGTGATCTCCTTTTGTTTCCATTGTGGTACTGAAATGAGAACTTTAGCTTATCATAACCTTTAGTTTCCATTCACTTGTAGCATATATCCCTTTTTGCACTTCACTGCCGTGTAACACAGGTTAGATGCTTGAGCTGGAAGTCGACGCCAGTCAGCCTACCCACAGAGAATTAGCTTAACCTTTTTGGTTCTCATAAATGTGTGGCTGATGCTGGGATGTAGCATTGAAACTGGTACATTGCTCAGTAACAGCCACTCCATACAAGTATAGTGGGCGAACAGAGCGGTAAGCCTACTGGGGGGATATCTCATACTGCAAAATTTTACAGGTTATGAGAATAACTTTGTTTTTATAAGTGGGAAACAATGACTAAACAATAAATGTATCACGTGCCTTACTCAATATTCTCAATATAGGATGCAGTCTGGAAGTAATCAATTCACCATATCAATTACTGGAATATAAAGTCCTCAACACTGAAATTGTAACATAAAGAAGGAAAGGTTGTGGAGTTATGGATATTACAAGCAGGATAGACATATTATAGATATGCAAATGATGAAAAAATGGAATCAAAATTTTCAAAACATCTAAGTTTATTCAGCATATAGTAGAAGTGCCCCAGATAGAAATACACTGCTTGGTAGAAATTTTCTGCCAAGCAGGCTGCTCACAGTAGAATGAGCAAACATTTGGCCTGTTGTTGGCATATTAAAAAACTGATCCTGGAACACTGTGGAGAAATGGCCGTACCACTCGTTCTGATTACAGCTAAAGTATTTACAGTTGAAACCAGAAGTTTACATACACTATATAAAAAGACACAAATTCATGTTTTTCTCAATATCTGACATGAAATCAGAATAAACCTTTCCCGTTTTAGGTCAATTAGGATTACCATAATGTTTAATATTTGCCAAATACCAAAATAATGCGAGAGAGAGAGAATGTTTTAAGGTATTTTTATTACTTACTGCAAAGTCAAAAGTGTTACAACTCTCCTGTTAGGTTTTTTTTGGTTTGCTGGTCACATGACCATTTTGCCTATTTAATCCGGCTCCGCCCTCCTGGCTTTGCTGGACTTCATTTGTATTTACTACTGTTGAGCTAGCTTGTTGCTCTATTGCCTTACTCTGTTAGTTTTGCTAGGTCTTATGACCTCTTTGCTTTTTGTTGTGTGTTTGTCTTTGACTGCTACTATTTCTGCTAGGAGGTGTCCAACTTATTCCAGTCCCTAGATCTTGTAGGGATCCCTCCCCCACATCTATAGGTCTGCGTTCAGACTAGCCGAGGACTTTAGCGGGTCTGATCGCAGGATCAGGTTCCCCGTTACATCGTAGGGATCTAGCTTAGTTCTATTGTAGGGACAGATCTCCTGTCTTTCCTTAGTCTCTGTAGCAGATCATAACAGTAAGTCCAGCCAGTAAAAAAAAAAAAAATTCTCTAAGGAAAGACCTCCAGTTTTCCATCATGGTCTCGGTGAAAGATTTGGCTCAACGCTTGCAGGGACTCTCTCTGGAGGTGACCAAGCTCCAACAACACATGAGTAGCTGTTCTGGAGCGCATTTTGTTGAACCTAAGGTACGTCTGCCTGATCTATTTTTTGGCGAACAACAAGATTTTTTTTCTTTTAAAAATGCTTGTCTATTATATTTTCGTTTGAGACCCGGATCCTCTGGTGATGAATCACAGCGCATAGGGTTCATAATGTCACTTTTGGAGTCGCAGGTTTTGCCTCCCCATAGAGACTATGATTGTACCATTGAATTTGTCCCTGGAGCGACTCTTCCTAAGAGTTGTTTATTTAATCTTACTATTCCTGAGAGAAAGGCTTTGGAGGAATACATACAGACAAGCTTGACCGCCGGTCACATTAGGCCTTCCAAGTCTCCTGTGGCTGTTGTTTTTTTTTTTTGTAAAAAAAAAAGATGGCGGTTTACGTCCTTGTCTGGACTTTCGTGAGATTAATAAAATTACTGTACGCAATCCTTACCCACTGCCATTGATTCCCGATTTATTTAACCAGTTAGTGGGGGCCAAGTGGTTCTCTAAAATTGATCTCCGGGGGGCATGCAATTTGTTGCGCATGAAGGAGGGTGATGAATGGAAGACTGCTTTTAACACTCCTGTGGGTCATTTTGAGAACCTGGTTATGCCTTTTGGTCTTACCAATGCTCCAGCATTTTTTCAGAATCTTATTAATGACATCCTTAGACCTTTAATCTGCAAAAATGTGGTTGTGTATTTGGATGACATTTTGATTTATTCGCCGGATCTGGAGTCTCATTGGCGGAGCGTACGTAAGGTATTACAGTTATTAATGGACAATTCACTTTTTGCTAAGCTGGAGAAATGTGAGTTCGCTGTACAGAGAATTAGTTTTTTGGGCTACATTATCTCCAGTGAAGGTTTTGAGATGGACCCGGTTAAAGTTCAAGCTGTGCAGGAATGGCCTAGGCCTATTGGTTTGAAATCGATACAGAGGTTTTTGGGTTTCGCCAATTATTACAGAAAATTCATAAAAATTTTTTCTATTATTGTCAAACCGCTGACTGATCTCACCAGGAAAGGTGCTAATGCGGTTCAGTGGACTTCTGAGGCCATTGAAGCTTTTGTGTTTTTAAAGGAGAGGTTCACCTCTGCTCCCATCCTTATGCAGCCTGATGTGACTAAGCCGTTTTTGGTTGAGGTTGATGCTTCTTCGGTGGGGATTGGTGCGGTGTTGTCTCAGGAAAACAAGGATGGAGTACATCCCTGTGCCTTTTTTTCAAAAAATTTTTCCGAGACTGAACTTAATTCCGATATTGGTAATCGGGAATTGCTGGCGATTAAACTCGCATTTGAACACTGGCGTCACCTCTTGGAAGGTGCTGAATTTCCCGTTCAGGTTTTCACTGATCATAAAAATCTGATCTATCTTGATGCTGTCAAGCGCTTGAATGCCCGTCAGGCTAGGTGGGCACTTTTTTTCTCGCGGTTTAATTTTTCCCTTACTTACATCCCGGGTACCAAGAATGTTAAAGCGGATGCTTTGTCTCGCAGCTTTTCTCCCATGGTCGGTGTGGAGGAGGAGGAGACCATTTTACAAGAAGGTGTTGTGATTGCTGCTTTGGACTCCGTTTTGGAGGATGAGATTCTTAAAGCACAGGAGAATGCCCCATCTAACACTCCCCATGGGAGGTTGTTTGTGCCTAGGACCTTTAGGAGAGATTTGTTTGTTGAGTGTCATGAGTCTCGGTTGTCAGGTCATCCAGGAATTTCTGAGACCAAGAGACTTGTGGGTCGCAGTTTTTGGTGGCCTGGATGGCAGAAGGAAGTCATTAAGTGGTTGCGCCAATGTACTGTGTGTGCAAGATCCAAGTCTTCGCATGCTCCTGCTGCGGGGTTGCTTTGCCCTCTGGAGGTTCCTAGTGCACCTTGGACACATCTGGCTATGGACTTTATTACTGACCTTCCTCCCTCTGAAGGTTTCACGGTCATCTGAGTGGTCGTGGACCGTTTTAGCAAGATGTGTCACTTGGTTCCCTTCATCAAACTGCCTTGCGCTAAGACACTCGCTAAGGCCTTTGTCAAGGAGATTGTCAGACTACATGGTGTTCCTACTGACATTGTTTCTGATAGGGGACCTCAGTTCGTGGCTCGTTTTTGGCGTGCCTTTTGTGACAGGTTGGGAGTTCCTTTGTCGTTTTCATCCGGATATCATCCTGAGTCTAATGGCCAGACAGAAAGGAAGAACCAGGATGTGGAGCAGTTCTTGCGTTGTTTTGTGGCAGACAATCAAGAGGGGTGGTCTGAGTTTCTGCCACTTGCTGAATTTGCTCTTAACAACCATACATCCTCTTCTGCTGGGTGTTCGCCTTTTTTTTGTTGTTCTGGGAGACATCCGTCTTTTGGGTCATTTTCCAAATTGGTTTCGGCTGTGCCTGAGGAGGAGAGTTTTTCCAGTGATTTGGAGAGAGTTTGGATGGATGTGCGTGGTAATCTTCAGGAGGCTAACAAAAAATCTAAGAGGTACTTTGATAGGAAACGGCAAGAGGTTTTGTTTGCTGTTGGTGACATGGTTTGGTTGTCCTCTAAGAATCTGCGATTGAGGATTCCTTCTAAAAAATTGGGTCCCAAGTTCGTAGGGCCCTTTAAGGTACTTCGGATGGTTAACCAATCTGCTGTTAGGCTGGAGGTTCCTACGTCCTGAAGGATTAATCCGGTGTTTCATGTTTCTCTGTTTAAAAAAGCTGATGTGTCGGATGGTGACGCCTTTGCCACTGTTCCTCCGGTGGTGGAGGACGGGGAATATGAGATTTCCCGCATCCTAAATTCTAGACGGTATAGAGGGAGTTTGCAGTATCTCGTCGCTTGGAAGGGTTTCGGACCTGAGGATAACTCATGGGTGAGGGCGGATGATGTTTCTGCCCCCAGACTTGTCCGAGCGTTTCACAGGAGGTTTCCTGGTAAGCCTGGGCCTAGGGGATCCGGAGGATCCTCTTAGAAGAGGGGGTACTGTTACAACTCTCCTGTTAGGTTTTTTTTGGTTTGCTGGTCACATGACCATTTTGCCTATTTAATCTGGCTCCGCCCTCCTGGCTTTGCTGGACTTCATTTGTATTTACTACTGTTGAGCTAGCTTGTTGCTCTATTGCCTTACTCTGTTAGTTTTGCTAGGTCTTATGACCTCTTTGCTTTTTGTTGTGTGTTTGTCTTTGACTGCTACTATTTCTGCTAGGAGGTGTCCAACTTATTCCAGTCCCTAGATCTTGTAGGGATCCCTCCCCCACATCTATAGGTCTGCGTTCAGACTAGCCGAGGACTTTAGCGGGTCTGATCGCAGGATCAGGTTCCCCGTTACATCGTAGGGATCTAGTTTAGTTCTATTGTAGGGACAGATCTCCTGCCTTTCCTTAGTCTCTGTAGCAGATCATAACAAAAAGTTTACATACATTTCATTAGTATTTAGTTCCATTGCCCTTAAACTGAATGGCTTCGGTCAAACTTTTGGGATATCCTTCCACAAGCTTCTCACAACAGTTGTTGGGAATTTGGGCCCATTCCTCCTGACAAAACTGGTGTAACTGATCAAGGTTTGTAGGTCGCCTTGCTCGCACATGCCTTTTCAGCTTTGCCCATACATTTTCAATAGAATTGAGATCAGGGCTTTGTTATGGCCACTCCAAAACATTGACTTTGTTATCCTTAAGCTACGTTGTTACCATATTGGCAGTATGCTTCGGGTCATTGTCCATTTGGAAGACCCATTTCCGGCCAAGCTCCTTCAGCAAAACAACCCCACAACATGATGCTGCCACCCCCGTGTTTCACAGTTGGGATGCTGTTCTTAGGCTTCCAAGCTTCTCCCTTTTTTCCTTCAAACATAACGATGGTCATTACACTCAAAAAGTTCAATTTTAGTTTCATCAGACCACAGGACATGTCTCCAAAAATTAAGATCTTTGTTCCTGTGTGCATTTGCAAACGTTAATCTAGCTTTTTTACGTCTCTTTTTGAATAATTGCTTATTCCTGGCTGAGGGGCCTTTCAGCACATGTTAAGAAAGTACTTGTTTCACTGTGGATATTGATACAATCTTACCAACTTCTGCCGTCATCTTCACAAGGCCTTTTGCTTTTGTACTTGGGTTGATATGCACATGTCGGGCCAAAGCACATTCATCTCTGGGACACAGAACCTGTCTCCTTCCCGAGTGGTATGATGGCTGAACATTCCCATCTTGTTTGTACTTGCATATAATTGTTTATACAGATGAACGATGCACCTTCAGGTAACTTGAAATTGTACCCAAGGATGAGCCAGACTTGTGCAAATCCTCGATTCTCTTCATGATATTTTAGCTGATTTCTTTAGACTTTCCCATGATGCTGCACAAAGAATCAGTGTGTTTCAGGTGTGCTTTAAAATACATCCACAAGTGTATCTCTAATTAGCTCAGATGTTACAAACACATGACATCATCATATGTGTTAGAATCTATGTTGTTTTACTTTTGGCTATCTTTTTGTGATTTGCTGGCTTCTAGTCTTTTCCTGTGGTGCTGGGTGTCTTGGTCACGTGATCTTCTCACTCTTTACTACTCAGCACCTGTCTCCCATTCCTTGCTGGACATCAGTGTTGTTACGCTTGTGCTCTGGCTAATTGCCTTGTTAGTTCTTTGTGCTTAGGACAATTTATATCCTGGAACTTCTTGTTCCACCAGTTTTGTTCCCTTTAATCTTCATTTCTGCAACTAACTTTTCTGTTTGGAGGTCTCCTGTTTTTGCTCCTAGTCCTTAGATCTTTTAGGGACCCCTTTCCCCTTCCTTCAGGTCTTCTTTTGAGTTCAGTGCAGGAGTGTTAGTGGGGCTATTCACAAGGAATAGGGCACCCATCTTAGCGTAGGGTTTAAGTTGAGTCTCAGTGCAGGGACAGATTTTCCCTCCTATTCCTTAGTTCTTAGTTGCAGTACATAACAATATGGGCAGTCCAGAATTGTTTAAAGGCATAGTAAACTTAGTGTATGTAAACTTTTGACTTTTCAGTAAGTAATAAAAATGCCTTAAAACATTCTCTCTCTTATTATCTGGCATTTGGCAAATATTAAAAAATTATGGTAATTCTAATTGACCTAAAACGGGAAAGGTTTAATCTGATTTCATGTCAGATATTGAGAAAAACATGCATATGTATTTTTTTATATTGTGTAGTGATAAGCGAGCACTAAAATGCTCGGCTACTCATCGGGTCGAGCAAATTAGAATGCTCTAGTGCTCGGTCCGAGTAGCAAACCCAATGTAAGTCTATGAGAAACTCGAGAATTTTTCCGGTGCCCCCCCCAGCGGTCTGCAGAGGGCCTAAAAATTGCCAAAATAGATGGGAACAGTGGTCAACTGACATGGGAAAAGTATAGGGAAGACCCCTGGAAGTATTTCTGACTCCCAGGTCACTGCTGTCAACAACGTTGTCAGAGGTATTACGCCACTTTTACGGACTCACATTAAAACATACAAAAACAAAACCAAAATGGATTTTCCTGGGAAATTTGTTAAGGAACATCCTTTCCAGGGGAATGACTTGGATATAAGGCAAAATAAATACACAAAAACAAAAATGCTCCTCCACATCTTGGGCTATGTTCACACGTAGCGTTTTTGATGCGTTTTTACACTTTTGCATTGCTTTCAACCGTAAAAAATGCATTCAACAGGAAATGTTATTTTAACATTTTACTACCTTATTTGGCCATGTGGTGTGTGACATGGGAATAGCATGGGGAAGACTCCTGGAAGCCTCTCTGACTCCCAGGGTACTGCCTAAAACTGTGGTCATCTTATCAGACGTGATCCTATATTACTGCGGTAATAATAAAGACATTTTTGGCAACGTGACAAATCTTAAACTCCGTTTAAAATGGGCAAGGTGTGTGGGATTGGGAAGTGGACGTTATGGTGATGATGATAGTGCACGCAGAGGCTGTGGGCGAGATGAAACTGTGCCTGCTGAGGGAGCACAACAAACACCCACGTCATGTCAAACTTACTGTCCCAATTTATAGGGGGCCGCGGAACACCACTATTGAAGCCAGAGCAATGTGAAAAAGTTGTTGGTTGGATAGCAGATAAAGTTTCCAGTCAGTTTGCCACCACCACCCTGTGTTCCACATCGTCCAGTCTCAGTAGATGTGAGTCTGGACCACATTATTATTATTACTTTATCACCATTGATTCCATGGCGCTTTACATGTGAAAAATGGGTATACATCGCAAAAACACTTACAATAATCTTGAACAAAAATTTGACAGCAACTGGTACAGAAGAGGATAGGAGAGAAGAGGACCCTGCCTGCAAGGGCTCACAGTCTATAAGGGATGGTGAGGATACAGTAGGTTAGGATAGAGCTGGTCATGCAGCGGTATGGTGGAGCGAGGGTTACTGGAGGTTGTGCGCATGTTGCAAGAGGTGGGTCTTCAGGTGCTTTTTGAAGGTTTCAACAGTAGGTGAGAGTCAGAAATGGTGGGGTAGAGAGTTCCAGAGAAGGGGGGGGTGCACGGGAGAAATCTTGTATGCGATTGTGGTTAGAGGAGATAAGAGGGGAGTAGAGAAGGAGATCTTGTAAGGAACGGAGGTTGCGTGCAGGTAAGTACCAGGAGACTAGGTCACAGATGTATGGAGGAGACAGGTTGTGCATAACTGTGCATAGCTTTGCATGCCAAGGTTAGGGTTTTGAACTGGAGTCTCTGGGCAATGGGGAGCCAGTGAAGGGATTGATAGAGAGGAGAGGCCTGGGAATAGCGAAGGGATGGGTGGATTAGTCGGGCAAAAGTGTTTAGGATAGATTGGAGGAATGCGAGAGTGTTAGAAGGGAGGTCACAGAGTAGGAGGTTGCAGTCATCAAGAAGGAAGACGAGGAGTGTGTGCACTAGTGTTTTTGTAGATTCGTGGTTGAGGAATGTGCGGATACTGGAGATTTTTTTTACTTGGAGTCGGCATCTTCCTCACCCTGATCCTCATTCCTCCCACAATTCCGAGTGCCCTGAGACAAGTGATCCCACACTTGGACACTCCGAAGAGCTGTTTTGTTCATCTTTCCATTTATAGATTCTGGCCTTTCGCTCGGTCTACTCGGAAGTGGAAAGAGCATTGATATGTGGTTTGAAGGAGAGATTAGAGTCCAGGGTTACCCCAAGAGCTGTTCACTTTTCCATTGATAAATGCAGGGCAACAGAAGATCGCATGTAGCAATTTGAACAGCCATGGTCACCCGAAGGTGACAGTGGGAAAGTGCAATTACTGTCACAAGAGGTGGATAATGATGAGAAACAATGGACAGAAAGTCAGGAGGAGGACCAGAGTGCGGAAGTGGAAAACGAAGCGGTGAACGATGAAGTCACTAACCCATCCTGGCAAGGGGACATGGAGAGTGAGGACAGCAGCACACAGGGGGGGGGTGTAGCACCACAACAGGCAGGAACAAGCAGTGTGGTGGCCACAGACACAAGGCAGGCAACTGCTCCCCGGAACACCAACACGACTGAAGTTGACAGTAAAACTGTTAGATCTTCCCAAGTCTGGTTCTTTTTTAAATACTGTTTAGATAACCCAAAAAAGGCCATTTGCAAGAGCACCAAAACTACCAGCCTGATCACCACCAGCATTCTCAGGCACATGACAGCAAAGGACCCGAGTAGCTGGGCCGAACACCAAGGTCCAGAAACAGTGTCTGCGGGTGACACAACTACTTCTTCTGCTGTTGTGCGTGCTCTCCAATCCCATGTCCATGGCGCATAAGAAGATGCCTCCCGCCCTGCATCTGTTGTTGCAGACTTGTAACCATCACCGTCCACGTCCTTGTCCCTTTGCAGCATTCAGTTGTCCTTACCACAGTTCTTGGAATGCAAGCGCAAGTATGTAGCCAGCCAGCCACCCACCCACAGGCCGCAATACTAAATTGCCACATTTCTAGACTGCTTGCACTTGAAATGTTGCTTTTTAGGCTCGTGGAGGCAGAAGCTTTCCACAACCTCATGGCGACGGCAGACGGGTGTCCATATTCGGTCCCCAGTCGCCACTATTCCTCCTGGTATCATCTTCGCCTTCCACAAGTGAGGGTCCCAGAACATTACCCGTGCCCTCCCCAGTGCACTTACTGGGAAGGACCGCCTAACCACAAACATGTGAACAGGTGAATGTGGCCACTGATGGTACAGGGCCAGTCCACAGCAAAAAAGCAGCCATAGAGTGTCCCGGAACCTTCCCACAGACTTTTCTTAGCCAGGGCTGCTTCTCAGCAGGGTTGGACGGGCCCACCAGAGAACCGGAGACTCCTCCGGTGGGCCCTGGATTCTCCTTCAGGGGAGTTCATAGTGCCGAAGTGGTGATGATGATAGAGGCTACCATCTCCTTAGGTTGGTGCTGGTACTTTTCTATAGGAATCAGCTTGACTCCAACCAGCCTGGAATATTTCCAGTGAACTCTGGCATGATGGCATGGTATTAGCAGTGCCCTCAGTACCAGTAGCGAAGCCATCCACAATTTCCTTCTCAGGAATTTTATTTGGTAGACTGAGTGGCTGCCCAAATACATTAGTTTCTCACAAAGGAGCTGAAGATACTGAGTGGCAGTAGGTGCAAGTTTCTCCAGCATGTTAGATATCAGAGGAAGATCAGAGAGGGCAGCACTGTGGCTCAGTGGTTAGCACTGAAGCCTTGCAGCACTGGAGTCCAGGGCTCAAATCCCACCAAGGACAACATCTGCAAGGATTTTGTATGTTCTCCCCGTGTTTGCGTTGGTTTCCCCCTCAGTAAAAAAGCAGCCATAGAGTGTCCAGGGACCTTCCCACAGACTTTTCTTTTCTTAGCCAGGGCTGCTTCTCGGCAGGGTTGCACGGGCCCACCAGGGAATCCTCAGGTGGGCCCTGGCTTCTCCATCAGGAGAGTTCATGATAGCACAAACTTTGCAGCTGCTATGGGGATCTTGAGCGGGGGAGATAGGTGGGCCCCTTAATCAAATCCTCTGGTGGGCTCAATATTTTCAAGACTGACATTGCTTCTTGGTGAGAGTTGTATTTCACCACAGCCATATTCTTTAGCCCGGTGAAAGGACTGGCATAGATGGAAACCGTATCTACTCCGGCTGTCATTTCTCTGCCACCAGGTTCTGCCCATTGTCACACATGACCATGCATAAGTGTATGTTCAGCAGCTGCAGATCAGGCTGCTGTGTTACTGCTTTCAACAACTCTGCAGCGGTGGGTGGTTTGTCAGCTAAGCATTAAGCAGATGATCTTCAGCACAGCCTGTTGCCACTTGGCCAAGGCAGTGCTGCAGTGCTTCAAGCTTGCGACTGATATGGTCATTTCGGAGATGGAGGCCAAACTGGAGTAGGAGGAGGTGCAGGAGCTGAACAATGTGATTACATTGAGGTTACATTAGCGAGTCTTGTTTTTATACTAAAAAGATCCTACTGTGTTTTTATTTATTTATTTTTTTATGTCTCTTCAAATGTGTATTGGAGTTCATCCTAATTTTTGGCAGCCCTTGAAATTGCTGCATATGCAATAACAGTATAGGAGACACACTCCTGAATAATGGGAAGGAGAATTCAAATGGATTCTATATTCTAGAATATTAACTGTCTTATCTGAAATTCTTTTACGAGTGAGGTATCGCAGTATGGATAGTGTATTACATCAATCCAGCCAGGTATTATTGCCTTATACTGCGTGCTGCTGGTGCCCAAAAAAAAATTAAATCTATTCTATTCCCTATCGATAACAGTGTTAGATGAATTTACAATAGGGACAGGTGCTGCTAGTTGTCATCATCACCAGCTATAGATGAGTGTTCATTCTGGTCGCATAAATGTCTTCCACAGTGCATAATTTTATTTTTTTATTTCTTTGGCCTTATATACAAGTCATTACCCTGGAAAGAATGTTTCTTAACATTTTTTCCATTTCAGCTTGTTTTTTGTATGTTTTTTTTTGGCAGTCCGCAAAAGTGGCATAATACTCTGACAACATTGTTCACAGATATGCTATTTGTCAGCGGCCAACTATAAATAGGTTTGAACCCGCAACTACAATACTTTTAATGGAGTGTAATAATTGACACACTCACAATAATTGCTGGATTATTAGGGCAGTCATGTGGAATAACGTCTGATGGCGACGGTTTCAGGCAGTTGCCTAATAGTATGATATTTGTCAGTGACCAAATGTCTATTGGTTCAACAAAACACAGATGGCTGACTTAAAATGGAGTGGAATATTTGGAACACTCCACAAAATTTTTGTATTGTTACGGCAGTCATATGGATCACGTGCGTTTGATCATTGAAAAAAGTTCCTCTGCTTCCACAATACAGTAATATGAATAAAACTCAAAAAATCTGGCTGTATTCTGCAAACAAGCAAATGGACCTGTAAAATGGTGTACCCTGCTACAATCTATAAATGGAAGACAATATTTTCCACGTTCACTACAAATGGCTGGACTTGAACTGCAGCTATATGTGATATGTCTGACAGAGAACCACGTTTTTAAATAGCAAGCCTGTAGTTTACTAATACTATTCTTCAGAGACCTAGTGTGACTTGCTTGACCGACACACTGCAATGAAATGTAAGGCAGAAATGGCTGATTTTGGAACGCTTTTATATGTCTAACAGAGAACCATGGTTTTAAATATCAGGCATGTAATTTACTAATACTATTCTTCACAGAGACCTAGTGTGAATAGCTTGACCGACACACTGCAACGAAATGGAAGGCAGAAATGGCTGATTTTGGAACGCTGTTATATGTGATATGTCTGACAGAGAACCACGGTTTTAAATATCAGCCTGTAATTTACTAATACTATTCTTCACAGAGACCTAGTGTGAATAGCTTGACCGACACACTGCAACGAAATGGAAGGCAGAAATGGCTGATTTTGGAACGCTGTTATATGTGATATGTCTAACAGAGAACCACGGTTTTAAATATCAGGCCTGTAATTTACTAATACTATTCTTCACAGAGACCTAGTGTGAATAGCTTGACCGACACACATGATTGGATTATAGAACAATCTTCACGTAGTTGTGCCACACACAACCTTGTCAGGTGAGCGACCAAACCTAAAGCTCACCCTCAACTGTTGCCCATGGCATTACACAGGGAATGCCTTGTTTTTTCTCTCTGTAAGTGGAAAACATTGTCTTTTCCTTCTGTCTTGATCTAAGACCAAATTGATTTAATACAGCGATCTAAGAACATTCATGCAACATTAACTGACACTATGGGCAGTCGGAGCTTTATCGGAACCATGACTTAACAACTCAGTCATCCCTGAACCAAGCTACTATGTTATCCATCTGATATTCCCTCCACAGAATGCTCCATGATTCTTAGAAGCATCCCAGTCCTAATTGTAGATGTACATTATTTTTAATACTTGGAGACAAATACTTTGTAGTTAATGACTGCCTGAAGCCTGAAATATGTGGGCACAAAAAAATATTGAGTTTCTTTTCTTGAAATGCATTTACTATGTGGTATGCTTTATATCATGTGCCCTTTCTTACCGTGTTCATACTGTACCCTAGTACAAGTTAATCTTGGATTCATCTGTGCTCAGAATCTTGTTTCAGAACTGGGTGGGTTTTTTAAGCATTTTTTTGTAGCAATATAGCAATATCTAATCTGGTCCCTCTGTTCTTGAATGTTACCAGCAGAGATTATTGAATCTTTTGAAATTTGAATTCTCCACCATTGCTGAATTTATCAATAAAATTTGATTGGCCACCAATAGAAAGTACTACAAAGCCTCCAATTACCCTGAAAAATTGGGTGTGGCAATGAGGTCACTAGCACTGTATTCAATGCCTTTCAAGTTATTTAATGCAAACATAGTAATAGCAAAGTGACTTCAATATATAAGGCTATTTATAAATGGATGGTAACCATTTTTCACTGCGGCTCTGTCACACAATATCTGTACAGTTTCTCCAGTGCGTTAAGACTTTATTTCCCTACCTCTATTGCATCTATTAGATGTAACATCCCCCATATCCAGATTCATCACAATATGGCTGCTGCATTCTCTTTCTCAGCTTTTACACAGACTATTATAGGCTCTCCTGAGTGACTCTGCTATACCATGTGATATTATAGCTGCAAGGCATTATGGGAAAGCCTGCACAGCCATGCCTATTTTGCTGTGAGCCTTCTCTGACTGATGAAATCTTCTCTACTGTGTAAAATGGTCATTTTAAGCAATTCATGTTAAGCAAATTGCAAACTAATAAAGTGTACCTGATTCAACAAATTCCTAAATATGTGTTCAATATTGATCGCTCTCTCTAGTTGCCAATAATTTGCATTTTGAGCTAGCCTCTATAGTTTAACATTTATGAAGGTGTATCTTGATTGTAGACTTTGACCATATTATACTGACCTCCTTTTGAGTGTTCTTTACTTGGCTAGATGTTGTTAAAATGTTTATCTTGACTAAGGAAAGAATTCTTCGGATGTCTTCTGTGCACGTCCAAGCCTCAGTGTTGTTGAGCTTGTCAGTGCATGTCTTCTTTTTAAGAAAGTATCAATTTATTGATTTGGCAGCTCCTAAAAATTTTGTTATCTCTCTGATATTTTTTTCACCCAATGACGGGCTCTTTCATTTTACCGCTTTGGACTGTAAATTGAAAATTCCTAGAACGAAGTCAGTATCCTTTATCTTTATAATTTGTCATAAAATAACGAGGTAACAGGCTACATAGGATCATAAAATTGCTTACGTGTCAACTGTTCAAGTACTGAACTAGTAAAGTCTGTCAAAAAAGGGCTTTGAAAAATGGCTATGCTTCCTAAATTAAATCCTTCCCAAACAGGTGATTTTTGTTTTTTTATGCTTTTGTTTTTTCATCCCCGTCATTCAAGAGACAAAGCTTTTATATTTTTCCATAGACATAACGAGGGCTTGTGTAAGTTGTACTTTGAATAACATCATCCATTTTATCATGTGAGTACAGGAAAGTAGATGAAAAACTTCAAAAAGTGGCGAAATTGCAAAAAAGCGCAATTCCGCCATTCCTTTTTAGGCTTTATTTCTATATTATTCATTATATGGTAAAAATATCTTGGCAATATGATTCCCCAGGTCAGTATTATTATAGTGATACCAAAGATGCATAGTTTTTATTTTTCTTGCGCCCCCCCCCCACCAGGCGGTCTGCAGAGGGCCTAAAAATTGCCAAAATCGATGGGAACAGTGCTCAAATGACATGGGAACAGCATGGGGAAGACTCCTGGAAGCATTTCTGACTCCCAGGTCACTACTGTCTACAATATTGTCAGAATATTGCGCCACTTTTACGGACTCACAATAAAACATACAAAAACGAAATCAAAATGGATTTTCCAGGGAATAATGTTAAGGAACATCCTTTCCAGGGTAATGACTTGTATATAAGGCAAAATAAATATACAAAAACAAAAATGCTCCTCCACACCTTGGGCTATGTTTAGTGATGAGCGAATGTGCTTGCCACTGCTCGAGACTCGCTCGACAAGCTCATCAAGTATTTCCGTGTGGCTCGGGCGGGAACTCGGGTCGCCTCCCTGCATGTTTGGCACTCTTTAGAGAGCCAATGAACATGCGGCATTGCCTGCCATGCACTGTAATGCCGTAGCCATGTTGGTTGTGGGCATTACAATGATTGGCTGGCCACACACCATCATCAGGTCTATATAAGACCTGCCGCCGCTATGCTCATCACAGTCTACCCCAGAATAAGGCAGAGTAGGGAGAGGTGCTGCTGCGTCAGGTAGAGATTTGCTTGTTTATAGTTAGTATAGGTATTCCACAATTTACATATATATCCAACTGAACTAACAGTCCTTCTGAGGACTAATCCAGCTGTATATATTCAGTGGTGATAGCAGGTGTTAGGCAGGCAGGCAGGGTATGTGGCAGACTGCAGTGCATGATACAGCACAAGAGGGTGCATTGAACGTCCTGTTAGTATAGGTATTCCACAACATATATATATATATATATATATATATATATATATATATATATATATATATATATATATATTACAGTGCCTACAAGTAGTATTCAACCCCCTGCAGATTTAGCTGGTTGACACATGCGGAATTAACTTGGCATTGTGACATTTGTACTGTAGATCAGCCTGGAAGTGGGAAATGCACTGCAGCAATTTTTTATTTTTTTTTAAAACGTTAAAAGTTAATTCAGAGTGTCATTTATTATTCAACCCCTCAAGCCACAAGAATTCTGTTTGGTCCCCCTAAAGTATTAAGAAGTAGTTCAGGCACCAAGAATAATGAGCTTCACATGTGTGGATTAAAGATCTCTTTTGCCAGCTTTTTCTGACTATTTAAGACCCTCCCCAAACTTGTGAACAGCACTCAGACATGGTCAACATGGGAAAGACAAAGGAGCATTCCAAGGCCATCAGAGACAAGACCGTGGAGGGTCACAAGGCTGGCAAGGGGTACAAAACCCTTTCCAAGGAGTTGGGCCTACCTGTCTCCACTGTTGGGAGCATCATCCGTAAGTGGAAGGCTTATGGAACTACTGTTAGCCTTCCACGGCCTGGACAGCCTTTGAAAGTGTCCTCCCGTGCCGAGGTCAGGCTTGTCCGAAGAGTCAAGGCTAACCCAAGGACAACAAGGAAGGAGCTCCGGGAAGATCTCATGGCAGTGGGGACATTGGTTTCAGTCAATACCATAAGTAACGTACTCCACCGCAATGGTCTCCGTTCCAGACGAGCCCGTAAGGTACCTTTACTTTCAAAGCGTCATGTCAAGGCTCGTCTACAGTTTGCTCATGATCACTTGGAGGACTCTGAGACAGACTGGTTCAAGGTTCTATGGTCTGATGAGACCAAGATCGAGATCTTTGGTGCCAACCACACACGTGACGTTTGGAGACTGGATGGCACTGCATACGAGCCCAAGAATACCATCCCTACAGTCAAGCATGGTGGTGGCAGCATCATGCTGTGGGGCTGTTTCTCTGCCAAGGGGCCTGGCCATCTGGTCCGCATCCATGGGAAGATGGATAGCACGGCCTACCTGGAGATTTTGGCCAGTAACCTCCGCTCCTCCATCAAGGATCTTAAGATGGGTCGTAATTTCATCTTCCAACAAGACAACGACCCAAAGCACACAGCCAAGAAAACCAAGGCCTGGTTCAAGAGGGAAAAAGTCAAGGTGTTGGAGTGGCCTAGTCAGTCTCCTGACCTTAACCCAATTGAAAACTTGTGGAAGGAGCTCAAGAATAAAGTCCACATGAGACACCCAAAGAACCTAGATAACTTGGAGAAGATCTGCATGGAGGAGTGGGCCAAGATAACTCCACAGACCTGTGCCGGCCTGATCAGGTCTTATAAAAGACGATTATTAGCTGTAATTGCAAACAAGGGTTATTCCACAAAATATTAAACATAGGGGTTGTATAATAATTGACCCACACTTTAATTTTTAAAATGTAATAAAATTCAACTGAGCAACATAACTTTTTGGTTTGTAAGATTTATGCTTCTGTTCATAAAACCTACTCTCGTTTGCAGTTTGAAGGCTCTAACTTATTTGCATCTTATCAAACCAGCTAAATCTGCAGGGGGTTGAATACTACTTGTAGGCACTGTATATATATATAATATATATATATATATATATAATCTCCATCTGAACTAACAGTCCTTCTGGGGACCAATCCAGCTGCATATAATCAGTGCAAGGCAGGCAGGCAGTATATGTGGCAGACTGTAGTGTATGATACAGCACAAGAGGGTCCATTGAACGTTCTGTCTGCTGCTGCTGTAATAATTGCAGATATTTGTAGACATAGCCCCAGATATCAGGGGCCAGGGCAAATTTTTTTTATTATCTTAATCCTGATTATTTGCTTAAAAAGCAATCCAGGGTACACCATTTTTCTGCTCCATTTGCAAAGCCAGATCTGTTCCATATTTCAGCAATAAAATTTGAACTGAATGTGGAAAATATTGGCCTCCTTTTCCATTCTGTTGCAATGTGTCGGTCAAGCTAGATATCTGTGAAGAATAGTATTAGTAAATTACAGGCCTGCTATTTAAAACCGTGGTTCTCTGTCAGACACATCACCTATAAGACTGTTCCAAAATCAGACATTTCTTCCATTTCCATTCTGTTGCAGTGTGTCGGTCAAGCTATTCACACTAGGTGTCTGTGAAGAATAGTATTAGTAAATCACAGGCCTGCTATTTAAAACTGTGGTTCTCTGTCAGACATATCACCTATAAGACTGTTCCAAAATCAGACATTTCTTCCATTTCCATTTCCATTCTGTTACTGTGTGTCAGTCAAGTTATTCACACTAGGTGTCTGTGAAGACTAGTATTAGTAAATTACAGGCCTGGAATTTAAAACCATGGTTCTCTCTGTCAGACATATCACCTATAAGACTGTTCCAAAATCAGATATTTCTTCCATTTTCATTTCATTGCAGTATGTTGGTCAAGCTATTCACACTAGGTGTCTGTGAAGAATAATATTAGTAAATTGCAGGCCTGCTATTTACAACCGTGGTTCTCTGTCAGACATATCACCTATAGGACTGTTCCAAAATCATACATCTCTTCCATTGTACCTTTTGAACGGCCAGCTTCAAGCGACTCAAGAGGAGAACGCGTGTAGCGATGCCCAAATATTGGAGCATCCACGGTCACATGAAGGCGACGGTGGGAAAGTACAATTACTGTCACAAGAGGTGGATAATGATGATGATGAGGCACAATTGCCAGAAAGTCAGGAGGAGGACCAGGGTACGGAAGTGGAAGACGAGGTGGTGGATGATATAGTTACTGACCCAAACTGGCAGGTGGACATACAGAGCAAGGACAGCAGCACACAGGGGGAGGGAGGTGTAGCACCACAACAGGCTGGAAGAAGCAGTGTGGTGGCTGCAGACACAAGGCAGGAAAGCGTTCCTCATAATGCCAACAAGACGGAAGTTGCCAGTACAACTGTCTTCCCGAGTCTGGTTATTTTTTAAAGCCTTTGCAGATAACCCCAAAAGGCCATTTGCACCACCTGCCAGGTTAGCATCAGCAGCGGTAGCAAAACTAGCAGCCTGACCACCACCAGCATGATCAGGCTCATGGCAACAAAGCACCCGACAAAGTGGGCCAAACCCCAGGGTCCAGCAACATTGTCTGCGGGTGACACTGCTGCTTGTTCCGCTGTTGTGTGTGCACGCCAATCCCCAGTCCATGGTGCATGCCCAGATGCCTCCCGCCCTGCACCTGTCATTGAACACACTCAACTAGAACCATTAGCAAGCACGTCCACGTCCTTGTCCCAGCGCAGTGTTCAATTGTCCCTATTCCAGTCCTTGGATTGCAAGCGCAAATACACAGCCAACGCCCCACAGGCCACACTACTAAATTCACTCATTTTGCGAATGCTTGCTCTCGAAATGTTGCCTTTTAGGCTCGTGGAGACGGAATCTTTCCGCAACCTGATGTCATTGGCCGTCCCACAGCACTCAGTCCCCAGCCCCCACTCTTTCTCCCGGCGTGCCGTCTCCGCTTTACACGAGCACGTGTTCCACAACATTAGAAATGCCTTCAACAATGCAGTTACTGGGAAAGTCCACCTAACCATGGGCATATGGACAAGTGCGTGTCGGCAGGGACAGTACATCTCGCTGATAGCATATTGGGTTAATATAGTGGAAGCCAGGACCCAGTTGGACCTTGGGACGGAACATGTCCTTCGACGCTGAGGATTGCGGGCCCTGGGTCAATCAGTGTTATCCCCACATTCTGCAGCTCCTGCACCTCCTCCTCCTCCTCTTCAGCCTCCATCTCCGAAATGACCACATGACCACATCATTCGCAAACTGGAAGCACTGCAGCACTGCCTCGGCCAAGCGGTAACAGGCTGTGCTGATGCAAATATGCTTAGGTGACAAACCGCACAATGCTGAAGAGCTTTGGACAGCTCTGAAAGAGCAGGCAGATCTGTGGCCTGCACAGCTGACCGTACAGTTAGACATGGTCATGTGTGAACATGGCCGGAACCTGGTGGCGGCTTTGAGGCGAGGCGAGCTCACACACGTACCATGCCTGGCCCATGTGTTTAACCTCGTGGTTCAAAATGTACCCGGATCTGCCAGATCTGCTTGTCAAAGTACGCCACCTGTGTGCCAATTTTAGAAAGTTAGCTACAGCTTCCCCCGCCCTTGCCATGCTTACAGCTCACCGACTGATCTGCGATGTCCCCACGTGTTGGAACTCTAAATTGCAGATGTTGCTAAGGATTTGTGAGCAGAAGAGGGCAGTTGTTTTCTACCAGCATCAACAAGGCCATCGGTATTCAGTTCAGACTACACACAAAAGACCTCAGGAGTGGACATGGATGTCAGACATCTGTACCATCCTCCAAAACTTTGAGGACTTCACCAAGATAGTGAGCGGCGATGACGCCATAATTAGTGTCACCATCCCGCTTCCCTGTCTTCTGAAACGCTCTCTGTTCTCAATTAAAGAGGATGCATTGCAGGCGGAGCATGATGAGATGGAACAAGGAACCATACAGGCCAGCCTCATCTCATCCCAACGTGGATTGGTGACAATGAGGAAGAGGAGGAGGAGGAGGAAGAACAGGAGCTAGTTTCCTGCGCTATAGACAGTACTACCTGCACAAGTGTCATACCGTCTGTTCAGCGTGGATGGCTTGAGGACAGGGAGGAGGAGGAGGATGAGAGCATGATCAGTCATCCTCTTGGTGAGGACATGGAAGTCTTGCCTCTTTGCAGTCTGGCACACATGGCTGAGTTTATGTTACCCTGCCTTTCCTGTGACCCTCGTGTTGTCCAAATTTTGGGTGACAGTCATTACTGGTTGGTGACACTTCTAAACCCACGTTACAGGGAATACTTTCTGTCTGTTACTCCCACGCTGGACAGGCCTAATAAAATGGGGCAATACCAGAATGCCCTTGTTGCGGAACTAATAAAAAAATTCCCATCTGAAAACCTGTGGCGGCAGAGGTAACAGTTAGCTGGACAACCAAGGAGTACAGGCTAGAGGGACACAAATGCAATCCAGCAGAGGCAGGGGAACACTGTCAAAGTTCTGGGAGATTTTTTCAGACCCTCTCATCATGCAGGCCCTGGGGCACGGAGTACTCTCCCAAGGAGGGAAAAGTTTCAGAAGATGGTGAGCCTTGCCGACAGTACCAACGTCTTCCGTGATTCCTCTGTGCCTTATAATTATTGGGTATCCAAGCTGGACACGTGGCATGAACTGGCTCTCTACGCCTTGGAGTTCCTGACCTGCCCTGCTGCCAGCGTTTTGTCAGAGCTGGTTTTTAGTGCCAATGGTGCAATTATAACCGATAGGCACATCCGCCTGTCAACTGAAAATGCTGACAACCTGACTCTTATAAAAATAAAGAAGGGCTGGATTGGGCCAGACTTCTCAACACCACCGAATGATAGCAGCGTAACATAAACTCAAATACAGTGTCTTTTTTCTGGGAGGTCTAACTCTATTCCCATGCACCTCTGTCTTCACACCGACATGGGTATACGCTTCCTGATTTTGTCTATTTGCTCTTGTCCTCCTCCTTCTCCGCATCCTCATCCTCCACCACCATATCACCACCATATGTACCATATCAACATATCTACTTCTCTTGCAAGGGACATTAGAGTTCCTCCAAATTTTTGGCAGGCGTTGCTTTGTTGCATAGGCTAACAGTTTGGGAGACCCACTTCCTAATATTAGGAACATTGTTTTAAGGAGGCCCTCGGACCTCTACGTCTCTTGCAAGAAGCATTGGAGTTCCTCCAAATTGTTGTCAGCCTTTGCTTCACTGCACAGGCAAACAGTATGCTAGACACACTTCCTAATAATGGGAACTTTGCTTTCAGGAGGCCCTCCGACCTCTAGGTTTCTTGCAAGGGGCATTGGAGTTCCTCAAAATTTTTGCAGCCATTGCTTGACTGCATAAGCAAACAGTATGGGAGACACACTTACTAATAAAGGGAACATTGTTTTCAGGAGGGTCTCCGACCTCTACGTCTCTTGCAAGGGGCACTGGAGTTCTTCCAAATTTTTGTCAGCCGTTGCTTCACTGCATAGGCAAACAGTATGGGAGACCCTCTCCTTTCTAATGGGAATATGTCATTACCGAGGCCCACCTCTATGTGTCTTTAAATTGTTAGTAGGGTTTTTCCTAAATTTTGGCAGCTGTTGCACTCACTGCATACCCTATAACTGAATAGCTGTAAAGCAGGTCCTGGAATGCAACGCACAGAGACACAAGGCAAGGACAGTCGGAGATGATTATAAACAATATATATATATATATAAAAACAGGTATTCTGAACAAGGGAATAACAACAAGGGTATTGAACGGTAATTTGAAATATTAGCAAAATACGAAGTCTCTCAAAGTAATGTGGTGCACCCAGCCAGGGAGTCACCACATCAGTTCTTTATCTCTGTATATGGCCCTAGCGGGGGTCACTGGTTATTCCCGCTAGGCCGAAAGTCTTTTCTGGACAAAATCAATTAAAGCAAGTTTAGCTTCTTCCACCCCAACTGTTCCCCTCCCAACCTGAGTACCTAAACCCAACTGGACCCGATACCATGAGTGAACAGTAGAAGTGACGGCCCTGTTCACGTATGCAGCTCTTCTGCTTTCACTGGCGTGACTTTCCTGGCTCAGCAGTCTCCCAACTCCTCTCTTCCTGGTCGTTGGAGGCAGTCTCTCAAGCCGTGGATAAGGGGGGTCTAGACCTCATCTGTCGGCGGGCAACGTCGGGTTCCGCTAAGTCACTCAGCACCGCAAGCAGGTTCCGACTCTCCTCAGTAGGCACAGCACTCGGGTCACATCTGTGAGGGATCCGGAGCTCATCCACCGGCGCCCGGCGGTGGCACCTCGCAGGCCTCTGGCTTAGGCCTGCCACGCGGGGCTTCTCAACACGCAGGGAGCACATCTGCTCCTCTCTGCTGCTTGGTGCCAAAAACCCCTCAGGCTTGGCTCACTGGCCTCTTGTACCTTGGAACTCCTTCCTGGAAGTCACCTGACTGGGTCCAGCGTCTAAATCTGCTCCCCCTTCAACTTCCCTTGTACATCTCGGTTCCGCATGACTGTGCCTGACAAGCAGATGGCAATCTTTCTCTATCTTTGAAGCATCCTGTAAGAATCCTCTTAGAGGGCCTTTTGTCTCCATTACTTAGCAGACCCTCTCCTTTATAATGGGAACATGTCATTACTGTGGCCCAGCTCTATGTGTCTTTAAATTGTTAGTAGGGTTTTTCCTAAATTTTGGCAGCCATTGGACTCACTGCATACCCTATAACTGAACAGCAGACCCTCTCTTTTCTAATGGGAACATGTCGTACTTGTTACTGTGGCCCACCTCTTTATGTCTTTAAATTTTTATTTTTTTCCTAAATTTTGGCAGCCGCTAGACTCACTGCATACCCTATAACTGAATAGCAGACCCTCTCCTTTCTAATGGGAACATGTCGTTACTGTTTCCCTGCTCTATGTGTCTTTAAATTGTTAGTGGCGTTTTTCCTAAATTTTGACAGCTGTTAGACTCACTGCATACCCTATAACTGTAGAGCAGACCCTCTCTTTCCAATGGGAACATGTCATTACTTTGGCCCAGCTCTATGGGTCTTTAAATTGTTATTGGGGTTTTTCCCAAATTTTGTCAGCCCTTGCAGTAACAGCATGGGCATTACCACTATAGGAGACCCGCTCCTTTATAATGCAAATTTTTTTTAACAGATATCCTCCTTTATGTCTCTTCAAAGGGTTATTGGGGTGTGTTCAAATTTTTGGCAGCCCTTGCAGTCACTGCATACACAATAACAGTGCAGGAGACCCACTCGTTAATTATGAGAACAACAAAGCACAGCCGGCTGATGGCTCTCTAACAATAGCGAGGGCCGACTGCTGGCCCTGCAAGAATAGTAAGGGCCGCCTGATGGCCCTATAAAAATAGGCTTTGTGACTTTTAGAGTCCCTCCATAATAAATGAAACAGGATGTGTCTGATCATGTGTCATACACCACATGGCCAGATAAGGTTGTAAAATATTAAAATGACATTTCCTGGTGAAGCATTTGTCTTGGTTGAAAGCTATGAAAAAGTGCAAAAACGCATCAAAATTGCTACGTGTAAATAAAGCCCAAGGTGTGGAGGAGCATTTTTGTTTTTGTATATTTATTTTGCCTTATATATAGTACAGACCAAAAGTTTGGACACACCTTCTCATTTAAAGATTTTTCTGTATTTTCATGACTATGAAAATTGTACATTCACACTGAAGGCATCAAAACTATGAATTAACACATGTGGAATTATATACTTAACAAAAAAGTGTGAAACATATTCTATGTTCTTCAAAGTAGCCACCTTTTGCTTTGATGACTGCTTTGCACACTCTTGGCATTCTCTTGATGAGCTTCAAGAGGTAGTCACCGGTAATGGTCTTCACTTCACAGGTGTGCCCTGTCAGGTTTAACAAGTGGGATTTCTTGCCTTATAAATGGGGTTGGGACCATCAGTTGTGTTGTGCAGAAGTCTGGTGGATACACAGCTGATAGTCGTACTGAATAGACTGTTAGAATTTGTATTATGGCAAGAAAAAAGCAGCTAAGTAAAGAAAAATGAGTGGCCATCATTACTTTAAGAAATGAAGGTTAGTCAGTCCGAAAAATTGGGCAAACTTTGAAAGTGTCCCCAAGTGTAGTTGCAAAGAACATCAAGCGCTACAAAGAAACTGGCTCACATGAGGACCACCCCAGGAAAGGAAGACCAAGAGTCACCTCTGCTTCTGAGGATAAGTTTATCCACGTCACCAGCCTCAGAAATCACAGGTTAACAGCAGCTCAGATTAGAGACCAGGTCAATGCCACACAGAGTTCTAGCAGCAGACACATCTCTACAACAACTGTTAAGAGGAGACTTTGTGCAGCAGGCCTTCATGGTAAAATAGCTGCTAGGAAACCACTGCTTAGGACAGGCAACAAGCAGGAGAGACTTGTTTGGGCTAAAGAACACAAGGAATGGACATTAGACCAGTGGAAATCTGTGCTTTGGTCTGATGAGTCCAAATTTGAGATCTTTGGTTCCAACCACCGTGTCTTTGTGCGATGCAGAAAAGGTGAACGGATGGACTCTACATGCCTGGTTCCCACCGTGAAGCATGGAGGAGGAGGTGTGATGGTGTGAGGGTGCTTTGCTGTTGACACTGTTGGGGATTTATTCAAAATTGAAGGCATACTGAACCAGCATGGCTACCACAGCATCTTGTAGCGGCATGCTATTCCATCCGGTTTGCGTTTAGTTGGACCATCATTTATTTTTCAACAGGACAATGACCCAAAACACAACTCCAGGCTGTGTAAGGACTATTTGTCCAAGAGGGAGAGTGATGGGGTGCTACACCAGATGACCTGGCCTCCACAGTCACCAGACCTGAACCCAATCGAGATGGTTTGGGGTGAGCTGGACTGCAGAGTGAAGGCAAAAGGGCCAACAAGTGCTAAGCATCTCTGGGAACTCCTTCAAGATTGTTGGAAGACCATTTCCAGTGACTACCTCTTGAAACTCATCAAGAGAATGCCAAGAGTGTGCAAAGTAGTCATCAAAGCAAAAGGTGGCTACTTTAAAGAACCTAGAATATAAGACATATTTTCAGTTGTTTCACACTTTTTTGTTAAGTATATAATTCCACATGTGTTAATTCATAGTTTTGATGCCTTCAGTGTGAATGTACAATTTTCATAGTCATGAAAATACAGAAAAATCTTTAAATGAGAAGGTGTGTCCAAACTTTTGGTCTGTACTGTACAAATCGTTACCATGGAAAGGATGGTCCTTAACATATCCAATAATAATACCTCTGATAGTAATACCTCTGACAACATTGTTGACACCATTGATCTGGGAGTCAGAAATGCTTCCAGGGTTCTTCCGCATGTTGTTCCCATTTCATTTGATCACTGTTCCCATCGATTTGGGCAATTTTTAGGCCCTCTGCAGACCGCCGGGGGGAGCCGCCGGAAAAATGCTCGAGTTTCCCATAGACTTACATTGGGCTTGTTATTCGGACCGAGCACTCGAGCATTCCAATTTGCTCGACTCGAACAACGAGTACCCGAGCATTTTAGTGCTCGCTCACCACTAGCTATGTTCACACGTAGCGTTTTTGAAGCGTTTTTGCACTTTTGCACTTCTTTCAACGGTGAAAAATACATTCACCGGTAAATGTCATTTTAACATTTTACTACCTTATCTTCCATGTGGTGTGAGTCATGATCAGACACATCCTGTTTCAATTATGAAGGAGGGACTCTGAAAGTCACAAAGCCTATTTTTATAGGGCCATCAGGTGGCCCTTACTCATTTTAAAGGGCCAGCAGTCGGCCGTCACTATTGTTAGAGAGCCATCAGCCTGCTATGCTTTGTTGTTCCCATTATTAACTAGTAGGTCTCCTATACTGTTATTGTGTATGCAGTGAGTGCAAGGGCTGCCAAAAATTTGGACACACCCCAATACCCCTTTGAAGAGACATAGAGGAGGGTCTCAGTAAAAAAATTTTTCCCATTTTAAAGTAGCAGGTCTCCCATAATGGTAATGCCCATGCTGTGACTACAAGGGCTGCCAAAATTTGGGAAAACCCCACTAACAATTTAAAGACACATACAGCTGGGCCACAGTAATGACATGTTCCCATTAGAAATGAGCAGGTATGCTATACAATTATAGGGTATGCAATGAGTACAACAGTACAATGGCTGACAAAATTTAGGAAAAACCCCAATAATAATTTAAAGACACTTAGAGGTAGGCCTTAGTAACGAGTACAACATGTTCCTATTTGAAAGGAGCAGGTATGCTTTACAATTACAGGGTATGCAATGAGTCCAACAGCTGCCAACATTTAGGAAAAACCCCAATAAAAATTTAAAGACACAAAGAGGTGGGCCTCAGTAACAACATGTTCCCATTAGAAAGGAGCGGGTCTGCTGTACAGTTATAGGGTATGCAGTGAGTACAACGGCTGCCAAAATTAAGGAAAAAAACCCAATAACAATTTAAAGACACATAAAGGTAGGCCTTAGTAACGAGTACAACATGTTCCCATTAGAAAGGAGCGGGTATGCTATACAGTTATAGGGTATGCAATGAGTCCAACAGTTGCCAAAATTTAGAAAAAAAAACAATAACACTTTAAAGACTCATAGAGGTGGGCCTCAGTAACGAGTACATGTTCCCGTTAGAAAGAAAGGAGGGGGTATGCTATACAGTTATAGGTTATACAGTGAGTGCAATGGCAGCCAAAATGTAAGAAAAACCCCAATAACAATTTAAATACACATAAAGGTGGGCCTTAGTAACAGGTAAGACATGTTCTCATTATAAAAGAGGGGGTATGCTATACAGTTACAGGGTATGCAGTGAGTACAACAGCTGCCAAAATGTAAGAAAAACCCCAATAACAATTTAAAGACACATAGAGGTAGGCCTCAGTAACGAATACGACATGTTCCCATTAGAAAGGAGCTGGTCTACTATATAGTTATTGGGTATGCCGTGAGTACAATGGCTGCCAAAATGTAAGAAAAACCCCAATAACAATTTAAAGACACATAGAGGTGGGCCACAGTAATGACATGTTCCCATTAGAAAAGAGCTGGTCTGCTCTACAGTTATATGGTTTACAGTGATTACAACTGCTTCCAAAATGTAGGAAAAAACACAATACAAATTTAAAGACACATAGAAATGGGCCTCAGTAATGATTACGACATGTAGAAAAGAACGGGTATGCTATACTGTTATAGTGTATGCAGTGAGTACAATGTCTGCCAAAATTTTGGAAAAACCCCTATAACAATTTATAGACACGTAGAGATGGGCCTCAGTAATGACATGTTCCCATTAGAAAGGAGTGGGTCTCCTATACTGTTCTTGCATATGCAGTGACTGCAATGGCTGCCAAAAACTTGCCAATGCCCTCTGCAAGAGACGTAGAGGAGGGCCTCCTGAAAAAAATATTACCATTATTAGGAAGTGTGTCTCCCATACTGTTTGCCTATACAGTGAATTCAACGTCTGCCTAAAAATTGGAGGTACTCCAATGCCCCCAGCAAGAGATGTAGAGGTCGGAGGGCCTCCTGAAAAAAATGTTCCAATTATTAAGAAGTGGGTCTCCCATACTGTTTGCCTATGCAGTTAATGCAACGGCTGCCAAAAAATTGGAGGCACTCCAATGCCACTTGCAAGAGACGTAGATATGGTAATATGATAGATATGGTGGTGATATGGTGGTGGAGGATGAGGAAAAAGAGAAGGAGCAGAATAAAAGCAAGTAGACAAAATCAGGAAGCATATACCCATGTCTGAGTGTGAAGACAGAGGTGCATGGGAATAGAGTTAGACCTCCCAAAAATAAGACACTATTTGAGTTTGTTACTCTGCTATCATTCGGTGGTGTTGAGAAGTCTGTCCCAATCCAGCCCTCATTTTTATAAGAGTCAGCCTGTCAGCATTTTCAGTTGACAGGCAGATGCGCCTATCGGTTATAATTCCACCAGCGGCACTAAAAACCCACTCTGACAAATTGCGTAGAGAGCCAGTTCATGCCATGTGTCCAGCTTGGATACCCAATAATTATAAGGCACATAGGAATCACGGAGGACGTTGGTACGGTCGGCAAGGTACTCCCTCACCATGTTCCCAAACTTTTCACTCATTGTGAGAGTACCCTGCGCATCAGGGCCTGTACTATGGGAAGGTTTGAAAAAACTGTCTCAGAACTTTGACAGTGTTCCCCTGCCTCTGCTGGATTGGATTTATGTCTCTCTTGCCTGTACCCCTTGGTTGTCCAACGAACTGTGACCTATGCCGCGAGCGTTTTCAGATGGGAATTTTTTTAATAACTCCGCAACAAGGGCCTTCTGGTACTGCCCCATTTTATTAGGCCTGTCCACCGTGGGAATAAGAGATAGAAAGTTCTCTTTGTAGCATGGGGCCAGAAGTGTCACCAACCAGTAATGACTGTCACCCAAAATTTGGACAACGCGAGGGTCACGGGAAAGGCAGCGTAACATAAACTCAGCCATGTGTGCCAGACTGCCAACAGGCAAGAATTCCGTGTCCTCACCAATAGGACTACTGACCATGCTCTCCTCCTCATATTCCTCCTCCTCCCTTTCCTCAAGCCATCCATGCTGAACAGATGGCACGACAGTTGTGCAAGTAGTACCATCTATAGCACAGGAAACTAGCTCCTGTTCTTACTCCTCCTCCTCTTCCTCATTGTCACACAATCCACATTGGAATGAGATGAGGCTGGGCTGTGTGGAATCACCCTGTATGGTTCCTTGCCTATCTCATCATGCTCCGCCTGAAATGCATCCTCTTTAATTGTGAGTGAGCAGAGAGCGTTTCAGAAGACAGAGAAGTGGGATGGTGATGCTAATTATGGCGTCATCGGCGCTCACCATCTTGATGGAGTCCTCAAAGTTTTGGAGGATGGTACTTATGTCTGACATCCATGCACACTCCTGAAGTCTTAGGTGTGGAGCCTGACCTGAATACTGACGGCCATGTTGATGCTGGTAGTCAACAACTACCCTCTTCTACTCACAAATCCTTCCCAACATTTGCAATTTAGAGTTCCAATGCGTGGGGACATCACACACCAGTCGGTAAGCTGGAAGCTGCAAACGCTGCTGAAACACGGCAAGGGCGGCGGAAGCTGTAGCTGACTTTCTAAAATGGGGACACATGCGGCATACTTTGACAAGCAGATTCGGCAGATCTGGGTAGGTTTTAAGAAACCGCTGAACCACGAGGTTAAGCACATGGGCCAGGCATGGTACATGTGTGAGCTCGACTCGCTTCAAAGCCGTCACCAGGTTCCGGCCATTTTCACACACGACCATGCCTGGCTGTAGGGTCAGTGGTGTCAGTCACAGATCAGTCTGCTCTTTCAGAGCCATCAACAACTCTTCAGCATTGTGCGTTTTGTCACCTAAGCATATTAGCTTCAATACAGCCTGTTTCCGCTTGGCTGAGGCACTGCTGCAGTGCTTTCAGTTTGTGACTGATGTGGTCATTTCGAAGATGGAGCCTGAAGAGGAGGAGGAGGTGCAAAAACTGTAGAATGTGGGGGCAAGTCTAATTGACTCAGGGCCCGCAATCCTCGGCGTCAGGAGGACGCGTTCCATCCCAAGGTCCGACTGGGATCCGACTTCCACTATATTAACCCAGTGTGCCGTCAGCGAGATGTACCATCCCTGCCCACAAGTCTGTGATTAGGTGGACTTTCCCAGTAATTGCATTGTTGAGGGCTCGTCTAATTTTGTGTAATGCGGGGATGGCACACTGAGAGAAATAGTGATGGCTGGGGACCGAGTACCGAAGGACAGTCGTCGCCATCGGGTTGCGGAAAGCTAATGTCTCAATGAGCCTAAAAGGCAACATTTCGAGTGAAAGCATTTGAGAAATGTGTGAATTTAGTAGTGTGGCCTGTGGGGCGTTGGTTGCGTATTTACGCTTGCGTTCCAAAGACTGGGATAGAGACAACTGAACGCAGCGCTGGGACAAGGGCATGGACGTGCTTGCTGATGGTGCTAGTTGAGAGTTTGCAACGACAGGTGCAGGGTGGGAGGCATCTTTGCATGTGGGATTTGCATGCACGTAAACTGCGAAAGGAGCAGTATTGTCACCCGCAGACACTTTTTCTGGACCCTGGGGTTCGGCCCACTTAGTCGGGTGCTTTGCTGCCATGTGCCTTATCATGCTGGTGGCGGTCAGGCTGATAGTTTTGCTACCTCTGCTGATGCGGGCCTGGCTGGTGGTACAAATAGCCTTTTTAGGTTTATCTGCAGAGTCTTTAAAACACAACCAGACTCGGGAAGACCTAACAGTTGTACTGGCAGCTTCCGTTTTGTTGATGTTACGGGGAACTCTTTCCCACTTCTGTCTGCAGCCACCACACTGCTTCTTCCTGCCTGTTGTGGTGCTACACCTCCCTCCCCCTGTGTGCTGCTGTCCTCGCTCTGCATGTCCCCCTGCCAGGTTGGGTCAGTTACTATATCATCCACCACCTTGTCTTCCACCTCCGCACCCTGGTCCTCCTCCTGACTTTCTGGCAATTGTGTCTCCTCATCATCATCCACCTCTTGCGACAGTAATTGCATTTTCCCACCGTTGCCTTCGTGTGACCGTGGCTGCTCAAATATTTGGGCATCGCTACACGCGTTCTCCTCTTTACCCGCTTGAAGCTGGCTGGGGGAGTGGCCCGAATCTTTAAATGGAAAAGTGAACAGCTCTTCTGAGTGTCCACTTGTGGGATCAGTTTTCTCCAGGCACTCTGCATGATGGGGGATCCAGGATCAGGGTGAGGAATATGCGGTCCAGACTCACGACTACTGAGACTTGACCGTGTGGAAGACAGGGTGGTGCTGGCAAAGTAACTGGAAGCATTATCTGCTATCCAACCAACAACCTTTTGACACTGCTCTGGGTTCAATAGTGGTGTTCAACGGTCCCCTAGTAATTTGGACAGGAAGGTCGAGCGACAAGATGTGGGTGTTTGCTGTGGCACAATTTCAGCTTTCCCACGGCCTCAGCTTCTGCATGCACCATCACCATCACGTTCACTTCCCCGTCCCTTGCCAATTTTAAATGGAGGACAATGTTTTCCACGCTCACTACAAATGGCTGGATTTGAACCGCAGTTATATGTGATACGTCTGAGGAACAACCACGATTTTAAATAGTGGGCCTGTAGGTTACTATTCTTCACAGCGACCACATGTGAATAGCTTCACTGACACACTGCAACAAACTGTAAATGGAGGCCAATATTTTCCACGTTCGCGACAAATTTCTTGATTTTTATCTCTGTAATATGGAAAAGATCTGGCTGTTTTCTGCAGTGCTAACAAGCAAATGGAGCAGAAAAATTATGCACTCTGGATTGCTTTTTAACCCTTTTCTGATGTGTGACTTAATAGTACGTCATGGTGACCTGGGCAGATTGGACCAATGATGTACTATTAGGTCATATGGCGATCGTGCCCGCACACAAGCGGTGCGGGGCGATCTCTGCCGGGTGTCAGTTGATTGTCACAGCTGACAGCCGGTACTATGTGCAGGGAGTGGTCCTGCACCGCTCCCTGCACATTAACCCCCTCAATTCTGTGATCGAAGTCGATCGCAGCATTGCGGGGTCAAGGGGAGGTGATCGCCTGATGCCTCAAGGGGAGGTGATCGCCGATACTCACCTGTCCTGCCGGCGTCCAAAGCAGTCTGCCGAGGCTCCCGGATGTTGCCATGATGACTCAATGTCGTCATGACAACATCCGGGTCACCAGACAGCAGGCAGATACTTTGGTCATGCGCAGTGCAAGACCAAAGTATCGTCTCCCTCTGCAGCAGTGACAGCCTGTATAGCACAGGGAGCTGCTCCTGCTCTCTGTGATACACAGGCGATCTGAAAATAAAATGTGAAAATCCCATAGTGGGGCAATGTGTAAAAGTAAAAAAAGAATCAGAATGTGAAAAAATTAAATAAAATAAATTGTAAAAATATTTAAAAAAATGAAAAAATAATCCAAAACAATAAAAATATATTGCTCCCATAAATAAATATTATTGTGAAAAAAAAACAATAAAAGTACCCATATATGGTATCGCCGCGTCTAGAACGACCTGTCCTATAAAACTGTCCCACTAGTTAACCCCTTTAGTGAACACGGTAAAAAAAAACAAAAAAAACAAAAACATAAAACCATGCTTTATCATCATACCACCAAACAAAAATGCAATAAAATGCAATCAAAAACAATAATTCAAATAAAAATGGTACAGCTGAAAACGTCATCTTGTCTCGCAAAAAACAAGCCGCCATACAGCTTTATCAGCCAAAAAATAAAAAAGTTAGAGCTCTCAGAATAAAGCGATACAAAAAAAAATATTTTTTCTATAAAATAGTTTTTATTGTATAAAAGCGCCAAAACCTAAAAAAACCAATATATGTTAGAACCTTGTTCTTAGTTTTTTTTCCTTTGCTGGTCACATGACCTTGTTGGCCTATTTAATCCTGCTCCGCCCTTCTGGCTTTGCTGGACTTCATTGTTTAACTACTTTCTAGCTAGCCTGTGCCCTGTATCTAACTCTGTTAGTTTGCTTGGTCTACGGACCTCTATGTTCTATTTATTTTGTTTGTTCGTCTGTCTGCTACTATTTCTGTTAGGAGGTGTCCCATTTTCCTCCCAGTCCTTAGTACTTGTAGGGATTCCTTCCCCACATCTATAGGTCTCCGTACAGACTAGCTTAGGACTTTAGCAGGTCTGATCGCAGGATCAGGTCCCCTGTTACATCGTAGGGATTAAGCTGAGTTCTATCGTAGGGACAGATCTCCTCTCTTTCCTTAGCTCTGGTAGCAGAACATAACAATATAAATGTAGTACCACTGTAATCATACTGACCCGAAGAATAACGCTGCCTTATCAATTTTACCACACGCAAAACGGTATATGAAAAAAAGAAAAAACAATTCCGGAATTGTTGGTTTTTGTTTATTCTTCCTCCCAAAAATCGGAATAGAAAGCGATCAAAAAATGTCACATGCCCAAAAATGGTACCAATAAAAATGTCAAGTTGTCCTGCAAAAAACAAGCCATTACATGACTCTGTCTTCTGAAATATGGAAAAATTATAGCTCTCAAAATATGGCGATGCAAAAACTAGTCTTTGCAAAAAAAAAGCGTCTTTTAGTGTGTGACAGCTGTCAATCATAAAAACCCCATATAAATCTGGTATCTCTGTAATCGCACCGACCCGAAGAATAAAGCGGTCTAATCACCTACACCGCACGAGGAACGGCGTAAAAAGTAAACTCTAGGGTTATGGTTGTGTTAGGGTTAGGGTTGTGCTAGGGTTAGTATTGGGATTCTTTCAAAAGTAAAGAAAAAATTACGACGACATGGCGACTAATGTTGAGCGCAAGTGCTCGCTACTTGAGTTTGCATCGGATGCTCGGGTATGCACCGAGTATCGCGGGTGCTGGAGTGACATGCTCGAGTCTCCTCCCCATATGTTTTGCAGCTGTTATACAGCCTAAAAAAACCTTGCGGGGATTGCCTGCCATGCACGAGCGATCCCTGCATATTGTTTTTTTTGGGGTGTCTAATAACCGTGAAACATGTGGGTGGGGACTCAAGCATGTCACTTGAGCACCCGAGATACATGGTGCATACCTGAGTACCCGATGCAACCTCAAGTAGCGAGCACTTGCGCTCAAGACTAATGACAACTTATTCAATATGATGACATAATGTTATCAAATTCTGTGTTGTACCTCTGTTCACTATACCCCTAGATAAAATCCTTGAGGGGGGCTAGTTTCCAAAATGGGGTCACTTGTGGGAGGTTTCCACTGTTTAGGCACATCAGGGGCTCTCCAAAAGCAACATGGAATCCGCTAATTATTCAAGCAAATTTTACATTCAAAAAGTCAAATGATGCGCCTTCCCTTCCGAGCCCTGCAGTGCGCCCAAACAGTGGTTTATCCCCACATATGGGTTCAAAATGTTTACTATACCCCTAGATAAAATCCTTGAGGGGGCTAGTTTCCAAAATGGGTTCACTTGTGGGGGGTTTCCACTGTTTAGGGACATCAGGGGCTCTCCAAAAGCAACATGGCGTCTAATTATTCAAGCAAATTTTACATTCAAAAGTCAAATGGCGCGCGTTCCCTTCCAAGCCCTGCCGTGCGCCCAAACAGTGGTTTACCCCCACATATGGGGTATCGGCGTGCTCAGGAGGAATTGTACAACAAATTGCATGGTGCAATTTCTCCTGTTACCCTTATGAAAATGTAAAATTTGAGGCTGAAAAACATTTTTGTTGCAAAAATGTGAAAAATTTATTTTTACAGCTCAATTTTCTAAACTTCTATGAAGCACATCAGGGGCTCTCCAAAAGCAACATGGCGTCCGCTAATTATTCAAGCTAATTTTACATTCAAAAAGTCAAATGGCACTCCTTCCCTTCCGAGCCCTGCCGTGCGTTTTCCCCCACATATGGCATATTGGCGTGCTCAGGAGAAATTGCACAACAAATTTTGGCATCCATTTTTTCCTGTTACCCTTGCAAAAATAAAAAATTGGGGTCTAAATTAACATTTTTGTGAAAAAAGTTAAATGTTCATTTTTTTCTTCCACATTCCAATAATTCCTGTGAAGCACCCGAAAGGTTAATAAACTTCTTGAATGTGGTTTTGAGCAGCTTGAGGGTTGCAGATTTTAGGATGGTGTTAATTTTGGGTATTTTCTGTCATAAAGGCCCCTCAAAGTCCCTTCAAATGTGATGTGGTCCCTAAAAAATATGGTTTTGTAAATTTTGTTGGAAAATTTAGAAATCGCTGGTCAACTTTTAACCCTTATAGCTCCCTATCAAAAAAAAATTTAGGTTCCAAAATTGTGCTGATGTAAAATAAACATGTGGGAAGTACTATTTATTAACTATTTTGTGTGACATATCTCTCTGATTTAAGGGCATAAAAATTCAAATTTTGAAAATTGCAAAATTTTCTACATTTTTGCCAAATTTTTTTTTTCACAAATAAACGCAAGAGTTATTGAAGAAATTTTACCACAATCATGAAGTACAATATGTCACGATTAGTGTTGAGCATTCCGATACTGAAATATCGGGTATCGGCCGATATTCGCGGTATCGGAATTCCGATACTTAATTCCGATACTTTTGCAATATCGTATACCGGAATCGGAAGTTCCCATAATGCAATGAGCCATTTTCATTTTATTCAGCCAATGAGGATCCTAAGAAGTGTGGGCACATCCTGTTAGGCATGTAGGCATCTTAACTAATGGCATGGCTGTGATTGGCTGCTGAAATGATGTCATGATGCACTATAAAAGCCGCCGCCGCCATTTTGAGCTCACTCTGCTGTGAATTCAGTTAGGGATAGGACGCTGTTGTTCTGAGGGACAGTTTTAGCTACCTATTTGGTCTATTCTGCTTTACCCAAGCTACTTTATAAATCACTGTGCCTTGCAGTGCTAGTGCACAGTTCTCTGTGCTGTTCACCGCTTTCTGCAAGGTCTGTGTGTGTGAGTGCAGCTCACCCTGTAGTGTGTGCTTCAACCACGTCTGGTTGTAGTGCACTCAGTGTGTGTCACTGCCTCATACATTGTCCTTTTTTGCCAATTCATAATTTTTCCTGATATCTCCTATTAGTGTGGTGGTTCCATCCGTATTCAGCTAAATTGGTTCCAAACACACTATATAGGAGTAGATAGAGAAATTTTTTTGGTCTTGCAGCGCTAGTGCACAGTGTTCTGCATCTGTACTGTTCACCGCTGTCTGCAAGGTCTGGTGTGTGAGTGCAGCTCACCCTGTAGTGTGTGCTTCAACCACGTCTGGTTGTAGTGCACTCAGTGTGTGTCACTGCCTCATACATTGTCCTTTTTTGCCAATTCATAATTTTTCCTGATATCTCCTATTAGTGTGGTGGTTCCATCCGTATTCAGCTAAATTGGTTCCAAACACACTATATAGGAGTAGATAGAGAAATTTTTTGGGTCTTGCAGCGCTAGTGCACAGTGCTCTGCATCTGTACTGTTCACCGCTGTCTGCAAGGTCTGTTGTGTGAGTGCAGCTCACCCTGTAGTGTGTGCTTCAACCACGTCTGGTTGTAGTGCACTCAGTGTGTGTCACTGCCTCATACATTGTCCTTTTTTGCCAATTCATAATTTTTCCTGATTTCTCCTATTAGTGTGGTGGTTCCATCCGTATTCAGCTAAATTGGTTCCAAACACACTATATAGGAGTAGTTAGAGGAGCCTTTCTGCAGCATTGGGCCCTGCAGCCCCAGCCAGATTAGTATTAGCCTATTTTTTGCAGCCTCATCTATTGCATTGTAGGTTACCTTCCTACATTGTAATAGCTACAAAAAGTTTGTGATACTATCGTTATTACATCTTTAGGCACATCCAGTGTCTTTTTGTGACAAAAAAAACCTAAATAAAGTTCACCAAACACCCCACTTTACAGTTGTGTAGGCCACATTAGCTCATATTAAAGTCTAGTCCACACTTTATAAAATTAGTGTTTCTTATACCTGTTAGCAGCTGTTCAGGAATAAGCACACTAAGCCCTTAGTACTTTTCTGCCTATCTTTATCAGTCTACCAAGATGAAGAAGGCAGGGAGTAAGGCATGTGGTCGTGGGCGTGGAGTTTCTGCAGGGAGAGGACGTGAGGATTCTGTGCCTGCAGGGAGAGGACGTGGGGATTCTGTGCCTGCTGCGGGCACCAGTGACTCAGCATCCCCCAGTTTTACCAGGGAACAGTCCTTTATGCGCAGCTTTGTAGGAGCTAGCCGTACCCCACTGCTGCACGAGGACAAAATTGAAGCCGTTGTCGGATGGATGGCAGCTAACGCATCGACTTCAATTAGTTCCAGATCCTCTCAGGTCCTGAGCACTGAAGAGCACCCATCTGTCTCTTCACCACCTGCCAAATTGCCCAGGCAGTCAGAGAGCCCTGGACAGGAGCCATCTCTACTTCTGTTCTCTGAATCTCTTGGCTTGGAAAGAGGGGGCCAGCCAAGCAGAATTCGAGAATTTGAAGAAGAGGTAGTATGCAGTGATGCGCAACCGTTTTGTCTCTCTGAATCTGAAGAGGCGGGTGGGCCAGTGCCTATGGTCAGCAGCACACCTCAGTATGCATCTGATGATGAGACTCAGGTGCCACTTTCTGGTGCGTACTGTGCTGTCGAGACTACCCAGGAGAAGCAGTTGTTTGAAGAGGGTGGTGTAGATGATGAGGTCCTTGACCCATCATGGCGTGAGGGACAGGAAGGTGGTGGGAGCAGCTCTGAGGAAGAGATTCCCCGAACGGCCCAAAAAGGAGGGAGAGGGAGGGGGCAGACTTGGTTGCCTGTAGCCTCCACTTCGGCACCCATTAGGAGCATGGCTCTTAAAAAATCAAAAGCGGGCGCTCCCAAGACTTGCAGTGCCTGGTCCTTTTTTGACACAGTTGCAGATGACATTTGCTTTGTCAAATGCAACCTGTATAATCAGAAGGTGAAAAGAGGGAAAAGTGTCAGCAACCTCAATACCACAAATATGTGGAAACATGTGCGGACCAAGCACGTGGTGGAGTTACAAAAACACACTGAAGACCTAGGCCAACCTACAGCACCACCTACCAGCTCTTCAGCTCGTGTTGTAGCCTCTTCCTCCAGCTCACACACAGCTGGTTCGGCTTCCTCACAGGATCGCCATGGAAGAATCTCTGGCACTGTTGTACAGAGACACAGTGTAATTCCACCCACAGCACCACTTTCCCAGTCATCCTCACACTCCCAGGCCAGTCTACAGCCATCGTTAGCAGAGGCATGGGAGAAAAGGCGCCCATACTCAGCAAACCACCCCCGAGCACAGGCTCTGAATGCTGGCATTGCTAAACTACTGGCCCTTGAAATGCTATCATTCAGGCTGGTGGAGACTGACACATTCCGTAACTTTATGGCATTGGCAGTCCCACAATAAAACGTGCCCAGCCGCTTTTATTTCAGCAGGCAAGCCGTCCCTGCCCTGCAACATCATGTGGAGGGAAAAATTAAACATGCGCTACAAAACGCCGTCAGTAGCAAGGTCCACCTGACCACCGATGCGTGGACCAGTAAGCATGGACAGGGACGATACCTTTCCCTCACTGCCCATTGGGTAAATGTTGTGGAGCTCGGTACAAATCTTGAGAGTGGCGCTGTACGTGTTCTGCCAACTCCAAGGATTGCAGGAATCCAGTCTGTACACATTGACTCCTCCTCATACTCCAGTTCCTCTGAATCAGCGCTGCAGGAGCCGTCACGGTCTACCTCCACATCGACCCGTGAACGGTTACCTGTTATGATGACCGATATGAGCACAGCCGTGGCCAAACGTCAACAGGCCGTATTAAAATTAATTTCTTTGGGGAATCGAAGCCACACAGCGCAGGAGCTCTGGAATGCCATCAAGCAGCAGAGCGACGTGTGGTTTGTGCCAGCGAATCTCCAGCCAGGCATGGTAGTGTGTGACAATGGCCGAAATCTGGTGGCAGCTCTGGGCCTAGGCAACCTCACTCACATCCCATGTCTGGCACATGTGCTCAACTTGGTCGTGCAGAGCTTTATGAGGGACTATCCGGATCTTGATGCACTGCTTCACAAGGTCCGCATAGAGTGCGCTCACTTGCGGCGTTCCAGCAATGCAAGATCACGCATTGCAGCTCTGCAGCGCCGATTACGTCTTCCGGAACATCGCATCATATGTGACCTACCCACCAGATGGAATTCAACGTTACATATGTTGGAGAGGTTGTGTGAACAGCAGGCAGCAGTAATGGAGTACCAGCTGCAGCAGGCGCAAACAAGTTGCAGTGCGCGCCGTTCACACTTCACCACCACTGAGTGGGCCTCTATGAAGGACATTTGCCACGTTTTGCGTGCCTTCGATTATTCCACGCGGATGGCGAGTGCAGATGATGCACTAGTCAGCATGACTATCCCCCTTATCTGCCTGCTTGAAAAAACACTGCAAGCACTAAGGGACGAGGTTTTGGAAGAGGTGGAGGATGAGGAGTCACAAATGCCATCTGCTTCTCTACAGTCTGCGCAACGTGGTTCCTCACAAAGGCCTAGGCAGGGGACACTTTGTGAGGAGGATGAGGAGGAGTCAATGGATGAGGAAGACATCTGTCCAGAGGAGGGAGGTACACAATGCTCTAGTAGTCAGTATCTAGAGCGAGGGTGGGATGATGCAGAGCAGGCAGAGATCACGCCTCAAGCAGGGGACAGCGTTTCTTGGCCAGTTGGCAGTCTGCAGCACATGGTTGATTTTATGCTGCAGTGCCTGAGAAACGACCGCCGCATCGCCCACATTCTCAACACGGCTGATTATTGGGTGTCCACCCTCCTAGATCCTCGCTACCGGGACAACTTACAAAGCCTCATAACACCGTTGAACCGGGAGCGTAAAATGCGGGAGTACCAAGACGCACTGGTGCATTCCATCATGTTCTCCATTCCAACCGAGAGCAGTGCTGCTAGTGCTTTACAAAGCAGCTCAGTGCGTCGAGGCAGTGGAGGAATCTCTGCACAAAGAGGGAGCAGAAGCAGCGCCTCAGCACAAGGCAAGACCAGAATGGCTGAAATGTGGCAAAGTTTTGTGTCCCCGCCGCCACAAATGTCTACACCATCACAGACGGCTCCAGTCAGCAGGAGGCAACGTTTCCGTCAGATGGTGACAGACTACATGTCTTGCCCTCTTAGTGTACTCCCAGACGGCTCTTCTCCCTTCAAGTTTTGGGTCTGTAAGCTGGATACATGGCCAGAGCTTAGTCAGTATGCATTGGAGGTGCTAGCTTGCCCTGCTGCTAGTGTATTATCGGAACGCGTCTTTAGTGCCGCAGGTGGTGTACTAACAGACCGTCACATGCGACTATCCTCCGATAACGTTGACTGGCTTACTTTTCTCAAAATGAACAAGGCCTGGATGTCTCATGAATTTGCCAGTCCTCTTCCAGAATAAATAATTGGTTGGCAACAGTATCCCGGTCTCCTGTTCTGTTCATGTTTCTACCACCTGAACTGTAATCCCTGAGCTCCAACACCGCCAGTTGGCGCTCGGAAGTGCCGTCTGCACAGTCAACACTTGCTCCAGTGTTATTGGGGTTCAGTAACGTCAGCTGTTCCCCTGCTGTGCGGACGGCAATTTCTCCTGCTCTGTCCACATTCTCACTACTACAGATTTTAAAGTTGCTCCAATTACACCTCTGGCTCCTCTGTTTTCAGTATTATCCCTGAGCTCCAACACCGCCAGTTGGCGCTCGGAAGTGCCGTCTGCACAGTCAACACTTGCTGCCGTGTTATTGGGGTTCAGTAACGTCAGCTGTTCCCCTGCTGTGCGGACGGCAATTTCTCCTGCTCTGTCCACATTCTCACTACTACAGATTTTAAAGTTGCTCCAATTACACCTCTGGCTCCCCTGTTTTCAGTATTATCCCTGAGCTCCAACACCGCCAGTTGGCGCTCGGAAGTGCCGTCTGCACAGTCAACACTTGCTGCCGTGTTATTGGGGTTCAGTAACGTCAGCTGTTCCCCTGCTGTGCGGACAGCAATTTCTCCTGCTCTGTCCACATTCTCACTACTACAGATTTTAAAGTTGCTCCAATTACACCTCTGGCTCCTCTGTTTTCAGTATTATCCCTGAGCTCCAACACCGCCAGTTGGCGCTCGGAAGTGCCGTCTGCACAGTCAACACTTGCTGCCGTGTTATTGGGGTTCAGTAACGTCAGCTGTTCCCCTGCTGTGCGGACGGCAATTTCTCCTGCTCTGTCCACATTCTCACTACTACAGATTTTAAAGTTGCTCCAATTACACCTCTGGCTCCTCTGTTTTCAGTATTATCCCTGAGCTCCAACACCGCCAGTTGGCGCTCGGAAGTGCCGTCTGCACAGTCAACACTTGCTGCCGTGTTATTGGGGTTCAGTAACGTCAGCTGTTCCCCTGCTGTGCGGACGACAATTTCTCCTGCTCTGTCCACATTCTCACTACTACAGATTTTAAAGTTGCTCCAATTACACCTCTGGCTCCTCTGTTTTCAGTATTATCCCTGAGCTCCAACACCGCCAGTTGGCGTTCGGAAGTGCCGTCTGCACAGTCAACACTTGCTGCCGTGTTATTGGGGTTCAGTAACGTCAGCTGATCCCCAGCTGTGTGTCCGGTAAATTCTCCAGCTTTGTCCACATCCACTGTACTACGGATTTAAAACCTCCTCCAAATACACCTCTGGCTCCTCCGTTTTTAGTATTTACCCTGGGCTCCAATACCGCTAGTTGCTGCTCAGAAGTGCCGTCTGCACAGTCAACGCTTGCTCCAGTATTATTGGGGTTCAGTAACGTCAGCTGATCCCCAGCTGTGTGTCCAGCAAATTCTCCTGCTTTGTCCACATCCACTGTACTACGGATTTAAAACCTCCTCCAAATACACCTCTGGCTCCTCCGTTTTTAGTATTTACCCTGGGCTCCAATACCGCTAGTTGCTGCTCAGAAGTGCCGTCTGCACAGTCAGCGCTTGCTCCAGTGTTATTGGGGTTCAGTAACGTCAGCTGATCCCCAGCTGTGTGTCCGGCAAATTCTCCTGCTTTGTCCACATCCACTGTACTACGGATTTAAAACCTTCTCCAAATACACCTCTGGCTCCTCCGTTTTTAGTATTTACCCTGGGCTCCAATACCGCTAGTTGCTGCTCAGAAGTGCCGTCTGCACAGTCAACGCTTGCTCCAGTGTTATTGGGGTTCAGTAAAGTCAGCTGATCCCCAGATGTGTGTCCGGCAAATTCTCCTGCTTTGTCCACATCCACTGTACTACGGATTTAAAACTGCTCCAATTACACCTCTGGCTCCACTCTGTTTTTAGTATTTACCCTGGGTTCCAGCACCGCCAGCTGGTTCTCGGTAGTTCCATTTGCTCTTGTACCTTCTACTACCCATCCGGGTTCCAGTACCGTCAGCTGGTCCTCGGCAGTGACTTTGGCACGGGTACTCCCTCCTGCCCAGCCTGGTTCCAGCACGCCAGCTGTTTCCGGGTAGTGTCAGCGTCACTTTGCCTCCAATGCGTTGTCCTGTCGTGTTACGGTCGGGTTAGCCGACTCTATGGTGCCTGCAGTTTAGGTGACTCCTATGTGGGCTGCGGGATCTGGCAATGAAGGCTGGTTCCATAGTGCCAATAGGACAAGCACCCCCTGTAGGACTGTGGGTTTTGGTAACTGCGGCCGGCTCGCGGCCTTGAACTTTTTTTTACATGGGTACCTTCTGCTACCCATCCGGGTTCCAGTACCGTCAGCTGGTTCTCGGCAGTGCCTTTGGATTAGGTGCCTCCTTCTCGGTATCCAAGTTCCACCAACGTCTGCTGGTCCTTGGTAGTGTTTTCTGGCACAGGTACATCCTGCTTAGTAACCGAGTTCCAGTACCGTCAGCTGGTCTTCGGCAGTTCCATTGGCTCTTGTACCTTCTGCTACCCATCCGGGTTCCAGTACCGTCAGCTGGTCCTCGGCAGTGACTTTGGGACGGGTACTCCCTCCTGCCCAGCCTGGTTCCAGCATGCCAGCTGTTTCCGGGTAGTGTCAACGTCACTTTGCCTCCAATGCGTTGTCCTGTCGTGTTGCGGTCGGGTTAGCTGACTCTCTGGTGCCTGCAGTTTAGGTGACTCCTATGTGGGCTGCGGGATCTGGCAATGAAGGCTGGTTCCATATTGCCAATAGGACAAGCACCCCCTGTAGGACTGTGGGTTTTGGTAACTGCGGCCGGCTCGCGGCCTTGAACTTTTTTTTACATGGATACCTTCTGCTACCCATCCGGGTTCCAGTACCATCAGCAGGTTCTCGGCAGTGCCTTTGGATTAGGTGCCTCCTTCTCGGTATCCAAGTTCCACCAACGTCTGCTGGTCCTTGGTAGTGCTTTCTGGCACAGGTACCTCCTGCTTAGTAACCGAGTTCCAGTACCATCAGCTGGTCTTTGGCAGTTCCATTGGCTCTTGTACCTTCTGCTACCCATCCGGGTTCCAGTACCGTCAGCTGGTCCTCGGTAGTTCCATTTGCTCTTGTACCTTCTACTACCCATCCGGGTTCCAGTACCGTCAGCTGGTTCTCGGCAGTGTCTTTGGCACGGGTACTCCCTCCTGCCCAGCCTGGTTCCAGCACGCCAGCTGTTTCCGGGTAGTGTCAACGTCACTTTGCCTCCAGTGCGTTGTCCTGTCGTGTTGCGGTCGGGTTAGCCGACTCTATGGTGCCTGCAGTTTAGGTGACTCCTATGTGGGCTGCGGGATCTGGCAATGAAGGCTGGTTCCATAGTGCCAATAGGACAAGCACCCCCAGTAGGACTGTGGGTTTTGGTAACTGCGGCCGGCTCGCGGCCTTGAACTTTTTTTTACATGGGTACCTTCTGCTACCCATCCGGGTTCCAGTACCGTCAGCTGGTTCTCGGCAGTGCCTTTGGATTAGGTGCCTCCTTCTCGGTATCCAAGTTCCACCAACGTCTGCTGGTCCTTGGTAGTGCTTTCTGGCACAGGTACCTCCTGATTAGTAACCGAGTTCCAGTACCGTCAGCTGGTCTTCGGCTGTTCTATTGGCTCTTGTACCTTCTGCTACCCATCCGGGTTCCAGTACCATCAGCTGGTCCTCGGTAGTTCCTCAGCTTTCTTGTACCTTCTGCTACATTTCCAAGTTCAAGCTTTTTGAAATGGTTCTTGGTAATCACTCTAGATCTCCCTGACGAGGACCTTGAAGACGAGGACCCCGAAGACCAACCCTAAGAAGACGAGGACCCCGAAGACGACGACCCTGAATACGAGGACCCTGAAGACCACCCCGAAGAAGACGAGGACCCTGAAGACCACCCCGAAGAAGACGAGGACCCCGAAGACGAGGACCCAGAAGACCAACCCAAAGAAGACGAGGACCCCGAAGACCAGGACCCCCGAAGACGACGACCCTGAAGACCACCCTGAAGAAGACCAAGAAGATGACCCTGAAGAAGTTGACCAAGAGGACAAAGAAGAGAAGACAAGCACCAAGATACAGAAGAACAAGAGACAGAAAGCCAAGAAGCAGAAATACAAGAAGCTGCAGAACAAAAAGCGGAAGAACATTAAGCATAAGACTAAAAATCAGAGCAAAAGATAATATCTAAATTATAAGCAGAAGATGACTAAGCAGTGTATGGGGGTGAGTCCGTTCCTCCTCGTGGTGCCCCTGGAAAAGACCTGCTGCTGCAGGCCAAACTGAACGCGGACAAATCCTGTTGTAAATCTTTTGTGACGGGCAGAACGAAAGGTGTAATGTCCAACCTTTTATAGATAACAACTACAGGAATGCCTGCCACAAATAGGAATATGATGAAGAAGAAGAAGATGAAGAAGTAGAATATGAAGAATGTAAAAAAAAAGAATAATACGAAGAAGGTGAAGAAGAAGAAGATGAAGAAGGTGAAGAAGAAGTGGATGAAAAAGATGCTGAAGATGATGAAGGAGAAAGTGTGGGAGAAGTAAAAAAGAAGGTGAAGAGCATGGAAGTAGTGAAACATAAATATCTGACAAAATATAAAAATACTTAACATAGTCAATATTTCCGTAACTCAGAACGTCTTAAAAAAAAAAATTAATTCCTGCTATTCCATTTGATTGGGCTAGACCTCTATGCCTTTATTGTCTCCCCCACCTCCCCCAATACATTCTACATTATTCTTAGTTGTTTTCCTTGATGTAGAATTAACCTACAAGGAAAGAAAGGGTTTATTTTCATTCCGATATTTCTGTCCCATTGACTTGCATTGGTTTCCGGTATCGGAATCGGCGATATCCGATACTTTTTCGGTATCGGTCCGATCCAATCCGATCCGATATTTCCCGATATCGGAAGGTATTGCTCAACACTAGTCACAATAAAACATTCTCAGAATCAGGGGGATCTGTTGAAGAGTTCCAGAGTAATTACCTCATAAAGTGACAGTGGTCAGAATTGTAAAAATTGGCCCGGTCATTAACGTGCAAACCACCCTCGAGGGTAAAGGGGTTAAGCAAATAATCAGGATTAAGCTAAAAAAAAATTAGCCCTGGCCCCTGATATCTGGGGCCCTATCTACTAATATCTATAACAACAGCAGCAGCAGCAGACAGAACATGCAATGGACCCTCTTGTGCTGTATGCACTGCAGTCTGCCACAAACCCTGCCTGCCTGCCTAACTTCTGCTATCACCACTGGATTTGTACTAAGAATGACTGTTAATTCAGATGGATATATAGATATGCTGTGAAATACTTTTACTAACTATAAACAAGCAAATCTCTCCCTGATGCAGCAGAACCTCTCCCTACTCTGCCTGATTCTGGGGTAGACTGTGACAAGCCTAGTGTCACCGGGTCTGAAATAGATCCGATGACGCTATGCGGCCAGCCAGTCACTGTAATGCCACAACCAACATGGCTACGGACTTACAGTGCATGACAAGCAATCCCTGCATGTTCATTGGCTCTCTAAAGAGCGCCAAACATGCAGGGCGGGGACCCTTGCTCCCACCTGAGCAAAGCGGAAATACTCATCGAGCGCCGAGCTTGTCGAGCACCATGATGCTCGGGCGAGTACCGAGTAGTGGCGAGCACGTTCGCTCATCACTAGTTGAGTTATTTCATTTTATATGTTGATAGAGCGGACATTTTTGGACCTTATTTCTTTATTTTTTAAGAGGGAAAGGTGGATGAGTCCAACTTTTTTATATTATTCTATTTTATCACATTTTTAAAAGCATTATTTTAAACTTTTATTGCATTTTGTAGTCCCTTTACGAGACTTGAGCCTGCGATTGTCTGATTATTTGTACTATATAGAGTGTGACATGCAGAAGTTGCTTCAAAAGCATCCAGCAATTGTTACAAATAACACAAGCACAGGAGACAGGAAGTGTTGTGCTTCAGAAGCATCCAGCAACTAGAGGGGTTAACACAGTCACAGGAGACAGGGAGTATTTTAGCAGAGCCCCAGGGGGATTGTGGGGTGTTAGAACCCTCCTGGTTGTTTTTGTTTCTATCTTGTGTTTTGTGGTCACATGACCATCTTCCTTTATATTCCAGCTCCGCCCTTCTGGCTTTGCTGGACTTCAGTGTTGTTTTGACTGTCTCTCTAGCCAGGTGCTTTTGTGCCTATCTATCTCTAGTTTGCTTGGTCCTCTGGGACCTCTAGTACTTTTGTCAGTTTATCTTTTGCTCTGCAACAACTTCTGTTAGGAGGTGTCCCATTTTTGTCCCAGTCCTTAGTTCTTTTAGGGACCCCTCCCTTTCTCTATAGGTCTCCGTTCTGACTAGCCGAGGATGAAGGCGGGTCTGTTCAGAAGGAACAGGTTGCCCGCTACAACGTAGGGACTCAGCTTAGTCTTACTGTAGGGACAGCTCTCCCCTTCTTTCCCTAGTTTATGTTGCAGATCATAACAGTAAGTCCAGCCCAAACAAAAACTTTAAGGAAAGAAATCTGGGGATCGGTATTGTTTCTGTTCAAGATTTGGCTCAACACCTGCAGGGATTGTCTCTGGAGGTGTCCAAGCTCCGGCAACACGTGAGTAGCTGTTCTGGAGCGCATTTTGTTGAACCCAAGGTAGGACTCCCTGATATTTTTTATGGTAAACAACAAGATTTTTTTTCCTTTAAAAATGCTTGTTTATTATATTTTCGTTTGAGACCAAGGTCCTCTGGGAATGAATCACAGCGCATTGGGTTTATCATGTCACTTTTGCGCAAGGAACCACAGGGGTGGGCCTTTTCTCTCCAACCTAATGATCCGTGTTTTAGGTCAGTGGAGGATTTTTTTCTGCTATGGGGCTATTGTATGATGATCCTGATCGAGTCTCATCTGCTGAGACAGAACTGAGGCGTTTGAATCAGGGGTCAGGTGATATTGAAAATTATTGTACACACTTCAGAAGGTGGTCCTCAGAAGTGAAATGGAATGATTCGGCGTTAAAATGTTTTTTTCTTGCTGGTCTAAGTGAAAGGGTTAAGGATCTGCTGATTGCATTTCCTGCACCTGAGACCTTTCAGGAAGCCAAGCAATTAGCTATATGTGTGGACAGGAGACTGCGTGCCAGGGTTAATGATGAAAAAATTCCTGCAATGGCAGCTTCTAGTTCCCAGAGGGTCTACTCGGACGGCGGAGAACCGATGGAGGTTGAGGCGATGTCACTCCGCTCTCAGGAAAGAGACCGCAGGTTTTCCAAGGGATTGTGTTTTTATTGTGGTAAACCTGACCATTTGATTAAGAACTGTGAGCTTCGTTTAAGTAAAGAAAAAAAAAAGGTCAGTTACGCCCGTATTGCTTGTTTGAGCTCTAAGGGAGTATTTCTTTCAGGGAATACCTCATTGCAGGAAGATTTGATTGAATTTCAGGTATTTGTGGATTGTGGTTCTACACTTAATGTGATTGATAAGGGGTTTTTGGAAAAACTTAAATTGGAATCCAAACCTTTGTCATCACCTATTTCTGTGATTGCAATTGATAACACTCGTTTGAAATGTATTACTCACAAGGTTGCTGCATTTCCCCTCACTATCAATGGCATTCACCAAGAAAATTTGGATTTGGTGGTATTAAATAATTTACCCTCTCCAGTCGTTTTAGGTTTGCCTTGGTTAAAACTGCACAATCCTTTACTGGACTGGTCTACTAATGAGATTAAGTCTTGGAGTCCTAAGTGCTATGATAAATGTTGTAATGGTCGCATTGTGGCTGTGGAAAAAGGGGAATTACCTGTACCTATTCAGGATTTTTGGAAGTTTTTTTCAGAGGAGCAGTCGCAAGTTTTACCTCCTGATAGGGACTATGATTGCACCATTGAGTTTGTTCCTGGAGCTACTCTTCCCAAGAGTCGCTTATTTAATCTGACTATTCCTGAAAGAAAGGCCTTGGAGGAATACATACAGACGAGCTTGGCTGCTGGTCACATTAGACCTTCTAAGCCGCCTGTGGCCGTTGGATTTTTCTTTGTTAAAAAAAAGGACGGCGGTCTACGTCCATGTCTGGACTTTCGTTAAATTAATAAGATTACCGTACGCAATTCCTACCAATTGCCGTTAATTCCTGACTTGTTTAAGTTAGTGGGGGCCAAGAGGTTCTCTAAAATTGATCTCCGGGGGGCATACAATTTGTTACGAATGAAGGAGGGTGATGAATGGAAAACTGCTTTTAACACTCCGGTAGGTCATTTTGAGAATCTGGTGATGCCTTTTGGTCTTACCAATGCACCCGCATTTTTTCAGAACCTTATTAATGACATCCTGAGACCTTTAATTGGTAAGAATGTGGTTGTGTATTTGGATGACATTCTGATTTATTCACCAGATCTGAAGTCCCATTGGCAGAGCGTATGTGAGGTGTTGCAGTTATTGAGTGATAATTCACTTTTTGCTAAGCTGGAGAAATGTGAGTTCGCTGTGCAGAGAATTAGTTTTTTGGGCTACATTATCTCCAGCGAGGGCTTTGAGATGGACCCAGTGAAGGTTCAGGCTGTGCAGGAATGGCCTAGGCCTATTGGTTTGAAATCGATACAGAGATTTTTGGGTTTCGCCAATTATTACAGGAAATTCATTAAGAATTTTTCTATAATTGTTAAGCCGCTGACCGATCTCACCAGGAAAGGTGCAAATACGGTCCAGTGGACTACTGAGGCCATTAAAGCTTTTGTGTATCTCAAGGAGAGGTTCAGTTCTGCCCCTATCCTTATGCAGTCTGATGAGACCAAGCCCTTTTTGGTCTAGGTTGATGCTTCTTCGGTGGGGGTCGGTGCAGTTTTGTCTCAGGAGAACAAGGATGGAGTACATCCCTGTGCTTTTTTTCGAAAAAATTTTCAGAAACCGAACTTAATTACGATGTTGGTAATCGGGAATTGCTGGCTATTAAACTCGCGTTTGAACATTGGCGTCATTTCTTGGAAGGTGCTAAATTTCCCATTCAGGTTTTCACAGATCATAAGAATTTGATCTATCTGGATGCTACCAAACGCTTGAATGCATGTCAAGCTAGGTGGGCACTTTTTTTTTCTCAGTTTAATTTTTCTGTTACCTATATCCCTGGTACTAAGAATGGTAAAGCCGATGCTTTATCTCGCAGCTTTTCTCCCATGGTTGGTCGAGGAGGAGGAGAGCATTTTACAGGAAGGAGTTGTGGTAGCAGCATTGGACTCTGTTTTGGAAGATGGGATTCTGAAAGCCCAAGAGAATGCCCAATCTAACACTCCTCATGGGAGGTTGTTTGTGCCTAGAACCTTTAGGAGAGATTTGTTTGTGGAGTATCATGAGTCTCACTTGGCAGGTCATCCAGGAATTTCTGAGACTAAGAGACTTATCAGTTGCAGTTTTTGGTGGCCTGGGTGCCAGAAGGAAGTCATCAAGTGGGTGCGTCAATGTATGGTGTGTGCTAGGTCAAAGGCTTCACATACCCCTGCTGCGGGGTTGCTCTGCCCTCTGGAGGTTCCTAGTGCGCCTTGGACGCATCTGGCAATGGATTTTATTACTGACCTTCCTGTATCTGAGGGTTTCACTGTCATCTGGGTGGTCGAGGACCGTTTTAGCAAGATGTGTCATTTGGTTCCATTCATTAAGCTACCCTGCGCTAAGACACTCGCTAAGGCGTTTGTTAAGGAATTTGTCAGGCTCCATGGTGTCCCCACCGACATTGTTTCTGATAGGGGACCTCAGTTTGTGGCTTGCTTTTGGCGTGCTTTTTGTGACAGGTTGGGAGTCCATTTGTCATTTTCATCTGCTTATCATCCTGAGTCTAATGGACAGACTGAAAGAAAGAACAAGGATGTTGAACAGTTTTTGCGTTGTTTTGTGGCAGACAATCAAGAGGGGTGGTCTGAGTTTCTGCCACTAATTTGCTCTTAGCAACCATACATCCTCCTCTGCTGGGTGTTCTCCTTTTTTTTTTGTTGTACTGGGAGACATCCGTCTTTTGGTTCGTTCTCCAAATTGGGGTCGGCGGTGCCAGAGGAGGAGAATTTTTCCGGTGATTTGGAGAGAGTTTGGACTAATGTACGTTGTAACCTTAAAGAGGCTAACAAAAAGTCCAAGAAGTATTTTAACAGGAAATGTAAAGGTTTTGTTTACTGTGGGTGACATGGTTTGGTTGTCCTCAAAGACTCTGCGGTTGAGGATTCCCTCTAAAAAATTGGGTCCGAAGTTTGTGGGGCCATTTAAGGTGCTTCAGGTGGTTAACCAGTCTGCTGTTAGGTTGGAGGTTCCCACGTCCTGGAAGATTAATCCTGTGTTTCATGTTTCCTTGTTGAAAAAGGCTGATGTATCGGATAGGGAGGCCACTGTCACAGTTCCTCCGGTGGTGGAAGACGGCGAATATGAAATTTCTCGTATCCTGAATTCCAGAGTGCATAGAGGGAGATTGCAGTATCTCGTCGCTTGGAAAGGTTTCGGTCCCGAGGATAACTCCTGGGTAAAGGCGGATGATGTCTCTGCCCCTAGACTTGTCAGTGCTTTCCACAGGAGATTTCCGGATAGGCCTGGGCCTGGAGGATCCGGAGGATCCTCATAAAAGAGGGGGTACTGTTAGAACCCTCCTGTTTGTTTTTGTTTCTATCTTGTGTTTTGCGGTCACGTGACCATCTTCCTATATATTCCAGCTCTGCCCTTCTGGCTTTGCTGGACTTCAGTGTTGTTTTGACTGTCTCTCTAGCCAGGTGCTTTTGTACTTATCTATCTCTAGTTTGCTTGGTCCTCTGGGACCTCTAGTACTTTCGTCAGTTTATCTTTTGCTCTGCAACAACTTCTGTTAGGAGGAGTCCCATTTTTGTCCCAGTCCTTAGTTCTTTTAGGGACCCCTCCCTTTCTCTATAGGTCTCCGTTCAGAGTAGCCGAGGACGAAGGCGGGTCTGTTCACAAGGAACAGGTTGCCCGCTACAACGTAGGGACTCAGCATAGTCTTACTGTAGGGACAGCTCTCCCCTTCTTTCCCTAGTTTATGTTGCAGATCATAACATAGGGAACTTGTTGTTGTAGTCTGGCTGAAGCCGAAGTGAAAGGTAGTGTGTTATCGGTATCTGACATAAGGCAACTGAACAGGATTCAGATCAGGAGAGAAAGTTAACCCAGGTCAGATAAACTCCCTGAACTAACAGTGCAGAGTATTATCGGCATGAAGATAAGGACTGAAAGGAATTGTGTCACAGGGATCATCTCCCTCATCAAACCCTCCCCCCCCTCCATCTCCATGCAGGATAAAGAATGCTATGTACTATTGTGTCCTTGTGAAGGAAAAGCCTGTGGTTATGTATGCATAGAAGTGTTCTGCTAAGAGATCTAATCTATGCTGAATTATGCTACTGAAGAGACTGTAATACTGTGCATTGTGAAGACACTACTGTATTGTTACTGGAGCCGGTTGCTCCAGAAACTCAGACTGTACTGTAATGAATATTGTTGCTGTAATATCCCTGAATTGCACTGGCGGTGCTTCAGATTAAATTCCACTGTTAAACTGTTGAAAAAGACTCTTGTCAGATGTGTCTGGTCAGCAATTGAATATATTGTGTGCCTGAGAGAAGCTGCAGGCTATGGTCGCCTTGAGTAACGGTTCCCCCAGGATTCCAAAGAATTCATGAAACCCGTCTCGCCCTATCTGAACCTAGTGGCATGCGTGTAACATTCGTGGCCCGTACGGGGAATCCTGAGCGGGAATTAGCGTGTAGAGGGAGAAGAGGAAAGGTGTCTGTAAAAACACAGCAGCACAGGACCTCAATTCAACTCTGCTACACTAGTTAAAGGGGACAAGCCCTAAAAAAACATCACTAGCAGCAATGGATGTTGAAATACAAATGGACGGAATTAGTGAGCTGCTTCTTCAGTTAAGCTGTGAAGAATTGAGAACAGTAGCAGAACATAGAAATCTGTTCTTCTGACATCTTTATAAGGCACACAACCGCAGGCAACTGTTAGCTGACATTAATGCAAAAATGGATGAGCTGGGGGAGAAAGAAGCTGAAGATGTCATGGGGACGTTCCTCCAGGAGCTAACACAGTTTCTAACCCGGTTGAAGTTTGAGGAAGGAGGGGCGGCACCAGTTACCGAAAGCGGGAATCTCCGTCCGCAGACAGAACTACAGGAATTGGAATATCAATTCAAAGCCCTAACAGACCTGCAGGAATCAACCAAAACCTCTGAACGGGAGACAGACTCAGAAAGAACCTTTACCCTGCTCAGGTTAGATAAATCAGGAAGACAGTCCTCTCTAACACCACAAATCACCATAAGGAAATAATTCAAGATTCTGGGACAGATTGGAGAGTGTGAACAGAAAGAGAAAATATCTTATTTGAACTTGTTGCACTAGATCAATGCAGGCTACCAGCCAGATGAGATCGTCGAGGGGGTGGTGAAAGCGATCAGCCCAGGACTGAACCTCTGTAGTATGCTAGAGAGGAAGAGTTAATTGACCTTGCAACAGCTGAAGATGATTTTAAAAGGGCACTATAAAGAAAAGAGTACTTCAGAATTGTTCCACCGACTCATTAACCTCTCACAGAAAAATAATGAATTACCTCAAAGTTTCTTGTTCAGAGCAATTGAACGGAAGGATAGACTTTTGTTTGCATCCAGAGATGTAGAAGCGCAGGAGAAGTTTGATGCTGGACTAGTGCAGAAAAAGTTATTGAGATCATTGGGAGCGGGGTTAATCAGCAAAGACATCAAGTTGCAGCTGAAACAGTACCTAGAAGATCCTGGCATTCTGGACGATGTCCTAATTGAAAAAGTGAACGAGGCAGCTAGTTTGGAGTCAGAGAGTGAACAGAAGTTAAAGAAAGACTCTGCCCCTAAAATCAAAATGAGTCAGCTGAAGTTGGAGACCTCCGGTAGCCAGTCCGAAGATCATCATGAAGACCCTCCAGTACCTCCTCTAAGAGGGAATCTTAAATCACCAACAAAAGAGAGGACCACCAGCGCTGACTGGGAGGAAGCAATAGGAGAACTGCGAGCAGAGTTGATTGAAGTAAAAAAGTTGATTAGTTCCAGGCCAGAACCTGTATCCTTCAGACCCAGGAGTGGGTTCCAAAACAGAAGATACCTGGCTTGTGAAGTGTGCTGTTCATCAAATCAGAGCATGGTGTGTCCATTGTCTAAGATGAGGTGAGTAATGTCATTATGCCAAGGAATGCCAATGGTCACGGTCGTTTGTGTTAAAAGACAGGAGGTTGCCAGTGCGGGGCGACTGGTAACCCCGACACGGAGGAGGCCCCAGAAGGAAATCCAAATCTCACCAAACCCCAGAATGGCGCATAAGGTAAAATGGCTGCGTCAGTACTATCCCCAAGTGTGTTACCGTCTACAACAGCTGAAAGAGAGACAGGGGCATCAGTTACTTAATGCCCAGTGTGGAGGTCAAATGATGTACTCCTGGGAGAAGTATTCCTCGGTCAGTAAAGATAGACTCATCAGCCTAATCGGTGAAAGGTGCTTTATACAGTGCCAGCTACATGGACTCCTGGTAAAAGCACTGTGGGACACAGGAGCCCAAGTGAGCCTTTTAAATGAAGAATGGAGAAGGCTCTACCTGCCACATACCTGCCTTTGGCCGCTAAAAGAACTCTTAGGACCAGTGGAGCTCCATGGCAAAGCTGTCAACCAGACCGAAATCCCTTTCATAGGCTGGGTGGAAGTGAATTTCCAACTGAGGGCCACGAAAAACAGCAACACCATTGAGCTTTTGGTACCTTTTCTCGTCACCAGTGATCAGAACGTGGCAGACAATCCTATCCTGGGTTATAATGTAATCAGTGAGGTCATCACGAAACACAAGTCAGGGACGCTGGTGGTGGATGCAATTGCCACATCATTTGCCATACCCAACGCCGTTGCGAAAAATGTGATTCATAGAGTAAATAAAGCACAGAATACAATGGACCTAAAAGAAATAAAGTTAGGCTGGTGCCCAACCATCATCCCTGCAAACCAAATGGTGTGGGTGAGGAGTGGAGTCCGGGTAGAACCGGGAAGAAAAGTCCAGAAAAGACTGTTCGTGCCAAAAGACTCCTCAGAACTTCCGGAAGGCCTAGTTCAAGATGAGACTGTGCTTACGATTCCTACTGGTGGGTTTGCTCGAGTGACAGTACCAGTGATGAATACTATGAAACACTAAATTAGACTGGATCCAAAGACTGTTTTAGGTCACATTGAAACCGTTAAAATGGTATATCCAGCCAGTGTGAGACCCGCCCATGGGTCTACCATGAATTCAGTCTCCCCACCAAGGAACAGGAGTTGCTCAGGGGAGGAAATTGCATGACCCACCTCGGGGTTCTGGGATCCCCCAGTATCCCTGGAACACTTGTGTGCTCAAGATATAGCGATAGCGAAACAGATCCTGAGAGAAGAATGTCATACATTCTCTAAAGATGACTCTGATATAGGCTGCATCCTGTCGTTGCAATTGAAAATCAATTTGAAAGACACGACCCCAGTAACCAGAAGTTACATGTCTGTGCTGAAACCATTACAACGTGAAGTGAAAGAGTATTTACAAGATCTAATCAACAGAGGTTGGGTCCAAAAGTCAAAGTCGTCTTATTCCTCTTCTATTGTTTGTGTTAGGAAGAAGGACGGTACGTTGAGACTCTGCTGTAATTACGGGGAGCTAAACCAAAAGTCAGTACCTGATCGGCACCCAATACCAAAGATTCAACATATGCTGGATAGCCTATCAGGAAGTACCTGGTTCTCTTTCCTTGATCAGGGAAAGCATACCATCAAGGGTTTGTTGAAGTGTCCAGTAGACTCTTGACAGCATTAATCACACCGTAGGGGTTATATGAGTGGATTCGCATACCATTTGGGCTCTGTTCAGCTCCAGCAGAATTTCAGAGGAGCATGGAGACCTGTTTGGAAGGATTGAGGGACGATATCTGCCAGCCGTACTTGGATGACAATGTGGTACACGGCAAAACCTTCCGGGAGAAAGTTGAACACGTGAGGACCGTATTACAATGGTATTGACAACACGGAGTCAAGTTGACCACAAAGAAGTGTGAACTGTTCAAAGGGCAAATCACATTTCTAGGGAAAATTTTGTCTGGAGAAGGATATACCTTGGACCCAGCAGAAATCGCTCGGGTACTGGCCTTAAAAGACAAGCGGCCCACTACTGTCAGGGGGTTGAGGCAGATCTTAGGATTCCTTTCCTACTATCGTACTTACGTTTAGAACTTCTCCAGGATTGCCGCCCCGGTATACCTCCTCTTGGTGGGGATGACAGAGTCAACAACACCCACGGAGAAAAAAAAAAGAACGCGGGTAGGACCGGGCTTAAAAGAAACAACGCAGTTTCGTCCCAACAGCCCATTCTCTGGACAGCAGACCACGAGGAGCTATTGGAAGAACTAGTAGACTACGCCAATCTTGGGATATTCTGATTTCAACTTACCATTTATTCTTCATTGTGACGCTTCTCAAGTTGGACTGGGAGCTGCCCTGTATCACCATCAAGATGGAAAAATGAGAGTCATCGGTTACGGTTCTAGAACTTTGACAGGCACAGAGAATAATTAACATCTACGTTCCAGAAAATTGGAGTTCCTGGCATTGAAATGGGCTATCTGTGAACGATTTAGAGGTTATCTCTACTACAGCAAAGAGTTTGAGGTATACACTGACAACAGCCCTTTGACTTATGCCTTCACTACAGCCAAACTGAATGCAACGGGTCAGAGATGGATCGCTGACCTAGCTGACTTCAATTTCAGCATCAAGTACAGGCCAGGAAAATGCAATGCGGATGCTGACGGATTGTCAAAAATGCTACTAGAGCCTGAGGAGTTCATGCAAGAATGCTCAGAGGAAGTCAGTCTGGAAGCAATTGAGAGCACTACCAAGCAGTGCAAGCTTATCAAGAGAAAGACACACCATTGTGGTGTCCATTGATGATGGAAATCACCATAAAAGCGAGAGAACATGATCACCCCCTCTCCATTCAACAACTACTAGTGATGAGCGAGCATTAAAATGCTTGGGTACTCGTTGCTCGGGTCGAGCACATTGGAGTACTCAGGTGCTCGACCCGAGCAACAAGCCCAATGTAAGTCTATGGGAAACTCGAGCATTTTTCAGGCGGCTCCCCCCGGTGGTCTGCAGAGGGCCTAAAAATTGCCCAAATCGATGGGAACAGTGCTCAAATTACATGGGAGCAGCATGGGGAAGACCCCTGGAAGCATATCTGACTCCCAGATCACTGCTGTCAACAACGTTGTCAGAGTATTACGCCACTTTTACGGACTCACAATAAAACATACAAAAACAAAACCAAAATGGATTTTCCTGGGAAATATGCTAAGGAACATCCTTTCCAGGGTAATGACTTGTATATAAGGCAAAATAAATAACCCAAAACAAAAATACTCCTCCACACCTTGGGCTATGTTCACAAGTAGCGTTTTTGATGCGTTTTTGCACTTTTGCATTGCTTTCAACCAAGACAAATGCATTCACCAGGAAATTTCATTTTAACATTTTACAACCTTATCTGGCCATGTGGTGTGTGACACATCATCAGACACATGCATACAGTGCTAAAAAGACATGGGAACAGCATGGGGAAGACCTCTGGAAGCATCTCTGACTCCCAGGTCACTGCCTAAAAGTGTGCCCATCAAAAGTGATCCTTGGTGCATGCGAAGATGCCTCCCACCATGCATCTGTCATTGCAGACTTGCAACAATAACCGTCCACGTCCTTGTCCCAGTGCAGCGTTCAGTTGTCCCTACCCCATTCTTTGGAATGCAAGTGCAAGTATGCAGCCAGCCACCCACCAACCCACGGGCTGCAATACTATACTGCCAAATTTTTGACAGCTGCTTGCACTTGAAACGTGGCCTTTTAGGCTCTTGGAGGCGGAAGCTTTTCATAACTTCATGCTGACGGCGGCCGGGTGTCCATACTCGGTCAAAAGCCGCCACTATTTCTCCCGGTGTCATCTCCGCCTTCCACAAGCACGGATCCCATAACATTACCCGTGCCCTCCCCAGTGCACTTACTGGGAAGGACCGCCTACCCACAAACACGTGGACAGGTGAATGCGGCCAGGGACGGTACGGAGCCAGTCCACAGCTTTTTTTGCTGAGTTGTATTTCACCGCAGCCATATTCTTTAGCTTGGTGAAAGGACTGGTATAGAGGGAAACCATATCTACTCTGGGTGTCATTTCTCCCAATGGCAGCCTGTCCAACATCAACTCGCACTTCTCGGTGGTGCTTTGACACACAAACATCTTTCTTTGCGCATTTAATTTCATGACTATAAAGTTGGGCAATGGCCTGATCTGCAATTCGGTTTGAGAAATAACATGCATAAGCACGTCCGATCCACATTATAAAAACAACCATAGAGTGTCCGGAAACCTTCCCCCACACTTCTCGGCAGGGTTGGACGGACCCATCAGAAAACCGGAGACTCCTCCGGTGGGCCCAGGCTTCTCCTTCAGGAGAGTTCATAGTACCAAGGTGAGGCCATGATGATGATAGAGGCCACCATCTGCTTAGTTTTCTGTTACTTGGAATGCAAGCGCAAGTATGCAGCCAGCCACCCACTCACCCACAGGCTGCAATACTAAACTGCCAGATTTCTGGGCAGCTGCTTGCACTTGAAATGGGGCCTTTTAGGCTCGTGGAGGTGGAAGCTTTTCACAGCCTCATGCCGGCGGCGGCCGGGTGTCAATACTCGGTCCCCCGCCGCCACTATTTCTCCCGGTGTCGTCTCCGCCTTCCACAAGCACGGATCCCATAACATTACCCGTGCCCTCCCCAGTGCACTTACTGGGAAGGACCGCCTACCCACAAACACGTGCTCAAGTGAATGTGGCCAGGGACCGTACAGAGCCAGTCCATAGCTTTTTTTACAGAGTTGTACAGTATTTCACCACAGCCATATTCTTTAGCTTGGTGAAAGGACTTGGGAAACCATATCTACTCGAGCTGTGATTTCTCCCAGGAAGTACTCTAAAGCTGCTTTCATTTGAAAGGTGGCCTTTTAGGCTCTTGGAGGCGGAAGCTTTTCATAACCTCATGCCTTGTGTCCATACTCGGTCCCTAGCTGCCACTATTTCTCCCGGTGTTGTCTCCGCCTTCTACAAGCGCGGGTCCCTGAACATTACTGCTGGTACTTTACTGTGGGAATCTGCTTGCCTCCTACCAGCCTGGAATATTTCCAGTAAACTATGGTACGACGCCATGGTATTAGCACTGCCCCCAGTACCAGTAGCGAAGCCTTCCCCAATTTCCTTCTCAGGAATTTTATTTGGTAGACTGAGTGGCTGCCCAAATATATTAATTTCTCACACAGGAGCTGAAGCTAGAGTGGCAGTAGGTGCAAGTTTCTCCCGCCTGTTAGATATGAGAGGGTGAGCAGCAGCACATTGGATCAGTGGTTAGCATTGAAGCCTTGCAGTGCTGGGATCCTGGGTTCAAATCCCAACAAGGACAACATCTGCAAGGATTTTGTATGTTCTCCCCATGTTTGCGTGGGTTTCCACCTCAGTAAAAAAGCAGCCATAGAGTGTCCGGGAACCTTCCCACACACTTTTCTTAGCCAGGACTGCTTCTCAGCAGGGTTGGACGGTCCCACCAGCGAATCCTCTGGTGTGCCCTGGCTTCTACATCAGGAGAGTTCATGATAGCACTAACTTTGCTGCTGCTATGGGGCTCTTGAGAGGGGGAGAAAGGTGAGCCCTCAAAATCAAATCCTCAGGTGGGCCCAATGTTTTTCAATCTGAAACAGCTTCTCACTGGGAGTTGTATTTCACCACAGCCATATTCTTTAGCGTGGTGAAAGGACTGGCATAGAGGGAAATAGTATCTACTCCGGCTGTCATTTCTCCATACCAGGTTCCGCCCATTGTCACACACGACCATGCCCGGCTGTATGTTCAGCGGTGAGAGCCACAGATCAAGCTGTTGTGTTACAGTTTTCAACAACTCTGCAGCGCTGGGCGGTTTGTCACCTAAGCATTAAGCATGTTATCTTCAGCACAGCCTGTTGCCGCTTGGCCAAGGCAGTGCTGCAGTGCTTTCAGCTTGTGACTGATGTGGTCATTTCGGAGATGGAGGAGGGGGTGCAGGAGCTGAACAATGTGATTACATTGAGGTTACATAGGCGACTCTGTTTATATACTAAAGAAAGATCTTACTGTTTTTTTTTGCATTATTTTTTAAGGCAAATGCATTCACCGGGAAATGTCATTTTAACATTTTACAACCTTATCTGGCAATGTGGTGTGTGACACATCATCAGACACATCCTGTTTCATTGATGATGGAGTGACTCTCAAAGACACATAGAGCAGGGTCACAGTAACGAGTACGACATGTTCCCATTAGAAAGGAGAGAGTCTGCTATACAGTTATAGGGCATGCAGTGAGTCCAATGGCTGACAAAATTTAGGAAAAACCCCACTAAGAAATTAAAGACACACAGAGCAGGGCCACAGTAATGACAAATTCCCATTAGAAAGTAGAGAGTCTGCTATACAGTTATAGGGTATGCAGTTAGTCTAACGGCTAACCAAATTTAGGAAAAACCCCACTAAGAAATTAATGACACATAGAGCAGGGTCACAGTAACAAGTACGACATGTTCCCATTAGAAAGGAGAGGGTCTGTTATACAGTTATAGGGTATGCAGTGAGTCTAACGGCTGACCAAATTTAGGAAAAACCTCACTAAGATATTAAAGACACATAGAACAGGGCCACAGTAATGACAAATTCCCATTAGGAAGGAGAGAGTCTCCCATAGTGTTGGCCTATGCAGTGAATGCAAGGGCTGCCAAAAATTTGGAGGCACTTCAATGCCCCTTGGAAGAGACGTGGAGGAGGGCCTCATAAAAAATGTTCCCATTAGAAAGAAGCGGGCCTCTTACACTGTGTTCCAAATTATTATACAAATAATATTTTCTCAGATTTTCCCAAATTACCTATATGAATTGCAGTCATTGTAATTTTCCAGTCAAATAACTATTAGAGTACAATTGAAAGATTTTTGTACAAACTGCCTATGATAACAGTATATTTTTAAAAAAATAAAAAACTCAAACTGCACTCAAAATGCATGTTCCAAATTATTATGCACAGCAGAGTTTTCAACCTTTTCATTTTAATAAAGAACAAAAAAATGGTCATTTTTGAAATTATAAGCATTAGCAGGTTATTACAAACTGAAATCAAACAGTTTTCAACTCAAAACTTTATTCTAGGTGATGTTACATTTGCACATAGGACCCCTTGTTCGAAAGGAGCTTCTGAACTCTCTCGTCCATTGAATTTGTCAGGTTTTGGATGGTTTCCGCTTCAATTGTTTTGCATGAGGACAGAATACCCTCCCAGAGCTGTTGCTTAGATGTGAACTGCCTCCCGCCATCATAGACACTCCTTTTGATGATGCTCCAGAGGTTCTCAATGGGGTTGAGGTCAGGGGAGCATGGGTGCCACACCATAAGTTTGTCCCCTTTTATGCCCATAGCAGCCAGAGATGCAAATGTGCTTTGTGCAGCATGAGACGGGGCATTATCATGCATGAAAATGATCTTGCTGTGGAATGCACTGTTCTTCTGCTTGAACCATTGAAGGAAGTGCTGTTTGAGAAACTCAACATACATTATGGAGTTCATCTTTACCCCTTCAGGGATCCTAAAAGGGCCTACAATCTCTCTCCCCATGAATCCAGCCCAAAACATTACTCCACCTCCTCCTTGTTTGTGCCATAGCCGTGTTTGCATGGGGTGTCCATCAACCAGCCATCCTCCACTCCATCCATCTGGACCATCGAGATCATTTCATGCCTCGCCTCAGAGCCGCCACCAGGTTCCGGCCATTGTCACACATGACCATGCCTGGCTGTACATTCAACTGTGTTAGCCACAGATCTGCCTGCTCATTCAGAGCTGTCCACAACTCTTCAGCATTTTGCAGTTTGTCACGTAAGCATATTAGCTTCAGCACAGCCTGTTGCCGCTTGGCCGAGGCAGTGCTGCAGTGCTTCCAGCTTGTGACTGATGTGGTCAGTTCGGAGATGGAGGCTGAAGAGGAGGAGGAGGCTGAGGAGGATGAGGTGCAGGGCCCGTAATCCTTGGCGTCAGGTGGACATGTTCCGTCCCAAGGTTCGACTGGGTCCCAGCTTCCATTATGTTAACCCAGTGTGCCGTCAGCAAGATGTACTGTGCCAACCCACAAGCACTTGTCCACGTGTTCGTGGTTAGGTGGACTTTCCCGGTAACTGCATTGTTAAAGGCACGGCTAATGTTTTGGGACACGTGCTTGTGTAATGCGGGGACGGCACACCAGGAGAAATAGTGGCAGCTGGGGACCGAGTGCCGAGGGACGGCCGCCGCCATCAGGTTGCGGAATGCTTCCATCTCCACGAGCCTAAAAGGCAACATTTTGAGCGCAAGCAGTCGTGAAATGTGAGAATTTAGTACTGTGGCCTGTCGGGCGTTGGCTGCATATTTGCGTTGGCATTCCAAGGACTGGGGTATGGACAACTGAACGCTGCACTGGGACAAGGACATGGACGTGCTTCCTGATGCTGCTACTTGAGAGTGCGCAACGACGGGTGCAGGGCAGGAGGCATCTTCAAATGCACCATGGACAGGGGATTGGCTTGCATGCACAACAGCGGAAGAAGCAATGGTGCCACCTGCAGACATTGTCCCTTGTCCCTGGGGTTCGGCCCACAAAGTCGGATGCTTTGCTGCCGTGTGCCTGGTCATGCTGGTGGTGGTCAGGCTGGTTGTTTTGCCACCCCTCCTGATGCTGGCCTGGCAGGTGGTGCAAATGGCCTTTTTGGGGTTATTGGCAGAGTCTTTAAAAAACAACCAGACTCGGGAAGACCTAACAGTTGTACTGGCAACTTCCTTCATGTTGGTGTTACGGGGAACGGTTGCCTGCCTTCTGTCTGCGGCCACCACACTGCTTCTTTCTGCCTGTTGGGGTGCTCTGCCTCCGTCCCCCTGTGTGCTGCTGTCCTCACTCTGCATATCCTCTTGCCAGGTTGGGGCAGTTACTATATCATCCACCACCTTGTCTTCCACTTCCGCACCCTGGTCCTCCTCCTGACTTTCTAGCAATTGTGTCTCATCATCGTCCACCTCTTGTGACACTCTCCCACCGTCACCTTCGTGTGACCGTGGCTGCTCAAATATTTGGGCATTGCTACATGCGATCTACTCTTGCCCCGCTTCAAGTGGATTGGGCGAGAGGCCCAAATCTATAAATGGAAAAGTGAACAGCTCTTCAGAGTGTCCAAGTGTGGGATCAGTTGTCTCTGGGCACTCGGCATGGTGGGAGGAAGGAGGATCAGGGTGAGGAATATGCGGTCCAGACTCACGGCTACTGAGACTTGACCTTGTGGTAGACATAGTGGTGGTGACTAAGTGACTGGAAGCATTATCCACTATCCAACCAACAACCTTTTGACACTGGTCTACGTTCAAATGACTGAGTTTGGAGCGAACTTATATGTGATCCGTGTGATGGAGAAAACAAAGTTTTAAATACCTGGCCTGTAGGTAAGTAGTTTGAACAGCAAACTGGTGGGAATTGCTTCACTGACACACTGAAAGAAATTTGTAATGGAGGCCAGAAATGGCAGTATTTTCTGACAACGTATATGTGATCCATGTTACAGAGAAAACAGTTTTAAATACCTGGCCTGTAGGTTAGCAGTTTGAACAGCAAACTGGTGCGAATTGCTTCACTGACACACTAAAGGAAATTTTTAATGGAGGTCAGAAATGGCAGTATTTTCTGACCACGTATATGTGATCCGTGTGACGGAGAAAACAGAGTTTTAAATAGCTGGATTTCTAGCGCTGTTATATGGAAAGGAGCTGGCTGTATTCTGCAGTGCCAACAAACAAATGGCGCAGAAAAACAATGTTCTCTGGATTGCTTTTTAAGCAAATAATTAGATTAAGATCCAAAAAAAAAGTATTCCTGGCCCCTGAGACCTGGGCCTTTGTATAGAAATATCTAACAGCAGCAGAAGGCAGAATTGGAATTGAGCCTCTTGTGCTATATGCACTGCAGTCTGCTATATACACTGCCTGCCTTCCTATATACACTGCCTGCCTGATATCTCTGCAGATGGATTAGTTAGTCCTCAAAAGAACTGTTTGTTAAGATGGATATGTGTAATCTATATTTTTTCTCCCTACACTACCTAATACACAAGCAAATCCCTCCCTGACGCTGCAGCACCTCTCCCTACTCTGCCTGATTCCGGAGTGACTGTGACGAGCACAGCGGCGCCAGGTCTGATATAGACCTGATGACGCTGTGCGGCAATCCAATCACTGTAATGCCACAACCACCATGGCTGTGGCATTACAATGAGTGGCAGGCAATCCATGCATGTTGATTGGCACTCTAAAGAGCGCCAAACATGTAAGGAGGGTACCCGAGCAACCCCGGAAATACTCGGTGAGCGCCGAGCATCTCAAGCAGTGAGATGCTCGGACGAGCACCGAGCAGTTGCGAGCATGCTCGCTCATCACTAACAACTACCAAAAGGAAAAATATATAGAGCACAACGGGAAGATCAGATGATTGGTAGAATACTACTTTATATGGACCAAAATCAGTTTCCAAGTAAACGGGAGAGAGATAATGAGTAACCAGCAATATCTGTTTTAGTTAAAGAATGGACGAAGCTCGACCTCAGTGTATCATAAAGAAGGACAAAACCGGCAGTTGGTACTACCCTGAGTATTCCGTAGGTTGGTCTTTAAAGAACTCCATGAAAACATGGGACATCTGTGAGTGGAAAGGACAACCAACTTTATCCGTGAACGTTTCTTCTGGCCGTACATGCAGAGAGATATTGAGAGGTACGTGACCAGGGAGTGTGGGGGTCTGAAAGATAAACGTCCCAACACATCAACCCGGGCACCTATGGGCAACATCCAAACTACGTATCCGTTTGAGATGGTCTCAATAGACTTTCTACATCTCGAGACGTGCAAGGGTGGTTACGAATACATATTGGTGGTGATGGACAATTTTGCTCGATTTGCCAAAGCATATGCCACCACCAATAAAGCTGGTCGAACAGCAGCAGAGAAGATCTTCAATGATTTTGCTTTGAGGTTTGGGTTCCCTACGAGGTTGCACCACGACCAAGGAATAGAATTTGAGAACCAGGTCTTTGCCAAGCTAGGAAAGTACTTTACAATTCAGAGATCCCACACAACGCCCTATCACCCAGAGGGTAATGGACAAGTGGATGTTTTAACCGGACATTAATGTCAATTTAACAGCTGATGAGAAGAAAGACTGGAAGAGTTCTCTGTCAAAAATGGTACATGCACGATCGCCAAGACTGCCAATCGACATTATTTTCGATACTCCGGTGTCAGAGACTTACAGAACATATCCGGAGTGTGTTCAGAAATGGAAGGAAAGGATAGCAGAGGCGTACAACATAGCGTCCAAGGTGGTTACGCAAGGACTGAGCAAGAGTAAGGAGTACTATCATTGAAAAAGTTATGGAGCAGAATTGGCACCAGGAAGTCGGGTGCTAGTCAAGAAAGTAGGTAAGAAAGGTGGTCCAGGAAAACTTTGTTCGTACTGAGAAGACAAGGTGTATGTGGTCGTAAAGAGGAAAGCTGATGGCAGTCCAGCGTATGAAATGTTATTGGAAAGAGGGGACAAGAAAACCAGAATAGTCCATCGGAATTTATGACTACCCTGTGATTATCTCCCACCACAACAAGACTTCCGAGAAGCAGACAAACATCGACCGAAATCTACTAAGGGACCACCACAGACTGAAGCTCCGGAGGTGGATAGTGACCTTGAAAGTTCCGATGGAGAAGAACACACCGTTGTATTTCTCAGACCGGCAAAGAGAGGGACGTACCATCCTCAAGAGTGTGAACTAAGTCCCGAGGCTCCAGAGTTTGTACCAAGGAGTACAGATGAAGTCCAGTTCAGATCTGATGATCGAACACCAGTCACTGAAGAGACTGATAGACACTTAGGAGTAGCAGAATTACCAGACCAGGTGGAAACGGACTATTCACAAGAAGTATAGGAACTTACAGAGGCAGTTCCAAGATCATCTGAGGATCTGCGAGAAATGAGTGCAGCAGAAGAAACTCCTGTAAATGAAGAACCTGTGGTATCTCAGAAACAACCCACCAGGAGGATGTCGACTCGAGAAGTGAGGAGACCCTTGATGCTGACGTATGTGACACTTTGGTGAACCGAGTCAAGTGCCAAGGACTGTCGACCTGAAACAGGTATCTCTGCCTGCAGACCAGGTAAGCCCACTTGAGTGGTATTCACCACCAAGAGACAGTATGGACAATGTTACCTGGTGGAAAGACATGTTTTGGCCTAGTGAGAGAGAGAGCTGGTTGAAGACATACAAAAAGCTCCAGCTGAAGAGCCGCTGATTGTGTTAATTGTGTTAATTGCTTATTTCTTCCAGGAGTACTACAAGAAAAAGGTTGTAGAATAGGTTGTTATAAATGTTTATAAATATTATGCTAATTTGTGTATAAAGTTACTTATTTTTCACCACGGTCTCAGAATTGGTCAGATTGACCAATTAAGACGAATGTCGACATTCAAAAAGGAGGGAAGAGTGTGACATGCAGATGTAGTGCGGTTGCTTAAAAAGCATTCAGCAATTGTTACAAATAACACAAGCACAGGAGACAGGAAGTGTCGTGCTTCAGAAGCATCCAGCAGCTAGAGGGGTTAGCACAGTCACAGGAGACAGGGAGTGTTTTAGCAGAGCCCCAGGGGGATTGTGGGGAACTTGTTATTGTAGTCTGGTTGAAGTCGAAGAGAAAGGTGGTGTAGTATCTGGATCTGACAGAAGGCAACTGAACAGGATTCAGATCAGGTGAGAAACTAAACACAGGGCAGATAAACTCCCTGAACTAACAGTGCAGAGTATTATCAGGCAGGAAGATGAGGACTGGAAAGAATTGTGTCACAGGGATCATCTCCCCCCTCTTTGAAGGAATGGCACCAGGGGGACCCCGCAAAATCCGGCTGTTGCCTCTTCAACGGATACTGGAAGCCTGTGCTAGCATTACTTTTGCCGTGTTGCTATCAGTGTGTCAAGTGTGGGAAAAGAGGGTTGCATTGACAATCCAACACAATGGGCAGCACTTTGAACACATTTTATAAGTGGTCATAAACTTGTAAAACACTCATGAAAGAATAAAGTTATGTTAAAACCAAGCACAACATTGTTTTTCTTATGAAATTCTCAATAAGATTGATGTGTCATATGACCCTCTTCGCATTGAAAAAAATAAAGTTGGATCCAAAATGGCCAACTTCAAAATGGTCACCACTAGTGTTGAGCATTCCGATACTGAAATATCGGGTATCGGCAAATATTCGCGGTATCGGAATTCCAAAACTTAATTCCGATACTTTTGCAATATCGTATACCAGAATCGGAAGTTCCCATAATGCAATGAGCCAGTTTAATTTTATTCAGCCAATGAGGATCCTAAGAAGTGTCGGCACATCCTGTTAGGCATGTAGGCATCTTAACTAATGGCATGGCTGTGATTGGCTGCTGAAATGATGTCATGATGCACTATAAAAACCGCCGCCGCCATTTTGAGCTCACTCTGCTGTGAATTCAGTTAGGGATAGGACGCTGTTGTTCTGAGGGACAGTTTTAGCTACCTATTTGGTCTATTCTGCTTTACCCAAGCTACTTTATAAATCGCTGTGCCTTGCAGTGCTAGTGCACAGTTCTCTGTGCTGTTCACCGCTGTCTGCAAGGTCTGTGTGTGTGAGTGCAGCTCACCCTGTAGTGTGTGCTTCAGCCACGTCTGGTTGTAGTGCACTCAGTGTGTGTCACTGCCTCATACATTGTCCTTTTTTGCCAATTCATAATTTTTCCTGATATCTCCTATTAGTGTGGTGGTTCCATCCGTATTCAGCTAAATTGGTTCCAAACACACTATATAGGAGTAGATAGAGAAATTTTTTTGGTCTTGCAGCGCTAGTGCACAGTGCTCTGCATCTGTACTGTTCACCGCTGTCTGCAAGGTCTGGTGTGTGAGTGCAGCTCACCCTGTAGTGTGTGCTTCAACCACGTCTGGTTGTAGTGCACTCAGTGTGTGTCACTGCCTCATACATTGTCCTTTTTTGCCAATTCATAATTTTTCCTGATATCTCCTATTAGTGTGGTGGTTCCATCCGTATTCAGCTAAATTGGTTCCAAACACACTATATAGGAGTAGATAGAGAATTTTTTTTTGTCTTGCAGCGCTAGTGCACAGTGCTCTGCATCTGCACTCTTCACCGCTGTCTGCAAGGTCTGTGTGTGTGAGTGCAGCTCACCCTGTAGTGTGTGCTTCAGCCACGTCTGGTTGTAGTGCACTCAGCGTGTGTCACTGCCTCATACATTGTCCTTTTTTGCCAATTCATAATTTTTCCTGATTTCTCCTATTAGTGTGGTGGTTCTGACTCGCCCCCTGGGCCGCGTGGGGAACCCGGAACCGGGCCTTTTGTAGGATGCTGGGGGTTGTAGTCTCCGTGTGGCGGTGACCCGGTCCGTGGCTCAGGGTGGTCAAACCAGTGGCAGTCTATTTATGGGGTTTTTGTGGTTTAATGTCCGACTATGCCACCCGTGGATTGCGGTTATTAGGAACCGCCGCTGCAAGGCAGACCGCTGGGGCTGATGGTGTATGCAGCTTAGGTAGTGTGACTCCCCAATGGGAAGAGTGCAGCCCCAGGGCAATGTAGTGGATGGTGAGGGTGATAGTGCACGGGAGTCCCAGCACTAGTAGTGCTGGTACGGCGATGAAGCAGGAACGACTCAGAGTCTTTGCAGTGCAGTTCAGGGTCTTTACTGGTGATATTAAGGCAGACCCTCCCAGGAGTACTGGCTAGCATAAGGGGCCTGGTCAGTCTGCGAGCAAACATGAGTTTCCCTGGCCAGGTGGAGTTGTAGGCCTCCCCGTCTATCTGCACTCTTTCTGGCTACTTTGCTGTAAGCGGGTAGAAGTAGCCCACGTCCCTGAGTATACAGTGTGGTGCTCACCCGTATGGCTGGTGACTTGGGGCCTTCTGTTAGCCTCCGCTCCTGGATGGCGGTGCTGGTCCCTTCCTTGTGGCTGAGCCTCTGGGCTTCTATGGCCAGAGGACCTGGAATCCCCTGCCGGCTGGTTTCTGCTGCTGGGCGAATATCAGTCCCCACAGCTTCAGACTCCGGTGCTGGTTATCAGATTCTTCTGCCAGGGCGAGCTATATCCCTGCTTAGCTTCCAGCCCCTGGTCTTCAGCTCCTAGCTCCTACAGAGCTCCTGTTGTAACTTTCTCTCTCCAGGCTCTGACTCCCTAATCCCACCCCAGACCCAGTTTATAAGGGCAGATTCCTCCCCTCCCAGGTCTGGGCGGGAGGTGTTGCATGCTTAAGGGCTCCAGACCAGAGAAACCTCCCACTTGCTCTCAGACATAATATTTCTATTACTGTAGCAACCAGACCCCTGGGGTGCCACAGTTCCATCTTTATTCAGCTACATTGGTTCCAAACACACTATATAGGAGTAGTTAGAGGAGCTTTTCTGAAGCATTGTGCCCTGCAGCCCCAGCCAGATTAGTATTAGCCTATTTTTTGTAGCCTCATCTATTGCATTGTAGGTTACCTTCCTACATTGTAATAGCTACAAAAAGTTTGTGATACTATCGGTATTACATCTTTGGGCACATCCAGTGTCTTTTTGTGACAAAAAAACCCTAAATTAAGTTCACCAAACACTCGACTTTACAGTTGTGTAGGCCACATTAACTCATATTAAAGTCTAGTCCACACTTTATAAAATTAGTGTTTCTTATACCTGTTAGCAGCTGTTCAGGAATAAGCACACTAAGCCCTTAGTACTTTTCTGCCTATCTTTATCAGTCTACCAAGATGAAGAAGGTGTAACGGGTCTGGGAGGTGGAACCTCTGAGCAACTATACAAGGGGGCAGTCCTTGTAAGGAAGCGGGTGGCTCCCAGGGAAGGCGGGCAGGTAGTCACGGCTAGTGACGGGGACAGTCTCTGGGTAGAAGGGCAGGAGGTCACGGCAGGTGATGGGGACAGTCTCTGGGTAGAAGGGCAGGAGGTCACGGCAAGTGACGGGGACAGTCTCTGGGTAGAAGGGCAGGAGGTCACGGCAAGTGACGGGGACAGTCTCTTGACAGGTGGGTGGTCACGGTAAGTGACGGCAGAGCCTCCAGGTAGGCAAGCAGGCAGGTAGCAGGTGGCCGCTCCCAGGTGAGCGGGCAAGAGTCTCTGGACAGGCAGGTGGTCACAGCACGTGACGGCAGAGCCTCCAGGTAGGCAAGCAGGCAGGTAGCATGTGAGCGCTCCCAGGTGAGCGGGCAAGAGTCTCTGGACAGGCAGGTGGTCACGGCACGTGATGGCAGAGCCTCCAGGTAGGCTAACAGGCAGGTAGCAGGTGAGCGCTCCCAGGTGAGCGGGCAAAAGTCTCTGGACAGGCAGGTGGTCACGGCACGTGACGGCAGAGCCTCCAGGTAGGCTAGCAGGCAGCTAGCAGGTGAGCACTCCCAGGTGAGCGGGCAAGAGTCTCTGGACAGGCAGGTGGTCACAGCACGTGACGGCGGAGCCTCCAGGTAGGCTAGCAGACAGGTAGTAGGTGAGCACTCCCAGGTGAGCAGGCAAGAGTCTCTGGACAGGTAGGTGGTCACAGCACGTGACGGCGGAGCCTCCAGGTAGGCTAGCAGACAGGTAGTAGGTGAGCGCTCCCAGGTGAGCGGGCAGACTGATCCATAGACAGACTGGCAGGGCTGGTAGGCAGACTGTCGGACCGCAGATCGATAAGTATCAGGCAGGAATCTGGCAGGTGACTGGCAGGTGACTGGCAGGTAACTGGCAGGTAACTGGTAACGGGACCTGAGGGCTGAAGCAGAGTTGAAAGGCATTGCAACAACATTGCTCGGGCACCTCCATTTTGGAGGAGGTGCCTTATATATGGTGAGGTCCTCCGGCCATTGGCCGGGGACTGCTTGGGACGGCGCGTGCGGCCCCTTTAAGAGAGGGGGAGCGCGCGTGCGCCCTAAGCACAGAGGCCGGGAAACAGCGCGCGCTGCCAGCAGAGCGGGAGGAAGCCGCCGGGCACGGAGCGGAGAGGTGAGGGAAACGGCGTCCCTGCCTAACAGGGGGCAGGGACGCCGACGCTACAGAAGGCAGGGAGTGAGGCATGTGGTCGTGGTCGTGAGCGTGGAGTTTCTGCAGGGAGAGGACGTGAGGATTCTGTGCCTGCAGGGAGAGGACGTGGGGATTCTGTGCCTGCTGCGGGCACCAGTGACTCAGCATCCCCCAGTTTTACCAGGGAACAGTCCTTTATGCGCAGCTTTGTAGGAGCTAGCCGTACCCCACTGCTGCGGGAGGACCAAATTGAAGCCGTTGTCGGATGGATGGCAGCTAACAAATCGACTTCAATTAGTTCCAGATCCTCTCAGGTCCTGAGCACTGAAGAGCACCCATCTGTCTCTTCACCACCTGCCAAATTGCCCAGGCAGTCAGAGAGGCCTGGACAGGAGCCATCTCTACTTCTGTTCTCTGAATCTCTTGGCTTGGAAAGAGGGGGCCAGCCAAGCAGAATTCGAAAATTTGAAGAAGAGGTAGTATGCAGTGATGCGCAACCGTTTTGTCTCTCTGAATCTGAAGAGGCGGGTGGGCCAGTGCCTATGGTCAGCAGCACACCTCAGTACGCATCTGATGATGAGACTCAGGTGCCACTTTCTGGTGCGTACTGTGCTGTCGAGACTACCCAGGAGAAGCAGTTGTTTGAAGAGGGTGGTGTAGATGATGAGGTCCTTGACCCATCATGGCGTGAGGGACAGGAAGGTGGTGGGAGCAGCTCTGAGGAAGAGATTCCCCGAACAGCCTAAAAAGGAGGGAGAGGGAGGGGGCAGACTTGGTTGCCTGTAGCCTCCACTTCGGCACCCATTAGGAGCATGGCTCTTCCAAAATCCAAAGCGGGCGCTCCCAAGACTTGCAGTGCCTGGTCCTTTTTTGACACAGTTGCAGATGATATTTGCTTTGTCAAATGCAAACTGTGTAATCAGAAGGTGAAAAGAGGGAAAAGTGTCAGCAACCTCAATACCACAAATATGTGGAAACGTGCGGACCAAGCAAGTGGTGGAGTTACAAAAACACACTGAAGACCTAGGCCAACCTACAGCGCCACCTACCACCTCTTCAGCTCGTGTTGTAGCCTCTTCCTCCAGCTCACACACAGCTGGTTCGGCTTCCTCACAGGATCGCCATGAAAGAATCTCTGGCACTGTTGTACAGAGACACAGTGTAATTCCACCCACAGCACCACTTTCCCAGTCATCCTCACACTCCCAGGCCAGTCTACAGCCATCGTTAGCACAGGCATGGGAGAAAAGGCACCCATACTCCGCAAACCACCCCCGAGCACAGGCTCTGAATGCTGGCATTGCTAAACTACTGGCCCTTTAAATGCTATCATTCAGGCTGGTGGAGACTGACACCTTCCGTAACTTTATGGCATTGGCACTCCCACAATACAACGTGCCCAGCCTCTTTTATTTCAGCAGGCAAGCTGTCCCTGCCCTGCATCATCATGTGGAGGGAAAAATTAAACATGCGCTACAAAACGCCGTCAGTAGCAAGGTCCACCTGACCACCGATGCGTGGACCAGTAAGCATGGACAGGGACGATACCTTTCTCTCACTGCCCCTTGGGTAAATGTTGTGGAGTCGGGTACAGATCTTGAGAGTGGCGCTGTACGTGTTCTGCCAACTCCAAGGATTGCAGGAATCCAGTCTGTACACATTGACTCCTCCTCATACTCCAGTTCCTCTGAATCAGCGCTGCAGGAGCCGAGAGGTTGTGTGAGCAGCAGGCCAGCAGTAATGGAGTACCAGCTGCAGCAGGCGCAAACAAGTCGCAGTGCACGCTGTTCACACTTCACCACCACTGAGTGGGCCTCTATGAAGGACATTTGCCACGTTTTGCATGCCTTCGATTATTCCACGCGGATGGCGAGTGCAGATGATGCACTAGTCAGCATGACTATCCCCCTTATCTGCCTGCTTGAAAAAACACAGCAAGCACTAAGGGACGAGGTTTTGGAAGAGGTGGAGGATGAGGAGTCACAAATGCCATCTGCTTCTCTACAGTTTGCACAACGTGGTTCCTCACAAAGGCCTAGGCAGGGGACACTTTGTGAGGAGGATGAGGATGAGGAGGAGTCAATGGATGAGGAAGACATCTGTCCAGAGGAGGGAGGTACACAATGCTCTAGTAGTCAGTATCTAGAGCGAGGGTGGGGTGATGCAGAGCAGGCAGAGATCACGCCTCAAGCAGGGGACAGCGTTTCTTGGCCAGTTGGCAGTCTGCAGCACATGGTTGATTTCATGCTGCAGTGCCTGAGAAACGACCGCCGCATCGCCCACATTCTCAACACGGCTGATTATTGGGTGTCCACACTCCTAGATCCTCGCTACCGGGACAACTTACAAAGCCTCATAACACCATTGAAAGGGAAGCGTAAAATGCGGGAGTACCAAGACGCAATGGTGTATTCCATCATGTTCTCCATTCCAACCGAGAGCAGTGCTGCTAGTGCTTTACAAAGCAGCTCAGTGAGTCGAGGCAGTGGAGGAAGCTCTGCACAAAGAGGGAGCAGAAGCAGCGCCTCAGTACAAGGCAAGACCAGTATGGCCGAAATGTGGCAAAGTTTTGTGTCCCCGCCGCCACAAATGTCTACACCATCACAGACGGCTCCAGTCAGCAGGAGGCAACGTTTCCGTCAGATGGTGACAGACTACATGTCTTGCCCTCTTAGTGTACTCCCAGACGGCTCTTCTCCCTTCAAGTTTTGGGTCTGTAAGCTGGATACATGGCCAGAGCTTAGTCAGTATGCATTGGAGGTTCTAGCTTGCCCTGCTGCTAGTGTATTATCGGAACGCGTCTTTAGTGCCACAGGTGGTGTTCTAACAGACTGTCGCATGCTACTATCCTCCGATAACGTTGACCGGCTTACTTTTCTCAAAATGAACAAGGCCAGTCCTCTTCCAGAATAAATAATTGGTTGGCAACAGTATCCAGGTCTCCTCTTGTGTTCATGTTTCTACCACCTGAACTGTAATCCCTGAGCTCCAACACCGCCAGTTGGTGCTCAGAAGTGCTGTCTGCACAGTCAACACTTGCTGCCGTGTTATTGGGGTTCGGTAACGTCAGCTGTTCCCCTGCTGTGTGGACGGCAATTTCTCCTGCTCTGTCCTCATTCACACTACTACAGATTTTAAAGTTGCTCCAATTACACCTCTGGCTCCTCTGTTTTCAGTATTATCCCTAAACTCCAACACCGCCAGTTGGCACTCGGAAGTGCCGTCTGCACAGTCAACACTTGCTGCCGTGTTATTGGGGTTCAGTAACGTCAGCTGTTCCCCTGCTGTGCAGACGGCAATTTCTCCTGCTCTGTCCTCATTCACACTACTACAGATTTTAAAGTTGCTCCAATTACACCTCTGGCTCCTCTGTTTTCAGTATTATCCCTGAGCTCCAACACCGCCAGTTGGCGCTCAGAAGTGCCGTCTGCACAGTCAACACTTGCTGCCGTGTTATTGGGGTTCAGTAACGTCAGCTGTTCCCCTGTTGTGCGGACGGCAATTTCTCCTGCTCTGTCAACATTCTCACTACTGCAGATTTTAAAGTTGCTCCAATTACACCTTTGGCTCCTCTGTTTTCAGTATTATCCCTGAGCTCCAACACCGCCAGTTGGCGCTCGGAAGTGTCGTCTGCACAGTCAACACTTGCTGCCGTGTTATTGGGGTTCAGTAACGTCAGCTGTTCCCCTGCTGTGCGGACAGCAATTTCTCCTGCTCTATCCACATTCTCACTACTACAGATTTTAAAGTTGCTCCAATTACACCTCTGGCTCCTCTGTTTTCAGTATTATCCTTGAGCTCCAACACCGCCAGTTGGCGCTCGGAAGTGCCGTCTGCACAGTCAACACTTGCTGCCGTGTTATTGGGGTTCAGTAACGTCAGCTGTTCCCCTGCTGTGCGGACGGCAATTTCTCCTGCTTTGTCCACATTCTCACTACTACAGATTTTAAAGTTCCTCCAATTACACCTCTGGCTCCTCTGTTTTCAGTATTATCTCTGAGCTCCAACACCGCCAGTTGGCGCTCAGAAGTGCGGTCTGCACAGTCAACGCTTGCTGCCGTGTTATTGGGGTTCAGTAACGTCAGCTGATCCCCAGCTGTGTGTCCGGCAAATTCTCCTGCTTTGTCCACATCCACTGTACTACTGATTTAAAACTTGCTCCAATTACACCTCTGGCACCTCTGTTTTTAGTATTTACCCTGGGCTCCAATACTGCTAGTTGCTGCTCAGAAATGCCATCTGCACAGTCAACGCTTGCTCCAGTGTTATTGGGGTTCAGTAACGTCAGCTGATCCCCAGCTGTGTGTCCGGCAAATTCTCCTGCTTTGTCCACATCCACTGTACTACTGATTTAAAACTTGCTCCAATTACACCTCTGGCACCTCTGTTTTTAGTATTTACCCTGGGCTCCAATACCGCTAGTTGCTGCTCAGAAGTGCCGTCTGCACAGTCAACGCTTGCTCCAGTGTTATTGGGGTTCAGTAACGTCAGCTGATCCCCAGCTGTGCGTCCGGCAATTTCTCCTGCTCTGTCCACATTCACACTACTACAGATTTTAAAGTTGCTCCAATTACGCCTCTGGCTCCACTCTGTTTTTAGTATTTACCCTGGGTTCCAGCACCGCCAGCTGTTTCCCAGCAGTGTCTTTGGCACGGGTACTCGCTTCTGCCCAGCCTGGTTCCAGCACGCCAGCTGTTTCCGGGTAGTGTTAACGTCACTTTGCCTCCAATGCGTTGTCCTGTCGTGTTGCGGTCGGGTTAGCCGACTCTATGGTGCCTGCAGTTTAGGTGACTCCTATGTGGGCTGCGGGATCTGGCAATGAAGGCTGGTTCCATAGTGCCAATAGGACAAGCACCCCCTGTAGGACTGTGGGTTTTGATAACTGCGGCCAGCTCACGGCCTTGAAACTTTTTTTTACATGGGTACCTTCTGCTACCCATCCGGGTTCCAGTACCGTCAGCTGGTTCTCGGCAGTGCCTTTGGCTTAGGTGCCTCCTTCTCGGTATCCAAGTTCCACCAACTTCTGCTGGTCCTTTATAGTGCTTTCTGGCACAGGTACCTCCTGCTTAGTAACTGAGTTCCAGTACCGTCAGCTGGTCTTCAGTAGTTCCATTGGCTCTTGTACTTTCTGCTACCCATCCGGGTTCCAGTACCGTCAGCTGGTCTTCGGTAGTTCCATTGGCTCTTGTACCTTCTGCTACCCATCCGGGTTCCAGTACCGTCAGCTGGTTCTCGGCAGAGTCTTTGGCACGGGTACTCCCTCCTGCCCAGCCTGGTCCCAGCATGCCAGCTGTTTCCGGGTAGTTTCAACGTCACTTTGCCTCCAATGCATTGTCCTGTCGTGTTGCGGTCGGGTCAGCCGACTCTATGGTGCCTGCAGTTTAGGTGACTCCTATGTGGGCTGCGGGATCTGGCAATGAAGGCTGGTTCCATAGTGCCAATAGGACAAGCACCCCTGTAGGACTGTGGGTTTTGGTAACTGCGGCCAGCTCGTGGCCTTAAAACTTTTTTTTACATGGGTACCTTCTGCTACCCATCCGGGTTCCAGTACCGTCAGCTGGTCTTCGGTAGTTCCATTGGCTCTTGTACCTTCTGCCACCCATCCGGGTTCCAGTACCGTCAGCTGGTCCTCGTTAGTTCCATTTGCTCTTGTACCTTCTACTATACATCCGGGTTACAGTACCGTCAGCTGGTTATCGGCAGTGCCTTTGGCTTAGGTGCCTCCTTCTCGGTATCCAAGTTCCACTAACGTCTGCTGGTCCTTGGTAGTGCTTTCTGGCACAGGTACCTCCTGTTTAGTAACCGACTTCCAGTACCGTCAGCTGGTCTTCGGTCGTTCCATTGGCTCTTGTACCTTCTGCTACCCATCCGGGTTCCAGTACCTTCAGCTGGTTCTCGGCAGTGTCTTTGGCACGGGTACTCCCTCCTGCCCAGCCTGGTTCCAGCACGCCAGCTGTTTCTGGGTAGTGTCAACATCACTTTGCCTCCAATGCGTTGTCCTGTCGTGTTGCGGTCGGGTTAGCCGACTCTATGGTGCCTGCAGTTTAGGTGACTCCTATGTGGGTTGCGGGATCTGGCAATGAAGGCTGGTTCCATAGTGCCAATAGGACAAGCACCCCCTGTAGGACTGTGGGTTTTGATAACTGCGGCCGGCTCGCGGCCTTGAAACTTTTTTTTACATGGGTACCTTCTGCTACCCATCCGGGTTCCAGTACCGTCAGCTGGTTCTCGGCAGTGCCTTTGGCTTAGGTGCCTCCTTCTCGGTATCCAAGTTCCACCAACGTCTGCTGGTCCTTGGTAGTGCTTTCTGGCACAGGTACCTCCTGCTTAGTAACCGAGTTCCAGTACCGTCAGCTGGTCCTCGGTAGTTCCATTGGCTCTTGTACCTTCTGCTACCCATCCGGGTTCCAGTACCTTCAGCTGGTCCTTGGTAGTTCCTCAGCCTTCTTGTACCTTCTGCTACATTTCCAAGTTCAAGCTTTTTGAAATGGTTCTTGGTAATCACTCTGGATCTCCCTGACGAGGACCCTGAAGACGAGGACCCTGAAGACTACCCTGAAGAAGACGAGGACCCCGAAGACGAGGACCCTGAAGACGAGGACCCTGAAGACCAACCCGAAGAAGACGAGGACCCCGAAGATGAGGACCCTGAACACGAGGACCCTGAAGACCAACCCGAAGAAGACGAGGACCCCGAAGACGAGGACCCTAAAGACGAGGACCCTGAAAACCAACCCGAAGAAGACGAGGACCCTGACGACGAGGACTCTGAAGACGAGGACCCTGAAGACCACCCCGAAGAAGACTAGGACCCTGAAGACGACGACCCTGAACACGAGGACCCTGAAGACCACCCCGAAGAAGACGAGGACCCCGAAGACGACGACCCTGAAGATGAGGACCCCGAAGACGACGACCCTGAAGACCACCCCGAAGAAGAGCAAGAAGATGACCCTGAAGAAGTTGACCAAGAGGACAAAGAAGAGAAGACAACCACCAAGATACAGAAGAACAAGAGACAGAAAACCAAGAAGCAGAAGTACAAGAAGCTGCAGAACAAAAAGCAGAAGAACATTAAGCATAAGACTAAAAATCAGAGCAAAATATAATATCTAAATTATAAGCAGAAGATGACTAAGCAGTGTATGGGGGTGAGTCCGTTCCTCCTCGTGGTGCCCCTGTAAAAGACCTGCTGCTGCAGGCCAAACTGAACGCGGACAAATCCTGTTGTAAATCTTTTGTGACGGGCAGAACGAAAGGTGTAATGTTCAAACTTTTATAGATAACAACTACAGGAATGCCTGTCACAAATAAGAATATGATGAAGAAGAAGAATATGAAGACAATGAAGAAGTAGAATATGAAGAAGAATAATAGTTGAATAAGAAGAATATGAAAAATGTAAAAAAAAAGAATAATACGAAGAAGGTGAAGAAGAAGAAGATGAAGAAGGTGAAGAAGAAGTTGATGAAAAAGATGCTGATGCTGAGGATGATGAAGGAGAAAGTGTGGGAGAAGTAAAAAAGAAGGTGAAGAGCATGCAAGTAGTGAAACATAAATATCTGACAAAATATAAAAATACTTAACATAGTCAATATTTCCGTAACTCAGAACGTCTTAAAAGAAATATTAATTCCTGCTATTTCATTTGATTGGGCTAAACCTCTATGCCTTTATTGTCTCCCCCACCTCCCCCAATAAATTCTACATTATTCTTAGTTGTTTTCCTTCATGTAGAATTAACCTACAAGGAAAATAAGGGTTTATTTTCATTCCGATATTTCTGTCCCATTGACTTGCATTGGTTTCCGGTATCGGAATCGGCGATATCCGATACTTTTTGGGTATCGGTCCAATCCAATCCGATCCGATATTTCCCGATATCGGAATGTGTCGCTCAACACTAGTCACCACCCATCTGGAAAAGTTTTCCCCCTCCCATAGACTAAATAGTGTCTATAAGTTGCCTGTTACTGTGGAAAAAAGTTATGTTAAAACCAAGCACAACATTGTTTTTCTTATGAAATTCTCGATAAGATTGATGTGTCACATGACCCTCTTCCCATTGAAAAAAAATAAAGTTGGATCCAAAATGGACAACTTCAAAATGGTCACCACCCATCTGGAAAAGTTTTCCCCCTCCCATAGACTAAATAGGTCTATAAGTTGCCTATTACTGTGGAAACATAATCCTGCTTTGGAGCCACATAGGGCACAACATCATTAGAGATTTTTCATTGAGACTTTTTGAAAAGTTCTTTTCATTTAATTTTAGTATCATTAGCACTATAAGAAAACTTGGTAAGAATGTGGAAATACAATTATGGAGGAAAAACTTCAAGAACATAATGTAATAAAATAAATAATTTCAATATTTATGAAAAATAATCAACTGGAGGAGAATAAGTTAATCAGTAACGTGACATCCAGAAGTATTGCTGTTGCTTTAAAAGCATTCAGCAACTATTAGGGGTTAAAACAGTCACAGGAGAAGGGTAGTGTTTTAGCAGATCCCCTGGGATTGTGGGGAAGTTGTTGACTGTCTGTCCGGAGCCAAAGAGAAAGGTGGTGTGTGATCTATATCTCACAGAAGTCAAGGGAACAGAGGGAGGGAAGCTAAACAAAGGTCAGTTAGACTCCCTGAGCTAACAGTGTGGAGTATTACTGGCCAGGAAGATAAGGACTGGAGGAAGCCTGTCACAGAGATCATCCCCCTCATCAGACCCTTCCCCCCTCCATCTCCATGCAGGATAAAGAATGCTGTGTACAATTGAGCCCTTGTGAAGGAAAAGTCTTTGGTTGTGTATGCATTAAAACTGTGCTGTGCTACCTGATAATATACTGTGTACTGTTGTGCTGCAAAGGAGACTGTACTGTTATTACTGGAGCCTGTTGCTCAAAGAGACATTTGCATTCCACTGGCCGTGCCTCATTAAATGTTACTGTTCTACTGTTTATTAAGATTCTCGTCAGATGTGTCTGGTCAGCAACTGAATCTACTGTGTACCTGAGAGAAGCTGCAGCCTATGGTCGCCCTGAGTAATGGTTCCCCCAGGATTCCAACGAATTCATGTAACCGGTCTCGCCTCCATCTGACGTTAGGCTGCGAGCGTGTAACATTGGTGGCCCGTACGGGGAATTCTGAGCGGGAATTAGTGTGCAGAAGGAGAAGAGGAAAAGTGACTGGAAAAACACAGCAGCACAGCACCTCAGCTCAACTCTGCTACATCAGTTAAAGGGGACCAGCGCTAAAGAAAAACTCACTAGCAGCAATGGATGTGGAAATACAAATGGACAGAATTAGTGAGCTGCTTCTTCAGTTAACCTGTGAAGAATTGAGAACAGTAGCAGAACATATAAAGATGTCAGTAGAACAGATTTCCAAAGCACACAACCGCAGGCAACTGTTAGCAGACATTAATGAATAATGGATGAGCTGGGGGAGAAAGAAGCTGAAGACATCATGTGGACATTCCTCCAGGAACTAACACAGTTTCTAACCAGGTTGAAGTTGGAGGATGGACGCGCGGCACCAATTACCAAAAGCGGGAATCTCGGTCCATAGACAGAACTACAGGAATTGAAAGAACAAGTCAAAGCCCTAACAACAGACCTGCATGAATCGACCAAAACCTCTGAACGGGTGATAGACTCAGACAGGACCTTTAACCTGCTCAGGTTAGAAAAATCAGGGAGACAGTCCTCTCTAATGCCACAAATCACTATAACGAAAGAATTCAAGATCATGGGACAGATTGGAGAGTGTGAATAGAAAGAGTGACTGTCTTATAGGAACTTGTTGCACCAGATCGATTACAGAAAGGCTACCAGCCAGATAAGATCGTTGAAGGGGTGGTGACAGCGCTCAGCCCAGGACTGAACCTCCATAGTATGCTAGAAATTAAAACTCTATTGACCTTGCAACAGCTGAAGATGATTTTAAAAGGGCACTATAAAGAAGAGAGTACTTCAAAATTGTTCCACCGACTCATTAACCTCTCACAGAAAAATAATAACTCACCTCAAAGTTTCTTATTCAGAGCAATTAAACTGAAGGATAGACTGTTGTTTGCATCCAGAGATGTAGAAGCGGAAGAGAAGTTTGATGCTGAACTAGTCCAGAAGAAGTTCTTGAGATCATTGGGAACGGGATTAATCAGCAAAGATATCAAGTTGCAGCTGATACCTAGAAGATCCTGACATTCTGGACAAAGTCCTAATTGAAAAAATGAATGAGGCAGCTAGTTTGGAGTCAGAGAGTGAACAGAAGTTAAAGAAAGGCTCTGCTCCTAAAATCACCAAAATGAGTCAGCTGTAGTTGGAGACCCCCGTGGTGAGGAAGGACATTATGCCAAGGAATGGCATCTCACCAAACCCCAGAACAGCATATAAGGTAAAATGGCTGCATCAGTACTATCCCCAAGTGTGTTCCCATCTACAAAAGCTGCAAGGGAGACAGGGGCTTCAGTTACTTAATGCCCAGTGCAGAGGTCAAACGATATACTCCTGGAAGGAGTATTCCTCGGTCAGTAAAGATAGCCTCTTCAGCCTAATCAGTGAAGGTGCTTTATACAGTACCAGCTACATGGACTCCTGGTAAAAGCACTGTGGGACACAGGAGCCCAAGCGAGCCTTTTAAATGAAGTATAGAGAAGGCACTACCTGCCACACACTTGCCTTCGGTCACTAAAAGAACTCTTGGGACCAGTGGAACTCCACGGCAAAGCTGTCAACCAGACCGAAATCCTTTTCATAGGCTGGGTGGGAGAGACTTTCCAACTCAGGGCCATGAAGAACAGCAACACCATGAAGCTTTTGGTACTTTTTCTCGTGACCAGTGATCAGAACGTGGCAGAGGATCCTATCCTGGGTTGTAATGTAATCAGTGAGGTCATCACGAAACACAAGGCAGGGGCGCTGGTGGTGGAGGCAATCGTCCCATTTCTCGCCATACCCAATGCCGTGGTGGAAAACGTGATCCATAGAGTAAAGAAAGCACAGAATACAATGGACCTAAAAGAAGTCAAGGTAGGCTTGCGCCCAACCATCATCCCTGAAAACAAAATGGTGGGGGTGAGGTTTGGAGTCCGGGTAAAACCAGGAAGAAAAGTCCAGAAAAGACTGTTCGTGCTAAAAGATCAAGGTGAGACTGTGCTTATGATTCCTACTGGTGGGTTTTCTCGAATGACTGTACCGGTGATGAATACTACGAAACACAAAATTAGACTGGATCCAAGGACTGTGTTAGATCACATTGAAACCGTTAAAATGGTATATTCAGCCAGTGTGAGACCAGCCCAGGGGTCTACAGTGAATTCAGTCTCCCCACCCATGAACAGGAGTTGCCCAGGGGAGGAAATTGAGCAACCCACCTCGGGGTCCTGGGATACCCCAGTACCCCTGGAACACTTGTGTTCTTAAGATCTAGCGGTAGCAAAACAGATGCTGAGAGAAGAGTGTCATGCATTCTCCAAAGAGGACTCTGATATTGGCTGTATCCCATTGTTGCATGACCCCATTAAATAGAAGTTACATGTCTGTGCCAAAACCATTACATCATGAAGAATATTTACAAGATCTCATCAACAGAGGTAGGGTCCAAAAGTCAAAGTCGTCTTATTCCTCTCTTATTGTCAGTGTTAGGAAGAAGGACGGTACGTAGAGACTCTGTTGTGATTATCGGGAACTAAACCGAAAGTCAGTATCTGATCAACACCTGATGCGAAAGATCCAAGATATGCTGGATAGCCTATCAGGAAGCACTTGGCTCTCTGTCCCCGATCTGGGTAAGGCATGCCACCAAGGGTTTGTCGAAGAGTCCAGTAGATCCTTGAAAGCATTCATCACACCGTGGGGATTATATGAATGGATCCGCTTACCGTTTGAGATCAGGTCAGCTCCAGCAGAATTCCAGAGGAGCATGGAGACATGTTTAGAAGGATTGAGGGACGATATCTGCCACCCGTACTTGGATGACAATGTGGTACACAGCAAAACCTTCTGGGAGCATGTTGAACACGTGACGATCGTATTACAATGGTATCAACAACACTGAGTTAAATTGACCCCAAAGAAGTGTGAACTGTTTAAAAGACAAGTCCGATTTCTAGGGAAAATTGTGTCTGGAGATGGATATACCATGGACCCAGCAGAAATCGCCCCAGTACTGGCCTAAAAACACAAGCGGCCCTCTACCGTCGGAGAGTTGAAGCAGATATTAGGATTCCTCTCCTACTATCATACTTATGTTTGGATATTCTCCAGGATTTCCGCCCCACTATATCTCCTCTTGGGAAGGAAGACAGAGACAACAACATCAAAGGAGAAAAAGAAGAATGCTGGTAGGACCAACAACGCCGTTTTGTCCCAACAGCCAATTCTCTGGACGGAATACCACCAGGAGGTATTTTAAGAACTAGTAGACTACCTGGTGAAACCACCCATCGTGGGATATCCTGATTTTAATTTACCATTTGTTCTTCATTGTGACACTTCTCAAGTTGGACTTGGAGCTGCCCTGTATCAGCATCAAGATGGAAAATTGAGAGTCATCGGTTACAGTTCTAGAACGTTGACAGATGCCGAGAAGAATTAGCATCTACATTCCGGAAAATTGGAGTTCCTGGCATTGAAATCGGATATCTGTGAATGATTTAGAGATTATCTCTACTACAGCAAAGAGTTTGAGGTATACACTGACAACAACCCTTTGACCTATGTCCTTACTACAGACAAACTGAATTTAACAGGTTATTGGGTCGCTGAACTAGCTGACTTCAATTTCAGCTTCAATTACAGGCCAGGAAAATGCAATGCTTATTCTGATGGATTGTCAAGAATGCCACTAGAGCCTGAGGAGTTCTTGCAAGAATGCTCTGAGAAAGTCAGTCTGGAAGCAATTGAGAGCACTACCCAAGCAGTACAAGCTTATCAGGAGGAAGACACACCATTGTGGTGTCCATTGACGGTGGAAACCACCATAAAAGCGAGAGAACAAGATCACCCCCAGGCTATTCAACAACTACCAAAAGGAAAAATCCTAGAGCACAACGGGAAGATCAGATAATTGGTAGAATACTACTTTATGTGGACCAAAATCAGTTTCCACGTAAACGGGAGAGAGATAATGAGTCACCTGCAGTATCTGTTTTAATTAAAGAATGGATGAAGCTCTACCTCAGTGTATCCTGTATCGTAAAGGAGGACAAAACCGGCAGCTGGTACTACCCAGAGTATTCCGTAGGTTGGTGGTCTTCAAAGAACTCCATGAAAACATGGGACACCTGGGAGAGGAAAGGACAACAAATAAATTTTATCCCTGAACGATTCTTCTGGCCGTACATGCAGAGAGATATTGAGGGGTACGTGACCAGGGAGTGTGGGTGTCTGAAAGATTAACGTCCCAACACATCAACCCGGGCACCTATGGGCAACATCCAAACGACTTATCCGTTTGAGATGGACTCAATAGACTTTCTACATCTCGAGACGTGCAAGGGTGGTTACGAATACATCTTGGTGGTGATGGACTATTTCACTTGATTTGCTCAAGCATATGCCACCACCAATAAATCGGGTAGAACAGCGGCAGAGAAGATCTTCAATGATTTTGCTTTGAGATTTGGTTTTCCTACAAGGTTACACCACGACCAAGGAAGAGAATTTGAAAACCAGCTCTTTGCCAAGCTAGGAAAGTACTGTAAAATTTAGAGATCCCACACAAAGCCCTATCACCCAGAGGGTATTGGAGAAGTGGATGTTTTAACCGGACATTATTGTCAATGTTGCGCACTTTAGCAGTTGATGAGAAGAAAGACTGGAAGAGTTCTCTGTCAAAAATGGTACATGCCTATAACTGTACAAAGAGCGATGCAATGGGTTACTCACCCTTTTTCCTATTGTATGGACGATCGCCAAGACTGCCATCAACATCATGTTTGATACTCCGGTGTCAGAGACTTACAGAACGTGTCTGGAGTACGTTCTTAAATGGAAGGAACGTATGGCAGAGGCAAACAACATAGCATCCAAAGTGGTTACGCAAGGACAAAGCAAGAGTAAGGAGAACTATGATTGAAAATCTTATGGAGCAGAATTGGCACCATGAAGCTGGGTGCTAGTCAAGAACATACGTGAGAAAGGCGGTCCAGGAAAACTTCGTTTGTACTGGGAAGACAAGGTGTATGCGGTCGTAAAGAGGAAAGCTGATGACATCCCAGTGCATGAAATCAGATTGGAAACGGGAGACAAGAAAACCAGAATAGTCCATCAGAATTTACTACTACCCTGTGATTACCTCCCACCACAACAAGATTTCCCAAAAGTATACCGAAATCGCCCAAGATTGACTAAGGGACCACCACAGACTGAAGCTGTGGAGGTGGATAGTGACCTTGAAAGTTCCGATGGAGAAGAACACACCGTTTTATTTCTCGGACCGGCAAGGAGAGGGATGTACCATCCTCAGGAGAGTGAACTAAGTCCTGAGGCTCCAGAGTTTGTACAAAGGAGTACAGACGAAGTCCAATTCAGATCTGATGATCGAACACCAGCCCCTGAAGAGACCGATTGACACTCAGGAGGAGCGGAATTACCAGACCATGTGGAAACAAGTGACTCAGAAGTACAGGATCTTACAGAGGCAGCTCCATGAGCATCTAAGGAATCAAAAGAAATGAGTGAGGTGGAAGAATCTTCTGTGACAGAAGAACCCGTGGTCTCTGAGGAACAACCCACCAAGAGGATGTTGACTCGAGAAGTGAGGAGGCCCGTGATGGTGACGTATTAGGAACTTGACTCGGTTCACATAGTGTCAAGGACTGTCGGCTGGAAACGGGTATCTCTGCCTGCGGACAAGGTAAGCCCACTTGAGTGGTATTCACCACCGAGAGGCAGTATGGAAGATGTTGCCTGGTGGAAAGATTTGTTTTCATGCTTTGATTTTCCTTAAAAGACTTTGTAGAAACAATAAACTGTTGAAGCATAGAGAGAGCTGGTTGAAGACTTGCAAAAAGCTTCAGCTGAAGAGATGCTAATTGTTTTATTTGTGTTAATTGTTTTTTTCTTACATGCATCCTACAAGAAAACGGTTGTAAGATTAGGTTGTTATCAATGTTTATGAACGTTATACCAATTTCACAATGCCAATTTCTTTATAAAGTTATCCAACTTTCACCACTGTCTCAGAATTGGTCAGATTAACCAATCAAGACGAATGTCGAGGACGACAGTCAAAAAGGAGGGAAGAGTGTGACACAGAAGTAGTGCTGTTGCTTTAAAAGCATTCAGCAACTATTAGGGGTTAACACAGTCACAGGAGAAGGGGATTGTTTTAGCAGAGCCCCAGGGGGATTGTGGGGAAGTTGTTGACTGTCTATCCGGAGCCGAAGAGAAATGTGGTGTGTGATCTGTATCTCACAGAAGTCAAGGGAACAGAATTCAGATCAGGAGGGAAGCTAAACAAAGGTTAGTTAGACTCCCTGGGCTAACAGTGTGGAGTATTATCAGCCAGGAAGATAAGGACTGGAAGGAAGCCTATCATAGAGATCATCTCCCTCATCACACCCTTTCCCACTCCATCTACATGCAGGATAAAGAATGCTGTGTACAATTGAGTCCTTGTGAAGGAAAAGCCTGTGGTTGTGTATGCATTAAAACTGTGCTGTACTGTGCTACCTGATAATAGACTGTGTACTGCTGTGCTGCAAAGGAGACTGTACTGTTATTACTGGAACCTGTTGCTAAAAGAGACATTTACATTGCACTGGTCGTGCCTCATTAAATGTTACTGTTCTGCCATTTATGAAGACTCTCTTGTCAGATGTGTCTGATCAGCAACTGAATCTATCGTGTGCCTGAGGGAAGCTGTAGCCTATGGTCGCCCTGAGTAACGGTTCCCCCAGGATTTCAATAAATTCATGTAACCGGTCTCGCCCCTTTCAGACCTTAGGCGGCATGCGTGTAACAGTACCTGTCAAAATATAATCTTTTAATTGCATTGCAAGTGAAAACAAAAAGATATCTATGATGTCTGTTTCCTGTTTACTATGTTGATCCAGCAGTGTTGAAATCAAACACTTGGCTTTTTTCATCAAATTATTTTTATTGAGTTTTTCAAGATTATAAAGTCAAATATTTAAACCAGAGATAATAAAACAAGAGAACAAACACTTGACTTTTTTCATACGTTGTAACTCAATTGGCAACAAGCAGCAATATTAAATCAATGTCTGCGCTTTTTTATGAATTTGCATGGTCATTAGTGATGGGCAAGCACTAAAATGCTCAGGTGCTCGATGCTCGGGTCGAGCAAATTGGAATGCTCGGGTGCTCAACCCGAGCAACGAGCCCAATGTAAGCCTATGTGAAACTCGAGCATTTTTAAGGCGGCTCCACCCGGCGGTCTGCAGAGGGCCTAAAAATTGCCCAAATCGATGGGAACAGTGCTCAAATGATATGGGAACAGCATGGGGAAGACCCCATGAGGCATTTCTGACTCCCAGGTCAATGCTGTAAACAACGTTGTCAGAGTTATTACGCCACTTTTACGGACTCACAATAAAACATACAAAAACTAAACCAAAATGGATTTTCCAGGGAAATATGTTAAGGAACATCCTTTCCATGGTAATGACTTGTATATAAGGTAAAATAAATATACAAAAACAAAAATGCTCCTCCACACCTTGGGCTATGTTCGCATAAAGTATTTTTGATGCGTTTTTGCACTTTTGCATAGCTTTCAACCACTGGTAAATGTAATTTTAACATTTTACAACCTTATCTGGCCATGTGGTGTGTGACACATCCTATTTCATTTATGATGGTGGGACACAAAGACTATTTTTTTTGTCCTGGTATTTTGAGAAACGCCTTATCGCGGCTACCAGGTACACATGAATTGGCCAATTTATGCGCTAAGATTTCTCATTTATTTCTATTTTCATCAGCAGTATTGCTATTCATATTTCATGTATTTCATGTTCGCATACTTAGCGTTACAGAGTGCTACTTTGTTTGTTAGTTGTACACTGTGTGCAGAATTATTAGGCAAGTTGTATTTTAGAGGATTATTTTTATTATTGATCAACAACTATGTTCTCAATCAACCCAAAACACTCATAAATATCCAAGCTTAATATTTTTGGAAGTTGGAGTGTTTTTTTTAAGATTTGGCTATCTTAGGAGGATATCTGTTTGTGCAGGTAACTATTACTGTGCTAAATTATTAGGCAACTTAATAAAAACCAAATATAATCCCATCTCACTTGTTTATTTTCACCAGGTAAACCAATATCAGTGCACAAAATTTAGAAATAAACATTTCTGACATGCAAAAACAAAGACCAAAAAAATTAGTGATCAATATAGCCACCTTTCTTTATGATGACACTCAACAGCCTTCCATCCATAGATTCTGTCAGTTGCTTGATCTGTTTTCGATCAACATTGCGTGCAGCAGCCACCACAGTCTCCCAGACACTGTTCCGAGAGGTGTACTGTTTTGCCTCCCTGTAGATCTCACATTTTATGATGGACCACAGGATCTCTATGGGGTTCAGATCAGGTGAACAAGGGGGCCATGCCATTATTTTTTCTTATTTTAGACCTTCACTGGCCAGCCACGCTGTGGAGTAGTTGGATGCATGTGATGGAGCATTGTCCTGCATGAAAATCATGTTTTTCTTGAACGATACTGACTTCTTCCTGTATCACTGCTTGAAGAAGTTGTCTTCCAGAAACTGGCAGTAGGTCTGGGAGTTGAGCTTCACTCCATCCTCAACCTGAAAAGGTCCCACAAGTTCATCTTTGATGATACCAGCCCATACCAGTACCCCACCTCCACCTTGCTGGCTTCTGAGTCGGAGTGGAGCTCTCTGCCCTTTACTGATCCAGCCTCTGGCCCATCCATCTGGCCCATCAAGAGTCACTCTCATTTCATCAGTCCATAAAACCTTTGAAAAATCAGTCGTAAGGTATTTCTTGGCCCATTCTTGAAGTTTGATTTTATGTTTCTTGTCCAAAGGTGGTCATTTTTCAGCCTTCCTTACCTTGGCCATGTCTCTGAGTATCGCACACCTTGTGCTTTTTGATACTCCAGTAACGTTGCAGCTCTGAAATATGGAAAAACTGGTGGCGAATGGCATCTTGGCAGCTTCACGCTTGATTTTCCTCAATTCATGGGCAGTTATTTTGCGCCTTTTTTGGCCAACACGCTTCTTGCGACCCTGTTGGCTATTTTCCATGAAACACTTGATTGTTCGGTGATCTCGCTTCAAAAGTTTGGAAATTTCAAGACTGCTGCATCCCTCAGCAAGACATCTCACAATTTTGGACTTTTCAGAGCCCGTCAAATCTCTCTTCTGACCCATTTTGCCAAAGGAAAGGAAGTTGCCTAATAATTAAGCACACCTTATATAGGGTGTTGATAGGGTGTTGATGTCATTAGTCAACACCCCTCCTCATTACAGAGATGCACATCACCAGATTTACTTAATTGGTAGTTGGCTCTCAAGCCTATGCAGCTTGGAGTAGGAAAATATGTATAAAAAGTATCAAAGTGATCAAAATATGCATTTGCCTAATAATTCTGAACACAGTGTATATGGAGAAGGCTGCTCGTAGTAAGCACCTGTTCACACCTATTTATTGTTTTGGAAGTGCCGGTCAGTTTTTTTCTTTTTTCTTTTTCTATGTATAAGCTTTGACTAAGCACTCCCCCTCTATGCCACAGGCGATTTTAATTACACCAGGATCTCATTATCCCACACATAAGCAGACGGATGTCACTTGGAGAGGTATTCATATTGATAAAGTCCTGGCTTTTTGAGAAACGCTTTATCGCGGCTACCAGGAACACATGAATTGGCTAATTTATGCGCTAAGATTTCTCATTTATTTCTATTTTCATCAGCAGTATTGCTATTCATATTTCATATATTTTATGTTCACATACTTAGCATTACAGAGTGCTACTTTGTTTGTTAGTTGTATATGGAGATGGCTGCTCCTAGTAAGCACCTGTTCACACCTATTCTTGTTTTGGAAGTGCCGGTCAGTTTTTTATTTTTCTATGTATAAGCTTTGACTGAGCACTCAGCCTCTATGCCACACACGATTTTAATTACAGCAGGATCTTATTATTCCACACGTAAGCAGATGGATGTTGCTTGAAGAGGTATTCACATTGATAGGGTCCTGGTATTTTGAGAAGCGCTTTATCGCGGTTATCAGGAACACATGAATTGGCCAATTTATGCGCTAAGATTTCTCATTTATTTCTATTTTCTACAGCAGTAATGCTATTCATATTTCATTTATTTCATGTTCGCATACTTAGCGTTACAGAGTGCTACTTTATTAGTTAGTTGTATATGAGAATGGCTTCTCCTAGTAAGCACCTGTTCACACCTATTTCCTTTTTTGGAAGTGCCAGTCAGTTTTTTATTTTTTTTTGTTTTCTGTGTATACGCTTTCACTGAGCACTCTGCCTCTATGCCACAGCAGGATCTTATTATCCCACACATAAGCAGACGGATGTCACTTGGAGAGGTATTCACATTGATAGGGTCCTGGTATTTTGAGAAACGCCTTATCGTGGCTACAAGGTACACATAAACTGGTCAACTTATGCACTAAGATTTCTCATTTATTTCTATTTTCTACAGCAGTAATGCTATTCATATTTCATTTATTTCATGTTCGCATACTTAGCGTTACAGAGTGCTACTTTATTAGTTAGTTGTATATGAGAATGGCTTCTCCTAGTAAGCACCTGTTCACACCTATTTCTTTTTTTGGAAGTGCCAGTCAGTTTTTTATTTTTTTTGTTTTCTGTGTATACGCTTTCACTGAGCACTCTGCCTCTATGCCACAGCAGGATCTTATTATCCCACACATAAGCAGACGGATGTCACTTGGAGAGGTAATCACATTGATAGGGTCCTGGTATTTTGAGAAACGCCTTATCGTGGCTACCAGGTACACATAAACTGGCCAACTTATGCACTAAGATTTCTCATTTATTTATGTTTTCTACAGCAATAATGCTATTCATATTTCATATATTTCATGTTCGCATACTTAGCGTTACAGAGTGCTACCCCGAACTTTTAAGTTCGGGTTTACTCATCTCTAATGATGACTAATATTTAATTTCTTTATTTATTTTACTCACTTATATAGCACCATTAATTCCACAGCGCTTCACAGATATTATCGGCACTGTCCTCATTCTGGCTCACAATCTAGATTCCCTATCAGTATGTCTTTAGAGTGTGGGAAGAAACTGGAGTACCTGGAGGAAACCCACACAAACATGGGCAGAACAAACAAACAAACTTCTTGCAGATGTTGTCCTTGGTGGGATAATATCACCATCATTCTTAAAATACTGATTCCTCTCACTGGTAACATGGAGAAAGATGCCACAGCCTGAGACATTCCTTTTTGTAGTGTGGTGACACCAGTAATTTGACATCAGTATAGTGTTAGATTGTTGTATTATTGGTAAATGGGCTGTCTGTGTGTGCAATGGACAGCACAGCATGTTCCTGGTCCTGGCTCTCCAAATTGAGCAATTTTCTCTCCACATTATACAGCTGGAAAGAGATCAGGATACCACTCAATAACTCATCAGCTATATTAATGATGCAACATTGTATTTTTGGCACTTATGGTCTGTATTCAATAGCATCATTTACTAGAAAATGAGTGATCTATCAGTGGAATAGGCAACCACGAGAGGCGCTGGGTCTCCTTCATAGGAAGTCTTCAAACAGAGGCTGGTCAGACATCTGTCTGAGATGGTATAGTGACTCCTGCATTGAGCAAGCAGTTGGACATGATGACACCGGATGTCCCTTCCAACTCTAACATTCTATGAAAAGATTAAAAAAAGCATTTCTGAAACTATTAAGTACAACTTTCAAATTGCAACAACTGAATAGGACTTTGTCTAAAACATCACATTAAATAACTAACTGTAATAATGTAATAATAATTTTATAATTTTATTTATATAGCGGCAAACATATTCCGCAGCACTTTACAATTGAGCGGAGACATGTACAGACAATAAAGACATCACAAAGTGACACGTAACTCAACAGTTACAGGAGGAGTGAGGGCCCTGCTAGCAAGCTTACAATCTATAAAAAGATGGAGGGACACAATAGGTAGAACGTGCTTGTTATATATGGTCCAACCATCATTATAATAAATGGGGCATTTCAAATAAGCTGCATGATCCAATCATCAGCCAGTGTCTGTCTAAGTAGAGTTACCAAGTGCTATTGTGTGCATAGAGGATGTGGAGACAGATGAATCGGAGGGACCAGAGTCTGAGGAAAAATTATAAAGTGGGAACAGGGGGAAGTTAGATTGGTAAAATGAGGTGATAGACTGGTCTAAAGAGATGTGTTTTCAAAGCACGCTTAAAAATGTGGGGGCTAGGTATTAGTCCGATCATCCAGGGTAGTGCATTCTAGAAAACTGGTGCAGCATAAGAGAAGTCTTAGAGATGGATGTGGGAGGTTAGGATTATGGAGTATGCTAGCTTTAGATCTGACAATGCCAATCCAAGAGGAAACAAATAAAAATAGTGTGTTAAAATACCAGAAAAAACCAAATGATGTAACAACACTTGAATATAATTGATTGCATTGATAATGGGGTTAAAATTTTGTTTTAATCCATCAATAGTTCTAATTGAGCACCAAGGATTTTGTGGTTTAGTAATAAAATGGAGACATTATTCAATGTTGCCATCCACAAGTACCTAATTTTGCCACCCATTTTATTGCGATTTGGCTGCTTCACTGTACTGCCAATCAGAAAAAAAGTAGCACAGCACGGACAGTGGCGCGAGCGACGTAGAAATCAATAGAAAAACTAGGGAATTTTTGTGGATCCATAAACTGCTCGCACCCAGATGGTCACTTATCAAAACCCCCAATGAGCAGAGCCAAGCAGAATCCTAACCCTCCACTTCTTCTGACATGTCACTATGAGATTGTATTTGATTGTGCAGCCAATATATCGAATCTTACATGTTCAGCAGGTTTTTAAAGATCTCCCACTCTGAGTGGTGCCGCAGTTAATAAATTGTTTAATATTATATTTGGTCCCTATTCCTGTAAAAGTAAGTTCTTTACAGCTAGATCAACTTGCACCACACCTGTAATTGCCTAAAGTTGTCTTAAAAGTAGTAGCTTCTGATACAATGCAATATACTGGGATTGTGCAATATAATGGGATTAATACACAACATATGAGATTTTTAGAAACACATGTCCTTTTACTTACAGACTATGACGTCAATATTTTGGACAACTTAGCTTCCGGGAGACATGATGTTTTGATTTGTAGCGCACCTACGCAGTATCAAGTAGGTCATCTGATTCATTCTAGTCTCATTTTAAAAGCTCCCTTAGAGCTATTTTTTTAATGCTATATATGTACTGCGCTTACGTATATCCACACAAGCCAGTAAAAATATGGACATCAAAATAGATGGTTGTTTTAAAGTAGGTGGTGATCCACATAGTGAACCTCATTTATCAGAACTGTCTATCATTAAAACTTGTAAGGAGTGTGACTTCTATACCTTTCTATACCTCTCATTTTTGCAGCATTTGGGCTGAAGTTTTAACCTTTACTTTTGGTTGCCTATTTTTAGTTATCAAACAGATTTTATTTATTTTACTCACTTATATAGCGCCATTCATTCCACAGACAATATCAGCACTGTCCACATTGGGGCACACAATCTACATTCCCTATCAGAATGTCTTTGGAGTGTGGGAGGAAACTGGAGAACCTGAAGGAAAGACACGCAAACACAGGGAGAAGATACAAACTCCTTGCAGATGTTTTCCTTGGTGGGATTTGAACACAGAACCCCAACGCTGCAAGGCTGAAGTGCTAACCACTGAGCCACTGTGCTGCCCAGATTGCACAGTACTATATTAGTTTTATGCTTGTGTAACTCATTTTCTGGATTAGAAGGTTTGCACACAAGAAACTTTTACTCTTAGGGTAGGGACAGATGGCTGTACATTCTCTCAACCAAGAGCATCAGATCGATGACACACCGATCAGAGTTTGATCACAGTGTGATCCAATTTTCTTGGATGATGAGAAGATGGATAAAAAAGAATTCTTCATATTCTTCATTTTGTCAGTGACCAGAAATCGAACTGCACTCAGATGTCATCCGAGCGCAGTCCGATGTTATCCACACATTCACTGACTTGCATGGAATAGTGCGCTCTGAATAATGGAGCAATGTTAGGCATGTAGTGATTCTTTCCTTGGACTGCCTTGGTCCAAGGAAAATATTGGACATATGGAAGGCCCCATAGACTAACATTGGTCTGAGTGCAATCCGATGTTTTGTTGCATCGCACTTGGACCAAAATTATGGTCATCTGGTGTTTCATTTTAAAATGAGCTCAACAAGTTAAAGGACATGCACACTTTGGGGGCACTTCTTAGTTACTTAAATGCACATATTTAGGACTAAGGGTTCACTCACACTTGCATATAAATAATCATCTCATTCTTATCTCGAAAATTTGGACTAGTGTAATGTGTATGTCATTCCGTATGTCATGTGAGTGCAATGTGAGTTCACATTTTTTTCTACGGTGATACCGGGCCCCCCTGACTCATGGGCCCCATAGTGGCTGCGTTGTCTGCCGCTATTGGTGATACGCCACTGGTGACATATATAGGTCGTTGAGACATCCTTTTTCAAACTGTACACGTATTCTGGGTCCCTTGTGTCCCATAGTTCAAGTCGCTCATGCACCAGGACCCTAGGCATTTCAACGTTAATTGCGCGAGACATCCTCTTGGTCTCCATGGAGGCTTGGTTATTGCTGCAAGTTCTGCTTCAGTTTGGGGAAGGTACAAACACTTCCCTGTTTGACGACTCCCTGACATGGGATGATTGAATATCCTATGTTTTTTTTAGTTGAGCTGAGGAAAAAAATCAAACAGCATACAGATGGCCGGTATGATGTCAGTTATTTTTCCGCGCACCGATAGACTTGCATTGGTGAGTCCCGGCCATTTTACGCGACCATATGCAGCATACTGCAATTTTATTCCTCACACCAAATACAGGTAAGAAAAAAATAGCAGATCTGCACTGCCTCATTGAATAACATTGGTCCGAGTGCAATGCGATTTTTCCCTGCATTGCACTGGTCCGTATTATACTAACTGTAAGTGTGAGCAAACCCTAAACATGTGATACCATTAACATTCTATAGCCTTTGTTTTGCACAAAGGACTTTTTTAAACACCTTCGGGGACTTTTTTTTTTTTACAACATTTTACAAAAATGCATGCATTATAGGCTAAAAATCAGTTTTGCAATTGGGTTTTCTTACATTTTTTTCCACCATTTGCTTTCCATAGCCTCTCTGTTGTGGAGTCTATTGTTGGCTGCAGGATGACTTAACTAAAAGCTGTAAGTCAGTCTGTTCAGACAGTTTGTAAAAGCTCATTTACGCTTGCCAACTTGAAGCTGTTAAATGACTGCCAATTGGAAATACACAAGCCAATCGGTGATTGCTTAATGACTGGTTAAGACAGGCAGATCAGAATTCTATGGGTACAAAAGGATCAATAATAAAAAGGGCACTTTTTACCACTTTTCGTGTAATTGGGTACCTGTGTATGCAATTATGACTGTAGCATTCTTGGTACATATGCGGAATGTGCAGCAAAAAGTGATAACATATTCAAGCTCCAAGTATAAACTTTAGGGAACATAAAAGTATTCTATTCATTATTGAAATAAAAGTACATATACACATTCCTAGACATAGTCATGACCCACAGGCAGAAAGCTATAAAGAAAAAAAAAGAAAGCATCCTCACCAGCCACCGGATACAGCATTGATTCCACACAACGCCCTGTCAGAGAAATATTGAGTCAGAGAAGTAATGAAAATATTCTTTCTTTCTTCCTTTCTTTCTCCCTCTGAAGCCCCCCTCACCCCTCCCTTCCAACACTTGTCTGTACAAGAGTTGTCTCCATGAAAATCTCAGCACAAAGCCCTAATTAGCACACTCATGAGTAAGGCCTCATACACAAACAAATGCCAGTCAAGAAGTGTTACAACCTAACTAAAAAGTGAACATCTTTCTCCCTGGCAGACGCAGGGGGTGATTAGTTGCAGGATTGCAATAATTTACGTGTAACTGTTGAAGCTGCTTCTCGAGCTTCAAAAGAAAATCTATAGACACGCCGACTCTGATACGAAATATGGAATAACTAAAGTTCCATACATCCGGTAATGATGGGACCCATATTTTTAGGGTCAGGGTCAGCTAGGGAACGATAGGGATATTTTTCTGTTGCTGAAAAGCCCTTCGTGGAGCTGTAGCGCAAAACACCAGAATAGCAGACTGCAACTATGCGATGTGTGGTCTCTAAATGAAGGTAAAATCATAATAGAAAATATGGGATCACTTTTGGGTTTCTGTGATCAATGAGCGATAAGTTATCCCAAAAAACAGGTTTTTAATACAAACATGAAGGGTGGAGTCAAGCACAGGGGGTGTGTGGGCAGATCTTCCCCTTTGACATCAAAGAGATAAGGGAAGATTGATCGATACTCACTGCAGGAAGCATATGTATCATAAGTAAGGGGTCACGTTCCGCTGAACGGTAATAAGGAGAGCTCCCCTCCTGCTATGTTGAATTGTCGCAGCGATCTTTATAGAGTAAGTTTCTTCTTTAATCTTTATTATTTTGTGTAACTGTATATTCTGTATTGTAAAGTCTCCTTTGTAAAATCTTGTATATTTTTCTTAAACACTGCCTCCCTTTTGGATTAAATATAAAATGTAATAGTTCTGTTTCTTCTGTTCTGTAATCGCACTCTCCCCTGAAGCTACACACTACCAGAACGCAGGCTCCCGTCTAGGCCTGTATTATATTTCAAATCTGGACGGTGATGGCAGAGCATATTAATAAATGGGCTATCATGAAGCTGGCAGTGACCGTATGGAGGGCTAAACACGTATTCCATGCGTTGGAATCCAAAGGTGTGACGCCATGCTCTCACTGGTCGCTTGCCGATACCTAAGAAGCGAGTAGTCTGGATCGTGTGCTCGCGAATCCAGACAAAATCCGTGACACAGTGATGGCACGATGAGATATTATGTGATCTCCACGGTGTCGTTGCTGAGGAATCCCTGACACACCCTAATTATTTTTGCTCTTGTAAGGTAAAGCACTGACAAGTGGCATTACAGCTTTCAAGCCTGGGAGGCAAAAGCCGAACTTCGGACAAGTTGCAGCTGTGCATCCAGTGGCAACGCCCAGGTTGGCATGAACTGCAGGCTGGAATTGTCATAATCGAGAATGTGCAAAACATTCTGTCTGCCTTATAGTCGGGCGAAGAAACTCACACTCTCTGCATGGCCTACATACTGAATTTAATAGTGCAACATTTCTTTCAGAAATATACTCACTCAAGGAAGATGATGGCTATGGCCAGGAAAATGTCAGCTCAATTTACCTGTTCTTTTGTGACAAAACACTCCCTCCTGTCATTACAAAATTAGAAATTACTACTAGAATGATGCCTAATTTGCAATGTTGCACCTACTGGAGTTTGACACTACATATTTGAATATCTGTATGAGCAGTATGAAACCGTGATTGCATCATACCATGCAGCAGCCAAAATGGAGCATGGGTTGCTATAACATCTGGCATTGACAGATGATGAATGACAAGTGTCGCCTACTTAAACCCACTGAAGTGTCAACATTTGTCAATAGGGACAAGTGTGGAATCAACCAGGTCATCCTCCTGATATTTATTTTCTAAAAATCACTCACCAAAATGCAAGAAGTGATGAATGAAAAACAGCAACTTGCACATTCCCGTCCTGTGCCTGTTGTCAGCCCTCAAGGTCCATGTTACATGCTGCAGGATTTGGAGAGGGAGAAATAGGAGAAGAAGCAGCAGGTGGATATAGAGGGGAACACAAAATTGGCACAGTAAGGTGGCAAGGCTGACAGAGTTAAAATCATGATGACAATGACACTGGCCATGACAGTCAACTGTCGTAGTGGGGTGATGATAATGAACCAAAAAACTTGGTCACGCTAGTGAGCATGGCAAGCTCTATGCTGGAATACTTGTGGAATAACTGGTTTATAACTGAAATCAAGTAAAGGGATGACTATTAGCCATGCTTTCAAACCCTTTCTATATAAGCAAGATGGGGACTGTGAGTGGAAGCAGTTATCATTTTTAAATATTATGTTATGTGAAATATGTGTAATAGAATAGTGTATCTTATGTATAAATTTTGGTGGTGGGGGGACATGGCTATATATATATATATATATATATACGGACCAAAAGTTTGGACACACCTTCTCATTTAAAGATTTTTCTGTATTTTCATGACTTTGAAAATTGTACATTCACACTGAAGGCATCAAAACTATGAATTAACACATGTGGAATTATATACTTAACAAAAAAGTGTGAAACAACTGAAAATATGTCTTATATTCTAGGTTCTTCAAAGTAGCCACCTTTTGCTTTGATGACTGCTTTGCACACTCTTGGCATTCTCTTGATGAGCTTCAAGAGGTAGTCACCGGAAATGGTTTTCACTTCACAGGTGTGTCCTGTCAGGTTTAATAAGTGGAATTTCTTACCTTATAAATGGGGTTGGTACCATCAGTTGTGTTGTGCAGAAGTCTGGTGGATACACAGCTGATAGTCCTACTGAATAGACTGTTAGAATTTGTATTATGGCAAGAAAAAAGCAGCTAAGTAAAGAAAAACGAGTGGCCATCATTACTTTAAGAAATGAAGGTCAGTCCGAAAAATTGGGCAAACTTTGAAAGTGTCCCCAAGTGCAGTTGCAAAAACCATCAAGCACCACAAAGAAACTGGCTCACATGAGGACCGCCCCAGGAAACATGTGTTAACATGTGTTAATTCATAGTTTTGATGCCTTCAGTGTGAATGTACAATTTTCAAAGTCATGAAAATACAGAAAAATCTTTAAATGAGAAGGTGTCTCCAAACTTTTGGTCTGTACTATATATATATATATATATATATATTATATATATATACACTGCTCAAAAAAAAGGGAACACTCAAATAACACATCCTAGATCTGAATGAATGAAATATTCTCATTGAATACTTTGTTCTGTAGAAAGTTGACAAAAAAAATCACACAAAAATCATCAATGGAAATCAAAGTTATTAACCAATGGGGGCCTGGATTTGGAGTCGCCCCCAAAATTAAAGTGGAAAAACACAATACAGGCTGATCCAACTTTGATGTGATGTCCTTAAAACAAGTCAAAATGAGGCTCAGTATTGTGTGTGGCCTCCACGTGCCTGTATGACCTCCCTACAATGCCTTGGCTTGCTCCTGATGAGGTTGCAGATGGTCTCCTGTGGGATCTCCTCCCAGACCTGGACTAAAGCATCTGCCAACTCCTGGACAGTCTGTGGTGCAACGTGACTTTGGTGGATGGAGCGAGACATGATGTCCCAGATGTGCTCAATCGGATTCAGGCCTGGGGAGCGAGTGGGCCAGTTCATAGCTTCAATGCCTTCATCTTGCAGGAACTGCTGACACACTCCAGCCACATGAGGTCTGGCACTGTCCTGCATTTGGAGGAACCCAGGGCCAACCGCACCAGCATATGGTCTCACAAGGGGTCTGAGGATCTCATCTCGGTACCTAATGGCAGTCAGGCTACCTCTGGCGAGCACATGGACGGCTGTGCAGCCCTCCAAGGAAATGCCACCCCACACCATTACTGACCCATTGCCAAACTGGTCATGCTGAAGGATGTTGCAGGCAGCAGATTGCTCTCCACGGCGTCTCCAGACTCTGTCACGTCTGTCACATGTGCTCAGTGTGAACCTGCTTTCATCTGTGAAGAGCACAGGGCGCCAGTGGCGACTTTGCCAATCCTGGTGTTCTGTGGCAAATGCCAAGTGTCCTGCACGATGTTGGGCTGTGAGCACAACCCCCATTTGTGGACGTCGGGCCCTCATACCACCCTCATGGGGTCGGTTTCTAACCATTTGTGCAGACATATGCATATTTGTGGCCTGCTGGAGGTCATTTTGCAGGGCTCTGGTAGTGCTCCTCCTGTTCCTCCTTGCACAAAGGCGGAGGTAGCGGTCTTGCTGCTGGGTTGTTGCCCTCCTACGGCCCCCTCCATGTCTCCTGGTGTACTGGCTTGTCTCCTGGTAGCGCCTCCAGCCTCTGGACACTACGCTGACAGACACAGCAAACCTTCTTGCCACAGCCCGCATTGATATGCCATCCTGGATGAGCTGCACTACCTGAGCAACTTCTGTGGGTTGTAGAGTCTGTCTCATGCTACCATGAGTGTGAAAGCACTAACAACATTCAAAAGTGACCAAAAGATCAGCCAGAAAGCATTGGTACTGAGATGTGGTCTGTGGTCCCACCTGCAGAACCACTCCTTTATTGAGTGTGTCTTGATAATTGCCAATAATTTCCATCTATTGTCTATTCCATTTGTACAACAGCATGTGAAATTTATTGTCAATCAGTGTTGCTTCCTAAGTGGACAGTTTGATTTCGCAGAAGTTTGATTTACTTGTTATATTCTGTTGTTTAAGTGTTCCCTTTACTTTTTTGAGCAGTCTATATATATACAGTATATATATATATATATATATATAAGGGAGGGAGATTTGGCTATATATGCCATATGTGGGGGAGGGGGACATACCTGTATATGCTATATGTATGTTGGGGAGAGGGACTTTGCTATATACACTATGTGTGGGGGAGGGGGATTTGGCTATATACACTGTGTTGGGAAGGGGGACATGGCTATATATGGAGGAGGTAGACTTGGCTCTATGTGGAGGAGAGGAACTTGGCTCTAAATGCTATATATGGAGGGGGGAAACTTGGCTATATCTGCTCTATTGCTATATGTGGGGAAGGGGATTCAGCTATATCTGGAGGAATGGAGCTTAGCTATATAGGCTATATGTGGGGAGGGGAACATGCAAGGTCAGACTGGCCCACCAGAGGCCTACAGACTGCTCTCCCCTGTTGTCTAACTGGGAAGAGTGGTGACATAAAAAGTAATCAGGGAGCTACAGCTCTAAGTTACTTACAAATAGTGAACCATAGTTTCACACATGCACTGCTCTCCTCGGTTGTCTAACTCTGGGAAAAACCACAAGCAGGGCGTTCTCCCAGTGTGTACATCACTACTCCTCGTGGCTCCTCCCAGAGTTAGACAACCCAGGAGAACAGTGCTCGCATCACTGATAGCATTGATGACACGATCGCCTACTGCAGACTGCGGCTCACTTTTTTTAAATAACAGAGCGCTGTTGCGCACCGATTATTTTTTATGTCACCGCTGTTCCATGCATTGAACAAGCAGTGCAGCCAATCAGTGTTAGCTTTGTTTGTGTCCTCTTCTCCTCGGCTGTACAGCACAGCTCAGGTAATGAGCTGTGTTGTTATCCATAACATACGATCCTCTCCCCCACAATGTAAGCAGCAGAGGGAGATAGACGACTCCCTGCTACAGTTGCAGTGATTGAAGGAGGGCCTCCCTCCAGCCTAACAGTAAGTAAGTGCAAATGGAGGGCCTTTAGTCTGGGGTGATTGAGGGGGAGAGGGGGGCTAAGTCATGTAAAAATGAATGAGGCCCCTATTCCTTCATCTCTTCTTTTCTTTTTCACCCCTAACTTGACTGCACCCCCTCCCCCTGATCACCCCTGACTGAGCCCCTTCCCCCTTTGTCCCACCTGACTGCATGCCCTTCCCCATATCACACCTTACTGAACCCCCTACTCATATCACCCCTGACTGAGTCCCCTCTCCCTGTATCAACCCTGACTGACTGAGCCCCCTCTCCCTGTATTACCCCCAACTGACTGGGCCACCTCTCCCTGTATCACTCCCAACTGACTGAGCCCGCTCTCCCTGTATCACTCCTTACTGCACCCACTCCCCTTGTATCACCCCTGACTGACTAAGCCCCTCCCCCCATATCACCCATGACTGAACCCCCTTACCCTGTATCACCCCTGACTGACTGATTCCCCCCCCCTGTGTCACTCCAGGCTAAACCCCTCTTCCCTGTATCATCTCAGACTAATCCCCTTCCCCTGTAACACCCCTGACTGAGCCACTCTCCCACCTGTATCACCCCTGACTGTACCCTTCTCCCCCCGTATCACCCCTGACTGAGCTCCACTCCTCCTGTATAACCATTGACTGACTGGGCACCTCTCCCTTGTATCACTCCTCACTTAGCCCCTCTCCCCTGTATCACTCCTCACTAAGGCCCTGTATAACTCCTGACTAAGCCCCACTCCCCCTGTATCATTCCTGACTGACTGGGTCCCTCTCCCTCTGTATTGCCTCTGACTGACTGGGCCCCTCTCACCCTATATCACCCTTGACTGACTGGGCCCCTTTGCCCCTGCATCACCCCTGACTGAGCCCATTCTCCCTGTATCACCCCTGACTAACAAAGTTTCCTTCCACCCCTACTAACAAAATGAGGCCTTTCATAAAAAGTTATGGCCTTATAGGTGGCAGAGAGATTTCTGTAAAAGGTGTATAGGGGGGATGTGAGGGAAAGCTATTTTGCTATCACTCCAGTGTCATACATAACTGACTTAGGGCTACCACCACTATTAGAGGGTACATTCACATAATGTATTTGCTGCTTAATTTCTACAATGGAAATCCCAGAGCAAGTTAACAGCGGTAATATCCACACAGATATTGTACAGATATTGCTACTCTTAATACTATGCAATGTTGCACCTTTACCATTGACCTGACCCTTTGTATAACACAGGATGAAGTCGGTGGTGAATATGCGCAGCATAAAATGACACGTCATGTCAAATTCGCAGCGCCAGTCAATTCACGCTGTGGATTTTCTCAGCATATGGATGAGATGTCATAAAATCCCATCCACTATACTGGTGCTATAAAACATTTTTTTAGTGGTTAATAAACATCAGAGGACATTTATGATAGAGTTTGCACCAAAATGTGGGGACCAGAACTTTCTATAACATTAAGTGTACTACCTAATATATACCATGATATTAGCATGTTTTACCACACAATTGGGGTGGTATTTTTTCTATGTAGCTATATAGTGGGCTCCAAGAATGATTTTCTCTGGTCCATTGTACTCCAGTTCAATGCTGTATACAATAAGCAGCTGAGGCAGCAGCTGTAGCAACAGCTACAGTATATTTGACACAATGGACTAGCTATTTTATTGGCCATTGCAGCAACCAGACGTACTTCATCAGGTACATCGGCTGAACAGTCAGGTTGTGCCTGGCATCTACTCCCTGTCAATCATGTCATTTATACAGTAGTGCTGCTTCTGCCAAGGCTGCTGTTGCTGGCCCTACACTGCCACATATTTCCTTGTCCAATCCTAATACTCTACAGTGCGACTTCATCCGCAGGCACAGTCACTTTTCCTGACTGCCCAATGTGTTTTATAGTGCTATACTGTACTGCTGCTGGGAATTGTACTCTCTTGTGGTACACAAACATGAAACAGCTCCCAAAATAGGGCTAATTATTTTAATGTCTTGTTGACAAGCCTGCTTATTCACTTTTACAAAAGCTAGCCTTTTCCTGCTTCCAAAATTCTTGCTTGCTTCAATAAAAGGCAAGTTATCCAGGCACTGTGGCATTAGCACCGTGGCCTGATTATACCCTCATCTTCATGTTTCTGTACTTGTGAAATTCCTCATTTCCTTTTTTCTACATCAGAAATAATAGAACTTGAGTCATTATCATCAAGCTAGGCTTTAGTTGAAGATCTAGATATTCTAGTGTCTAAAAATGCTATGTCTTCCTGGAAGAGTAATTACTGACCCTAGCAGGCGAACTAATTTCTTGTAAGATTTACTGCTTTCCAACTTTTTAAGACAAGAGTTTGTCAGTGGAATTGTAGGGTCTACAAGTAACTCTGTCACCTCCTCTAGATAGATATAACACTTTTTCTCTTATCTGTTTTAAGTAGCGTAGCAGAGTTTTCTTCTGGAAACTTTTACTTTATTATAATGTGATTTAAAACATAGTTCAGTGTAGTTGCATCAGATCCTATATTGTATCCTGTAATCTAAAGCCGGGTTAGATGTGTCAGTTTTAGATGTAGATTCAATACAATACATATATGAAGGCTTTTTGAAACCCCATTTACATTATTGACAACTCACCTGGAACATACTCCTGAAAAAAGGAGGACCTATGGTACTTGGACAAATCTCCCAGACAAGCATTGAACCCACATATGTATATATATAGTATCACTGACTATAAGTAATGATCTTTAGTAGAGATGAGCGAATGTTTTGATGTTTGGGTTCGACGAATAAACCCGAACATCAAAAAAATGTTTGTGTTCGGGCACCCGAGCACGAACCCGAACGGGGCCCCGAACATCCCTGATTTCCCACGCTGTCATCTGTGTGACAGCATGGGAATCAGGGGCTGTGGCCAGCGGTAAGATCACTACCGCCAGTCACAGTGCTGTGGGATCATGCTGTCAGGTGTCAGCATGATCGCACAGCTGTGACAATGACCCGCGGTAAAAAGCTTACAGTGGGTCACAGGCGCCGGCTGATGGGACTACTAGCCCCATCATCCGACAGCTGCTGTCACAGTACACAAGCTGCCCAAGCGCCACTGATTGGAAAAGTAATCTCTCATCAACTACGCTTGTGCTGTGAAAGTAAAAAAAAAAAAGTTAAAATAAATAATTATTTAAAATAAAAATATTAAACACATTATACTCACCTACCACTTACCTACACTTTGACCCCGATGTTCTCATCCCCTGTAAAAAATCCAAAATAAAAAAACACCATATACTCACCTTGCATCTAATTACAGATGCCCATATCCCCAGCAATAAAGATATTATAATAAACCTCCAAATTCCTCACCTGTCAGCCGTAGTCCATATACTGAGTGTCCCTCGTCGATGTCACTGATAGCACAGCCACATCCGGAGATGCGACCGTGCTATCCGGCAGCCGGTGATACACTGACAGGAGCGCGCTCGCTCCCGCAGTGTATCGCGTGCAGCTGCCGGCACTGAGGTCACCGGAGTTCAAACAGCTGAAGATCAGCTGAGTGCTCCAGGACCTCACTTACGGCATTGGTGCTGCGTGAGAATTTCCCATGCAACACTAATGATGTAAATGAGATCACTGGAGCTCTCAGCTGATCATCAGCTGTTTGAACTCAAGTGACCTCAGCTCTAGCAGCGCAACTCTATAAACTTACACTCCTGTCAGTGTATACAGTGCTGTCTTCTACAGCAGTGACATCAGCGATTGCTGATATGGCTGCTGTAGAAGTGACCCAGATCGCCGTGGGACACTGGGATTAAGTCATGATGGCAGACAGGTGAGGGATATAGTTGTTTTTTATTTTTGGTTTCATACAGGAAATGAGGGCTTCGGGAACTGGGCGTTAGGTGAGTATACGGTGTTATTTTTAAATAAATTATTAAAACCGTGTGGAATTTTATTTAAATAAAAGACTTTATTCTGGCCGTGTCTTTATTGAAAAAATGTCAAAAACCTTACTACGGGATCAGTAATGGGAGCGTCTTATAGACGCCTCTCCATTACTAACCTGGGCTTCATGTCAGCCGCTAATACAAGGCTGACATGAACCCTACCCTATTACCCCACACGCCACCTCTACAAGGCAGTGGAAAGAGCAAGGCTAAGCGCCAGAATTGGCACATCTTATGGATGCACCGTTTCTGGGTCCGCTGACGGCTGATGTTATTGGCCTCGTAGGGGGCCATGGATCGTGGCTGGCTATTAATTTTAGCTGACAGCTGTCTGTCTAGCCTTTACTGGTTAGATTTTATAGGGGGACACTACGTCAATTTTTTTCTGGGGTCCCCCTGTAATTTAGCCAGTAAAGGCTAAGCAAACAGCTGTGAGCTGTTATTAATAGCCAGGGAGCATCTTTGGCTAATGGCTCCTTCCCCAGCTAGTAATACCAACCCCCAGAAATCAGCTTTCCCTCTGCTGGTTATGAAAATGACACGGGAGCACACACCATTTTTTGTTTAATTCTTCATTTTATTTCATTTATAAGAAATCCCATGCACACCGTGCTTGTTTTTAACGCTGCGTAAACTCACCCACAGCATGTCAATTTCTGTAGCGGAGACGCAAGTCGATGCTGCAGATTTTGACAGATTGAAATGTCATTAAATGCGGTGGATCATGTACTGACAAAACAAGTACGGCATTAGAATCCAGCGTTTTGGACACAGCGAAAATTCTCACCCCTGGTCTGACGGTAATCCAAGGGTTAGGGTATGTGCACACGATCCGAGCAGGCAGCATTTTAGATGCAGCACACTTTATGCTGCATCAAAAGCGATGCGTTCTATTGAACGCTGGTGAATTTGCATGTGTTCATTGAACCATGCAGATTCACCACATTCAATACATTGTACTGATCAGATTTATCTTGCGGAAATTAGCGACTCCACAAGAAAAATTGACATGGTGCGGCCTTGAATCATGCGTCGCATGTCCGTGTCCGCAGGTGATCCGCAGGCACAGATGAACGCCTAATGGACATGGGATTTCTACAAATCCCATCTACTATGCTGTAACATCTGACGCTGCGGGTTTGACTTTTCATAAGCACGCATCATCAAACTCGCAGCAGCTCCTGATCGTGTGCACATACCCTTAAAGCAATGTCGCACATTTCTTTTTTCAAATATCTTTATCTCCAAAGGCATTCATTGCTGTACAATGGAGTATTGCACGGCGAATAAGCCTCCTTACCTTGACATGCCAGAGCCGATATGTCACTCTCCACAAGGAGAAATGTTACCCCTTAGACCTCAGTTCAGAGCCTCTCACCTAGCCAAATCAGTTCTCATACTTTGCACTGACGAGGGCCAACAGCCCGAAACATCGTGTCTGCAAATTGAGATTCTGATTTGGCTTTTGTCCTAAGTCATATTGCACAATTCGTTAAAGGGTTGATTGTGACTTGAAGGATTGCTGCTTCCAATAGGTGGCGCTATAGAGTTCAAGTCTTCTTTTTCTCTGAAGAGGCGATTTGCATATTGCTGTACAAAAGCGCATGCAAAAAAATGCACCAAAAACGCTGCAGAAAAGTGAATGAGAAATGTGAAGTGTCACGCACACGTTTAGCATTTTTTGACTTGCAGATTTGGTGCAGAAAATAATCATCAGCATGTCAATTCTCTGTGTGTTTTTGCCTGCATTTTTCACCCATTGAATGTACTGAAAAAATGCACCAAAAGTCAAAGTGGAAAATAATCTTCAGCATGTCAATTCTCTGTTCATTGAATGCAATGAATATTTTTTGGAGATAATTAAAGATATTTGTAAAACGAAACTGAGGAGTGCATGCTTGTGCTCCTCAGTGACTCACGGTGCCGTCATCAAGTTGAGAGAGTTCAAGTCATATGAATGCTGTTCAACTCATTGACGTTAGCGTGAGCGTGGGAAAGTTTTCACCGCGCATGCTCTGACGTCATTTGCCGTCATTTTTTTACAGATGACAATGGATTCAGAGGGAATGGGTGTAATGGTAAGTAGGGTTTAATTTAGAATATTAAAGGAGTCTGTGTGGTTATTTCAAAGAAAATATTTATTCTTGGTGTAGGTGTTTTTTTTAAACATTTCACTTGCACTATGGGGTTAGTAATGGGGGCATCTTATTGCGGCCTCTCCATTACTAACCTGATGTCAGCTGCGAATATATTTTTTCAAATATCTTTAATTATCTCCAAAAAGCATTCCTTGCTTTAAAAAAACGCATGCAAAAAATGCATGCAAAAAATGCATGCAAAAAACACACCACAAACTCTGCAGCAAAGTGAATGAGAAACATGAAGTGTCATGCACACGTTGAGTATATTTGACGTGAAGATTTGGTGCAGAAAATATTCATCAGCATGTCAATTCTCTGTGTGTTTTTGCCTGTGTTTTTCATCCATTAAATGCACTGAAAAAATTTGGCAAAAAAATTTGGCAAAAACCCACAGAGAATTGACATGTTGATGATTATTTTCTGCACCAAATCTGCAAGTCAAAAAATACTCAACGTGTGCATGACACTTTACGTTTCTCATTCACTTTACTGCAGAGTTTTGGAGCGTTTTTTACATGCGTTTTTGTACAGCAATGAATGCATTTGGAGCTAAAGATATTTGAAAAAAGAAATGTGGGACATTGCTTTAAAAGTATGTGCACACAATCAGGAGCCGAAGGCAGGTTTGACCCTGTATGCTTATGCAACGTCAAACCCGCAGCATCAGATGTTACAGCATAGTGGGTGGGATTTGTAAAAATCCCATGTTGACTATGCATTCCTCTGTGCCCGCGGATCACCCGCGGACACGGACATGTGGCGCGTCTTTCAAGACCGCACTATGTCAATTTCTCTTGCAGAGTCGCCAGTTTCCGCAAGATTAATATGATTAGTACAATGTATTGAATGTGGTGAATCTGTATGGTTCAATGAACAAATGCAGATTTGCCTGCGTTCAATAGAATGCATAGCTTTTGATGCAGCATAAAGTATGCTGCGTCCAAAACTCTGCCTGTCCAGATCGTGTGCACATACCCTAACCCTTGGATTACCGTCGGACTAGGGGTGAGTATTTTAGCGTCGTCCAAAATGCTGGGCTCTAATGCCACACTTGTTTTGTCAGTACATGTGGACCTGCGTCTCTACAGAAATTGACATGCTGCGGGTAAGTTTACGCAGCATCAAAAGCAAGCACAGTGGGCATGGGATTTCTTATAAATGAAATAAAATAAAGAATTGAATAAAAAAATGGCGTGGGCTCCGGTATCATTTCCATAACCAGCAGAGGGAAAGCTGACCATTGGAGGCTAATATTACAAGGGGCCAGTAGCCAAAGATGTTCCCTGGCTATTAATAACAGCTCACAGCTGTTTGCCTAGCCTTTACTGGCTAAATTACAGGGGGACCGCAGAAAAAATTGACATAGTGTCTCCCTGTAAAATCTAACCAGCAAAAGCTAAACAGACAGTTGTGAGCTGATATTAATAGCCGGGGAAGGCGCCATGGTTCCTGGCCCCCTCCGAGGCTAATAACATCAGCCCTCAGTGGATCCAGAAACGGTGCATCCATAAGATGCTCCAATTCTGGCACTTGGCCTCGATCTTCCCACTGCTGTGTAGTGATGGTGAGTGGGGTAATAGGGAGGGGCTCATCTCAGCCTTGTATTGGCTGACATGAAGGCCAGGTTAGTAATGGAGAGGCATCTATAAGACGCCCCCATTACTAACCCTGTAGTAAGGTTTTTGACATTTTTTCAATAACGACACAGCCAGAATAAAGTATTTTATTTAAATAAAATTGCACACGGCTTTAATTATTTATTTAAAAATAAAAAACACAGTATACTCATGTAATGCCAAATTCCTGAAGCCCTCATTTCCTGTAAGGAACCAAAAATAAAAAACAACCATATCCCTCACCTGTCGGCCGTCATGACGTAATCCCAGTGTCCCACTGGTCAGATGACAGCATGGAAAACCAGGGATGTTCGTGGCCAACTTTTGCTTATTTTTGCACAAAAATATCCGTAACACGAATCCAAATGTGCCATATTCGTGCCGAATTTGAAACAGGCGATCGTTTCCCGAACATATTCACTCATCTCTAGTCTTTAGCATGTATAAAAACAAAAATGCTCACAAAATGCCACATTGCACCCACATCCCCCAACACTAGAGGAAAGAGGGGATCCTGGCTGTGTGTGTGTCTTGTTACCTTAGCAATACGCTATTGTAGACCACATGCTGCCACTTAACAGGTTAGGCCCGGACTCAATAAGGTAGAAATGAATGAAGGAGACCAGAGCCCAAAACTAAACTTTTCTTCACTGAACAAACCGATGAGAAGTATATACCATATTTTTCAGACTATGAGACACACCTGACTATGACACCCCAAGGTTTGAACAACATACAATAGGAAAAAAATATTAATATTAAAGCTACCCTTTGTGATGCTAGTCACTACTCATAGACAAGCTGTACTGTTCCCCCATAAATAATTGCTGTTCAGATGTATGTTTTGTATATCTTAGAAATTTAGTTCTGAATTTGTTATCTGCTAAATGTATTTTTGCTACGTCTTCATCTGCTGGTCAGTATTTATTCACCGCTCACTCTCGTTCGTTCCAATTAAGTTGGTTCAAACTGGACGTGGCTTTGCATGGTAGTTGGTGGGTCATTTGCTCTTGGCAGCCATTTTATAGTCAAAGCTGCTGTGAGATAGGAATCACATACTGGGCTAGTGAAGTCATCAATTTCTAACCAGCTGCAACTGACGTCAGCGGCTTCAGAGGAAGCAACAGTATTATACCATCAAGTATTATTTCTGTATCCGGTTTTCAATAAACCAAGTCTTGAATTGCACCCTCACTGTGGTTCTACATTCAAGTCTACAGACGCTGAGTCTGCGCTGGTCCTGTCGTGTCCGCGTTTTGGATACGGAGGTAAGGAAAAGGAAATCTCACAACATCTTACATATCAGCTACACCTCCAATCGCCTTATGTGGAAACAGAACAGTGAGGAATTGACTTAAGAGTCTATTCATCGCGTATGCCTTATGCACACACATTTTTTTTCAAAGAAAAGCAGGAAGCAGAGCCCACACTTGCAGCAGACGAAATCGCGCGACCAATGTGCTCTCTCAAACCGACGCTAAAAATCATTGAAAATTACCATGCCACAAAACATGAGCTATACGATAACCTGGAAGGTCTGTGGGAATGAGTCACTTCTCTCGTGTCAAGTTTTCAACACTACAGAAGTGTTTCAGTGAATTTACAAGATGTAGCGGGGCAGAGACGCCGTTCCCCTCACCGCCGCGGTCCAGGTCCGGCATCCTCCCGCTCCCCTGCTGCTGTGGCACGCACCGTGCGCAGCTTCCCGGACTCTGTGCTTGGGGCGCGCATGCTCCCTCCCTCTTAAAGGGTCCGCGCGTGCCGTCCTATAGAGTCCCCGGCCAATGGCCGGAGGACTGCCCCTATATGAGGCACCTCCTCCAAAATGGAGGTGCCTGTGCAAGGTTGTTGTTCCGTGTGTTAACACTTGCTTCAGCCGTCAGGTCCCGCTGTCTACCGTCCTGCCAGCCAGTCTGTCTACAGTCCTGCCCGCCAGTCTGTCTACAGTCCTGCCTGTCAGCTTGCTTACCTGGAAGCACCTGCCAGTTACCTGCCGTGTCCGCCAGCCTACTACCTGGAAGCACCAGTCTGTTTCCTGTTGTGCCCACCAGCCTGCTTACCCGGAGCACCTGTCTGGCTATCTGCCAAACCAGCCTGCTTAACTACCCGGACCACCCGTCAGCCTTCCTGCCGTGCTCTTCCGCTGTACTGGTCAGTTCCTACCATCTGACCCGTGGGAGTCACCTGCTCTCACACAAGGTTGGTCCCAGAGTGGCACCTGGTCCACCTGCTCGGTCCCTCCCTGGTTCACGGAGTCGATTGAGAAGCCGTGCAACCATGGTCAGGCCGAGTAGGCACTTAGTCACGCCCCTCTGGTCCCTCCTTGCACCAAAGCACAGGGGTTCCACCACTTGGACCCGTAACACAAGACGCCATTAGATGCCTGAACACAGCTTACAAAAGATACAAGAGACTGTCTGCAAGGTATCCGACCTTTCTAAAAGACTCTAATATCGATGAAGCCTTCTCTGAGCTAAGCGAATAAGAATGAATAGACAGAGAAAGAGACTCCATAGTGCAGAAGAGTGTTAAGGAAAAAGCAGAACTCTGTATTACACATTTGCAAGAAACCGGAAGGCATATATCAAATTCATCTAAACATTCTGCTCAGTCATACAGTTCATCTTGCTCAAGAAGTTCAGTCCTGAGTGATAGAATATTAGAAGCCCGCATAAACACAGAGGAATCCAAAATAAGAGGTTCCGTCTCAAAAAAGGAGGCAGAAGCTGAAGCCAAGAAAGCAGAGGCAGATGCATAAGCAGAAGCCAAGAACGTAGATGCAGAAGCTGAAACCAAGAAAGCAGAGGCAGACACAGAAGCCAAGAAAGTAGAGGCAGACGCAGAAGCTCAAGCAAAGAAAGCAGAGGCAGACGCAGAAGCCAAGAAAGCAGAGGCAGACACAGAAGCTCAAGCCAAGAAAGCAGAAGCAGAGTCTCAGGTAAAAAGATAGCAGAAGCAGTAGCTCATATAAAGATTCTTCAGACAGAGATGGAAGAAGAAATCGCACTAGCCAAGGTAAAACTACTTGAAGAAGCATTAAGTCACAGTCTTGATCCTGTTTGCCTACCACCACGGGAAGAAGATGACCCAGTTGATCTTACCAATGACTATGTGCTGAAACAGTCATCTGCAGCACCCCCAATTTTCAGCACTGTTCAAGCTGACAATGCTAAAACTTCCAAGTCAGCTCTACCTGTGGTGCTGGTGTCTCCTAAAGCACCTGCACAAACTCAAAACCAACACTCCGATGTACCCTCTCAATGACAGTTAATACAGGAAGATGACCACAAGGTTCTTTTTGACCTGTTTCAAGCAGCAGTCATCAGAACCTCCAGAGGCTAAACCACAGCACAACCCTGCAGCAACATCATTCTACCCGGGAACATCTCACCCCTTTAAGCCAGAAAGCTTATACGCCCAAGGAGCATGACAAGTTGATACGGCAACAAAGAGTGAAAAATCAGTCATGTCTGAGTTTGTCAGGCTCATGGTGAGCAGGGAGCTAATCAACACCAGTCTCTCAAAATTTGACGACTGAGCCGAGAACTACAGAGCCTGGAAATCAACCTTCAAAGCTGCCATTGTTGACCTTAACCTATCTGCAGAGCAGGAGCTCGATCTCATAATCAAATGGTTGGGCCCAGGCTTTACCAATCGTATCAAGAGCCTTAAGACTGTCTATGTGGGACAATCAGGAGCAGGTCTCGCTGCTGCCTGGCAGAGACTTGAACGAACCATTGGCACTGCTGAAGCCATTGAAAGGGCCTTATTCAAGAGACTGGAGAACCTCCCAAAGATCAATCTTAAGGAAGTCCACAAGCTTCTGGACTTGAGTGATCGGCTCATGGAACTGGAACTTGCAAAAAGAGACCCTCGTTTGTCTCGACTGTGCTATCTGGACACTACCCATGGAGTGAACCCAATCATCACAAAGCTGCCACACAGCTTGCAAAGAGAAGTGGGCAGCATGGGTCTCAAGATACAAAAAAACACAATGTTACTTTTTCTGCATTTATCCATTTCTGCAGGTTCATCGATATAAAGGCCCAGATGAGGAACAACCCCAGCCTCGATTTCCTAAAGTTTAACATTGCAACTCCAGCAGCATCATCATCAAGGTATGAAAGCGTCACACCTAAACACAGAGACTTTAACAACAGTGTGAGCGTTAGAAAGACTAACCTGCCACCACCTGCAGAACCTACCGGTAAATATTACACTACCTCGTCAGGAGACAAGTCTTTCAATCGTGAATGTCCCATTCATAAAAAAACACACTCGCTGAATGAGTGCAGAGGATTTAGGTCCAAAACCATACAGGAGCGCAAGAACATCCTCAGTGACCTTGGGTTATGTTTCAGATGCTGGGTCTCATTGGAACATATGACCAGGGACTGTAAATCTGACATTAAGTGTGAGGAGTGTTGTACCGACAGACACACCTCAGCTATGCATCCAACCCCACCTACCAGTGATGCACCTGCCACAGTCGCTACTAGTTCCACTCCAAGCCATGGTGGGGAGCCACAGAATCATGCAGACTCTTCCACTGCTGTTTCCTGCGGATGTCTGGAGGTATGAGAGGAGGGCCAGAGCTCCAAATGCTGTATCAAGATATGACTAATCAGGGTTTGCCAGAAGGACAACCAGAAAAGGCAGTGAAAGTGTATGATCTCATTGATGATCAGAGCAAACAGTCCCTAGCTTGACCTAAGTTCTTTGAAGGTTTTGACGTCAAGGGAACAGCAGAACCCTACACTCTGAGCACTTTCTCAGGCCGCATAGAGACCTATGGCAGAAGGGCAGGAGGATTAATCGCTTCTCCAATCAATGGAGACAATGTAATACCCTTAAAGACGCTTATGAAATGTGATCAAATACCTGACCGTAGGGGTGAGATCCCTACCCCCGGAAGCTGCATTTAAACAACCACGCCTAAGGCACCTAGCCAACATTATCCCCCCTATGGATATGGATGCCGAGATTCTACTCCTGCTTGGCAGAGACAATTTAAGGGTACACAAGGTGCGTCAACAGTGTAATGGTCCTGACTACGCCCCATACGCTCAGAGACTGGACTTGGGTTGGGTAGTCAAAGGAAATGTATGCTTGGATCAAACAAGAGTTGACTGGGGATGAGAGGGAAAGCACATGGTGGATGCTGAGCTGTGACGCACAGTGAAACCTTGCCCACAGCCCATCAATAAGGGGGGTGCGTGTCACTGGGTCACGCCCAGCTGCAGCAAGAACTTGACGTGACATCAGCGGATGTCAGAGTCGGCTGCAGCCGGGGTCACGTGGTGCCTGGTGAGCAGCCAGCAATAGCGCCGCTCACAGGCAATAAAGAACATGCAAGGTATTTACAAAAAGACTTGTTGCCACAATTTAAATCAATGGGGCCAATGTTAATAGTTGTGGACCACCTCTTTAAAGAACAGAGAAGACACACATACCACTTGAGCAGAGCTACAACTGGCAGAGATAAGAGCCAGATAGCCAGCCAAATATCCTGGTAATCACTCCGAACAGGAGACAGGAGCATGCCCCTGTCCCAGATTGGGCGGCTGAGCTGCCACTAACCACATTGAGTTGAGGAATCGTGACACTCTGGTTATGTAAAAATGTGCAGAGGATAATGTTGGTGGTCTACAATTGTATTTGTTGGTGCTGCTCTAGGGTAGAAGAGGGAGGTAATGATTTATTCCAAAGTGGTAGCAGTATATTTATTAATTTTTTTATTTTACTCACTTATATAGCCCCATTAATTCCACAGAGCTTTACAGACATTATCGGCACTGTCCCAATGGGGCTCACAATCTAGATTCCCTATCAGTATGTCTTTGGAGTGAGGGAGGAAACCAGAGAACTCAGAGGAAACCCATGCAAACACAGGGATAACATACAAACTCCTTGCAGATGTTGTCCTTGGTGGGATTTGAACCCTGGACCCCAGTGCTGCAAGGCTGCAGTGCTAACCAGTGAGTCACCGTGCTATATTAGGGGGGTTGTACTAAAAAAATAAATGGCATTATATACTGTCCCCAACAATGATGTAACAAGGTCTCATTACAGTCTATTTCGGTTGTCTTTTGTTCCAAAGTTCATAAAGAGCACACGCACATTTATTGAAGTCTTATATATGTGTAATGTCTTTCATTTATGCCACTTTCACGCAGGGGCATACATAGAAATCATGGGGCCCCATAGCAGAAGCTCTAATTGCCCCCCCCCCCCAAAAAAAAAATAAACAAATATTTGTCTGTGTCACAGAAGAGCAGATCTCACAACTTTCCAGCCTTTACTTAGTAATTTTCCTCCTGCTGAAGACCTAGATTCCTCTTTCATTGCCCCATAAAGTATGATGCCAATAAAAGTGCCCCCCCCAAACCCACTATGATACCCCTTATGGTGCATTCCTCCACATTAGCCTCCACATGCACAGTATAATGACCCTATTGTATCAAACTTCAACTCCCAAGGCAAAGTATAGTGACCCTAACACAGTATAATCCCCCAACTGTGACTCCCACACAGCCCTCCATACAGTATAATGGCCTGCACTAGCCCTCCAAACAGTATGACGGATCCCACACAAACCTTCACACCGTATAATTGCTTTCATACAGTATAATGGCCCCCTACATAGCCCTCAAAATATTATAATGGACCCACATAGCCTTCAATATAGTATAATACTCCACCCATAATCCTCCGTATAGTATAATGCGCCCCCCATAATCCTCCATATAGTATAATGCGCCCCCTATAATCCTCCATATAGTATAATGAACTTCCCATGGTCCTCCATAGAATATAATGCACTCTCCATTGTCCTCCATACAGTATATTTCACACCCCATAGGGTAAAATGCAGCCCCCATAAAGTATAATGCACCCCACAGTCCTACAGTATTATGGGCGCCACGTGCTCACTGATATTAAAATACCGTATATTTTAAATATGTAAAGAGAGGAGAGAACAAGGCGCAATAGGTGACTCAGTATTGCAATTTGTAGAGGGGTGTGGGGATGGCTACTAACCTTATGAAGTTGTGCACCTCTGCACAACCCCAGTGTAAAGCTCCACAAGCTCCGCTCTGTTGGTGGCTGTCATCTATTTCCAGCGGCGTTCACAAATCCTGATCTCTTGGTGGTATATCACGTGGTCAGGTTAGTAACATGTAAAGCCGAGATGGACGCCCAGCTTCACCAACACCCCCGGCAGCGTTCTGGAGGGGTTAGGGCAGCGCAGCTTGGAAAACCAGGGTAGTAATTCTAATTAAATTGCTCCCACAGGTGAAAGAACAATAGATTAAAGGCAGCTCTACCCCACCCCAACAGGGGGAAAAGGACAATCAGTGAATATGAATAGCGGTACCAGAGCGCCAATAACAGGGCAAAAATATTAAAAGGACTGATTTATTAATACACACACAACGCGTTTCGGTGGACACAGCCACCTTCATCAGGTGACACCTGTTATTGGCGCTCTAGTACCGCTATTCATATTCACTGATTGTATATTTTAAATAAGCTGACCCGAGTATAAACCGAGGCCCCTAATTTTACCACAAAAAACTGGGAAAATGTATTGACTCGAGTATAATCCTAGGGTGGAAAATGTAGCAGCTACTGGTAAATTTCCCCATCCTGGTATGTATGGCACCCCTCATCCCCCAATCCTGGTACGTATGGCACCCCTCATCCCCCAATCCTGGTACGTATTGCAGCCCTCATCCCTCAATCCTGGTACGTATGGCACCCCTCATCCCCCAATCCTGGTACGCATGACATCCTTCATCCCCCAATCCTGGTATGCATGACACCCCTCATCCCCCAATCCTGGTGTGCATGTCCTCCTCATCACCCAATCCTGATATGTGTGGCCCCCTCATCCCCCAATCCTGGTATGTGTGAATCCCTCATCCCCCAATCCTGGTATGTGTGGCCCCCTCATCCCCCAATCCTGGCATGTGTGGCCCCCCTCATCCCCCAATCCTGGGATGTGTGGCCCCCTCATTCCCCAATCCTGGTATGTATGGCCTCCTCATCCCCCAATCCTGGTATGTGTGGCCCCCCTCACCCCAAATCCTGGTATGTATGGCCTCCTCATCCCCCAATCCTGGTATGTGTGACCCCATCATCCCCAAATCCTGGTATGTGTGCCCCCCCTCATCCCCAATCCTGGTATGTATGGCCTCCTCATCCCCCAATCCTGGTATATGTGGCCCCCTCATCCCCCAATCCTGGTATGAGTGGTCCTCCTCATCCCCAATCCTGATATGTATGGCCTCCTCATCCCCCAATCCTGGTATGTGTGTCCAAATCACTTTACACATAAAAAAAATAAAACATTTATACTCACCTTCCTTCCTCACCTCTGCTCCAGCGCTGCAGCGTCCTGTCTGCCAGCAGCTCATGTTGGCATCTGAGCAGCGCTCACTCTCAGATGCCATGGTGAGCTGCTGCTGCTGCCAGCACATTCACTCTTCTCCACGCCAGGACTGTGGGCGTGGAGTAGAATGAATATGCATTCTCTTTAGTAGCGTGCACTGTCAGCAGGAGCCGTGGCTCAGCGCTCCTCTGTGCCCTCTGCTAAAGAAAATGAATATTCCCTCTTCTCCACGCCCATGGGAGTGGAGAAGAGGGAATATTCATATCCCTTTAGCAGCGGGCACACATGGTAGCTGCAACAGCGGCTACTGCATGTGCCCCGCTCCTCTGCCGCCGCAACCTCCCTCCCCCCACAATACTCACATATCCTCCTCATTCCCCCCCTGCATTGGGGCCCCCTGTTCACAGGCCCCATAGCAGTGGCGTGGCCTGCCGCCATGTGATTTTCATAAATAAAACACAAATCACATTGACTAAAATTTATCACTGACATGAAGTACAATATGTCACACAAAAACCATTCTCAGAACCACTGGAATATATTGAAGCAGTCCAGAGTTGCTACCTCATAAAGTGAAACTGGTCAGAAATGAAAAAATTGGCCTGGTCAGGAAGATGAAAATAGGCTTGGGGTGAAAAGGCTAACTGAGATGTAATATATATTTTTTAATATATATTATGCACTGTTTGATTAACTCTATTGAGGTTTGAAATATATATTTGTTTATATAATTGATATTATCATGTGTGAATTATATGTATTTTTTACCAGCAGATTTTTGACATCCTCTGCAATTCTATTGGGAAAATCTGCACATAAAAACTCCACTGACCACACCCCGAGAGTTATGATTGTTGAATTATATATTGAATTGTATACAGTACCTTGTTAGACTCTGGATGAAGCACTAAAAATAACAAAGTCTCCCCAACATGTTTCACCCTACAGGGGCTTCTTCAGGGTAATGAGGCCAGTAATACACACAAAATGGTGGACCTCACCATTATGGTCAGTAGCAAATTGACCAAGCCAAAATGGAAAACATGATGAATCGATAATGAAACCAACCTATGAAATGGACGATTTATTTACTAGCCATGCAGAATCACTCTTGTAGAGTACCAATGCAAAGCCAAGCGCTGCCTGATGACATGAAAATCACCTGAAGACAAATCACCTCACCGGCCAATCTGAGGTATCTTTAAACGTGCCAATGTGAGACCAGGCGCCATCTAATGACATAAAACACTCATGTGAGCAAAAGGTGCTACTGCCATTATGTGGGATGGAGCTATCATTATCGAAGGCAAGCTAAAGATGGAGTGGCACTTGTGCAGAAATATAAAAACAGAGACCTATACCACGTCAATAAAGGTAGGTGAAAACACTTGTTTTTAAACTTCATACCTCGCGCAGGTACTTTTTTGAATAAAAGGAATTTGCACGAAAAAGTGTTGAAAAGCATCAGATAAAGAGGTAACATATATGACAAGTTTTTCAGCCGTGCCCACCAGCACCTACCTACCTGCCTGTATATCAGTTGTGCCCACCAGCACCTTTCCTGTCTGTACACCAGCCATACCCGCCTTGCTCCCGCCATGCCAGTCTGTATACCATCTGTACCTGCCATGCCAGTCTGTATACCAGCCAAACCTGCCTGCACCTGCTGTGCCAGTCTGTATACCAGCCATACCTGCCTGTACCTGCCGTGCCAGTCTGTATACCAGCCGTACCAGTCTGTATACCAGCCAAACCTGCCTGCACCTGCTGTGCCAGTCTGTATACCAGCCATACCTGCCTGTACCTGCCGTGCCAGTCTGTATACCAGCTGTACCAGTCTGTATACCAGCTGTACCTGTCTGCACCTGTTGTGCCAGTCTGTATACCAGCTGAACCTCCCTGCCCTGCTATGCCAGTCTGTATACCAGCCTTACCTGCCTGCACCTGCCTGCACCTGCCGTACCAGTCTGAATACCAGCCGTACCTGACTGCACCTGCCGTGTCAGTCTGTATACCAGCCGTACCCGCCTGCTCCTGCTGTGCCAGTCTGTATACTATCCGTACCTGCCTGCACCTGCCGTGCCAGTCTGTATACCAGCCAAACCTGCCTGCACCTGCCGTGCCAGTCTGAATACAAGCCATAACTGCCGTGCCAGTCTGTATTCCAGCTGTACCAGTCTGTATACCAGCTATACCTGCCTGCACCTGCTATGCCAGTCTGTATACCAGCTGTACCTGACTGCACCTGCTGTGCCAATCTGTATACCAGCTGTACCTGACTGCACCTGCTGTGCCAGTCTGTATACCAGCCGTACTCGCCTGCACCTGCTGTGCCAGTCTGTATACCAGCTGTACCTGTCTACTAGTGATGAGTAGTGTTGAGCATTCCGATACTGAAATATCGGGTATCGGCCGATATTCGCGGTATCGGAATTCCGATACTTAATTCCGATACTATTGCAATATCGTATACCGGAATCGGAAGTTCCCATAATGCAATGAGACATTTTCATTTTATTCAGCCAATGAGGATCCTAAGAAGTGTGGGCACATCCTGTTAGGCATGTAGGCATCTTAACTAATGGCATGGCTGTGATTGGCTGCTGAAATGATGTCATGATGCACTATAAAAGCCACCGCCGCCATTTTGAGCTCACTCTGCTGTGAATTCAGTTAGGGATAGGACGCTGTTGTTCTGAGGGACAGTTTTAGCTACCTATTTGCTCTATACTGCTTTACCCAAGCTACTTTCTAAATCACTGTGCCTTGCAGTGCTAGTGCACAGTTCCCTGTGCTGTTCACCGCTATCTGCAAGGTCTGTGTGTGTGAGTGCAGCTCACCCTGTAGTGTGTGCTTCAGCCAAGTCTGGTTGTAGTGCACTCAGTGTGTGTCACTGCCTCATACATTGTCCTTTTTTGCCAATTCATAATTTTTCCTGATATCTCCTATTAGTGTGGTGGTTCCATCTGTATTCAGCTAAATTGGTTCCAAACACACTATATAGGAGTAGATAGAGAAATTTTTTTCCGTCTTGCAGCACTAGTGCACAGTGCTCTGCATCTGTACTGTTCACCGCTGTCTGCAAGGTCTGGTGTGTGAGTGCAGCTCACCCTGTAGTGTGTGCTTCAACCCCGTCTGGTTGTAGTGCACTCAGTGTGTGTCACTGCCTCATACATTGTCCTTTATTGCCAATTCATAATTTTTCCTGATATCTCCTATTAGTGTGGTGGTTCCATCTGTATTCAGCTAAATTGGTTCCAAACACACTATATAGGAGTAGATAGAGAAATTTTTTTCCGTCTTGCAGCACTAGTGCACAGTGCTCTGCATCTGTACTGTTCACCGCTGTCTGCAAGGTCTGGTGTGTGAGTGCAGCTCACCCTGTAGTGTGTGCTTCAACCCCGTCTGGTTGTAGTGCACTCAGTGTGTGTCACTGCCTCATACATTGTCCTTTATTGCCAATTCATAATTTTTCCTGATATCTCCTATTAGTGTGGTGGTTCCATCCATATTCAGCTAAATTGATTCCAAACACACTATATAGGAGTAGATAGAGGAGCCTTTCTGCAGCATTGGGCCCTGCAGCCCCAGCCAGATTAGTATTAGCCTATTTTTTGCAGCCTCATCTATTGCATTGTAGGTTACCTTCCTACATTGTAATAGCTACAAAAAGTTTGTGATACTATCGTTATTACATCTTTAGGCACATCCAGTGTCTTTTTGTGACAAAAAAAACCTAAATAAAGTTCACCAAACACTCCACTTTACAGTTGTGTAGGCCACATTAGCTCATATTAAAGTCTAGTCCACACTTTATAAAATTAGTGTTTCTTATACCTGTTAGCAGCTGTTCAGGAATAAGCACACTAAGCCCTTAGTACTTTTCTGCCTATCTTTATCAGTCTACCAAGATGAAGAAGGCAGGGAGTAAGGCATGTGGTCGTGGTCGTGGGCGTGGGCGTGGAGTTTCTGCAGGGAGAGGACGTGAGGATTCTGTGCCTGCAGGGAGAGGACGTGGGGATTCTGTGCCTGCTGCGGGCACCAGTGACTCAGCATCCCCCAGTTTTACCAGGGAACAGTCCTTTATGCGCAGCTTTGTAGGAGCTAGCCGTACCCCACTGCTGCGCGAGGACCAAATTGAAGCCGTTGTCGGATGGATGGCAGCTAACGCATCGACTTCAATTAGTTCCAGATCCTCTCAGGTCCTGAGCACTGAAGAGCACCCATCTGTCTCTTCACCACCTGCCAAATTGCCCAGGCAGTCAGAGAGCCCTGGACAGGAGCCATCTCTACTTCTGTTCTCTGAATCTCTTGGCTTGGAAAGAGGGGGCCAGCCAAGCAGAATTCGAGAATTTGAAGAAGAGGTAGTATGCAGTGATGCGCAACCGTTTTGTCTCTCTGAATCTGAAGAGGCGGGTGGGCCAGTGCCTATGGTCAGCAGCACACCTCAGTACGCATCTGATGATGAGACTCAGGTGCCACTTTCTGGTGCGTACTGTGCTGTCGAGACTACCCAGGAGAAGCAGTTGTTTGAAGAGGGTGGTGTAGATGATGAGGTCCTTGACCCATCATGGCGTGAGGGACAGGAAGGTGGTGGGAGCAGCTCTGAGGAAGAGATTCCCCGAACGGCCCAAAAAGGAGGGAGAGGGAGGGGGCAGACTTGGTTGCCTGTAGCCTCCACTTCGGCACCCATTAGGAGCATGGCTCTTCCAAAATCCAAAGCGGGCGCTCCCAAGACTTGCAGTGCCTGGTCCTTTTTTGACACAGTTGCAGATGACATTTGCTTTGTCAAATGCAAGCTGTGTAATCAGAAGGTGAAAAGAGGGAAAAGTGTCAGCAACCTCAATACCACAAATATGTGGAAACATGTGCGGACCAAGCACGTGGTGGAGTTACACAAACACACTGAAGACCTAGGCCAACCTACAGCGCCACCTACCACCTCTTCAGCTCGTGTTGTAGCCTCTTCCTCCAGCTCACACACAGCTGGTTCGGCTTCCTCACAGGATCGCCATGGAAGAATCTCTGGCACTGTTGTACAGAGACACAGTGTAATTCCACCCACAGCACCACTTTCCCAGTCATCCTCACACTCCCAGGCCAGTCTACAGCCATCGTTAGCACAGGCATGGGAGAAAAGGCGCCCATACTCGGCAAACCACCCCCGAGCACAGGCTCTGAATGCTGGCATTGCTAAACTACTGGCCCTTGAAATGCTATCATTCAGGCTGGTGGAGACTGACACATTCCGTAACTTTATGGCATTGGCAGTCCCACAATACAACGTGCCCAGCCGCTTTTATTTCAGCAGGCAAGCCGTCCCTGCCCTGCAACATCATGTGGAGGGAAAAATTAAACATGCGCTACAAAACGCCGTCAGTAGCAAGGTCCACCTGACCACTGATGCGTGGACCAGTAAGCATGGACAGGGACGATACCTTTCCCTCACTGCCCATTGGGTAAATGTTGTGGAGCCGGGTACAGATCTTGAGAGTGGCGCTGTACGTGTTCTGCCAACTCCAAGGATTGCAGGAATCCAGTCTGTACACATTGACTCCTCCTCATACTCCAGTTCCTCTGAATCAGCGCTGCAGGAGCCGTCACGGTCTACCTCCACATCGACCCGTGAACGGTTACCTGTTATGATGACCGATATGAGCACAGCCGTGGCCAAACGTCAACAGGCCGTATTAAAATTAATTTCTTTGGGGAATCGAAGCCACACAGCGCAGGAGCTCTGGAATGCCATCAAGCAGCAGAGTGACGTGTGGTTTGTGCCAGCGAATCTCCAGCCAGGCATGGTAGTGTGTGACAATGGCCGAAATCTGGTGGCAGCTCTGGGCCTAGGCAACCTCACTCACATCCCATGTCTGGCACATGTGCTCAACTTGGTCGTGCAGAGTTTTTTGAGGGACTATCCGGATCTTGATGCACTGCTTCACAAGGTCCGCATAGAGTGCGCTCACTTGCGGCGTTCCAGCAATGCAAGATCACGCATTGCAGCTCTGCAGCGCCGATTATGTCTTCCGGAACATCGCATCATATGTGACCTACCCACCAGGTGGAATTCAACGTTACATATGTTGGAGAGGTTGTGTGAGCAGCAGGCAGCAGTAATGGAGTACCAGCTGCAGCAGGCGCAAACAAGTCGCAGTGCGCGCCGTTCACACTTCACCACCACTGAGTGGGCCTCTATGAAGGACATTTGCCACGTTTTGCGTGCCTTCGATTATTCCACGCGGATGGCGAGTGCAGATGATGCACTAGTCAGCATGACTATCCCCCTTATCTGCCTGCTTGAAAAAACACTGCAAGCACTAAGGGACGAGGTTTTGGAAGAGGTGGAGGATGAGGAGTCACAAATGCCATCTGCTTCTCTACAGTCTGCGCAACGTGGTTCCTCACAAAGGCCTAGGCAGGGGACACTTTGTGAGGAGGATGAGGAGGAGTCAATGGATGAGGAAGACATCTGTCCAGAGGAGGGAGGTACACAATGCTCTAGTAGTCAGTATCTAGAGCGAGGGTGGGGTGATGCAGAGCAGGCAGAGATCACGCCTCAAGCAGGGGACAGCGTTTCTTGGCCAGTTGGCAGTCTGCAGCACATGGTTGATTTCATGCTGCAGTGCCTCAGAAACGACCGCCGCATCGCCCACATTCTCAACACGGCTGATTATTGGGTGTCCACCCTCCTAGATCCTCGCTACCGGGACAACTTACAAAGCCTCATAACACCATTGAACCGGGAGCGTAAAATGCGGGAGTACCAAGACGCACTGGTGCATTCCATCATGTTCTCCATTCCAACCGAGAGCAGTGCTGCTAGTGCTTTACAAAGCAGCTCAGTGCGTCGAGGCAGTGGAGGAAGCTCTGCACAAAGAGGGAGCAGAAGCAGCGCCTCAGCACAAGGCAAGACCAGTATGGCCGAAATGTGGCAAAGTTTTGTGTCCCCGCCGCCACAAATGTCTACACCATCACAGACAGCTCCAGTCAGCAGGAGGCAACGTTTCCGTCAGATGGTGACAGACTACATGTCTTGCCCTCTTAGTGTACTCCCAGACGGCTCTTCTCCCTTCAAGTTTTGGGTCTGTAAGCTGGATACATGGCCAGAGCTTAGTCAGTATGCACTGGAGGTGCTAGCTTGCCCTGCTGCTAGTGTATTATCGGAACGCGTCTTTAGTGCCGCAGGTGGTGTACTAACAGACCGTCGCATGCGACTATCCTCCGATAACGTTGACCGGCTTACTTTTCTCAAAATGAACAAGGCCTGGATCTCTCATGAATTTGCCAGTCCTCTTCCAGAATAAATAATTGGTTGGCAACAGTATCCAGGTCTCCTGTTCTGTTCATGTTTCTACCACCTGAACTGTAATCCCTGAGCTCCAACACCGCCAGTTGGCGCTCGGAAGTGCCGTCTGCACAGTCAACACTTGCTGCCGTGTTATTGGGGTTCAGTAACGTCAGCTGTTCTCCTGCTGTGCGGACGGCAATTTCTCCTGATTTGTCCACATCCACTGTACTACACATTTTAAAGTTGCTCCAATTACTCCTCTGGCTCCTCTGTTTTCATTCTTATCCCTGGGCTCCAGCACCGCCAGTTGGCGCTCGGAAGTGCTGTCTGCACAGTCAACACTTGCTACCATGTTATTGGGGTTCAGTAACGTCAGCTGTTCCCCTGCTGTGCGGACGGCAATTTCTCCTGCTCTGTCCACATTCTCACTACTACAGATTTTAAAGTTGCTCCAATTACACCTCTGGCTCCTCTGTTTTCAGTATTATCCCTGAGCTCCAACACCGCCAGTTGGCGCACGGAAGTGCCGTCTGCACAGTCAACACTTGCTGCCGTGTTATTGGGGTTCAGTAACGTCAGCTGTTCTCCTGCTGTGCGGACGGCAATTTCTCCTGCTTTGTCCAAATCCACTGTACTACACATTTTAAAGTTGCTCGAATTACACCTCTGGCTCCTCTGTTTTCATTCTTATCCCTGGGCTCCAGCACCGCCAGTTGGCGCTCGGAAGTGCCGTCTGCACAGTCAACACTTGCTGCCGTGTTATTGGGGTTCAGTAACGTCAGCTGTTCTCCTGCTGTGCGGACGGCAATTTCTCCTGCTTTGTCCACATCCACTGTACTACACATTTTAAAGTTGCTCGAATTACACCTCTGGCTCCTCTGTTTTCATTCTTATCCCTGGGCTCCAGCACCGCCAGTTGGCGCTCGGAAGTGCCGTCTGCACAGTCAACACTTGCTACCATGTTATTGGGGTTCAGTAACGTCAGCTGTTCCCCTGCTGTGTTCACGGCAATTTCTCCTGCTCTGTCCATATTCACTGTGCTACTTATTTAAAACTTGCTCCAATTACACCTCTGGCTCCTCCGTTTTTAGTATTTACCCTGGGCTCCAACACCGCCAGTTGGCGCTCGGAAGTGCTGTCTGCACAGTCAACACTTGCTGCCGTGTTATTGGGGTTCAGTAACGTCAGCTGTTCCCCTGCTGTGCGGACGGCAATTTCTCCTGCTCTGTCCACATTCTCACTACTACAGATTTTAAAGTTGCTCCAATTACACCTCTGGCTCCTCTGTTTTCATTCTTATCCCTGGGCTCCAGCACCGCCAGTTGGCGCTCGGAAGTGCTGTCTGCACAGTCAACACTTGCTACCATGTTATTGGGGTTCAGTAACGTCAGCTGTTCCCCTGCTGTGCGGACGGCAATTTCTCCTGCTCTGTCCACATTCTCACTACTACAGATTTTAAAGTTGCTCCAATTACACCTCTGGCTCCTCTGTTTTCATTCTTATCCCTGGGCTCCAGCACCGCCAGTTGGCGCTCGGAAGTGCCGTCTGCACAGTCAACACTTGCTGCCGTGTTATTGGGGTTCAGTAACGTCAGCTGTTCCCCTGCTGTGCGGACGGCAATTTCTCCTGCTCTGTCCACATTCTCACTACTACAGATTTTAAAGTTGCTCGAATTACACCTCTGGCTCCTCTGTTTTCATTCTTATCCCTGGGCTCCAGCACCGCCAGTTGGCGCTCGGAAGTGCTGTCTGCACAGTCAACACTTGCTACCATGTTATTGGGGTTCAGTAACGTCAGCTGTTCCCCTGCTGTGCGGACGGCAATTTCTCCTGCTCTGTCCACATTCTCACTACTACAGATTTTAAAGTTGCTCCAATTACACCTCTGGCTCCTCTGTTTTCATTCTTATCCCTGGGCTCCAGCACCGCCAGTTGGCGCTCGGAAGTGCCGTCTGCACAGTCAACACTTGCTGCGGTGTTATTGGGGTTCGGTAACGTCAGCTGTTCCCCTGCTGTGTTCACGGCAATTTCTCCTGCTCTGTCCATATTCACTGTGCTACTTATTTAAAACTTGCTCCAATTACACCTCTGGCTCCTCCGTTTTTAGTATTTACCCTGGGCTCCAATACCGCTAGTTGCTGCTCAGAAGTGCCGTCTGCACAGTCAACGCTTGCTCCAGTGTTATTGGGATTCAGTAACGTCAGCTGATCCCCAGCTGTGTGTCCGGCAAATTCTCCTGCTTTGTCCACATCCACTGTAGTACGGATTTAAAACCTCCTCCAAATACACCTCTGGCTCTTCTGTTTTTAGTATTTACCCTGGGCTCCAGCACCGCCAGCTGGTTCTCGGCAGTTCCATTGGCTCTTGTACCTTCTGCTACCCATCCGGGTTCCAGTACCGTCAGCTGGTTCTCGGCAGTGTCTTTGGCACGGGTACTCCCTCCTGCCCAGCCTGGTTCCAGCACGCCAGCTGTTTCCGGGTAGTGTCAACGTCACTTTGCCTCCAATGCGTTGTCCTGTCGTGTTGCGGTCGGGTTAGCCGACTCTATGGTGCCTGCAGTTTAGGTGACTCCTATGTGGGCTGCGGGATCTGGCAATGAAGGCTGGTTCCATAGTGCCAATAGGACAAGCACCCTCTGTAGGACTGTGGGTTTTGGTAACTGCGGCCGGCTCGCGGCCTTGAACTTTTTTTTTACATGGGTACCTTCTGCTACCCATCCGGGTTCCAGTACCGTCAGCTGGTTCTCGGCAGTGCCTTTGGATTAGGTGCCTCCTTCTCGGTATCCAAGTTCCACCAACGTCTGCTGGTCCTTGGTAGTGCTTTCTGGCACAGGTACCTCCTGCTTAGTAACCGAGTTCCAGTAACATCAGCTGGTCCTCGGTAGTTCCATTGGCTCTTGTACCTTCTGCTACCCATCCGGGTTCCAGTACCGTCAGCTGGTCCTCGGTAGTTCCATTTGCTCTTGTATCTTCTGCTACCCATCCGGGTTCCAGTACCGTCAGCTGGTTCTCGGCAGTGTCTTTGGCACGGGTACTCCCTCCTGCCCAGCCTGGTTCCAGCACGCCAGCTGTTTCCGGGTAGTGTCAACGTCACTTTGCCTCCAATGCGTTGTCCTGTCGTGTTGCGGTCGGGTTAGCCGACTCTATGGTGCCTGCAGTTTAGGTGACTCCTATGTGGGCTGCGGGATCTGGCAATGAAGGCTGGTTCCATAGTGCCAATAGGACAAGCACCCTCTGTAGGACTGTGGGTTTTGGTAACTGCGGCCGGCTCGCGGCCTTGAACTTTTTTTTTACATGGGTACCTTCTGCTACCCATCCGGGTTCCAGTACCGTCAGCTGGTTCTCGGCAGTGCCTTTGGATTAGGTGCCTCCTTCTCGGTATCCAAGTTCCACCAACGTCTGCTGGTCCTTGGTAGTGCTTTCTGGCACAGGTACCTCCTGCTTAGTAACCGAGTTCCAGTAACATCAGCTGGTCCTCGGTAGTTCCATTGGCTCTTGTACCTTCTGCTACCCATCCGGGTTCCAGTACCGTCAGCTGGTCCTCGGTAGTTCCATTTGCTCTTGTATCTTCTGCTACCCATCCGGGTTCCAGTACTGTCAGCTGGTTCTCGGCAGTGCCTTTGGATTAGGTGCCTCCTTCTCGGTATCCAAGTTCCACCAACGTCTGCTGGTCCTTGGTAGTGCTTTCTGGCACAGGTACCTCCTGCTTAGTAACCGAGTTCCAGTAACATCAGCTGGTCCTCGGTAGTTCCATTGGCTCTTGTACCTTCTGCTACCCATCCGGGTTCCAGTAACATCAGCTGGTCCTCGGTAGTTCCATTGGCTCTTGTACCTTCTGCTACCCATCCGGGTTCCAGTACCGTCAGCTGGTTCTCGGCAGTGCCTTTGGATTAGGTGCCTCCTTCTCGGTATCCAAGTTCCACCAACGTCTGCTGGTCCTTGGTAGTGCTTTCTGGCACAGGTACCTCCTGCTTAGTAACCGAGTTCCAGTAACATCAGCTGGTCCTCGGTAGTTCCATTGGCTCTTGTACCTTCTGCTATCCATCCGGGTTCCAGTACCGTCAGCTGGTCCTCGGTAGTTCCTCAGCTTTCTTGTACCTTCTGCTACATTTCCAAGTTCAAGCTTTTTGAAATGGTTCTTGGTAATCACTCTGGATCTCCCTGACGAGGACCCTGAAGACGAGGACCCTGAAGACCAACCCTAAGAAGACGAGGACCCCGAAGACAATGACCCTGAAGACGAGGACCCTGAAGACCACCCCGAAGAAGACGAGGACCCTGAAGACCACCCCGAAGAAGACGAGGACCCTGAAGACCACCCCGAAGAAGACGAGGACCCCGAAGACGAGGACCCAGAAGACCAACCCGAAGAAGACGAGGACCCCGAAGACGAGGACCCCCGAAGACGACGACCCTGAAGACCACCCCGAAGAAGACCAAGAAGATGACCCTGAAGAAGTTGACCAAGAAGACAAAGAAGAGAAGACAAGCACCAAGATACAGAAAAACAAGAGACAGAAAACCAAGAAGCAGAAATACAAGAAGCTGCAGAACAAAAAGCGGAAGAACATTAAGCATAAGACTAAAAATCAGAGCAAAAGATAATATCTAAATTATAAGCAGAAGATGACTAAGCAGTGTATGGGGGTGAGTCCGTTCCTCCTCGTGGTGCCCCTGGAAAAGACCTGCTGCTGCAGGCCAAACTGAACGCGGACAAATCCTGTTGTAAATCTTTTGTGACGGGCAGAACGAAAGGTGTAATGTCCAACCTTTTATAGATAACAACTACAGGAATGCCTGTCACAAATAAGAATATGATGAAGAAGAAGAATATGAAGAAGATGAAGAAGTAGAATATGAAGAATGTAAAAAAAAGAATAATACGAAGAAGGTGAAGAAGAAGAAGGTGAAGAAGAAGTGGATGAAAAAGATGCTGAGGATGATGAAGGAGAAAGTGTGGGAGAAGTAAAAAAGAAGGTGAAGAGCATGGAAGTAGTGAAACATAAATATCTGACAAAATATAAAAATACTTAACATAGTTAATATTTCCGTAACTCAGAACATAATAAAAAAATATTAATTCCTGCTATTCCATTTGACTGGGCTAAACCTCTATGCCTTTATTGTCTCCCCCACCTCCCCCAATACATTCTACATTATTCTTAGTTGTTTTCCTTCATGTAGAAATAACCTACAAGGAAAGAAAGGGTTTATTTTAATTCCGATATTTATGTCCCATTGACTTGCATTGGTTTCCGGTATCGGAATCGGCGATATCCGATACTTTTTCGGTATCGGTCCGATCCAATCCGATCCGATATTTCCCGATATCGGAAGGTATCGCTCAACACTAGTGATGAGCGAATATGTTCAAAATCCGATCTCCAAACTTAAGTTCGACACGAATGTAGCACATTCGGATTCGTGATCAGAAAGACGAGAATTTTTACTTAATCTGCGGAAATCGGCACCGTTCGACGAATAAGTGCGGGAACGTGATTGCGGAGCAACTACAGTGTTTTTAACAGTTTTGCTAGCATATTGCATGTGTATGATGAGCGGGGACACGTGGTAGATGAGTGGGGGGGGCTGGTGATAGCTCAGAATAGGTCAGATCAGCAGCACGCTTGTAATCTTTTTTTTTTTTCCTGTAGGCGGTAACTTTAAGTCAGGAAAGTGCGGCTAGCCAATCAGAGCGCAGGAAGTATCCACACTGTCCAGACACAAGGGCTTCTGCCATTGACTACTGAAATCACATGTCCTCTCTATATAAAAAGTGGCCATGTTCCCTCAGCGCCATTTTATCCATGTCACTGCTGGAGACAGATGCTGCTCAGTGTGCTCCTGTGTAATGAAAGATATTAGCTAGATAGATGGGCTCTTGTTTGAAAGTCAGATAGTTTAGATAAGTCCTCTGCTGTGTACCTGTTCAATCAACCTTGCAGCACATTTTTTTTTCTTCAATTACTGACATTTAGACAGAAAGAACAGGGCCTATGCCACAGAACAGTGTTGTGCACCAGATGTATTGTGCTGTATGCATGAGTATACATTCAATCTATTTTTGCATTTGCTAATGTGATAAAGCAAGCAAGCCCTTGTAGGCCACTTTTTGATTTTGTGGAGTTGAAATTCAGCTGTCTGCAGACTCTACAGAGCTTCTCAGTGCAGAGCACAAAAACCTTTTTTTCTATTTTGCTAATGTGATAATGCAAGCTGTGTCAGCCCAGTTTGTCAATTTTTTGGTGGATGAAATTCAGCTGTATGCACAGTAAAACAAATATATTTTTTCTGTTGGCAGGCAAAGTCCACAAAAGATCTTTTTGTGTCGTAAACGTGATACACTCTGCTAAAAGCCACCTACTATTTTAGTGGCATGAACTTTAGCTGTTTTCAGAATAAATAAATAGATTTTTTGTCTTGTTAGGCAGAGTCCACAAAAGATTTTTTTGTGTCGCAAACGTGATATACTCTGCTAAAAGCCACCTACTATTTTAGTGTCGGTAAACTTAAGCTATCTTCAGAGTAAAAAAGTCAATTTTTTGTCTTGCTAGGCAGAGTACACAAAAGACTTTTTTGCGTCGCAAATGTGATACACTCTGCTAAAAGCCACATACTATCTTAGTGGCAGTGAACTTCAGCGGTTTTCAGAGTAAAAAAATAGATTTTTTGTCTTGCTAGGCAGAGTCCACAAAAGATTTTTTTTGTGTTGCAAATGTGGTACACTCTGCTAAAAGCCACCTAGTATATTAGTGGCATTGAAGTTCAGCTGTTTTCTGAGTAAAAAAATAGATTTTTTTGTCTTGCAAATGTGGCGCCCCTGTGGGTCCAGTTGCCACAGAGGTACTGCAGCTCAGCCAGAGGTGTGGTACCCCACTCTCAGGTAAGGAGGGAGTACTACCCGGGACCCGCACACCCACATCCAATACACTCCACTTCAGTACGGAAGGGCAAGATTTGTCCTAAGGGAGAGCTCAGTCCCTGGTCCCAAGCTGGAGGGTGGAACTAGGTAGAGGAGGTGGGTGGAGGAAGAGGTTCAGTGGAGCACAGAGGGTAGGAGTATATAAGGAAGGTAGAAAGTTCTAGAAGAGGCCAGTCTCCTGTTCCAGTGTTTGGAGCAGGAGGTCAGTTCTGCTCAGGAGAGCAAGGAAGGAGAGAGAGAGGAGTAGGGCCTAGTCAGGGAGTCCCCGGGAAAAAGAAAGAGAGGAAAAAAGACGTAAGCAGTGAGGAGGGCTCCAGAGAGACAGAGGGGATCCCAGGGGCACGGTGAGTGCGGATGCCACCCGTGAGCCCGAATTCACACTGATGTGGAGGGATCAGGCCGCAGAAGGGGACCAGCCCCAGCCTAGTGGAGTACTTTACGTCTCAGCTAGCCAACCGGAGGCTGCAGCATTTCAGGTGCTGCAGCCGCACTCCACACCTAATCGCTGAAAAGGTGGCCATAGAGGACCCAGGGGACAGAGAGGATGTCGCCCGACAAGGCCTGCAGCCACTGGCTTGGGACACTGGGTGTGAGGCGCAGGGCTGGAGGGCGAGAGCCAGTGCAGGGAGACGACCTGGAGAGGTACATAGAATAGGGTACCGTCCAAGTGCTCCTGAGATACCTGAGAGTTTGCTACCCGGAGGACACAAGACGACGTGGGCGGTTACACACCGGTAATTGTAACCTGGAGAATTGAACTGTGAGTAAAACCTGAAGACTGCACCCCAGTGTGTCCTTGAATAATTGCTGCGCCATCACCAGCCCTGCACTACACCACATCAACAACATCTACCTCCACAATTCATCATTTACTGCCCTGGAGCTTAGCTCTACCTGTGGAGAGCTGAACCAACTCTGCTGCGTCACCAACAGGTCCAGTGAATCTGCACCACAGTGGCGGCCCCATATAGCCGCATACCATAGGTGGCATCATGAACATTATTCCCCAAAAAGTTTATTCCCCTTTTTCTTTAATTATTTGACTGCCCGGGGCATCCCCAGCACCGACCGGCCCGGCTACCGAGTACCCCACGGCCCCAGAGGGCGCGTCACTAAGCAGATCAAATTTCATTTTGCTAATAGCGTGCTCCTACCACAGTATCTTAGCAACATGAGTGGGAAAAAGAGAGGTCGTGGTGGAAGGGGGAATAGGCTTGGTGTTCAAGGTATACGTGAGGTAGGTGGTAATGTTAGTGAAAGCAATAGTGAACCAACACCGTTCTGAAGACAACTGACAACTTATGTTGTAAAAATGTTCACCCATTCTATACTATGGGCATCAGAATTGTACTCCAAACATTCACAGAGTGAAGAAGAGGATGAAAGAATCTACCGATGTCCAAAATTTTTTTAAGGTTGGATTCGGGGCAGCACAGAGTAGGATCCGAGCAGGTTCCTGACCCTCATCACCAGATGTTAACCACCGGGGAGGGAAGTGATCCTGATGAGACTCAGTTACCTGAGGCTCATGGGGACTGTACTGTGCTGTCAGGGCAACAAGAGGGGAAGGGTCACTCTGAGAGCGAAGAATGGGATAACACATTGGATGATGACAAGGTTGAAGATCCTACTTGGTGTGAACCCAGAGTCATGCAGCCGAGTAGCTCATCTGAGGAGGTAGAGGAGGAAGATGAGGAAGTTACCTTTAACCCTACGGCGCAGACACGGAGTGATGCAAGCATTAGGAGCACTGCATCCTTAGCCACAACTGTGGCTGTGGCCAGCAGCAGTCACGAATCTGCAGCTAGCAGGGGTTGCAAGGGTTGCCTAGCCTGGGCCTTTATTGAGACCGCAAAGTATGAGCCAGCTCATGTCATCTGCACACTTTGCAAGAAAAAACTCAGTACAGGCAAAAAGTACAATAATTTGACTTATACATGCATGAACCTTCACATGTGCACACAACATATGTTACTCACTGCGCTAAAATGTGAACCAGCGGACCTCAACAACTATCAACTGCCCCATCAACCGCATCCACTCCTTCTTCCTCCTCCTCTATTACCATGCCAAGTATTGTCACGCTCCAGTCCGACTGAGTGAGAGCCCGTCAGCTGTAATGGAAGCGGACATGCCTGCTGTGTTTGTTTCACCGAGCACACCACATGTTTCTCAATTCACTGCAACATCTGCGCCTGCACCTCATTCACAGTCCACCAGTTTGTCCGTTTCACCGAACTCCGCTCACTCTCAGCGCTTCAGGCAGCCCTTGGTCCCACAGTTGTGGTCACGTAAAAGATTGTTTCATCCTACATATGAGAAAGCTAAGAGTTTGAACTCCACCGTCTCCGATCTGTTGGCCACGAAATGCGGCCTTTGCGCTTGGTAGATACAGCCGGTTTCCGAAAGCTGATGGCCGTCGCAGTCCCCCCGTGACAGTTGACCAGTTGCCATTACTTCTCTAAGAAAGCTGTGCCTGCGCTACACCAGCATGTTGCAGACAACATCACCCGTTCCTTGACTAAATCTATGTCTGCCAGGGTGCATTTCACCTGTTATGGAGACCCTCTTTGTTATTAAGGAGAACTTTGGAATAGACAGCAAAGGGTCTTCACATTGCCAGTGAGATTCAAATTAAAATACTTCATCGATGAACGGAGAGAGAGAGAATACATGTGACATGCATTATCAGCAGATAGAGTCTTGTGTGTGACAGCTGAGACTCACCATATTTTATTAGCTAGACAAAAAGCGGAACTACCTTTCTTACATACAACTGAACAGTAAACCCAAAAGACAATCAGTGATAACACTCTACCCTTGACCCAACGTAAAACCTTCTTGTCAGGGAATCTACAGGAAACCAGTATCTTAGTCAGACATTCCACAATGTAAGTCTTAAGCAGAGGCCTCATAGAATAGATTGTTTTTCTAAATTAATAATGAATCTAGATATAAAAAAAATGAACCATAACAACTCCTCCCTTTTTATTATTTTACAAAACAATTTATTCATCAGCTACTTCCCCATGCTATAAAAGCCTGGAGGGGACAAATCCCGTTCACCGACAAATATCTTGCTTGTAAATCTCATCATATATGTTTATAGAAGTGATATTATATTTTGCCGGCCTGTGATGCTTAATCTTGCATGTTTTCTTGCATGGTCTCTTAATAGCAAATATATTAATCCTGGCAACTATATACACTAGTAATATCAAAATTCCTATTCGTAGAATACCTTGTAGGATGCCCATTAGCCATCCACCTATACCTTTGAACCAATTGACAGGATTAAGAAATGAGAAAGTGTCGCTCCACCAGGAATCTTTGTTGACATGATGTTCTTGGAGCCAGGCATCCCTCATTTCGGTAATTATCTCTATTTTGGTCTTTACCTGGAAATTTCCTGCAGGGTCTATGTAGTGGCAACAGGTAAGGCTTATTATCTGACACATCCCGCCCTCTCTAGCAGTCAAGTAATCTAGCACTATGGTGTGTTGGTTAGTAACTGCAATTAGTTGTTTCAGTACAATATTAGATGCATTGAGAACGTTAAGAATCTGGAAGATCTGGTCATCTAGATAATCAGTCGCCTCTACCAACTTATCCTACGTTTGCATTATGAATGGGTAAATGAATAAGACACTAAAAAATTTGTTAGCCACCCGCATTTCTACAAGATGTGGCTTACCATTTGGTCTGGGCTTGTCATCTGCAGCTTGTCTGGACAGTGTGTGTAAAGGGATTGCTTTAATATCTACTCTTGTGTGTGGTACTATAAAAGTAGAAGGTGTCAGAAAGGCCAGTGTTGGGTAACCACTTGTAAGCCTGATGTCCACATAGTCTAATAGAAAAAGTGTAGTTACTTAAGTAAAACATTTATTTCAAAGTCACTGGAAAAGCTAAATAAGGCATAGTATGGGTGCATATCCAATAGTTCTTAGGGTGGTCATTAGAGTTCATGTCTTGGAGTAAGACTTGGTGATGATCAGTTTGTTATCCCAGTTCTATTTAAGTACTTCATGGAGAGTTAGGTCAAGGGGTACAGTTGTTATCACCATAGTCCAAACAAACAGGGTCATCATCTTTGCTGCTGCTGGGGTTCAAAACCTTTTTACAATGGCTGGCGTGGATCCAAGTGTCCTTGCCTTGAAGCTTGACAGAAGTGGCAGTGGTTAACAGCACTTGGAATGGTTCACTGTATCTGGGCTCCAGTGGTCTCCTCATATGTCTCTTTACCCTGACCCAGTCTCCTGGTACCAAAGTGTGAGTGCCGCTGAGGCAATTAGGGTCTGGGATAGAGGAAAGAACACGATTATGAGTAACAGTCAAATGTTTATGCAACTCTAGAACATATTCAGTAAGAGAACCATAGGAGGCCTGAAGCTGCTGTGGGAAATACAACCCTGTCTTAGGGACACTACCAAACAGTATTTCATATGGGGACAGCTTCTCCCTCCCCCTTGGGGCGTTCCTCACTGAATACAATGCTAGGGGCAAACAATCTATCTAGGACAAATGTGTTTTTTCCATGCACTTTTGGATTTTTAGTTTCAAGGTACCATTAAGGTGTTCCACCTTCCCACTACTTTGTGGATGATAGGGAACATGGAAAGCCTGTTCTATCCCAAGAGTGACCATGATTTGTTTCATTAGTTCCCCAGTAAAGTGGGTTCCTCTGTAACTTTCTATAGTTTCTGGCACATCATATCTACAAACCACCTCTCTGATCAATTTTTTTAGCAGTAGTTTTTGTGTTTGCTTTAGTCACCGCCCAAGCTTCTGGCCACCCAGAGAAAAGGTCAATGCATACCAGGTCGTATTCATAATTACCCACCTTAGGTAGCTGTATGTAGTCCACCTGCAGTCTCTGAAATGGGTAATCTGGTTTTGATGTGCATTTCTGTGGGACGCACAAACTAGACATTCTTGAACATACTTTGCAGCTGTATTCGGGAACCCTGGGACACACCAGTTTTGTAGCACCACTGCACACATAAAACCCTTTGAGTTATGCACCGGAGAATGTGCAAGGGCAGCCATCATGGGGAACAGGCAGCGTGGAAGGCAAATACGTTTGTTTACCTGCCATACCCCTGACACTGACTGTACGGCGCCCGCTTTGACCCATGCATTCTGCTCGTGTTGGGGAGCCTGTGTCTGGAAGACCTGCAGTAGTTCGAAGTCCACGGTACTGTTGAGCCACCCCCATAGTGTTCGAGTTCGGTTCGTTGAATACCCATATGTTCGCTGAACTGTTTGCCGAACTGTTGCTCGAACACCTTCGAACACCTTTAAAACCAATGGCAGGCAAACAAAAACACATAGAAACACATAGAAAACACATAGAAAACACTTCAAAGGTGTCCAAAATCTGACAAACTGCTCAGAAGACACAACTAACACATGGAAAAGTGACAAGTACATATAGTCATGCGAAAAGAAAAGAGGTGGAGGAGTAAAAGGAGGGGGAGACACAGATATAGGCATGTCATGCCCTTCTAAAACCAAAAAAGTGCAAAGCCGACACGGCCAGTCCGTTCCTGCCCGTGCGACCTCCGTGTCGCTGGGTTTGTGCCAGAGCTGCGGCGGACCCTGACGGCCAGCCCCCCTCTCTCAATACTGGTGCCTGTCCGCTGGTGCGTCGAGCCCCCCCCGTGGTGGGGGGGAGTAACATCTGCAGAAGAAAGACTATCTTCCAGCCAAACTAAGATGTCTACTTCTTTTCGTGGACAATGTGATACAATCCCTTTCTTACGGACACGCCCATCGCTACAAATTCCAGATGAAGCACAAAAACAGCAGGTGCTTCAACGTATATCAAATGCTCCTTCAAGTGGGCTCTCCTCCATCTCAACTTCAACATCACAAATACTCCAGTCGTCAGAGATGTCACCCCAATCGCACTTGCTTCCTCACAGCTCCCAAGTCTCCAGCTGCCCGTCTGAGTATGGGGTAACACAGATGGTTGAGTCTGCAGAGCTGTTTACTCATACTATAGCCTGGGAAACTGAGGTCTGCTCCAGATCTTCTGTTAATCCAGACGATGAAATGATCTGCACTGATGCCCAGAATCTTTATGAGTCGGATCCAGGACCAGATGAAGAAGGTTTTGAGCATAATGTAGACCCTTGTTCCCAAACTGTAACTCCTGTTGGTGGAGACAATGATGAAGATGATGATGAGACTCAAATACCAGATTGGTGTGACAACTTGACTTTTCGGTCAGGGCAGGAAGAGGTTGGCTCTGAGGACGACGGGTGTGAGAACACACAGGGTGATGGTGACGAGGTTGGAGATCCCACTTACTGTCAACCCACAGTCAGGTAGTCGATGAGGTCAGCAGAAGAGGTGGAGGAGGATGCTAGTGACAATGAGGTCAGGTTGCACCTTCCTGGACAGAGACGTAGTACTGGAAGCACGTCAACAACTGCATCCTCAAACACAACTCTGCCTCTGACCACAAGTCATGGTGGCTCTTCAGGTCGCATGGGCTCTAAGCCTTGGATAGCCTGGGCATTTTTTCAGATCGATAAGGATGACTCAACTCGTGTTATCTGTAATATATGTCACCAAAAGCTAAGTAGAGGCCAAAAAATCCATAGTTTGAGTACTTCATGCATGAACCATCACATGGATATGAAGCATAAGTTGCAGTGGGAAGCTCAATGTGCTACAATGCGGCCTAGCGGGTCGGGCCAACCACCATCTGCCCCATCTTGTGCATCCGCGGCCTCTTCATCCTCTGTGACTGGGGGGACAGCAGTCACACATGTTTTTGGACGCAGACCTGCCACCTCTTTACCCGCAACAGACAGTGTGATTGGCAGGTCATCATTTCATTTGGAAGTGGAAACATCAGCTGGTGTTGAGCGCTCTCCGACATCGAGAGCACCACCTTTGGATCAAGGCAACCTTACTTTTCCGCCTGCATCTTCCTCAAAGACCGTCAAGTTTGCCGGGGACACCCTACTCAACCCCGTCTAAGCACAACAGCCAGCCCTCGGTCCCTCAGATGTGGACAAGTAAAAGACCATTTCCTCCTAGCCATGAGAAAGCTAAGAGGTTGAATTTCACCATCTGCAAGCTCTTGGCTACAGAAATGTTGCCTGTCTGCCTGGTGGACACAGAGGATTTTCGAGACCTTATGTTCGTCGCAGTGCCCCAGTACCAGATGCCCAGTCGGCACTACTTCTCAAAGAAAGGTGTGCCTGCGCTCCACCAGCATGTCGCACACAACATCACCGCTTCTTTGAGAAACTCTGTGTGTGACAGGGTGCATTTCACCACAGACACTTGGGCGAGTAGGCATGGACAGGGGCATTACATGTCGCTGACTGGGCACTGGCTAACTATGGTGACAGCAGGACAAGGGGCTGCTATCCAAGTCTTACCGTCCCCATGAGTTGTACGTCAATCCTCTTTATCTAGAAGTTCCTCCACTGCTTCTGCCTCCTCAACCTCCTCTCGGTCCTCCACCTGCACCCAAAGCCTGTCTGGTAATGCCACCCGCTTTCTAACTGCGCAGAAGGAATCCTGCACACCTCCTTACTATACTGGCAGCAGGGCTCAACGGCATCAGGTGGTGTTTACTTTGAAATGTCTGGGAAATGTGAGTCACGCAGCTGAGAAGTTGTGGTCAGCTCTGGAGACCCAGTTTCATGAATGGTTGTCTCCAATGGACCTGCAACCAGGGAAGGCCGTGTGCGACAATGCTCAAACCTGGGTGCGGCCCTTAGCCGGGGCAATGTCACATACGTGCCTTGTATGGCTCACGTGTTGAACCTGGTTGTCCAGCAATTTTTAGCCCACTATCTCGGACTAGATGGCCTTCTGCAGAGGGCACGGTCGCTGTGTGCTCACTTCCGCCGTTCGCATCCCGCAGCTCAACGACTTAGATCTCAACAGAAGTCATTGGGCCTGCCAGTTCACCGGCTGAAATGCTATGTGCCGACACGGTGGAATTCAACTCTGCACATGTTGCAGCGACTGTGGCAGCACCGACAAGCCCTGGTGGAATACGTTCTGACGTATAGCCTGGGCCAACGAGATCCAAAGGTGGGGCAAATCACGCTGCAGGAGTGATCTCAGATCAGGGGCCTATGAAGTTGATGCGCCCCCTGGGCCGTGGGGTACCCGGAGCCAGGCCGGTAGACACTGGGGGTTGTAGTCACTGTGGCGGCGACCCGGTCCGTGACTCAGGGCGGTCAATCCAAGGGTAATTTGTATATATGGGTTTTATAATGTCCGACTACGCCACCTGTGGAGTGTGGCCAAAGGGGCTGCCGCTGCGGAACAGTCCTCTGAAGCTGGTGGTTTTGCAGCAATGGTATTATTACTCCCCACAGGAAGAGTGTAGCTTCAGGGCAGTGTGGGTGGATGATTGTGGTTGTAGTGTAGGGAGTCAGTAATGAACACAGAGTCCGTGTGATGCAGTCCCAAGATCTTTACTCTCAGTTGTTGCAGTCCAGATTACAGGTACCAAAGCAATCTCCCCCGTCGTGCTCTGCTTACTCAGTGAGGGGCTCAGTCCACCCCCAGATAGCTCCGGAGTACTTAGCAGGACCCCCTTCTGTGTGTCCTTTCTCTGGCCTTCTCCCTGCACCTCACACCCAGTGACACTTCTATCCGTTATTCGCGGGCCTTGGCGGGTGACGTGTGTTCCGTCCCCTGGGTCCTATGTGGCTACCTTCTTAGTGAAACTGGTGTGGACTTTGGCCTGCAGTACATGAAATGCTGCAGCCTCTGGTTTCTAGTTGAGCCTTGCTGTTTCTCCGCTAGTTGAGGGACTGGTTCCCCTTATCTGGCCTGACCCCTCTACCTCCTGGTAGCAGCGGGCGTACGGGTGGCCTTTTGCACGGCCCATACCCCTAGGGTCCCTTCGGTTCCTGGAGCCTTCCTGCTCCCACTGCTCTCTTCTCTCCTTCAGTCCTGGGCCTCCCAGGCTAGGCCCGCCTCTGGAGCAGAGCTCATGCAGAGCCTCTGCTCCTGTCACTTCTCCTCCTCTGACTTTCTTGCTCTTTCTAAGATGGCTTCCTATTTATACTCTCCTTGTCATGTGCTCCCCTAAGCTGCTTTCTCCACCCACACCCACTACATAGGACCCTCCCACCTGCTTGGGACCTGGGACTGTGCTCTCCCTTAGGAGCAATCTCGCCCTACCCCCACTGCGGGTATGTGTTGGATGCAGGTGTTAGGGTCCCAATCCATACTCCTTCCTTACCTGAGGGTGAGATACCACACCTCTGGGTGAGATGCAGTACCTCTGTGGCGACTGAACCCTCAGGGGCACCACACACCCTTCTGCACAGGTTTGAAATGGCGACGAAGATGTTTAGTGCTGACGACGATGCAATTATCAGCATGACTATTCTGGTGATTTACATGCTGGAGCACATGTTAAACGGAATTCAGAGTCAGGTGGTGGGACAAGAGGAGGTGGAGAAAGTAGAGGAGGAGTCGTATGTGGAAGGGATAACATCTCCAAGGTCCAGACGGTCGGCAGCACCAAGGCGGCAGGCATGGGAGGGTAGGGGAGAGGGATTAACCAGGGCGCATGGTAGCAGCCAAATTGTTGAGGAAGGTGCAGGAGCCGATGAAAAAGTGGAGGACGAACTGATGATGGGCATGTAAGACTCATCAGATGAGGGAGATCTTGATCACATTTCTGTTGTGCGAGGTTGGGGGGAGAGGTCAGAGGAAGGAAGCATGATTCTTACCTCGCTACCAACACAACAAGGACTTGGTCCTCCTGGATGCGCAAGACACATGAGTGCCTTCTTGCTGCACTACCTGCAACATGACCCTCGGATTGTCTGAATTCGAAGAATCCCGACTACTGGGTTGCCACACTCTTAGATCCCCGGTACAAAAGTAAATTTGCTGAAATAATTCCTGCTATAGAAAGGGATTCACGCATGCAGGAGTATCAGCAGAGGCTGTTGCAGAATCTTACATGTGCTTTTCCACAAAACACCAGTGGTGCACGTAGTGAATCTCACAGTTCTAACTTGCAAACCGTGGGACTATCGAGTCTTCATCACTCAAACTGTAACAGTAACACAGTATCTGCTGGTAACAGCAATTTTGTGGAATAGTTTCACCACTTTTTTAGACCATCCTTTGCAAGGCGACAGGAGACAAGAAGTCTGACACATAGTCAACGCCTAGAGAGGATGGTACAGGAGTATCTCCAAGTGAACATCGAAGCTATGACTGTGTCACTGGACCCTTGCTCATTTTGGGCTTCCAATCTGGAAAAATGGCCGGAGCTCGCCACTCACGCCTTGGAGATCTTGTCATGCCCTGCAGCCAGCGTTCTGTCTGAATTTGTGTTCAGCGCTGCTGGTGGTGTGCTGACAGATAAGCGCATGCGGCTGTCCACTGAGAATGTAGGCAGACTCACGTTCATAAAGATGAACAAATCATGGATCCGCAAGGACTTTTCTACCCCTGTGTCATCCTGGGGAGACTAAAAGCTTGAGGATTTGGTAAAATCAGCTCACCAACCGTTTTAAGCAACTCTGGGGCAATTGATGCCACTTAAGTGGTGTCTGTGCCACAATTTTTGGAAAAAATAGAGACTCTTTTTGGAGTCTCCTTGCTGTGTTTTACGTGACGTTGGCATCGTCAATTCCAGGTGGGTTGGGTCGCTCCCCCCCCTTTTAACTGTAAGAAACTACATACACTATGGCTTGGGGTAACACAGATGGTTGAGTCTGAAGAGCTGTTTACTCAGAGGTCTGCTCCAAAGCTTCAGTGTCTGCTAGTCAGCGTAGAATTTTTAATTGCATCTAGCCTAGGCAATACTTTGGGCGTAGTAGCCCAGCTGCGAAGTAAGCTGCACCGCATGTGTATCTAATAAGAAATTTTAAAGGCATCTAGCCTAGGCAGACTGTGGGGACCCCCAACCAAACCCAGACGCTCAGACCCCTTACCGCCCTCCTTTCCTTGACAATTCAATAATGTAACTCTTACAACTGTATGGGTGAGTATCGGTCACAGCTTTATTAACTCTTTATACTCATTCCATTAGAAAGGCATTTTATTTCTAAAATAATTCAGCTTATTGCAGCATGCCCTGGGTCTCCACACCAGCAAGTTGGCCAACAAGTGTAACTTGTAGCGTCGGCGTCCCTGCCTCCTGCTAGGCAGGGACGCTGTTCCCCTCACCTCTCCGCTCCGTGCCCGGCGTCTTCCTCCCGCTCTGCTGGCAGCGCGCGCCGTCCTAAGGAGTCCCCGGCCAATGGCCAGAGGACTTCACCATATATAAGGCACCTCCTCCAAAATGGAGGTGCCCGAGCAATGTTGTTGCAAAGCCTTCACTCTGCTTCAGCCCTCAGGTCCCGTTACCAGTTACCTGCCAGTCACCTGCCAGATTCCTGCTTGTTACCTGCCAGTCACCTGCCAGAATCCTGCCTGTTACCTGCCAGTCTCCTGCCAGATTCCTGCCTGATACCTGCTTGTTATCCGCTTACCTGCTTGCAAGCCTGCGGTCCGACGGTCTGCCTTCCTACACCTGTCAGTCTGTCTATGGACCAGCCTGCCCGCTCACCTGGGAGCGCTCACCTGCTACCTGCCTGCTAGCCTACCTGGAGGCTCTGCCGTCACTTGCCGTGACCACTTGCCTGTCCAGAGACTCTTGCCCGCTCACCTGGGAGCGCTCACCTGCTACCTGCCTGCTAGCCTACCTGGAGGCTCTGCCGTCACTTGCCGTGCCCACCTGCCTGTCCAGAGACTCTTGCCCGCTCACCTGGGAGCGCTCACCTGCTACCTGCCTGCTAGCCTACCTGGAGGCTCTGCCGTCACTTACCGTGACCACCTGCCTGTCCAGAGACTCTTGCCCGCTCACCTGGGAGCGCTCACCTGCTACCTGCCTGCTAGCCTACCCGGAGGCTCTGCCGTCACTTGCCGTGACCACCTGCCCGTCCAGAGACTGTCCCTGTCACTTGCCGTGAGTACCCATCCTTCTACTCAGAGACTGTCCCTGTCACTTGCCGTGACTACCTGCCCTTCTACCCAAAGACTGTCCCTGTCACTTGCCGTGACTACCTGCCCTTCCACCCAGAGACTGTCCCTGTCACTTGCCGTGACTACCTGCCCGTCTTCCCTGGGAGCCACCCGCTTCCTTACAAGGACCGCCCCCTTGTATAGTTGCTCAGAGGTTCCGCCTCCCAGACCCGTTACATAACTCTCCAACATGTCCTTTCTATTTCCAGGCCACGGAGGATCCTGCGTACTCGTATGCAGGACTCTGACCCCCATCCATCACTCTTAACGCTTGTTCCACTCCGTCCTGGAGTCCTGACAGGAATATGTCCAGTCCAATATCCATTAAGTGAACACCGTCGGGCCGTATGAGGCCTGCTTTATCTCCTTCCAGTTGTCGGTGTTGTATCACTACACCGTCTCTGTATCTTCTAAATTTTGCCATCCGAATATTTATTACCCGCCTTGTCCGTTCGATGGCCGTGATGTCTCGCCCACCTTGCCATACCGCTATCGGCACAATCTCTGACCATACTATAGTTAGTTTTGTGAAAAATTCTCTGAAGCGCTCAGTGTCTAGTTTCATTATTGCCATTAGTTATGCGCTCTTGTGATGACCTAGGTCATTTCCCCGGGCCTGTATAACTAAGATGACCGGACCTCTTGCCTCTCTCCCTACCTTGATTACCTCGATTAGTACCTGTGGCCATAGCAGGCCTCTAATACCTCTCCAGTTGAAATATGTGTTATGAAACTCTAATTTCCTCCCGCCTGGGCGGACTTTCGCCCTTTTTTATGCCCAATATATATACGAGTGGCCTATCAACCACACTATTGGCTTAGCATCACCTGTAAAAGAAACAAACCACGTTAGGATAACAAGTCTGGTCTTATGTATCTCGCCAAACACGTGGATCGCCATCTCCCTATCCTCTGAACTTCCGTTTCTAACAGTCCTGCTCTTGCTGCTTCCGTGGCCGCGCCTATGCGGAATTAGTGTGTCCCGTAATCTTTGGGGTGGTTCCCTGCCGATGTTATGCATTTATTAAATATAGCTTGGAACTGGTATCTTGATAATGGTGTTCCATCAATGTGTGATAGGAAGAAATTACTTAGTGATCTGATTGTAATATATGTTTTTACTATTGTTACCTGACTCAGTGTACCGTTTGTGGGTTGTAGAAGTACCCAAGTGCCCCTGCCCGCTGGAACCGTTTTCAATTGGAGTATGCGTAGACGTATTGCATTATTGGATATGACTACGTCCTGGTGTAATAAGCCTCCACTGGTGGTAATTTTGGATTGAGGGACTAATTCGCTTATGCATAGCGCCCCGAAGAAGGCGATCGCAAATGCAGTAGACAGTAGTGTTGCTTCAAATTGTGAGTGTCATGTTAATGGTGTTAGGGATATGATGTGAGAAATCAGTTTTAGTGATACGGGACAGGACGTCTACACTCCTGACTTGGCTGACCCCTTTTCCACCCTTTTATGGATTGTCTGATGAATCTCTTTGTCACATCTCCCCAATTCAGTAGTTGGAAGTGAAATGCTACTCCGGTCAGACACCGCTGCGCTGACGCCCCTGATATGCCCCTCATCATTAGCTTGTGGAGAAATTCTATGGTGACTTGTAATCTGGCTTGTTCACATTGGTCAACCCATCTGCCTGCTACTAGTCGTGTCCACTCTTCCCATGCCTTACCGTATGCTTGCCACGTCGACGCTGCAACTGACGCTCTGATTAATGGCATCAACTATTCGCCACTAGATCCCATAGGGAGGGTGGACAACTGTTGCCCGATGGGTGGGCGTTGGGGAGGAGCGCTGTGAAAATCTGCCAATTGAATTGTGATGAAGCGTTAGCAGCAGCTTTAGACCCCTCAGCATCATGGCTAGCGCGGACCCATGCATTTTGTTTTAGGCACAGCAATGCTAGCCGGCGTAGACGGGAGAGACGATGATGCCATTTTATTAATGTAGTGCGCTAGGCTGGTGTTTTTTGTTATGATGCGTATATTTTTGTTAGTCAGGAGTAGTGTTGAGCCACCCCCGTAGTGTTCGAGTTCGGTTCGGTTCGTCGAACACCCGTGTGTTCGCCGAACTGTTCGTCGAACTGTTCGTCGAACACCTTCGAACACCATTAAAACCAATGGCAGGCAAACAAAAACACATAGAAACACATAGAAAACACCTTCAAAGGTGTCCAAAAGCTGACAAACTGCTCAGAAGACACAACTAACACATGGAAAAGTGACAAGTACATATAGTCATGCGAAAAGAAAAGAGGTGGAGGAGTAAAAGGAGGGGGAGACACAGATATAGGCATGTCATGCCCTTCTAAAATCCAAAAAGTGAGAAGCCGACACGGCCAGTCCGCTCCTGCCCGTGCCACCTCCGTGTCGCCGGGTTTGTGCCAGAGCCGCGGTGAACCCTGACGGCCAGCCCCCCTCTCCCAATACTGGTGCCTGTCCGCTGGTGGGTCGAGCGAGCCCCCCTGTGGTGGAGGCAGCTCTAAGCTTTTTAATTTAAATTGTCTCTCTAATTTGAATAAATACACTTTAAATCCATTTACAAGGATCTATTGGAGGGCAAGTCTCATGCCAGCAGCCGCGTAATTCCAGCTCCAGTAGCGTCCACTAAAGCTGCTGCAGTTAAAAAGCTTTTATAAGGATCGAGCTCGGCTGTCCACCGCAAGGCATCCTACTGCCAGTCCGAGCCCCTATGCCTTGGGGTGCCTCCTGATGCTCTTCACTGAGTATCCCGTGGTCCCGAAGCATTTCCTTTGAAAAAATGAAGTGTCCAAACTACAGGTGGTGTAGCTTGCTTAACAGCCGGGATAATCCGCTGACTAGCAGACCCTGCTACTAGGCACAAAGTATTTCCTGGGCTAGATGCAGTTAAAAATTTGTAATTAGATACTCTCGTTGGATGCTGAGAAAGCATTCCATAGAGTCTCCTGGCACGCCATATATGATTCTCTTAAAAAGCTTGGGGTAGGGGTCTAGGGGACCCTTTTATAGCCAAAATCACGGCCCTGTATCGCAATACGTCACCTAGGCTGAAGATAAATGGAACTGTAGCACCCTGAGGGCTCGGTTGCTACAGAGGTATTGCACCTCACCCAGAGGTGTGATATCTCACTCTCAGGTAAGGATGTAGTGTGGATCAGGACCCGACACCTGCATGCATTACACCACATTGCCGTGGGGCAGGGCGACCAATATGCCCCTGAGATGGGCACGACAGTCCCTGTCCCTGGCTGGAGTGGGGGGAGGGAACACTGAGGAAGGGGAACCCTGTAGTGCAGGAGCAGGGAGGAAGCAGTTCCTGGGTGCATTGAGAAGGGAGTATAAAAGGTGGGCACCATCTTAGTTCAGTACAGAGAAGTCTGAGCAGAAGTGGCAGGGAGCAGGGGCTCTGCATGAGCTCTGCTCCGGAGGCGGGCCTAGTAACAGAGGCCCAGGCCTGGAAGAGGGAGAAGGAAGGAAGAGGAGTGGAGAAGGCTCCAGGAACGAGGAACGAAGGGATCTCAGGGGTGCGGACGGGCGAGTCGCCACCGCACGCCCGAATCCACCTGCGTGGAGGCCAAAGGGGGAGACCGGTCCCCGAAACTAGTGGAGGCAGGAAACGACCCGCAGCTAGAAACAGGAGGCTGTGACATTTTATGTGGCACAGCACCTCGCTACACCCGCTAGGAAGGCACCACATAGGGTCAGGGAAACTGGCGCCAAGTTTACCAAGAGGAGGCCCGAGGCAGCCGGACAGAAGGGTTGGTAAGAAAGGCCAGACAAAGGACACACAAAGGGGGTCCTGTGAAGCACTCCAAAGTTATCTGGGAGTTGTCTGAGCCCCTCACCTGGTGAGCACAGTATGACGTGGGCAGCCGTTACCTGCAGACGTGGTCTGGATAATAAGAACTGTGAGTAAAGGCCCTGGACTGCATCACTGACTCCGTGTCATTACTGCTGCTGCCCTGCACCATCACCCCCATCCTCCGCATACACTGCCCTGAGGCTATACTCCTCCCGTGGGGAGTTATGCTACGCTCTGCTGCACCCACAACACCAGCCTCAGCGGTCTGCCCTGGAGCGGCGGTTCACTCTGACCGCAATCCACGGGTGGCGTAGTCGGACATTTAAACATCAAAACCACATAAATAGTTCCGCCACTGGTTTGACCGCCCTGAGCCACGGAACCGGGTTGCCGCCACGGAGACTACAACCACCAGCATCCACCAAAAAGGGTCCGGCTCCGGGTGTCCCAAGGCCCAGGGGGCGCGTCAGAACATTTTCATCACCTTTCACAATCACCAATGGGACAAGGCAGGGATGTTCTCTGTCCCCTCTCTTATACATCCTAGTGACGGAGCACCTGCTCTCATCAATTCGCCATAACCCCAATATTAGGTGGATTGAGGTGGGAGGCACCGAGTACAAGTGCTCTCTATTTGCTGATGATGTCCTAGTATATATCACTCAATCACATATATCCATCCATGCTGTTATGGCTGAAATAGATCACTTTGTTACATGGTCAAATTTTAAAATCAATGCAGCGAAGTCTGAGGCCCTCGATGTCTCCCTCCCCAAATCCATATAGGATTCCATCCAGTCCAACTTTCCCTTTGCCTGGCCCTCACAGGGTATCAAATACTTAGGAATTCCTATTCATAGAGACCTCTCCCATCTATGTTATCTTAATTTGGGGCCCTTTATTGAACAACTCCATACAGACCACGGTTGGCAAGTTAGAACTGTAAGATTCACTACGTGAACCACTGGTGTTTTGTGGAAAAGCACATGTACACTGTGTTCCAAATTATTATGCAAAAAGTGTTTAGGAGTGATAAGGGAAGAATTTGTTTGTTTGTCAGTTAAACTCATTGATGGTGATGTGTGTCAGGGCTCTTTATATCACTGTAAGCAATTGCAGACACCTGTGCTAATTAGTTTGGCAGGTGTGTCCAATGAAAGGCAAGACTACTTAAGAAGGCTGTCTCACATTATTAAGCAGCCTACATTTTCTGCCAAAATGGGAAAGAAAAAGGATGTGTCGGCTGCTGAGAAGCAACAAATTGTGAAGTGTTTAGGTCAAGGCATGACTACAATCAACATTGTGCGATGATCAGGATGAAGTGTCTTGGCAATCAAGAAGTATGTAGCTGATTCACAGTACACACGTGTGCGTGCTGATAAGGGCAAATTGAGGACTCTTTCCTACAGGCAATTACGTCAGGTTGAAAGAGCAGCGGCAAAAAAGCCTTGTCATAGCAGCAGACAAGTTTTTGAAGCTGCTTGTGCCTCCAACGTCCCCCGAACAACAAGATGCAGGGTCCTTCAGAGGTTTGCAGCTGTGCATACGCCATCCTGTCGACCTCCTCTATCCACTTCACACAAGCAGAAACGTCTCCAGTGGGCCAAACATTACATGAAGACTGATTTCAAAACTGTTTTGTTCACGGATGAGTGCCGTGCAGCGCTCGATGGTCCAGATGGATGGAGTGGAGGATGGCTGGTTGATGGACACCCCACGCAAACACGGCTACAGCGCCAACAAGGAGGAGGTGGAGTAATGTTTTGGGCTGGAATCATGGGGAGAGAGATTGTCGGCCCCTTTAGGATCCCTGAAGGCGCTAAAGATGAACTCCATAATGTATGTGGATTTTCTCAAACAGCACTTCCTGCCATGGTTCAAGAAGAAGAACCGTGTATTTCACAGCAAGATCATTTTTCTGCATGATAATGCACCATCTCATGCTGCACATAAAACATCTGCATCTCTGGCTGATATGGGCATAAAAGGGGACAAACTTATGGTGTGACCCCCATGCTCCCCTGACCTCTACCCCTTTCAGAACCTTTGGAGCATCATTAAAAGGAGTGTCTATGATGGCGGGAGGCAGTTCACATCTAAGCAACAGCTCTGGGAGGGTATTCTGTCCTCATGCAAAACAATTGAAGCAGAAACCATCCAAAACCTGACAAATTCAATGGACGAGAGAGTTCAGAAGCTCCTTTCGAACAAGGGGTCCTATGTGAAAATGTAACATCACCTAGAATAAAGTTTTGAGTTGAAAACTGTTTGATTTCAGTTTCTAACAACCTGCTAATGCTTATAATTTCAAAAATGACCATTTTTTTGGTCTTTATTAAAATGAAAAGGTTGATCGAAAAGTTTGGGGGATCTAAGAGTGTGGCAACCCAGTAGTCATGATTACTTCGAATTCTGACAATATGAGGGTCATGCTGCAGGTAGTGCAGCAAGAAGGCACTTATGTGTCTTGCGCATCTCGGAGCCCCAAAATTATTTTCCGGGCTAGATGCAGCTAAAAATTATTATTAATTTTAAATCTGGTGAAGCTTTAGTATAGATGGCCTAATAGGATCAGTGCTGCACACTGCTACAAAGCCCAAATTATTTTCCAGTCAAGATACAAATAAACATGATTAGTAATTTTAAATCTGGTGTAGCTTATTATAGATGGCCTAATAGAATCAGTGCTGCACACTGCTACAAAGCCCAAATTATTTTCCAGCCAAGATACAGATAAACATGATTAGTAATTTGAAAGCTTAAAACGGTTGGTAGGGTGATTTTAACCAATCATCAAGCTTTTACTCTCCCCAGGATGACACAGGGGTAGAAAAGTCGTTTTGGATCCATGATTTGTTCATCTTTATGAACGTGAGTCTGTCTACATTATCAGTGGAGAGCCGCGTGCGCTTATCTGTCAGCACACCACCAGCAGCGCTGAACACACGTTCAGACAGAACGCTGGCTGCGGGGCATGACAAGATCTCCAAGGCGTAAGTGGCTAGCTCCGGCCATTTATCCAGATTGGAAGCCCAAAAAGAGCAAGGGTCCAGTGACACAGTCGTGGCTTCAATGTTTACTTGGAGATACTCCTGTACCATAGTCTCTAGGCGTTGACTATGTGTCAGACTTCTTGTCTCCTGTGGCCTTGCAAAGGATGGGCTAAAAAAGTGGTGAAATGATTCCGCAAAATTGATGTTACCAGCAGATACTGTGGTTCTGTTACGGTTTGAGTGCTGAACACTTGACGGTCCCACGGTTGGCAAGTTGGAACTGTGAGATTCACTACGTGCACCACTGATATTTTGTGGAAAAGCACATGTAAGATTCTGCAACAGTCTCTGCTGATACTCCTGCATGCGTGCATCCCTTTCTATGGCAGGAATAATTTCTGCAAATTTACTTTTGTACCGGGGATCTAACAGTGTGGCAACCCAGTAGTCAGGATTATTTCTAATTCTCACAATTCGAGGGTCATGTTGCAGGTAGTGCAGCAAGAAGGCACTCATGTGTGTTGCGCATCCAGGAGCACCAAGTCCCTGTTGTGTTGGTGGCGAGGTAACAATCATGCTTCCTTCCTCTGTCCTCTCCCCCCAACCTCGCACAACAGAAATGTGATCAAGGTCTCCCTCATCTGATGAGTCTTCCATCAGTTTGTCCTCCACTTCTTCCTGGGCTCCTGCACCTTCCTCACTAGTTTGGCTGCTACCATGTGCCCTGGTAAAACCATCTCCCCCACCCTCACATGCCTGCCGCCTTGGTGCTGCCGACCGTCTGGACCTTGCAGATGTTAGCCCTTCCGCATACAACTCCTCCTCCTCTACTTCCTCCACCTCCTCTTGTGCCACCACCTGACTCCGAATTCTGTTTAACATGTGCTCCAGCATGTAAATCACCGGAATAGTCATGCTGATAATAGCATCGTCAGCACTAAACATCTTCGTCGCCATTTCAAAACTGTGCAGAAGGGTGCATAGGTCCCTGATCTGAGACCACTCCTCCAGCGTGATTTGCCCCACCTCTGGATCTCGTTGGCCCAGGCTATACGTCAGAACGTATTGCACCAGGGCTTGTCGGTGCTGCCACAGTCGCTGCAACATGTGCAGAGTTGAATTCCACCGGGTAGGCACATCGCATTTTAGCCGGTGAAGTGGCAGGCCCAACGACTTCTGTAGAGATGTAAGTCGCTGAGCTGCGGGATGCGAACGGCGAAAGTGAGCACACAGCGACCATGCCCTCTGCAGAAGGCCATCTAGTCTGGGATAGTGGGCTAAAAATTGCTGGACAACCAGGTTCAACACGTGAGCCATACAAGGCACGTGTGTGACATTGCCCCGGCGAAGGGCCGCACCCAGGTTTGCAGCATTGTCGCACACGGCCTTCCCTGGTTTCAGGTCCAGTGGAGACAACCATTCATGAAATTGGTTCTCCAGAGCTGACCACAACTCCTCAGCTGTGTGACTCACATTTCCCAGACATTTCAATGTAAAAACCGCCTGATGACGTTGAGCCCTACTGCCAGCATAGTAAGGAGGTGTGCAGGATCCCTTCTGCACAGTTAGAAAGCTTGTGGCATGACCAGACAGGCTTTGGGTGCAGGTGGAAGACCAAGAGGAGGTTGAGGAGGCAGAAGCAGTGGAGGAACTTTGACATAAAGACGATTGACGCACAACTCGTGGGGACGGCAAGACTTGGACAGCAGCCCCTTGTCCTGCTGTCACCATAGTTACTCAGTGCCCAGTCAGCGACATGTAACGCCCCTGTCCATGCCTACTCGTCCAAGTGTCTGTGGTGAAATGCACCCTGTCACACACAGAGTTTCTTAAAGAAGCGGTGATGTTGTGTGCGACATGCTGGTGGAGCGCAGGCACACCTTTCTTTGAGAAGTAGTGCCGACTGGGCATCTGGTACTGGGGCACTGCGACGGACATAAGGTCTCGAAAATCCTCCGTGTCCACCAGGCGGAAAGGCAGCATTTCTGTAGCCAAGAACTTGCAGATGGTGAAATTCAACCTCTTAGCTTTCTCATGGCTAGGATGAAATGGTCTTTTACTTGTCCACATCTGAGGGACCGAAGGCTAGCTATTGTGCTTAGACGGGGTTGATAAGGGTGTCCCCGGCAAACTGCCGGTCTGTGAGGAAGATGCAGGCGGACATGTTAGGTTGCCTTGATCCAAAGGTGGTGCTATCGATGTCGGACAGCACTCAACACCAGCTGGTGTTACCACCTCCAAAGAAAATGATGACCTGCCAATCACGCTGGCTGTTGCGGGTAAAGAGGTGGCAGGTCTGCGCCCCAAAACAGGTGTGACTGCTGTCCCCCCAGTCACAGAGGATGAAGAGGCCGCGGATGCACAAGATATGGCAGATGGTGGTTGGCCCGGCCGGCTAGGCCGCATTGTAGCACACTGAGCTTCCCACTGCAACTTATGCTTCATGTCCATGTGCCGGTTCATGCATGAAGTACTCAAACTATGTATTTTTTGGCCTCTACTTAGCTTTTGCTGACAAATGTTACAGATAACACGAGTTGGGTCATCTTTATCGATCTGAAAAAATGCCCAGGCTATGCAAGGCTTAGCACCCATGCGACCTGAAGAGCCACCACGACTTGTGGTGAGAGGCAGAGTTGTGTTTGAGGATGCAGTTGTTGACGTGCTTCCAGTACTACGTCTCTGTCCAGGAAGGCGCAACCTGACCTCGTCGTCACTAGCATCTTCCTCCACCTCCTCTGCTGACCTCATCTCTTGGCTGACTGTGGGTTGACAGTAAGTGGGATCTCCGACCTCATCATCATCACCCTGTGCGTTATCACACCCGTCGTCCTCAGAGCCAACCTGTTCCTGCCCTGACAAAAAACTAAAGTTGTCGCTCCAATCAGGTATTTGAGTCTTATCATCGTCTTCCTCATTGTCTCCACCAACAGGAGTTACAGTTTGGGAATGAGGGTCTACATTATGGTCAGAACCTTCTGCGTCTGGTCCTGGATCCGACTCATAAAGATTCTGGGCATCAGTGCAGATCATTTCCTCGTCTGGATTCACAGAAGCGCTGGAGTCGACCTCTGATTCCCAGGCTATAGTATGCGTAAACAGCTCTGCAGACTCAACCATCTGTTCTACCTCATACTCAGACGGGCAGCTGGAGATTTGGGAGCTGTGAGGAAGCAAGTGCGATTGGGGTGACACCTTTGAGGACTGGAGTATTTGTGATGTTGAAGTTGATGTGGAGGAGAGCCCACTTAAAGGAGCACTTGATATCCGTTGAAGCACCTGCTGTTTTTGTGCCTCATCTGGAATTTGTAGCGATTGGCGTGGCCGTAAGAAAGGGATCTTATGACATTGTCCGCTAAAAGAAGTAGACATTTTAGTTTGGCTGGAAGATGGTCTTTCTTCTGCAGATGTTACTGTTGCTTTAACACCTACCCCACGGACACAACCTTTTTTCCCCTTCCCAAAACGCCTATTCCCCTTTCCACCAGCAGCAGGCCTTTTTCCACTCATTTTGGTGGTTAACTAATTAACAACTCTGGAGTTGTTTGCACAAAAAAACAATGGATGGGAACCGAGCAGAGCTGAGTGGCCAAACTGTGGCATTAGGCCAAAACTATTGGCTGGGTTAGATGCAGAAAAAAATTATATTCAATTTGCAACCTGATGGAGGTCAGTATAGATGGACTAATAGAGAAAGTCCCACACACTGCTAGAAGGCCAAATATTTTTTCAGAGCTAGATGCAGATAAAAATTATTTTTAATTTGCAGCCTGATGGAGGTCAGTATAGATGGACTAATAGAGAAAGTCCCACACACTGCTAGAAGGCCAAATATTTTTTCAGAGGTAGATGCAGAAAAAAATATATTCAGTTTGCAACCTGATGGAGGTCAGTATAGATGGACTAATACAACAAGTCCCACACACAGCTAGAAGCCCAATATTTTTTCAGAGGTAGATGCAGAAAAAAATATATTCAGTTTGCAACCTGATGGAGGTCTGTATAGATGGATTAATAGAACAAGTCCCACACACAGCTAGAAGCCCAATATTTTTTCAGAGCTAGATGCAGAAAAAAATATATTCAGTTTGCAACCTGATGGAGGTCAGTATAGATGGACTAATACAACAAGTCCCACACACAGCTAGAAGCCCAATATTTTTTCAGAGGTAGATGCAGAAAAAAATATATTCAGTTTGCAACCTGATGGAGGTCTGTATAGATGGATTAATAGAACAAGTCCCACACACAGCTAGAAGCCCAATATTTTTTCAGAGGCAGATGCAGAAAAAAATATATTCAGTTTGCAACCTGATGGAGGTCAGTATAGATGGACTAATACAACAAGTCCCACACACAGCTAGAAGCCCAATATTTTTTCAGAGCTAGATGCAGAAAAAAATATATTAAGCTTGCAACCTGATGGAGGTCTGTATAGATGGATTAATAGAACAAGTCCCACACACAGCTAGAAGCCCAATATTTTTTCAGAGGTAGATGAAGAAAAAAATATATGCAGTTTGCAACCTGATGGAGGTCAGTATAGATGGACTAATACAACAAGTCCCACACACAGCTAGAAGCCCAATATTTTTTCAGAGCTAGATGCAGAAAAAAATTATATTCAATTTGCAACCTGATGGAGGTCAGTATAGATGGACTAATAGAATGATGCTATGCCCAAAAGATTTTACTTCACTAGGTGCAGTAAAAAAATTGGTATTCTATACACAGGTGGTATATCTTGCAACACAGATAGGCTACTCCACTGACTAACACACTCTGCAATAGGCCAAAAAGGATTAGCTTTGCTAGATTCAGCCAAATGCTGTGAAAAAAACTTGCACAGCACTGGCACAGACCTGCCTGGCAAAAACTGATAGGAACTGATGTAACCTAGTCCTGAAAAGGACTCCAATTACAATTAGTCTTTACTCCCACAATCTATCTATTTAAGAGCACAGACCTGCCTGATAAAAGTCGTAGGAAATGCTGTAACCTAGTCCTTAAAAGGACTGCAATCACAACTATTCCCTACTCCCAAGCTATCTGTAGATTTGTGCGAAAATTGGCTTGAAATTAACAAGGTATAGCGCACACAGCAACAGCGGTGCCGTCTAACACGCAGCTGCAGCAGTGAGAAAATGGTGGCGACGGGGAAAATGGCTTGGTCTTATAGGGCAAGGACATATGACATACACTGCCAATGACACATGCCCTTGCTTGTGTGAAAAAAAGCACTTCGCTCCGTGTGTGCGCTGCTGATAGGCTGACAGATTGCACCTCCCCACTGTAAATGCGGGAAAGAGAAAAAAAAAATGAAGATCTTCATTGTTCCTGCAGAGATCCATCCCCTGCCCCTCCCCCCACCCCGCTGTACACTCAAACTGCGTATTAACATTAATTTTCATCATTACTGAGAAAAAATCCAGTTATGATTTTGGTGCACGAACAGTTATCGAACATAACCTCGAACAGCCGAATTTTTCTCAAATTGTTCGTGTTCGCCGAACGGCTCGAACACCGCCCAAAACAGCTTGAATTTGAGATTGGCGAACAGTTCGAGTAGAACAACGCTCATCTCTAGCCAGGAGCACGCCCCATATTTCTATTGCTACCACTATTGGGAAGAAAAAAATTTTTCCAGGCTAGATGCAGCTAAAAATTATTATTAATTTCAAAGCTGGTGGAGCTTGGTATAGATGGACTAATACAATGAGTAGCACACACTGCTAATATGCCCAAAATTAGTTTACAGGCAAGATGCAGCTAAAAATTATTATTAATTTCAAAGCTGGTGGAGCTTGGTATAGATGGCCTAATACAATGAGTACCACACACTGATACTACGCCCAAAATTATTTTCCGGGCTAGATGCAGCTAAAAATTATTTTGAATTTGCAACCTGGTGGAGGTTAGTATAGATGGACTAATAGAACAAGTCCCACACACTGCTACAAGACGAAGACCAAATATTTTTTCAGAGCTGGATGCAGATAAAAATTATATTGAATTTGCAACCTGGTGGAGGTTAATATAGATGGACTAATAGAACAAGTCCCACACACTGCTACAAGCCGAAATATTTTTTCAGAGCTAGATGCAGATAAAAATGATATTGAATTTGCAACCAGGTGGAGGTTAGTATAGATGGACTAATAGAACAAGTCCCACACACTGCTACAAGCCGAAATATTTTTTCAGAGCTAGATGCAGATAAAAATGATATTGAATTTGCAACCTGGTGGAGGTTAGTATAGATGGACTAATAGAACAAGTCCCACACACTGCTACAAGCCGAAGCCCAAATATTTTTTCAGAGCTAGATGCAGATAAAAATTATATTGAATTTGCAACCTGGTGGAGGTTAGTATAGATGGACTAATAGAACAAGTCCCACACACTGCTACAAGCCGAAGCCCAAATATTTTTTCAGAGCTAGATGCAGATAAAAATTATATTGAATTTGCAACCTGGTGGAGGTTAGTATAGATGGACTAATAGAAGAAGTCCCACACACTGCTACAAGCCGAAGCCCAAATATTTTTTCAGAGCTAGATGCAGATAAAAATTATATTGAATTTGCAACCTGGTGGAGGTTAGTATAGATGGACTAATAGAACAAGTCCCACACACTGCTACAAGCCGAAGCCCAAATATTTTTTCAGAGCTAGATGCAGATAAAAATTATATTGAATTTGCAACCTGGTGGAGGTTAGTATAGATGGACTAATAGAACAAGTCCCACACACTGCTACAAGCCAAAATATTTTTTAGAGCTAGATGCAGATAAAAAATTATATTGAATTTGCAACCTGGTGGAGGTTAGTATAGATGGACTAACAGAACAAGTCCCACACACTGCTACAAGCCGAAGCCAAAGTATTTTTTCAGAGCTAGATGCAGATAAAAATTAGATTGAATTTGCAACCTGGTGGAGGTTAGTATAGATGGACTAATAGAACAAGTCCCACACACTGCTACAAGCCGAAATATTTTTTCAGAGCTAGATGCAGATAAAAATGATATTGAATTTGCAACCTGGTGGAGGTTAGTATAGATGGACTAATAGAACAAGTCCCACACACTGCTACAAGCCGAAGCCCAAATATTTTTTCAGAGCTAGATGCAGATAAAAATTATATTGAATTTGCAACCTGGTGGAGGTTAGTATAGATGGACTAATAGAACAAGTCCCACACACTGCTACAAGCCGAAGCCCAAATATTTTTTCAGAGCTAGATGCAGATAAAAATTATATTGAATTTGCAACCTGGTGGAGGTTAGTATAGATGGACTAATAGAAGAAGTCCCACACACTGCTACAAGCCGAAGCCCAAATATTTTTTCAGAGCTAGATGCAGATAAAAATTATATTGAATTTGCAACCTGGTGGAGGTTAGTATAGATGGACTAATAGAACAAGTCCCACACACTGCTACAAGCCGAAGCCCAAATATTTTTTCAGAGCTAGATGCAGATAAAAATTATATTGAATTTGCAACCTGGTGGAGGTTAGTATAGATGGACTAATAGAACAAGTCCCACACACTGCTACAAGCCAAAATATTTTTTAGAGCTAGATGCAGATAAAAAATTATATTGAATTTGCAACCTGGTGGAGGTTAGTATAGATGGACTAACAGAACAAGTCCCACACACTGCTACAAGCCGAAGCCAAAGTATTTTTTCAGAGCTAGATGCAGATAAAAATTAGATTGAATTTGCAACCTGGTGGAGGTTAGTATAGATGGACTAATAGAACAAGTCCCACACACTGCTACAAGCTGAAATATTTTTTCAGAGCTAGATGCAGATAAAAATTATATTGAATTTGCCACCTGGTGGAGGTTAGTATAGATGGACTAATAGAACAAGTCCCACACACTGCTACAAGCCAAAATATTTTTTCAGAGCTCGATGCAGATAAAAATTATATTGAATTTGCAACCTGGTGGAGGTTAGTATAGATGGACTAATAGAACAAGTCCCACACACTGCTACAAGCCAAAGCCCAAATATTTTTTCAGAGCTAGATGCAGATAAAAATTATATTGAATTTGCAGCCTGGTGGAGGTTAGTATAGATGGACTAATAGAACAAGTCCCACACACTGCTACAAGCCGAAGCCCAAATATTTTTTCAGAGCTAGAAGCAGATAAAAATTATATTGAATTTGCACCCTGGTGGAGGTTAGTACAGATGGACTAATCGAACAAGTCCCACATACTGCTACAAGCCGAAGCCCAAATATTTTTTCAGAGCTAGATGCAGATAAAAATTATATTGATTTTGCCACCTCGTGGAGGTTAGTATAGATGGACTAATAGAACAAGTCCCACACACTGCTACAAGCCAAAATATTTTTTCAGAGCTAGATGCAGATAAAAATTATATTGAATTTACAACCTGGTGGAGGTTAGTATAGATGGACTAATAGAACAAGTCCCACACACTGCTACAAGCCAAAGCCCAAATATTTTTTCAGAGCTAGATGCAGATAAAAATTATATTGAATTTGCACATTGGTGGAGGTTAGTATAGATGGACTAATAGAACAAGTCCCACACATTGCTACAAGCCGAAGCCCAAATATTTTTTCAGAGCTAGATGCAGATAAAAATTATATTGAATTTGCAACCTGGTGGAGGTTAGTATAGATGGAGTAATAGAAAAAGTCCCACACACTGCTACAAGCCGAAGCCCAAATATTGTTTCAGAGCTAGAAGCAGATAAAAATTATATTGAATTTGCACCCTGGTGGAGGTTAGTACAGATGGACTAATAGAACAAGTCCCACACACTGCTACAAGCCGAAATATTTTTTCAGAGCTAGATGCAGATAAAAATTATATTGAATTTGCACCCTGGTGGAGGTTAGTATAGATGGACTAATAGAACACGTCCCACACACTGCTTCAAGCCAAAGCCCAAATATTTTTTCAGAGCTAGATGCAGATAAAAATTATATTGAATTTGCAACCTGGTGGAGGTTAGTATAGATGGACTAATAGAACAAGTCCCACACACTGCTACAAGCCAAAGCCGAAATATTTTTTCAGAGCTAGATGCAGATAAAAATTATTTTGAATTTGCAACCTGGTGGAGGTTAGTATAGATGTACTAATAGAACAAGTCCCACACACTGATACAAGCTGAAATATTTTTTCAGAGCTAGATGCAGATAAAAATTATATTGAATTTGCAACCTGGTGGAGGTTAGTATAGATGGACTAATAGAACAAGTCCCACACACTGCTACAAGCCGAAATATTTTTTTAGAGCTAGATGCAGATAAAAATTATATTGAATTTGCAACCTGGTGGAGGTTAGTATAGATGGACTAATAGAACAAGTCCCACACACTGCTACAAGCCAAAGCCCAAATATTTTTTCAGAGCTAGATGCAGATAAAAATTATATTGAATTTGCAGCCTGTTGGAGGTTAGTATAGATGGACTAATAGAACAAGTCCCACACACTGCTACAAGCCGAAGCCCAAATATTTTTTCAGAGCTAGATGCAGATAAAAATTATATTGAATTTGCAACCTGGTGGAGGTTAGTATAGATGGTGTAATAGAAAAAGTCCCACACACTGCTACAAGCCGAAGCCCAAATATTGTTTCAGAGCTAGAAGCAGATAAAAATTATATTGAATTTGCACCGTGGTGGAGGTTAGTACAGATGGACTAATAGAACAAGCCCCACACACTGCTACAAGCCGAAATATTTTTTCAGAGCTAGATGCAGATAAAAATTATATTGAATTTGCACTCTGGTGGAGGTTAGTATAGATGGACTAATAGAACACGTCCCACACACTGCTTCAAGCCAAAGCCCAAATATTTTTTCAGAGCTAGATGCAGATAAAAATTATATTGAATTTGCAACCTGGTGGAGGTTAGTATAGATGGACTAATAGAACAAGTCCCACACACTGCTACAAGCCAAAGCCGAAATATTTTTTCAGAGCTAGATGCAGATAAAAATTATATTGAATTTGCAACCTGGTGGAGGTTAGTATAGATGTACTAATAGAACAAGTCCCACACACTGATACAAGCTGAAATATTTTTTCAGAGCTAGATGCAGATAAAAATTATATTGAATTTGCAACCTGGTGGAGGTTAGTATAGATGGACTAATAGAACAAGTCCCACACACTGCTACAAGCCGAAATATTTTTTTAGAGCTAGATGCAGATAAAAATTATATTGAATTTGCAACCTGGTGGAGGTTAGTATAGATGGACTAATAGAACAAGTCCCACACACTGCTACAAGCCAAAGCCCAAATATTTTTTCAGAGCTAGATGCAGATAAAAATTATAATGAATTTGCAGCCTGTTGGAGGTTAGTATAGATGGACTAATAGAACAAGTCCCACACACTGCTACAAGCCGAAGCCCAAATATTTTTTCAGAGCTAGATGCAGATAAAAATTATATTGAATTTGCAACCTGGTGGAGGTTAGTATAGATGGAGTAATAGAAAAAGTCCCACACACTGCTACAAGCCGAAGCCCAAATATTGTTTCAGAGCTAGAAGCAGATAAAAATTATATTGAATTTGCACCGTGGTGGAGGTTAGTACAGATGGACTAATAGAACAAGCCCCACACACTGCTACAAGCCGAAATATTTTTTCAGAGCTAGATGCAGATAAAAATTATATTGAAGTTGCAACCTGGTGGAGGTTAGTATAGATGGACTAATAGAACACGTCCGAAACACTGCTACAAGCCGAAGCCCAAATATTTTTTCAGAGCTAGATGCAGAAAAAAATTATATTGAATTTGCAACCTGGGGGAGGTTAGTATAGATGGACTAATAGAACAAGTCCCACACACTGCTACAAGCCGAAGCCTAAATATTTTTTCAGAGCTAGATGGAAATAAAAATTATATTGAATTTCAAACCTGGTGGAGGTTAGTATAGATGGACTAATAGAACAAGTCCCACACACTGCTACAAGCCGAAGGCCAAATATTTTTTCAGAGCTAGATGCAGATAAAAATTATATTGAATTTGCAACCTGGTGGAGGTTAGTATAGATGGACTAATAGAACAAGTCCCACACACTGCTACAAGCCGAAGCCCAAATATTTTTTCAGAGCTAGATGCAGATAAAAATTATATTGAATTTTAAACCTGGTAGAGGTTAGTATAGATGGACTAATAGAACAAGTCCCACACACTGCTACAAGCCGAAAAAAAATTTCAGAGCTAGATGCATATAAAAATTATATTGAATTTGCAACCTGGTGGAGGTTAGTATAGATGGACTAATAGAACACGTCCCACACACTGCTTCAAGCCAAAGCCCAAATATTTTTTCAGAGCTTGATGCAGATAAAAATTCTATTGAATTTGCAACCTGGTGGAGGTTAGTAGAGATGACTAATAGAACAAGTCCCAGACACTGCTGCAAGCCAAAGCCGAAATATTTATTCAGAGCTAGATGCAGATAAAAATTATATTGAATTTGCAACCTGGTGGAGGTTAGTATAGATGGACTAATAGAACAAGTCCCACACACTGCTACAAGCTGAAATATTTTTTCAGAGCTAGATGCAGATAAAAATTATATTGAATTTGCCACCTCGTAGAGGTTAGTATAGATGGACTAATAGAACAAGTCCCACACACTGCTGCAAGCCAACATAATTTTTCAGAGCTAGATGCAGATGAAAATTATATTGAATTTGCAACCTGGTGGAGGTTAGTATAGATGGAATAATAGAAAAAGTCCCACACACTGCTTCAAGCCGAAGCCCAAATATTGTTTCAGAGCTAGAAGCAGATAAAAATTATATTGAATTTGCACCCTGGTGGAGGTTAGTACAGATGGACTAATAGAACAAGTCCCACATACTGCTACAAGCCGAAGCCCAAATATTTTTTCACAGCTAGATGCAGATAAAAATTATATTGAATTTGCAACCTGGTGGAGGTTAGTATAGATGGACTAATAGAACAAGTCCCACACACTGCTACAGGCCGAAAAAAAATTTCAGAGCTAGATGCAGATAAAAATTATATTGAATTTGCAACCTGGTGGAGTTTAGTATAGATGGACTAATAGAACACGTCCCACACACTGCTTCAAGCCAAACCCCAAATATTTTTTCAGAGCTAGATGCAGATAAAAATTATATTGAATTTGCAACCTGGTGGAGGTTAGTATAGATGGACTAATAGAACAAGTCCCACACACTGCTACAAGCTGAAATATTTTTTCAGAGCTAGATGCAGATAAAAATTATATTGAATTTGCCACCTGGTGGAGGTTAGTATAGATGGACTAATAGAACAAGTCCCACACACTGCTACAAGCCAAAATATTTTTTCAGAGCTAGATGCAGATAAAAATTATATTGAATTTGCAACCTGGTGGAGGTTAGTATAGATGGACTAATAGAACAAGTCCCACACACTGCTACAAGCGAAAGCCCAAATATTTTTTCAGAGCTAGATGCAGATAAAAATTATATTGAATTTGCAGCCTGGTGGAGGTTAGTATAGATGGACTAATAGAACAAGTCCCACACACTGCTACAAGCCGAAGCCCAAATATTTTTTCAGAGCTAAATGCAGATAAAAATTATATTGAATTTGCAACCTGGTGGAGGTTAGTATAGATGGAGTAATAGAAAAAGTCCCACACACTGCTACAAGCCGAAGCCCAAATATTGTTTCAGAGCTAGAAGCAGATAAAAATTTTATTGAATTTGCACCCTGGTGGAGGTTAGTACAGATGGACTAATAGAACAAGTCCCACATACTGCTACAAGCCGAAGCCCAAATATTTTTTCACAGCTAGATGCAGATAAAAATTATATTGAATTTGCAACCTGGTGGAGGTTAGTATAGATGGACTAATAGAACAAGTCCCACACACTGCTACAAGCCGAAAAAAAATTTCAGAGCTAGATGCAGATAAAAATTATATTGAATTTGCAACCTGGTGGAGGTTAGTATAGATGGACTAATAGAACACGTCCCACACACTGCTTCAAGCCAAAGCCCAAATATTTTTTCAGAGCTAGATGCAGATAAAAATTATATTGAATTTGCAACCTGGTGGAGGTTAGTATAGATGGACTAATAGAAGAAGTCCCACACACTGCTACAAGCCAAAGCCGAAATATTTTTTCAGAGCTAGATGCAGATAAAAATTATATTGAATTTGCAACCTGGTGGAGGTTAGTATAGATGGAGTAATAGAAAAAGTCCCACGCACTGCTACAAGCCGAAGCCCAAATATTGTTTCAGAGCTAGAAGCAGATAAAAATTATATTGAATTTGCACCCTGGTGGAGGTTAGTACAGTTGGACTAATAGAACAAGTCCCACACACTGCTACAAGCCGAAATATTTTTTCAGAGCTAGATGCAGATAAAAATTATATTGAAGTTGCAACCTGGTGGAGGTTAGTATAGATGGACTAATAGAACAAGTCCGACACACTGCTACAAGCCGAAGCCCAAATATTTTTTCAGAGCTAGATGCAGAAAAAAATTATATTGAATTTGCAACCTGGGGGAGGTTAGTATAGATGGACTAATAGAACAAGTCCCACACACTGCTACCAGCCGAAGCCCAAATATTTTTTCAGAGCTAGATGCAAATAAAAATTATATTGAATTTCCAACCTGGTGGAGGTTAGTATAGATGGACTAATAGAACAAGTCCCACAAACTGCTACAAGCCGAAGCCCAAATATTTTTTCAGAGCTAGATGCAGATAAAAATTATATTGAATTTGCAACCTGGTGGAGGTTAGTATAGATGGACTAATAGAACAAGTCCCACACACTGCTACAAGCCGAAGCCCAAATATTGTTTCAGAGCTAGAAGCAGATAAAAATTATATTGAATTTGCACCCTGGTGGAGGTTAGTACAGATGGACTAATAGAACAAGTCCCACACACTGCTACAAGCCGAAATATTTTTTCAAAGCTAGATGCAGATAAAAATTATATTGAAGTTGCAACCTGGTGGAGGTTAGTATAGATGGACTAATAGAACAAGTCCAACACACTGCTACAAGCCGAAGCCCAAATATTTTTTCAGAGCTAGATGCAGAAAAATATTATATTGAATTTGCAACCTGGGGGAGGTTAGTATAGATGGACTAATAGAACAAGTCCCACACACTGCTACAAGCCGAAGCCCAAATATTTTTTCAGAGCTAGATGCAGATAAAAATTATATTGATTTTGCAACCTGGTGGAGGTTAGTATACATGGAATAATGGAAAAAGTCCCACACACTGCTACAAGCCGAAGCCCAAATATTGTTTCAGAGCTAGAAGCAGATAAAAATTTTATTGAATTTGCACCCTGGTGGAGGTTAGTACAGATGGACTAATAGAACAAGTCCCACATACTGCTACAAGCCGAAGCCCAAATATTTTTTCACAGCTAGATGCAGATAAAAATTATATTGAATTTGCAACCTGGTGGAGGTTAGTATAGATGGACTAATAGAACAAGTCCCACACACTGCTACAAGCCGAAAAAAAATTTCAGAGCTAGATGCAGATAAAAATTATATTGAATTTGCAACCTGGTGGAGGTTAGTATAGATGGACTAATAGAACACGTCCCACACACTGCTTCAAGCCAAAGCCCAAATATTTTTTCAGAGCTAGATGCAGATAAAAATTATATTGAATTTGCAACCTGGTGGAGGTTAGTATAGATGGACTAATAGAAGAAGTCCCACACACTGCTACAAGCCAAAGCCGAAATATTTTTTCAGAGCTAGATGCAGATAAAAATTATATTGAATTTGCAACCTGGTGGAGGTTAGTATAGATGGAGTAATAGAAAAAGTCCCACACACTGCTACAAGCCGAAGCCCAAATATTGTTTCAGAGCTAGAAGCAGATAAAAATTATATTGAATTTGCACCCTGGTGGAGGTTAGTACAGATGGACTAATAGAACAAGTCCCACACACTGCTACAAGCCGAAATATTTTTTCAGAGCTAGATGCAGATAAAAATTATATTGAAGTTGCAACCTGGTGGAGGTTAGTATAGATGGACTAATAGAACAAGTCCGACACACTGCTACAAGCCGAAGCCCAAATATTTTTTCAGAGCTAGATGCAGAAAAAAATTATATTGAATTTGCAACCTGGGGGAGGTTAGTATAGATGGACTAATAGAACAAGTCCCACACACTGCTACAAGCCGAAGCCCAAATATTTTTTCAGAGCTAGATGCAAATAAAAATTATATTGAATTTCCAACCTGGTGGAGGTTAGTATAGATGGACTAATAGAACAAGTCCCACAAACTGCTACAAGCCGAAGCCCAAATATTTTTTCAGAGCTAGATGCAGATAAAAATTATATTGAATTTGCAACCTGGTGGAGGTTAGTATAGATGGACTAATAGAACAAGTCCCACACACTGCTACAAGCCGAAGCCCAAATATTTTTTCAGAGCTAGATGCAGATAAAAATTATATTGAATTTGCAACCTGGTGGAGGTTAGTATAGATGGACAAATAGAACAAGTCCCACACACTGCTACAAGCCGAAAAAAAATTTCAGAGCTAGATGCAGATAAAAATTATATTGAATTTGCAACCTGGTGGAGGTTAGTATAGATGGACTAATAGAACACGTCACACACACTGCTTCAAGCCAAAGCCTAAATATTTTTTCAGAGCTTGATGCAGATAAAAATTATATTGAATTTGCAACCTGGTGGAGGTTAGTATAGATGGACTAATAGAACAACTCCCACACACTGCTACAAGCCGAAGCCGAAATATTTTTCAGAGCTAGATGCAGATAAAAATTATATTGAATTTGCAACCTGGTGGAGGTTAGTATAGATGGACTAATAGAACAAGTCCCACACACTGCTACAAGCTGAAATATTTTTTCAGAGCTAGATGAAAATTATATTGAATTTGCCACCTCGTGGAGGTTAATATAGATAGACTAATAGAACAAGTCCCACACACTGCTACAAGCCAAAATATTTTTTCAGAGCTAGATGCAGATAAAAATTATATTGAATTTGCAACCTGGTGGAGGTTAGTATAGATGGACTAATAGAACAAGTCCCACACACTGCTACAAGCCAAAGCCCAAATATTTTTTCAGAGCTAGATGCAGATAAAAATTATATTGAATTTGCACCCTGGTGGAGGTTAGTACAGATGGACTAATAGAACAAGTCCCACACACTGCTACAAGCCGAAATATTTTTTCAGAGCTAGATGCAGATAAAAATTATATTGAAGTTGCAACCTGGTGGAGGTTAGTATAGATGGACTAATAGAACAAGTCCGACACACTGCTACAAGCCGAAGCCCAAATATTTTTTCAGAGCTAGATGCAGAAAAAAATTATATTGAATTTGCAACCTGGTGGAGGTTAGTATAGATGGACTAATAGAAGAAGTCCCACACACTGCTACAAGCCGAAGCCCAAATATTTTTTCAGAGCTAGATGCAAATAAAAATTATATTGAATTTACAACTTGGTGGAGGTTAGTATAGATGGACTAATAGAACAAGTCCCACACACTACTACAAGCCGAAGCCCAAATATTTTTTCAGAGCTAGATGCAGATAAAAATTATATTGAATTTGCAACCTGGTGAAGGTTAGTATAGATGGACTAATAGAACAAGTCCCACACACTGCTACAAGCCGAAGTCCAAATATTTTTTCAGAGCTAGATGCAGATAAAAATTATATTGAATTTGCACCCTGGTGGAGGTTAGTATAGATGGACTAATAGAACACGTCCCACACACTGCTTCAAGCCAAAACCCAAATATTTTTTCAGAGCTAGATGCAGATAAAAATTATATTGAATTTGCAACCTGGTGGAGGTTAGTATAGATGAACTAATAGAACAAGTCCCACACACTGCTACAAGCCAAAGCCGAAATATTTTTTCAGAGCTAGATGCAGATAAAAATTATATTGAATTTGCAACCTGGTGGAGGTTAGTATTAGTGTTGAGCCACCCCCGTAGTGTTCGAGTTCGGTTCGGTTCGTCGAACACCCGTGTGTTCGCCGAACTGTTCGTCGAACTGTTCGTCGAACACTTTCGAACACCGTTAAAACCAATGGCAGGCAAACAAAAACACATAGAAACACATAGAAAACACCTTCAAAGGTGTCCAAAAGCTGACAAACTGCTCAGAAGACATAACTAACACATGGAAAAGTGACAAGTACATATAGTCATGCGAAAATAAAAGAGTTGGAGGAGTAAAAGGAGGGGGAGACACAGATATAGGCATGTCATGCCCTTCTAAAATCCAAAAAGTGAGAAGCCGACACGGCCAGTCCGCTCCTGCCCGTGCCACCTCCGTGTCGCCGGGTTTGTGCCAGAGCCGCGGTGAACCCTGACGGCCAGCCCCCCTCTCCCAATACTGGTGCCTGTCCGCTGGTGGGTCGAGCGAGCCCCCCTGTGGTGGAGGCAGCTCTAAGCTTTTTAATTTAAATTGTCTCTCTAATTTGAATGAATACACTTTAAATCCATTTACAAGGATCTATTGGAGGGCAAGTCTCATGCCAGCAGCCGCGGTAATTCCAGCTCCAGTAGCGTCCACTAAAGCTGCTGCAGTTAAAAAGCTTTTATAAGGATCGAGCTCGGCTGTCCACCGCAAGGCATCCTACTGCCAGTCCCAGCCCCTATGCCTTGGGGTGCCTCCTGATGCTCTTCACTAAGTATCCCATGGTCCCGAAGCATTTCCTTTGAAAAAATTAAGTGTCTAAACTACAGGTGGTGCAGCTTGCTTAACAGCCGGGATAATCCGCTCACTAGCAGACACTGCTACTAGGCACAAAGTATTTCCTGGGCTAGATGCAGTTAAAAATTTGTAATTAGATACTCTCGTTGGATGCTGAGAAAGCATTCCATAGAGTCTCCTGGCACGCCATATATGATTCTCTTAAAAAGCTTGGGGTAGGGGTCTAGGGGACCCTTTTATAGCCAAAATCACGGCCCTGTATCGCAATACGTCACCTAGGCTGAAGATAAATGGAACTGTAGCACCCTGAGGGCTCGATTGCTACAGACATATTGCACCTCACCCAGAGGTGTGATATCTCACTCTCAGGTAAGGATGGAGTGTGGATCAGGACCCGACACCTGCATGCATTACACCACATTGCCGTGGGGCAGGGCGACCAATATGGCCCTGAGATGGGCACGACAGTCCCTGTCCCTGGCTGGAGTGGGGGGAGGGAACACTGAGGAAGGGGAACCCTGTAGTGCAGGAGCAGGGAGGAAGCAGTTCCTGGGTGCATTGAGAAGGGAGTATAAAAGGTGGGCACCATCTTAGTTCAGTGCAGAGAAGTCTGAGCAGAAGTGGCAGGGAGCAGGGGCTCTGCATGAGCTCTGCTCCGGAGGCGGGCCTAGTAACAGAGACCCAGGCCTGGAAGAGGGAGAAGGAAGGAAGAGGAGCGGAGAAGGCTCCAGGAACGAGGAATGAAGGGATCCCAGGGGTGCGGACGGGCGAGTCGCCCTCGCACGCCCGAATCCACCTGCGTGGAGGGGTCAGGCCAAAGGGGGAGACCGGTCCCCGAACTAGTGGAGGCAGGAAACGACCCTCAGCTAGAAACCGGAGGCTCTGGCATTTTATGTGGCGCAGCCCCTCGCTACACCCGCTAGGAAGGCACCACATAGGGTCAGGTAAACTGGCGCCAAGTTTACCAAGAGGAGGCCCGAGGCAGCCGGACAGAAGTGTTGGTAAGAAAGGCCAGACAAAGGACACACAAAGGGGGTCCTGTGAAGTGCTCCAAAGTTATCTGGGAGTTGTCTGAGCCCCTCACCTGGTGAGCACAGTACGACGTGGGCAGCCGTTACCTGCAGACGTGGTCTGGATAATAAGAACTGTGAGTAAAGGCCCTGAACTGCATCACTGACTCCGTGTCATTACTGTTGCTGCCCTGCACCATCACCCCCATCCTCCGCATACACTGCCCTGAGGCTATACTCCTCCCGTGGGGAGTTATGCTACGCTCTGCTGCACCCACAACACCAGCCTCAGTGGTCTGCCCTGTAGCGGCGGTTCACTCTGACCGCAATCCACGGGTGGCGTAGTCGGACATTTAAACATGAAAACCACATAAATAGTTCCGCCACTGGTTTGACCGCCCTGAGCCACGGAACTGGGTCGCCGCCACGAAGACTACAACCACCAGCATCCACCAAAAAGGGTCCGGCTCCGGGTGTCCCAAGGCCCAGGGGGTGCGTCAGAACATTTTCATCACCTTTCACAATCACCAATGGGACAAGGCATTGATGTCCTCTGTCCCCTCTCTTATACATCCTAGTGACGGAGCACCTGCTCTCATCAATTCGCCATAACCCCAATATTAGGTGGATTGAGGTGGGAGGCACCGAGTACAAGTGCTCTCTATTTGCTGATGATGTCCTAGTATATATCACTCAATCACATATATCCATCCATGCTGTTATGGCTGAAATAGATCACTTTGTTACATGGTAAAATTTTAAAATCAATGCAGCGAAGTCTGAGGCCCTCGATGTCTCCCTCCCCAAATCCATATAGGATTCCATCCAGTCCAACTTTCCCTTTGCCTGGCCCTCACAGGGTATCAAATACTTAGGAATTCCTATTCATAGAGACCTCTCCCATCTATGTTATCTTAATTTTGGGCCCTTTATTGAACAACTCCATACAGACCACGGTTGGCAAGTTAGAACTGTAAGATTCACTACGTGAACCACTGGTGTTTTGTGGAAAAGCACATGTACACTGCGTTCCAAATTATTATACAAAAAGTGTTTAGGAGTGATAAGGGAAGAATTTGTTTGTTTGTCAGTTAAACTCATTGATGGTGATGTGTGTCAGGGCTCTTTATATCACTGTAAGCAATTGCAGACACCTGTGCTAATTAGTTTGGCAGGTGTGTCCAATGAAAGGCAAGACTACTTAAGAAGGCTCTCTCACATTATTAAGCAGCCTACATTTTCTGCCAAAATGGGAAAGAAAAAGGATGTGTCGGCTGCTGAGAAGCAACAAATTGTGGAGTGTTTAGGTCAAGGCATGACTACAATCAACATTGTGCGATGATCAGGATGAAGTGTCTTGGCAATCAAGAAGTATGTAGCTGATTCACAGTACACACGTGTGCGTGCTGATAAGGGCAAATTGAGGACTCTTTCCTACAGGCAATTACGTCAGGTTGAAAGAGCAGCGGCAAAAAAGCCTTGTCATAGCAGCAGACAAGTTTTTGAAGCTGCTTGTGCCTCCAACGTCCCCCGAACAACAAGATGCAGGGTCCTTCAGAGGTTTGCAGCTGTGCATGCGCCATCCTGTCGACCTCCTCTATCCACTTCACACAAGCAGAAACGGCTCCAGTGGGCCAAACATTACATGAAGACTGATTTCAAAACTGTTTTGTTCACGGATGAGTGCCGTGCAGCGCTCGATGGTCCAGATGGATGGAGTGGAGGATGGCTGGTTGATGGACACCCCACGCAAACACGGCTACAGCGCCAACAAGGAGGAGGTGGAGTAATGTTTTGGGCTGGAATCATGGGGAGAGAGATTGTCGGCCCCTTTAGGATCCCTGAAGGCGCTAAAGATGAACTCCATAATGTATGTGGATTTTCTCAAACAGCACTTCCTGCCATGGTTCAAGAAGAAGAACCGTGTATTTCACAGCAAGATCATTTTTCTCCATGATAATGCACCATCTCATGCTGCACATAAAACATCTGCATCTCTGGCTGATATGGGCATAAAAGGGGACAAACTTATGGTGTGACCTCCATGCTCCCCTGACCTCTACCCCATTCAGAACCTTTGGAGCATCATTAAAAGGAGTGTCTATGATGGCGGGAGGCAGTTCACATCTAAGCAACAGCTCTGGGAGGGTATTCTGTCCTCATGCAAAACAATTGAAGCAGAAACCATCCAAAACCTGACAAATTCAATGGATGAGAGAGTTCAGAAGCTCCTTTCGAACAAGGGGTCCTATGTGAAAATGTAACATCACCTAGAATAAAGTTTTGAGTTGAAAACTGTTTGATTTCAGTTTCTAACAACCTGCTAATGCTTATAATTTCAAAAATGACCATTTTTTTGGTCTTTATTAAAATGAAAAGGTTGATTGAAAAGTTTGGGGGATCTAAGAGTGTGGCAACCCAGTAGTCATGATTACTTCGAATTCTGACAATATGAGGGTCATGCTGCAGGTAGTGCAGCAAGAAGGCAATTATGTGCCTTGCGCATCTCGGAGCCCCAAAATTATTTTCCGGGCTAGATGCAGCTAAAAATTATTTTTAATTTTGAATCTGGTGAAGCTTTAGTATAGATGGCCTAATAGGATCAGTGCTGCACACTGCTACAAAGCCCAAATTATTTTCCAGTCAAGATACAGATAAACATGATTAGTAATTTGAAAGCTTAAAACGGTTGGTAGGGTGATTTTAACCAATCATCAAGCTTTTACTCTCCCCAGGATGACACAGGGGTAGAAAAGTCGTTTCGGATCCATGATTTGTTCATCTTTATGAACGTGAGTCTGTCTACATTATCAGTGGAGAGCCGCGTGCGCTTATCTGTCAGCACACCACCAGCAGCGCTGAACACACGTTCAGACAGAACGCTGGCTGCGGGGCATGACAAGATCTCCAAGGCGTAAGTGGCTAGCTCCGGCCATTTATCCAGATTGGAAGCCCAAAAAGAGCAAGGGTCCAGTGACACAGTCGTGGCTTCAATGTTTACTTGGAGATACTCCTGTACCATCGTCTCTAGGCGTTGACTATGTGTCAGACTTCTTGTCTCCTGTGGCCTTGCAAAGAATGGGCTAAAAAAGTGGTGAAATGATTCCGCAAAATTGATGTTACCAGCAGATACTGTGGTTCTGTTACGGTTTGAGTGCTGAACACTTGACGGTCCCACGGTTGGCAAGTTGGAACTGTGAGATTCACTACGTGCACCACTGGTATTTTGTGGAAAAGCACATGTAAGATTCTGCAACAGTCTCTGCTGATACTCCTGCATGCGTGCATCCCTTTCTATGGCAGGAATAATTTCTGCAAATTTACTTTTGTACCGGGGATCTAACAGTGTGGCAACCCAGTAGTCAGGATTATTTCTAATTCTCACAATTCGAGGGTCATGTTGCAGGTAGTGCAGCAAGAAGGCACTCATGTGTGTTGCGCATCCAGGAGCACCAAGTCCCTGTTGTGTTGGTGGCGAGGTAACAATCATGCTTCCTTCCTCTGTCCTCTCCCCCCAACCTCGCACAACAGAAATGTGATCAAGGTCTCCCTCATCTGATGAGTCTTCCATCAGTTCGTCCTCCACTTCTTCCTGGGCTCCTGCACCTTCCTCACTAGTTTGGCTGCTACCATGCGCCCTGGTAAAACCATCTCCCCCACCCTCACATGCCTGCCGCCTTGGTGCTGCCGACCGTCTGGACCTTGCAGATGTTAGCCCTTCCGCATACAACTCCTCCTCCTCTACTTCCTCCACCTCCTCTTGTGCCACCACCTGACTCCGAATTCTGTTTAACATGTGCTCCAGCATGTAAATCACCGGAATAGTCATGCTGATAATGGCATCGTCAGCACTAAACATCTTCGTCGCCTTTTCAAAACTGTGCAGAAGGGTGCATAGGTCCCTGATCTGAGACCACTCCTCCAGCGTGATTTGCCCCACCTCTGAATCTCGTTGGCCCAGGCTATACGTCAGAACGTATTGCACCAGGGCTTGTCGGTGCTGCCACAGTCGCTGCAACATGTGCAGAGTTGAATTCCACCGGGTAGGCACATCGCATTTTAGCCGGTGAAGTGGCAGGCCCAACGACTTCTGTAGAGATGTAAGTCGCTGAGCTGCGGGATGCGAACGGCGGAAGTGAGCACACAGCGACCGTGCCCTCTGCAGAAGGCCATCTAGTCTGGGATAGTGGGCTAAAAATTGCTGGACAACCAGGTTCAACACGTGAGCCATACAAGGCACGTGTGTGACATTGCCCCGGCGAAGGGCCGCACCCAGGTTTGCAGCATTGTCGCACACGGCCTTCCCTGGTTTCAGGTCCAGTGGAGACAACCATTCATGAAATTGGTTCTCCAGAGCTGACCACAACTCCTCAGCTGTGTGACTCACATTTCCCAGACATTTCAATGTAAAAACCGCCTGATGACGTTGAGCCCTACTGCCAGCATAGTAAGGAGGTGTGCAGGATCCCTTCTGCGCAGTTAGAAAGCTTGTGGCATGACCAGACAGGCTTTGGGTGCAGGTGGAAGACCGACAGGAGGTTGAGGAGGCAGAAGCAGTGGAGGAACTTTGACATAAAGAGGATTGACGCACAACTCGTGGGGACGGCAAGACTTGGACAGCAGCCCCTTGTCCTGCTGTCACCATAGTTACCCAGTGCCCAGTCAGCGACATGTAACGCCCCTGTCCATGCCTACTCGTCCAAGTGTCTGTGGTGAAATGCACCCTGTCACACACAGAGTTTCTCAAAGAAGCGGTGATGTTGTGTGCGACATGCTGGTGGAGCGCAGGCACACCTTTCTTTGAGAAGTAGTGCCGACTGGGCATCTGGTACTGGGGCACTGCGACGGACATAAGGTCTCGAAAATCCTCTGTGTCCACCAGGCGGAAAGGCAGCATTTCTGTAGCCAAGAGCTTGCAGATGGTGAAATTCAACCTCTTAGCTTTCTCATGGCTAGGAGGAAATGGTCTTTTACTTGTCCACATCTGAGGGACCGAGGGCTGGCTATTGTGCTTAGACGGGGTTGATAAGGGTGTCCCCGGCAAACTGCCGGTCTGTGAGGAAGATGCAGGCGGACATGTTAGGTTGCCTTGATCCAAAGGTGGTGCTATCGATGTCGGACAGCGCTCAACACCAGCTGGTGTTACCACCTCCAAAGAAAATGATGACCTGCCAATCACGCTGGCTGTTGCGGGTAAAGAGGTGGCAGGTCTGCGCCCCAAAACAGGTGTGACTGCTGTCCCCCCAGTCACAGAGGATGAAGAGGCCGCGGATGCACAAGATATGGCAGACGGTGATTGGCCCGGCCGGCTAGGCCGCATTGTAGCACACTGAGCTTCCCACTGCAATTTATGCTTCATGTCCATGTGCCGGTTCATGCATGAAGTACTCAAACTATGTATTTTTTGGCCTCTACTTAGCTTTTGCTGACAAATGTTACAGATAACACGAGTTGGGTCATCTTTATCGATCTGAAAAAATGCCCAGGCTATGCAAGGCTTAGCACCCATGCGACCTGAAGAGCCACCACGACTTGTGGTGAGAGGCAGAGTTGTGTTTGAGGATGCAGTTGTTGACGTGCTTCCAGTACTACGTCTCTGTCCAGGAAGGCGCAACCTGACCTCGTCGTCACTAGCATCTTCCTCCACCTCCTCTGCTGACCTCATCTCTTGGCTGACTGTGGGTTGACAGTAAGTGGGATCTCCGACCTCATCATCATCACCCTGTGCGTTATCACACCCGTCGTCCTCAGAGCCAACCTGTTCCTGCCCTGACAAAAAACTAAAGTTGTCGCTCCAATCAGGTATTTGAGTCTTATCATCGTCTTCCTCATTGTCTCCACCAACAGGAGTTACAGTTTGGGAATGAGGGTCTACATTATGGTCAGAACCTTCTGCGTCTGGTCCTGGATCCGACTCATAAAGATTCTGGGCATCAGTGCAGATCATTTCCTCGTCTGGATTCACAGAAGCGCTGGAGTCAACCTCTGATTCCCAGGCTATAGTATGAGTAAACAGCTCTGCAGACTCAACCATCTTTTCTACCTCATACTCAGACGGGCAGCTGGAGATTTGGGAGCTGTGAGGAAGCAAGTGCGATTGGGGTGACACCTTTGAGGACTGGAGTATTTGTGATGTTGAAGTTGATGTGGAGGAGAGCCCACTTAAAGGAGCACTTGATATTCGTTGAAGCACCTGCTGTTTTTGTGCCTCATCTGGAATTTGTAGCGATTGGCGTGGCCGTAAGAAAGGGATCTTATCACATTGTCCGCTAAAAGAAGTAGACATTTTAGTTTGGCTGGAAGATGGTCTTTCTTCTGCAGATGTTACTGTTGCTTTAACACCTACCCCACGGACACAACCTTTTTTCCCCTTCCCAACACGCCTATTCCCCTTTCCACCAGCAGCAGGCCTTTTTCCACTCATTTTGGTGGTTAACTAATTCACAACTCTGGAGTTGTTTGCACAAAAAAACAATGGATGGTAACCGAGCAGAGCTGAGTGGCCAAACTGTGGTATTAGGCCAAAACTATTGGCTGGGTTAGATGCAGAAAAAAATTATTTTGAATTTGCAACCTGATGGAGGTCAGTATAGATGGACTAATAGACCAATTCCCACACACTGCTAGAAGCCCAAATATTTTTTCAGAGCTAGATGCAGAAAAAAATTATTTTTAATTTGCAACCTGATGGAGGTCAGTATAGATGGACTAATAGACCAAGTCCCACACACCGCTAGAAGCCCAAATATTTTTTCAGAGCTAGATGCAGAAAAAAATTATTTTTAATTTGCAACCTGATGGAGGTCAGTATAGATGGACTAATAGACCAAGTCCCACACACTGCTAGAAGCCCAAATATTTTTTCAGAGCTAGATGCAGAAAAAAATTATTTTTAATTTGCAACCTGATGGAGGTCAGTATAGATGGACTAATAGACCAAGTCCCACACACCGCTAGAAGCCCAAATATTTTTTCAGAGCTAGATGCAGAAAAAAATTATTTTTAATTTGCAACCTGATGGAGGTCAGTATAGATGGACTAATAGACCAAGTCCCACACACTGCTAGAAGCCCAAATATTTTTTCAGAGTTAGATGCAGAAAAAAATTATTTTTAATTTGCAACCTGATGGAGGTCAGTATAGATGGACTAATAGACCAAGTCCCACACACTGCTAGAAGCCCAAATATTTTTTCAGAGCTAGATGCAGAAAAAAATTATTTTTAATTTGCAACCTGATGGAGGTCAGTATAGATGGACTAATAGACCAAGTCCCACACACTGCTAGAAGCCCAAATATTTTTTCAGAGCTAGATGCAGAAAAAAATTATTTTTAATTTGCAACCTGATGGAGGTCAGTATAGATGGACTAATAGACCAAGTCCCACACACCGCTAGAAGCCCAACTATTTTTTCAGAGCTAGATGCAGAAAAAAATTATATTCAATTTGCAACCTGCTGGAGGTCAGTATAGAAGGACTAATAGAACAAGTCCCACACACTGCTAGAAGCCCAAATATTTTTTCAGAGCTAAATGAAGAAAAAAATTATTTTTAATTTGCAACCTGATGGAGGTCAGTATAGATGGACTAATAGACCAAGTCCCACACACTGCTAGAAGCCCAAATATTTTTTCAGAGCTAGATGCAGAAAAAAATTATATTCAGTTTGCAACCTGATGGAGGTCAGTATAGATGGACTAATAGAATGATGCTATGCCCAAAAGATTTTACTTCACTAGGTGCAGTAAAAAAATTGGTATTCTATACACAGGTGTTATATCTTGCAACACAGATAGGCTACTCCACTGACTAACACACTCTGCAATAGGCCAAAAAGGATTAGCTTTGCTAGATTCAGCCAAATGCTGTGAAAAAAACTTGCACAGCACTGGCACAGACCTGCCTGGCAAAAACTGATAGGAACTCATGTAACCTAGTCTTGAAAAGGACTCCAATTACAATTAGTCTTTACTCCCACAACCTATCTATTTAAGAGCACAGACCTCCCTGATAAAAGTCGTAGGAAATGCTGTAACCTAGTCCTTAAAAGGACTGCAATCACAACTATTCCCTACTCCCAAGTTATCTGTATATTTGTGCGAAAATTGGCTTGAAATTAACAAGGTATAGCGCACACAGCAACAGCGGTGCCGTCTAACACGCAGCTGCAGCAGTGAGAAAATGGTGGCGACGGGGAAAATGGCTTGGTCTTATAGGGCAAGGACATGTGACATACACTGCCAATGACACATGCCCTTGCTTGTGTGAAAAAAAGCACTTCGCTCCGTGTGTGCGCTGCTGATAGGCTGACAGATTGCACCTCCCCACTGCAAATGCTGGAAAGAGAAAAAAAAATGGAGATCTTCATTGTTCCTGCAGAGATCCATCCCCTGCCCCTCCCCCCACCCCGCTGTACACTCAAACTGCGTATTAACATTAATTTTCATCATTACTGAGAAAAAATCCAGTTATGATTTTGGTGCACGAACAGTTATCGAACATAACCTCGAACAGCCGAATTTTTCTCAAATTGTTCGTGTTCGCCGAACGGCTCGAACACCGCCCAAAACAGCTCGAATTTGAGATTGGCGAACAGTTCGAGTAGAACAACGCTCATCTCTATTTAGTATAGATGGACTAATAGAACAAGTCCCACACACTGCTAAAAGCTGAAATATTTTTTCAGAGCTATATGCAGATAAAAATTATATTGAATTTGCCACCTCGTGGAGGTTAGTATAGATGGACTAATAGAACAAGTCCGACACACTGCTACAAGCCGAAGCCCAAATATTTTTTCAGAGCTAGATGCAGAAAAAAATTATATTGAATTTGCAACCTGGTGGAGGTTAGTATAGATGGACTAATAGAAGAAGTCCCACACACTGCTACAAGCCGAAGCCCAAATATTTTTTCAGAGCTAGATGCAAATAAAAATTATATTGAATTTACAACTTGGTGGAGGTTAATATAGATGGACTAATAGAACAAGTCCCACACACTACTACAAGCCGAAGTCCAAATATTTTTTCAGAGCTAGATGCAGATAAAAATTATATTGAATTTGCACCCTGGTGGAGGTTAGTATAGATGGACTAATAGAACACGTCCCACACACTGCTTCAAGCCAAAGCCCAAATATTTTTTCAGAGCTAGATGCAGATAAAAATTATATTGAATTTGCAACCTGGTGGAGGTTAGTATAGATGGACTAATAGAAAAAGTCCCACACACTGCTACAAGCTGAAATATTTTTTCAGAGCTAGATGCAGATAAAAATTATATTGAATTTGCCACCTCATGGAGGTTAGTATAGATGGACTAATAGAACAAGTCCCACACACTGCTACAAGCCAAAATATTTTTTCAGAGCTAGATGCAGATAAAAATTATATTGAATTTGCAACCTGCTGGAGGTTAGTATAGATGGACTAATAGAACAAGTCCCACACACTGCTACAAGCCAAAGCCCAAATATTTTTTCAGAGCTAGATGCAGATAAAAATTATATTGAATTTGCAACCTGGTGGAGGTTAGTATAGATGGACTAATAGAACAAGTCCCACACACTGCTACAAGCCGAAGCCCAAATATTTTTTCAGAGCTAGATGCAGATAAAAATTATATTGAATTTGCAACCTGGTGGAGGTTAGTATAGATGGAGTAATAGAAAAAGTCCCACACACTGCTACAAGCCGAAGCCCAAATATTGTTTCAGAGCTAGAAGCAGATAAAAATTATATTGAATTTGCACCCTGGTGGAGGTTAGTATAGATGGACTAATAGAACAAGTCCCACACACTGCTACAAGCCGAAGCCCAAATATTTTTTCAGAGCTAGATGCAAATAAAAATTATATTGAATTTACAACTTGGTGGATGTTAGTATAGATGGACTAATAGAACAAGTCCCACACACTGCTACAAGCCGAAGCCCAAATATTTTTTCAGAGCTAGATGCAGATAAAAATTATATTGAATTTGCAACCTGGTGAAGGTTAGTATAGATGGACTAATAGAACAAGTCCCACACACTGCTACAAGCCGAAGTCCAAATATTTTTTCAGAGCTAGATGCAGATAAAAATTATATTGAATTTGCACCCTGGTGGAGGTTAGTATAGATGGACTAATAGAACACGTCCCACACACTGCTTCAAGCCAAAGCCCAAATATTTTTTCAGAGCTAGATGCAGATAAAAATTATATTGAATTTGCAACCTGGTGGAGGTTAGTATAGATGGACTAATAGAACAAGTCCCACACACTGCTACAAGCCAAAGCCGAAATATTTTTTCAGAGCTAGATGCAGATAAAAATTATATTGAATTAGCAACCTGGTGGAGGTTAGTATAGATGGACTAATAGAACAAGTCCCACACACTGCTACAAGCTGAAATATTTTTTCAGAGCTAGATGCAGATAAAAATTATATTGAATTTGCAACCTGGTGGAGGTTAGTATAGATGGACTAATAGAACAAGTCCCACACACTGCTACAGGCCGAAATATTTTTTCAGAGCTAGATGCAGATAAAAATTATATTGAATTTGCAACCTGGTGGAGGTTAGTATAGATGGACTTATAGAACAAGTCCCACACACTGCTACAAGCCAAAGCCCAAATATTTTTTCAGAGGTAGATGCAGATAAAAATTCTATTGAATTTGCAGCCTGGTGGAGGTTAGTATAGATGGACTAATAGAACAAGTCCCACACACTGCTACAAGCCGAAGCCCAAATATTCTTTCAGAGCTAGATGCAGATAAAAATTATTTTGAATTTGCAACCTGGTGGAGGTTAGTATAGATGGAGTAATAGAAAAAGTCCCACACAATGCTACAAGCCGAAGCCCAAATATTGTTTCAGAGCTAGAAGCAGATAAAAATTATATTGAATTTGCACCCTGGTGGAGGTTAGTACAGATGGACTAATAGAACAAGCCCCACACACTGCTACAAGCCGAAATATTTTTTCAGAGATAGATGCAGATAAAAATTATATTGAAGTTGCAACCTGGTGGAGGTTAGTATAGATGAACTAATAGAACAAGTCGGACACACTGCTACAAGCCGAAGCCCAAATATTTTTTCAGAGCTAGATGCAGAAAAAAATTATATTGAATTTGCAACCTGGGGGAGGTTAGTATAGATGGACTAATAGAACAAGTCCCACACACTGCTACAAGCCGAAGCCCAAATATTTTTTCAGAGCTAGAAGCAAATAAAAATTACATTGAATTTCAAACCTGGTGGAGGTTAGTATAGATGGACTAATAGAACCAGTCCCACACACTGCTACAAGCCGAAGCCCAAACATTTTTTCAGAGCTAGATGCAGATAAAAATTATATTGAATTTGCAACCTGGTGGAGGTTAGTATAGATGGACTAATAGAACAAGTCCCACACACTGCTACAAGCCGAAGCCCAAATATTTTTTCAGAGCTAGATGCAGATAAAAATTATATTGAATTTGCAACCTGGTGGAGGTTAGTATAGATGGACTAATAGAACACGTCCCACACACTGCTACAAGCCAAAGCCCAAATATTTTTTCAGAGCTTGATGCAGATAAAAATTATATTGAATTTGCAACCTGGTGGAGGTTAGTATAGATGGACTAATAGAACAAGTCCCACAGACTGCTGCAAGCCAAAGCCAAAATATTTTTTCAGAGCTAGATGCAGATAAAAATTATATTGAATTTGCAACCTGGTGGAGGTTAGTATAGATGGACTAATAGAACAAGTCCCACACACTGCTACAAGCCAACATATTTTTTCAGAGCTAGATGCAGATGAAAATTATATTGAATTTGCAACCTGGTGGAGGTTAGTATAAATGGACTAATAGAACAAGTCCCACACACTGCTACAAGCCAAAGCCGAAATATTTTTTCAGAGCTAGATGCAGATAAAAATTATATTGAATTTGCAACCTGGTGGAGGTTAGTACAGATGGACTAATAGAACAAGTCCCACACATTGCTACAAGCCGAAATTTTTTTTCAGAGCTAGATGCAGATAAAAATTATATTGAAGTTGCAACCTGGTGGAGGTTAGTATAGATGGACTAATAGAACAAGTCCGACACACTGCTACAAGCCGAAGCCCAAATATTTTTTCAGAGCTAGATGCAGAAAAAAATTATATTGAATTTGCAACCTGGTGGAGGTTAGTATAGATGGACTAATAGAAGAAATCCCACACACTGCTACAAGCCGAAGCTGAAATATTTTTTCAGAGCTAGATGCAGATAAAAATTATATTGAATTTGCAACCTGGTGGAGGTTAGTATAGATGGACTAATAGAACAAGTCCCACACACTGCTACAAACCAACATATTTTTTCAGAGCTAGATGCAGATGAAAATTATATTGAATTTGCAACCTGGTGGAGGTTAGTATAAATGGACTAATAGAACAAGTCCCACACACTGCTACAAGCCAAAGCCGAAATATTTTTTCAGAGCTAGATGCAGATAAAAATTATATTGAATTTGCAACCTGGTGGAGGTTAGTACAGATGGACTAATATAACAAGTCCCACACATTGCTACAAGCCGAAATGTTTTTTCAGAGCTAGATGCAGATAAAAATTATATTGAAGTTGCAACCTGGTGGAGGTTAGTATAGATGGACTAATAGAACAAGTCCGACACACTGCTACAAGCCGAAGCCCAAATATTTTTTCAGAGCTAGATGCAAATAAAAATTATATTGAATTTCCAACCTGGTGGAGGTTAGTATAGATGGACTAATAGAACAAGTCCCACACACTGCTACAAGCCGAAGCCCAAATATTTTTTCAGAGCTAGAAGCAAATAAAAATTACATTGAATTTCAAACCTGGTGGAGGTTAGTATAGATGGACTAATAGAACAAGTCCCACACACTGCTACAAGCCGAAGCCCAAACATTTTTTCAGAGCTAGATGCAGATAAAAATTATATTGAATTTGCAACCTGGTGGAGGTTAGTATAGATGGACTAATAGAACAAGTCCCACACACTGCTACAAGCCGAAGCCCAAATATTTTTTCAGAGCTAGATGCAGATAAAAATTATATTGAATTTGCAACCTGGTGGAGGTTAGTATAGATGGACTAATAGAACACGTCCCACACACTGCTACAAGCCAAAGCCCAAATATTTTTTCAGAGCTTGATGCAGATAAAAATTATATTGAATTTGCAACCTGGTGGAGGTTAGTATAGATGGACTAATAGAACAAGTCCCACAGACTGCTGCAAGCCAAAGCCAAAATATTTTTTCAGAGCTAGATGCAGATAAAAATTATATTGAATTTGCAACCTGGTGGAGGTTAGTATAGATGGACTAATAGAACAAGTCCCACACACTGCTACAAGCCAACATATTTTTTCAGAGCTAGATGCAGATGAAAATTATATTGAATTTGCAACCTGGTGGAGGTTAGTATAAATGGACTAATAGAACAAGTCCCACACACTGCTACAAGCCAAAGCCGAAATATTTTTTCAGAGCTAGATGCAGATAAAAATTATATTGAATTTGCAACCTGGTGGAGGTTAGTACAGATGGACTAATAGAACAAGTCCCACACATTGCTACAAGCCGAAATATTTTTTCAGAGCTAGATGCAGATAAAAATTATATTGAAGTTGCAACCTGGTGGAGGTTAGTATAGATGGACTAATAGAACAAGTCCGACACACTGCTACAAGCCGAAGCCCAAATATTTTTTCAGAGCTAGATGCAGAAAAAAATTATATTGAATTTGCAACCTGGTGGAGGTTAGTATAGATGGACTAATAGAAGAAATCCCACACACTGCTACAAGCCGAAGCCGAAATATTTTTTCAGAGCTAGATGCAGATAAAAATTATATTGAATTTGCAACCTGGTGGAGGTTAGTATAGATGGACTAATAGAACAAGTCCCACACACTGCTACAAACCAACATATTTTTTCAGAGCTAGATGCAGATGAAAATTATATTGAATTTGCAACCTGGTGGAGGTTAGTATAAATGGACTAATAGAACAAGTCCCACACACTGCTACAAGCCAAAGCCGAAATATTTTTTCAGAGCTAGATGCAGATAAAAATTATATTGAATTTGCAACCTGGTGGAGGTTAGTACAGATGGACTAATATAACAAGTCCCACACATTGCTACAAGCCGAAATGTTTTTTCAGAGCTAGATGCAGATAAAAATTATATTGAAGTTGCAACCTGGTGGAGGTTAGTATAGATGGACTAATAGAACAAGTCCGACACACTGCTACAAGCCGAAGCCCAAATATTTTTTCAGAGCTAGATGCAAATAAAAATTATATTGAATTTCCAACCTGGTGGAGGTTAGTATAGATGGACTAATAGAACAAGTCCCACACACTGCTACAAGCCGAAGCCCAAATATATTTTCAGAGCTAGATGCAGATAAAAATTATATTGAATTTGCAACCTGGTGGAGGTTAGTATAGATGGACTAATAGAACAAGTCCCACACACTGCTACAAGCCGAAGCCCAAATATTTTTTCAGAGCTAGATGCAGATAAAAATTATATTGAATTTGCACCCTGGTGGAGGTTAGTATAGATGGACTAATAGAACAAGTCCCACACACTGCTACAAGCCGAAAAAAAATTTCATAGCTAGATGCAGATAAAAATTATATTGAATTTGCAACCTGGTGGAGGTTAGTATAGATGGACTAATAGAACACGTCCCACACACTGCTTCAAGCCAAAGCCCAAATATTTTTTCAGAGCTAGATGCAGAAAAAAATGATATTGAATTTGCAACCTGGTGGAGGTTAGTATAGATGGACTAATAGAACAAGTCCCACACACTGCTACAAGCCGAAGCCCAAATATTTTTTCAGAGCTAGATGCAAATAAAAATTATATTGAATTTGCAACCTGGTGGAGGTTAGTATAGATGGACTAATAGAACAAGTCCCACACACTGCTACAAGCCATAGCCCAAATAATTTTTCAGAGCTAGATGCAGATAAAAATTATATTGAATTTGCAACCTGGTGGAGGTTAGTATAGATGGACTAATAGAACAAGTCCCACACACTGCTACAAGCCGAAGCCCAAATATTTTTTCAGAGCTAGATGCAAATAAAAATTATATTGAATTTCCAACCTGGTGGAGGTTAGTATAGATGGACTAATAGAACAAGTCCCACACACTGCTACAAGCCGAAGCCCAAATATATTTTCAGAGCTAGATGCAGATAAAAATTATATTGAATTTGCAACCAGGTGGAGGTTAGTATAGATGGACTAATAGAACAAGTCCCACACACTGCTACAAGCCGAAGCCCAAATATTTTTTCAGAGCTAGATGCAGATAAAAATTATATTGAATTTGCACACTGGTGGAGGTTAGTATAGATGGACTAATAGAACAAGTCCCACACACTGCTACAAGCCAAAGCCGAAATATTTTTTCAGAGCTAGATGCAGATAAAAATTATATTGAATTTGCAACCTGGTGGAGGTTAGTATAGATGGACTAATAGAACAAGTCCCACACACTGCTACAAGCTGAAATATTTTTTCAGAGCTAGATGCAGATGAAAATTATATTGAATTTGCAACCTGGTGGAGGTTAGTATAGATGGACTAATAGAACAAGTCCCAACAAACTGCTAAAAGCCAAAATATTTTTTCAGAGCCAGATGCAGATAAAAATTATATTGAATTTGCAACCTGGTAAAGGTTAGTATAGATGGACTAATAGAACAAGTCCCACACACTGCTACAAGCCAAAGCCCAAATATTTTTTCAGAGCTAGATGTAGATAAAAATTATATTGAATTTGCAACCTGGTGAATGTTAGGGTAGATGGACTAATAGAACAAGTCCCACATAGTGCTACAAGCCGAAGCCGAAAATTTTTTTCTGAGCTAGATGCAGATAAAAATTATATTGAATTTGCAACCTGGTGGAGTTTAGTATAGATGGACTAATAGAACAAGTCCCACACACTGCTACAAGCCAAAATATTTTTTCAGGGCTAGATGCAGATAAAAATTATATTGAATTTGCAACCTGGTGGAGGTTAGTATAGATGGACTAATAGAACAAGTCCCACACACTGCTACAAGTCGAAATATTTTTTCAGAGCTAGATGCAGATGAAAATTATATTGAATTTGCAACCTTGTGGAGGGTAGTATAGATGGACTAATAGAACAAGTCCCACACACTGCTACAAGCCGAAGCCCAAATATTTTTTCAGAGCTAGATGCAGATAAAAATTATATTGAATTTGCAACCTGGTGGAGGTTAGTATAGATGGACTAATAGAACACGTCCCACACACTGCTTCAAGCCAAAGCCCAAATATTTTTTCAGAGCTAGATGCACATAAAAATTATATTGAATTTGCAACCTGGTGGAGGTTAGTATAGATGGACTAATAGAACAAGTCCCACACACTGCTACAAGCCGAAGCCCAAATATTTTTTCAGAGCTAGATGCAGATAAAAATTATATTGAATTTGCAACCTGGTGGAGGTTGGTATAGATGGACTAATAGAACAAGTCCCACACACTGCTACAAGCTGAAATATTTTTTCAGAGCTAGATGCAGATAAAAATTATATTGAATTTGCCACCTCGTGGAGGTTAGTATAGATGGACTTATAGAACAAGTCCCACACACTGCTACAACCCAACATATTTTTTCAGAGCTAGATGCAGATAAAAATTATATTGAATTTGCAACCTGGTGGAGGTTAGTATAGATGGACTAATAGAACAAGTCCCACACACTGCTACAAGCCAAAGCCCAAATATTTTTTCAGAGCTAGATGCAGATAAAAATTATATTGAATTTGCAATCTGGTGGAGGTTAGTATAGATGGACTAATAGAACAAGTCCCACACACTGCTACAAGCCGAAGCCCAAATATTTTTTCAGAGCTAGATGCAGATAAAAATTATATTGAATTTGCAACCTGGTGGAGGTTAGTATAGATGGAATAATAGAAAAAGTCCCTCACACTGCCACAAGCCGAAGCCCAAACATTGTTTCAGAGCTAGAAGCAGATAAAAATTATATTAAATTTGCACCCTGGTGGAGGTTAGTACAGATGGACTAATAGAACACGTCCCACACACTGCTACAAGCCGAAATATTTTTTCAGAGCTAGATGCAGATAAAAATTATATTGAAGTTGCAACCTGGTGGAGGTTAGTATAGATGGACTAATAGAACAAGTCCGACACACTGCTACAAGCTGAAACCCAAACATTTTTTCAGAGCTAGATGCAGAAAAAAATTTTATTGAATTTGCAACCTGGTGGAGGATAGGATAGATGGACTAATAGAAGAAGTCCCACACACTGCTACAAGCCGAAGCCCAAATATTTTTTCAGTGCTAGATGCAAATAAAAATTATATTGAATTTCCAACCTGGTGGAGGTTGGTATATATGGACTAATAGAACAAGTCCCACACACTGCTACAAGCCGAAGCCCAAATATTTTTTCAGAGCTAGATGCAGATAAAAATTATATTGAATTTGCAACCTGGTGGAGGTAAGTATAGATGGACTGATAGAACAAGTCCCACACACTGCTACAAGCCGAAGCCCAAATATTTTTTCAGAGCTAGATGCAGATAAAAATTATATTGAATTTGCAACCTGGTGGGGGTTAGTATAGATGGACTAATAGAACAAGTCCCACACACTGCTACAAGCCGAAGCCAAAAATTTTTTCAGAGCTAGATGCAAATAAAAATCATATTGAATTTCCAACCTGGTGGAGGTTAGTATAGATGGACTAATAGAACAAGTCCCACACACTGCTACAAGCCGAAGCCCAAATATTTTTTCAGAGCTAGATGCAGATAAAAATTATATTGAATTTGCAACCTGGTGGAGGTTAGTATAGATGGACTAATAGAACAGGTCCCACACACTGCTACAAGCCGAAGCCCAAATATTTTTTCAGAGCTAGATGCAGATAAAAAGTATATTGAATTTGCACCCTGGTGGAGGTTAGTATAGATGGACTAATAGAACAAGTCCCACACACAGCTACAAGCCGAAAAAAAATATCAGAGCTAGATGCAGATAAAAATTATATTGAATTTGCAACCTGGTGGAGGTTAGTATAGATGGACTAATAGAACACGTCCCACACACTGCTTCAAGCCAAAGCCCAAATATTTTTCAGAGCTAGATGCAGATAAAAATTATATTGAATTTGCAACCTGGTGGAGGTTAGTATAGATGGACTAATAGAACAAGTCCCACACACTGCTACAAGTCAAAGCCGAAATATTTTTCAGAGCTAGATGCAGATAAAAATTATATTGAATTTGCAACCTGGTGGAGGTTAGTATAGATGGACTAATAGAACAAGTCCCACAAACTGCTACAAGCTGAAATATTTTTTCAGAGCTAGATGCAGATAAAAATTATATTGAATTTGCAACCTGGTGGAGGTTAGTATAGATGGACTAATAGAACAAGTCCCACACACTGCTACAAGCCAAAATATTTTTTCAGAGGTAGATGCAGATAAAAATTATATTGAATTTGCAACTTGGTGGAGGTTAGTATAGATGGACTAATAGAACAAGTCCCACACACTGCTAGAAGCCAAAGCCCAAATATTTTTTCAGAGCTAGAAGTAGATAAACATTATATTGAATTTGCAACCTGGTGAAGGTTAGGGTAGGACTAATAGAACAAGTACCACACACTGCTACAAGCCGAAGCCGAAATATTTTTTCTGAGCTAGATGCAGATAAAAATTATATTGAATGTGCAACCTGGTGGAGTTTAGTATAGATGGACTAATAGAACAAGTCCCACACATTGCTACAAGCCAAAATATTTTTTCAGAGCTAGATGCAGATAAAATTATATTGAATTTGTAACCTGTGGAGGTTAGTATAGATGGACTAATAGAACAAGTCCCACACACTGCTACAAGCCGAAATATCTTTTCAGAGCTAGATGCACATAAAGATTATATTGAATTTGCAACCTTGTGGAGGGTAGTATAGATGGACTAATAGAACAAGTCCCACACACTGCTACAAGCCGAAGCCCAAATATTTTTTCAGAGCTAGATGCAGATAAAAATTATATTGAATTTGCAACCTGGTGGAGGTTAGTATAGATGGACTAATAGAACAAGTCCCACACACTGCTACAAGCCGAAGCCCAAATATTTTTTCAGATCTAGATGCAGATAAAAATTATATTGAATTTGCAACCTGGTTGAGGTTAGTATAGATGGACTAATAGAACAAGTCCCACACACTGCTACAATCCGAAGCCCAAATATTTTTTCAGAGCTAGATGCAGATAAAAATTATATTGAATTTGCAACCTGGTGGAGATTAGTATAGATGGACTAATAGAAGAAGTCCCACACACTGCTACGAGCCGAAGCCCAAATACTTTTTCAGAGCTAGATGCAGATAAAAATTATATTGAATTTGAAACCTGGTGGAGGTTAGTATAGATGGACCAATAGAACAAGTCCCACACACTGCTACAAGCCGAAGCCCAAATATTTTTTCAGAGCTAGATGCAGATAAAAATTATATTGAATTTGCAACCTGGTAGAGGTTAGTATAGATGGAATAATAGAAAAAGTCCCACACACTGCTACAAGCCGAAGCCCAAATATTGTTTCAGAGCTAGAAGCAGATAAAAATTATATTGAATTTGCACCCTGGTGGAGGTTAGTACAGATGGACTAATAGAACAAGTCCCACATATTGCTACAAGCCGAAATATTTTTTCAGAGCTAGATGCAGATAAAAATTATATTGAAGTTGCAACCTGGTGGAGGTTAGTATAGATGGACTAATAGAACAAGTCCGACACACTGCTACAAGCCGAAGCCCAAATATTTTTTCAGAGCTAGATGCAAAAAAAAATTATATTGAATTTGCAACCTGGTGGAGGTTAGTATAGATGGACTAATAGAAGAAATCCCACACACTGCTACAAGCCGAAGCCCAAATATTTTTTCAGAGCTAGATGCAAATAAAAATTATATTGAATTTCCAACCTGGTGGAGGTTAGTATAGATGGACTAATAGAACAAGTCCCACACACTGCTACAAGCCGAAGCCCAAATATATTTTCAGAGCTAGATGCAGATAAAAATTATATTGAATTTGCAACCTGGTGGAGGTTAGTATAGATGGACTAATAGAACAAGTCCCACACACTGCTACAAGCCGAAGCCCAAATATTTTTTCAGAGCTAGATGCAGATAAAAATTATATTGAATTTGCACCCTGGTGGAGGTTAGTATAGATGGACTAATAGAACAAGTCCCACACACTGCTACAAGCCGAGAAAAAATTTCAGAGCTAGATGCAGATAAAAATTATATTGAATTTGCAACCTGGTGGAGGTTAGTATAGATGGACTAATAGAACACGGCCCACACACTGCTTCAAGCCAAAGCCCAAATATTTTTTCAGAGCTAGATGCAGAAAAAAATTATATTGAATTTGCAACCTGGTGGAGGTTAGTATAGATGGACTAATAGAACAAGTCCCACACACTGCTACAAGCCGAAGCCCAAATATATTTTCAGAGCTAGATGCAGATAAAAATTATATTGAATTTGCAACCAGGTGGAGGTTAGTATAGATGGACTAATAGAACAAGTCCCACACACTGCTACAAGCCGAAGCCCAAATATTTTTTCAGAGCTAGATGCAGATAAAAATTATATTGAATTTGCACACTGGTGGAGGTTAGTATAGATGGACTAATAGAACAAGTCCCACACACTGCTACAAGCCGAAAAAAAATTTCAGAGCTAGATGCAGATAAAAATTATATTGAATTTGCAACCTGGTGGAGGTTAGTATAGATGGACTAATAGAACACGTCCCACACACTGCTTCAAGACAAAGCCCAAATATTTTTTCAGAGCTAGATGCACATAAAAATTATATTGAATTTGCAACCTGGTGGAGGTTAGTATAGATGGACTAATAGAACAAGTCCCACACACTGCTACAAGCCAAAGCCGAAATATTTTTTCAGAGCTAGATGCAGATAAAAATTATATTGAATTTGCAACCTGGTGGAGGTTAGTATAGATGGACTAATAGAACAAGTCCCACACACTGCTACAAGCTGAAATATTTTTTCAGAGCTAGATGCAGATGAAAATTATATTGAATTTGCAACCTGGTGGAGGTTAGTATAGATGGACTAATAGAACAAGTCCCACAAACTGCTAAAAGCCAAAATATTTTTTCAGAGCCAGATGCAGATAAAAATTATATTGAATTTGCAACCTGGTAAAGGTTAGTATAGATGGACTAATAGAACAAGTCCCACACACTGCTACAAGCCAAAGCCCAAATATTTTTTCAGAGCTAGATGTAGATAAAAATTATATTGAGTTTGCAACCTGGTGAATGTTAGGGTAGATGGACTAATAGAACAAGTCCCACATAGTGCTACAAGCCGAAGCCGAAAATTTTTTTCTGAGCTAGATGCAGATAAAAATTATATTGAATTTGCAACCTGGTGGAGTTTAGTATAGATGGACTAATAGAACAAGTCCCACACACTGCTACAAGCCAAAATATTTTTTCAGGGCTAGATGCAGATAAAAATTATATTGAATTTGCAACCTGGTGGAGGTTAGTATAGATGGACTAATAGAACAAGTCCCACACACTGCTACAAGTCGAAATATTTTTTCAGAGCTAGATGCAGATGAAAATTATATTGAATTTGCAACCTTGTGGAGGGTAGTATAGATGGACTAATAGAACAAGTCCCACACACTGCTACAAGCCGAAGCCCAAATATTTTTTCAGAGCTAGATGCAGATAAAAATTATATTGAATTTGCAACCTGGTGGAGGTTAGTATAGATGGACTAATAGAACAAGTCCCACACACTGCTACAAGCCGAAGCCCAAATATTTTTTCAGAGCTAGATGCAGATAAAAATTATATTGAATTTGCAACCTGGTGGAGGTTGGTATAGATGGACTAATAGAACAAGTCCCACACACTGCTACAAGCTGAAATATTTTTTCAGAGCTAGATGCAGATAAAAATTATATTGAATTTGCCACCTCGTGGAGGTTAGTATAGATGGACTTATAGAACAAGTCCCACACACTGCTACAACCCAACATATTTTTTCAGAGCTAGATGCAGATAAAAATTATATTGAATTTGCAACCTGGTGGAGGTTAGTATAGATGGACTAATAGAACAAGTCCCACACACTGCTACAAGCCAAAGCCCAAATATTTTTTCAGAGCTAGATGCAGATAAAAATTATATTGAATTTGCAATCTGGTGGAGGTTAGTATAGATGGACTAATAGAACAAGTCCCACACACTGCTACAAGCCGAAGCCCAAATATTTTTTCAGAGCTAGATGCAGATAAAAATTATATTGAATTTGCAACCTGGTGGAGGTTAGTATAGATGAAATAATAGAAAAAGTCCCTCACACTGCCACAAGCCGAAGCCCAAATATTGTTTCAGAGCTAGAAGCAGATAAAAATTATATTAAATTTGCACCCTGGTGGAGGTTAGTACAGATGGACTAATAGAACAAGTCCCACACACTGCTACAAGCCGAAATATTTTTTCAGAGCTAGATGCAGATAAAAATTATATTGAAGTTGCAACCTGGTGGAGGTTAGTATAGATGGACTAATAGAACAAGTCCGACACACTGCTACAAGCTGAAAGCCAAACATTTTTTCAGAGCTAGATGCAGAAAAAAATTATATTGAATTTGCAACCTGGTGGAGGATAGGATAGATGGACTAATAGAAGAAGTCCCACACACTGCTACAAGCCGAAGCCCAAATATTTTTTCAGAGCTAGATGCAAATAAAAATTATATTGAATTTCCAACCTGGTGGAGGTTGGTATATATGGACTAATAGAACAAGTCCCACAAACTGCTACAAGCCGAAGCCCAAATATTTTTTCAGAGCTAGATGCAGATAAAAATTATATTGAATTTGCAACCTGGTGGAGGTAAGTATAGATGGACTGATAGAACAAGTCCCACACACTGCTACAAGCCGAAGCCCAAATATTTTTTCAGAGCTAGATGCAGATAAAAATTATATTGAATTTGCAACCTGGTGGAGGTTAGTATAGATGGACTAATAGAACAAGTCCCACACACTGCTACAAGCCGAAGCCAAAAATTTTTTCCGAGCTAGATGCAAATAAAAATCATATTGAATTTCCAACCTGGTGGAGGTTAGTATAGATGGACTAATAGAACAAGTCCCACACACTGCTACAAGCCGAAGCCCAAATATTTTTTCAGAGCTAGATGCAGATAAAAATTATATTGAATTTGCAACCTGGTGGAGGTTAGTATAGATGGACTAATAGAACAGGTCCCACACACTGCTACAAGCCGAAGCCCAAATATTTTTTCAGAGCTAGATGCAGATAAAAAGTATATTGAATTTGCACCCTGGTGGAGGTTAGTATAGATGGACTAATAGAACAAGTCCCACACACAGCTACAAGCCGAAAAAAAATTTCAGAACTAGATGCAGATAAAAATTATATTGAATTTGCAACCTGGTGGAGGTTAGTATAGATGGACTAATAGAACACGTCCCACAAACTGCTTCAAGCCAAAGCCCAAATATTTTTCAGAGCTAGATGCAGATAAAAATTATATTGAATTTGCAACCTGGTGGAGGTTAGTATAGATGGACTAATAGAACAAGTCCCACACACTGCTACAAGTCAAAGCCGAAATATTTTTCAGAGCTAGATGCAGATAAAAATTATATTGAATTTGCAACCTGGTGGAGGTTAGTATAGATGAACTAATAGAACAAGTCCCACAAACTGCTACAAGCTGAAATATTTTTTCAGAGCTAGATGCAGATAAAAATTATATTGAATTTGCAACCTGGTGGAGGTTAGTATAGATGGACTAATAGAACAAGTCCCACACACTGCTACAAGCCAAAATATTTTTTCAGAGGTAGATGCAGATAAAAATTATATTGAATTTGCAACCTGGTGGAGGTTAGTATAGATGGACTAATACAACAAGTCCCACACACTGCTAGAAGCCAAAGCCCAAATATTTTTTCAGAGCTAGAAGTAGATAAACATTATATTGAATTTGCAACCTGGTGAAGGTTAGGGTAGGACTAATAGAACAAGTACCACACACTGCTACAAGCCGAAGCCGAAATATTTTTTCTGAGCTAGATGCAGATAAAAATTATATTGAATGTGCAACCTGGTGGAGTTTAGTATAGATGGACTAATAGAACAAGTCCCACACATTGCTACAAGCCAAAATATTTTTTCAGAGCTAGATGCAGATAAAATTATATTGAATTTGTAACCTGTGGAGGTTAGTATAGATGGACTAATAGAACAAGTCCCACACACTGCTACAAGCCGAAATATTTTTTCAGAGCTAGATGCACATAAAGATTATATTGAATTTGCAACCTTGTGGAGGGTAGTATAGATGGACTAATAGAACAAGTCCCACACACTGCTACAAGCCGAAGCCCAAATATTTTTTCAGAGCTAGATGCAGATAAAAATTATATTGAATTTGCAACCTGGTGGAGGTTAGTATAGATGGACTAATAGAACAAGTCCCACACACTGCTACAAGCCGAAGCCCAAATATTTTTTCAGATCTAGATGCAGATAAAAATTATATTGAATTTGCAACCTGGTGGAGGTTAGTATAGATGGACTAATAGAACAAGTCCCACACACTGCTACAATCCGAAGCCCAAATATTTTTTCAGAGCTAGATGCAGATAAAAATTATATTGAATTTGCAACCTGGTGGAGATTAGTATAGATGGACTAATAGAAGAAGTCCCACACACTGCTACGAGCCGAAGCCCAAATACTTTTTCAGAGCTAGATGCAGATAAAAATTATATTGAATTTGAAACCTGGTGGAGGTTAGTATAGATGGACCAATAGAACAAGTCCCACACACTGCTACAAGCCGAAGCCCAAATATTTTTTCAGAGCTAGATGCAGATAAAAATTATATTGAATTTGCAACCTGGTGTAGGTTAGTATAGATGGACTAATAGAACAAGTCCCACACACTGCTACAAGCCGAAGCCCAAATATTTTTTCAGAGCTAGATGCAGATAAAAATTATATTGAATTTGCAACCTGGTGGAGGTTAGTATAGATGGAGTAATAGAAAAATGTCCCACACACTGCTACAAGCCGAAGCCCAAATATTTGTCAGAGCTAGAAGCAGATAAAAATTATATTGAATTTGCACCCTGGTGGAGGTTAGTATAGATGGACTAATAGCACAAGTCCCACACACTGCTACAAGCCGAAATATTTTTTCAGAGCTAGATGCAGATAAAAATTATATTGAAGTTGCAACCTGGTGGAGGTTAGTATAGATGGACTAATAGAACAAGTCCCACACACTACTACAAGCCAAAATATTTTTTCAGAGCTAGATGCAGATAAAAAATTATATTGAATTTGCAACCTGGTGGAGGTAAGTATAGATGGACTGATAGAACAAGTCCCACACACTGCTACAAGCCGAAGCCCAAATATTTTTTCAGAGCTAGATGCAAATAAAAATTATATTGAATTTCCAACCTGGTGGAGGTTAGTATAGATGGACTAATAGAACAAGTCCCACACACTGCTACAAGACCCGAGCATTTTTGTGGCGGCACCCCAGGCATTCTGTAAAAAGCCTAAAAAGTGCCCAAAACGATAGTGACAGTGTTCAAATGACATGGGGACAGCATGGGGATCGCCACAGGAAGCATTTCTGACCCCCAGGTCACTGCTGTTAACAACGTGGTCAGAGGTATTAAGCCACTTTTACGGGCTCACAATAAAACGTTCAAAAACGAAACTGAAACTGAAACTGCTTTCCTGTGAAATATGTTAAGGAACATCCTTTCCAGGGTAAAGACTTGTGTATAAGGTAAAATAAATAACCAAAAACAAAAATACTCCTCCACACCCTGGGCTATGTTCACAAGTAGCATTTTTTGTGCTTTTTTGCACTTTTGTATTGCTTTCAACCGTGACAAATGCATTCACCGGGAAATGTCATTTTAACATTTTACAACCTTACCTGGCCATGTGCTGTGTGTCACATGCATACAGTGCTGAAAAGACATGGGAACAGCATGGGGAAGACCCCTGGAAGCATCTCTGACACCCAAGTCACTGCCTAAAAGTGTGCCCATCAGAAGTGATCCTTGCCGCATCAGAAGATGCAGACTTGCAACTATCCCCGTGCAAGTCCTTGTCCCAGGGCAGTGTTTAATTGTACCTCCCTCATTCCTTGCAATGCAAGCGCAAGTATGCAGCCTGCCACCCACCCACCTCCAAGCTGCAGTACCATACTGCATGCTTGCACTTGAAATTGGGCCTTTTAGGCATGTGGAGGCAGAATCTGGCCACCACATCATGGCTTCATCGGCGGCCTGGTATCCATACTCAGTCCCCAGCCGCCCGGCGGCCGGGTGTCCACGCTTGGTCCCCAGCCGCCAGGGGGCGGCCGGGTGTCCATGCTTGGTCCCCAGCCGCCCCTATTTGTCCCGGTGCGCTTTATACACAAGCGCGCATACCAAAACATTACCTGTGCCCTCCCCAGTGCATTTAGTGGGAAGGACAGCCTAACCACAAACACGTGAACAAGTGAATGTGGCCAGGGATGGTCCATCTCACTGATGCCTTCACACTGGGTTAATATTGTGGAAGCCGGGAAAAAGTTGGACACTGGGATGCAACACGTCCTCCAGACATAGAGGATTGCGGGTCCTGGGTCAATCAGGCTTCAACACAAAGTTCAGAAGTTAGACAGCAGCAGTGATCGGCCTCCTACACAACGAGTAAATTATTCATGATCATGAGGCCATCCATCTCCTTAGCTTTCTGTTCCTTGGAATGCAAGCGCATGTATGTAGTAGCGGCTAGGCCTGAGGTGGTCAGCGTTTTGGCGCATATCCTACCTCCTCCGAGGATTGCTGGATATTTTCCTGCTACTATCCCAGTTCTATGACTCCCGTTAAAACAAAGCTTCAGGTGATGAATGATGGATGAGGTGGTGGCAAAGAATAAAGAGCAGGAGGAACAGGGACCATTCACATCAATATCAGGCCAGTCAACCACACATGTCTTGTAGGATATGCTTCTGTACCAAAAGGAGCGATTCGGCTACACAGTTATAGGGCATACAGTGAATGCAATGCCTACAAAAAATTTCTAGGCACTCCAATGCCCCTTGGAAGTGACATGGAGGTCAGTGGGCCTTAACTAAACCGTTTTTTCCATTTATAGCAACTGGGTCTCCTGTACACTGTTGGCCTAAGCAGTGAATGGAAGGCTTTCCAAAAATTATGAGGAACTGCAATGCCCCTTGAAACAGACTTGGATTACAGCGTACTAAAAACCTTCTACCCATTATTGGGGAGTGGGTCTCCCTTAGTGTTCGCCTATGCATTGAAAAGCAAAAGCTGACTAAAATTAGGAGGAAATGTAATGCCCGTTGGAAGAGTCGTGGAGGTTAGAGGTAATTAAAAACAACATTAAAATGCCCCTTGGAAAAGCTGTGGAGTTCAGAGTGGTTTAACAAGACAGTTTTAATGCCCTTTAGAAGAGACGTGGAGGTTACAGTAGCTTAACTAGACGGTTTTAATGCCCCTTGGTAGAGACGTGGAGTTCAGAGTGGTTTAACAAGACGGTTTAAATGCCCCTTGGAAGAGACGAGAAGTTCAGAGTGGTTTAACAAGATGGCTTTAATGCCCCTTGGAAGAGACGTTGGGTCACAGTAGCTTAACAAGACAGTTTTAATGCCACTTGGAATAGACGTGGAGTTCAGAGTGGTCTAACAAGACGGTTTTAATGCCCCTTGGAAGAGACGTGGATTTCAGAGAGGTTTGACAAGACGGTTTTAATGCCCTTTGGAAGAGACGTGGCGGTCACAGTAGCTTAACAAGACGGTTTTAATGCCCCTTGGAAAAGACGTGCTGCTCAGAGTGGTTTAACAAGATGGTTTGAATGCCCCTTGGAAGAGTGGTGGAGGTCGCAGTGGAATAAAAAGACAGTATCAATGCCCCTTGGAGAAGTGGTGAAGGTCCCAGTGGAATAAAAAGTCAATATCAATGCCCCTTGGAAGAGTGGTGGAGGTCCCAGTGGAATACAAAGTCAATATCAATGCCCCTTGGAAGAGTGGTGGAGGTAACAGTGGAATAAAAAGACAATATCAATGCCCCTTGGAAGAGTAGTGGAGGTCCCAGAGGAATAAAAAGATAATAACAATGCCCCTTGGAAGAGACGTGGAGGTCACAGTAGCTTAACAAGACGGTTTTAATGCCCCTTGGAAGAGACGTGGAGATCAGAGTGGTTTAACAAGACGGTTTTAATGCCCTTTGGAAGAGACGTGGAGGTCACAGTAGCTTAACAAGAAGGTTTTAATGCCCCTTGGAAGAGACGTGGAGTTCAGAGTTGTTTAACAAGTCGGTTTTAATGCTCCTTGGAAGAGACGTGGAGTCCAGAGTGGTTTAACAAGACAGTTTTAATGCCCCTTGGAAGAGTGGTGGAGGTCGCAGTGGAATAAAAAGACAATATCAATGCCCCTTGGAAGAGTGGTGGAGGTCGCAGTGGAATAAAAAGACAATATCAATGCCCCTTGGAAGAGACGTGGAGTTCAGAGTGGTTTAACAAGACGGTTTTAATGCCCCTTGGAAGAGACGTGGCGGTCACAGTAGCTTAACAAGACCGTTTTTATGTCCCTTGGAAGAGACGTGCCATTCAGAGTGATTTAACAAGACCGTTTTAATGCCCCTCGGAAGAGTGGTGGAGGTCGCAGTGGAATAAAAAGACAATATCAATTCCCCTTGGAAGAGTGGTGGAAGTCGCAGTGGAATAAAAAGACAATATCAATGCCCCTTGGAAGAGTGGTGGAGGTCCCAGTGGAATAAAAAGACCATATCAATGCCCCTTGGAAGAGTAGTGGAGGTACCAGTGGAATAAAAAGACAATATCAATGCCCCTTGGAAAAGATGTGGAGGTCACAGTAGCTTAACAAGACGGTTTTAATGCCCCTTGGAAGAGACGTGGAGTTTACAGAGTGGTTTAACAAGACGATTTTAATGCCCCTTGGAAGAGATTTGGAGGTCACAGTAGCTTAACAAGACAGTTTTAATGCCCCTTGGAAGAGACGTGGAGTTCATAGTGGTTTAACAAGATGGTTTTAATGCCCCTTGGAAGAGACGTGGCGGTCACAGTAGCTTAACAAGAGAGTTTTAATGCCCCTTGGAAGAGAAGTGGTGTTCAGAGTGGTTTAACAAGACCGTTTTAATGCCCCTTGGAAGAGTGGTGGAGGTCGCAGTGGAATAAAAAGACAATATCAATGTCCCTTGGAAGAGTGGTGGAGGTACCTCTGGAATAAAAAGACAATATCAATGCCCCTTGGAAGAGTAGTGGAGGTACCAGTGGAATAAAAAGTCAATATCAATGCCCCTTGGAAGAGTGGTGGAGGTCCCAGTGGAATAAAAAGTCAATATCAATGCCCCTTGGAAGAGTGGTGGAGGTAACAGTGGAATAAAAAGACAATATCAATGCCCCTTGGAAGAGTAGTGCAGGTCCAAGAGGAATAAAAAGATAATAACAATGCCCCTTGGAAGAGACGTGGAGGTCACAGTAGCTTAACAAGACGGTTTTAATGCCCCTTGGAAGAGACGTGGAGATCAGAGTGGTTTAACAAGACGGTTTTAATGCCCTTTGGAAGAGACGTGGAGGTCACAGTAGCTTAACAAGAAGGTTTTAATGCCCCTTGGAAGAGACGTGGAGTTCAGAGTGGTCTAACAAGACGGTTTTAATGCCCCTTGGAAGAGACATGGAGTTCAGAGTGGTTTAACAAGACCGTTTTAATGCCCCTTGGAAGAGTGGTGGAGGTTGCAGTGGAATAAAAAGACAATATCAATGTCCCTAGGAAGAGTGGTGGAGGTACCTGTGGAATAAAAAGACAATATCAATGCCCCTTGGAAGAGTAGTGGAGGTACCAGTGGAATAAAAAGACAATATCAATGCCCCTTGGAAGAGACATGGAGGTCACAGTAGCTTAACCAGACGGTTTTAATGCCCCTTGGAAGAGACGTGGAGTTCAGAGTGGTTTAACAAGACGTTTTTAATGCCCCTTGGAAGAGACGTGAAGATCAGAGTGGTTTAACAAGACGGTTTCAATGCCCGTTGGAAGAGACGTGGAGTTCAGAGAGGTTTGACAAGACGGTTTTAATGCGCCTTGGAAGAGACGTGGAGGTCACAGTAGCTTAACAAGATGGTTTTAATGCCCCTTGGAAGAGACGTGGAGTTCAGAGTGGTCTAACAAGACGGTTTTAATGCCCCTTGGAAGAGACATGGAGTTCAGAGTGGTTTAACAAGACCGTTTTAATGCCCCTTGGAAGAGTGGTGGAGGTTGCAGTGGAATAAAAAGACAATATCAATGTCCCTAGGAAGAGTGGTGGAGGTACCTGTGGAATAAAAAGACAATATCAATGCCCCTTGGAAGAGTAGTGGAGGTACCAGTGGAATAAAAAGACAATATCAATGCCCCTTGGAAGAGACATGGAGGTCACAGTAGCTTAACCAGACGGTTTTAATGCCCCTTGGAAGATACGTGGAGTTCAGAGTGGTTTAACAAGACGTTTTTAATGCCCCTTGGAAGAGACGTGAAGATCAGAGTGGTTTAACAAGACGGATTCAATGCCCGTTGGAAGAGACGTGGAGTTCAGAGAGGTTTGACAAGACGGTTTTAATGCGCCTTGGAAGAGACGTGGAGGTCACAGTAGCTTAACAAGATGGTTTTAATGCCCCTTGGAAGAGACGTGGAGTTCAGAGTGGTCTAACAAGACGGTTTTAATGCCCCTTGGAAGAGACATGGAGTTCAGAGTGGTTTAACAAGACCGTTTTAATGCCCCTTGGAAGAGTGGTGGAGGTTGCAGTGGAATAAAAAGACAATATCAATGTCCCTAGGAAGAGTGGTGGAGGTACCTGTGGAATAAAAAGACAATATCAATGCCCCTTGGAAGAGTAGTGGAGGTACCAGTGGAATAAAAAGACAATATCAATGCCCCTTGGAAGAGACATGGAGGTCACAGTAGCTTAACCAGACGGTTTTAATGCCCCTTGGAAGATACGTGGAGTTCAGAGTGGTTTAACAAGACGTTTTTAATGCCCCTTGGAAGAGACGTGAAGATCAGAGTGGTTTAACAAGATGGATTCAATGCCCGTTGGAAGAGACGTGGAGTTCAGAGAGGTTTGACAAGACGGTTTTAATGCGCCTTGGAAGAGACGTGGAGGTCACAGTAGCTTAACAAGATGGTTTTAATGCCCCTTGGAAGAAATGTGGAGTTCAGAGTGGTCTAACAAGACGGTTTTAATGCCCCTTGGAAGAGACATGGAGTTCAGAGTGGTTTAACAAGACGGTTTTAATGCCCCTTGGAAGAGTGTTGGAGGTCGCAGTGGAATAAAAAGACAATATCAATGACCCTTGGAAGAGACGTGGAGGTCACAGTAGCTTAACAAGACGGTTTTAATCCCCCTTGGAAGAGACGTGGAGTTCAGAGAGGTTTGACAAGACAGTTTTAATGCCCCTTGGAAGAAACATGCAGCTCAAAGTGGTTTAACAATATGGTTTTAATGCCCCTTGGAATAGTGGTGGAGGTCGCAGTGGAATAAAAAGACAGTATCAATGCCCCTTGGAAGAGTGGTGGAGGTCGCAGTGGAATAAAAAGACAATATCAATGCCCCTTGGAAGAGTGGTGGAGGTCCCAGTGGAATCAAAAGACAATATCAATGCCCCTTGGAAGAGTGGTGGAGGTCCCAGTGGAATAAAAAGACAATATCAATGCCCCTTGGAAGAGACGTGGAGGTCACAGTAGCTTAACAAGACGGTTTTAATGCCCTTTGGAAGAGACATGGAGTTCAGAGTGGTTTAACAAGACGGGTTTAATGCCCGTTGGAAGAGAAGTGGAGATCAGAGTGGTTTAACAAGACGGTTTTAATGCCCCTTGGAATAGACGTGGAGTTCAGAGTGGTTTAACAAGATGGTTTTAATGCCCCTTGGAAGAGACGTGGAGGTCACAGTATCTTAACAAGACGGTTTTAATGCCCCTTGAAAGAGACGTGGAGTTCAGAGTGGTTTAACAAGATGGTTTTAATGCCCCTTGGAAGAGACGTGGAGTTCATAGTGGTGTAAAAAATGGTTTTAATGCCCCTTGGAAGAGACGTGGAGTTCAGAGTGGTTTAACAAGACGGTTTTAATGCCCCTTGGAAGAGACGTGGAGGTCACAGTAGCTTAACAAGACAGTTTTAATGCCCCTTGGAAGAGACGTGGCGTTCAGAGTGATTTAACAAGACCATTTTAATGCCCCTCGGAAGAGTGGTGGAGGTCGCAGTGGAATAAAAAGACAATATCAATGCCCCTTTGAAGAGTGGTGGAGGTCGCAGTGGAATAAAAATACAATATCAATGCCCCTTGGAAGAGTGGTGGAGGTCCCAGTGGAATAAAAAGACCATATCAATGCCCCTTGGAAGAGTAGTGGAGGTACCATTGGAATGAAAAGACAATATCAATGCCCCTTGGAAAAGATGTGGAGGTCACAGTAGCTTAACAAGACGGTTTTAATGCCCCGTGGAAGAGTGTTGGAGGTCGCAGTGGAATAAAAAGACAATATCAACGACCCTTGGAAGAGACGTGGAGGTCACAGTAGCTTAACAAGACGGTTTTAATCCCCCTTGGAAGAGACGTGGAGTTCAGAGAGGTTTGACAAGACAGTTTTAATGCCCCTTGGAAGAAACATGCAGCTCAAAGTGGTTTAACAATATTGTTTTAATGCCCCTTGGAATAGTGGTGGAGGTCGCAATGGAATAAAAAGACAGTATCAATGCCCCTTGGAAGAGTGGTGGAGGTCGCAGTGGAATAAAAAGACAATATCAATGCCCCTTGGAAGAGTGGTGGAGGTCCCAGTGGAATCAAAAGACAATATCAATGCCCCTTGGAAGAGTGGTTGTAGCGCTGGCGTCCCTGCCCTCTGCTAGGCAGGGACGCTGCTCCCCTCACCGCTCTGCTGTCAGCGCGCGCTCCGTCCCGGCGTCCTCTCCCCGCTCTGCTGTCAGCGCGCGCTCCGTCCCGGCGTCCTCTCCCCGCTCTGCTGTCAGCGCGCGCTCCGTCCCGGCGTCCTCCTCCTGCTCTGCTCTCAGCGCGCGCTCCTTCCCGGCCCCTGTGCTTAGGGCGCGCGCGCGCGCGCTCCCCTCCTCTTAAAGGGGCCGCGCGCGCCGCCCTAAAGAGTCCCCGGCCAATGGCCGGAGGACTTCATCATATTTAAGGCACCTCCTCCAAAATGGAGGTGCCCGAGCAATGTTGTTTGCACCTGTGTCTCACCTGTGCTTCAGCCCTCAGGTCCCGTTGCCAGTTACCTGCCAGTTACCTGCCAGTTACCTGCCAGTTACCTGCCAGTTTCCTGCCAGTTTCCTGCTAGTTACCTGCCTGATTCCTGCCTGAATACTTGTTACCTGCCTGCCTGCCTGAGGTCCGACGGTCTGCCTTGCAGCTCCGGTCGGTCTGTCTGGGGACCAGCTTGTCCGCTCACCTGGGAGCGCACATCAGCTACCTGCCTGCTTGCCTGAGGTCCGACGGTCTGCCTTACAACTCCGGTCAGTCTGTCTATGGACCAGCTTGCCCGCTCACCTGGGAGCGCTTCTCCGCTACCTGCCTGCTTGCCAGCCCGGAGGCTCCGTTGTCACGTGCTGTGACCACCAGCTATCTCAGAGACTCTTGCCCGCTCACCTGGGAGCGCATCTCCGTTACCTGCCTGCTTGCCAGCCCGGAGGTCCCGTTGTCACGTGCGGTGACCACCAGCTATTCCAGAGACTCTTGCCCGCTCACCTGGGAGCGCTTCTCCGTTTCCTACCTGCCTGCCAGCCCGGAGGTTCCGCCGTCACGTGCCGTGACCACCTGCTATTCCAGAGACTCTCGCTTGCTCACCTGGGAGCACACATCTACCATCTGCCTGCTAGCCTACCCGGAGGCTCTGCCATCACAGGTCGTACCTACCCCTTACCCAGAGACTGCCCTGATCACTTGCCGTAACTCCCTGTCCGTTCACCCAGAGACTGCCACCCGCTCCCTTACAAGGGCCGCCCCCTTGTATAGTAGCTCAGAGGTTCCGCCTCCCGGACCCGTTACAGTTTGCTCGGGCCATGGAACCCGGTGGCACCCAAGCTCCCTCGCTCTCGGACCTCTGTCTTGAACTGTCCCGTCAGAGGTCCCAACAGGAGTCCATCCTGGGTCACCTGCGGAATGTCAACACTCGCCTGGATACTCTGACAACACCACCTGCAACTACGGCCAGTACCATGGTATCCTTTTCCGGACCCCGGCTCTCTGCACCTCCTCGCTTCGGAGGCGACTCCGTCCTGGCTCGGGGCTTCATAAATCAGTGCACCCTGCATTTTGAACTATTGTCCCACCAGTTTAACTCCGACCGAGCCAAAATTGCATTCATCATGTCCCATCTCACCGGGGAGGCTCTGGCCTGGCTAAATCCTCTATGGGAGAGAGGAGACCCCCTGGTGTCCGACTTGCCTGCCTTTCTCACGGCTTTCCGGAAAGCCTTCGACGAACCCGGACGGAGGACCTCATCCGCATCATCTCTGCTACGCCTCCGTCAGGGAAGCCTCACCGTGGGTCAATATGCCATACGGTTCCGTACCCTTGCCTCGGAGCTGGCCTGGGATAACGAAGCTCTGGTATCCGTTTTCTGGGAGGGTCTGTCCGGCCGTATTAAAGATGAACTTGCTGGTCGGGACATTCCTACCACTCTCGATGACCTAATAACTCTTGCCACCCGGATTGACCTACGGTTCCAGGAACGTGCCAAAGAGGTCACCCGTGAAAAGGGGCTTCCACGTCTGGTTCCTACTTTTCTGAAACCCGTCACTCCTTCCGTTTCTCCCCAGGTACACTCTCCTGAGCCTATGCAGGTCGACCAGACCAAGATGGTCAAATCCCGTCAGGACTTTCGCCGTGCCGAGGGGAGCTGCTTCTACTGTGGCAGTAAGGAGCATCGGATCCGTGCCTGCCCGGAGAGGTCGGGAGAACGCCTGTGTCTAGGTTCGCTCAGAGGACTTGATCTAGACAAAAATAAATCCTCTCCATCCCTGCTGCTGTCTGTCTCAATCATCTGCGGGGAGAATCGTTATTCCGAACTAGCCCAACTTGACTCTGGAGCAGCCGGAAATCTTATTTCACTGTCCCTGGTGGAGAAATACCGCATCCCCACCAAACCTCTGGCTGTACCCTTGTCTGTTGTTGCCGTGGATGGGGGCCTCTTATCTCGCCCCATCCAATTCATCACCGAATCCATTACTCTGCAAGTGGGTATGCTGCATTCAGAGAGTATCTCCCTTCACGTTCTGCCTGGACTCTCTCACGCCCTCTTGCTAGGTCTGCCTTGGCTCCAGAGACATGCACCCGTGCTTGACTGGCAAACCGGAGAGGTCCTTCGCTGGGGACAAGACTGTCATAAAACCTGTCTGGTTCCCGTCCATTCCGTCCGTCCCTCTCCTATCCCAGCTAATCTACCTGGACTTCCGATTCCTTATTGGTCTTGTGCTGATGTCTTTGATATGGAGGAGGCAGAGACATTACCACCTCATAGACCATGTGACTGCCCCATCGATCCCGCCAGAGTAATACAGGTGGCCCCCGTGAGTCTAAATTGTCTCCCTCCTGGTAAGACGTTCGTATCGGTACCTGATCGGGAGAGGATCCTACACTGGGGTCATTCGTCTAAACTAGCTGGCCACGCCGGTCAGAAAAAGACCCTCCAGCTTATTACCCGGCACTACTGGTGGCCTAACCTGCACAAGGATGTTATGGACTTTGTTTCTGACTGTGTGTCCTGCGCCCGCAACAAGGTTCCGAGACACCTGTCGGCCGGCCGCCTTCTTCCTCTGCCAGCACCTGCTGCCCCCTGGCAGCATATAGCGATGGACTTCGTAACTGATCTGCCCGTCTCTGCCGGTTGTACGGTCATTTGGGTGGTCGCTGACCGCTTTTCCAAGATGGCTCACTTCATTCCCCTGCCAGGTCTTCCGTCTGCACCCGAGCTGGCTAGAGTCTTTATCCGCCACATCTTCCGTCTTCATGGCCTGCCCCGTCACATCGTGTCGGATCGAGGAGTACAGTTCACTTCTCGTTTCTGGAGAGCCACTTGTAAATTGCTAGACGTCACTCTGGACTTCTCCTCCGCTTACCACCCACAGTCTAATGGTCAAGTGGAGCGGATCAATCAGAACCTGACCAGTTACCTCCGGCACTTCGTTAATGCTCACCATTCTGACTGGGTGGATCTCCTGCCATGGGCCGAATTCTCATACAACAATCACGAGAGCGAGTCTTCCTCCATATGGGAGAGTACCCGGTCCGCACTCCTTCTGTCATCCGAGCGTATGAAAAGGCACGCTGACAAAGGACGTCTGGATCCTCCTCAATTCCGTCCTGGGGATAAAGTCTGGCTCTCGTCCAAATATGTCCGGCTCAAGATCCCTTCCTATAAGTTGGGGCCTCGGTTCATCGGCCCACTGGAGGTTATCAGTCAGATCAACCCGGTGGCCTATAAATTGAAACTCCCGGCCAACTTACGGATCCCTAACTCCTTCCATGTATCTCTCCTCAAACCTGTGGTACTTAACTCCTTTTCTAAGTCTACAGGTACGCCTCTTGCTCCGGTTTCTGCTGAGGACGAGTTTGAGGTAGAGAACATTCTTGCCACCAAAAGGGTAAGAGGAAAGACCTTTTTCTTGGTAGATTGGAGGGGGTTTGGTCCTGAGGAGAGAACGTGGGAGCCCCGGGAGAATATCCATGCCCCTCTCATCCTAGCTAAATTTCTGTCTGGCCTAAAAAAGGGGGGGCCTAAAGGGGGGGGTACTGTAGCGCTGGCGTCCCTGCCCTCTGCTAGGCAGGGACGCTGCTCCCCTCACCGCTCTGCTGTCAGCGCGCGCTCCGTCCCGGCGTCCTCTCCCCGCTCTGCTGTCAGCGCGCGCTCCGTCCCAGCGTCCTCTCCCCGCTCTGCTGTCAGCGCGCGCTCCGTCCCGGCGTCCTCCTCCTGCTCTGCTCTCAGCGCGCGCTCCTTCCCGGCCCCTGTGCTTAGGGCGCGCGCGCGCGCGCTCCCCTCCTCTTAAAGGGGCCGCGCGCGCCGCCCTAAAGAGTCCCCGGCCAATGGCCGGAGGACTTCATCATATTTAAGGCACCTCCTCCAAAATGGAGGTGCCCGAACAATGTTGTTTGCACCTGTGTCTCACCTGTGCTTCAGCCCTCAGGTCCCGTTGCCAGTTACCTGCCAGTTACCTGCCAGTTACCTGCCAGTTTCCTGCCAGTTTCCTGCTAGTTACCTGCCTGATTCCTGCCTGAATACTTGTTACCTGCCTGCCTGCCTGAGGTCCGACGGTCTGCCTTGCAGCTCCGGTCGGTCTGTCTGGGGACCAGCTTGTCCGCTCACCTGGGAGCGCACATCAGCTACCTGCCTGCTTGCCTGAGGTCCGACGGTCTGCCTTACAACTCCGGTCAGTCTGTCTATGGACCAGCTTGCCCGCTCACCTGGGAGCGCTTCTCCGCTACCTGCCTGCTTGCCAGCCCGGAGGCTCCGTTGTCACGTGCTGTGACCACCAGCTATCTCAGAGACTCTTGCCCGCTCACCTGGGAGCGCATCTCCGTTACCTGCCTGCTTGCCAGCCCGGAGGTCCCATTGTCACGTGCGGTGACCACCAGCTATTCCAGAGACTCTTGCCCGCTCACCTGGGAGCGCTTCTCCGTTTCCTACCTGCCTGCCAGCCCGGAGGTTCCGCCGTCACGTGCCGTGACCACCTGCTATTCCAGAGACTCTCGCTTGCTCACCTGGGAGCACACATCTACCATCTGCCTGCTAGCCTACCCGGAGGCTCTGCCATCACAGGTCGTACCTACCCCTTACCCAGAGACTGCCCTGATCACTTGCCGTAACTCCCTGTCCGTTCACCCAGAGACTGCCACCCGCTCCCTTACAAGGGCCGCCCCCTTGTATAGTAGCTCAGAGGTTCCGCCTCCCGGACCCGTTACAGTGGTGGAGGTCCCAGTGGAATAAAAAGACAATATCAATGCCCCTTGGAAGAGACGTGGAGGTCACAGTAGCTTAACAAGACGGTTTTAATGCCCCTTGGAAGAGACATGGAGTTCAGAGTGGTTTAACAAGACGGGTTTAATGCCCGTTGGAAGAGAAGTGGAGATCAGAGTGGTTTAACAAGACGGTTTTAATGCCCCTTGGAATAGACGTGGAGTTCAGAGTGGTTTAACAAGATGGTTTTAATGCCCCTTGGAAGAGACGTGGAGGTCACAGTAGCTTAACAAGACGGTTTTAATGCCCCTTGGAAGAGACGTGGAGTTCAGAGTGGTTTAACAAGATGGTTTTAATGCCCCTTGGAAGAGACGTGGAGTTCATAGTGGTGTAAAAAATGGTTTTAATGCCCCTTGGAAGAGACGTGGAGTTCAGAGTGGTTTAACAAGACGGTTTTAATGCCCCTTGGAAGAGACTTGGAGGTCACAGTAGCTTAACAAGACAGTTTTAATGCCCCTTGGAAGAGACGTGGCGTTCAGAGTGATTTAACAAGACCGTTTTAATGCCCCTCGGAAGAGTGGTGGAGGTCGCAGTGGAATAAAAAGACAATATCAATGCCCCTTGGAAGAGTGGTGGAGGTCCCAGTGGAATAAAAAGACCATATCAATGCCCCTTGGAAGAGTAGTGGAGGTACCATTGCAATAAAAAGACAATATCAATGCCCCTTGGAAAAGATGTGGAGGTCACATTAGCTTAACAAGATGGTTTTAATGCCCCTTGGAAGAGATTTGGAGGTCACAGTAGCTTAACAAGACAGTTTTAATGCCCCTTGGAAGAGACGTGGAGTTCATAGTGGTTTAACAAGATGGTTTTAATGCCCCTTGGAAGAGACGTGGCGGTCACAGTAGCTTAACAAGACCGTTTTAATGCCCCTTGGAAGAGTGGTGGAGGTTGCTGTGGAATAAAAAGACAATATCAATGTCCCTTGGAAGAGTGGTGGAGGTACCTGTGGAATAAAAAGACAATATCAATGCCCCTTGGAAGAGTAGTGGAGGTACCAGTGGAATAAAAAGACAATATCAATGCCCCTTGGAAGAGACGTGGAGGTCACAGTAGCTTAACCAGACGGTTTTAATGCCCCTTGGAAGAGACGTGGAGCTCAGAGTGGTTTAACAAGACGGTTTTAATGCCCCTTGGAAGAGACGTGGAGATCAGAGTGGTTTAACAAGATGGTTTCAATGCCCGTTGGAAGAGATGTGGAGTTCAGAGTGGTTTGACAAGACGGTTTTAATGCCCCTTGGAATAGACGTGGAGCTCCCAGTAGCTTAACAAGATGGTTTTAATGCCCCTTGGAAGAGACGTGGAGTTCAGAGTGGTCTAACAAGACGGTTTTAATGCCCCTTGGAAGAGACATGGAGTTCAGAGTGGTTTAACAAGATGGTTTTAATGCCCCTTGGAAGAGTGTTGGAGGTCGCAGTGGAATAAAAAGACAATATAAATGACCCTTGGAAGAGACGTGGAGGTCACAGTAGCTTAACAAGATGGTTTTAATGCCCCTTGGAAGAGACGTGGAGTTCAGAGAGGTTTGACAAGACTGTTTTAATGCCCCTTGGAAGAAACATGCTGCTCAAAGTGGTTTAACAATATGGTTTTAATGCCCCTTGGAAGAGTGGTGGAGGTCGCAGTGGAATAAAAAGACAGTATCAATGCCCCTTGGAAGAGTGGTGGAGGTCCCAGTGGAATGAAAAGACAATATCAATGCCCCTTGGAAGAGTGGTGGAGGTCCCAGTGGAATCAAAAGACAATATCAATGCCCATTGGAAGAGTGGTGGAGGTCCCAGTGGAATAAAAAGACAATATCAATGCCCCTTGGAAGAGACGTGGAGGTCACAGTAGCTTAACAAGACGGTTTTAATGCCCCTTGGAAGAGACATGGAGTTCAGAGTGGTTTAACAAGACGGGTTTGATGCCCCTTGGAAGAGAAGTGGAGATCAGAGTGGTTTAACAAGACGGTTTTAATGCCCCTTGGAAGAGACATGGAGTTCAGAGTGGTTTAACAAGATGGTTTTAATGCCCCTTGGAAGAGACGTGGAGGTCACAGTAGCTTAACAAGACGGTTTTAATGCCCCTTGAAAGAGACGTGGAGTTCAGAGTGGTTTAACAAGATGGTTTTAATGCCCCTTGGAAGAGACGTGGAGTTCAGAGTGGTGTAAAAAATGGTTTTAATGCCCCTTGGAACAGACGTGGAGTACAGAGTGGTTTAACAAGACGGTTTTAATGCCCCTTGGAAGAGACGTGGAGGTCACAGTAGCTTAACAAGACAGTTTTAATGCCGCTTGGAAGAGACGTGGAGTTCAGAGTGGTTTAACAAGATGGTTTTAATGCCCCTTGGAAGAGACATGGAGTTCAGAGTGGTTTAACAAGATAGTTTTAATGCCCCTTGGAAGAGTGTTGGAGGTCGCAGTGGAATAAAAAGACAATATAAATGACCCTTGGAAGAGACGTGGAGGTCACAGTAGCTTAACAAGATGGTTTTAATGCCCCTTGGAAGAGACGTGGAGTTCAGAGAGGTTTGACAAGACGGTTTTAATGCCCCTTAGAAGAAACATGCTGCTCAAAGTGGTTTAACAATATGGTTTTAATGCCCCTTGGAAGAGTGGTGGAGGTCGCAGTGGAATAAAAAGACAGTATCAATGCCCCTTGGAAGAGTGGTGGAGGTCCCAGTGGAATGAAAAGACAATATCAATGCCCCTTGGAAGAGTGGTGGAGGTCCCAGTGGAATCAAAAGACAATATCAATGCCCATTGGAAGAGTGGTGGAGGTCCCAGTGGAATAAAAAGAGAATATCAATGCCCCTTGGAAGAGACGTGGAGGTCACAGTAGCTTAACAAGACGGTTTTAATGCCCCTTGGAAGAGAAGTGGAGATCAGAGTGGTTTAACAAGACGGTTTTAATGCCCCTTGGAAGAGACATGGAGTTCAGAGTGGTTTAACAAGATGGTTTTAATGCCCCTTGGAAGAGACGTGGAGGTCACAGTAGCTTAACAAGACGGTTTTAATGCCCCTTGAAAGAGACGTGGAGTTCAGAGTGGTTTAACAAGATGGTTTTAATGCCCCTTGGAAGAGACGTGGAGTTCAGAGTGGTGTAAAAAATGGTTTTAATGCCCCTTGGAACAGACGTGGAGTACAGAGTGGTTTAACAAGACGGTTTTAATGCCCCTTGGAAGAGACGTGGAGGTCACAGTAGCTTAACAAGACAGTTTTAATGCCGCTTGGAAGAGACGTGGAGTTCAGAGTGGTTTAACAAGATGGTTTTAATGCCCCTTGGAAGAGACGTGGAGTTCAGAGTGGTGGAAAAAATGGTTTTAATGCCCCTTGGAAGAGACGTGGAGTTCAGAGTGGTTTAACAAGACGGTTTTAATGCCCCTTGGAATAGTGGTGGAGGTCGCAGTGGAATAAAAAGACAGTATCAATGCCCCTTGGAAGAGTGGTGGAGGTCCCCGTGGAATAAAAAGACAATATCAATGCCCCTTGGAAGAGTGGTGGAGGTCCCAGTGGAATCAAAAGACAATATCAATGCCCCTTGGAAGAGTGGTGGAGGTCCCAGTGGAATAAAAAGACAATATCCATGCCCCTTGGAAGAGACGTGGAGGTCACAGTAGCTTAACAAGACGGTTTTAATGCCCCTTGGAAGAGACATGGAGTTCAGAGTGGTTTAACAAGACGGGTTTAATGCCCCTTGGAAAAGAAGTGGAGATCAGAGTGGTTTAACAAGACGGTTTTAATGGCCCCTTGGAATAGACGTGGAGTTCATAGTGGTTTAACAAGATGGTTTTAATGCCCCTTGGAAGAGACGTGGAGGTCACAGTAGCTTAACAAGACGGTTTTAATGCCCCTTGGAAGAGACGTGGAGTTCAGAGTGGTTTAACAAGATGGTTTTAATGCCCCTTGGAAGAGACGTGGAGTTCAGAGTGGTGTAAAAAATGTTTTTAATGCCCCTTGGAAGAGACGTGGAGTTCAGAGTGGTTTAACAAGACGGTTTTAATGCCCCTTGGAAGAGACGTGGAGGTCACAGTAGCTTAACAAGACAGTTTTAATGCCCCTTGGAAGAGACGTGGCGTTCAGAGTGATTTAACAAGACCGTTTTAATGCCCCTCGGAAGAGTGGTGGAGGTCGCAGTGGAATAAAAAGACAATATCAATTCCCCTTGGAAGAGTGGTGGAGGTCCCAGTGGAATAAAAAGACAATATCAATGCCCCGTGGAAGAGACATGGAGGTCACAGTAGCTTAACAAGACGGTTTTAATGCCCCTTTGAAGAGACATGGAGTTCAGAGTGGTTTAACAAGACGGGTTTAATGCCCCTTGGAAGAGAAGTGGAGATCAGAGTGGTTTAACAAGACGGTTTTAATGGCCCCTTGGAATAGACGTGGAGTTCAGAGTGGTTTAACAAGATGGTTTTAATGCCCCTTGGAAGAGACGTGGAGATCACAGTAGCTTAACAAGACGGTTTTAATGCCCCTTGGAAGAGACGTGGAGTTCAGAGTGGTTTAACAAGATGGTTTTAATGCCCCTTGGAACAGACGTGGATTTCAGAGTGGTGTAAAAAATGGTTTTAATGCCCGTTGGAAGAGACGTGGAGTTCAGAGTGGTTTAACAAGACGGTTTTAATGCCCCTTGGAAGAGACGTGGAGGTCACAGTAGCTTAACAAGACAGTTTTAATGCCCCTTGGAAGAGACGTGGCGTTCAGAGTGATTTAACAAGACCGTTTTAATGCCCCTCGGAAGAGTAATGGAGGTCGCAGTGGATTAAAAAGACAATATCAATGCCCCTTGGAAGAGTGGTGGAGGTCGCAGTGGAATAAAAAGACAATATCAATGCCCCTTGGAAGAGTGGTGGAGGTCCCAGTGGAATAAAAAGACCATATCAATGCCCGTTGGAAGAGTAGTGGAGGTACCAGTGGAATAAAAAGACAATATCAATGCCCCTTGGAAAAGATGTGGAGGTCACAGTAGCTTAACAAGACGGTTTTAATGCCCCTTGGAAGAGATTTGGAGGTCACAGTAGCTTAACAAGACAGTTTTAATGCCCCTTGGAAGAGACGTGGAGTTCATAGTAATTTAACAAGATGGTTTTAATGCCCCTTGGAAGAGACGTGGCGGTCACAGTAGCTTAACAAGACCGTTTTAATGCCCCTTGGAAGAGTGGTGGAGGTTGCAGTGGAATAAAAAGACAATATCAATGTCCCTTGGAAGAGTGGTGGAGGTACCTGTGGAATAAAAAGACAATATCAATGCCCCTTGAAAGAGTAGTGGAGGTCACAGTAGCTTAACAAGACGGTTTTAATGCCCCTTGGAAGAAACATGCTGCTCAAAGTGGTTTAACAATATGGTTTTAATGCCCCTTGGAAGAGTGGTGGAGGTCACAGTGGAATAAAAAGACAGTATCAATGCCCGTTGGAAGAGTGGTGGAGGTCCCAGTGGAATAAAAAGACAATATCAATGCCCCTTGGAAGAGTGGTGGAGGTCCCAGTGGAATCAAAATACAATATCAATGCCCCTTGGAAGAGTGGTGGAGGTCCCAGTGGAATAAAAAGACAATATCAATGCCCCTTGGAAGAGACGTGGAGGTCACAGTAGCTTAACAAGACGGTTTTAATGCCCCTTGGAAGAGACATGGAGTTCAGAGTGGTTTAACAAGACGGGTTTAATGCCCCTTGGAAGAGAAGTGGATATCAGAGTGGTTTAAGAAGACGGTTTAATGCCCCTTGGAAGAGACATGGAGTTCAGAGTGGTTTAACAAGATGGTTTTAATTCCCCTTGGAAGAGACGTGGAGGTCACAGTAGCTTAAAAAGACGGTTTTAATGCCCCTTGGAAGAGACGTGGAGTTCAGAGTGGTTTAATAAGATGGTTTTAATGCCCCTTGGAAGAGACGTGGAGTACAGAGTGGTGTAAAAAATGGTTTTAATGCCCCTTGGAAGAGACGTGGAGTTCAGAGTGGTTTAACAAGACGGTTTTAATGCCCCTTGGAAGAGACGTGGAGGTCACAGTAGCTTAACAAGACAGTTTTAATGCCCCTTGGAAGAGACGTGGCGTTCAGAATGATTTAACAAGACCGTTTTAATGCCCCTCGGAAGAGTGGTGGAGGTCGCAGAGGAATAAAAAGACAATATCAATGCCCCTTGGAAGAGTGGTGGAGGTCGCAGTGGAATAAAAAGACAATATCAATGCCCCTTGGAAGAGTGGTGGAGGTCCCAGTGGAATAAAAAGACCATATCAATGCCCCTTGGAAGAGTAGTGAAGGTACCAGTGGAATAAAAAGACAATATCAATGCCCCTTGGAAAAGATGTGGAGGTCACAGTAGCTTAACAAGACGGTTTTAATGCCCCTTGGAAGAGACATGGAGTTTACAGAGTGGTTTAACAAGACGGTTTTAATGCCCCTTGGAAGAGATTTGAAGGTCACAGTAGCTTAACAAGACAGTTTTAATGCCCCTTGGAAGAGACGTGGAGTTCATAGTGGTTTAACAAGATGGTTTTAATGCCCCTTTGAAGAGACGTGGCGTTCACAGTAGCTTAACAAGAGAGTTTTATTGCCTCTTGGAAGAGACGTGGCGTTCAGAGTGGTTTAACAAGACCGTTTTAATGCCCCTTGGAAGAGTGGTGGAGGTTGCAGTGGAATAAAAAGACAATATCAATGTCCCTTGGAAGAGTGGTGGAGGTACCTGTGGAATAAAAAGACAATATCAATGCCCCTTGGAAGAGTAGTGGAGGTACCAGTGGAATAAAAAGACAATATCAATGCCCCTTGGAAGAGACGTGGAGGTCACAGTAGCTTAACCAGACGGTTTTAATGCCCCTTGGAAGAGACGTGGAGTTCACAGTGGTTTAACAAGACAGTTTTAATGCCCCTTGGAAGAGACGTGGAGATCAGAGTGGTTTAACAAGACGGTTTCAATGCCCGTTGGAAAAGACGTGGAGTTCAGAGTGGTTTGACAAGACGGTTTTAATGCCCCTCGGAAGAGACGCGGAGGTCACAGTAGCTTAACAAGATGGTTTTAATGACCCTTGGAAGAGACGTGGAGTTCAGAGTGGTCTAACAAGATGGTTTTAATTCCCCTTGGAAGAGACATTTAGTTCAGAGTGGTTTAACAAGATGGTTTTAATGCCCCTTGGAAGAGTGTTGGAGTTCGCTGTGGAATAAAAAGACAATATCAATGACCCTTGGAAGAGACGTGGAGGTCACAGTAGCTTAACAAGGCGGTTTTAATGCCCCTTGGAAGAGACGTGGAGTTCAGAGAGGTTTGACAAGACGGTTTTAATGCCCCTTGGAAGAAACATGCTGCTCAAAGTGGTTTAACAATATGGTTTTAAAGCCCCTTGGAAGAGTGGTGGAGGTCGCAGTGGAATAAAAAGACAGTATCAATGCCCCTTGGAAGAGTGGTGGAGGTCCCAGTGGAATAAAAAGACAATATCAATGCCCCTTGGAAGAGTGGTGGAGGTCCCAGTGGAATAAAAAGACAATATCAATGCCCCTTGGAAGAGTGGTGGAGGTCGCAGTGGAATAAAAAGACAATATGAATGCTCCTTGGAAGAGACGTGGAGGTCACAGTAGCTTAACATGACAGTTTTAATGCCCTTTGGAAGAGACGTGGAGTTCAAAGTGGTTTAACAAGACGCTTTTAATGCCCCTTACAAGAGTGTTGGAGGTCGCAGTGGAATAAAAAGACAATATGAATGAGCCTTGGAAGAGACGTGGAGGTCACAGTAGCTTAACAAGACGGTTTTAATGCCCCTTGGAAGAGACGTGGAGTTCAGAGTGGTTTAACAAGATGGTTTTAATGCCCCTTGGAAGACACGTGGAGATCAGAGTGGTTTAACAAGATGGTTTTAATGCCCATTGGAAGAGATGTGGAGGTCACAGTAGCTTAACAAGACGGTTTTAATGCCCCTTGGAAGAGACATGGAGTTCAGAGTGGTGTAAAAAGATGGTTTTAATGCCCCTTGGAAGAGACGTGGAGTTCAGAGTGGTTTAAAAAGACGGTTTTAATGCCCTTTGGAAGAGACGTGGAGGTCACAGTAGCTTAACAAGACGGTTTTAATGCCCCTTGGAAGAGACGTTTCGTTCAGAGTGGTTTAACAAGACGGTTTTAATGCCCCTTGGAAGAGTGGTGGAGGTCGCAGTGGAATAAAAAGACAATATCAATGCCCCTTGGAAGAGTGGTGGAGTTCGCAGTGTAATAAAAAGACAGTATCAATGCCCCTTGGAAGAGTGGTGGAGGTCCCAGTGGAAGAAAAAGACAATATCAATGCCCCTTGGAAGAGTAGTGGAGGTCCCAGAGGAATAAAAAGACAACATCAATGCCCCTTAAAAGAGACGTGGAGGTCACAGAAGCTTAACCACACGGTTTTAATGACCCTTGGAAGAGACGTTGAGTTAAGAGTGGTTTAACAAGATGGTTTTAATGCCCTTTGGAAGAGATGTGGAGGTCACAGTAGCTTAACAAGACGGTTTTAATGCCCCTTGGAAGAGAAGTGGAGTTCAGAGTGGTTTAACAAGATGGTTTTAATGCCCATTGGAAGAGAAGTGGAGTTCAGAGTGGTTTAACAAGACGGTTTTAATGCCCCTTGGAAGAGACGTGGAGGTCACAGTAGCTTAACAAGTCAGTTTTAATGCCACTTGGAAGAGACGTGGAGTCCAGAGTGGTTTAACAAGACAGTTTTAATGCCCCTTGGAAGAGTGGTGGAGGTCGCAGTGGAATAAAAACACAATATCAATGCCCCTTGGAAGAGTGGTGGAGGTCGCAGTGGAATAAAAAGAAAATATGAATGCCCCTTGGAAGAGACGTGGAGGTCACAGTAGCTTAACAAGATGGTTTTAATGCCCCTTGCAAGAGACGTGGAGTTCAGAGTGGTTTAACAAGACGGTTTTAATGCCCCTTGGAAGAGACGTGGCGGTCACAGTAGCTTAACAAGACAGTTTTAATGCCCCTTGGAAGAGACGTGGAGTTCAGAGTGGTTTAACAAGACGGTTTTAATGCCCCTTTCAAGAGTGTTGGAGGTCGCAGTGGAATAAAAAGACAATATCAATGCTGCTTGGAAGAGACGTGGTTTTCACAGTAGATTAACAAGGCGGTTTTAATGCCCCTTGGAAGAGACGTGGAGTCCAGAGTGGTTTAACAAGATGGTTTTAATGCCCCTTGGAAGAGACGTGGCATTCAGAGCGGTTTAACAAGACCGTTTTAATGACCCTTGGAAGAGTGGTGGAGGTCGCAGTGGAATTAATTGACAATATTAATGCCCCTTGGAAGAGTATTGGAGGTCCCAGTGGAATAAAAAGGACAGAATCAATGCCCATTGGAAGAGTGGTGGAGGTCCCAGTGGAATAAAAAGACCATATCAATGCACCTTGGAAGAGTAGTGGAGGTACGAGTGGAATAAAAAGACAATATCAATGCCCCTTGGAAGAGATTTGGAGGTCACAGTAGCTTAACAAGACAGTTTTAATGCACCTTGGAAGAGACGTGGAGTTCATAGTGGTTTAACAAGATGGTTTTAATGCCCCATGGAAGAGACGTGGCGGTCACAGTAGCTTAACAAGAGAGTTTTAATGCCCCTTGGAAGAGACGTGGCGTTCAGAGTGGTTTAACAAGACCGTTTTAATGCCCCTTGGAAGAGTGGTGGAGGTTGCAGTGGAATAAAAAGACAATATCAATGCCCCTTGGAAGAGTAGTGGAGGTACCAGTGGAATAAAAAGACAATATCAATGCCCCTTGGAAGAGACGTGGAGGTCACTGTAGCTTAACCAGATGGTTTTAATGCCCCTTGGAAGAGACGTGGAGTTCAGAGTGGTTTAACAAGACGGTTTTAATGCCCCTTGGAAGAGACGTGGAGATCAGAGTGGTTTAACAAGACGGTTTCACTGCCCGTTGGAAGAGACGTGGAGTTCAGAGGGGTTTGACAAGATGGTTTTAATGCCCCTTGGAAGAGACGTGGAGGTCACAGTAGCTTAACAAGATGGTTTTAATGCCCCTTGGAAGAGACATGGAGTTCAGAGTGGTTTAACAAGACGGTTTTAATACCCTTGGAAGAGTGTTGGAGGTCGCAGTGGAATAAAAAGACAATATCAATGACCCTTGGAAGAGACGTGGAGGTCACAGTAGCTTAACAAGACGGTTTTAATGCCCCTTGGAAGAGACGTGGAGTTCAGAGAGGTTTGACAAGACAGTTTTAATGCCCCTTGGAAGAAACATGGTGCTCAAAGTGGTTTAACAATATGGTTTTAATGCCCCTTGGAAGAGTGGTGGAGGTCAAAGTGGAATAAAAAGACAGTATCAATGCCCCTTGGAAGAGTGGTGGAGGTCTCAGTGGAATAAAAAGACAATATCAATGCCCCTTGGAAGAGTGGTGGAGGTCCCAGTGGAATAAAAAGACAATATCAATGCCCCTTGGAAGAGTGGTGGAGGTCGCAGTGGAATAAAAAGACAATATGAATGCCCCTTGGAAGAGACATGGAGGTCACAGTAGCTTAACAAGACAGTTTTAATGCCCCTTGGAAGAGACGTGGAGTTCAGAGTTGTTTAACAAGACGGTTTTAATGCCCCTTGCAAGAGTGTTGGAGGTCGCAGTGGAATAAAAAGACAATATCAATGCCCCTTGGAAGAGACGTGGAGGTCACAGTAGCTTAACAAGACGGTTTTAATGTCCCTTGGAAGAGACGTGGAGTTCAGAGTGGTTTAACAAGATGGTTTTAATGCCCCTTGGAAGAGACGTGGAGATCAGAGTGGTTTAACAAGATGGTTTTAATGCCCCTTGGAAGAGACGTGGAGGTCACAGTAGCTTAACAAGACGGTTTTAATGCCCCTTGGAAGAGACGTGGAATTCAGAGTGGTGTAAAAAGATGGTTTTAATGCCCCTTGGAAGAGACGTGGAGTTCAGAGTGGTTTAAAAAGACGGTTTTAATGCCCTTTGGAAGAGACGTGGAGGTCACAGTAGCTTAACAAGACGGTTTTAATGCCCCTTGGAAGAGACGTGGCGTTCAGAGTGGTTTAACAAGACGGTTTTAATGCCCCTTGGAAGAGTAGTGGAAGTCGCAGTGGAATAAAAAGACAATATCAATGCCCCTTGCAAGAGTGGTGGAGGTCGCAGTGTAATAAAAAGACAATATCAATGCCCCTTGGAAGAGTGGTGGAGGTCCCAGTGGAAGAAAAAGACAATATCAATGCCCCTTGGAAGAGTAGTGGAGGTCCCAGAGGAATAAAAAGACAATAACAATGCCCCTTGGAAGAGACGTGGAGGTCACAGTAGCTTAAAAAGTCGGTTTTAATGCCCCTTGGAAGAGACGTGGAGTTCAGAGTGGTTTAACAAGACGGTTTTAATGCCCCTTGGAACAGACGTGGAGATCATAGTGGTTTAACAAGACGGTTTTAATGCCCCTTGGAAGAGACCTGGAGTTAAGAGTGGTTTAACAAGACGGTTTTAGTGCCCTTTGGAAGAGACGTGGAGGTCACAGTAGCTTAACAAAACGGTTTTAATGCCCCTTGGAAGAGACGTGGAGTTCAGAGTCGTTTAACAAGATGGTTTTAATGCCCATTGGAAGAGAAGTGGAGTTCAGAGTGGTTTAACAAGATGGTTTTAATGCCCCTTGGAAGAGACGTGGAGGTCACAGTAGCTTAACAAGTCAGTTTTAATGCCCCTTGGAAGAGACGTGGAGTCCAGAGTGGTTTAACAAGACAGTTTTAATGCCCTTGGAAGAGTGGTTGAGGTCGCAGTGGAATAAAAAGACAATATCAATGCCCCTTGGAAGAGTGGTGGAGGTCGCAAGGGAATAAAAAGACAACATCAATGCCCTTTGGAAGAGACATGGAGGTCACAGTAGCTTAACCAGATGGTTTTAATGACCCTTGGAAGAGACGTGGAGTTAATAGTGGTTTAACAAGACGGTTTTAATGCCCTTTGGAAGAGATGTGGAGGTCACAGTAGCTTAACAAGACGGTTTTAATGCCCCTTGGAAGAGACGTGGAGTTCAGAGTGGTTTAACAAGACGGTTTTAATGCCCCTTGCAAGAGTGTTGGAGGTCGCAGTGGAATAAAAAGACAATATCAATGCCCCTTGTAAGAGACGTGGAGGTCACAGTAGCTTAACAAGGCGGTTTTAATGCCCCTTGGAAGAGACGTGGAGTCCAGAGTGGTTTAACAAGATGGTTTTAATGCCCCTTGGAAGAGACGTGGCATTCAGAGCGGTTTAACAAGATGGTTTTAATGACCCTTGGAAGAGTGGTGGAGGTCGTAGTGGAATTCATTGACAATATTAATGCCCCTTGGAAGAGTATTGGAGTTCCCAGTGGAATAAAAAGGACAATATCAATGCCCATTGGAAGAGACGTGGAGGTCACAGTAGCTTAACAAGACGGTTTTAGTGCCCCTTGGAAGAGACGTGGAGTTCAGAGTGGTTTAACAAGATGGTTTTAATGCCCCTTGGAAGAGTTGTAGAGTCGCAGTGGAATAAAAAGACAATATCAATGCCGCTTGGAAGAGTGGTGGAGGTCGCACTGGAATACAAAGACATTATCAATGCCCCTTGGAAGAGTGGTGGAGGTCCCAGTTGATTAAAAACACAATATCAATGACCCTTGAAAGAGTGGTGGAGGTCCCAGTGGAATGAAAAGACAATATCAATGACCCTTGGTAGAGACGTGGAGGTCACAGTAGCTTAACAAGATGGTTTTAATGCCCCTTACAAGAGCCAAGCAGTACAGCATATTAAAAACATTATTCCCATTATTGGGGAGTGGATCTCCCATAGTCTTTGCCTATGCCTTCCAAGCAACAAAATTAGGATGAAGGAACTTGCAATGCTGGCAACACCTCCCGAAATAACACAGTGGATTTCACTTTATGTAACTCTGCTGTCATTTGGTGGTGATGAGAAGTCTGGCCCAATTCAGCCCTTGTTCATTTTGATAAGGGTCAGCTTGTCTGCACTGTCAGTTGACAAGCGAGTGTGCTTATCAGTTATAATTCCCCCAGCGGCACTAAAAACACTCTCTGATAACACGCTAGAGGCAGGGCAGGCCAGGGCCTCCAAGGCGTACAGAGCGACTTCATTCCAAGTGTCCAGCTTGGATACCCAATAATTGAAAGGCACAGAGGAATCATGGAGGACGCTGGTACGGTCGGCAAGGTACTCCCTCACCATCTGTTGACACTTTCCACCCCTTGTGAGAGTACCCCGAGCCTCAGGGCCTGTAAGCTGGGCTTGTCTCAGAAAACTGTCCCAGAACTTTGACTATGTTCCCTTGCCTCTGCTGGATTGGAGTTGCGTCTCTCTCGCCTGTACGCCTTGGTTGGGCAACGAACTGTGACCTCTGCCGGTAGCGTGTTCAGATGTGAATTTTTTAACAGTTCTGCAGCAAGGGCCTTCTAGTACTGCCCCATTTTTCTAGACCTCTCCACCTCAGGAATAAGAGAGTGAAAGTTCCTCTTGTTGCGGGGGTCTCAAAGTGTCATCAACCAGTAATGACTGTGACCCAACATTTTGACAACGCGAGGCTCACGGTTAAGGCAGCGTAACATAAAGTCAGCCATGCGTGCCAGACTGGTAACAGGCAAGACTTCCGTCTCCTCACCAAGATGACGACTGACCATGCTCTCCTCCTCCTCCTCCTCCCCCCTGTCCTCAGGCCATGCACGCTGAACCGACGGTATGACAGTTGTACAGGTACTACCATCTACAGCGCATGATACCAACTCTTGTTCTTCCTCCTCCTCCTCTCCCTCATTGTCCCGCAATGCACGTTGGGATGAGATGAGGCTGGGCTGTGTGTAATCACCCTCTACGGATTCTTGATCCATCTCATCATACTCTGGCTGCAATGCCTCCTCTTTAATTCTCTGCAGAGAGCATTGCAAAAGACAGACAAGTGGGATGCTGACGCTAATGATGGTGTCATCACCACTCACCATCTTGGTGGACTCCTCAAAGTTTGTCAAGATGGTACATATGTCAGACATCCAGGTCCACTCCTGAGGTCTTATGTGTGGAGTCTGACCTGAATATCGACGGTCTTGTTGCAGCTGCTACTCCACAACTGCTCTCTTCTGCTCACAAATCCTTTGCAACATTTGGAGGGTAGAGTTCCAACGTCTGGGGACATCACACACCAGTTGGTGTGCTGGAAGCTGCAAATGCTGCTGCAACAAAGCAAGGGTGGCGGAAGCTGTAGCCGACTTCTGAAAATGAGCTGACAGGCGGCATAGTTTGACGAGCAGATATGGCAATTCGGGGTACGATTTACGAAACTGCTGAACCACGAGGTTAAGCACATGAGCCACGCATGGTACCTGTGTGATCTCGCCTCGCCTCGCCTCAGAGCTGCCACCAGGTTACGGCCATTGTCACATACGACCATGCCTGGATGTAGGTTCAGCGGTCTCAGCCACAGATCTGCCTGCTCTTTCACAGCTGTCCACAACTCACAAGCAGTGTGAGGTTTATCACCTAAGCTTATGAGTTTCAGCACAGCCTGTTGCCGCTTGGCTGAGGCAGTACTGCAGTTCTTCCAGCTTGAAACTGATGTGGTGATATCTGAGATGGAGGCTGAACATGAGGAGGAGGAGGGGGCAACTCTGACTGACATAGGGCCCGCAATCCTCGGTGTGGGGAGGATCTGTTCCGTCCCAAGGTCTGACTGGGTCCCGGCTTCCACTATGTTTACCCAGTGTGCCGTCAGGGAGATGTACCCTCCCTGGCCACAAGCACTTGTCCACGTGTCCATTGTCAGGTGGACTCTCCCAGTAAGTGCGTTGTTGAGGGTACGGCAGATGTTTTGGGACACGTGCTTGTGTAGTGCGGGGATGGCACACCGGGCAAAATAGTGTCAGCTGGGGACCGAGTACCGTGGGACGGCCACCGCCATAAGGTTGCGGAAGGATTCCGTCTCCACCAGCCTAAAAGGCAGCATTTCCAACGCAAGCAGTCGTGAAATGTCTGAATTTAGGACTGTGGCCTGTGGGGCTTTGGCTGCGAATTTGCACTTTCGTTCAAAGGTCTGGGATATGGACAATTGAACCCTGCGGTGGGACGTGGACATGGACGTTGATGCTGTTTCTTGAGAAACTGCCATAACAAGTGAAGACTGAGAGGAGGGGGCATATTTGCATGCAGTATGGACAGGGGATTGCCTTGCACGCACAACAGGGGGTTCTCTTACACGTACAACAGCAGAAGAAGCAGTGGTGACACCCGCTAACACTGGTCGTGGACCCTGGGGCTTGCCCCACAAAGTCTGGTGCTTTGCTGACATGTGCCTGATCATGCTGGTGGTGGTCAGGCTGGTAGTTTTGTCACCCCTGCTGATGCTGGCCTGGCGGGTGGTACAAATGGCCTTTTTGGGGTTATCAGCAGAGTCTTTAAAAAAATTCTAGACTCTGGAAGACCTACCGGTTGTACTGGCAATGTCCCTCGTGTTGGTGTTATGTGGAACGGTTGCCCGCTTTCTGTCTGCGGCCACCACACTGCTTCTTCCTGCCTGTTGGGGTACTCTGTCTCCATCCCCGTGTGCTGCTGGCCTCGCTCTGCGTGTCCTCCTGCCAGGTTGGGTCAGTTACTAGATCATCCACCACCTCCTCCTCTTCCACTTCCGCAAAACGGTCCTCCTCCTCACTTCGTGGCAATTGTGTTTTGTCATCATCCACCTCTTGTGACAAATTGCCAGCGTTGCCTTCCTGTGGCCGTGGCTGTTCAAATATTTGGCCATCGCTACATGGGATTCCTCTTCCACCACTTCAAGTGGAGCAGGCGAGGGGCCCAAATATGGAAATGGACCAGTGAACAGCTCTTCAGAGTGTCCAACTGTGGGATCAGTTGCTGTCTGACGACACTCGGCATGGTGGGAGGAAGGAGCATCAGGGTGAGGAGGAGTATGCTGTCCAGACTAACGGCTACTAAGACTTGACCGTGTGGAAGACAGACCGGAGTTGGTGGTGCCCAGGTGACTGGAAGTATTATCTGCTATCCAATTAATAACCTGTTCACACTGATCAGTTGTCAATAGTGGTGGTGTTGTGTGCTTCCCTAGTAATTCGGTCAAGAACTGGGAACGAGAAGATGTGGCTGTTGGTTGTGGCACATTTTCACCTTGGCCACGGCCCCTTTCTCTGCCCGCACCATCACCAGAAAGTCCAGTTCCACGTCCCTTGCCACGCACCCTGCCCATTGTAAATTATTAAAATAGCTTACACTCGCACTATCAATGGCAAAAGGGTAATAAAAAGGAGATTAGAACCGTGGAAGAGGAAAACCACAGTTCTATTTCTCTGGCCTACACCAGAATCTTTTAAACAGATATATTTGTGTCTGAACAGTCAGCTAGACACTGAAACTGTTTTTTTTTTATGCAAAAGGGTGGATTACACGCAGATTTGAACCGTGGAAGAGGAAAACCACAGTTCTGTTTCTCTGGCCTACACCAGAATCTTTTAAACAGATATATTTGTGTCTGAACAGTCAGCAAGACACTCAAACTGTTTTTTTTTTATGCCAGAAGGTGGATTACACCCAGATTTGAACCGTGGAAGAGGAAAACCACAGTTCTATTTCTCTCGCCTACACCAGAATCTTTTAAACAGATATATTTGTGTCTGAACAGTCAGTGAGACACTCAAACTGTTTTTTTTTATGCCAAACGGTGGATTACACCCAGATTTAAACCGTGGAAGAGGAAAACCACAGTTCTCTTTCTTTGGCCTACACCAGAATCTTTTAAACAGATATATTTGTGTCTGAACAGTCAGCGAGACACTCAAACTGTTTTTTTTTTTCATGTAAAATAGACAAAAGGTGGATTACACCCAGATTTGAACCGAGGAAGAGGAAAACCACAGTTCTAGTTCTCTGGCCTACACCAGAATCTTTTAAACAGATATATTTGTGTCTGAACAGTCAGCGAGACACTCAAACTGTTTTTTTTTATGCAAAAAGGTGGATTACACCCAGATTTGAACCGTGGAAGAGGAAAACCACAGTTCTATTTCTCTGGCCTACACCAGAATCTTTTAAACAGATATATTTGTGTCTGAACAGTCAGCGATAATAGAAAACGCAGCACTACTGGACCTGGGTGTGTGAGTAGGGTCCAAAACTGTGAAGATATGAAGATAACCTCAGCACACCAAATGGTAAATTTTTTTTGATATTTTATTGGCAGTCCACAGTGATAAATGTTTCGGTCGGTAAGACCTTCATCAGTGTACTGCATATGAAAAAAGTGAACAAGTGAGCAGAACAGCACATTTAACCCCTTAACTGCTTCCCGACCGCCCACTGTAGATAAACGTCCGCGCTGCCTGGACTCTGTGCAGCGCGGACGTTTAAAAACGGTGGGTGGTCTCGCAGTGCTCAGGACCCCCTGGGTCCTGCAAGCGCTGTGAGAGCGGTGCAGAGCGTTAGCTCTGACAGGGAGCATCATCGGGACCTGATTAGATCAGGTCCCAGTGATGTTAACCCTTTGCTGTCTTCTATATGCTGCGATCTATAGTGATCGCGGCATATAGGAGACAGCAGGAGAGGGGGTTGTCCACTTACCTCTCCGACGACCCCTTGCTTGCTTTCAGGACCTTAGGTTGCTATGGCAGCTGGAGGTCACATGACCGCCTCCAGCTCTGCCATATATGGTGTCCTTCCTGTCTGGCTTCAGCCTATATGTAGCTGATGCCAGACAGGAGACTGTGAAACAGTCAGTGAAGATCTCATATAATGTAATACATGTCTATTACATTACATGAGATCAGGGATCAGAAAAATAAAAATTAATGTCCCATACAGGGACTAAGTAAAAATGTAAAAAAAAGTAAAAAAAAATGTTTTGAAACTGTTAAAAAAAATACAAAATAAATAAAAATAAATAAATAAAATATTAAACCGATAAATCCATATAGTTATGCAAAAATAAAAAAAGTACACATATTTGGTATTGCCGCATCCGAAACAACCCGAGCTATAAAACTGTCACACTAATTAACTCCTTATGTGTACACCGTAATAAAAATAAATAAAAAACGGAGCAAAAAACTATGCTTTTTCCTCATATCGCCAAACAAAAAGTGGAAAAAAATCAAAAAGTGGATCAAAAAGCAAAATGGAAATAGAAATGGTACCGCTGAAAACGTCATCTTGTTGCACAAAAATCAAGCCGCTATACAGCTCCATCAGCCAAAAAATAAAAAAGTTATACCTCTCAGAATAAAGCAATGCAAAAAAAATATTTTTTCTATAAAATTGTTTTATTGTGTAAAAGCGCCAAAACATAAAAAAATATACAGTAAGTGTAGTATCGCTGTAAACGTACTGACCCGAAGAATAACGCTGCCTGATCACTTTTACCACACGCAGACCGGCATAAAAAAAACCCTCAAAAGACAATTCCTGAATTGTTTTTTGTTAATTTTACCTCCCAAAAAAACGGAATAGAAAGCGATCAAAAAATGTCACGTACCCACAAATGGTACCAATAAAAATGTCAACTCGTCCCGCAAAAAACAAGCCATCACATGACTCTGTCAGCCGAAATATGGAAAAATTATAGCTCTCAAAATATGGCGATGCAAAAACTAGATTTTGCAAAAAAAAAGCGTCTCTTAGTGTGTGACAGCTGTCAGTCATAAAAACCCGATATAAATCTGGTATCTCTGTAATCGCACCGACCCGAAGAATAAAGTAATCTCATCACTTATACCGCACGAGGAATGACGTAAAAAATAAATAAAAACAATTCTTCACCTGCTACTGATTTGTTTATTATGTCACCCAAAGATCGCAGTATGGCTCGGCACACATTTATCCTGCGCTCTGCGCTGAGCACTTACGCCAGAGTTTCCATGTAAATCTCTGAAATATGTGATTCAGCCGGAACCCATGACGGAAGATTCCCTGTAATGAGGCAGATATAGGCCACTGTGGATGCCGTCTGGCCTGTGATCCCACGGTGTCATTTGTTTTAGGCGTGCATAAAAGTGCGGTTGGCCACAGTTTTGTGCACTTCTGAAAAAAAGGACACCGCTAAACAGAGGCCAGACGGAGTCCAGAGTAATTCTGCTGCCTCATTACAGTGAATGGATCCCGCAGGGGTTTCATCTGAATTACATCACTTGGAAATTTAGATGGAAACCCCGATGTAAGTGCTCAGCCTAGAGCGCCGGATAAATGTTACGTAAAATGTTCCCAATAAAAGCTTCAACTCAGTCCTCAAAAAAAGCTAGTCCCCACTCAGGTCCGTCATCTGTTAAAAATATAAGGGACTTCCAAGTTACTGGTAGCAGAAAGGCTCTGGAAAAGCGAAATGGCCCTTGCCCCCCAAAAGGAATTCAAAAAATTTTGTGCTCCCAAATCCAAATGCCTATTCTACAATAATTTGTTCTCCAATTGTCAAATAGCACTCCGTCCCCCCCAGATCTCGCCATATGGCTGAGCGGTATGATACAGCCACATATGGGGTATTGCCACTTTTAGAAGAAATTGTGTGACACATTTCGGCACCATTTTTACCCATTGCCCTGTGTGAAAATGTAAAATCTGAGGGTAAAACATTTTTTTGTGGTAAAAATATAATTATGCTTTTTTCACTGCCCAATGGTATAAATTTAAAAATTAAAAAATACTCACTACTTCCCTAGATGAATTCCTTGAGAGGTGTAGTTTACAAAATGGGGTCACTTGTGGGGGTTTCTGCTGTTTCTGCATGTCAGCGACTCTTCAAATGTGACACGATGTCTGCTGCCTATCCCAGCCAACATAGCGCTCCTTTCTCTTCCGAACCCTGCCGTACAACAAAGCAGTGGTTTTCCCCCACATATGGGGTATCGGCGTGTTCAGGAGAAATTGAACAACAAATTTCATGGTGCAATTTATCCTGTTACCCTTATGATAGTACAAAATTAGGGAAAGGAAAACATTTTTTGTGGGAAAAATGTGAAAATTTTATTTTTATGGCTCAATATTATAAACTTCTGTGAAGCAGCTGGGGGTGCAAGGTGCTCACCACATATCTATATAAGTTCCCTAAGGGGTCTAGTTTCCAAAATGGTGTCACTTGTGGGGGGTTTCCACTGTTTAGGAACATCAGGGGCTCCCCAAATGCAACATGGCGTCCGCTAATTATTCAAACAAATTTTACATTCAAAAAGTCAAATGGCTCTCCTTCCCTTCCGAGCCCTGCCCTGCGCCCAAACAGTGGTGTGCCTCCACATATGGGGTATCAGCGTGTTCAGGAGAAATTGCACAACAAATTTCATGGCGCAATTTATCCTATTACCCTTATGATAATGCAAAATTAAGGGATGAAAAACGTTTTTGCGGGAAAAATGTGGAAATTTTATTTTTACAGCTGATTATTATAAACTTCTGTGAAGCACCTTGGGGTTCAAGGTGCTCACCACACATCTAGATAAGTTCCCTAAGGTGTCTAGTTTCCAAAATGGTGTCACTTGTGGGGGGGTTCCACTGTTTAGGCACATCAGGGGCTCCCCAAATGCAACATGGCGTCCGCTAATTATTCAAACAAATTTTACATTCAAAAAGTCAAATGGCGCTCCTTCCCTTCCGAGCCCTGCCGTGCGCCCAAACAGTGGTTTGCCTCCACATATGGGGTATCGGCGTGTTCAGGAGAAATTGCACAACAAATTTCATGGTGCAATTTATCCTATTACCCTTATGATAATGCAAAATTAAGGGATGAAAAACGTTTTTGCGGGAAAAATGTGAAAATTGTATTTTTACAGCTGATTATTATAAACTTCTGTGAAGCACGTTGGGGTTCAAGGTGCTTACCACACATCTAGATAAGTTCCCTCAGGGGTCTAGTTTCCAAAATGGTGTCACTTGTGGGGGGTTTCCACTGTTTAGGAACATCAGGGGCTCTCCAAATGCAACATGGCGTCTGCTAATTATTCAGACAAATTTTACATTCAAAAAGTCAAATGGCGCTCCTTCCCTTCCAAACCCTGCCGTGCGCCCAAACAGTGGTTTTCCCCCACATATGGGGTATCCACGTGTTCAGGAGAAATTGCATAACAAATTTCATGGTGCAATTTATCCTATTACCATTATGATAATGGAAAATTAAGGGATGAAAAACGTTTTTGCGGGAAAAATGTGAAAATGTTATTTTTACAGCTCAATATTATAAACTTCTGTGAAGCACCTTGGGGTTCAAGGTGCTCACAACACATCTAGATATGTTCCCTAAGGGGTCTAGTTTCCAAAATGGTGTCACTTGTGGGGGGTTTCCACTGTTTAGTCACATCAGGAGCTCTCCAAACGCAGCATGGTGTCTGCTAATTATTCAGACAAATTTTACATTCAAAAAGTCTAATGGCGCTCCTTCCTTTCCGAGCCCTGCCGTGCGCCCAAACAGTGGTTTTCCCTCACATATGGGGTATCAGCACGCTCAAGAGAAATTGCACAAAAAAATTTGGGGTCCATTTTTTCCTGTTACCCCTATGAAAATAAAAAAAATTGGGGCTAAAGTAACATTTTTGTGAAAAAAGTTAAATGTTAATTTTTTTCTTCCACATTCCAAAAATTCCTGTGAAGCACCTGAAGGGTTAATAAAGTTCTTCAATGTGTTTTGAGCACCTTGAGGGGTGCAGTTTTTATAACGGTGTCACTTTTGGGTATTTTCTGTCATAAAGACCCCTCAAAGTGACTTCAAATGTGATGTGGTCCCTAAAAAAATGTTTTTGTAAATTTTATTGGAAAAATGAGAAATCGCTGGTCAACTTTTAACCCTTATAGCTCCCTAACAAAAAAAAATTTTGGTTCCAAAATTGTGCTGATGTAAAGTAGACATGTGGGAAATGTTATTTATTAAGTATTTTGTGTGACATATCTCTCTGATTTAAGGGCATGAAAATTCAAAGTTTGAAAATTGCAAAAATTTTCAAAATTTTCGCCAAATTTCCAATTTTTTCACAAATAAACGCATGTGATATCAAAGAAATTTTACCACTATCATGAAGTACAATATGTCACGAAAAAACAATCTCAGAATCAGGGGGATCCGTTGAAGCGTTCCAGAGTAATTGCTTCATAAAGTGACAGTGGTCAGAATTGAAAAAATTGGCCCGGTCACGAAGGCAAAAACAGGCTCTGGTGCGAAGTGGTTAACAACACTTGACGTACTAATACGCGTCTGTGCCCTGGGACTTAAGAGCCAGACCCGTATTAGTACGTCATATCTTTAATGCGGCACCGTGACTTAAAGTTACGGTGCCATCTCACCTCTGGGTAGATGGAATCATCATCCCGGGGGCTGTCACCGCCCCCCCGCCCCAGCGATCGCTGTGATTGGCTGTTCAAATCTGAACAGCCAATCACAGCATTTCTCACTGTTTCCGGCAATGTGATTGCCGGAAACAGTGATCTGCAGCCTAGGATCGGTGCTCCTAAGAGCACCGATCCTAGGCTGTTGGTAGGACACCCCAGCCCTGGCCCCAGACTGCTATGATCGGTGCGATCGCCGATCACATCGATCGCACCGAACGTAGCGCGACCACGCGGTGACAGGGAGGTCATGGGGCGGTGACCGGCTTATGACCTGCCTGTCACCGCCCCATGACCCACTGTAATGTGATTCAAGCCCCCAGACTGCTGTGATTGGAGCGATCGATGATGATATCGATCGCTCCAATCAGAGTACCTGAATACAGGTGACCGGCGGTCACAGGGAAGTGTCACCTCTTTGTGACCCCCTGTGGTGCGTGCTCTGCTCCAGCCATGTCTGATTGGTGCAATCAGTGTCACCAATCAGATGGCTGGGGCACAACATGCACCACAGGGGATCTCAGAGAGGTGAAAAGGTGACACCTCCCTGTGACCGCCTGGTCACCTGTATTCAGGTACTCTGATTGGAACAATCAATGTCATCAATGATTGCTCCAATCAGATTACCTCCACCTGTCACCACCCCATCATCACCCTGTGACCGCCCTGCAGACCCTCACACTTGGTGAGGATTTCTGCAGAGCGGTCACATCTGATGTGTCTGTGCTGGGCCTTGTAGTGCCACAGAATATTCTGTGACACCACAAGACCATCTTCTCACTGATCCAGTCGCTGCTGCTGCTGCCGCTGCTCCTGGATCTTCTGCTCCAGCGTCCGGGATCTTCTGCTCCAGCTATCTTCTGCTCCTGACCTGCTGTGGTTCCTGCTCCAGAGCCTGCTGCTGATCCTTTGGTAAGTCTGTTCTCCCCTCATCCACCCCGATCCCCCCTCCCCCCTCTTTTTACCCCCCCTTACCTTTTTTTCTGCGTCCTGCAGCGGTCTCCAGCTCCGCTCCCGGTCACCAGCGCCGGGCTCCCGGTCACCAGCGCCGGGCTCCTGGTCACCAGCGCCGGGCTCCCGGTCTCCTGCTCTGGGTCTTCTGTTCCAGTCCTGCTGACCCTTTGGTATGTCCATCTCTGATCTCCCCTCATCCACCCCAATCCCTCTCTTCCCACTCCCCTGTCTTTTTACCCCTCTTCCCACTCCCCTGTCTTTTTACCCCCCTTCCCACCCCAATCCGCCTCACCCCAGTGTCCCTGTTAATTCTTTTGGTTCTGATCTCCAGCTCCTCTACCGGTCTCCTGCTCCAGGCTCCTGGTCTCCTGCAACGGGCTCCTGGTCTTCTGCTCCGGGCTCCCGGGCTCTTGCTCCGGGCTCCCGGTCACCAGCTTCGGGCTCCCGGTCACCAGCACCGGGCTCCCGGTCTCCTGCTCTGGGCTCCTGGTCTCCTGCACTGGGCTCCTGGTCTCCTGCCCCGGGCTCCCGGGCTCCTGCTCCGGGCTCCCAGTCACAAGCGCCGGGCTCCTGGTCACCAGCGATGGGCTCCCGGTGTCCTGCTCCAGGCTCCTGGCTCCTGCACCGGGCTACTGGTCTCCTGCCCCGGGCTCCCGGGCTCCTGCTCCGGGCTCCCAGTCACAAGCGCCGGGCTCCTGGTCACCAGCGACGGGCTCCCGGTGTCCTGCTCCAGGCTCCTGGCTCCTGCACCGGGCTACTGGTCTCCTGCTCCGGGCTCCCGGTCACCAGCTTCGGGCTCCTGGTCACCAGCGCCGGGCTCCTGGTCTCCTTCTCCGGGCTCCCGGTCTCCTGCTCTGGGTCTTCTGTTCCAGTCCTGCTGACCCTTTGGTAAGTCCATCTCTGATCTCCCCTCATCCACCCCAATCCCCCTCTTCCCACTCCCCTGTCTTTTTACCCCTCTTCTCACTCCCCTGTCTTTTTAGCCCTTTCCCACCCCAATCCGCCTCACCCCAGTGTCCCTGTTAATTCTTTTGGTTCTGATCTCCAGCTCCAGTACTGGTCTCCTGCTCCGGGCTCCTGGTTTCCTGCAACGGGCTCCTGGTCTCATGCTCCGGGCTCCCGGTCTCCTGCTCCGGGCTCCTGGTCTCCTGCACTGGGCTCCTGGTCTCCTGCTCTGGGCTCCCGGGCTCCTGCTCCGGGCTCCCAGTCACAAGCGCCGGGCTCCTGGTCACCAGCGCCGGGCTCCCGGTGTCCTGCTCCAGGCTCTTGGTCTCCTTCACCGGGCTACTGGTCTCCTGCTCCGGGCTCCCGGTCACCAGCTTCGGGCTCCTGGTCACCAGCGCCGGGCTCCTGGTCTCCTGCTCCAGTACTAATTCTTTTAGTTCTGATCTCCAGCTCCAGTACCGGTCTCCTGCTCTGGGCTCCTGGTCTCCTGCTCCGGGTTCCTGGTCTCCTGCTCCGGGCTCCCGGGCTCCTGCTCCGGGCTCCCGGTCTCCTGCTCTGGGTCTTCTGTTCCAGTCCTGCTGACCATTTGGTAAGTCCATCTCTGATCTCCCCTCATCCACCCCAATCCCCCTCTTCCCACTCCCCTGTCTTTTAACCCCTCTTCCCACTCCCATGTCTTTTTACCCCCCTTCCCACCCTAATCCGCCTCACCCCAGTGTCTCTGTTAATTCTTTTGGTTCTGATCTCCAGCTCCAGTACCGGTCTCCCACTCCAGTACTGGTCTCCTGCTCCAGGGTTCCTGGTCTCCTGCTCCGGGTTCCTGGTCTCCTGCTCCGGGCTCCCGGGCTCCTGCTCCGGGCTCCTGCTCCGGGCTCCTGCGCCGGGCTCCCGGTCTCCTGCTCCGGCCTCCTGGTCTCCTGCTCCGGGCTCCTGGTCTCCTGCTCCGGACTCCTGCTCCGGGCTCCTGGTCTCCTGCTTCGGGCTTCCGGTCTCCTGCTCCGGGCTTCCGGTCTCCTGCTCCAGGCTTCTGGTCTCCTGCTCCAGGCTCCTGCTACGGGCTCCCGGGCTCCTGCTCCGGGCTCCCGGTCACCAGCGCCGGGCTCCTGCTCCAGGCTCCCGGTCCTGAAAGAAGAACAGAGAGAACTTTGGTAAGTAATCTCTGATCTCCCCTCATCCAACCCAATTCCCCTCTTCCCACTCCCCACACATCTGTGCGCACATCCAGCAGCCGCCGAGTATTGATCGGTGACATAGTTCACCAATCCACACTCGTGCTCGCTGTTTGCACCACATACAGTATTTCCTTTTTCCACACACTCTAAATAAAGTACTGACACATACACACTCTCAATAAAGTATTGACACACACGCACCACATACATAACAAACAATGTCCTGCTCATCCCAAACTCAGTATTCAGTGGAGGAGGCATACGCTATTCTTGCCTCCGACACTGACAGTGAGGGTGAGGATCCCACATTTCTTTGTTTTTCCGACTCCTCGTCGTCTTCCTCCTTCTCTTCTTCCTCCTCTTCCTCAGGTTCTGCTGGCCAGCCCCGCCGTCATCGCAGGAGAGATGTTCCAGCGCCCCCCACTACTGAGCCTATATGGACTTCGCCCCCCGAAAATTATGAGCCGCTGATTCCTGATTTCGTAGCGGAATCAGGAATCAAGTTTGACACCACCGGCCTCACAGAAATAGACTTTTTCAAAGTCTTTTTCTGTGAGGATTTTAGAAATCTCATGGTGGGCCAAACTAATTTATATGCTCATCAATTTTTAGAACAAAACCCCTCTTCATCATTTTCTAACTGGTCTCCTGTAGACGCAGTAGAAATGATGAAGTTTTGGGGCCTGATACTTCTTATGGGGATCTTGAAGAAGCCCGAGCTTCGGCAATACTGGAGTGTTGACGTTTTGTATAACACTCCAGTGTTCCGAATGGTCATGCCCCAGACACGCTTTCAGGCCATCTACAAGTTCTTGCATTACCAAGATAATGCAAAGTGTCCTGCACGCGATGACCCGAACTTTGATCGTCTTTTCAAAGTTCGGCCAGTCATCGAACACTTCAACAACAAGTTTGGTGAAGTGTACGTGCCCCAAAGGGACATCTGTGTGGATGAGTCCTTCATTTCTTTTAAGGGGCGGCTTGGATTCCAGCAGTACCTGCCCAGTAAGAGGGCAAGGTACGGGATCAAGCTGTATAAACTTTGTGAGAGTACCTCAGGATACACTCACAAGTTTAGAGTTTATTAAGGGAAAGACTCCTGGATTGAACCCCCTGAATGCCCCCCTGTTCTGGGAGTGAGTGGGAAAATTGTGTGGGACTTGGTGCACCCACTGCTTGATAAAGGTTATCACCTCTACGTGGATAACTTTTATACAAGTATCCAGCTCTTCAAGTCCCTCTCTGCGCGACGTACCGCAGCCTGCGGTACTGTCCGCAAAAATCAGAAAGGCCTCCCAAAGACGCTAATTGGGCAGCTGCTCAGAAGGGGTGAGAGGAGAGCCCAATGTAGCGACCACCTGTTGATGGTCAAGTACAAGGACAAAAGGGATGTCCTTTTCTTGACCACCATACATGGTGATGGCAGTACACTCAGCACTGTACGAGGTTCCACTACACAGGTCGTCAAACCAGACTGTGTAGTGGGGTACAACAAGTACATGGGGGGAGTTGATCTCTCTGATCAAGTCCTCCAGCCATACAGTGCTTTGAGAAAGGCCAGAGTGTGGTACAAGAAGCTGGCCGTGCACATTGTACAGATGGCAATGCACAACGCTTTCCTTCTGTCACAATGTGCAGGCCAGACTTCTGCGTCGTATCTTCAGTTTCAGGAAACAGTTATCAAGGCCCTGATATTTGGCAGCGGTGACAGAGCGGGCCCCAGTACTTCTGGAATTGAAGGACCGAGAATTGTACCAGGCCAGCATTTCCCAGGGCAGATCCCTCACAGCGGAAAAAAAGGAAAGTCACAAAAGAGGTGCCGAGTGTATTATAAAAGTGGAATACCAAGGACACCATTTATCAATGTGACACCTGCCCTGACAAACCTGGCCTGTGTATGAAAGACTGCTTCAAAAGGTACCATACTTTGATGGACTAGTAAATTAATTTCTGACATATGACAACGTGACGAACACTACACAGCTGACGTAGTGTTCGTCAGGTTGTCATACGTCAGTTGTGTAGTGTTCGTCAGATTGTCCTACACAACTGATGTATAACACTACATTACAAAATTCAAAAATCAACTAACACTACCAAAAAGGGGGCACTTGTTAGGCATTTCACTGTTTAGGCACATCAGGGGCTCTGAGAACATGACATGACGCCCGCAGACCATTCCATCAAAGTCTGCGTTCAAAAGTGTCACTCCTTCCCTTCCGAGCCCTTACATGCGCCCAAACAGTAGTTTTTTCCAACACATGGGGTATGTGCGTACTCAGAAGAAATTGCACAACAACTTATGGGGTGCAATTTCTCCTGGTACCCTTGTGAAAATATTTTTTTTTGCATTTCTGTGGAAAAATATATATTTTTTATTTTCAAAAGTCAATATTATGATTTTCTGTGAAGCACTTGGGGGTTCAATGAGCTCTCCCACAAGTGACCCCATTTTGGAAACTAGACCCCCCCAAGGCACCTATCTAGGTGCATAGTGAGCACTTGGAACCCCCAGGTGCTTCACAAATTGATTCATAAAAATGAAAAAGTGGTTTTTTTTTTCACTTTTTCATTTTTACTAATCAATTTGTGAAACACCTGGGGGTTCCAACTGCTCACTATGCATCTAGATAGGTGCCTTGGGGTGTCTAGTTTCCAAAATGGGGTCACTTGTGGGGGAGCTCCAATGTTTGGGCACACAGGGACTCTCCAAATGCAACATGGTGTCCGCTAACAAATTGAATGGAAAATCGGCTCAAATTGTTAGCGGACACCATGTTGCGTTTGGAGAGCCTCTGTGTGCCCAAACATTGGAACTCCCCCACAAGTGACCCATTTTGGAAACTAGACCCCCCAAGGCACCTATCTAGATGCATAGTGAGCAGTTGGAACCCCCAGGTGCTTCACAAATTGATTCGTAAAAATGAAAAAGTGAAAAAAAAAACACTTTTGTCAAGGATCCTTCGCAAAGCATCAGCGATACGCGTGTCGGATCTGAGGTGCTGCGTCCTGGGGGTCAGTATACATACTACCTAATATCAGCTCTTTTTCCATATAGGCTCATTCTTTCTTCCCACTACTGTTAAATGGTCACTGGCCAAATATCTCTTTATATATACCTTAATCTTTGAATACTTCAGCTGGGGGTATCATTAGTTTACATGTAGCACTGTGCACTTTATTTATTCTTATACTTGTTCATTTATATATCTATTTACCCTTCCCCTCATGCTGTTGCCTCAACTTCGATTTTTGATATATTTTACTGATAGCGATACAGCTGAGTGACAATTTCCATTGTGGTTTAAATTGTTATGTATTTGGATATGTGAGTCTTTTCTTCTATTTATTACTGATTTTTACTGACAAATTTCTTTCCCCCTTGTATGCCCTTCCCTCTGACACATTTTTTACCGTTGTTCCCCTATTCTTTGCATTTTGTTTTTAATTTTCATGATTTATATGTCTGTGTATATATATTTGGATACCTGCACTATAGTGATTACTAGCTATTACCTGAAGAAGCGAACGGGACATCCGAGAAACGCGTAGTATTGTAGCTTTTCAAATAAAAAATTCAAATCAACCTATCCTACTGTCCTTTCCTGGAGGAAGCGCGGCTTTCACTGGCACCACTGCATCCACACACTAATTATCTCGTTAAGGATCCCTGGAGATTTGTGCAGGCTGCAGCACCTCTTTTTATATCTTTTCAATGAGTTGTCCATGTCACAAGCCTGAAAGGGGAGCAATTTCATTTATTATCTTCACGATTGGTTATCAGATTTCAGCGCTATTTGCGCACCAAATCTTCTTTACTTCTTTCAATCTTATATTCTTGGTAGACAACCACACAAAGTCATTCACATTCAGGTCCGGACCTGACAAGCGTTTTCTGTCAGCCATACGTTTATACCTGTCACCCAGTCTCTTCAAATTACACAGCACACCCTGCCACACTGAGGAGAGCAACAAAGCAAACCATTCCTCCTCAGGAACTCCTGAAGCTCATCCCCCACTGAAAGTACCAAACTGTGGATGATAACCGTATGCACCGAAAAACGGTGACCTGCCAGTGGATTCTTGACGATGATTATTGATGGCAAATTCTGCCAGCGGTAAGTAGGATGCCCAATTCTCCTGATTTTCGGAGACGAAACATCTGAGGTATGTCTCCAAGTTCTGATTGACCCCCTCGGTCTGACCATTCGACTGATGGTGGAAAGAAGAGGAAAAGGACAGCTGCACCCCCAATCGAGAACAGAATGCCTTCCAGAACTTGGAAACAAACTGGATCTCCCGATCAGACACCACATTGGAAGGAACCCCGTGAAGCTTCACAATCTCATTTATGAACACTTGTTTTACCATGTTTTACCATTGGGAAGTGCAGGTAAAGCGACGAAGTGAACCATTTTACTGAACATATCAACTACTACCAAAACCACTGTTTTGCCTGCAGAAACCGTGTGTCCATGGCCTGCTAGGGATAGGTAGCGGAAGAAGAGTACCAGACGGACGGGTGTGCGAAACCTTAGAACGTGCGCAAATACTACAAGCAGCTACGTGTTCAATTACATCCTGATGCAACCCCCGGCCACCAAAAACGACGAGAGAGGAGGTCCGCGGTTGCCATACCACTTGGATCCCCAGCAAGCACAGAGTTATGATGTTCCTTAATTACTTTACGGCGCAGATCAGGTGGTACAAATAACTTTCCTGAAGGGCAGGAGGCAGGGGCGTCCCCCTGAGCCTACAACACCTCACCCTCCAGTTCAGGAAAAAGCTGAAATAACTACCCCTTTCTGTAATATCGGGGTGGGGTTCTCATGATCACCCCCACCAGGGAATCTCCGGGACAAAGCATCAGCCTTGACGTTTTTTGACCCCTGAACGAAAAGTGAAAACAAAATTTAACCTAGTAAAAAACAATGACCATCTGGTTTGCCTAGGGTTGAGACATTTAGCTGACTGGAGATATGACAGTGACTCGCCCAGGGGGATGTGGATGACTCAGTACCCGGGCCTGTACCTTTGGGATGTCGCGGTGGTCGGCTCCCGGGCCCATACTCTGGACTCACTCTTTAAAAAGGGATTGGTTGGTTTATTAGTTTGTTTATTAAAGTTTGTGACGCCACCTGTGGCTTCTGGTGAGGATCACCAGCGCTGCGCAGTCCGCTGAGGCCGATGATAAGGCAGCTTGATGGTATAGCTCCCCATAGGTGGAGCTGGGCCTCAGGGCAGCGTATGACGAGGGGGGATGCAGGACAGGTGAGACCCAGCTGGGTCAGAGCAAGAACAGGGACAGACACGATAATCACTTCAGTACCTTTTACTGATGGAAATTCAGGCACGTCCCGGAGCACTGTAGGGTGAAGGGTGCATATCAGGATCCTCCCCAATGAGCGGGTGTAGGGCCTCCTGTTTCTTGCCTCTGCGTAGTAAGTTTCTGACCTGCCTGGAGCTAGGTCTAACTTTGTCTCTGTCCTGCGCTGGCTGACCTTGTGGTAGGGCCTTCTCTTGGAATACACGCTCCTCAGCTTGCGGGGCCTATGTGTTTCCTGGCTCTGTTACGTATCAGCACTTTAGCGATCCTGGGACTTGTAGTTCTCCTGGGATTCCGGTTATGCATTACTGGGTCATAGAGATCCCGGTAAGCTTCGGACCCGGTGTCCGGTAAATTCTTCGGGGTGAGCTAGTTAAGCTCCTCTGCCCCCTATGTACTAACTCTCCACTCGCCTTCGGCCCCGCTCGGGGCCCTCACTAGGCTACACACACTGCAGCCGGGACACTGCTCTTCTTCGCCGCTCTCAGAGTGTCGGCACACTCCTAGCTCTCTATCCTGAGCTCTGTGAGTTCTAGTCTGGAATCACTCTACAGACGGTACTGAACTCTTTCTGCAGGAACTGCTAGGCTCTGGCTCGACTGCCCTGAGTCCTTCTGTGTCTGAGCAGGAAACTGCTGAATCACTTTCTGGGCTACCTGGCTCCACCTTCCCTTTATATATCCCTAACGGGCTCCCTCTGGTGGTCTGAGGTGGAAGGTGGAGATGTGTGACTGGTTATGGGGGCCTCTTGTGGAGGAATCCATCAATGCACTCTTCCAGGATCTGTGATACCAAGCGCAGCTGGGCGTCACAACAGGTTCTTGTGGTCAGTAATAACAGTAAAAGGATGGACAGCCCCCTGCAACCAGTGTCGCCATTCCTCTAACACCAATTTGATCGCCAAAAGTTCCCTATTACCCACGTCATAATTTCTCTCAGCCGAAGACAATTTTTTAGAAAAGAAGGCGCATGGACGCCATTTACCAGTGGACGAACCCTGAGACTACACAGGCCCAACCCTGATATCCGAAGAATCGACATCCACAATAAAGGGTTGAGAAACATCGGGCTGACTGAGAATAGATGCAGTGGCAAAATGATTCTTTAAGGAAGAAAAAGCCTGGAGGGAAGCCTCCGACCAGTTGGAAAAATCAGACCCCTTCTTAGTCATGTCAGTAAGGGGTTTCACTACCACTGAGTAATTTTGGATGAATTTCCTGTAAAAATTAGTAAAGCCGAGAAAACGTTGTAGGGCCTTCAGGTTCTCGGGACATTCCCAGTCAAGGACATCACGCATCTTCTCCGGATCCATCCGAAAACCTGAAGATGACAACAAGTACCCCAAAAACTGCACCTCCTGAACAGCAAAAACACATTTTTTGAGTTTGACATAAAGTTTGTTATCCCTTAATATCTGGAGCTCCTGCTTAACATGCCCCCGATTTGTCTCAAAATCAGGTGAATAAACCAAAATATCTTCCATATAGACCACCACAAACCTCCCCACCAAATGATGAAAAATATCATTTATGAAATGCTGGAATACTGCAGGTGCTTTGGTCAAACCAAAAAGCAGAACCAGACTCTCGAAATGACCTTCCGGGATATTGAACGCTGTCTTCCATTCATCCCCCTCTCTGATTCTAACCAGATTGTAGGCTCCCCTTAAATCCAACTTTGAGAATACCTTAGCTCCCATAACCTGGCTGAACAAATCAGGAATCAGAGGAAGAAGGTATAGATCACGGATGGTAATTTGATTTAATTCCCGGAAATCTAAACAGGGACTTAGACCACAATCTTTTTTCTTCACAAAGAAGAACCCTGCCGCCACGGGCTAAGATGAGGGTCTGATATGTCCCTTCTCCAGACTTTCTGCAATGAAAACCTTCATGGCTTGTCTCTCAGGGCCAGAAAGATTATAGAGTCTGGACTTTGGTAGTTTAGCTCTGAGGGTCAGGTTAATAGGACAGTCATAAGCACGATGAGGAGGCAAATCCTGACATCCCTTTTCAGAAAAAAAAAGTCCTCAAAACCAGACAGAAAAGCAGGCAGTATCCCCAAAGAGACAGCAGCAATGGAAACATCCAGACAGTTCTCATGGCAGTAATATCCCCATTCAGTAATCTCCCTGGTTTGCCAATCCACCAATGGATTAAGTTTAACAAGCCAGGGGATATCTAAAACAATTGGAGTAGGGAGATTTTCAAAAACATAGTAAGGGATGATTTCACAATAAACTGACCCAACCCTCAGTTTTACATTATGTACAATCTGAGTAAATGCTTTCTGTGCAAGTGGCGCCTAGTCAATGGCAAAGATGGAAATAGGTTCAACTAAAGCACAGCAAGCAAGACCATGAGTTTTAAAAAACTCAGCATCAACCATGCTGACCCCGGCTCCACTGTCAACAAACACAGAAATTTTTTCAGTTTTGCTCTCTAGCACCACCTCTGTTGTCAGGACAAAGCGGGAACTGCAGTTTGGCTCCAAATGCACCACTTGTTTATCCAACTCCAAACTACCGAGAGTTAAACGAGTCTCCTTTTGTTTAGAAATTGAAGGACAGGTCCCAACAAAGTGTCCCTTTTTCCCACAAAAAAAACATACGCCTCTTTTCTTGTGAATCTCCGGGGAGATGTATGATGTAGAGACACCCCCTAACTGCACAGGTTCCTCCACTTCCCCCAGTACTGGTTCACCCCCAGACCGCTCCCTTGGCAAAGGTACACAACCCTGACAAGAAGGCCCTGGAGAAGATGTATGGCCAAAGACATGGCAGCCTCCCAGGACTGAGGAGTATCATATACAGCCAAGGCATCTTTCAACCTTTCCGTAAGCCTCTCACAAAATTGACTTTTAAGGGCTAAGTCATTCCATTTGAAATCCGTTGCCCACCTACGGAATTCCGAACTGTACGTTTCCACTGACTGAATCCCCTGCTGAAGGCGACGTAGTTTAGACTCAGCCAAGGCGACTCGGTGAGGGTCATCATAGATGAGGGCAAGAGCTCCAAAAAACCCCTCCACAGACTGGAGAAAAACAGAGTCCTGCAGTAACGAAAACGCCCATGACTGAGGATCGCCCTGCAGTAGAGAAATCACAGTACCAACCCGTTGATCATCATTACCGGAGGAGTAGGGACGAAGTTTGAAGTACAATTTGCATGCCTCCTTAAACATCAAAAACTTGTCCCTACCTCCTGAAAACCTGTCTGGAAGGGCGACCTTGGGTTCAGACTGGACAGGTCTACCAGCAGAAACCCCTACATTGGAGGCCTGTAACCGGTGATACTGCTGCTGAACCTCACAGCGGAGGTCATTCATCTCCAGAGACAGAGAGCGGAACTGCTCTGCGAGCTCTGCAACTCATCCCATACTAAAGTGAGTAAGGAAAAAAAAGGTACACGCCCAAAAACACACAAAGAAAAAAAAAATGTCAATCCTGTGTCGTTTTTTTTTTCTTTTTTTCCAAAATGTGCTCAGCCGCTTATAATGTCACGCTAGATGTGAGTGCAACACAGAGGGGAAAGGGAGCCCAGACACTAGGGAAAGGGGGAGGTGACCTCCTAATGTGGACTAGCATCACCCTGTCTCCCCCTAACGTCCCAATACAGCCTCCGCAGCTGTCACCAATCACGTGCCTTGCCCTACTATCCCTGGCATAAGGCTATAGTTGGGGGTGGAAGGAGATGAGCACTAGTCAACCTCCACTAGCACTCTAAAGACAAAAGGGGAAGACAACACAGGGGAACAACAACTCAGCTTTAGAAGAACTCCAACAGGGCACATGGCCTCAAGACTCTAAAGAGGACATGATGCTGCTTCAGCCAAGTTCCAAGTAGAAATGAGTATAACCGGCGACGCCCACCTAGACACACCAGGTATCTATACACCCAGACTAAAGGGAGGTAGTCGCTGGGTCATAAACACAGCCTCCAATCTAGGCAGCTGTCTGCATTGCCAAATGTGGAGATTTCCTGCAAACCACTGCAGGGCGACTGTCTATCACCTCTGACACACCCGTGACAGACGTGGTCGTGCTCGCTGATGGTGCTAGTTGGGAGGGTTCAACGACAAGAGCAGGGCGGGAGGCATCTTGGCATGCGCCATGGATCGGGGATTGGAAAAACAGTGGAACAAACAGTCGTGTCACCTGCAGCCATTGTTGCTGGACTCTGGGGTTCGGCCCACTTAGTCGGGTGCTTTGCTGCCATGTGCCTGATCATGCTGGTGGTGGTCAGGGTGGTAGTTTTACTACCCCTGCTGATGCTGGCCTGGCAGGTGGTGTAAATGGCCCTTTTGGGGTTATCAGCAGAGTCTTTAAAAAACAACCAGACTCGGGAAGGCCTAACAGTTGTACTGGCAACTTCCGTTGTGTTGGCGTTACGAGCAATGCTTTCCCGCCTTGTGTCTGTGGCCACCATACTGCTTCTTTCTGCCTGTTGTGGTGCTACACCTCCCTCCCCCTTTGTGCTGCTGTCCTCGCTCTGTATGTCCCTCTGCCAGGTTGGGTCAGTTACTATATCATCCACCACTTCGTCTTTTACTTCTGCACCCTAGTCCTCCTCCTGACTTTCTGGCAATTATGTCTCATCATCATCCACCTCTTCTGACAGTTTCTCACCATCGCCTTCATGTGACCATGGCTGCTCAACTATTTGGGCATCTCTACATGCGATCTCCTTTTGCCCCTCTTCAAGTGGACCGGGCAAGAGGCCTGAATCTATAAATGGAAAAGTGAACAGCTCTTCGGAGTGTCCAAGTGTGGGATCAGTTGTCTCCGGGCACTTGGCAAGGTGGGAAGAAGGAGGATCAGGGTGAGGAATATGCAGTCCATACTCACGGCTACTGAGACTTGACCGTGTCGAAGACAGGGTGGTGGTGGTGGCTAAGTGACTACTGGAAGCATTATCTGCTATCCAACCAATAATCTTTTGACACTGCTCTGTGTTCAATAGTGGTGTTCTGCAGTCCCCTAGTAATTGGAACAGGAAGGTCGAGCGACAAGTTTTGGTGTTTGTTGTGGCTTAATTTCTGCTTGCCCGCGGCCTCGGCCTCTGCATGCACCATCACCATCACATCCACTTCCCCATCCCTTGATATGCACTTTGCCCATTTTAAATGGAGGACAGTATTTTCCACGTTCACTACAAATGGCAGGATTTGAACCGCAGTGATACGTGTGACGGAAAACCACAGTTTTAAATAGCTGGCCTGTAGGTTACTATTTTTAACAGCGACCTTGTGGCAATAACCTCACTGACACACTGCAACAAAATTTAGGCGGAGGCCAGAAATGGCAGAATATTCAGCGCACTTATATGTGATCCGTGTGACGGACAAACCACAGTTTTAAATAGCTGGCCTGAAGGTAACTATTTTTAACAGCGAACTGGTGTCAATAACTTCGCTAGTGACACGCCCCCGGGGGCCGTGTGTTTAGGGGAATACCCGGAGCCGGGTCTCTGTGTAATGCTGGGGGTTGTAGTCTATGTGGCGGCGACCCGGTCCCATGGCTCAGGGTGGTCAAACCAGTGGCGGATCTGTTTCTTTGGTTTTGTAATGTTTGAATGTCCGACTATGCCACCCGTGGATTGCGGTCACTTTGGGGCAGACCGCTGAGGCTGATGTTGTGTGCGCAGCAGAGGGTAGTATAACTCCCCATGGAAGGAGTATAGCCTCAGGGCAGCGTCTATAGATGGTAAGGGTTGTGGTGCGTTGGCGCAGCAGAAATGACTCAGAGTCCGTGCAGTGCAATTCAGGGTCTTTACTGTTGGTACTAAAGAAGGCCCTGCCGGGAGTACTGGCTAACATTAGAGACCTGGTCAGTCTGTGAGCGAACAAGAGTTCCCTGGCCAGGTGGAGATATAGGCCTTCCCATCTGACTGCACTCTTCCTGGCTACCCTGCTGTAGTCGTGTAGTAGCCCATGTCCCTGAGTGTACCGTGTGGTGCTCACCCGTATGGCTGGTGACTTGGGGCCTTTGGTGCCTTCCGCTCCTCGATGGCGGTGCTGGTCCCTTGCGCGTGACTGAGCCTCCGGGCTTCCTATAGCCAGAGGACCTGAAATCCCCTGCCAGGTGGTTTCTGCTGCTGGGCTTGAAGGGTCCCACTGCCTCGGACTCCAGTGTCCGGTTCTCTGCGTCTTTCTGCCAGGACGAGCTCTGCTGCTCCAGTCCCTGGTCTTCAGCTCCTGGCTCCTACAGAGCTCCTAGTTGCTGCTCTGTCCCTTTCTCTGGAACTACTCTTCTCTCTAACCCCGCCCCAGATCCAGCTTATAAAGGGTAGGTTCCTCCCCTCCCTGGACTGGGGCAGGAGGTGTGGCATGCAATAATGCTCCTGACCAGGAAAACCCATGCTCGCTCTCAGACATGGTATTTCTACCACTGCGGCAACCAGACCCCTGGGGTGCCACATTCCCCCCTAGTGAATTTTAGTACTCCGGGACTAAACACATTTTATGAAAATATAACATAACAGGGTATAAGCAATAACACAACATATATACAAGAAGTTTAGTCTTTATAGGTCACGGCGCTTCCGTGACCAGGTGTCCATGTCACCCAAGATGCATTTTGAGGGACCCGTCCCAAACCCTCCACGTAGGCCCTGGGGTGGCTGCAGGGTATTGATGATCCGGCGTTGGACCATGCCTTCAGCCACCTCCACGGGTTTTTGTTCTGTGGTCTGCTGAAAAGGGGCACTTTACAGGTGCCACTATTTACAAGGTACAGTTCCGGTTATTCACTGTCCATAACCTGTCAGTCCATAAACCCTGTCGGGTAACTAGAGGAGCATAATTAGAATTCAGGTAACAAACATAAAACATTTCAACAGTGGCAATGTACAGGTATATATATATCACATTTTAAATTCTCCAGCGAGCGGGCATTTGACCTCGAGTGCTCCTGGTGGACCTACGTAACACACTATCTGGTGGTGTTCTTTCTGGGTCCCCTTTGTCTACCCCTCGTGTAGTGGGCTCTCTAGTGTCTGCACTACAGGTATTTGGAGATGTTACGGATAGGTTGGGCAGCTTTCTGCATACTCTTTGGCTTACCATGGGCACGGCAGGCTCACTACTAGCAGATGGTTGATTCTCCTGGGTTGCTGGTATGGAATCTTCTGCCTCCGGGGCTGGTTGCTCTTCCAACACTACTTGCTCTTCTGTAGGCCCTTGAGGGGCTGGCTGGAGAAAGGTAAGGACGGGTACCACAATAGCATTGTTAATTTGTGTCCAGGACCGGGGAAACTCTCCGAGTACTGTACTGACCATTTCTTCCCTTTCCTCTGCGGGTTGAGGGCTATCTTGGTCTTCATCAGTGCTTTGCAACTTCTCGGGACACTTCTTTAGGTGGTCTCTGGAGACAGTGGCTGTGGTCTCTCCTCCATCCTTACTGATAATGCATACTTTTGGATTTTCATGGCTTGAGGGCAGTACTGTGTACGGTTCTTTCTCCCATTGGTCATCTAACTTATGGAGCCGCCTCATCCTCTTCAAGACCTGCTCTCCAGGTGCCAGGGGAGCAACGGGAGCATGCTGGTTGTAATTCCTCTCTTGCCTTTCTCTTGCTTGAGACAGACTTCTCTCAACACTCTCGTGCACTTTCCGATACTGCTGCGGCCGTTCTGTATCCCAGTCTGCCTCTGGCAAAGTGTCCTTTGGTGTCAGGACTCCCATATCCCGGTCAATAGGCAGCTTACCATGTCTTGCTCTCATTAGGTAAGCCGGGGTGCAGTTGGTGGAATTTACTGGGATGTGGTTATACAAGTCCACCAGATCAGGCAGTTTCTCAGGCCACAGACTGCGTTCTTCCAGGGGCAACGTTTTCAGCAAGTCTATCACCACCTGGTTCATCTTCTCACATAATCCATTGGTTTGGGGGTGATAGGGCGTTGTCCTTATCTTCCTGCAGTCATACAGGTTGCAGAACTCCTGGAAGACCTCCGCTTCGAAGGCTGGACTTTGGTCAGTCAACACTTTCTCTGGATACCCGTGTGGACAGCAGAAGTGCTGCTGGAAGGCTCCAGCTGCTGTCTGAGCTGTAAAGTCCTTGACAGGGACCACCACTAGGAACCGGAAGTAATGGTCTACGATGGTGAGGGCGTAGACATACCAGGACCTACTTGGAGCCAGCTTCACATGGTCCAGGGCTACCAGTTCTAGTGGCTGCTTAGTGATGATGGGCTGCAGGGGAGTCTTCTGGCTGGCACGGTCCTTTCTTCTTAGGTTGCACGGGATGCAGTCTCTGCACCATCTCTCAATGGCCCCTCTCATGCCTACCCAGAAGAACCATTCAAGCAACAGGAACTCCAACTTCTTCCATCCAAAGTGCCCTGCTCCATCGTGGTATGCCTCCAGGACCATAGACGCGTCCTGTCTCGGGACCACTACCTTCCAGGTCAGCTCATGTGTCCGGGAGTTGACAATTCTCCGGCACAGCTTCCCCTTGTAGAGAAACAGTTTACTCTTCTCCTTCCACAGTTATTTGGTCTCTTCCGGAGCGTCTGGATCAAGGCGGGCATCAGCCTGTTTCAGCATCTCTTTTACCAGGTGGATGGCTGGGTCACTGTCTTGCGTCTCTGCCCAGCTGTAGTGGGGTAAGGGATTGAACGTGGCAGAGTGCCTGTCCCTTACACGGTGGGAACACTGTGTAATCCCACGACGGTGGAACGCAGGGAGTTCAATCTCTTCCAGTTCTTCTGGATCTTCCCCTCCGTCCGGCAAGTTCGGCATCCTGGACAGGGCGTCTGCATTGGCATTTGCGCGTCCCGCCCGGTATTTGATGGTGAACTCAAAGTTGGACAGGCGGGCCATCCATCTCTGCTCCAGGGCACGAAGTTTTGCAGTGTCCAGGTGTGTCATCTGGTTGTTGTCCGTGTACACGGTGAACTTGGAAGAGGCAAGGTAATGTTTAAAGCGCTCGGTCACTGCCCATACCACCGCGAGGAACTCTAGCTTGAAGGAGCTGTAATTTTCAGGATTCCTTTCTGTGGACTGGAGCTTCCTGCTGGCATAAGCGATCACCCGTTCTCTGCCCTGTTGGATCTGGAACAGCACCGCCCCTAGCCCGATGTTGCTCGCGTTGGTGTGGAGAATAAAAGGCTGGCCGTAATCAGGGTTGGCCAGGACCTCATCCCCCGTGAGGGCCATCTTCAGCTGGCGGAATGACTCCTCTTCCAGCTTGTCCCACTTGAAGGGCAGCTTCTGATTATTGGTCTTTGACTGACCCAACAGGAGGTTTTGAATAGGGGCTGCCATTTTGGTAAACCCGGGGATGAATCTTTGGTAGTAGCCTACCAACCCGAGGAGCTGCCGCACTTACTTTATACTGGAGGGTCTTGGCCAGTCCTTAATCACTGTGATCTTATCAGGGTCTGGAGCTACTCCGTCAGCACTCACCATGTGTCCCAGGTACTGTACCTTTGGTTTCAGTAGATGACACTTGGAGGGTTTCACCTTTAGGCCGTAGCCTGCCAGGTTGTCAAACACCTCTGCTAGGTGTTTCAGATGGTCCTCGTATGTTTTGGAATACACGATGACGTCGTCCAGGTATAGCTGGACCGTCTTGAAATTCCTGTGCCCCAGGCAGCACTCCATCAACCGCTGGAAGGTTCCTGGCGCGTTGCAGAGCCCGAACGGCATACAGTTGAATTCGTTGAGACCCATCGGGGTGGTGAACGCGGTCTTCTCCTTGTCGGCCTCTGCTACAGGAACCTGCCAGTAGAGATGAGCGGTGTTCGACTAGAACTGTTCGCCAATCTCAAATTCGAGCTGTTTTGGGCGGTGTTCGAGTTGTTCGACGAACCCGAACGATTTGCAAAAAATTCGGCTGTTCGAGGTTATGTTCGATAACTGTTCGTGCACCAAAAGCGTGTCCTGCATGTCTGGTGCTATTTAGAGCACCAATCATGCAGGGATTGTCTGCCACTCACTGTAATGCCACAGCCATGGTGGTTGTGGCATTACAGTGATTGCCCAAATCGATGGGAACAGTGCCAACAGTGAAACATGAAAAGCCGGCAATTCAGCAGCGCATACACCGGTACCCGACAATTTAGAACCGAAAGAATAGAGCTTCACACATAGATTAGATAGATATAAACATGTCAGCCACATATATACGAAGTACAGTGAAAGTGCTGCTTACTGTACTTGTCATTTAGCGTAAAGGATTTATCAAAAAAAATAATAGTGTTTTCATGCACCGTCTCTTTAAAAAAGCCGGCCGGCAATTCAGCAGCGGTACCCGACAATTTAGAATAGAAGGAATAGAGAATCACACATAGATTAGATAGATAGAAACATGTCAGTCACATATATATGAAGTACAGTGACAGTGTTGATTACTGTACTTGTCATTTAGTGTAAAGGATTTATCAAAAAAAATAATAGTGTTTTCATGCACCGTCTCTTTAAGAAAGCCGGCCGGCAATTCAGCATCTGTACCCGACAATTTATAACAGACAGAATAGAGCTTCACACATAGATTAGATAGATAGAAACATGTCAGTCACATATATATGAAGTACAGTGATAGTGTTGGTTACTGTACTTGTCATTTAGTATTAAAATAAAGGATTTATTATTAAAAAAATTGGCATGGGGTTCCCCTTAATTTTAGGCTCTAGCGGAGGTTAAGCAGACAGCTGGGGCAGATGTTTGAAGCCTGGGAAGGGGGTAATACCCACGGAGCTTCCCAGGCTACTAATATCAGCCCCCAGCTGAATACATAGCCTTTACTAGCTATTAAAATGGGGGACCCCCCAAAAAAAATGACGTGGGGTCCCCCCTAATTTAATAGCTAGCAAAGGCTAGGCAGACAGCTGGGGGCTGATATTAATAGCCCAGGAAGGGAGCCATGAATATTGGCCCCCTCCCAGGCTAGAAACACCAGCCGTCAGCCGCCCCAGAAATGGCGCATTCATAGGATGCGCCAATTCTGGCACTTAGCCTCGCTCTTCCACGCTGCCCTGGTGCGGTGGCAGGGGGTAATAGGGCTGGGGTTGATGTCAGCTTATAATGCCAGCTGACATCAAACCCAGGTTAGTAATGGAGAGGCGTCTATAAGACACCCCCATTACTAACCCCATAGTCAAAGTTAAAAAAAACACAAACACCCAGAATAAAGTCCTTTAATTGAAATAAAGACACAATCCTTTATTGTTCTAAATTAAACCATACTTACCATCACGCCCATTCCAGCTGAAGCCAACGATCTCCTGTAATAAAAATAAAATAATAAAGCAACCTCATCCTTACCTTTCCATGGTTCCCACGACAGCTTCAGCTCTGCTACATCGAGATGACAGGCTGGACCGCAGCAGAACGCCGCCATCCAGCCTGTCATCCCGCAGACACTGAGAAGAGCAGGCTTGCTTGCGCTCCACATTGTCTCTCTGTGACGACATAAAGATGAGCCGAGGTCATGTCCAATGAACTCGGCTCACCTCATGCACGTCACTGACAGCGTGGGAGAATTCTCCTGCACTCAGCACTTCAGCGTGAGAATTTTCCCACGCTGTCAGTGAGGTGCATGAGGTGAGCTGAGTTCATTGGACATGACCTCGGCTCATCTTTATGCCGTCACAGCGAGACACTGAGGAGCGCAAGCATGCCTGCTCTTCTCAGTGTCTGCGGCATGACAGGCTGGATGGCAGCGTTCTGCTGCGGTCCAGCCTGTCATCTCGATGTAGCAGAGCTGAAGCTGTCGTGGGAACCATGGAAAGGTAAGGATGAGGTTGGTTTATTATTTTTCTTTTATTGCAGGAGATCGTTGGCTTCAGCTGGAATGGGCGTGATGGTAAGTATAGTTTAATTTAGAACAATAAAGAATTGTGTGTTTATTTCAATTAAAGGACTTTATTCTGGGTGTTGTGTTTTTTTTAAATACTTTACTAGAAATTCATGGCGGTCATGTCTAATACTGGCGTGACCCCATGAATTTTGGGCTTGGGGCCAGCTGATAATACCAAGCTGGCCCTAACCCCTTTATTACCCAGTGAGCCACCGCACCAGGGCCCTGGATGAGTTGGGTACAGCGCCAGAAGATGGCGCTTCTATGAACGCGCCATTTTCCGGGGTGGCTGCGGACTGCAATTTGCAGCGGGGGGGGCCCAGAAAGCTTGGGCCTCCCTGCGCTGCAGATTCCAGCCCCCAGCTGCCTAGTTGTACCTGGCTGGACACAAAAATAGGGCGAAGCCCCACGTATTTTTTTTTTAATTATTTCATGAAATTCATGAAATAATTAAGAAAAAAAGGCCTTCCCTATATTGTTGTGTCCGGCCAGGTACAAATAGTCAGCTGGTGGTTGGGGGCAGCCCGTTCCTGCCTGCTGTACCTGGCTGGACACAAATATAGTGCGAAGCCCCACTTCAATTTTTTTTAATTATTTCATGAAATTCATGAAATAATTAAGAAAAAAAGGCCTTCCCTATATTGTTGTGTCCGGCCAGGTACAAATAGTCAGCTGGTGGTTGGGGGCAGCCCGTTCCTGCCTGCTGTACCTGGCTGGACACAAATATAGTGCGAAGCCCCACTTCAATTTTTTTAAATTATTTCAGGAAATTCATGAAATAATTAAAAAAAAATTGATGTGGGGCTTCGCACTATATTTGTGTCCAGTCAGGTGCAGCAGGCAGGAACGGGCTGCCCCCAACCACCAGCTGCCTATTTGTACCTGGCCGGACACAACAATATAGGGAAGCCCTTTTTTTCTTAATTATTTCATGAAATAATTTAAAGAAAATTGACGTGGGGCTTCGCCCTGTTTTTGTGTCCAGCCAGGTACAACTAGGCAGCTGGGGGCTGGAATCCGCAGCGCAGGGAGGCCCAAGCTTTCTGGGCCACCCCCGCTGCAAATTGCAGTCCGCAGCCACCCCGGAAAATGGCGCGTTCATAGAAGCGCCATCTTCTGGCGCTGTACCCAACTCATCCAGGGCCCTGATGCGGTGGCTCACTGGGTAATAAAGGGGTTAGGGCCAGCTTGGCATTATCAGCTGGCCCTAAGCCCAAAATTCATGGGGTCACGCCAATATTAGACATGACCACCATGAATTTCTAGTAAAGTATTTAAAAAAAACACAACACCCAGAAAAAAGTCCTTTAATTGAAATAAACACACAATTCTTTATTGTTCTAAATTAAACCATACTTACCGTCACGCCCATTCCAGCTGAAGCCAACGATCTCCTGAAATAAAAGAAAATTAATAAAGCAACATCATCCTTACCTTTCCATGGTTCCCATGACAGCTTCAGCTCTGCTACATCGAGATGACAGGCTGGACCGCAGCAGAACACAGCCATCCAGCCTGTCATCCCGCAGACACTGAGAAGCGCCGGCTTGCTTGCGCTCCACAGTGTCTCTCTGTGAGGGCATCCAGATGAGCCGAGTTAATATCCAATGAACTCGGCTCACCTCATGCACGTCACTGACAGCGTGGGAAAATTCTCCTGCACTCAGCGCTTCAGCGTGGGAGAATTCTCACACTGAAGCGCTGAGTGCAGGAGAATTCTCCCACGCTGTCAGTGACGTGTAGGAGGTGAGCTGAGTTCATTGGACATGAGCTCACCTTATGCACGTCACTGACAGCGTGGGAGAATTCTCCTGCACTCAGCGCTTCAGCGTGAGAATTTTCCCACGCTGTCAGTGACGTGCATGAGGTGCGCCGAGTTCATTGGACATGAACTCGTCTCATCTTTATGCCGTCACAGCCAGACACTGCAGAGCGCAAGCAAGCCTGCGCTTCTCAGTGTCTGCGGGATGACAGGCTGGATGGCGGCGTTCTACTGCGGTCCAGCCTGTCATCTCGATGTAGCAGAGCTGAATCTGTCGTGGGAACCATGGAAAGGTAAGGATGATGTTGCTTTATTATTTTTCTTTTATTGCAGGAGATCGTTGGCTTCAGCTGGAATGGGCGTGACTGTAAGTATGGTTTAATTTAGAACAATAAAGGATTGTGTCTTTATTTCAATTAAAGGACTTTATTCTGGGTGTTTGTGTTTTCTTTTAACTTTGACTATGGGGTTAGTAATGGGGGTGTCTTATAGACGCCTCTCCATTACTAACCTGGGCTTGATGTCAGCTGGCATTATAAGCTGACATCAACCCCAGCCCTATTACCCCCTGCCACCGCTACAGGGCAGCGTGGAAGAGCGAGGCTAAGTGCCAGAATTGGCGCATCCTATGAATGCGCCATTTCTGGGGCGGCTGACGGCTGGTGTTTCTAGCCTGGGAGGGGGCCAATATTCATGGCACCCTTCCTGGGCTATTAATATCAGCCCCCAGCTGTCTGCCTAGCCTTTGCTAGCTATTAAATTAGGGGGGACCCCACGTCATTTTTTTGGGGGGGGTCCCCCATTTTAATAGCTAGTAAAGGCTTTGTATTCAGCTGGGGACTGATATTAGTAGCCTGGGAAGCTCCGTGGGTATTACCCCCTTCCCAGGCTTCAAACATCTGCCCCAGCTGTCTGCTTAACCTCCGCTAGAGACTAAAATTAAGGGGAACCCCACGCCAATTTTTTTTAATAATAAATCCTTTATTTTAATACTAAATGACAAGTACAGTAACCAACACTATCACTGTACTTCATATATATGTGACTGACATGTTTCTATCTATCTAATCTATGTGTGAAGCTCTATTCTGTCTGTTATAAATTGTCGGGTACAGATGCTGAATTGCCGGCCGGCTTTTTTAAAGAGACAGTGCATGAAAACACTATTATTTTTTTTAATAAATCCTTTACACTAAATGACAAGTACAGTAAGCAACATTGTCACTGTACTTCATATATATGTGACTGACATGTTTCTATCTATCTAATCTATGTGTGAAGCTCTATTCTGTCTGTTATAAATTGTTGGGTACAGATGCTGAATTGCCGGCCGGCTTTTTTAAAGAGACAGTGCATGAAAACACTATTATATTTTTTAATAAATCCTTTACACTAAATGACAAGTACAGTAAGCAACACTGTCACTGTACTTCATATATATGTGACTGACATGTTTCTATCTATCTAATCTATGTGTGATGCTCTATTCCTTCTTGTCTAAATTGTCGGGTACCGGTGTATGCCGCTGCTGAATTGCCGGCCGGCTTTTTTAAAGAAAGCGTCTTCTGAGCAGTTTGTCAGCTTTTGGACACCTTTGAAGGTGTTTTCTATGTGTTTCTATGTGTTTTTGTTTGCCTGCCATTGGTTTTAACGGTGTTCGACGGTGTTCTAAGGTGTTCGACGAACAGTTCGACGAACAGTTCCTCGAACATCCCGGTGTTCGACGAACCGAACCGAACCCGAACACTACGGGGTGGCTCAACACTACCTGCCAGTACCTGCTAGTAAGATGCAAAGTGGAGAAGAAGTTAGCAGACTTTAATGCAGCTAAAGATTCCTCTATCCTAGGTAACGGGTACGCATCTTTGTGTGTGATACGGTTGACCTTCCTGTAGTTTACACACATTCTCATGGTGCCATCTTTCTTTTTCACAAGAACTAGTGGAGCTGCCCAAGGGCTACAACTGTCCCTGATTACCACAGCCTCCTTCATTTCTCGTAACATTCCCTTGGCATTCTGATAGTGTGCAGGGGGGTACAGGTCGGTATCTTTCCTTTATGGGTGGATGGTCTCCTGTGGGGATGTGGTGTTCTACCCTCTTTACTTGCCCAAAGTCTAGCGGGTGTTTGCTAAAAACTCTTTCATACTCCTGAACCGCCTGGTAGACTCCCCGTTTTTGGTGTGAGGGAGTGGAGTCGGTGCCCACATGCAGCTTCTAACACTAGTCCTCCATTTGTTTCTTGGAGCCGTTACTCTCCTCTGGTCGAGATGTTGACAAGGGTTCCACGGCCTTTACAGAGTTTTGGTTAACGGTGAACAATTTGGCTAGAGTGGCATAACGGGGCAAGTATACTTCTCTTTCCCCAATGTTTAGGATACGGACGGGTACCCTCCCATGGCGTACATCGACCACCCCCCGTGTTGTCAAAATGGTGGGCCTACTGTCTGAGTAGACGGGTTCTACCATGGCTTGGTAGTCCCTTCCCCTTAACCCGATTGCAGTCCTTCACCAGATCATCATCTCACTTTTTGGGGGCATGGCGATAGGGAATGGGTCACTCATCCTTACACTACCAATCTCACCACCAGACAGTTCTACCTGTTGCCTTTTCATCAGGGCTCTGATCTCTTTTTGTAGGACACGCTGCTGGCTGGAGCTGGCATTCACCGCAACCTGCTGTAATATGAGAATTATCTCTGCAAGACAATTTTCAATAACATTAGTACCCAAGGTTATCTTAGGGTGGCTTTCACGACGGTCAATGTCCACAATAATCAGTCCTTGCGCTGGCAGTTCAACTTTACCAATCTTTATGGTCACCTATTTGAATCCCACCTGTGGTACGGGCTGACCATTGCTGGCGATGATGGTCAAATCGTCATCTGGGTAGCGGGTAATATCCAAGTCATTCCAGTACCGCTTAAAAAGCACATAGGGGATGGTGGTTATCTGTGACCCAGTGTCCAGTAGTGCACTCATAGGAATGCCATCCAGCACCACAGGCAAGACCGGTCGTCCCCCTACGTACTTATCATGCCAGCTTGATGGGCCTGATGGTCTTATGCCTGGGGGTCGGCCCTCTGCCCCAGGTTGGGCCCTTTTAAATGACAGTACCTTGCCATATGGCCTGGTTGGTTGCAGCGGCGGCAGATGGGTTGTCCGTCCTGGTTGTAGCGGTCGCTGGGCCTTCCTCTGGACGATGGGATCCTCCTCTGTCGACTCCAAGGGACGTCCACCGGACTGGAAGCCAGCTGGATCTTTCCTGGGGAAGACACCTGTAAAGACTGCACAGTTCTGGTTAGCGCGGCAACACTTTTGGTCAGTTCTTGGACCTGATGGTGCAGATCTGCAGCCGGGTCTTTGTCCAAAGCCTGTGCATCAGCTCAGGCTCTGCAGACAAGGGCGCCGCCTCCTGGTGATAGGTGATAGCAGGGCACCTGTGGGTTACAGCGCCACCTGGTGCCGGTTCTCGGAGCATCCGGATAGCCCTGCCTTTGAACTGCGCAAAGTCCAAATCAGGGTTCTGCAAGGCCATTACACGCAACTGGGTTCGGTGGGCGCTGGACTGTAGACCCTCAATGAACTGTTCAGTCAACAGCTTATCCTCATTCCGCACGCTGTCAGGGTCTGCCTGCTTAATGGCTCTCAGGGCCTCCTGCAAATTCAAAGCATAGTCCCGTATACTGTCTTGTCTCCGTTGTTTGCACCCATAAAATCTTAGCTTGATCTCTGCTGAGGTGCGGGTATCAAAAGTGTCCTTTAGCCAGTATTTCCTTTACAGTCCCCTTTTCACTGGCTGACCAGGACTTCACTTCTCTTTGGGCTGCCCCGATTAACTGGCCTGTCAGGATGCTCACTTTTTGTTCCTTAGACAGGGGGTATACTTTGAATAGGCTATACAGTCTTTCTTTAAAGTCGCTCAGGGTATGCGACTCCCCTGAGTACTGGGGTAACCATGCCGCTCCGGGGATATACGGCATCGTGAACGGCATCACTGCGGCAGCAGCCGCGCTGGCGGTGGGAGCTCCCTCCATTCCAGGCGTCTTCCTCCCCCCTAGTTAACCGTGGCCTACCCTCCGTTGCTTTTTCTCCGTAGGCCGCAGCTCCACAGGCGATCGTCGGGGTCGAGGACCTTGCATCGCGCGCTGGTGACGTCGGAGTCCGCTGGGCTCCTTCCAGAACTTTGCGCAGCGTCAGTGCGTAAGGCGGGGCTTCAGCTCTCGCGCGCTTTTGGTGTCCACGCCCCTCTTCTTCCTGCGCGGTGTCCCAGAAATGGCGCCCAATGGCAGGAAAATGGCGGCGGATGGCGGGAAAACGGCTGCGGATGGCGGGAAACTTCACCACGGTAAGTCTCACAGTCTTTCTTCAGGCACGCAGTACCCGGTGGTTGCGAGCGCGAAATCCTGCTGACTGCGCCAAAGTTGACACGCCCCTTGGCCGTGTGTTTAGGGAAATACCCGGAGCCGGGTCTCTGTTTTAAGCTGGGGGTTGTAGTCTCCGTGGCGGCGACTCGGTCCCGTGGCTCAGGGTGGTCAAACCAGTGGCGGATCTGTTTCTTTGGTTTTGTAATGTTTGAATGTCCGACTACGCCACCCGTGGATTGCGGTCACTGAGAACCACCGCTGCGGCTGATGTTGTGTGTGCAGCAGAGGGTAGTATAAGTACCCATGGGAGGAGTATAGCCTCAGGGCAGCGTCTATAGATGGTGAGGGTTGTGGTGCGTGGGTGCAGCAGAAATGACTCAGAGTCCGTGCAGTGCAATTCAGGGTCTTTACTGTTGGTACTAAAGAAGGCCCTGCAGGGAGTACTGGCTAACATTAGAGGCCTGGTCAGTCTGTGAGCGAACAAGAGTTCCCCTGGCCAGGTGGAGATATAGGCCTTCCCGTCTGACTGCACTCTTCCTGGCTACCCTGCTGTAGTCGTGTAGTAGCCCACGTCCCTGAGTGCACCGTGTGGTGCTCACCCGTATGGCTGGTGACTTGCGGCATTTGGTGCCTTTCGCTACTCGATGGCTGTGACGGTCCCTTGCGTGTGACTGAGTCTCTGGGCTTCCTATGGCCAGAGGACTTGAAATCCCCTACCAGGTGGTTTCTGCTGCTGGGCTTGAATGGTCCCACAGCCTCGGACTCCAGTGTCCGGTTCTCTGCGTCTTTCTGCCAGAACATAATGGAGGACCTGCTTAAACATCTGTTGCAGGCACAGCAGGCGCAACAAGTGCAGCACCAGCAGCAGCAAGTGCAACACCAGCAGCAGTACCTGCAGAGCCAGCAGAGCATGCTGCAGCAGCTGGAAACAAATAAACTTCTGATGCAGCAGATCCAACAGCAGCAAAGACAAATGGAAATCTTGGCAGAGCAGATCCGTGGCAGGACGACCGCCACATCCTCAGATTCAGATAATGACTCACACGTCAGGAAGATGGTAAGAAGAGCATTACAAAAGATGACCCCGGGTGATGACGTTGAGGCGTTCCTGACTGTCTTTGAGAGGGTGGCAGAGTGGGAGAAATTTGCTCCGGAGCAGTGGGCGGAGGTGCTGGCGCCATATTTGACAGGCGAGTCGCAGAAGGCCTATTATGACTTGGCCTTGCAGGAAGCAAAAGAGTACACTAAGTTGAAAAATGAGATTTTTGCACGCTTAGGAGTGACTCTGACTGTCAGGGCGCAACGGATGCACAACTGGGCCTATTGAAGTGACAAACCTCCCCGGTCCCAGATGTTCGACCTCCTACATCTGGTCCAAAAGTGGTTGCAACCTGAATCTTCCTCCCCAGCACAGATGGTGGAGAAGGTCGATATAGACAGGTTTATACACTCTCTCCTGAAGTCTGTGAAATCCTGGGTTGCCCAGGGAGATCCCCATAATGCCGATGACTTGGTGGGGTTGGTGGAAAGATGCCAGGTGGTTGAGAGTCCGCTGGGAAAACAAGGGGTCATAGCCTCTCAATACTGGGGTTCCAAAAAGGCGGCGGACATCCAAAAGAAGGGAGCTAGCACCACACCTGGGGGGCATCCTAGAGTTCAGGAGGGGTCTGAGTTGCTGCCCAAGGTCCCACCCCATAATATAGTGTGTTGGAGATGTCATACCCCAGGCCATATTGCCACCTGGTGTCCCGTAAACTCTGAGCCAATGGACTGCAACATGGGCGGAGTTGCTCTTATTTTGCCTACCCTGCCTGCAGCTCGGTTCCTCAACATGGCGAGGGCCCTCAGGCATGCTCAGTTTCAGTAAATGGAGCACAAGCCTCTGGACTATTGGACTCAGGAAGTTTGGTGACCCTGATAAGGGCCACACTCCCTCCTCGACTGGTTCCTGGGAAGGTGGTGGGTGTCCGGTGTATCCATGGGGACGCTAAGAACAATCCTGTGGCCCAGGTGGATGTAAACATGGACTGTAGCACCACATCTCATGAAGTGGCGGTCGTTAAGGACCTGTGACGCCCAGCTGCGCTTGGTATCACAGATTCTAGAAGAGTGCATTGATGGATTCCTCCACAAGAGGCCCCCATAAACATTCACACATCTCCACCTTCCACCTCAGACCAGCAGAGGGAGCCCGTTAGGGATATAAATAGGGAAGGTGGAGCCAGGCAGTTCCTGCTCACAGTCAGAGAGGGACAGAGTTCTCAGTTCGGTTCCTGCAGAAGTCTGTCTGCAGAGGTAAGCCTAGTCTAGACTCAGTTGTAGCTCAGAATAGTGAGCTTAAGGTGTGCCGGCGCCATAAGATCGGTGAAGCGCGGAAAGCTGCCGTTAGTGTGTATAGCCTAGTGAGGGCCCGAGCAGGCCAAAGGCGAGTGGAGAATTAGTACATAGGGGGCAGAGAAGCTTAACCGGCTCACCCCGAAGCAGTTACCGGACAAAGGGTCCGAGCTTACCGGGATCTCTATGACCCAGTAAGGTATAACCGGAATCCCTGGAGAACTAACAGTCCCAGGATCGCTAAAGTGCTGATATGTAACAGAGCCGGGAGACACATAGGCCCTGCAAGCTGAGGAGCGTGTATTCCAAGAAAAGGCCCTACCACAAGGTCAGCCAGCGCAGGACAGAGACAAAGTTATGCCTAGCTCTAGGCAGGTCAGAAACTTACTACGCAGAGGCAAGAAACAGGAGGTCCTACACCTGCTCATTGGGGAGGATCCTGATATGCACCCTTCACCCTACAGTGCTCCGGGATGTGCCTGATTTTCCACCAGTAAAAGGTACTGAAGTGACTATCATGTCTGTCCCTGTTCTTGCTCTGACCCGGCTGGGTCTCGCCTGTCCTGCATCCTCCTCTCCATACGCTGCCCTGAGGCTTAGCTCCACCTGTGGGGAGCTATACCATCAAGCTGCCTTATCATCGGCCTCAGTGGACTGCGCAGCGCTGGTGATTCTCACCAGAAACCACAGGTGGCGTCACGAACTTTCATAAAACTAACAAACCTATTATCCCAGTATACAATCCCCTTTTTAAAGCTGACCCCAGGTTACGGGACCGGGAGCCGAACACCGCGACATCCCCAAAGGCCAGGCAAAAGGCCCGGGTACCGAGTCATCCCCATCCCCTGGGCTAGTCAGAACTATTGCATCCCATAATAATTGGACGTGACTTTGCATTATTCTGGGAAATGTGGGGGAAAGCGGGGACACCTGGTTGCTCGAACGACAGCCAGATCGTCCCTAAGGAAACTTACCCACAGAACATAGTAGATGAGTTTCCCATGTGTGTGTTTGTGGGCAATGAGGATGAGGCAAAATCCCCTGAGGCCAATATCCCTGAGCTGGAGGTGTCCGAGGGAATCTTTGGAACTGCCCAACTCAGGGATTTAACTCTGAAAGGGGCCTTTGAAAATATTACTGTGTTAAATGGGGTGCCTCAGGAACCAGGGGCTGACACTCGGTTCCCTCGTTTTGCTGTGAATGGGGATTTGCTGTACAGAGTAACCAAGCCAAGGGGTGAGGTAATAGAACATTTGCTGGTGCCAGGGCCCTATACATGCAGGGTGTTAGACATGGCTCATTCTCGTGTGTTGGGTGGTCACCTGGGTGCAAACAAGACTCAGGAATGGATGCTCCAGAGATTCTACTGGCCAGGTTGCTATAGAGAAATAAAGAGTTATTGTCGTTACTGCCCTACATGCCAGATAACCTCCCCAGTGGCCCGCTTCCACAGTCCCCTAGTGCCCCTACCAGTCATCGAGGTTCCATTCGAACGTATAGCAATTGATCTAGTGGGGCCTCTGGTCAAGTCCACCCGAGGGCATCAGTATATCCTGGTGGTATTAGATTATGCTACACGGTATCCGGAGGCCGTACCACTACAAAACTCCTCCACCAGGTGTATAGCCCCGGAGTTAGTCCACATGTTTTCAAGAACGGGGTTGCCTAAGGAGATCCTAACAGACCAAGGAACTCCATTTATTTCGAAGGTCATGAGGAAATTGTGCAAGACATTGCAGATTGCACAACTGAGAACCTCCGTGTACCATCCCCAGAAGGACGGACTGGTCGAGAGGTTTAACAAAACCTTGAAAGCAATGTTGAGGAAAGCAGTGGAAAAGGATGGTCGAGACTGGAATTGTCTGCTTCCCTATCTCTTATTCGCCATCAGGGAAGTTCCCCAAGCTTCCACAGGTTTCTCCCTGTTTGAACTACTCTATGGACGACACCCTCGAGGACTCCTGGATGTGGCGAAAGAGTCCTGGGAAGCTGAGACCACTCCCTATAGGAGCATGGTGGAGCATGTTTCCCAGATGCAAGAGACGATTGCCCACATGATGCCCATTGTGAGGGAGCACCTCCTCAAGGCACAAGAGACACAGTCCAGGGTGTATAATAAGTCTGCCATGGTGAGATCGTTCAACCCAGGAGATCGAGTGCTTGTGCTAGTGCCCACAGTGAAGAGCAAGTTCATGGCCAAGTGGCAGGGCCCCTATGAGGTGGTAGAGAAAGTGGGGGAGGTCAACAATAAAATCCACCAACCGGGGAAGAGGAAGCCCTACCAAATTTACCATGTTAACTTGATTAAGCCATGGCAAGATAGAGAGCCCATGGAAGCTCCTTGTTTAGTGGCTGAGGCTGAGGCAGATGTGAAAGAGGTCCAGATGGCAGAGTCACTGTCACGTGCCCAAAAGCAACAATGCAAAGAGTTGCTACAGCGAAATAAAGACCTGTTATCGCAGTTGCCAGGACTCATTCAGGTCATAGAGCATGAGGTTCTCAAAGAGCCTCATGTTTGCGTCAATCTAAAACCATACCGGATCCCCGAGGCCCGCAGAGAGGTGATCTCAAAAGAAGTGAGGCGGATGCTTAACCTGGTAGTCATTGAAGAGTCCAAAAGTGGATGGGCCAGTCTTATAGTCTTAGTCCCGAAACCAGATGGGGAATGGCGGGTTTGCAACGACTATAAGAAGCTGAACGAGGTCTCGAAGTTCGACGCCTGCCCAATGCCTAGGGTAGATGAGCTTATCGAAAGGCTAGGACCCGCTCAGTACATCACCAATCTGGACCTCTCCAAAGGATATTGGCAAATTCCCCTGTCCAAAGAGGCCAAGGAGAAGACAGCCTTCTCAACGCCAGACAGATGTTATCAATACGTCAGGATGCCGTTTGGGTTGCAGGGAGCTCTGGCCACCATCCAGAGAGCCATGGACCGGATCTTAGCACCCCACAAAAAGTATGCAGTGGCCTACCTAAATGACATCATCATATTGAGCCAGGACTGGGAAAGTCATCTGGACAAAGTTCAAACCATCCTTGATGCCCTAAGGAAGGCGGGCTTTACTATCAACCCAAAGAAATGTGCCATGGGGATGGAGGAAGCCAAGTACCTATGTGGCGCCCTGCGGCGCATTGGTGCCACAGATCCCAGAGGGGTGCATGGACCGACTTCTCCACAAGAGTCCCTCATTGCATTCACACACCTCCACCCTACCACCTCAGACCACCAAAGGGAGCCCGGATAGGAATATATATACTGGAGGGTGGAGTTAGGCAGGCAGTCTGTTGAGAGGAGCTCCTGCAGAAGCTAGCCTGCAGTGGAGCTTGGTCAGTTCAGTCCAGACTCAGAGAGCTCAAGTTAGTGAGCCTAGGGCGTGCCGACGCCAAAAGAGGGGTGAAGAGTAGCGAGCCCTACTGTCCATGTGAAGCCTAGTGAGGGCCCCGAGCGTGGCCGAAGGCGAGTGGAGTAAGTAAGCCACATGGGGGGCAGAGGAGCTTAACCAGCTCACCCCAAAACCATTTATCAAACACCTGGTCCGCGTCTGCAGGGATTCCTTACATCCAGCAGAAATAACCGGAACCCCTGGCGAACTATATGTCCCAGGAACACCAAAAGCTGATTACGTACCTGGGTCAGGAGTCACGGAGGCCCAAGAGACCAGGGAGTGTGATCTCCAACAGAAGGCCCTACCACCAAGTCAGCAGGTGCAAAACAGAGACCAAGTTAGGACTAGCTCCAGGCAGGTCAGAAACTTATCAAGGAAAGGCAAGGAACAGGAGGCCCCACACCTGCTCACTGGGGAGAGTGCTGATATGCACCCTTCACCCTAAAGTGCCCTGGATCGTGCCTGAAACACAACCAGTAAAGGTACTGAAGTGAACTCCGGTGTGCGTGCCTATTCTTCTATCCTTCCTTTGACCCGGCTGGGTCCCCTCTGTCCTGCATCCCTACACTTACACTGCCCTGAGGCCCCGCTCCACCTGTGGGGAGCCGCACCAACTAAGCTGCCTGAACACCGGCCTCAGAGGACTCTTGCAGCGCTGGTGATCCTCACCAGACACCACAGGTGGCATCACGAACATTCCCCTTTCCCATTTAACTTTCCCCCTTCTTTTAAGAGTGACTCCAGGGTACGGGCCAAGGAGCCGGCCACCGTGACATCCCCCAAGATCAGGCAACAACAAGGCCCAGGCTCCGAGTCGTCCCCATCCCCTGGGCGCGTCATCTCGGGTACATGGTTGGGGGAAATAAAACCACAAATAAATAAGGTTGAGGCGATCTTGAACTGGCAAGAGCCCCTCTTGAAGAAGCAGGTCAGGGCGTTTCTAGGCATTGTGGGCTACTAATGAAGATTTGCCTTGATAGCAGCCCCACTGACAGATCTTCTGAAAGAGACGAAGTCGGCTATGGCCAAGTGGTCCCCGGTAGCAGAAGCGGCCTTCCTGGAATTGAAACTGGTCCTCTGTAAACAGCCAGTCTTGGTGGCGCCCAACTTCTCCAAGGAGTTTGTGGTCCAGACGGATGCATCGGATGTCGGGCTTGGAGCAGTCTTGTCCAAGGAGATTAACGGAGAAGAGCATCCTGTAATATACCTCAGTCAGAGGCTCTCCGCTTGTGAGAAGAACTACTCCATTGTAGAAAAAGAATGTTTGGCCATTAAGTGGGCGTTAGACACTCTGAGGTATTACCTGTTAGGTAGAAGGTTCAGGTTAGTGTCAGACCATGCCCCACTGAGGTGGATGCGAGAAAAGAAGGGGAACAATGCCAGAGTGACTAGGTGGTTCCTGGGTCTGCAAGATTTTAGTTTCCGGGTAGAGCATAGGCCTGGGAATCAACATGGGAATGCTGATGCCTTGTCTAAGGTTTATTGTATCATGACAGAAGGTGCCAAGCCCCCCGGCTTTGGGCAGAGGGGGGTATGTAAGGTGGCTGCCGGACAGGTCGTGGATGGGAGGTGTGTGTCCCCAAAGTGCCAAGCTTCGGTGATGTTGGACCCGGAGAAGCAGGCTCCAGCACACATAGTGCTGAGAGGAATTTAATGGGCACGGATTACAGGGCTGGGTTTTACGAGCAGCTGAAAGAGCTGGGGGAGAACAGCTGCTCACTTACCTCCAGTCCTGATCTTGGAAGGCTGATTTAAGACGGTCTGTCTGTATTTGTTGGGCAAGGTGAGCAGACCTTGCATGTGCGCAGAGAAAAAGCACTTTGTTTAAACAGCTGAGGCCGTGCTGCATGGACTTGCTATTTTGAGCTTTGTTCTGTTATTCCTTTTTGTGCCAAGAAAAGACTGTTACTTTTGTTTCTTCACTGGTATATGGACAATAAATAAACCATCAGTTTGTTTGAACCCATGGACTGCATCACTGTGTGAACCTGTGCCTACCTCCAACGTGGCTCAGTGAGTACAAATCCCTACAATATACATATGTACAGTTATATGAAAAAGTTTGGGCACCCCTATTAATCTTAAGCTTAATGTTTTCTTAAAATTGGTGTTTTTGCAACAGCTATTTCAGTTTGATATATGTAATAACTGTTGGACACATTAATGTTTCTGCTTTGAAATTAGGTTTATTGTACTAACAGAAAATGTGCAATCTGCATTCAAACAAAATTTGACAGGTGCATAAGTATGGGCACCTCACCAGAAAAGTGACATTAATATTTAGTAGATCCTCCTTTTGCAAAAATAACAGCCTCTAGTCGCTTCCTGTAGCTTTTAATGAGTTCCTGGATCCTGGATGAAGGTATTTTTTATAAAACATTAAGCTTAAGATTAATAGGGGTGCCCAAACTTTTTCATATAACTGTATACTGTACATATTTATATGTTGTAGAATTCTTAGACTAACAGAACATGCAATGGACCCTCTTGCTATATGCACTGCAGTCTACCACATACACTGCCTGCCTGCCTAGCTCCTGCTATCACCTTCTCCACTGAAAATATGCAGCTGGATTAGACCTCAGAAGGACTGTTAGTTCAGATGGATATATATATAGATGTTGCAGTACACCTACACTAACTAATAAACAACCAAATCTCTCCTTAACTCAGCAGCATCTCTCCCTACACTGCCTGTTTCCGGGGTCGACTGTGACGAGCATGGCGGCGCCAGGTCTTATATAGACCTGATGACTTTGTGTAGCCAGCCAATCACTGTAATGCCTCAACCAACATGGCTTCCCTTTATGTTCATTAGCTCTCTTAAGAGCGCCAAACATGCAGGGAGGGGTCCCAAGCTCCCGCCTGAGCAATCAGGAAATACTCGCAGAGCGCCGAGCATCTCGAGCAGTGAGATGCCCGGGTGAGTACCGAGCAGTGGCGAGCACGCTGGCTCATCACTAGTGCCAACCAAACATATTAATTCTAAAATAGATAGAACACCAGTCATAGTGGTAATATACTAAAATTGTTTAATATGCTAGGAACAAAGAGCACACTACATGTCACTCAATGCAGCATAAAAAAGCACATAAAAACTCACCAAGAGCTCATTGTGGGAACTTAACCTTTAGGTGAATTGCCAAAGTGCAAATTGTTCTGCAGAAATTTCTGAAAATTGGTTTAAATACATATGAATGGAAATGCTCCAGATGATTGGGACTGTTGCAGAACGTTCTGAAACAAAATCTACATATGGACTGTGAAAAGGCTATAGACTGTGAAAAATGCCCTACTAAATCTAACAAAAGGTAGGAGGTTATGTGCTTTACTATAGAATATACATTAACTTTTATCTGAGTCCTGGTCCGGACTCAATCATTGTAAAATCCTATTTTATATACCTCTAATGATGCTTCCTTGTGACTCACCCTCCAACAATTTGTTACTTATTTTTCGCTTACTATATAATAATTTTTTAACCCATGATGTTGTATAATTTATGATGTTCTATGCTTCATTATATTACTATGATGATCTGTAGACATCCTGCTACAGTACTTATCACAAAAGTGCAGATGACTGATTACAGCATGAAGGTTTAAATAGTTTTTACCAGGAAACTGAGTAGAAACCTCTGCACGGCAATTAAGTTAATTCCTTGTAATAATCCCTGAGCGGCCCAAATTCTGCTGTTCTTTTTTTGTTTAGCATTGCATCACCCCATTGCAGAGATATTCGAGATTTTCATATTTTTTAATTCTGGAGTGCAGTATGTGAAATCTCTTCTTACAGACCAACTGGGCGTTTCTTCAGAGTCCTCTCTGAGGGATTGTGTTTTCAAACTTCCCTCCAAGATGCTGCTAATGTCAGATCTGCAGCAGATCTGGCTGTCAAGCAGTATAAGGAGCTGCTGAGCTGTGATTGACAGTGTCTAGGAGAAAGGGATGAAAGTGCATGCCCCTCAGAGAAGACTCTGAAGAAACACCCATTTGGTCTGTAAGAAGGGGTTACATGTAATGCGCTCCATAAAGCAACAAATAAGAATATTTCTGCAATAGTGTGACGCAGGGCAAAACGGAAAAGAGCAACAGAATCAGGGGAGCTCAGGGATTTTTATAAGGTATTCTATTCATATTTTTTGAGTAACTGATAGGTTCTCTTAAAATGTTTATTGAATGCAGACCACTGCTGTTAAATAGTGTTCAAATTAAAAACATGATATCTTTTTGAGTTTCCCCTTCAATTCTTCCTTATGGGTGCCTTTATTCTCTCTCTTGGCAATTTGTTATTAGATAAACATCATATCTTAGCAGGATTTTGTTACTCAAATTTTAAACAGCAAGATAATAAATTCCATTTCTTTATTGTTATTGAAAGCATTCAAGGAATCTCACATAGTGAACAAACTTTATTTAGAAATAAGGTTACATCAAAAAGTCATACAGTTGAAAAGAGAGAAAAAATTTATGGCCATAGTTTTCTTGCATCGGACGATAATAGGAGAATACACCCATATTCACAAGGTGGGGCTTTTAAAGGGATTTTCTGTACATCTGCCAACAGAGGAGTATTCCTAGGCTGGCCATACAGATTAGATGACAGTTGGCCAAACGATGCTTCAGCCGATCTTTTGGCTGAAAGCCATCTCAGCTGACACTACCATACAAATAATGGCTAGCTCTGCCCAGTGCTCCTGTGTTTTTATGAGAAAGATGCCGACTGACACATCGACTGGCTGCTTACCTCAGGGACAACAATGCGATCGGCAGTCCAGAAGTGGACATGCGCAATTAACATCTCTCCCGACCATCAGTTGGCCGACACCCCACACAATAAACTGTTGGCCGAATCTGTCAATAATGGGTTCAGAACATTTGTCTAATGTGTATGGGGACAATTACAAACTATTAGAGACATCTGGCCAATTAAGCAAAGCAGATACATAGATTAACTTTATTATCTTAAAGATTGTACTGACTAAAGATTCTGTCTCAATCTTTTTTTTTTTTAAACGGCATTCGGCTCAATCTTGAGCCATGGCGACTTGATGAATGAACCATCATCATCATTCTCTGTCATTATCTTCATAGCATCAAGACATCAGGTTACTGATCTTCCTCTTAACCTTGTTCCTTCTCTTCTTCTAACCATGATGTCTTTCTTCAGTAGCTGTTGTCTTTGTATGATTTGTCCAAAGCAGGCAAGTCGTAGCTTGGTAATCCTTGGTTCAAGTGACATGTCTGGCTTGAGTTGTTTCCAAATGTATTCATTTGTTCTTCTTGCCATCTGTGGTATCGATAACATTCTACTTTAGCATCACATTTCAAAGGTGTTGATTCTTCTGTCTTGTTTCTTTATCTACCAGGTTTCACAACCGTATGTTACCGTAGAAAAGACCTGGTCACAGAAGTAAATCCAGCTCACCACCTGCAGTTCCACACTTCTGGAGCACGGATAGCACCTGGGCAGGGCACAACATCCAATAGAGAAAGCAGAAAAATCCAGCTCACAGATAAAGTCCAAAAAAGTGTATTTTATTTTCCAAGGTACACGAAGCAAAAAAAATTAAAATTGTGTGTTCACAAAAAAGAGAATACAGGCATCTTTCAACGCGATAAGAGTGGCAAGCGCTCTTTGTCTAGATGCTTTGACAAGACCTGGCCCTGGTTACACCCCAATCCACTCCAATTTACCATTTCTTTCTACCCTGGCAGGAGGAGATGTCAGAGGGGCGGTGGTAGTAAGGGATATTCAGCCGACGCCTGAGACTACAGGGCATAGACCCAAATCTGTCTAGTTGGGACTAGAGATGAGGGGATTGATTCATAGGACTCTGGTCCAGCATCCAGGTCAGTGGTACCAGGCAGCTGGATGGGAGACTGCAAATCTCTTATCTTACGGCATCCCCAGCATGGCTTTTGATTAGCCAGACTGGTGCAACGTCATGTGTGCATCCTGCTAATCTCTAGTTGGGACCTATGGATTTATTTTTTGTTCCTTCATTCACAGTCGGAGCCGGCAGAACTTTCTTATCTTTATGTAGCTTCACTATATAACATCCAACATTTTTGTGTCTGTAAGACCGTGTTCACACGTTGAAAAAATACTATGTTTTCTGTTTTCTGCAGAATCTGCACCAAACTACTCAATAACAATCTTGTCCCCCTTATTTTATGCATTTCTGGTTGTGATGTGAAGCCGCGTTTTTAATGTGTTTTTTATAGTACAGAAAAGTTTTGATTCTGCACTTAAAAAAGTATCTGCTGATTTTTAAATGAATTTTTGAAGGCTACACATATAAGACAAGAGAAAAAAAGCACCAAAACCACTCAGTTTAACAGCGTCTTTAGACACACAGGGGGTGCAGTTTTCATGAAATCACATCCACTTTGCTTGGACAGGTAAACAGCAGAATTTCTGTGTTAAAAAAGTAGCAGAAAATATGCAGCATTGACACTACACGTGAACAAGGTCTAAATTTTTAAGCAAAGTGGATATGATTCCATGAAATCTCCACGCTCTGTGCCTAAAGACGCTGCTGATCTCTGTGTTTTTGGTGCATTTTTTCTCTATTGGCTTCTTCTGAAAAAAAAAATGCATGACAAAAAGAATTCCGTTGCAATTTTAAGCACAGAGTCAAAGCTTTTCTGTACTATTAAAAAAGAAGTTAAAAACTCTGCTTCACATGTGCCCCAAAATCGCATCAAATAAGGGGAACAATTCATAAAAGAAACGCAGCAAATACATACATTCTACACAGCAGTGTATTTCTATGAGTATAATCTGCCTGTGGAGTCAGAGCCTGCAATACAGATCAAGTACACAAAATTCTCCTCATTACATCACCAGAACTTGTGGCTCAGTAGCTTTAGCTCCTTCATGTAATGTTATGGTTGTGGTTTCAATTACCGGGGAGACTCTGACAAAAAAAGAAAAATGACATTTTTGTAATTGCTTATTATTTTTACTACTTTTATAGCAACAAGAAAATCTTTTTCTTCACCTCAGTATACAGAGAACATAGAATACATTGTTATACACAATGTATCTCTATGGATGAAGAAGGGAGGAGCGAGATGAAGACGCTGTGTCAACAGAAGGGTTATGTGAATATGTATGATGTGTTAATGTGTTTATAGTTATATAAAAAAGAGTTTTATGTTTTATTTATATGGCCGGTGTTGTATTTCGGTTCTGCTCTAAGCTTTGCCGTAAGGCCATCCCTGTGTATGTGGGAGGTCTGTCCACTAGGGGAACCATACAACAGTTAGAGATATAGTTTACACTGCATAGGACACTAGATAATTAATAATTTGGATTAGCCCACAAGTTGGGAAAGGTTAGAGGATTTTTAAAGAAAAGCTTTTTCCGGGTTAGCCAGTTTAGAGAAGAGTCCATGACTCAGTTCAAGTTCAGTGAAGGAGAGTGGAGTGGAGAGAAAGAAGGCTGAACCCAACAGGTTATACAAAGCAGATGCAGCAGAGAGGAAAGTGTTCTGCCAGTGCAAATTTCCTAATAGAATGAGGACACATATAAAGCGCCATCTGAACACCAGGAAAGTCTTGGGCCTAAGGTCCAGAAGAGGTACTGTAAAGCAGACCTCTGTCTCCCTGATGAGGAAGATGTCGGCTGGGTCACAGAGAGAGAGGAAGATGATGGGTCTCAGGACAGGATGGGGACAAGGACTGTTAGGACACAGAACCATGGGAACTTCACTAAAAAGAGACTCTGTTTTAATCTGTATGCTGCACCCGTGTGTTAATAAATTGCATAGTAAAGCCAAACTTGTTAACTCGGACCCAAGGTCTCCTGTCTTGTTTGTACCCAAATTCGGTCCCATGAATGGGGAGGTAACAAGGACTCCTGAAGTAACAATGAGTAAAGAACAAACTCCACCACACAGTCCACTCCACTCAAATTCCTGTTTAGAAGAGGGGTTTCAAGGTCAAGAGAACTCAGTTCCAGCCCACAGCACACCAGCCCTGTGCCCTCCTTCATGGACATGTATAATTTTCTTCTGGGTTCACTGCCTGCAATACATGTCAAGATTACCAAATTCTCCTATGTTTACCATTATGAGCTGTGGCTTATAGATAGAGCTGAAGCTTGCAAAAATGGAGATGCAAGTTTGAGACTTGGGGAGACCTGATCATGGAAGGGAGAAGTGAATAAAATAATATAATTTGTGCACTGAGCAGAGATAGTCGGCCCTGCTCACAGAGGAGGAGTTACAGAGTGATGAAGATGTAGGAGAGAGGTGAGTATCAGAAGCTAGGACAAAAGCCCTGATGTGCCGATCGGCGGTACAGTCCTGCTGAATCCGAGATGGTTGGGAGCTATGTTTACCCTGCTGGTCCAAACTATGCTCTCTCAAAGGCTGCTAGCAGAGGAAGCTTTACCTCTGCAGCATGGCAGAAGCAGAGGGGAAGAAGCAAATGATCCAGTCAGCTTCAGATTGGTGCGAGCAGACTGTAATTATAGAGCCTGATTATAATCAGCCAGGCTGAGACCAGATAGTGGCCAGCAATTTAGGCAATGACTGGGCTGTACACAATAAAACTAAAAAGCTCTCCTCTCTTGAGGAAGGTTTTAATAAGGGATGAATTGCACAGTTTTTTATTTTTACAAGCACTTTACACTTTTACCCATTTATGAATGTAATACAATCCCTTTAACTCTCTCTTCTGATGAGTTAGTAAAAACTTACGCAAACATTTTTCAGTGGACCCCCATAAATTTATTTCATACCGTGATATTATGAACAGCACACAGTGATCATGCAGCAAAACTGTTCCCTCACCACTTGTCCTATAAAAAATATTTGTCACTCAAATATCAATAGGATAAGTGATTGTTTCATTGCTTAAGGTCAAACCACTGAAGCCCCTATCACAAAATTGGAGATCCCAAATCTCATAATCTGTGACCACTACTCCATTGACTCCTGCAGTACTGACAACAGTTATCTCCATTAGTCTCACAGAAATGAATGGAGCCGTGATCACCCATGAACAAAATTAATCAATTTACACAGTGACTTTTTAATGGGGGCCAACCTGTCAGTGATTAGTGGGGCCCACCTGACGGACGCCATACAATCATATATACAGTGCTCAGCTTAAAAATAATATACCTCCTTTTAAAAGTAAGAATTTAATCAATATCTTACTGAATACAAGATTAATTTCCAAAAGTTTTACAAAACTGAGCTTTATAGAACATTTTTAACCAATAAAATGAAAGTAAGGTTAATATTATCACTTTCATTATAAAATCTTCAGTTTTAGGGCTCATGCACACGACCAATTTTCCCGTTTAAGTGCAATCCATGTTTTTCTCGGTTAGCACGTGTTGGATATAAAGCAACAATGCAAGTCTATGGGTCCATTAAAAAATATTGGATGACATCCAAATGCGGTCCAATTTTCAGTCACTGGCATAATGGAGAAGGTGAAGAAACTTTTTGTTTCCTCTCCAGTCCAAGAAAAACTTATGACACTATAATCAAACTCTAATAAAACTCTGATAAAAGTCTCATCAGAATAATCAGACTATTTTCTCAGATGTAGAGAAAACAGTCATGTGACCATATCGGTGCTCAAATTAGTTAACACAAAAATGAATACACCCCACATAAATAACTACTACATCTAACATTTTTTATAGCCTCCATGATTTTTAAGGACTGCAAAAAGTCTTCTAGCCATGAAATGAACAAATTGGCAAAATTTTGCAACATCTAACTTTTTCCATTCTTCAAGAACAAACTTATTTAGAGCCTGGATACTGGATGAAGAGTGATGCTCAACATCTCTCTTCAGAATTTGCCATAGGTGTTCAGTTGGTTTCAGATGAGGAGACATACTTGACCACTGAATCACTTTCACCCTGTTCTTCTTCAGAAAGACAACAGATGTGTGTTTTGCATCATTGTCATGCTGGAAAATGCCCGTCTACCAAGGGCACGGAGTGATGATAACATCTTCTCTTTCAATATAGAGCAGAACATCCCTCCCTCAATAGGACATGATTAAATGTATTGCGCAGGGTGGCTATGTTACATAGCTGGCATCTGAATCTAACAGCTTTGTGCCTGTCAACCATTAAGATGCATGGATGCGTTATGTGTATGTGTGTTTTTTATATACTTGTTGTGTACTATGTATATACATTCTGACCTCAACTCAATCAAAGACCTTTGATTTGAACTGGGAATGGATTTTGAATGGGATGTCATAAAAGCTCCTGTTTGTGTAATGTGTGGGCGTCCTCATGTTTTTGTCCATGCAGTGGAACCTGCACTCATGTGGAGATCAAAGACAGGATACAGATCCCTAACACACAGCAGGACTAATATTCCTGGGACATTCACCTGTTCCTCTTCCAATGTAGTGTACTTAGTCTGTGCACTATATGTCCTATTGGGGATCTCTATGTTGGAGAAACAGGACAGAAACTGAGAGCAAGGATGAGGTCTCATCTCCATATGATTACAGACAAAAAAAAACATTTACCTGCGGCCAAATATTTCTGTGGTCCAGGACACAACATCAACAATATGAAAGTTGTCATATTAAAAGGCAACTTCAAATCACAAATCACAAAAACATTGAAGGATCTGGGAATACAAACTTATTAGAGTCTTTGATTCCCTCCACACAGGACTAAATCTGTCAGGAGGATTTATGACTCACTACAATATCTGAGGAATCTGCTCCAGAGATAGGAGGGCATCAGGTCTCTGATCTTACATGGATATTGGAACAATAAAACTTTCACACCACTAATCTTGTCCGATTAGGGATTCACTCTCTAAGCACAGTTTATTTGTTTAGTTAAATGTCCATTTATTATGCCATGCACGTGCTCCTTTTGTATATATATTTGTATTTTTCAGATACTTTTGTTATACCATGCCTGATGAAGAGGCCTAAGATATCTTGAAAGCTTGCTTTGTAACATAATTTATTTTATTTTTGTTAGCCATTAAAATCATAACTAAGATTATTATTTTGATCACCCGCCCTTGAGAAAGCAGTCTTACCGCGAAACGCTCGTCGGGCTCCGTGCTACCACCATCCTTTCTTCTCTACCCCTTCTCTCCACTCTGACTGTGAGAGTTTTCTACAGGTAACATACTTATCACATATATTCTGCCCTGGTACTAGGTATATGTTGGTGCGCCCCCTTGTCACATTAACAGTACCTCTTTACCCCATACAAGTGGAATGTTTTTTATCATATATAGTATATATATTGCTTCTACTATATTTATGATCTATGATTTACCATGGGCAATTGTGCAATTCTATCTATACCAAAGGGCTAAAATTATTGTCTCATTAGTATATGTATTTGATTTTTCAGTATGTTCCTATCCAGTCATCTTTTACCTACAATTTGTCTGGTTTAAATACTTATTTTTCTATATATGTTTAAATAAAGACACTTTTTTGCAAAGATATGCTGAGTTCCCCTCCTCTTTCTGATATGCTTTTCCAGCATGCGGTTGGACGGATGCTCGCCACTTGACTAGCTATCCGCCCATCTTTTCATAGCTATTATATGGCTTTACTGTATTATTAATGGATATTGGAACAATAAAACTTTCTCACCACTAATCTAGTCCGATTAGGGATTCACTCTCTAAGCTCAGCTTATTTGTTTAGTTAAATGTCCATTTTTTATGCCATGCACGTGCTCCTTTTGTATCTATATTTGTGTTTTTCAGATACTTTGTTATACCATCCCTGATGAAGAGGCCTAAGATATCTTGAAAGCTTGCTTTGTAACATAATTTATTTTATTTTTGTTAGCCATTAAAATCATAACTAAGATTATTATTTTGATTTTCCCACTGAGAACAATCTGAGAATATGAAATGGCAGTGATTGAGGGGATACAAAAAGCGTAAAGGAATTTAGGAATATTGGTAATTTTAGTAGAGTAACTAGGAAATTGATAGTTAAGACCCTCAGTTTACTCACAGAGGGTAAATAGTAAAAAGATCCATATTTAAGACAGTTCTTAAAACATTTTTAACATGATTTGATTGGATGAGACTCACCCATTCAAGTCTATAGGTGCGAGAAAAAAAATCGGATGCCACAGTATAGCATCCGATATTTATGGATACATTACAATTGTGTAGCATAGGAAATTGTAAATAGTCCTGTAAAAGTTTAATAGCTACTGAAACAAATACAGATGACAAGTGAGAAGAAAATCATTCCACTTTTCTGGATGAAAATCGTACTGATTTTTTATACTGTTGTGTGAACCTAGCCTAATAGTGACATTGATAATTAAACCGAGTATAAAGGACAGAAGTGGTACTGTGCATTGTATATATACAGATATTTGGCTTTACACTGCACAGGCAGTATATATATACAGTGGTGGCCAAAAGTATTGGCACCCCTGCAATTCTGTCAGATAATACTCAGTTTCTTCCTAAAAATGATTGCAATCACAAATTTTTTGGTATTATTTTCTTCATTTAATTTGTCTTCAATGAAAAAACACAAAAAGAATTGTCCTAAAGCCAAATTGGATATAATTCCACACCAAACCTAAAAAAGGGGGTGGACAAAAGTATTGGCACTGTTTGAAAAATCATGTGATGCTTCTCTAATTCGTGTAATTAACAGCTCCTGTAACTTACCTGTGGCACCTAACAGGTGTTGGCAATAACTAAATCACACTTGCAGCCAGTTAACATGGATTAAAGTTGACTCAACCTCTGTCCTGTGTCCTTGTGTGTACCACATTGAGCATGGAGAAAAGAAAGAAAACCAAAGAACTGTCTGAGGACTTGAGAAACCAAATTGTGAGGAAGCATGAGCAATCTCGGGGCTACAAGTCCATCTCCAAAGACCTGAATGTTCCTGTGTCTTCCGTGCGCAGTGTCATCAAGAAGTTTAAAGCCCATGGCACTGTGGCTAACCTCCCTAGATGTGGATGGAAAAGAAAAATTGACGAGAGATTTCAGCGCAAGATTGTGCGGATGGTGGATAAAGAACCTCGACTAACATCCAAACAAGTTTAAGCTGCCCTGCAGTCCGAGGGTACAACAGTGTCAACCCGTACTATCCGTCGGCGTCTGAATGAAAAGGGACTGTATGGTAGGATACCCAGGAAGACCCCACTTCTTACCCCGAGACATAAAAATGCCAGGCTGGAGTTTGCCAAAACTTACCTGAGAAAGCCTAAAACGTTTTGGAAGAATGTTCTCTGGTCAGATGAGACAAAAGTAGAGCTTTTTGGCAAAAAGCATCAACATAGAGTGTACAGGGAAAAAAAAGAGGCGTTCAAAGAAAAGAACATGGTCCCTACAGTCAAACATGGCGGAGTTTCCCTGATGTTTTGGGGTTGCTTTGCTGCCTCTGGCACTGGACTGCTTGACATTATGAAGTCTGAAGACTACCAACAAATTTTGCAGCATAATATAGGGCCCAGTGTGAGAAACTTGGGTCTCCCTCAGAGGTCATGGGTCTTCCAGCAGGACAATGACCCAAAACACACTTCCAAAAGCGCTATAAAATGGTTTGAGAGAAAGCACTGGAGACTTCTAAGGTGGTCAGCAATGAGTCCAGACCTGAATCCCATAGAGCACCTGTGGAGAGATCTCAAAATGGCAGTCTGGAGAAGGCACCCTTCAAATATCAGGGACCTGGAGCAGTTTGCCAAAGAAGAATGGTCTACAATTCCAGCAGAGCATTGTAAGAAACTCATTGATGGTTACCGGAAGCGGTTGTTCGCAGTTATTTTGGCTAAAGGTTGTGCAACCAAGTATTAGGCTGAGGGTGCCAATACTTTTGTCTGACCCATACTTTGAAGAACCAAGAATAGAAGACATATTTTCAGTTGTTTCACACTATTTTGTTAAGTATATAATTCCACATGTGTTAATTCATAGTTTTGATGCCTTCAGTGTGAATGTACAATTTTCAAAGTCATGAAAATACAGAAAAATCTTTAAATGAGAACGTGTGTCCAAACTTTTGGTGTGTACTGTATATATATATACACTGCTCAAAAAAATAAAGGGAACACTTAAACAACAGAATATAACTCCAAATAAGTCAAACTTCTGTGAAATCAAACTGTCCACTTAGGAAGCAACACTGATTGACAATCAATTTCACATGCTGTTGTGAAAATGGAATAGACAATAGATGGAAATTATTGGCACTTATCAAGACACACTCAATAAAGGAGTGGTTCTGCAGGTGGGGACCACAGGTCACGTCTCAGTACCAATGCTTTCTGGCTGATGTTTTGGTCACTTTTGAATGTTGGTTGTGCTTTCACACTCGTGGTAGCATGAGATGGACTCTACAACCCACAGAAGTTGCTCAGGTAGTGCAGCTCGTCCAGGAAGGCACATCAATGCGAGCTGTGGCAAGAAGGTTTGCTGTGTCTGTCAGCGTAGTGTCCAGAGGCTGGAGGCGCTACCAGGAGACAGGCCAGTACACCAGGAGACATGGAGGGGGCCGTAGGAGGGCAACAACCCAGCAGTCAGACAGCTACCTCCGCCTTTGTGCAAGGAGGAACAGGAGGAGCACTGCCAGAGCCCTGCAAAATGACCGTCAGCAGACCACAAATGTGCATGTGGCTGCACAAACGGTTAGAAACCGACTCCATGAAGGTGGTATGAGGGCCCGACATCCACAGATGGGGGTTGTGCTCACAGCCCAACACCGTGCAGGACGCTTGGCATTTGTCGCAGAACACCAGGATTGACAAAGTCGCCACTGGTGCCCTGCGCTCTTTACAGATGAAAGCAGGTTCACACTGAGCACACGTGACAGACGTGACAAAGTCTGGAGACGCCGTGGAGAGCGATCTGCTGTCTGCAACATCCTTCAGCATGACCAGTTTGGCAGTCGGTCAGTAATGGTGTTGGTTGGCATTTCTTTGGAGGGCCGCACAGTCCTCCATGTGCTCGCCAGAGGTAGCCTGACTGCCATTAGGTACCGAGATGAAATCCTCAGACCCCTTGTGAGACCATATGCTGATGCGGTTGGCCCTGGGTTCCTCCTAATGCAGGACAATGCCAGACCTCATGTGGCTGGAGTGTGTCAACAGTTCCTGCAAGATGAAGTCATTGAAGCTATGGGCTAATAAAGAGTCGTCCACTTTTTTCACAATTAATCAGAGTGCTGCGTATTTTCATAGATATATATATATATACATGCATACAGTCATGGCCAAAGTGTTGGCACCCTTGAAATCGTTTCAGAAAATGTAGTATTTCTCCCAGAAAATTATTGCAATTACACATGTTTTGTTATACACATTTTATTTCCTTTGTGTGTATTGAAACAGAAAAAAAAAGGCAAATTGGGCATACAGTAATTTCATAATTGGACATAATTATACACAACAGTCGCAGTATAACCTGTATAATGTATATACTGCAGTCGCAGCATAACCTGTATAATGTATATACAGCAGTCACAATATCATCCATATAATGTATATACAACAGTCGCAGTATAACTTATATATTATATATACAGCAGTCACAGTATAACATGTATATTTTATATAAAGCAGTTGCAGGATCACCTGCACAATGTATATAGACTGCTGTATATCCATTATATAAGTGACACTGCGACTGCTGTATTTCCAATATGTAGGTGATACTGGAGAATACGATACCAGAATAATTTTTTTTGTAATTCTCGCCATGCGAGATTAGCAAAATGGCAGTCAGCTGCAGCCCACATTATACTAAACTGTAGAGGGCTGGCAAAAGATTTTAAATAAATAAATAAAAGCATGTCTGCTCACCTGTCCCGTTGCTCCCACATCCTGCTGTCCAGTCCTCTGCGCCTAAGGTGCAGACTAGGCCCCAGGCAATGCATGGCATAACTTTGCAATGCACTGCAACAGTACAGCGCACAGTGACCTCAAACTTGGTTCCAGAAGTCCCAGAATACAGTGGAACAAGCAGAAGAGGATGCATGTTTTTCTACATTTTATGTTTGTTATGCTCTGGGGGTCTAGCGAGACCCCAGAGAATAATAAGGAACATTCAATTCACATCGTATGACTTCGATGCAAGTTGAATTTCCCTGCTAAATTCATGAGATTTGCCAAATTCGAAACTTGGCAAAATTGATCATCTCAAACTAGTTATAGTTGTTACTAGCATTATAATATCAAAAGGAGGGAAATGTATAGAGCTCAACACAGTTGTCCAAACCACGGGAAGCTGAGAATACATCATCAATGGGTGCCAAATCCTGCTGGTGCAACACAGCAAAACAAGACAAGAATAGTGGGATTTTGAGACACTTCCATCCAAGGAATAAAAAAAACTTCATTGTAAATAAATAAAAATGAGCAAATCCATGTGAAAGTGATATAATAAATGACGCGTTTCTGGCGCAAACGTGCCCTTATTCATAATATAAAGTAGTGAATCATGGGAAACTCGTTTTAAAGTAGAAGGAACCAATAGACGAGCAGACAATGAACTAATCAGAGAACAATACAGAAATTAGAAAAAAAATATACAAAAGACAATGTTACCAACTTAGAAAAAAGGAAATAACAACTAATAAATGTAAAAAGATAATTTTTGAGGTTCATACCGTGTAGAAGCTTGGTATTAAGTGTCAGTATTCAGAAGGCTTCCCGTAAGGTAAACTGTCTCTGCCAACTGCTCCCCCTGTCTGGACAAGTAACTCTCTCAATACCATAGAACTGCAGATGAGTTACATCCCCACTGTGTTTGGTAACAAAATGTTCAGCTGCTCTAGAATATAGTCCTGTTCATTGTTATTGGCACCGATGAAGTTTAAGTACATAATGTGGAATATCTCCTGAAAAAAATGAAACAAGTGAAACAGTTTTTTTGTATAGAGCACTCGTGTAAAATACAAAAGAGCAAATGATAAACAATAATTTAAAACAAATAAACAATGGGAGGGAAAAATAGAAAAACCCAAAGCTTGCTGTGTCACTAGTATTGGCACCCTTTACAAGAATTTAGTATGGAAACACATTTTGACTCGCCTGGGGTAAATCACAAAAGACATTCTCCTGTGATTAATTGTCAGTGCCCATGTGGCATAAATTAGCCAATAAATGTTGACTCCAGTGTTTTAAAAAGCCACATGGTAGGTCCTGTTCCTTTGTCACAATGGTGAAGACAAAGGAGCTGTCTGAGGACATCAGAACTGCTATTATTAGCAAACACAACCCTTCAAAAAGGTATAAGACCATCTCCAAACACCTTGGTATCCCAGTTTCAACAGTGCACAATGTTATTAAGAAGTCTGCCAAGTATTGAATCGTCCGGGATGTGGGGGAAAATTGACAAGAGATGTTTTCAAAGTTGGGTGCGAATAGTGGAAAAAACACCACTTCAAACATCCAAAAACTTGAAGGCCAACCTGGGGTCATGGTTTCAACAAGTACCATACGCTGCACACTAAACCAAGCAGAGCTTTATGGGCGGAAGCCAAAGAAAAATCATTGCTGAAGAAAAGACATAAAAAGGAACAACTGATCTTTGCCAAAGAGTACCTTGATAAATCACAATCCTTATGGGAAAACGTTCTGTGGACAGATGAAACTAAAATAGAGCTTTGTGGCAATGCAAAGCAACAGTTTGTTTACAGACAGCGCATTGAAGCTTATAAGGAAAAGAACACCTTACCAACAGTTAATCTTGGATCCATAATGCTGTGGGGTTGCTTTGCTGCGTTTGGTACTGGAGGCCTTGACCATATCACAAAAATCATGAAATCAGAGAATTATCAAGATATTTTAGAGCGAAATGTTCTATCCACTGTAAGAAAACTTGGTTTGAGTCGAAGATCATGGGTCCTCCAGCAAGGCAATGGCCCAAAGCACACATAAAAAAATACACAGGAATGGTTGAAAAAGAAAAAATGGCCAGTTTTAAAATGGCCAGTAATGAATTCTGACCTCAATCCCATTAAAAATCTTTGGGGTGAGTTGAAATCTGCTATTGGGAAAAAGAACCCTGCAAACATTCAAGAGCTTGAACAAACTGGAAAGGAAGAGTGGGAGAAAATTCCAGCTGAGAAGTGTAAGAAGCTTACAGATGGCTACATGAAACGTTTGGAGTCTGTCAACAATGCCAAAGGGTGTGCAACCAAGTATTAATTAGGGGTCTGACATGCTAGTAGGTGGGAGATAGTGTTTTTTTTGCCATTTGGAAATATCTCCAACAGCATTTGGATATCTTATCCAGGGGATGCACTTTATTAATACCACCCCCGCGAAGGAGCATGCAAAACGCATCTTATTAAGAATCCCATCATATTCAACAGAAGCTAAGTCTTCCTTTGATCATTTATCTTGCATTCTTTGAGCTTATATAGTATGTGGCTCCTGATGAGCAGATTTGCAAGCGAAACGCGTCGACCAATACATACCTGCACCTGAGTTTGAACTTAGCACTCTTTTGTTTGGTGTGTAGTTCCAGTAACTTCTACACAACTAGTCTATTTCTATGCTTGAGGATATACATCAGTATTATTACATGCAACTATTCTGAACTATGGAAACACAAAGGAAAATAGGGGTAGGGAGAGTCAGCTCACTGGTGAGTTAATCTTCCTTGGAGAGTCATCGCAAGAAACCACCATGGTTTCGGGTCGAGCATATACACAGCAGGAAAAAAAGATCTGTCCAGGGATGATATTGTTAATAAAAATCCATTTCTCCTTATTGAAAATAATTTAAAAGATAATCCAGTGGATACAATCAAGAGCAACTACCATACACCCTCCATGGGGATCCAGATCGACGCGTTTTGACTTGTTAGGTCTTAGTCATGATCTGAATTGCTGTTGGGACAGGTCTGATTTATAGCGCTGTGGGTCCCTCCCATATACACAGATGAGTGGTGATCCAAAATTAAGGGCTCATACTACAATGATATTATAATCTGGAAAGACCAGAAAAGAGTGAGTCCCTACAGACATTATCTAAAAGCAGTGGCGCACCGCCAATGGTGGCAGACCACGCCACTGCTATGGGGCCCGTGAGCCATGGGGTCCCGAAGCAGCGGGGGAATGAGGAGGATAGGTAACTATTGGGGGGGAGGGGAGGTTGCCCCACAGACATTATCTAAAAGACCTTACTATAAAGATCCCATAGAAATTTCCCACATACACAAAAGCAAAAACATATGTAAGAAAAAAAAACACAAAAAACCCCACAAAAAACTATTTTGCAAACAAAGAAAATACACTAAAATCATATAAAATATATGCCGAAAAATCATGCTAACTGTACTGTAATATCAAGTCTTGTCTCATATTAAGACCATGTGGGACCCTACTCTGCAATATGATGATCCCCAAATTTTCCCTATTAAGGATTTTTCTTTTTATATCACCATCACGTTATTCCAAATTTTATTACCTACAGTGGGTACGGAAAGTATTCAGACCCCTTTAACACTAGGACTACTGGACTCGTGACCCCGCCTAGAACTACTGAAAGGAGTCATTTTGACTCCTTGCTTGTTTTCGTTTATTTTTAGAGTTTCATTTGTGGTTATTTATTAATAATTATATTTTTTGTAATGTATTATTATTGTGAGATCCAACAGTAATGCTTTTGATTGTTTTTTTTCTGCTTTTCTTATTTTTCTACAGAAAATAACAATAATTATAATAGACGTTTTTCAAACATTTTTTTTTATTCAAGTGCACACATATAAACAACAACTGAAGAACAAAAAGCAGAGAAAATGTAGGTGGAGGAGCATAAAAAATGAAAATATGGCGCAGAATTCACCTTCTAAACATTTGGTGTTTCGCATTTTAGGCATTGCCCTTGATTTATGGCAGTACATTGCCCACACAAAGACTTACCACAAGTCTTACAATTTCCGACAGATCTATTTTTCTTGCACTTTTCTTTGATCTGGCAAAATTTTGTTTGAACCATCACTTCTGAGCATGTAGAAACTTGGGACGTGGAACCCTTTTCCCTATCTGTGACATAAGGACCACTCAACTCTCTCACAAGCGTTTGCAAAAATGCCTTGCGTGACATTTTTTGGTGGGTAATCTCCTTGAATATTATCCATGCATTTATACCCGCAAAGTCTAAGGCATTTTCAAATGCATGAACAGGCCATCTCCTTGTGCATGTTCGTGTGGTATATTTTCGTGCCATCTGATCCACTACATCTACTCCATATTTTGTTTCATTGTAAAACTTTACCGTTTCTGGAGTTTTTTTAGCGGAATCAGACGCAACAACAACATCTGGATGGACGGAACTCAAAATGACAACATTTTTGTTGGGCTTTCCTTGATATACTGTAAGTGTAAAATTGTCTTCATTTCTAAACACTTTAGTGTTGTACAATTCCTCTTTCATGGATTTTATTTCTTTAGGCACTTCTCGCCTTATCTTGTTCAGTGTTCCCACGATGGTTCTTCCTTTGCTTTTTAGCTGTTTAGCTAATTTTACTGAAGTAAAATAATTATCGGTTGTAACATTGCGACCTTTTTTCAAAAACGGGTCCAATAACTTCATTACCACATGGTCAGCTAAACGGTCCTCAGCACGGCGTGTGTCATCTTTGCCTAGATAAGGGAAGCCATTTGCCAGATATTTGCTCCTCTTATCAACAGCTAGCCAATATTTGTGGCCATATTTATCTGGTTTGGAAGGCATGTACTGCGTGAATGGACACCTAGTTTTGCTTGGGAAAAGTTGCTCATCCACCGTTATGTATGGGCCAGGTTTGTAACACGCAATACAATTTTCAATAAACCTGTCCCACACAGTAGAAAATAGAGCAAACTTGTCCGTTTGCAGTCTCTCCGATCGAGTAGATTTCTCATCAAATCTGAGAAACCTCATAATTTCAACAAAGCGGTCCCTAGACATTGTCGCTTTGCAAAACGGTATTCCCCAGTCATTACACCAAATACTGCTAATCGAGTGACGGTTCGTGCCAGATATTCCACGAGCATAGAATATCGCAATGAATGCATCTAGCTCCTCATCAGATAGAGTAAACTGTAAATTATTGTTCCTGCATGCTTCTGCAAGCGTACAGTTCTTTATATGTGTCAATATACAGTACAGACCAAAAGTTTGGACACACCTTCTCATTTAAAGATTTTTCTGTATTTTCATGACTATGAAAATTGTACATTCACACTGAAGGCATCAAAACTATGAATTAACACATGTGGAATTATATACTTAACAAAAAAGTGTGAAACGACTGAAAATATGTCTTATATTATAGGTTCTTCAAAATAGCCACCTTTTGCTTTGATGACTGCTTTGCACACTCTTGGCATTCTTTTGATGAGCTTCAAGAGGTAGTCACTGGAAATGGTTTTCACTTCACAGGTGTGCCCTGTCAGGTTTAATAAGTTGGATTTCTTGCCTTATAAAAGGGGTTGGGACCATCAGTTGTGTTGTGCAGAAGTCTGGTGGATACACAGCTGATAGTCCTACTGAATAGACTGTTAGAATTTGTATTATGGCAAGAAAAAAGCAGCTAAGTAAAGAAAAACGAGTAGCCATCATTACTTTAAGAAATGAAGGTCAGTCAGTCCGAAAAATTGGGCAAACTTTGAAAGTGTCCCCAAGTGCAGTTGCAAAAACCATCAAGCGCTACAAAGAAACTGGCTCAAATGAGGACCGCCCCAGGAAAGGAAGACCAAGAGTCACCTCTGCTTCTGAGGATAAGTTTATCCGAGTCACCAGCCTCAGAAATCGCAGGTTAACAGCAGCTAAGATTAGAGACCAGGTCAATGCCACACAGAGTTCTAGCAGCAGACACATCTCTACAACAACTGTTAAGAGGAGACTTTGTGCAGCAGGCCTTCATGGTAAAATAGCTGCTAGGAAACCATTGCTAAGGACAGGCAACAAGCAGAAGAGACTTGTTTGGGCTAAAGAACACAAGGAATGGACATTAGACCAGTGGAAATCTGTTCTTTGGTCTGATGAGTCCAAATTTGAGATCTTTGGTTCCAACAACGTGTCCTTGTGCGACGGAGAAAAGTTGAACGGATGGACTCTACATGCCTGGTTTCCACCGTGAAGCATGGAGGAGGAGGTGTGATGGTGTGGGGGTGCTTTGCTGGTGACACTGTTGGTGATTTATTCAAAATTGAAGGCATACTGAACCAGCATGGCTACCACAGCATCTTGCAGCGGCATGCTATTCCATCCGGTTTACGTTTAGTTGGACCATCATTTATTTTTCAAGAGGACAATGACCCCAAACACACCTCCAGGCTGTGTAAGGGCTATTTGACCAAGAAGGAGAGTGTTGGGGTCTACGCCAGATGACCTGGCCTCCACAGTCACCAGACCTGAACCCAATCGAGATGGCTTTGGGTGAGCTGGACCGCAGAGTGAAGGCAAAAGGGCCAACAAGTGCTAAGCATCTCTGGGAACTCCTTCAAGATTGTTGGAAGACCATTTCAGGTGACTACCTCTTGAAGATCATCAAGAGAATGCCAACAGTGTGCAAAGCAGTCATCAAAGCAAAAGGTGGCTACTTTGAAGAAGCTAGAATATAAGACATATTTTCAGTTGTTTCACACTTTTTTATTAAGAATATAATTCCACATGTGTCAATTCATAGTTTTGATGCCTTCAGTGTGAATGTACAATTTTCATAGTCATGAAAATATAGAAAAATCTTTAAATGAGAACGTGTGTCCAAACTTTTGGTCTGTACTGTATATGAATCAAAAAATAAACGCCATGCGCTCAAAGGACTATCGATAATGATATTTCTTCTGGCGTATCCTGTAGGGCCAGGTGCTTCTCGAAGAATATTTTGGCTGTCACGCCTACCAGGCAAGTGTTCTCCAATTTCAACAGGTTTCCATTGAATACCATCTGCTGAAACTAATATTCCTTCAGATTCGCCTTCTCTGGTGTTTGTTGTTGCATTACCTTCGCCGCCATCGTTATCTGTTGTTCTTTCATTTCTGGGACGTTTTGCTGATTTTTTCTGTCCACGACCAGGAGGATGGTCACGAGGCAACATAACTGCATGAGCCCGATCCCCAGTTGATGTGCTTGGAATATCTGTAAAAAAGTTGATGAATATTTAGAATTTTTGTTTTGTAAGGGTCCGTGCACACTGGCTGGATTAGCGGCGGAATATCCGACCGGATATTCTCACCACAATCCGGCCCGTACCTGCCCGCTCAGGTACAGAGCGGAGTTTCATACCTGAAGCTCCGCTCCGAACCCCGGGCTGGAGCCGCTGTCTGGGACGGAGCCGTGCTCGCGCCTAAGCAAGCGCTGCTCTGTCCCTGACAGCGGCTCCAGCCCGGGGTTCGGAGCGGAGCTTCAGGCATGAGCGGGCAGGTACGGCCTGTATTGCGGCAAGAATATCCAGATGGCTATTCAGCCAGAATTCTGCTAGTGTGCACAGGCCCTAACTCAGTGTGTGGAAGAACAAATAAATACACATAACTACTTACCTTCTGGATTTGTTCCTTCTGAGTCTTCAGATTCACTTGATATGTTCTGAGGAATGAAATCTTCATCACTGTCAGAATCAAATACATGTTCCTGCAATTCGGATTCCGATTCATCCTCCGGTATGGATTGCAAAGTAGCCAGAATATCCTGAGGCTTTATCAAACGTCTTCTCTCCATATTCCTCACAAATTCCATAATTCTATATAGTTCCCTGCTGAAAAATAGAAATGAAATGAAAACTAAAAGAAATAATAACTGTTCTGCCACCTTCAAAAGTAGGTGGGCTGAATCAGTTGACAGACAGCTAAACTATTTCATAACAATTCATACCTGTATGAGTCTTCAGAGCTCGTATGTCTGCGTCTGTTCTCTTTGTCTCTTCAGCTGAACTGAAAGTAAAGTTACTATCCAGAATACTGTCTCCTGCTAGGACCTTAGAAAAACACCACCCTTCATTAGCATAAGATAAGAGCCTAGAGTAAACAAGCTATTTTGTTCAGCATTACACAGTAATACAAGCAGGTAAAACACAAGGAAAATGTGAAAAGTTGACATGTAAATTGAACTACATCTATATGAACATCAGGGTAAATAAGACAGAGTGAAAAAATTATGCACAAAACTTTATAGCAACATTTAGTGACAAAAGGACCTCAAAATATAGTAGGGAGTCAAAATGACTCCCTTCAGTAGTTCTTGGTAAATTTTGAAAAAAACGCGCAAATTTTTCACCAAAATTATTTATTCTCACAAAATCTTTTTTCACATCATATTTGAGGAAAAGTCACCGAGTTTCAAGCCGGAATTCTGAAAAATGTAGTCACAGAAGAGAAATAAAAAACGAAAGGAGTCAAAATGACTCCACCAGTAGTTCTAGTGTTAAATTTTTCACTCTTTGTTTCATTGCAGCCATTTGGTAAATTCTAAATAGTTCATTTTTTTTCTCATTAAAGTACGCTTTGCACCCCATCTTGACTGAAAAAAAACAGAAATGTAGATATTTTTGCAAATTTATTAAAAAAGAAAAACTGAAATATCACATGGTCATAAGCATTCAGACCCTTGCTCAGACACTCATATTTAAGTCACATGCTGTCCAATTCCTTGTGATCCTCCTTGAGATGGTTCTACTCCTTCATTGGAGTCCAGTGTGTTTAATTAAACTGATAGGACTTGATTTGGAAAGGCACACACCTGTCTATATAAGACCTCACATCTCACAGTGCATGTCAGACGAAATGAGAATCATGAGCTCAAAGGAACAGCCCAAGGAGCTCAGAGACAGAATTGTGGCAAGGCACAGATCTAGCCAAGGTTACAAAAGAATTTCTGCATTACTCAAGGTTTCTAAGAGCACAGTGGCCTCCATAATCCTTAAATTGAAGACGTTTTGGACCACCGGAAGTCTTCCTAGACCTGGCTGTCCAGCCAAACTGAGCAATCGTGGGAGAAGAGCCTTGGTAAGAGAGGTAAAGAAGAACCCCAAGATCACTGTGGCTGAGCTCCAGAAATGCAGTAGGGAGATGGGAGAAATTTCCACAAAGTCAACTATCACTGCAGCCCTCCACCAGTTGGGCCTTTATAGCAGAGTGGCCTGACGGAAGCTTCTCCTCAGTGCAAGACATATGAAAACCCGCATAGAGTTTGCTCAAAAACACATGAAGGACTCCCAGACTATGAGAAATAAAATTCTCTGGTCTGATGAGACGAAGATAGAACTTTTTGGTGATAATTCTAAGCGTTATGTGTGGAGAAAACCAGGCACTGCTCATCACCTGCCCAATACAATCCCAACAGTGAAACATAGTGATGGCAGCATAATGCTATGGGGGTGTTTTTCAGCTGCAGGGACTGGACGACTGGGTGCAATTGAAGTAAATATGAATGTGGCCAAGTACAGAGATATCCTGGATGAAAACCTCTCCAAGAGTGCTGTGGACATCAGACTTGGCCAAAGGTTCATCTTCCAACAAGATAATGACCCTAAGCACACAGCTAAAATAACAAAGGAGTGGCTTCAGAACAACTCTGTGACCATTCTTGACTTTCCAGCCAGAGCCTTTACCTAAACCCAATTGAGCATCTCTGGAGAGACCTGAAAATGGCTGTCCACCAACGTTCACCGCCCAACCTGATGGAACTGGAGAGGATCTGCAAGGAAGAATGGCAGAGGATCCCCAAAACCAGGTGTGAAAAACTTGTTGCATCATTCCCAAGAAGACTCATGGCTGTACTGGCTCAAAAGGGTGCTTCTACTCAATACTGAGCAAAGGGTCTGAATACTTATGACCATGTGATATTTCAGTTTTTCTTTTTTAATAAATTTTCAAAAATTTCTACATTTCTGTTTTTTTTCAGTCAAGATGGGGCGCAGAGTGTACATTAATGAGAAAAAAAAATGAACTTTTTAGAATTTACCAAATGGCGGCAATGAAACAAAGAGTGAAAAATGTAAAGGGGTCTGAATACTTTTCGTACCCACTGTACATAAATAACAACGAATATAATCTGAAGTTCGCCTTTTTTTCTGCCATCACATCTATCAATTTTTTGGATATTACTCTAGTTGGTGATATTAAAACACACAAAATTGAGAGTAAGACCTATAGAAAACCTACTGAATTAAATTCAATCCTACAGATGCAGTCGTGTCATCCTTCTTAAACTATTAAGAACGTGCCTGTGGGAGAACTTATTAGAATGAAGAGAAACTGCTCCACAAGAGAAAATTATGAAGCAGAATTACTCACAGCTAAAGAGAGATTGCGGCAAAGAGGATATCCTGAATGGACATTGCTGAGAGCTGAGCCCATTGTTCATAATATCAAAAGAGAAGATCTTCGGCTCTCACATAAAAAGAAAAATTATAAAAAAAAGATCAATAAAAAATAATGCAGCCTCTTTGGATAAAAATTGTATTACCTTTTCGACTCAATACAGTTCGAAATATCATAAAATCATATCAGTTATCAAAAAATATCTTCCGATGCTCAATCAAGATGTAAAAGTATTTTATAAAGCTCTCATGTGAGATTTGTGGCAAAGAAGGCTTGTACGTTAGGCAATATTGTCTCTCCTAGCCTTTTTTGCGAGAAAAGTAAAGCAAATACTTTTAACTGGCTAGCATGTAATGGCTCCTTTAAATGTGGACATAATGTCTGCAAATCTTGCAAACATGTCATTGTTTCCTCTACCTTCAACTCCTCTGTGAATGGTCGGAAATTTTTCAGTTAATAGCTTTATTAATTGTAATATGGCTGGAGTAGTCTATCCAATAGAATGAGTGAAATGTAAAATTCAGTGTGTAGGGTGTACTACGGGTCCACTTGAAAAATGGATCAGTAGACACCTTTCAGACAGTCCCACTGCGGTAAATATTTCAGCAGTCTCAAGACATTTTGCCCAAAAACATCAGGGGGAAACACACAATTTGCGCTTTATGGGAATATTTGAAATTTTTCAAACCAGTATGCGGTGGTGATATAAAAAGAAAGATCCTTAATAGGGAAAGTTTTTGGATCTTCAGATTGCAGAGTAAGGTCCCACATGGTCTTAATATGAGACAAGTTTTGATATTACAGTACAGTTAGCATGATTTTCTGCATATATTTTGTATGATTTTAGTGTATTTTCTTTGTTTACCAAATAATTTTTTGGGGTTTTTTTTTTTTTTTTTTTCTTCCATATGTTTTTGCTTTTGTGTATGTGGGAAATTTCTATTGGATCTTTATAGTAAGGTCTTTTAGACAGGGGCGTACATAGAAATCATGGGGCCCCATAGCAGAAGCTCTAACTGGGCCCCCCCCAAAAAAAACAACAAATATTTGTTTGTGTCACAGAAGAGCAGATCTCACACCTTTCCAGCCTTTACATAGTAATTTTCCTCCTGCTGAAGGCCTAGATTCCTCTTTCATTGCCCCATAAAGTATGAGGCCAATAAAAGTGCCCCCCAAACACAGTATGAAACCCCTATGGTGCATTCCTCCACATTAGCCTCTACATGCACAGTATAATGACCCTATTGTACCCCACCTCAACTCCCAAGGCAAAGTATGGTGACCCCCAACACAGTATAATCACCAAACTGTGAACCCCCACACAGCCCTCCATACAGTATAATGGCCGCACTAGCCCTCCAAATAGTATGATGGCCCCCACACAGTATGATGGCCCCCACACAAACCTTCACACCGTATAATTGCTTTCATACAGTTTAATGGCCCCCACATAGCCCTCAAAATAGTATAATGGTACTACATAGCCTTCCCTATAGTATAATATGCCACCCATAATCCTCCATATAGTATAATGCTCCGCCCATAATCCTCCATATAGTATAATGAACTTCCCATGGTCCGCCATAGAATATAATGCACTCCCCAAAGTCCTCCATACAGTATATTACACACCCCATAGGGTAAAATGCAGCCCCCATATAGTATAATGCACCCCACGCTCCTGCAGTATTATGGGCAACACTGTACTCATTAAACATACAGTACATTTTAAATAAGCCGACCCAATTATAAGCCCCTAATTTCACCACAAAAAAAACAGGGAAAACGTATTGACTCGAGTATAAGCCTAGGGTGGGAAATTCAGTAACAGCTACAGGTAAATTTCCCCATTCTGGTATGTATGGCACCCCTTATCCCCCATCCTGGTAAGTATGGCAACCCTCATCCCCCAATCTTGGTACGTATGGCACCCCTCATCCCCCAATCCTGGTAAATATGGCACTCCTCATCCCCCAATTCTGGTATGCATGACCTCCTCATCCCCCAATCCTGATATGCATGGCCCCCTCATCCCCTAATCCTGATATGCCTGGCCTCCTCATCCCCCAATCCTGGTATGCATGGCACCCTCATCCCCCAATCCTGGTATGCATGACCTCCTCATGCCCCAATCCTGGTATTCATGCCCCCCTCATCCCCAATCCTGGTATGCATGGCACCCTCACCCCCCCAATCCTGGTTTGCATGGCCCCCTTATCCCTCTAATACTGGTATGTGTGGCCCCCTCATCCCCCCAATTCTGGTATGCATGGGCCTCCTCATCCCCCAATCCTGGTATGTGTGGGCCCCCTCATCCCCCAATCCTGGTATGTGTGGGCCCCCTCATACCCCAATCCTGGTATGCATGGCCTCCTCATCTCCCAATCCTGGTATGCATGGCCTCCTCATCTCCAAATCCTGGCATGTGTGGGCCCCCTCATACCCCAATTCTAATATATGCATGGCCTCCTCATCCCTCAATTCTGATATGCGTGAGCCCCCTCATCCCCAAATCCTGGTATGTATGGCCCCCTCATCCCCCAATCTTGGTATGGGTGACCACCTCATCCCCCAATCCTGGTATGTATGGCCCCCTCATCCCCCAATCCTGGTATGTGTGGTCCCCTCATCCCCCAATCCTGGTATGTGTGGCCCCCTCATCACCCAATCCTGGTATGTATGGCCCCCTCATCCCCCAATCCTGGGATGTGTGGCCCCCTCATCCCCCAATCCTGATATGTGTGACCCCCTCATCCCCAAATCCTGATATGTGTGGCCCCCTCATCCCCCAATCCTGGAATGTGTGGCCCCCTCATCCCCCAATCCTGGTATGTGTAGCCTCCCCATCCCCCAATCCTGGTATGTGTGGCCCCCCTCATTCCCCAATCCTGGTATACATGGCCCCCTTGTCCCCCAATCCTGGTATGCATGGCCCCACTCATCCCCCAATCCTGGTATGTGTGTTCCAATCACTTTACACATAAAAAATAAATAAACACTTATACTCTCCTTCCTTCCTCACCTCTGCTCCAGCGCTGCTCTGTCCTGTCTGCCAGCAGCTCATGTCAGCATCTGAACAGCGCGCTCTCAGAAACCAAGGTGAGCTGCTTCCGGCACATTTACTCTTCTCCTTGCCGGGACTATGGGCATGGAGAAGTGGGAATATTCATGCCCCTTTAGCAGCAGGCACATGCGGGAGCTGCAGCAGCGGCTACTGCTTGTGCACCGCTCCTCTGCCGCCGCAACCTCCCCTCCCCCCCAATAGTTACCTATCCTCCTCATTCCCCCGCTGCTTCGGGGCCCCATGGCTCACGGGCCCCATAGCAGTGGCGTGGTCTGCCACCATTGGCGGTGCGCCACTGCTTTTAGATAATGTCTGTAGGGACTGACTCTTTTCTGGTCTTTCTAGATTATAATATCATTGTAGTATGAGCTCTTAATTTTGGATCACCACTCACCTGTGTATATGGGAGGGCCCCACAGCGCTATAAATCAGACCTGTTCCAACAGCAATTCAGATCATGACTAAGACCTAACGAGTCAAAACGCGTCGATCTGGATCCCCATGGAGGGTGTATGGTAGTTGCTCTTGATTGTATCCACAGGATTATCTTTTAAATTTTATTCAGTAAAGAGAAATGGAATTTTATTAACAATATCATCTCTGGACAGATCTTCTTTTTTTCCTACTGTGCATATTCTGGACTATGTGTCTGACTGAGGGTCATGTGTAACGTCTAACACAATAGACTCATATACTGTGTGACACCTGGATTATGTTTGGATCAAACCGTCATAATATCATGTGATGAACTGGGTTTTGTTCTTGACTTAACCCTGTCGATCACACTGGCTCTCCTATGATCTATGTATAAGCACAACAACTAAGTGCTATAAATCGTAGGATTAGTATTTAAAATATACTACATAGGAGCTAGTAGTGGTCCTGGGATATTACACAGACTTCGTGGGTGTGACATTATCATATGACTAGAGATGAGCGGTGTTCGACTAGAACTGTTCGCCAATCTCAAATTCGAGCTGTTTTCAGCGCTGTTCGAGTCGTTCGACGAACGCAAACGATTTGCAAAAAATTCGGCTGTTCGAGGTTATGTTCGATAACTGTTCGTGCACCAAAAGCGTGTCCTGCATGTCTGGCGCTATTTAGAGCACCAATCATGCAGGGATTGTCTGCCACTCACTGCAATGCCACAGCCATGGTGGTTGTGGTATTACAGTGGTTGCCCAAATCGATGGGAACAGTGCTCACAGTGAAACATGAAAAGCCGGCAATTCAGCAGCGGCATACACCGGTACCCGACAATTTAGAACAGAAAGAATTGAGCATCACACATAGATTAGATAGATAGAAACATGTCAGTCACATATATAAGAAGTACAGTGACAGTGTTGCTTACTGTACTTGTCATTTAGTGTAAAGGATTTATTAAAAAAAATAATAGTGTTTTCATGCACCGTCTCTTTAAAAAAGCTGGCCGGCAATTCAGCATCTGTACCCGACAATTTAGGATAGAAAGAATAGAGCCTACACAGTGTAAGCTGACATCAACCCCAGCCCTATTACCCCACTGCCACTGCTACAGGGCAGTGGGAAGAGCGAGGCTAAGTGCCAGAATTGGTGCATCCTATGTATGTTCATGGCACCCTTCCTGGGCTATTAATATTAGCCCCCAGCTGTCTGCCTAGCCTTTGTTAGGTATTAAAATAGGGGGAACCCCACGTCATTTTTTTGGGGGTCCCCCATTTTAATAGCTAGTAAAGGCTAGGTATTCAGCTGGGGGCTGATATTAGTAGCCTGGGAAGCTCCATGGGTATTACCCCCTTCCCAGGCTTCAAACATCTGCCCCAGCCGTTTGCTTAACCTCCGCTAGAGACTAAAATTACAGGGAACCCCACGCCAATTTTTTTTTTAATAAATCCTTTATTTTAACACTAAATGACAAGTACAGTAATCAACACTGTCACTGTACTTCTTATATATGTGACTGACATGTTTCTATCTATCTAATCTATGTGTGATGCTCTATTCTTTCTATCCTAAATTGTCGGGTACCGATGCTGTATTGCCGGCCGGCTTATTTAAAGAGACGGTGCATGAAAACACTATTATTTTTTTTAATAAATCCTTTAACACTAAATGACAAGTACAGTAAGCAACACTGTCACTGTACTTCTTATATATGTGACTGACATGTTTCTATCTATCTAATCTATGTGTGATGCTCTATTCTTTCTGTTCTCAATTGTCGGGTACCGGTGTATGCCGCTGCTGAATTGCCGGCCGACTTTTTTAAAGAGAGTGTCTTCTGAGCAGTTTGTAAGCTTTTGGACACCTTTGAAGGTGGTTTCTATGTGTTTTCTATGTGTTTTTGCTTGCCTGCCATTGGTTTTAACGGTGTTCGACAGTGCTCGATGGTGTTCTATGGTGTTCGACGAACAGTTCCACGAACATCCCGGTGTTCGACGAACCGAACCCGAACACTACGGGGGTGGCTCAATACTACATATGACACCCTGATTATGATTGTATCTAACCGTTATATTATCTTGTGACAAGCCGTGTTCTGTTTTGCATTGAACCCTCCTGGTTATACTGGTTGTCCTATGGTCTGTGCATGGGTATTGAATACAGGCATGACAAATAGGTGCTACAAGACATAAGACTAGTATTTAATAGGAGCTACTAGTGTCTCCAGGATATTATACAGATTTTCTATTTTTTTCACCACAACTGTACACTGCAGGTACAGTGGTATGTTGGTTGCGGTGTCTGAACTTCTTGTTTAGCTACCTTCTCCTGCCCCCTCCTTTCTGCACATAGTTCCCATCACCTTTCATCTATTTAGGACCTAATATGGTCCTTTTTGGAGAGCCATTGAGGAGCAGACAATATAGATATAAAGAAATAGTCGGCACTCCGTAGTCCTTGTTAGTGGTTGGTGGTGCACGTGGAGAGATAGATTGCAAGCAAAGTAGAAAGATCCCGACACTCACGTGTATACGATCAATTAATTTATTCCACATGTAGGAAAACTACAACATATGGTTTTCCTACATGTGGAATAAATGAATTGATCGTATACACGTGAGTGCCGGGATCTTTCTACTTTGCTTGCAATCGAGGAGCGGAGGCACCATTTGCGTTCCAGAGGGTGTCAAGCCAACCTCCGCTGACAGGTAGGTATAGTCCAGGGGCCAGTTTAGGGCATGGCCCCCCTCTCCATTTAGCTGTACTATTTGGCTGGGATTTATACTGGCTATTGTTTGTTTTTTTGCATTTGGGGGATTTTTTGTCTTGGATATTTTTAATTGATACCAATAAATTGTAAGTTTTAGGTGTATTTTCTTTGAGTCCTATTAATTAGGGGTGCCTTTATTGCTGCACTTGCTGTTTATTCTGTCTTTTCTTTAAAATTTTAGCATGGAAGTTGAAAAACAAATGTTTTATTGTTGTATTACTTTGGACCACTAATTAAAAATTCCTGAAGATATAACTTTGGTACATTTCCATTTACTTCTGAAGATCTTGTACAGTCTATGAAAAAAATGAAAGGGTGCCAATAATGGTGAGGATTCCCGCTCTGAACTTGGATTTTACTTTGTCATAGGCAGAATTTATTATAGATCTGCTATAGTGCTACTATATGGTGTGGGTGACAGCTAGAGGATTGTAAGATGGTATTACCTGAAACCTTTTTCCTAAAAAGTGACATATGAACTCGGCCACTAAGAGGATCCCCTTCTAAATAAAATATCCAAAAAAGGGATTTGAGAACTTGTGGGAGCATAAGTAAACTGTAGATTACAATCATTGTTTTTGAGATATCAAACACAATCCAGGATGATAGCGATATTGCCAGACCATACAAGGAGCAGATGGCTCACGTATAGAAAAAGGGTTAGTAGGGTTAAAAATAAAAACTTCTTCCCCCCTATGCCCTAAAAAGAATTGCATGAGACAGGGAGAATTTTGAGCCCATTGGGGTGCCCTCTGTAGGAAATACTCTGAATTGAAACTGAAGAAATAGTGGCCCAATAAATAATTTAATGCCAGAAAGATTAACTGTTTTGATTCAGCACTATAGGAACTATAGCTGTTCAAATGATGTTGTACTTCTTCTGTGGCTAGATGATGGGGAATAGGAGAATATAAATTAACTACATCACAAGTGAGGAAAGAAAAATCATTGGTCCAGTCAAATTTGTCAAATATTTTTAAAACTGTAGCACTGTCTTTTAGATAACCAGGAATTCTGGTCACTAGTGGTTGTACAACCCCTGGCAAAAATTATGGAATCACCGGGCTTGGAGGATGTTCATTCAGTTGTTTAATGTTGTTGAAAAAAAAACAGATCACAGACATGGCACAAAACTAAAGTCATTTCAAATGGCAACTTTAGGGCTTTAAGAAACACTAAAAGAAATCAAGATTAAAAATGTGGTACTCAGTAAGGGTAATTTTTTTCAGATGAAGCAGAGGGAAAAAATTATGGAATCACTCAATTCTGAGGAAAAAAATATGGAATCTTGAAAAACAAACACACAAAAGAACACTCCAATACATCACTAGTATTTTGTTGGACCACCTCTGGCTTTAATAACAGCTTGCAGTCTCTGAAGCATGGACTTAATGAGTGACAAACAGTACTCTTCATCTGGCTCCAACTTTCTCTGATTGCTGTTGCTATATCAGCTTTGAAGGTTGGAGCCTTGTCATGGACCATTTTCTTCCACTTCCACCAAAGATTTTCAATTAGATTGAGATCCGGACTATTTGCAGGTCATGACATTGACCTTATGCGTCTTCTTTCAGGGAATGTTTTCACAGTTTTTGCTCTATGGCAGGATGCATTATCATCTTGAAAAATGATGTCATCATCCCCAAACATCCTTTCAATTGATGGGATAAGAAAACTGTCCAAAATATCAACGTAAACTTGGGCATTTATTGAATATGTAAAGACAGCCTTCTCCCCAGTGCCATTACCGGACATGCAGCCCCATATCATCAATGACTGTGGAAATTTGCATGTTCTCTTCATGCAGTCATCTTTATAAATCACATTGGAACGGCACCAAACAAAACTTCCAGCATCATCACCTTGCCCAATGCTGATTCGCGATTCATCACTGAATATGACTTTTATCCTGTCATCCACAGTCCACGATTGCTTTTCCTTAGCCCATTGTAACCTTGTTTTTTTCTGTTTAGGTGTTAATGATGGCTTATGTTTAGCTTTTCTGTATGTAAATCCCATTTCCTTTAGGCGGTTTCTTACAGTTCGGTCACAGACATTGACTCCAGTTTCCTCCCTTTCGTTCCTCATTTGTTTTGTTGTACATTTCCTGTTTTGGAGATATTTTGCTTTAAGTTTCGTGTCTTGACGCTTTGATGTCTTCCTTGGTCTACCAGTATTTTTGCCTTTAACAACCTTCCCATGTTGTTTGTATTTGGTCCAGATTTTAGACACAGCTGACTGTGAACAACCAACATCTTTTGCAACATTGCGTGATGATTTACCTTCTTTTAAGAGTTTCATAATCCTCTCCTTTGTTTCAATTGACATCTCTCGTGTTGGAGCTATGATTCATGTCAGTCCACTTGGTGCAACAGCTCTCCAAGATGTGATCACTCCTTTTTAGATGCAGACTAACGAGCAGATCTAATTTGATGCAGGTGTTAGTTTTGGAAATGAAAATTTACGGGGTGATTCCTTAATTTTTTCCTCTGAATTGAGTGATTCTGTAGCACCCCAAGGGCTCGGTTGCTACAGAGGTATTGCACCTCACCCAGTGGTGTGATATCTCACTCTCAGGTAAGGATGGAGTGGGGATCAGGACCCCGACACCTGCATGCATTACACCACATTTCCGGGGGGCAGGGTGACCGATATGCTCCAAGTAGAGCACGACAGTCCCTGTCCCTAGCTGGAGTGGGGGGAGGGAACACTGAGGAAGCGGGAACCCTGTAGTGCATAGGAGGGAGAGGGCAGTTCCTGGGTGCACCTAGAGGGAGGTATTAAAGGGGGGCCCCATCTTAGAGACAGTGTGAAGTAGGGGAGTACTCATAGAGAAGAGGAGGGAGCAGGAGGCTGGAGCAGAGGCTCTGCATGGGCTCTGCTCTGCATGCAGGCCTAAGAGAGAGGCCGGAGCCTGGAGGAAGCAGAAGGAAGGAGAAGGAAGGAAGAGGAGTGGAGGAGGCTCCAGGAACAAGGAACGAAGGGACCCTAGGGGTGTGGACTGGCAAGTCGCCACCGCACGCCCGAATCTACCTAGAAGGGTCAGGCCAAAGGGGGAGACCGGTCCCCGAAACTAGTGGAGGCAGGGAACTACCCTCAGCTAGAAACCGGAGGCTGTGACATTTCAAGTGGCGCAGCCCCTCGCTACACCCGCTAGGAAGGCACCATATAGGGTCAGGGAAACTGGCGCCAAAGTTTACCAGAGAAGGCCCGAGGCAGCCGGACAGAAGCGAGGTCACTGGCGGGGTACGACAGGCCAGAGAAAGGACACACAAAGGGGGTCCTGTGAAACGCTCCAAAGTTATCTGGGAGTAGACCGACTGAGCCCCTCACCTGGTGAATACAGTGCGACGTGGAATATTATGACCAGCTGTAGTAATGTGGATAAAGAACTGTGAGTAAATACCCTGGACTGCATTTCTGGACTCTGTGTCGTTACTGCTGCTCCCACGCACCATCACCCCCAACATCCACACTTGCTGCCCTGAGGCTATACTCCTCCTGTGGGGAGTTATACTATCCTCTGCTGCACCCACAACAACAGCCTCAGCGGTCTGCCCTACAGCGGCGATTCACTCTGACCGCAATCCACGGGTGGCGTAGTCGGATATTCAGTAAATAGACTGCCATTTGGGTTGACCACCCTGAGCCACGGGACCGGGTCCCCACCACGCAAGGACTACAATCCCAAGCATTCACAACGGATCGGGTTCCGGTGATCCCCACACCCACGCGGCCCAGGGGGCGTGTCAATTCCATAATTTTTCCCTCTGCTTGGTCAGAAAAAAATTACCCTTACTGAGTACCATATTTTTAATCTTGATTTCTTTTAGTGTTTTTTAAAGCCCTAAAGTTGCCATTTGAAATGACTTTAGTTTTGTGCCATGTCTGTGATCTGCTTTTTTTCAACAACATTAAACAACTGAATGAACATCCTTCGAGCCCAGTGATTCCATAATTTTTGCCAGGGGTTGTAGATGATCATCCGATCACTCACTCAGGTCCTCATTCAGTGACCCTATACTTGAGATAATGGGGCATAGCTGGGTAGGGAAAACCTCTTTGTGGGTTTTGGGTAACCCATAGGAAATGGGAATGGTAATATATTGTATCAGAAACGTGTCAGTTTTTAATTTACTTTCACATGGATTTGCCCATTTTTATGAATTTACAATAAAGTATTTTTTATTCCTTTGCTGGAAATGCCGCAAAAGCCTGCTATTTTTGTATTGTTACAATAATAATAATAATAATAATAATAATAATATAATATAATATTAGTATACACCGGGTCTGATACCAGAGATGTCGCCATGATGAACGGATCTTTGGTGATCGTGATACATAGAATTCTCAGCATAAAACCCTTCCACATCAGCATCCTGCTGCCATTTCTCAATGAGACACTTGTGCATCACAGAGTTTTGACTCCCTTGTTGGATTTCTTGAATTTTTACAAGGACTTTGAAGCAGAGACACATTAATATCATGCCACGTAGGAGGAGAGACAGGAGGACATACAGATTTCGGAATTCAGGTAATTTCAACTATTCCCTATTACCCTCTAACTAAATTTCAACCTATGAGGGGGTATCCAAAAGAAACAGGAATCATCCCCTGGAGAGCTGGCAGACTGAATCAGAAGGGTTCCTCGAATATTCATCTAGGACGGAAGACCCTACAAGTGCCCCGCCCTCCAGAAGACAGTTCCTGTTTCTTTTGGGTATCCCCTCATTTATTAAAGGGATAAGAAAGCTGCAGAAACTAAATATAATAAATAAATATAATATTTATGAGCTGGAGTAGATTTCTGAGTTTGGCACATAAGCAGTCTGCAGAATAAAGCCTCTTAATGAATTTGGTGCATCTTCATCCAGTGAACTTTTGATCAAGGATGGCAGAAGAAACAGTGTTTTTGATTAATTCCTCCATAATGGATAACTAAATGTATCAGTAGAAGGTATAGCTAATCTGATATGGCTTTCTAGCCCTATAATATTTTCCACATTCTCGTCACCCCTTTAAATATGTTAGCAACACCATCAACACAAACAGGAATATAAAAGGGGAACACTGAAATGCCAAATCATTTAGTCAGGGACAAGAGCAGGCTATCCCTACACAAGCACCAATATAACTAATATTACAGCCATATATTCACCATATAATGAATGTATACAAGCTCCATATAAGAAACTACACAAGGGAAAACATCACTGACTTATTAGGTAACCATGACACATTTACCCAATAGTTTGTCCCAACAATGACAACTCTTTCATCACAAATGATTAATTTCCTTGGAATTAATAAACTCTTGCTTCCTCTCTCCTCCATAATTAAAGAGGATCTGTCATCAGCTTTTTGCTATTTAATCTGACAGCAGCATAATGTGGGGATAGGGAGCTTGATTAAAGGGATGTGTCACTTGCTCAGCAACTTGCTGTAGTTTCAATGTAATCAGTGTTTTATCAGCAGGAGATTATCATTGCATGACTAGGTGTCCTGTGCCAGGCAGTCCAGCTAATCTGTGTAACCCCTCCTCAGTGTACACAGGAAGCTGCCAATCAGTGGTGTGGGCGGGGTTATACAGAGCTCAGCATTCAGAGAACTGCTAGATCTGCAGCAGAGAAAACAGGGATTTTATTAAAACTGCACAAACCTTCCAGTAAATGATACTTTGCTGCAATCAGGTACTCTGCCCCTACATCATGCTGCTCTCTGATTACATCGCAAAAACCTGCTAACAAATTCCCTTTATATACAGATAATCTTGACCTTAAAGTGACCTAAACTAAACAAAATAAATCACCCTAATCAAGAACTATGATCGCCTTATATCACAATTCTGTCTGTGTTTTGCAGTCTGTGGCTCATGGACAAGCAACACATGTGAGCTTATGGTACCATTCACATAATGTCACATTTCCATAGAGATCTATTATAAATTGATTATATCTGCACTATTTGTTTTTCAGGACCCTTTAATATCAGGAGTCAAGTACTGCGAAGACGGGATGGACACTCAACTACAATAACATCTCGCCTCACTTTTGTACATAGGTTCAGATCTCGGTACAATAGAGTGATCAGAGTGATCTATAGAGTGAGCATTAGAGAGACAATCCACACCGATTATAATGCTGAGGGTGAATTGGACCAATCAATCAGAGAGGACTGAGCCGGCCCACTGTGACACGCCAGTAGCCGCACCCTCGAGAACCAGCACACAGAATTACAATGAAAATTGCCCAATATGTCTAGATGTCCAACAAGGAGACATCACCTCTTTATTATGCGGACATTCTTTCCACATTGCGTGCCTGGACACATGGCGTCTCTATCATCAGACGTGCCCCATGTGTCGTGCAATTATCACCCGCGAGCATTAGGTATGTATACTTATAGGTGTATATATATCCTTTTATCTAACATGTATTGTATTGCCTTCCTTATTCATAACAGAATTAAAAAAAATTCACCTGGTCTGAATGGTGCCCTGTGCAGAATTGCCCTTTGCTCATCTCCCTTCTTTTTTCTGCTGTGCTGCCAGCGCTTTCACCCCCCTCTATCTGGAAAGATGCAGGTATTATTAGGGGGCGTTGATGGGAGGGGGTTGTTAGTGATAGTAACTGGTGCTGCCTTATGCGATAGTTTAGATAGTAGTCTATTTATCACCATAAAGTTTTGTTGTCTCTAGATCATAGCCAGTACAAGTAAGACGTGATCTAATGCTACTATTTACCTAATATTAATTCCATAGAGATGTAATTGGGATATATCTATATTATTTGTATTTTAGGAACCCATGCTGCCAGGATAAGTAATGGAGGCTCATGGACACCAACATGTTGACACAGCATTCCACGTGTCCATACAACCAACCAGACAACCACGTGTCTGATTGAGACAACCAATCAGACAGGACGGCTATGCCACCCAAGTAGCCGAACCATCAAATACTACTCCACCAAAGAAGACAGAAAACGGCCCAATCTGATTTGATATTTTGAGGACATTACCCTTCTATATTTAAATAAATTGTTGATTTTTTATCCCATTGGGCAAAAAATAAAGCTTTAAATATGCGTTCATTATACAAAATATATACAGGGTGGTCCAAAAGTAGGTGGACAGAAAATAATAACATTCATTTTGATTTATATATAAAATTATATTTGCTAACACAAGCATAACATTGACAACTAAATTTTATTCTGAACAATAATACAAAAGCCCTTAAATTTTATCAGCGCAGGCGCTCAAACTGTTTTCCATTACAATTTGCACAGCTTTGAAGTCGGCCTCTTACGCTTCGACAAACTTTTTTGCACAAGTCTCTTTGGGTATTAATTTCTTGAAATGCATCTCTTATGTAATTTTTCAAATCACTGACACTTTTTGGTTTTCGACTATAAACTTTTTCCTTGAGTACTCCCCAAAAGAAAAAATCCATTGGGGTCAAGTCTGGTGAACGTGCCGGCCAATCAAGTGGGCCTCTCCGGCCAATCCATTTATTAGGAACTGTTTCATCAAGATACTCGCGGACTACTCTTGAATAATATGGAGGGGCCCCATCTTGTTGGAAATAAAGGTCATTTGAATTAGGCTGTTGCGGGAACAACTTGATTCATTAGAATTTCGAGATACTTATCTCCCGTGACAGTTCCATCAAAAAATATTGGTCCTAAAACACCAAAACTTGAAATACCACCCCAAACATTGACACAAGGCTCATTTAGTCGCTGCTCTAATGTTAAATGCATGTTCTCATTATACCAGTAAATACAATTATATCTGTTAATATGGCCGGAGAATTTGAAAGAAGCTTCATCACTCCACATAATGTTATCTAAAATTACTGGATTTTCTTTAATTTCGTTAAGCATAATCTCACTAAATTGCAGCCGCCTGTCTGGATCATCCTCCAATAAACCATGAATTAGACGTGGACGATAAGCTTTCCACCAAATAGATTTCAGGATTCACATGATAGAAGCTCGTGAAATTCCCAATTCCAAAGAGGCTCTTCTGGTGGACTTTTTTGGACTCTGAACAAATGTTTCAGCAACAAGTTGTTTATTATCTTCTGTACAGACTGTTTTGGGTCGATCAGTTTTTGGAGCATTAAGGATTAAGCCAGTGGCATTGAATTTGTCACAAATGCGGTAAATGGTTTGTCTCTTTGGGGTTTGAGTGCCTAATGTTTCAACCCAATTTGCTCTAACGGTTTCAGCATTTTCAGATTTCCTATACTCTGTTAAAATCCATTTTCTTTGATCTGTATTTAAATTATTTTCCATTATGTGTTATCTGAATTTTCTGAAAAGAAAACAGATTTGGGGGAGATCTATCTGTGAAAACTAGATCTGTGAAACTGGCTCAGTTGCCCTTAGCAACCAATCAGATTCCATCTTTCATTCTCCAAAGAGTCTGTGAGGAATGAAAAGTGGAATCTGATTGGTTGCTAAGGGCAACTGTAGCACCCTGAGGATTCGGCTGCTACAGGGGTATTGCACCTCAACCCAGAGGTGTGATATTCCACTCCCGGGTAAGGATGGAGTGTGGAGCTGAGCTCAGAAAGCTGCATGCACTACACACATCCCATTTCCGAGGAACAGACCAACGGTACTCCCACTTAGAAATGTGCAGGTACGACCGAGTCTGTTCCTGGCTGGAGTGGGAGGGGGGTGGTACATCCCAGTAGTGTAGGGGCAGATAGGGGGAGCAGCCTGGGTAAAGATAGGAGCTCATTGGGTGCTGGTCACCTGAGCTCACACATAGAGGGAGTATATAAGGTGGGCACCATCTAAGATCAGGGTCAGTCAGCCATGGTCAGTCTGTGAGAAGTCAGTGAGACATCAGACTTTGCAGAGCAGTGGAAGAGAGCAGAGGAGCAGAGCAGCCCCAGAGCAAGAGTGAGAGAGGAGAAAGAAAGACCCAGAGGGGGAGAAAGAAGGAACTCTGAGAGCCCAAATATAATCACAGGGTGAAGAGTTGGCAACAGGGTACCGGATCCCAAACTGGTGGGGGCTACAGCATACCTCAGCCAGAGACCGGAGGCCGTGGGAAGCATCTGCCACGGCCACCCACCATATCCACCCAGAAGGCAGACCACGCATAGGGTCAGGGAACCCAGAGGCAAGGGTTCGCCAACAAGAGGCCCGAGGGAGCCGGACTTAGGTGGATCCCTGGTGGGGAAGGCCAGAGACGAGGACAGGACAGAACGGGAGCTCAGAACCACGCTCCAGAACTACTTGGGGGTTGGCCGAGTCCAGGACCTGGTGGACGCAGCACGGCTCGGGTGGTCACTCAAGGCCGGAGTGACCGGAACATCTGCAGTAAGTAAAGAACCCTGAACTGCACAACCCGACTCTGACTCTCATTACCATCATCCCTGCACTTCCACAACCACCATCCTCTGCACCTGACCCCCTGAGGCTATACCCCTCCCGTTGGGGGTTATACTACCTAAGCTGCACAAACACCATCAGCCTCAGCGGACCCTGCTGCAGCGGCGGCCGTAGTGACCGCAATTCAACGGGTGGCGTAGTCAACATAAAGAACTTTAGTAACATCAGTAAGGACTGCCACACACTGAGCTTGACACCCTGGGCACGGACCGGGTCACAGCCACTCGGAGACTACAACCCCCATCTGATCCGGCTCCGGGTATTCCCCTAAAGAATATGGCCCAGGGGGTGCGTCAACTTTGGCGTAGTCGGCAGGATAACGTGCCCGCAACACCCGGGTACTGCGTGCCTGAAGAAAAGAACAAGTTTACCTCAAAAAGAAGTCTCCTGCCGGTTCCGGAGGGTCCCCGCCATCGGACTCCATCACAGGTCGATTCCCGCCGGTTGTCCGCCATTAACAGCTTTTTCCCGCCATCTGCAGAGTTTCCCGCCACTGGGAGACGATTCCCGCCATTTCCGAAGATTTCCCGCCTTGGGGGAGCGGACGCCATTATGGGCGTGCCAGAGGGTGGCAAGAGGCCACCTCCCATCGTGGGCCAGGTCGAAGAATGGCGCCAAAAGTGTAAACCGCCCCCACTAACAGAGACTGTGATGCTAGAGGTGTCTGTCAGCGTGAAAGAACTGCCCCTGGAGCTGACAATCACCAAGTGGCCCCGGGACCGCCCTCGAAGTGGGAGGACTGAGAATAAGAGAACAAAGATGGGTGTCGCCTGGAGCAGTCTGGAGAGAGCGCACCCGGAGACAAGACGTCTGGAAGAGAGTCCAGAAAGAGCCTACCCGGAGATGGAGGGAGAGCCAGGCAGCACCGACCCAGTGGTCAGGAGCCTGATGCGGGCCGCCACTCCAGGCAGCACCGACCCAGTGGTCAGGAGCCTGTTGCCGGTCGCCACTCCAGAAGGCCTGCTGGAGACAACAGGAGGAGAGCAGAGCAGCACCGACCCGTTGGTCAGGAGCCTGCTAGAAGCAACGACCCCACTAGGCTTAGTGGAGGTCTTGGCACAGCTCCCCCGAGATCGGGAGTGTACACAGACTGCGCTGGAGGGCCTCGCACGGAGGATGGCCCGGGTGCAACGAGAGACGTTGGCGGAGTGGAGCCGAGAGATGGCCCAGCAGACAAGAGCCCGTCAGCGGAGCACGCCACCCGAGACGAGGAGACAGACCGCCTCTGAGGATGGCGCAGGAGGACTGAAGGCCGGAGACGGCGCCGAGAAGGGAGCCGAACGAAAGGAGGCAGGTAAAGGGGACGTTTCTACCCCAAACCGGGAAACCGCGTACCTGCCCCAGCTCCCCGTCGCAGAGCCCGAAGTACCCCCTGCCGTGCCCGTAACCGCAATGTCACCGCCACAGACTAGGCCTCAACCGGAAGCCGCAGCCGCGACCCCTGTGACGTCACACGCCTCGACCCCGAGCGTGACCAAGCAGGAAGTACCACCAGCCTGGTCGCAAGGCCTAGTACCCCCGGGCGCCGCAATACCAACAGCGCCCCCTACCTCTGCGGAGCCACCGGCCTGGTCGCAGGGCCAAGTAGCCCAGGGCGCCGCCGTCCTTACGGTGCCCTTCACTTTCCAGGTGCCCCAGGCCTGGCCGCAAGGCCTGGGCAACCCGGGCGCCACCACCACCGCGCCCATAAAACCAAGAGTGCCGCATCTGGGAGAAGATCTGTTCGCCCAACACACATGGCCGGACGGGCAGCCCTTTGTCTGGCCCAGGGAGTACTACGAACAAGAGCTCCAAAAGAGGGCAAGGCCCATGTGTGAGCCCCTGATCCCGGCTCCGAAGCCCGTAAAAAGGACCTCGCCCCCGCTAGAGGAGGCACAGTTTGAGTGGGACCCCACCGGAGAAGATCTCATGGGGTTCACTCAGGAGACCCGGGCAGCTGCAGCGGAGCGTGCAGAGTGCTGCCGGCAGCAGCTCGAGGTCTTTGAGAGGGAGCGGAGAGAGAGGCGGGTCCGGGAACAACAAGCCCAAATAAAGAGCGCGGAGCAGAAGAGCCGGGCCAGGAGGAGTCCCCGTGCAGCCCATGGTCCCCCTTCCACCGGGACTGTGATCAAGTTTAATATGCAGCACGGGTGGGGTTTCATCAGAGATCACCGCACCCCAGGCGACGTCTTCGTGACAAGAAGAGACGTTGAGTCCCACCTACCGGAGGGACACAGAGGTCGTGACCTTTATATAGGGGACGAGGTCACCTTCACCCGGCACAAGTGTGCCAAAGGACCCTACGCCCTCCATGTGCATCGCCTGACGGAGGAGGAGCTGCGGTGTGAGGAGGAGCAAGAGGACCCGGACGGGTCTGAAGCTAAAGTTAATCACAAAGAAAGAGCAGGAGGACGTCGTCGTTGAGTACAGCAGAGTAGAAGCTGTATATAGTTGCCCGTCGGGGCACAGTGAACCGTTGCTGCTAATAAAGTCCCCGTTGGGACCAGAGAACTGAACTGTTAACCCCGTGTGTCCCTATTCCCACTGACCGAGGACTGAGAGCGGTCAATCCTCCCTAATACCTGGCCGAGGACTGAGAGCGGCCACTACCCCTTTGTATATAGTTGCGCTTCCTAAAGCGCCCCCTACTGGTTTTATGGGAAAACCATTTTTCTTCAAGAGACTGTCGCACTTTACCCGGTCACAAGTTGCACCGTGACCGGAGGTACCAGAAGACAAGAATGTTTTTATGAAAAGTTTATATGAAAAGTTTATGCTGATATATATGATGTTTTATATGTTTTATATGTTTATGTTTATGAAAAAAATTGTATGTTTTGGATGTTGTTTATATCTTACAGCCCGAGGACGTGCTGTGATTTACCAGGGGGGAATGTAGCACCCTGAGGATTCGGCTGCTACAGGGATATTGCACCTCAACCCAGAGGTGTGATATTCCACTCCCGGGTAAGGATGGAGTGTGGAGCTGAGCTCAGAAAGCTGCATGCACTACACACATCCCATTTCCGAGGAACAGACCAACGGTACTCCCACTTAGAAATGTGCAGGTACGACCGAGTCTGTTCCTGGCTGGAGTGGGAGGGGGGTGGTACATCCCAGTAGTGTAGGGGCAGATAGGGGGAGCAGCCTGGGTAAAGATAGGAGCTCATTGGGTGCTGGTCACCTGAGCTCACACATAGAGGGAGTATATAAGGTGGGCACCATCTAAGATCAGGGTCAGTCAGCCACGGTCAGTCTGTGAGAAGTCAGTGAGACATCAGACTTTGCAGAGCAGTGGAAGAGAGCAGAGGAGCAGAGCAGCCCCAGAGCAAGAGTGAGAGAGGAGAAAGAAAGACCCAGAGGGGGAGAAAGAAGGAACTCTGAGAGCCCAAATATAATCACAGGGTGAAGAGTTGGCAACAGGGTACCGGATCCCAAACTGGTGGGGGCTACAGCATACCTCAGCCAGAGACCGGAGGCCGTGGGCAGCATCTGCCACGGCCACCCACCATATCCACCCAGAAGGCAGACCACGCATAGGGTCAGGGAACCCAGAGGCAAGGGTTCGCCAACAAGAGGCCCGAGGGAGCCGGACTTAGGTGGATCCCTGGTGGGGAAGGCCAGAGACGAGGACAGGACAGAACGGGAGCTCAGAACCACGCTCCAGAACTACTTGGGGGTTGGCCGAGTCCAGGACCTGGTGGACGCAGCACGGCTCGGGTGGTCACTCAAGGCCGGAGTGACCGGAACATCTGCAGTAAGTAAAGAACCCTGAACTGCACAACCCGACTGACTCTCATTACCATCATCCCTGCACTTCCACAACCACCATCCTCTGCACCTGACCCCCTGAGGCTATACCCCTCCCGTTGGGGGTTATACTACCTAAGCTGCACAAACACCATCAGCCTCAGCGGACCCTGCTGCAGCGGCGGCCGTAGTGACCGCAATTCAACGGGTGGCGTAGTCGACATAAAGAACTTTAGTAACATCAGTAAGGACTGCCACACACTGAGCTTGACACCCTGGGCACGGACCGGGTCACAGCCACTCGGAGACTACAACCCCCATCTGATCCGGCTCCGGGTATTCCCCTAAAGAATATGGCCCAGGGGGTGCGTCACAACTGAGCCAGTTTCACTTTACACCATGTTTGATAAATCTCCCCCTGCATAACCTCATTACACTTTCTGTCCACCTACTTTTGGACCACCCTGTATATTGAGATATTCTTGTCTTATCAAGGAAACATCAAAAAAAAATTGTGTATTAACTTTGTAATAGACTAGAACTAACAACATTACCATTACAAAGTAGAAAGAAAAGAAATAAAGAGTTAAAGAGATAAAAAAGGGGGAGGTAAGAGAAGTAGGGGAGGAGCCGAGAATGGGAGAAGCCGGTGTACCTCTGCATTAGTTGGTTATCCAAGTGATAAGCTGCCAATTAAAGAAGCACTCCTCCTCCCATCAAAGATTTTATCCTCTTAATATATTACAATCATCATGTTATATTGCACTGTGCACTTACAATTGCTCATTTTGCTTTTGTACGCAGGTAATTCTTCTCTTTTCCATTAGGTCTGTGACATCACATGATTAAAAACAGAGTAGCTGAATCCATGCTCGATGTAGAAAAGGAAGTCTATTTTTTTCTGCATGAGTCATAAGTCACTGCAAAAGTCCCTGGCACGGGGAGGAGGGTGAAGCTGGGTCATGAGTTGAAGAGGGGAATAATTCTTGCAGGGAAAACAGACTTCATGTTTTTACATAGAGCAGATAAAAGAGAAGACATAGCTGTGTAGAAAGCCAAAATGCACAATTGTAAGTACACAGTGCTATATAACATGATGATTGCAATCTATTAAGTGGATAAAAACTTTGATGGGAGGAGTGCTTCTTTAAAAATTGCAGATGAGTAGGAGCTATCTACAGTCTACAAATCTTTTTGTAGACTGTAGATAGTCCCGGGAATATTATAGTCTTGCTGTTTGTTAGGAATCTGCATCCTGTCTTTGGCTCTACATGAGTCCAGTTGTATATAATGGGACATTTCAATGTTCACACCTGACATTAGTATGCACTCCAGGTTTAAAAAAGTAGAACATTGGTAAAAAGATCTTTCATACTCATTAAAACTTCCAAGTTTAGGAAAGTTAATATTTTAGATTTTTATAAGTTTTTTACCCTACCACATCAAGTTAAAACTAAATATTTAGTCTCTGGCCAAAGCTACTATATGCACCTTTACATGCCAAAGATCAATTCATCTCTATGGTGTCATAAAGGGTGAGACCACAAATGGTGGCTGGCTGGTTGTGCAAAAACTCAACTTACCTGTCGTGGTCAATGGTTGCATGATTTTGAAGCGAAATGCTGTGCCAATTGGCTTCCATGAAGGGCGCAGGTTTGGCACAGGTTTCACCCTCAGCCCTCTTCACATGTTAGTGATTCACAAACTTGTTCTAGCAGTGTTTTTCAATAATGAAACATGCACCCATTATTGTTTGTGGTCATTTTTACATGTTCATTTTTTGAAGACCAATTATCCACATTTACTTATCTGATTTGCATATCAGACTTGCTCATTCAGGTGAATTAGTCCAACAAAAGAAAAAATGGCTAGCACAAGGATGTCCTCCATGTGTCATCTGAATGTTGTCTGCCTCACACTGTTTAATGGGTAGGGGAAACTTAAAACTACTTTTTGCATATGAGAAAAATGAATAAAACACTGATAGTAAAATTGGCAACACGAGACAAAAATGGATGAAAATCATCAAGCACTGCACACTAATGAAAAACAGTCATTTTTTTCATGTACGTTGGCATGAGAACTTAAAGAGGACCTCCCCAAAAATGAGTTCATTACTTTTCCAAAATCCCTCTGCTCTTCTTTTTTAATTTCGTCCATTCATTGTGGAGATATACCCTTTTTTTTATTTTGCTGCCAAGTATGCTTGTTTCAGAAAGTTTTCTCTTTGGGTATGTTTGTAGTCCTCCATTTCTATGATGCTGCCCAATCGCAATCAGAAGCTTCTGAACTGGAATCACGAGAAAACCCTGTTCTCAATGTGACTTGTCTGTGACGTACCCACATGTTAGTATTCTTGAGGCTCACGTATACATCGGATGAGTTCTTTCCAATGTTTTATCGGATAGCACTCAGACCAATGTTATACTATGGGACAGTGCAGGTCTTCTTTTTTTTCTCATGCTAATTCGGCATGAGAAACAAAATTGCAGCATGCTGCGTCTGGAAATTGAACCACGTACACCCATACACGTCTATGGGTGCGTGTAAAACAGACTGCATTTGGATGTCATCCGAGTGTAATCCAATTTCTACAGTCTCAGACAATTAAGAAGATGGAGAAATTAAGTTCTCCATCTTCTCCACAACTGTGCTCCAATTTTCTCATGTGAGAGAATTGGATCACACTAAGATGAAAATGATGAATTGGGTCTTAAGTGTTTTGTTTGGGAAAGGTTCTGATGTGTATCAAGGCCATTCATTCTGATAGGCTCCTGTGTTCTTGAATCTGTTGGGCAATGGCCCTTTGTGCATTCTGCATTTGGAGCGAGTATAATGAGTATACGTAGAGAGTGCTGAATCAGTTTCTCCACTATTCAATGAGTGACTACCATTTGTGGGCTACCAGCAACATATACAATATAGCCAGTAATAAACTTTCTGTCTGGTGCGTGATTGTGAACATGTGGACTAGCTGTGCTTTTATAAGGCATTGCATGTTGGTAGTATTGGGAATTCTATAATGTTATTATATGTTAGTATTATCTGCACCCTGTTGGGAAACATTATTATGCATTACATAATAATTTTATATAGGACTCATTCACATGTCAGTTTTTCTCATATGAGTGCTATCTAGTGTTGAGCGAGTATGTTCTGTCCGAGTATTCTCGGGCCGAGCTCCGAGTATTTACAGCGGCTTGATGATATGGTTGAATCGCTCCTGTGTGCATGATTTGCAACTGTTTGACAGCTTTATTACATGTGAGGAATATGTAAGAAATAGACATTGGTCACATGTAATAAAACTGTCAAACAGTCGCAAATCATGCACACAGGAGCGATTCAAACATATCACCGAGCAGCTATAAATACTCGGAGCTCGACCCGAGTATACTCGGCGAAAGGGTTAATAGAACATACTCGCTCAACACTAGTGCTATCCATTTTTTTAATGGATAGCACTTGTACCTATGACAGTCTATAGGGCTGTACACACATCCATGTAACAGGAGTATTGTAAGTGGTCACTTGACAGCTTTAATGAGGAGCACCATGAACAGGCTTGGCACTAGCAACTCCATTTTCCAGATCCCATTGGTTGTCCTGACCTTCACTCTTTAACACCTATACAGAGATCTGGACCCAACAAGGACCCCTAAGCTGGGGCCACATAGTTAGCCGCTGTTCAGTGGTGTGAGCTGGCAAGTAGAGTAATTCGGTGGCTGGGTCACAACCAGGAGGTCACTGCAGGGACAAAATCACAAGGCAGGAGAGTAGTCAAAAAATTAACTGAGGTCAAAAATCAGGAACGTCGACAGTGAGTAAAACCAGAATACTGAAAAGTTCTCAAGGAACAAGTCAAATTATAACTGGCAGTGGACTGCAGGATGTCAGGAGCTTAAATAACCTGCAGCCCCATCCAGGCCACACAGTAGGAAGCAAACACAGAAAAGTTAACTTCTGAGCTCCCAGTATGATGTACAAGTACCTGAGAATACAGAACTACAATTGTCACTTTGTGTCGTCCGTAACAAGAGTGCGGCACCACTTGGGCAGAAGCAAAGTCAGAAAGGGCAGGTGCCGATACAGATGTTACAATCAATGACTTTATGTGGATCGAGAAGTCTGCATAAAATCGCTGCGACATGTCCGATATTGATCCGAGTGTCGGATCCCAAAAGGAATGAAATGAAGGTCCATGAAAAAATCAGACAGCACTTGGATGGAATTCGTGTGCGGTCTGTTTTTCACTGACTGATAGCTAGGAGAAGGTGACAAAACTTTTTTTTTTTTTTTTACTCATCAGTGAAAAAAACTGATGACACTCTGAAGAAAATCTGATGAGTCTGATGAAAATCAAGGATGAAATTCAGTCTGTTTTTCTCGCACTTGGTAAAAACTGATGTCTTGATGAGGCCTTATGCAGAAGTAATTCTGTATTATTCTTTTTTTACCTCTTTCCAATAAATTAAATTAAAATCTGTAATCCATCTGATGTCATGGAAGTGTTGGGAGACCACTACACACATTAGATCGTTGACTAATCCCCCCAAAATTGGGTTTCAGCTAACTTTCATCTAATATGTAGATGCAGCTTAAAACTGAAATTTGGTAGGGTCAATACTATTTAAGCAGCTTATTTAAATAGTATGGTATTCATAAATTGCACTATTCATGTTAGTTTCTACGGAAGCATATATGACTGTTTTATTGAACTGAAACACTTACAAAAGTGAGAGTTTTATACAGTACTCATCTGTTAAATGAATCATATTGTGACTGGAAGTTTTCGTCTCAGCCACAGAGGTAGAAATCATGCCTTATGACAGTACATAGTGATGATAAGGCTTTATCACCCTTTGAAAAATGAGAGAATTTGAAACTGATGTACAAATTTTAACACGTAACTGATATTTATCCTATTTAATAATCTCTTACAGATCGCAAAACATGTTAATATCTGGTAATGATGGTATGAGATGTAAATTAGATAATTCCCTAATACTAAGAATAAATAGTTCTCAGGTGTATTTTTTTTGCATATTAATATATGCTCTCTAGTGACTGGGAAGTTTCTTTTTGTGTCTCCAGTAGTGTTGAGCATTCCGATACTGAAATATCGGGTATCGGCCGATATTCGCAGTATCGGAATTCCGATACTTAATTCCGATACTTTTGCAATATCGTATACCGGAATCGGAAGTTCCCATAATGCAATGAGCCATTTTCATTTTATTCAGCCAATGAGGATCCTAAGAAGTGTGGGCACATCCTGTTAGGCATGTAGGCATCTTAACTAATGGCATGGCTGTGATTGGCTGCTGAAATGATGTCATGATGCACTATAAAAGCCGCCGCCGCCATTTTGAGCTCACTCTGCTGTGAATTCAGTTAGGGATAGGACGCTGTTGTTCTGAGGGACAGTTTTAGCTACCTATTTGGTCTATTCTGCTTTACCCAAGCTACTTTATAAATCGCTGTGCCTTGCAGTGCTAGTGCACAGTTCTCTGTGCTGTTCACCGCTTTCTGCAAGGTCTCTGTGTGTGAGTGCAGCTCACCCTGTAGTGTGTGCTTCAACCACGTCTGGTTGTAGTGCACTCAGTGTGTGTCATTGCCTCATACATTGTTCTTTTTTGCCAATTCATAATTTTTCCTGATATCTCCTATTAGTGTGGTGGTTCTGTAGCACCCTGAGGATCCGGCTGCTACAGGGGTATTGCACCTCAGCCAGAGGTGTGATATTCCACTCCCGGGTAAGGATGGAGTGTGGAACTGAGCTCAGATAGACTGCATGCACTACATACATCCCATTTCCGGGGAGCAGGCCGACGGCACTCCCACTTAGAAATGTGCAGGTGCGACCGAGCCTGTTCCTGGCTGGAGTGGGAGGGGGGAGGAACATCCCGTGTAGTGTAGGGGCAGATAGGGGGAGCAGCCTGGGTAAAGATAGGAGCTCATTGGGTGCTGGTCACCTGAGCTCACACATAGAGGGATATATAAGGAGGGCACCAACTAGAATCAGGGTCAGACGCAGAGGAGCCTGTCAGACGCAGAGAGTCAGTCAGTGCAGAGGACAAGTCAGCAGAAGAGGAGGAGCGGAAGCTGGCAGAGGAGCAGCTGAAAGAAAGAGAGGCCCTGAAGAGAGAGAGTGGAGTGAAGAAAGACCCAGAGGGAGACAAAGAAGGGACCCAAGAACCCAAATTAGAGCACCGGGTGAGGAGTCAGCAAGAGGGTACCGGAACCCAAGCTGGTGGGGGTAAAGACATTCCCCAGCCAGAGACCGGAGACCGTGGGCAGTGTCTGTCACGGTCACCCACTACATTCACCCTGAAGGCACACCACAGGAAGGGTCAGGGAACCTAAGGCCAAAGGTTGCCCAACAGAAGGCCCGAGGGAGCTGGACTTAGGTGAATCACTGGTGGGGACGGCTGAAGAAAGGACAGAGGGGGAGCTCAGGGCCACGCTCCGGACTTGTTTGGGGGTTGGCTGGATCCAGGACCTGGTGGACGCAGCACGGCTCGGGTGGTCACTTGGAGCTAGAGTGACCAGGAACATCAGCAGTGAGTAAAAACCCTTAACTGCACAACCCGACTCTGTCTTCCTTTATCATCTATGCTGCACCACCACAACCCCCATCCTCTGCGCCTGTCCCCTCTGAGGCTATACCCCTCCCGTTGGGGGTTATCTCACCAAGCTGCGCACCCACCATCAGCCTCAGCGGACCCTGCTGCAGCGGCGGCCACAGTGACCGCATCACAACGGGTGGCGTAGTCGACACAAAAGAACTTTAGTAACATCTGTAAAGCTGCCACATAACACTGAGCTTGACGCCCTGGGCACGGGACCGGGTCACAGCCGCTCGGAGACTACAACCCCCCCCATCTGATCCAGTGCCGGGTATTCCCCTCAAAAAGGAATATGTCCCAGGGGGCGCGTCAACTTTGGCGTAGTCGGCAGGATTACGTGCCCGCAACACCCGGGTACTGCGTGCCTGAAGAAAAGTGCAAGTTTACCTCAGAAAGAAGTCTCCCGCCGGTTCCGGAGGGTCCACGCCATCGGACTCCATCACCAGTCGTTTCCCGCCGATTGTCCGCCATTTCCAACTTGTTCCCGCCATCTGCAGAGTTTCCCGCCACTGGGCGACGCTTCCCGCCAAAACCGCAGATTTCCCGCCTTGGAAGAGCAGCGGACGCCATTATGGGCGTGCCAAAGGAGGGCAGGAGGCCACCTCCCATCGTGGGCCAGGACAGAAAATGGCGCCAAAAGTGGAAACCGCCCGCACCAACAGAGGCTGTGATGCTGGAGGTGTCTGTCAGCGTGAAAGAACTGCCCCTGGAGCTGACAGTCACCGAGTTGCCCCGGGACCGCCCTCGAAGTGGGAGGAGACGAAAGAGAAGAGAAAAGATGGGTGTCGCTTGGAGCAGTCTGGAGCGAGCGCACCCGGAGGCAAGAGGTCTAATGAGGAGTAGCGGAGAAGCTCACCCGGAGATGGAGAGAAAGCAGAACAGCACCGGCCCGCTGGCCAGGAGTCTGCTAGAGACCGAGGAAGGAGGGCAGAGCAGCACCGGCCCGCTGGCCAGGAGCCTGCCGGAAGCAGAGCAGCACCGACCCGATGGTCAGGAGCCTGCTAGAGTCCACAACCCCGCTAGGTCTAGCGGAGATCTTAGCGCAGCTCCCCCGAGACCGGGAGTGTGCACAAACTGCCCTGGAGGGCCTCGCAAGGAGGATGGCCCGGGTACAGCGTGAGATACTGGCGGAGTGGAGCCGGGAGATGGCCCAGCAAGCAGAGACCAGTCAACGGAGCACGCTACCCTGGAAGAGGAAGCAGACCGCCTCTGAGGATGGCGCGGGAGGACCCAAGGCCGGAGACGGCGCCGAGGAGGGAGTCGAACGCATGGAGGCAGGTAAAGGGGACGCCTATACCCCAAGCCGTGACACCGCTTACCTGCCCCAGCTCCCCGTCGCAGAGCCCGAAAGTCCCCCTGCTGTGCCCGTGGCCGCCATGTCACCGCTATGGACTAGGCCCCGACCGGAAGCCGCTGCAGCGACCCCTGTGACGTCACGCGCCTCGACCCGGAGCGTGACAAAGCAGGAAATACCACCAGCCTGGTCGCAAGGCCTAGTACCCCCGGGCGCCGCACCACCAACAGCGCCCTCTACCTCCGCGGAGCCTCCGGCCTGGTCGCAAGGCCAGGTGGCCCAGGGTGCCGCCGTGTTAACAGTTCCATTTACCTTCCAGATGCCCCCGGCCTGGCCGCAAGGCCTGGGCAACCTGGGCGCCCCCACCATCGCGCCCGCACCCGTAACATCAAGGGTGCCAAATCTGGGAGAGGACCCCTTCAGCCAGCTAGCGTGGCCGGACGGGCGGCCTTTCATCTGGCCCGAAGAATTCTTGGAACTGGAGCGACAAAAGAAGTTAGGTCCCCTGTGTGAGCCCCTGATCCCGGCTCCAAAGCCCGTGACTCGGGTCTCGCCTCCACTAGAAGAAGCCCAATTCGTGTGGGACCCCACGGGAGAAGATTTGATGGGGTTCACCGGAGAGACTCGGGCAGCTGCAGCTGAACGCACCGAGTGTTGCCGTCAACAGCTGGCAGAGTTTAAGAGAGAACGGGAGGAGAGGCGGGTCAGAGAGCAATGGGCCCGGACCCGCAGCGCGGAGCAAAAGAGTCGGACCAGAAGGGACCCCTATGCAGCAGATCGTCCCCGTACCATCGGGACGGTAATAAAGTTTAATGCGCAGCATGGGTGGGGCTTCATAAAGGACCGGAACACCATGGGTGACGTCTTCGTTACCCGACGGGATGTCGAGTCCCACCTGCCAGAGGGTCACAAAGGCCGTGACCTCTACGTCGGTGACGAGGTAACGTTCACCCGGCACAAGTGTGCCAAGGGACCTTACGCCCTCCACGTGCATCGCCTGACAGAGGAGGAGTTGCGGTGTAGGGAGGAGGAGCCAGAAGACCCGGACGGGTTCAAGGCTAGAAGGTACTATGACTGAAATAGTACAAAGGACTGTATATAGTTACCTGTCGGGGTACCCAAGTAACCGTGGCTGCTTTAAAGTTTAGTCCCCGTTGGGACCAGTGAACAGTTTAACCCGTGTGTCCCCTACCCAAACCAGGCTGAGGACTGTGAGCAGCCATCCCTTCCCTCTACCTGGCCGAGGACTGAGAACGGCCAAACTCCCCTGTACATAGTTGCGCTTTCTAAGGCGCCCCCTACTGGTTTTATGAGAAACTGCTTTTCGGTCGCACTTTACCTGGTCACGAGTTGCACGGTGACCAGAGGAGGAAGAAAGAAAGAGACGACGAGAATGTTATTTATATATATATATCTACTGTTTTATATAATGTTTTATATGTTTTATTATGTTTATATGAAAAAAAAAAAAAAAATTTTGTATGTTATGGTGTTTTATGTCTTTACAGCCCGAGGACGTGCTGTGATTTGCCAGGGGGGAATGTAGCACCCTGAGGATCCGGCTGCTACAGGGGTATTGCACCTCAGCCAGAGGTGTGATATTCCACTCCCGGGTAAGGATGGAGTGTGGAACTGAGCTCAGATAGACTGCATGCACTACATACATCCCATTTCCGGGGAGCAGGCCGACGGCACTCCCACTTAGAAATGTGCAGGTGCGACCGAGCCTGTTCCTGGCTGGAGTGGGAGGGGGGAGGAACATCCCGTGTAGTGTAGGGGCAGATAGGGGGAGCAGCCTGGGTAAAGATAGGAGCTCATTGGGTGCTGGTCACCTGAGCTCACACATAGAGGGATATATAAGGAGGGCACCAACTAGAATCAGGGTCAGACGCAGAGGAGCCTGTCAGACGCAGAGAGTCAGTCAGTGCAGAGGACAAGTCAGCAGAAGAGGAGGAGCGGAAGCTGGCAGAGGAGCAGCTGAAAGAAAGAGAGGCCCTGAAGAGAGAGAGTGGAGTGAAGAAAGACCCAGAGGGAGACAAAGAAGGGACCCAAGAACCCAAATTAGAGCACCGGGTGAGGAGTCAGCAAGAGGGTACCGGAACCCAAGCTGGTGGGGGTAAAGACATTCCCCAGCCAGAGACCGGAGACCGTGGGCAGTGTCTGTCACGGTCACCCACTACATTCACCCTGAAGGCACACCACAGGAAGGGTCAGGGAACCTAAGGCCAAAGGTTGCCCAACAGAAGGCCCGAGGGAGCTGGACTTAGGTGAATCACTGGTGGGGACGGCTGAAGAAAGGACAGAGGGGGAGCTCAGGGCCACGCTCCGGACTTGTTTGGGGGTTGGCTGGATCCAGGACCTGGTGGACGCAGCACGGCTCGGGTGGTCACTTGGAGCTAGAGTGACCAGGAACATCAGCAGTGAGTAAAAACCCTTAACTGCACAACCCGACTCTGTCTTCCTTTATCATCTATGCTGCACCACCACAACCCCCATCCTCTGCGCCTGTCCCCTCTGAGGCTATACCCCTCCCGTTGGGGGTTATCTCACCAAGCTGCGCACCCACCATCAGCCTCAGCGGACCCTGCTGCAGCGGCGGCCACAGTGACCGCATCACAACGGGTGGCGTAGTCGACACAAAAGAACTTTAGTAACATCTGTAAAGCTGCCACATAACACTGAGCTTGACGCCCTGGGCACGGGGCCGGGTCACAGCCGCTCGGAGACTACAACCCCCCATCTGATCCGGTGCCGGGTATTCCCCTCAAAAAGGAATATGTCCCAGGGGGCGCGTCAGTTCCATCCGTATTCAGCTAAATTGGTTCCAAACACACTATATAGGAGTAGATAGAGAAATTTTTTTGGTCTTGCAGCGCTAGTGCACAGTGCTCTGCATCTGTACTGTTCACCGCTGTCTGCAAGGTCTGGTGTGTGAGTGCAGCTCACCCTGTAGTGTGTGCTTCAACCCCATCTGGTTGTAGTGCACTCAGAGTGTGTCACTGCCTCATACATTGTCCTTTATTGCCAATTCATAATTTTTCCTGATATCTCCTATTAGTGTGGTGGTTCCATCCGTATTCAGCTAAATTGGTTCCAAACACACTATATAGGAGTAGATAGAGAAATTTTTTTGGTCTTGCAGCGCTAGTGCACAGTGCTCTGCATCTGTACTGTTCACCGCTGTCTGCAAGGTCTGGTGTGTGAGTGCAGCTCACCCTGTAGTGTGTGCTTCAACCCCATCTGGTTGTAGTGCACTCAGTGTGTGTCACTGCCTCATACATTGTCCTTTTTTGCCAATTCATAATTTTTCCTGATATCTCCTATTAGTGTGGTGGTTCCATCCGTATTCAGCTAAATTGGTTCCAAACACACTATATAGGAGTAGATAGAGAAATTTTTTTGGTCTTGCAGCGCTAGTGCACAGTGCTCTGCATCTGTACTGTTCACCGCTGTCTGCAAGGTCTGGTGTGTGAGTGCAGCTCACCCTGTAGTGTGTGCTTCAACCCCGTCTGGTTGTAGTGCACTCAGTGTGTGTCACTGCCTCATACATTGTCCTTTATTGCCAATTCATAATTTTTCCTGATATCTCCTATTAGTGTGGTGGTTCCATCCGTATTCAGCTAAATTGGTTCCAAACAAACTATATAGGAGTAGATAGAGGAGCCTTTCTGCAGCATTGGGCCCTGCAGCCCCAGCCAGATTAGTATTAGCCTATTTTTTGCAGCCTCATCTATTGCATTGTAGGTTACCTTCTTACATTGTAATAGCTACAAAAAGTTTGTGATACTATCGTTATTACATCTTTAGGCACATCCAGTGTCTTTTTGTGACAAAAAAAACCTAAATAAAGTTCACCAAACACTCCACTTTACAGTTGTGTAGGCCACATTAGCTCAAATTAAAGTCTAGTCCACACTTTATAAAATTAGTGTTTCTTATACATGTTAGCAGCTGTTCAGGAATAAGCACACTAAGCCCTTAGTACTTTTCTGCCTATCTTTATCAGTCTACCAAGATGAAGAAGGCAGGGAGTAAGGCATGTGGTCGTGGGCGTGGGCGTGGGCGTGGGCATGGAGTTTCTGCAGGGAGAGGACGTGAGGATTCTGTGCCTGCAGGGAGAGGACGTGGGGATTCTGTGCCTGCTGTGGGCACCAGTGACTCAGCTTCCCCCAGTTTTACCAGGGAACAGTCCTTTATGCGCAGCTTTGTAGGAGCTAGCCGTACCCCACTGCTGCGCAAGGACCAAATTGAAGCCGTTGTCGGATGGATGGCAGCTAACGCATCGACTTCAATTAGTTCCAGATCCTCTCAGGTCCTGAGCACTGAAGAGCACCCATCTGTCTCTTCACCACCTGCCAAATTGCCCAGGCAGTCAGAGAGCCCTGGACAGGAGCCATCTCTACTTCTGTTCTCTGAATCTCTTGGCTTGGAAAGAGGGGGCCAGCCAAGCAGAATTCTAGAATTTGAAGAAGAGGTAGTATGCAGTGATGCGCAACCGTTTTGTCTCTCTGAATCTGAAGAGGTGGGTGGGCCAGTGCCTATGGTCAGCAGCACACCTCAGTACGCATCTGATGATGAGACTCAGGTGCCACTTTCTGGTGCGTACTGTGCTGTCGAGACTACCCAGGAGAAGCCGTTGTTTGAAGAGGGTGGTGTAGATGATGAGGTCCTTGACCCATCATGGCGTGAAGGACAGGAAGGTGGTGGGAGCAGCTCTGAGGAAGAGATTCCCCGAACGGCCCAAAAAGGAGGGAGAGGGAGGGGGCTGACTTGGTTGCCTGTAGCCTCCACTTCGGCACCCATTAGGAGCATGGCTCTTCCAAAATCCAAAGCGGGCGCTCCCAAGACTTGCAGTGCCTGGTCCTTTTTTGACACAGTTGCAGATGACATTTGCTTTGTCAAATGCAAGCTGTGTAATCAGAAGGTGAAAAGAGGGAAAAGTGTCAGCAACCTCAATACCACAAATATGTGGAAACATGTGCGGACCAAGCACGTGGTGGAGTTACAAAAACACACTGAAGACCTAGGCCAACCTACAGCGCCACCTACCACCTCTTCAGCTCGTGTTGTAGCCTCTTCCTCCAGCTCACACACAGCTGGTTCGGCTTCCTCACAGGATCGCCATGGAAGAATCTCTGGCACTGTTGTACAGAGACACAGTGTAATTCCACCCACAGCACCACTTTTCCAGTCATCCTCACACTCCCAGGCCAGTCTACAGCCATCGTTAGCACAGGCATGGGAGAAAAGGCGCCCATACTCGGCAAACCACCCCCGAGCACAGGCTCTGAATGCTGGCATTGCTAAACTACTGGCCCTTGAAATGCTATCTTTCAGGCTGGTGGAGACTGACACATTCCGTAACTTTATGGCATTGGCAGTCCCACAATACAACGTGCCCAGCCGCTTTTATTTCAGCAGGCAAGCCGTCCCTGCCCTGCAACATCATGTGGAGGGAAAAATTAAACATGCGCTACAAAACGCCGTCAGTAGCAAGGTCCACCTGACCACCGATGCGTGGACCAGTAAGCATGGACAGGGACGATACCTTTCCCTCACTGCCCATTGGGTAAATATTGTGGAGCCGGGTACAAATCTTGAGAGTGGCGCTGTACGTTTTCTGCCAACTCCAAGGATTGCAGGAATCCAGTCTGTACATATTGACTCCTCCTCATACTCCAGTTCCTCTGAATCAGCGCTGCAGGAGCCGTCACGGTCTACCTCCACATCGACCCGTGAACGGTTACCTGTTATGATGACCGATATGAGCACAGCCGTGGCCAAACGTCAACAGGCCGTATTAAAATTAATTTCTTTGGGGAATCGAAGCCACACAGCGCAGGAGCTCTGGAATGCCATCAAGCAGCAGAGCGACGTGTGGTTTGTGCCAGCGAATCTCCAGCCAGGCATGGTAATGTGTGACAATGGCCGAAATCTGGTGGCAGCTCTGGGCCTAGGCAACCTCACTCACATCCCATGTCTGGCACATGTGCTCAACTTGGTCGTGCAGAGTTTTTTGAGGGACTATCCGGATCTTGATGCACTGCTTCACAAGGACCGCATAGAGTGCGCTCACTTGCAGCGTTCCAGCAATGCAAGATCACGCATTGCAGCTCTGCAGCGCCGATTACGTCTTCCGGAACATCGCATCATATGTGACCTACCCACCAGGTGGAATTCAACGTTACATATGTTGGAGAGGTTGTGTGAGCAGCAGGCAGCAGTAATGGAGTACCAGCTGCAGCAGGCGCAAACAAGTCGCAGTGCGCGCCGTTCACACTTCACCACCACTGAGTGGGCCTCTATGAAGGACATTTGCCACGTTTTGCGTGCCTTCGATTATTCCACGCGGATGGCGAGTGCAGATGATGCACTAGTCAGCATGACTATCCCCCTTATCTGCCTGCTTGAAAAAACACTGCAAGCACTAAGGGACGAGGTTTTGGAAGAGGTGGAGGATGAGGAGTCACAAATGCCATCTGCTTCTCTACAGTCTGCGCAATGTGGTTCCTCACAAAGAACTAGGCAGGGGACACTTTGTGAGGAGGATGAGTAGGAGTCAATGGATGAGGAAGACATCTGTCCAGAGGAGGGAGGTACACAATGCTCTAGTAGTCAGTATCTAGAGCGAGGGTGGGGTGATGTAGAGCAGGCAGAGATCACGCCTCAAGCAGGGGACAGCGTTTCTTGGCCAGTTGGCAGTCTGCAGCACATGGTTGATTTCATGCTGCAGTGCCTGAGAAACGACCGCCGCATCGCCCACATTCTCAACATGGCTGATTATTGGGTGTCCACCCTCCTAGATCCTCGCTACCGGGACAACTTACAAAGCCTCATAACACCGTTGAACCGGGAACGTAAAATGCGGGAGTACCAAGACGCACTGGTGCATTCCAACATGTTCCCCATTCCAACCGAGAGCAGTGCTGCTAGTGCTTTACAAAGCAGCTCAGTGCGTCGAGGCAGTGGAGGAAGCTCTGCACAAAGAGGGAGCAGAAGCAGCGCCTCAGCACAAGGCAAGACCAGTATGGCTGAAATGTGGCAAAGTTTTGTGTCCCCGCCGCCACAAATGTCTACACCATCACAGACGGCTCCAGTCAGCAGGAGGCAACGTTTCCGTCAGATGGTGACAGACTACATGTCTTGCCCTCTTAGTGTACTCCCAGACGGCTCTTCTCCCTTCAAGTTTTTGGTCTGTAAGCTGGATACATGGCCAGAGCTTAGTCAGTATGCATTGGAGGTGCTAGCTTGCCCTGCTGCTAGTGTATTATCGGAACGCGTCTTTAGTGCCGCAGGTGGTGTACTAACAGACCGTCGCATGCGACTATCCTCCGATAACGTTGACCGGCTTACTTTTCTCAAAATGAACAAGGCCTGGATCTCTCATGAATTTTGCCAGTCCTCTTCCAGAATAAATAATTGGTTGGCAACAGTATCCAGGTCTCCTGTTCTGTTCATGTTTCTACCACCTGAACTGTAATCCCTGAGCTCCAACACCGCCAGTTGGCGCTCGGAAGTGCCGTCTGCACAGTCAACACTTGCTGCCATGTTATTGGGGTTCAGTAACGTCAGCTGTTCCCCTGCTGTGCGGACGGCAATTTCTCCTGCTCTGTCCACATTCTCACTACTACAGATATTAAAGTTGCTCCAATTACACCTCTGGCTCCTCTGTTTTCAGTATTATCCCTGAGCTCCAACACCGCCAGTTGGCACTCGGAAGTGCCGTCTGCACAGTCAACACTTGCTGCCGTGTTATTGGGGTTCAGTAACGTCAGCTGTTCCCCTGCTGTGCGGACGGCAATTTCTCCTGCTCTGTCCACATTCTCACTACTACAGATTTGAAAGTTTCTCCAATTACACCTCTGTTTTCAGTATTATCCCTGAGCTACAACACCGCCAGTTGGCGCTCGGAAGTGCCGTCTGCACAGTCAACACTTGCTGCCATGTTATTGGGGTTCAGTAACGTCAGCTTTTCCCCTGCTGTGCGGACGGCAATTTCTCCTGCTCTGTCCACATTCTCACTACTACAGATTTGAAAGTTTCTCCAATTACATCTCTGGCTCCTCTGTTTTCAGTATTATCCCTGAGCTCCAACACCGCCAGTTGGCGCTCGGAAGTGCCGTCTGCACAGTCAACACTTGCTGCCGTGTTATTGGGGTTCAGTAACGTCAGCTGTTCCCCTGCTGTGCGGACGGCAATTTCTCCTGCTCTGTCCACATTCTCACTACTACAGATTTGAAAGTTTCTCCAATTACACCTCTGTTTTCAGTATTATCCCTGAGCTATAACACCGCCAGTTGGCGCTCGGAAGTGCCGTCTGCAGAGTCAACACTTGCTGCCATGTTATTGGGGTTCAGTAACGTCAGCTGTTCCCCTGCTGTGCGGACGGCAATTTCTCCTGCTCTGTCCACATTCTCACTACTACAGATTTTAAAGTTTCTCCAATTACACCTCTGGCTCCTCTGTTTTCAGTATTATCCCTGAGCTCCAACGCCGCCAGTTGGCGCTCGGAAGTGCCGTCTGCACAGTCAACACTTGCTGCCGTGTTATTGGGGTTCAGTAACGTCAGCTGTTCCCCAGCTGTGTGTCCGGCAAATTCTCCTGCTTTGTCCACATCCACTGTACTACTGATTTTAAACCTCCTCCAAATACAACTCTGGCTCCTCCGTTTTTAGTATTTACCCTGGGCTTCAATACCGCTAGTTGCTGCTCAGAAGTGTTGTCTGCACAGTCAACGCTTGCTCCAGTGTTATTGGGGTTCAGTAACGTCAGCTGATCCCCAGCTGTGTGTCCGGCAAATTCTCCTGCTTTGTCCACATCCACTGTACTACGGATTTAAAACCTCCTCCAAATACACCTCTGGCTCCTCTGTTTTCAGTATTATCCCTGAGCTCCAACACCGCCAGTTGGCGCTCGGAAGTGCCGTCTGCACAGTCAACGCTTGCTCCAGTGTTATTGGGGTTCAGTAACGTCAGCTGATCCCCAGCTGTGTGTCTGGCAAATTCTCCTGCTTTGTCCACATCCACTGTACTACGGATTTAAAACCTCCTCCAAATACAACTCTGGCTCCTCCGTTTTTAGTATTTACCCTGGGCTCCAACACCGCCAGTTGGCGCTCAGAAGTGCCGTCTGCACAGTCAACGCTTGCACCAGTGTTATTGGGGTTCAGTAACGTCAGCTGATCCCCAGCTGTGTGTCCGGCAAATTCTCCTGCTTTGTCCACATCCACTGTATTACGGATTTAAAACCTCCTCCAAATACACCTCTGGCTCCTCCGTTTTCAGTATTATCCCTGAGCTCCAACACCGCCAGTTGGCGCTCGGAAGTGCCGTCTGCACAGTCAACGCTTGCTCCAGTGTTATTGGGGTTCAGTAATGTCAACTGATCCCCAGCTGTGTGTCCGGAAAATTCTCCTGCTTTGTCCACATCCACTGTACTACGGATTTAAAACCTCCTCCAAATACACCTCTGGCTCCTCCGTTTTCAGTATTATCCCTGAGCTCCAACACCGCCAGTTGGCGCTCGGAAGTGCCGTCTGCACAGTCAACGCTTGCTCCAGTGTTATTGGAGTTCAGTAACTTCAGCTGATCCCCAGCTGTGTGTCTGGCAAATTCTCCTGCTTTGTCCACATCCACTGTACTACGGATTTAAAACCTCCACCAAATACACCTCTGGCTCCTCCGTTTTCAGTATTATCCCTGAGCTCCAACACCGCCAGTTGGCGCTCGGAAGTGCCGTCTGCACAGTCAACGCTTGCTCCAGTGTTATTGGGGTTCAGTAACGTCAGCTGATCCCCAGCTGTGTGTCCGGCAAATTCTCCTGCTTTGTCCACATCCACTGTACTACGGATTTAAAACCTCCTCCAAATTCACCTCTGGCTCCTCCGTTTTCAGTATTATCCCTGAGCTCCAACACCACCAGTTGGCGCTCGGAAGTGCCGTCTGCACAGTCAACGCTTGCTCCAGTGTTATTGGGGTTCAGTAACGTCAGCTGATCCCCAGCTGTGTGTCCGGCAAATTCTCCTGCTTTGTCCACATCCACTGTACTACGGATTTAAAACCTCCTCCAAATACAACTCTGGCTCCTCCGTTTTTAGTATTTACCCTGGGCTCCAACACCGCCAGTTGGCGCTCAGAAGTGCCGTCTGCACAGTCAACGCTTGCACCAGTGTTATTGGGGTTCAGTAACGTCAGCTGATCCCCAGCTGTGTGTCCGGCAAATTCTCCTGCTTTGTCCACATCCACTGTATTACGGATTTAAAACCTCCTCCAAATACACCTCTGGCTCCTCCGTTTTCAGTATTATCCCTGAGCTCCAACACCGCCAGTTGGCGCTCGGAAGTGCCGTCTGCACAGTCAACGCTTGCTCCAGTGTTATTGGGGTTCAGTAATGTCAGCTGATCCCCAGCTGTGTGTCCGGAAAATTCTCCTGCTTTGTCCACATCCACTGTACTACGGATTTAAAACCTCCTCCAAATACACCTCTGGCTCCTCCGTTTTCAGTATTATCCCTGAGCTCCAACACCGCCAGTTGGCGCTCGGAAGTGCCGTCTGCACAGTCAACGCTTGCTCCAGTGTTATTGGGGTTCAGTAACGTCAGCTGATCCCCAGCTGTGTGTCTGGCAAATTCTCCTGCTTTGTCCACATCCACTGTACTACGGATTTAAAACCTCCACCAAATACACCTCTGGCTCCTCCGTTTTCAGTATTATCCCTGAGCTCCAACACCGCCAGTTGGCGCTCGGAAGTGCCGTCTGCACAGTCAACGCTTGCTCCAGTGTTATTGGGGTTCAGTAACGTCAGCTGATCCCCAGCTGTGTGTCCGGCAAATTCTCCTGCTTTGTCCACATCCACTGTACTACGGATTTAAAACCTCCTCCAAATTCACCTCTGGCTCCTCCGTTTTCAGTATTATCCCTGAGCTCCAACACCACCAGTTGGCGCTCGGAAGTGCCGTCTGCACAGTCAACGCTTGCTCCAGTGTTATTGGGGTTCAGTAACGTCAGCTGATCCCCAGCTGTGTGTCCGGCAAATTCTCCTGCTTTGTCCACATCCACTGTACTACGGATTTAAAACTTGCTCCAATTATACCTCTGGCTCCACTCTGTTTTTAGTATTTACCCTGGGTTCCAGCACCGTCAGCTGGTCTTCGGCAGTTCCATTGGCTCTTGTACCTTCGGCTACCCATCCGGGTTCCAGTACCGTCAGCTGGTTCTCGGCAGTGACTTTGGCACGGGTACTCCCTCCTGCCCAGCCTGGTTCCAGCACGCCAGCTGTTTCCGGGTAGTGTCAACGTCACTTTGCCTCCAATGCATTGTCCTGTCGTGTTGCGGTCGGGTTTGCCGACTCTATGGTGCCTGCAGTTCAGGTGACTCCTATGTGGGCTGCGGGATCTGGCAATGAAGGCTGGTTCCATAGTGCCAATAGGACAAGCACCCCCTGTAGGACTGTGGGTTTTGGTAACTGCGGCCGGCTCGCGGCCTTGAACTTTTTTTTACATGGGTACCTTCTGCTACCCATCCGGGTTCCAGTACCGTCAGCTGGTTCTCGGCAGTGCCTTTGGATTAGGTGCCTCTTTCTCGGTATCCAAGTTCCACCAACGTCTGCTGGTCCTTGGTAGTGCTTTCTGGCACAGGTACCTCCTGCTTAGTAACCGAGTTCCAGTACCGTCAGCTGGTCTTCGGCAGTTCCATTGGATCTTGTACCTTCTGCTACCCATCCGGGTTCCAGTACCGTCAGCTGGTTCTCGGCAGTGACTTTGGCACGGGTACTCCCTCCTGCCCAGCCTGGTTCCAGCACGCCAGCTGTTTCCGGGTAGTGTCAACATCACTTTGCCTCCAATGCGTTGTCCTGTCGTGTTGCGGTCGGGTTTGCCGACTCTATGGTGCCTGCAGTTTAGGTGACTCCTATGTGGGCTGCGGGATCTGGCAATGAAGGCTGGTTCCATAGTGCCAATAGGACAAGCACCCCCTGTAGGACTGTGGGTTTTGGTAACTGCGGCCGGCTCGCGGCCTTGAACTTTTTTTTACATGGGTACCTTCTGCTACCCATCCGGGTTCCAGTACCGTCAGCTGGTTCTCGGCAGTGCCTTTGGATTAGGTGCCTCCTTCTCGGTATCCAAGTTCCACCAACGTCTGCTGGTCCTTGGTAGTGCTTTCTGGCACAGGTACCTCCTGCTTAGTAACCGAGTTCCGGTACCGTCAGCTGGTCTTCGGCAGTTCCATTGGCTCTTGTACCTTCTGCTACCCATCCGGGTTCCAGTACCGTCAGCTGGTTCTCGGCAGTGACTTTGGCACGGGTACTCCCTCCTGCCCAGCCTGGTTCCAGCACGCCAGCTGTTTCCGGGTAGTGTCAACGTCACTTTGCCTCCAATGCGTTGTCCTGTCGTGTTGCGGTCGGGTTTGCCGACTCTATGGTGCCTGCAGTTCAGGTGACTCCTATGTGGGCTGCGGGATCTGGCAATGAAGGCTGGTTCCATAGTGCCAATAGGACAAGCACCCCCTGTAGGACTGTGGGTTTTGGTAACTGTGGCCGGCTCGCGGCCTTGAACTTTTTTTTACATGGGTACCTTCTGCTACCCATCCGGGTTCCAGTACCGTCAGCTGGTTCTCGGCAGTGCCTTTGGATTAGGTGCCTCCTTCTCGGTATCCAAGTTCCACCAACGTCTGCTGGTCCTTGGTAGTGCTTTCTGGCACAGGTACCTCCTGCTTAGTAACCGAGTTCCAGTACCGTCAGCTGGTCTTCGGCAGTTCCATTGGCTCTTGTACCTTCTGCTACCCATCCGGGTTCCAGTACCGTCAGCTGGTCCTCGGTAGTTCCTCAGCTTTCTTGTACCTTCTGCTACATTTCCAAGTTCAAGCTTTTTGAAATGGTTCTTGGTAATCACTCTAGATCTCCCTGACGAGGACCCTGAAGACGAGGACCCTGAAGACCAACCCTAAGAAGACGAGGACCCTGAAGACGACGACCCTGAAGACGAGGACCCTGAAGACCACCCCGAAGAAGACGAGGACCCTGAAGACCACCCTGAAGAAGACGAGGACCCTGAAGACCACCCCGAAGAAGACGAGGACCCCGAAGACGAGGACCCAGAAGACCAACCCGAAGAAGACGAGGACCCCGAAGACAAGGACCCCCGAAGACGACGACCCTGAAGACCACCCCGAAGAAGACCAAGAAGATGACCCTGAAGAAGTTGACCAAGAGGACAAAGAAGAGAAGACAAGCACCAAGATGCAGAAGAACAAGAGACAGAAAACCAAGAAGCAGAAATACAAGAAGCTGCAGAACAAAAAGCGGAAAAACATTAAGCATAAGACTAAAAATCAGAGCAAAAGATAATATCTAAATTATAAGCAGAAGATGACTAAGCAGTGTATGGGGGTGAGTCCGTTCCTCCTCGTGGTGCCCCTGGAAAAGACCTGCTGCTGCAGGCCAAACTGAACGCGGACAAATCCTGTTGTAAATCTTTTGTGACGGGCAGAACAAAAGGTGTAATGTCCAACCTTTTATAGATAACAACTACAGGAATGCCTGCCACAAATAAGAATATGATGAAGAAGAAGATGAAGAAGATGAAGAAGTAAAATATGAAGAATGTAAAAAAAAAGAATAATACGAAGAAGGTGAAGAAGAAGAAGATGAAGAAGGTGAAGAAGAAGTGGATGAAAAAGATGCTGAAGATGATGAAGGAGAAAGTGTGGGAGAAGTAAAAAAGAAGGTGAAGAGCATGGAAGTAGTGAAACATAAATATCTGACAAAATCTAAAAATACTTAACATAGTCAATATTTCCGTAACTCAGAACGTCTTAAAAAAAATATTAATTCCTGCTATTCCATTTGATTGGGCTAAACCTCTATGCCTTTATTGTCTCCCCCACCTCCCCCAATACATTCTACATTATTCTTAGTTGTTTTCCTTCATGTAGAATTAACCTACAAGGAAAGAAAGGGTTTATTTTCATTCCGATATTTCTGTCCCATTGACTTGCATTGGTTTCCGGTATCGGAATCGGCGATATCCGATACTTTTTCGGTATCGGTCCGATCCAATCCGATCCGATATTTCCCGATATCGGAAGGTATCGCTCAACACTAGTCTCCAGGAAAAATAGTTTTATGATAAATATTTACGTAAGACACATCAAGAACAGCTTAAAAATGTTTAAAAAATGTTGCATATTAAGATATAAAATTGCCCCAAAGCGAACTCAAACTAAAAGAAATGTTTTCCAGAACCATCTTTTGAAAAATTCAGAGATGCATTTTTGTTGTTTTTATGCTGTAGAGATGCGGATGTCAAGTGTGTTGCCTATTTAGGGCTCATCCAGTCGATTTTATTTTTTTTAACTACATAGAATGTTGTATGTCAGAATATATTCTCTCCTAGATGAGCTGCTATAGCGATTCTTGAGGGTGTGGGCTATCGTGTGATATGCAGCAAACTTGCCTAGAAGAATATAGGCTGCAATGTGGGACACAATACCTTTCTATGTTACGGCACATCTCATACAGTGAGCAAAGTTATCACAAATATACCAGATGCACCCAATACCAAGTGCCTTTTTTTGCCACACATGGCCAACCTTTCCACTGCTGAAAAATTTATTTCCATGAATTATTATCATCTTAGGCTAAATGCACAGGAAGTTTTTTGAAGCGCTGAAAAGCGATAAATGGAAATCGCTTCAGGAAACTCCTTCTTTTGGGGAGTTTTTGGAGGAGTTTTTGTTTTGTTACTAAAGCAGTTTTGGAGTATGCTCACAATGAGTTTTTTTGCTAAGTTTTCTGAGCAGAAACTTCCACCTATCCTATTAAAACTCGTGGTTTTTTAACTTCTTGTGTTTTTTGGAGAATTTCTGCTCCAGAGAATTCAGTAAAAATGCTCATACTCTTGGAGTGGAGCCACTATCAAACAAGTGACAAGCATGAGAACAGCAGTGTTGTTTTACAACAGAAATGTATATAAAAAAGAGTCTTTTAAAGATTTTTTTAATTAATTTATCAGGCTTTTTTAGAAGCTGCCCCCTCCCCACTCCAATAAACTCCAGAAACATTCACATTTATTTTTTTTACTTGCTTATATAGAGCTATTAATTCCACAGCGCTTTACAGACCTCACCATCAGTGTCCCCTTTGGGGGTCACAAAATAAATTCCCTATCAGTATGTCTTTGCAGTGTGAAGGAAGCCGGAGCTGGAAGAAACCCACACAAACAAAGGGAGAACATATAAACTCTTTGCAGATGTTGTCTGAGCCACTGTGTTGCCCATAGCCTATGAAAAAGTATAATACTGGAAGAAAACATAGTAATCAAAAAAGAGATTTTTGTACGTTAATATGAAGGTTCATTTTTGGAATAAACATAAATGATTAAAGCTGGGTCTACAAGGCGACTTTCACCGCAATACAGGTCTCGCAGTCAAACATATAAATATATTATTTTAACAGCGTTAGGCTTGATCTTGAGTTATGGCAATTTGATGGATGAACCATCTATAGGAAGATTAATCTTGTGCAAGCCTAAATAGGTCCACAAGGGACTTCTCTGCCATTATCTTGTGCCATGCTTCTGGATTTAAACCCTTGATCCTGTGTTTTGCTGTCAGCGTCTCTTTCCGCTGAGCCACAGCAGATACACTTTTTCTTTGGGTGTTTTAGTTCTGTTATTTTTGTTTCTGTCATTTTTGGGTACCAAGTGTTTTTCATTTATTCTATTTGTCTGTCCTATCACCTTTTGGTGCAGCTTTATACACTGCTTAAAAAAATAAAGGGAACACTTAAACAACAGAATATAACTCCAAGTAAATCAAGTTTCTGTGAAATCAAAATGTCCACTTAGGAAGCAACACTGATTGATAATCAATTTCACATGCTGTTGTGCAAATGGAATAGATAATAGATGGAAATTATTGGCAATTATCAAGACACACTCAATAAAGGAGTGGTTCTGCAGGTGGGGACCACAGACCACATCTCAGTACCAATGCTTTCTGACTGATGTTTTGGTCACTTTTGAATGTTGGTTGTGCTTTCACACTCGTGGTAGCATGAGACGGACTATACAACCCACAGAAGTTGCTCAGGTAGTGCAGCTCATCCAGGATGGCACATCAATGCGAGCTGTGGCAAGAAGGTTTGCTGTGTCTGTCAGCGTAGTGTCCAGAGGCTGAAGGCGCTACCAGGAGACAGGCCAGTACACCAGGAGACATGGAGGGGGCCGTAGGAGGGCAGCAACCCAGCAGCAGGACCGCTACCTCCACCTTTGTGCAAGGAGGAACAGGAGGAGCACTGCCAGAGCCCTGCAAAATGACCTCCAGCAGGCCACAAATGTGCATGTGTCTGCACAAACAGTTAGAAACCGACTCCATGAGGTTGGTATGAGGGCCCGAAGTCCAAAGATGGAGGTTATGCTCACAGCCCAACACCGTGCAGGAGGCTTGGCATTTGCCACAGAACACCAGGAGCCCTGTGCTCTTCACAGATGAAAGCAGGTTCACACTGAGCACATGTGACAGATGTGATAGAGTCTGGAGATGCCGTGGAGAGCGATCTGCTGCCTGCAACATCCTTCAGCATGACCGGTTTGGCAGTGGGTCAGTAATGGTGTGGGGTGACATTTCTTTGGAGGGCTTCAGAGCCCTCCATGTGCTCGCCAGTGGTAGCCTGACTGCCATTAGGTACCGAGATTAAATTCTCAGACCCCTTGTGAGACCATATGCTGGCGCAGTTGGCCCTGGGTTCCTCCTAATGCTGGACAATGCCAGACCTCATGTGGCTGGAGTGTGTCAGCAGTTCCTGCAAGATGGGCCCGCCCGTTCCTCAGGCCTGAATCTGATTGAGCACATCTGGGACATCATGTCTCGCCCCATCCACCTACGTCACATTGCACCACAGACTGTCCAGGAGTTGGCGGATGCTTTAGTCCAGGTCTGGGAGGAGATCCAACAGGAAACCATCCACAACCTCATCAGGAGCATGCCCAGGCATTGTAGGGAGGTCATACAGGCACGTGGAGGCCACACACAATACTGAGCCTCATTTTGACTTGTTTTAAGGACCTTACATCAAAGTTGGATCAACCTGTAGTGTGTTTTTCCACTTTAATTTTGGGGGTAACTCCAAATCCAGGCCTCCATTGGTTAATACATTTGATTTCCATTGATGATTTTTGTGTGATTTTGTTGTCAGCACATTCAACTTTGTACAGAACAAAGTATTCAATGATAATATTTCATTCATTCAGATCTAGGATGTGTTATTTGCGTGTTCCCTTTATTTTTTTGAGCAGTGTATATCTTCTCTTCCCCTGCTGGTGTTTCCTGCTGGTGAAAGTCTTTGTTGGATTCATTCACTTGACTGTAGTTTATTTTGGCTGTAGTAGTTTCATGTGTGATTCCTTTTTCCTTAGGGAATTGCTACTATAGTGATTCTAGGAGCTGCTAAGAGCATTCAGGGTAAGCCGCCATTGAGTGGGGGTGCCATTGTGTTTTTTTAGAGTGTTAATCTCCACGGACAGGCGGAGACAGACCAGGGTAAGAGGAGGGATTTTCTTAGTTTGAACAGGGATCTGTCAAATTCAGGTATTTATCCTTGTGGTTTGAACGCTACCCTCGTGAATGTGCTCATAACATTTAGATAGTATCAAGCCATCGGGTTGTTGATCTCCCTCTTCACCTTGTCCCATCTATTCTTCTTACCATGATGTCCTTCTTCAGTGATTGCTCTCTTCGTATGATGTGTCCAAAGTAGGCAAGTCGTAGCTTGGTGATCCTTGCTTCGACATGTCTGGCTGGATTTGTTCCAAAATTGATTTGTTTGTTCTTCTTGCCATCCATGGTATTGATTACATCCTTCTCCAGCACCACATTTTGAAGGCATTGATTCTTCTTCCGTCTTGTTTCTCTATCGTATATGTCGCTGCTAAATTGCAGCATGGCGAAGGTGAATGGGGCGTCATCGCACCTTGCCAGGCACTATGACAAGCAAGTCACTGAAATCTAACTGGTTCTGACTTGCGTGTCACATGTGGTGATACCTAATGGGTCACAATGTGACCCCATTCACTTGCACTATGCTGAGATATAACAGCTCATTGTCACGCTGTCTCTGTATACTGGAGGTAGGGGGCCTAAGCTGACCCTAAGCTGGGGCCCTGACTAATCCCTCAACCTGGAGGTACTGTTAAAGGTACAGAGGTCCAGGCCGCCAGCGTAACCCCTACCTCCTGAAGATCCCTGCACCTCAGTAATCTAGTCCTGAGAAGGACCCCGATCACAACCAAAGGGAACAAGAAATAATATGCCCAAACACAGTATTTAGACGAACGAGACAGTACAAGGGAAAAACCAAAACCACCTTGCATACAAACAACTTCTCAACTACAACAGAGGGAAAACCAACGGGAAAGGAGATAAATGATAAAGCGAGGAAAGGGAAAAAACACTTCCAAGTACACTTATCTCAGCAACTCCAAACACCACGATCCGCTCTGTCAGTCTGAATGAAATGCTTTCACCGACACCTCCCAGACAGACCAGCAGGTATATGAAGGAGTCTCACTACAGAAGTATTGATTGCAGCTGGGCGAGGCTGGACCTCATCTAGCCCAGAGAGAGAGAGAGAATTAACTCCCTCACTGCCGAGAAACACAAAGCACCAACAAGTCAGCTGCGAGAAGTCAGGCTGTGTACTCGTGACGATCTTCGTGGCAACACACCCGTGACAGTACCCCCCCTTCTACGAGGGGCCTCCGGACCCTCAGGGCCAGGTTTATCCGGGTGAGTCGTGTGGAAGGCCCGAACTAATCGGTCTGCGTTAATATCCGACGCAGGAACCCACATCCTCTCCTCAGGATCATACCCCTTCCAATGAACCAAGTACTGAAGGGACCGGCGATTAAAGCGTGAATCAATGACCCTCGATACCTGGAACTCCAAGTTACCATTGACAACCACTGGAGGGGGAGGTAAAAGTGACGGTACCACCGGCGCCACATACCTCTTAAGCAATGATCTGTGAAACACGTTGTGAATTTTAAACGTAGGGGGGAGGTCAAGACAGAATGCCACCGGATTAATAATAGAACTGATTCTGTACGGCCCGATGAACCTGGGACCCAGTTTCCAGGAGGGAACCTTAAGTTTTATATTCCTGGTAGACAACCATACCCGATCGTTCACACTTAGGTCCGGACCAGACACTCTCCTCCTATCAGCCATACGTTTGTATCGGTTCCCCATAGTATTCAGATTCTTCAGAACCCCTCTCCATACTGAAGCGAGTGATGAGGAAAATCGTTCCTCCTCAGGAACCCCCGAAGAGCCCCCCCCACTGAAAGTACAAAACTGGGGGTGAAAACCATATGCCCCAAAAAACGGGGACTTACCAGTGGACTCGCTCCGCCTATTATTAAGAGCAAACTCTGCCAGAGGTAAGAAAGAAGCCCAGTCCTCCTGGTTCTCTGACACAAAACACCGGAGATATGTCTCCAAGCTCTGGTTCATACGTTCCGTCTGACCATTGGTCTGAGGATGAAAAGCCGATGAGAATGACAACTGCATCCCCCGCCGTGCACAAAACGCCTTCCAGAACTTAGACACAAACTGAGACCCCCGATCAGACACCACCTCGGAGGGTACCCCGTGAAGCCTCACAATCTCCCCAATGAACACCTGCGCAAGAGTTTTAGCATTAGGGAGAGCCGGAAGAGCGATAAAATGTGCCATCTTGCTGAACCTGTCCACTACAACGAGTATGACCGTTTTACCCGAAGACGGAGGGAGCTCCGTAATAAAGTCCATAGACAGATGAGTCCAAGGACGCTCCGGGATCTTCAAAGGTAAGAGGGCCCCAGACGGACGGTTATGTGAGGTCTTAGAGCGCGCACAAACCCCACAGGACGCGACAAAAGTTACCACCTCCTTATGTAAATTAGGCCACCAAAACCGACGCGAGAGGAGATCCACAGTTGCTTTACTCCCCGGGTGTCCTGCAAAAACTGAGTTATGGTGTGCCTCGATCACCTTTTGTCGCAACTGATCTGGAACAAACAATCTCCCTGGAGGTCCAACAGGGGCGTCCCCCTGAGCCTCCAATACCTCCTCCTCCAGCTCAGAGCATACTGCCGAAACCACCACCCCCTCCTGAAGGATAGGAATCGGGTCGTCCGTATTCCCGGCCCCCGGGAAACTACGAGATAAGGCATCCGCCTTTACATTTTTTGACCCAGGACGATATGTAACGACAAAATTAAACCTGGTAAAAAACAATGACCACCTAGCTTGTCTGGGATTCAGACGTTTCGCGGACTCCAGATATAGCAGGTTCTTGTGATCGGTGATGACAGTGACCGGATGAACTGCCCCCTCCAGAAAATGGCGCCACTCCTCAAAAGCTAACTTAATGGCCAAGAGTTCCCTATTGCCGACATCGTAATTCCTCTCAGCGGACGACAATTTTTTAGAGAAAAAGGCGCACGGATGCCACTTACCAGGGGACGAACCTTGTGACAATACTGCTCCCACCCCTACCTCGGAAGCGTCTACCTCTACAATGAATGGCTGAGACGCATCAGGTTGAATGAGTATGGGCGCCGAGGCAAAGCATTTTTTCAAAGAGGAGAATGCTTGACAAGCCTTGTCAGACCACCTAGAAAAATCCGTCCCCTTTTTAGTCATGTCAGTGAGAGGCTTAACCATGGACGAGAAATTACGAATGAACTTTCGGTAATAATTAGCAAACCCCAGGAAACGTTGTAGTGCCTTAAGATTCTCTGGCCGATCCCACTCAAGAACTGCCCGCACTTTCCCAGGGTCCATACGAAAACCGGACGCTGAAACCAGGAAGCCTAAAAACTGGAGTTCCTGTACGGCGAACACACACTTTTCCCACTTGGCATACAGTTTATTATCCCGCAAGATCTGTAACACCTGCCTAACGTGCTCCTGATGAGACACCAGATCCGGCGAGTAAATTAGGATATCATCCAGATATATGACAACAAACTGTCCCACCAAGCGGCGAAAAATGTCATTAACAAAGTGTTGGAACACCGCCGGGGCATTAGTCAGACCGAATGGCATGACAAGGTTCTCATAATGCCCCTCCGGAGTGTTAAACGCCGTCTTCCACTCATCCCCCTCCTTCATTCTAATCAGATTGTACGCCCCCCTGAGATCCAACTTAGAAAACCATTTGGCGCCCACGATCTGATTAAAGAGATCGGGAATAAGTGGGAGCGGATACGGATCTCGGACCGTAATCCGATTAAGTTCACGGAAATCCAGGCAAGGGCGTAGGCCTCCATCTTTCTTCTTAACAAAGAAGAACCCCGCAGCCACCGGTGAAGATGAAGGTCTAATATGCCCCTTAGCCAGACTTTCTGAGATATAATTCTTCATGGCCTGCCTCTCAGGACCAGAAAGGTTATACAACCTAGCTTTAGGTAACTTGGCCTCTGGGAGCAGTTTTACAGAACAGTCATACACGCGATGAGGAGGTAGTTCCTGACACCCTTTCTCCGAGAATACATCCTCAAAGTCCGCCAGAAATGGAGGTAAGACCCAAGGAGTAACCGCACCAATGACCGTGTTCATGCAGTTTTTATTACAGAATTTACTCCATTGGCTTATCTCCCTGGTTTGCCAATTAATAACCGGGTTATGCTTAGCTAACCAAGGAAGGCCCAACACAATAGGAGTGGGAAGACCCTCCAACACGTAGCAAGACAACAGTTCTTTATGTATTGCCCCCACTTGAAGTTTTACGTCATGCACAACTTGCAAAAAACTTCCCTGCCCGAGAGGCCTGGCATCGATCGAGAATATGGGGATGGGTTTAGCCAACTCACTCAACCGCATACCTTGAACCCGGGCAAACCGAGCATCAACCAGATTAGCCCCGGCCCCACTATCCAGAAGAACAGATATCCTCTCAGTTCTCGTACCCACCACCACCTCCGCCGGTACGAGAAACTGAGATGAACCTAGGGACGAAATACCTACTCCCAGATTGCCGTCCACCACACAACCTGGGATCAACAGTTTTCCGACGACTCTTCACTCTGCAAGGGACGGGATGGACACCCCCCAATAAAATGTCCCTTTCTCCCGCAGAAGAAACACCTTCCTGCCATATGGCGCACCACCGGTCCCTTCCCCCGAAATGATGTCCCTCCTAATTGCATAGGCTCCTCTGGACTGACCAGGGGAACCACCATATGAGGGGACCTTGTAGGAGGTGGAGTCATCACAGGAGGTAGAGTTATCCCGCACCTCTCCCGAAGCCGTCTGTCCACGCGAATAGCGAGGGCCATAGCGGCTTCCAGAGACACGGGAGAGTCATACTGTGCCAACACATCCTGTAATTTGTCGGATAAACCATGACAAAACTGGCTCCTAAGAGCCGGGTCATTCCACTGGGTGTCCGTGGCCCACCTACGGAACTCCGAACAGAATTCCTCCGCCAGACGATCTCCCTGCTAGATCCTACGTAACTTAGACTCAGCAAGGGAGATCCGATCTGGGTCATCATATACGAGTCCCAGGGCAGCGAAAAACCTATCCACTGTCTGGAGAGCCGGGGAACCCGGGGGAAGAGAGAACGCCCAAGATTGTGGGTCCCCTTGTAGGAGCGAGATGACAATTCCCACCCTTTGTTCTTCACTCCCCGATGACCGAGGCCGCAGCCGAAAGTACAATTTACATGCCTCCCGGAAAACAAAAAACTTGTCCCGCCCCCCAGTGAACCTATCAGGGAGAGCTACTTTAGGTTCTGGTCCGGCTTGCTCCTGAGGATGCCAAACCTTGGACCTAACGTCCGCCAGCTCCATGGACAAACTCTGCAATTGCCGAGCTAGACCGGCTACTGGATCCATAGTAGCTGGAGAAAAACTAAGTGGGTCGGTGAAAATGTCACGCTGTCTCTGTATACTGGAGGTCGGGGGCCTAAGCTGACCCTAAGCTGGGGCCCTGACTAATCCCTCAACCTGGAGGTACTGTTAAAGGTACAGAGGTCCAGGCCGCCAGCGTAACCCCTACCTCCTGAAGATCCCTGCACCTCAGTAATCTAGTCCTGAGAAGGACCCCGATCACAACCAAAGGGAACAAGAAATAATATGCCCAAACACAGTATTTAGACGAACGAGACAGTACAAGGGAAAAACCAAAACCACCTTGCATACAAACAACTTCTCAACTACAACAGAGGGAAAACCAACGGGAAAGGAGATAAATGATAAAGCGAGGAAAGGGAAAAAACACTTCCAAGTACACTTATCTCAGCAACTCCAAACACCACGATCCGCTCTGTCAGTCTGAATGAAATGCTTTCACCGACACCTCCCAGACAGACCAGCAGGTATATGAAGGAGTCTCACTACAGAAGTATTGATTGCAGCTGGGCGAGGCTGGACCTCATCTAGCCCAGAGAGAGAGAGAGAATTAACTCCCTCACTGCCGAGAAACACAAAGCACCAACAAGTCAGCTGCGAGAAGTCAGGCTGTGTACTCGTGACGATCTTCGTGGCAACACACCCGTGACACTCATACAAGCGATTTTTGGCCGTGCAACCTGTGTTATGGTAAAAAATGCCTTGTAGCCCCAATCAATACCATCAGAGCATAAAAAAGAGAAGAAAAATAGGTAATCAATGTTACGCTTACCCCCGGACTGTTTGGCGTGAGCGTGGTTAGTGGTCCCACTGGGCCACAAACTGAGGAGGGATGTGACTAGGGGCCTCACCAGATCCGACCACGAACACACGGCGGCTTAATCGACTCCGTGGTCCAAGGAGGGACGTGGGAAGTGGCCCAGGTGGTACTCCAGGTCAGACCCCGGTCACAGCTGTTGACCCACACCGGGGAATGCAGGAACAGGCAGGTTAGGCTGGTATGCAGACAAACGGGTACTGGCAGGCACGGCTGGTATGCAGACAGGCGCGTAGGAAAACAGGCTGGATAGGTGACGCGCCCCTGGGCCTGTGTCGCGCTGCGTTGCGCACGCGGGAGCTTACCCGGAGCCGGATCTGTTGAGGGTTGTAGTCTCGTGGCGGTGACCCGGTCCGTGCCCAGGGAGTCAAACTGAGCGGCGATGTATCAGCGGTAGATGTTGGACGACTACGCCACCCGTTGAGTACAGCTAAGGAGCTGCTGCTGCAGGGCAGACCGCTGAGGCCGGTGGTAGGATTGTGCAGCGTGATAGTATAACCCCCAACGGGAGGGGTATGGCCTCAGGGCAGCCGACGTGGATGATTGGGGTAGCAGGAACCACTCGGAGACGGTACGGTGTAGTTCAGGGTCTTTACTGGTGACAAAGATAGACCCTCCCGGAGTACTGGCTAGCGATTGGGGCCTGGTCAGTTCTTGAGCAGATGGGATCTCCCCTGGCCAGGCGGAGTTGTAGGCCTCCCAAACTAACTGTACTCTTCTGGCTACCTTGCTAGAGGCGGGTATAAGTAGCCCACGTCCCTCAGTGTACCGTGTGGTGCTCACCCGTATGGCCGGTGACTCGGGGCCTTCTAGTAGCTTCCGCTCCACGACGGCGGTGCTGGTCCCATGCGTGTGACCGTGCCTTCGGGTTTCTTGGCCAGAGGACCTGGAATCCCCTGCCTGACGGATTCTGCTGCTGGGTAGGAGTTAGTCCCCACAGCCTCGGACTCCGGGTCCGGTAAGAAATCTTCTCAGTCAGGGCGAGCTCTGCAGCTGCCAGCCCCTGACTCCTTGTAACACTGCTCCCACAGAGCTCCTGATGTTCTGTTCCTATATTTGCTTCTTTTCTCTGTCTCTACTTCTTCTCTACTCACTAACCCTGCCTCAGCCCTAGGTTTATATAGGGGAAGTTCTTCCCCTCCCAGGACTGGGCAGGAGGTGTGGCATGCATAGGATCCCTGACCAAGAGACCTCCCACCTGCTCTCAGACGTAATATCTCTATCACTGTGGCAACCAGACCCCTGGGGTGTCACATTCCCCCCTAGTGAACTTTAGTACTCCGGGACTAAACATATTTTTAGAAAAAACATAACAAGGTATAAACAATAATAATACAATAAGAAAAACACATAAAGATGGTTACGGCGTGTCCGCAACCGGGTGCAGTTTTGAAGAAAACAAAGGTGTCCATTTCACCAAAACAGGGAGACGTAACCAGGTAGGGGTCTGTCCTGCCCCGAGTCCTTATCAGTCTTTTAGTCCATCCTGGGTTACGCTCCAACTAATTGTACAAGGATTCCCGGTAAATCCACCAAGGACTCCTAAAAATAACTAGAAACACATAATTATTTACAAGCAACAAGAAAAACAGGTAACCATAAATAAAACAACTTATACACTTCAAATCCTCCATCGTGCGGGTAACTGGCCTCTAGTGGCCCTAGTGGACCTACGGAGCTGACTGTCTAGCCCCGAACTACAGGGTGTAGGAACTGTCAAGGGTAAACTGGGCAGCTGTCCACGGGCCCTTTGGCTCACTAGAGGCATGGCAGGTTCACTATAAGCAGAGGGTTGATCCTCCTGGTCTGCTGGTGTGGGGTCTTCTGCCTCCTGGACCGGCTGTTCTTCCAGCTCTAGCTGTTGCTCCGTAGGTGTTTGGGATGCTGGTTGGAGGAAGGTGAGTACGGGTACCACAACTGCGCCATTGACTTGAGTCCAAGACCGAGGGAAGTCTCCGAGCACAGTACTAACCATATCTTCCCTTTCCTCTACGGGTCGAGGGTCTTCTTGTTCCTCTTCAGGGTTCCGTAGCTGTTCGGGACACTTCTTCAGGTGATCCCGGGATACAATGGTTGTGGTTTCCCCTCCGTCTTTACTGATGGTACAGACCTTTGGGTTGTCGTGGCTTGAGGGCAGTACGATGTACGGGTCCTTCTCCCACTGGTCGTCCAACTTGTGGAGCCGCCTTTTCCTCTTCAAGACCTGCTCTCCGGGTACCAGGGGAACAGCTGGAGCACACTGGTTGTAAGTTTTCTCTTGTCTTTCCCTAGCTTGACAGAGACTTTGCTCCACGCTCTCCTGTACTTTCCGGTACTGCTGCTGCCTCTCTGTGTCCCAGTCTGCTTCTGGTGAAGTGTCCTCAGGTGTCAGGACTCCCATCTCCAGGTCAACAGGTAGCTTCCCAGGTCTTGCCCTCATCAGGTAAGCCGGGGTACAGTTGGTGGAACCTACCGGGATGTGGTTGTATAGGTCCACTAGGTCGGGCAGTCTCTCAGGCCACAGACTGCGTTCTTCCAGGGGCAATGTTTTCAGAAGATCTATCACCACCTGGTTCATTTTCTCACAAAGTCCATTAGTTTGCGGATGATAGGGTGTCGTCCTTATCTTCCGGCAGCCATACAGAGTGCAGAATTCTTGGAAGACCTCCGCTTCAAAGGCAGGTCCCTGGTCTGTCAACACTTGGTCCGGGTACCCGTGTGGACGGCAGAAATGCTGCTGGAAGGCTCTAGCTGCTGTTCGAGCTGTTAAGTCCTTGACGGGGACGACAACCAAGAACCGGGAGTAGTGATCCACGATGGTTAGTGCGTAGACGTAGCCACTTCTGCTTGGGGTCAGTTTTACATGATCCAAGGCTACCAGTTCCAACGGCTGCCGGGTGACGATGGACTGCAGGGGAGTCTTCTGGCTGGCACGGTCCTTCCTCCTCAGGTTGCACGGGCCACAGTCTCTGCACCACCTCTCGATGGTTCCCCTCATGCCTACCCAATGGAACCGCCCGCGCAGCAGGAACTCCAGCTTCTTCCATCCGAAGTGTCCAGCCCCGTCGTGGTATGCCTCCATCACCACGGCTGCGTCTCTCCGTGGCACCACTACTTGCCAGATTAGTTCATGCGTCCGGGAGTTAACCATTCGGCGGCACAACTTCCCCTTATAAAGGAACAGTCGACTCTTCTCAGCCCACAGTTGCTTGGCTTCCTCCGGAGCGTCTGGGTCAAGGTGAGCCTCTGGCCGAGTCAGCATCTCCTTCACCAGTCGGACGGCAGGGTCACTGTCTTGCGTTTCCGCCCAGTTGTAGTGAGGCAAGGGATTAAACGTAGCAGCTTGCTTACTCCTTACCCGGTGGGAATACTGGATAGTCCCATGACGGTGGAACGCGGGGAGTTCGACTTCTTCCAGTCCCTCTGGATCTTCTCCTACGTCCGGTAGGTTTGGCATCCTGGACAGGGCGTCCGCGTTGGTATTGGAGCGTCCTGCCCGGTATTTGATTGTGAACTCGTAGTTGGACAGACGGGCCATCCATCTCTGCTCTAGGGCACCGAGTCTTGCTGTGTCCAGGTGTGTCAACGGGTTGTTATCCGTGTACACGACGAACCGGGAAGAAGCGAGGTAGTGCTTAAAGCGTTCGGTGACTGCCCACACCACTGCCAGGAACTCTAGCTTAAATGAGCTGTAATTCTCAGGGTTTCTTTCGGTGGGTCGCAGTTTTCGGCTGGCATAAGCGATTACTCGCTCTTTCCCCTGCTGGATCTGGGACAGCAAGGCTCCTAGCCCGATGTTATTTGCGTCGGTGTAGAGGATAAAGGGCTGGCTGTAATCCGGGTACGCCAGGATTTCATCCCCCGTGAGGGCCATCTTCAGCTGGCGGAAGGACTCTTCTTCCAACTTCTCCCATCTAAAGGGCGGCTTCTGGTTCTTGGCCTTCCGGGACTGGCCTATCAGGAGGTCCTGCATAGGAGCTGCCTTTTTGGTGAAACCGGGGATGAACCTGCGGTAGTAGCCTACCAACCCGAGGAACTGCCGCACTTCCTTTACACTGGAGGGACTTGGCCATTCCTTAATTGCGGTGATCTTATCAGGGTCGGGAGCCACTCCGTCAGCGCTCACCACGTGTCCCAGGTACTGCACCTTTGGTTTCAGGAGGTGACACTTGGAGGGTTTCACCTTTAGGCCGTAGCTTGCCAGAGCTTCGAACACTTCCGCCAGGTGTTTCAGGTGGTCCTCATAAGTCTTAGAATATACGATGACATCGTCCAGGTACAACAGGACCGTCTCGAAGTTTCTGTGGCCCAGACAGCACTCCATTAATCGTTGGAAGGTTCCTGGTGCGTTGCAGAGTCCGAACGGCATACAGGTAAACTCGCTAAGTCCCATCGGGGTGGTGAATGCGGTCTTCTCCCGGTCCGCCTCTGCTACAGGAACCTGCCAGTACCCACTAGTGAGATCCAAGGTAGAGAAGAAGTTAGCAGATCTTAAAGCAGCCAAAGACTCCTCTATCCTTGGTAAGGGGTACGCATCCTTGTGTGTGATACGGTTGATTTTCCGGTAATCTACACACATCCTCATGGTGTTGTCTTTCTTTTTGACTAAGACTAGTGGAGCTGCCCAGGGGCTACAGCTATCCCTGATCACCCCAGCCTCCTTCATGTCTCTAAGCATCCCCTTGGCGTGTTGGTAGTGTGCAGGGGGTACGGGTCGATACCTCTCTTTTATGGGAGGATGGTCTCCCGTGGGGATGTGGTGTTCTACCCCCTTGACTCGCCCGAAGTCTAACGGGTGTTTACTAAACACTCTCTCGTACTCTTGAACCACCCGATAGACTCCCTGTTTCTGGTGTGAGGGAGTGGAGTCAGTACCCAAATGTAGTTGCTGACACCAGTCCTCCATTGTTTTCTTAGAGCCGTTACCTTCCTCCGGGTGAGATGGAGGCAAGGGTTCCACAGATTGTATAGCATTTTGGTTAATGGTATATAATTTGGCTAGCGTGGCATACCGGGGCAGGTACACTTCCCTCTTCCCGATATTGATTATGCGAACGGGCACCCTCCCATGGCGTACATTAACCACCCCCCGTGCTGTCAAGATGGTGGGCCTACTGTCTGAGTAAACTGGTTCTACCATTGCCTGGTAATCTCTACCTCTCAGACCAATAGCTGCCCGGCACCAAATCATCATTTCACTTTTTGGGGGCATGGCAATAGGGAAAGGGTCACACATTCTCACGCTACCAATCTCACCGCCGGAGAGTTCCACCTGTTGCCGTCGCATCAGTGCCCGGATCTCTTTTTGGAGCACTCGCTGCTCGCCGGAGCTGGCGTTCTTGGCAACCTGCTGTAAAAGGAAAATCACCTCTGCAAGACAATTTTCAATTACATTAGTTCCTAGAGTTATCTTTGGGTGACTCTCGTGTTTGTCAATGTCTACAATGATCAGTCCCTGTGCTGCCAGTTCGACTCTACCGATTTTAATGGTCACCTCTTTAAATCCAATCTGTGGCACGGGCTGACCATTGCTGGCGATGATACTCAAGTCGTCGTCAGGGTAGCGGGTGATATCCGAGTCATTCCAGTACTGCTTGAAGAGCACGTACGGGATGGTGGTGACCTGTGACCCGGTGTCCAGTAGGGCACTCATAGGAATGCCATCCAGTACCACGGGTAAGACTGGACGTCCTCCCACATATTTGTCGCGCCAGTTCGATGGGCCTGGTGATCTTTTTCCTGGGGGTTGGCCCTCTACCCCAGGTTGTGCCAGTTTAAAGGACAGTACCTTGCCATATGTCCGGGTTGATTGCAGCGGCGGCAAATGGGTCATCCGTCCTCGTTGTATCGGTCGCTGGGTCTCCCTCTGGCCGTTGGGGTCCTCCTTGGTCGACGCCACGGGATGTCCTCCGGTCCGGATGCCAGCTGGATTTTCCCTGGAGTGGAAACCTGTAAAGACTGCACAGTTCGGGTTAGCGCAGCAACGCTTTTAGCTAGCTCTTGGACCTGATGGTGCAGGTCTGGAGCCGGGTCATTGTTCAAAGCCTGCGCATCAGCTCCCACAGGCCCTGCCGACAAGGGTGCCGCCTCCTGGTGGTAAGTGGTAGTGGGGCGTCTGTGGGTCACAACGCCACCTGGTGCCGGTTCTCGGAGCACCCGGATGGCTCTGTCCTTGAACTGTGCAAATCCCAGATGAGGGTCCTGTAAGGCCATTGCCCGCAACTGGGTTCGGTGGGCATTGCAATATAAACCCTCTATAAATTGTTCAGTCAACAGCCTGTCTTCGTCTCCCACGCCGTCAGGGTCGGTCTGCTTAATGGCTCTCAGGGCCTCTTGTAGGTTCAGGGCATAGTCCCTTATACTCTCGTATGCTCGCTGCTTGCACCCGTAGAATCTAAGCTTGATCTCGGCTGAGGTGCGGGTATCAAAGGTGTCCCTCAGCCGGGTTAGTATCCCTGCGACAGTCCTCCCCCCAGGTGGCCAGGACTTTACCTCCCTTCGGGCTGCCCCAGTTAATTGGGCCACCAGGATGCTCACTTTTTGCTCTTCTGTGAGGGGGTACACCTGGAAGAGGCTATCCAGCTTTTCTCTAAAGTCATGCAGGGTATGTGACTCCCCTGAGTACTGGGGTAGCCAGGCCGCTCCCGGGATATAGGGCATGGTGAAAGGCATGACTGCAGCAGCGGTGGCGCTGGCGGGGGTTGAGGCAGTGAAGCTCTCCTCCGTATCCGACATCCTCCTCCCCCCTAGTGGACCGTGGCCTACCTTGCGATGATCCTCTTCCGTAGGCCGCGGCTCCGCAGTAGATCGTCAGGGTTGAGGACCTTCCGTCGCGCTCCTGTGACGTCGGCGTCTGCTGGGCTCCTTCCAGGACCTTACGCGACGTCCGGACGTGAGGCGGGGCTTCAGTTCTCGCGCGCTTTCGGAGTCCACGCCCCTCTTCTTCCCGCGCGACGTCTTCAAGATGGCGTCCAACGGCGGGAAAACTCCACGGAAGGCGGGAAGAAGGCTGAAAATGGCGCCGGATGGCGGGAATCTTCACCGATGGCGGGAAGAAGGCTGAAGATGGCGCCGGATGGCGGGAATCTTCACCACAGGTAAGTTTGAACAGTCTTTTTCAGGCACGCAGTACCCGGTGGTTGCGGGCACGAAATCCTGCCGGCTACGCCAAAAGTTGACGCGCCCCTGGGCCTGTGTCGCGCTACGTTGCGCACGCGGGAGCTTACCCGGAGCCGGATCTGTTGAGGGTTGTAGTCTCGTGGCGGTGACCCGGTCCGTGCCCAGGGAGTCAAACTGAGCGGCGATTTATCAGCGGTAGATGTTGGACGACTACGCCACCCGTTGAGTACAGCTAAGGAGCTGCTGCTGCAGGGCAGACCGCTGAGGCCGGTGGTAGGATTGTGCAGCGTGATAGTATAACCCCCAACGGGAGGGGTATGGCCTCAGGGCAGCCGACGTGGATGATGGGGGTAGCAGGAACCACTCGGAGACGGTACGGTGTAGTTCAGGGTCTTTACTGGTGACAAAGATAGACCCTCCCGGAGTACTGGCTAGCGATTGGGGCCTGGTCAGTTCTTGAGCAGATGGGATCTCCCCTGGCCAGGCGGAGTTGTAGGCCTCCCAAACTAACTGTACTCTTCTGGCTACCTTGCTAGAGGCGGGTATAAGTAGCCCACGTCCCTCAGTGTACCGTGTGGTGCTCACCCGTATGGCCGGTGACTCGGGGCCTTCTAGTAGCTTCCGCTCCACGACGGCGGTGCTGGTCCCATGCGTGTGACCGTGCCTTCGGGTTTCTTGGCCAGAGGACCTGGAATCCCCTGCCTGACGGATTCTGCTGCTGGGTAGGAGTTAGTCCCCACAGCCTCGGACTCCGGGTCCGGTAAGAAATCTTCTCAGTCAGGGCGAGCTCTGCAGCTGCCAGCCCCTGACTCCTTGTAACACTGCTCCCACAGAGCTCCTGATGTTCTGTTCCTATATTTGCTTCTTTTCTCTGTCTCTACTTCTTCTCTACTCACTAACCCTGCCTCAGCCCTAGGTTTATATAGGGGAAGTTCTTCCCCTCCCAGGACTGGGCAGGAGGTGTGGCATGCATAGGATCCCTGACCAAGAGACCTCCCACCTGCTCTCAGACGTAATATCTCTATCACTGTGGCAACCAGACCCCTGGGGTGTCACATAGGGGCCAGTACAGACAGGGATACAGGAACAGAGCCTCAGGTATGGAGGACAAGTGAAGCAGAGCAGAGCCGCAGGAGCGGAGGACAAGCAGAGCAGAGCCGCAGGAGCGGAGGACAAGCAGAGCAGAGCCGCAGGTTCGGAGGAAAAGCGAAGCGGAGCAGAGCAGAGCCGCAGGTGCGGAGGACAAGCGGAGCAGAGCCGCAGGTGCGGAGGACAAGCAGAGCAGAGCCACAGGTGTGGAGGACAAGCGGAGCAGAGCTGCAGGTGCAGAGGACAAGCAGAGCAGAGCCGCAGGTGCGGAGCAGAGCAAAGCCACAGGTGCGGAGGACAAGCAGAGCAGAGCCTCATTTTTGGAGACTTATAACAAACCCCTATCAGTAATTTATTATTTTTCCCCCCTCCCCTTATCTCCACCCACAGGGACTCTACATTTTCATTAGATTCACATATATTCTGACGCAAGATGGGTTTTAAGGATGATTTTACATATAAACACACACCCCCACCTCGCTTGTTTGTACAGTCATTTCTGAACAGACTATAGCCCTGTAAATTAACTGCCCAGTCATGGCTCTTGCCCAGCCATGTCTCAGATATCCCCACCATGTCATAATTATTTTCCAACAAAATTAATTCTAATTCCTCCATTTTGTTGGTGAGGCTTCTGGCATTAGTGTACATGTATTTTATGTATCTCTCTGTACCTCTATGCCTTCTTACTATACTGACTCTTCTAACCCCACCCCTAATTTCTTTATTTGTGCCCAGGTCACTATCTGCACTATCTTCCCCACCTATAAAATGAATACCCACCCCCCAATCCCTAGTTTAAACACTTCTCCAACCTTCTAGCCATTTTCTCCACCAGCACAGCTGCACCCTCCCCGTTGAGGTGCAGCCCGTCCCTAGCGTAGCCAACTGAGAAGTCGGCCCAGTTCTCCAGGAACCCAAACCCCTCCTTCCTACACCAGTTCCTGAGCCACTTATTTATCTCCTTAACCTCCCATTGCCTCTCTGACGTGGCACGTGGTACCGGTAGTATTTCAGAGATTACCACCTTGGAGGTCCTTGCTTTAAGCTTGCAGCCTAATTCCCTGAAATCATCTTTAAGGACCTTCCACCTACCTCTAACTTTGTCATTTGTGCCAATGTGCACCATGACCACTGGGTCCTCACCAGCCCCTCCCAGTGATCTGTCAACCCGATCAGCGATGTGCCAGACTCAAGCGCCAGGTAGGCAGCACACTGTTTCACAATCCCTGTCTTTGTGACAGATTGCCTTTCTGTTCCCCTAATAATTGAGTCCCCCACTACCAGCACCTGCCTGGCCTGCCCTGCTCTCCTATTTCCCCCCTTACTGGAGCTGACACTCCTCCGGCTTTCATAGGACATGCCTTGCTGCAGCAGAGCTACCCCTGTACCGACACCCCCCTCATCTGCCAACTTTGCAAACTTATTGTGGTGTGCCAGATCAGGACTAGCCTCCCTGGCACTCTTCTCTCTACTCCCACTTCTAACTGTCACCCAGCTAGCTGCCTCACTGTCCTGCAGCTCCCTACTACCACCCTCCCCCACATCTACCCCAGTGAGCAGTTGCTCAGTGAGCAGCAGACTCCTTTCCATATTGTCAATGGCTCTCAGTGTTGCCAGCTGCTAATTTAGATCCAGTACCTGGGCTTCCAAACGCACAACGTGCACACGTCTCACACAGCAGTATGCAACCACGACCGGCAGTTCAAGGATTGCATACATGTGGCAAAATGTACACTGGATAGCATTATCAATAATGGAGCTCATTTCCTAATGGGCATTGTCCTAGACAGAAATTTGAAGTAAAAAGAAATGTAAAGTATTAATAAAATACAGATTGCAATTCAGTCCAAATTCCTCCCTTCCAAACTCCCTGAATCCAAGTCATTGGAAAAACAAGTCACACACTTACTTCCGTTTGCACTTACGCTCCGTTCACACTCGCTAAGGAAGAAGATTTAAAGTGTTTGTTTTGTTTTCCTTTCAGCAGCAAACCACCCTAAACCTCAATGCACTACCAAATGACTGGATGCCCCAACCAGCTGCCCCTTATAAACCCTTAATTATGACCCCTCACCCTTAATTAACCCCTTGTGAGTATAGCTACGCCTCAGGATTTAAATGCAATGTAGTTAACCCTTAAATACACAGGTAGTAAATAAGAGACTGTAAAACTGTAGAGAGAAAATAGGTTTTAAAAAGCCCAGTAAAACTAAAAAGGTAGAAAAGCACTCAGCAGTTCACAATTCAACAACTCACAGCAATTCACATCGGTATTTTCTGCAGGATTCCCAAATACCTCTTCACTGAAAAACAAGTCACACACATCCGTTTGCACTTACACGCCAGTCACACTCAGCTCGTTCACACTAGAAGATTTAAAGAGTTGTTTTTTTTCCCCTTTTAGCAGCAATCCACCCTACAGCTCAATGCACTACCAAAGGGCAGAGCAGAGCAGAGCCGCAGGTGCGGAGGACAAGCGAAGTGGAGCAGAGCAGAGCCGCAGGTGCGGAGGACAAGTGGAGCAGAGCAGAGCTGCAGGTGCGGAGGACAAGCGGAGCAGAGCAAAGCAGAGCTGCAGGTGCGCAGGACAAGTGGAACAGAGCAGAGCAGATCCGCTGGTGTGGAGGACAAGTGGAGCAGAGCAGAGCCACAGGTGCGGAGGACAAGCGGAGCAGAGCTGCAGGTGTAGAAGACAAGCAGAGCAGAGCCGCAGGTGCGGAGCAGAGCAGAGCCGCAGGTGCGGAGGACAAGCAGATCAGAGCTGCAGGTTTGGAGGACAAGCAGAGCAGAGCCTCATGTGTGGAGGACAAGTGGAGCAGAGCAGAGTAGAGCCGCAGGTGCGGAGGACAAGCGAAGCAGAGCAGAGCAGAGCCACAGATGCGGAGGACAAGTGGAGCAGAGCAGAGCTGCAGGTGCAGAGGACAAGCGGAGCAGAGCAGAGCTGCAGGTGCGGAGGACAAGCGGAGCAGAGCAGAGCAGATCCGCAGGTGTGGAGGACAAGCAGAGCAGAGCCACAGATGCAGAGGACAAGCGGAGCAGAGCAGAGCTGCAGGTGCGGAGGACGAGCAGAGCAGATCATAGCAGAGCCGCAGGTGCAGAGGACAAGCAGAGCAAAGCAGAGCAGAGTCGCAGGTGTGGAGGACAAGCAGATCAGAGTAGAGCCGCAGGTGCAGAGGACAAGTGGAGCAGAGACGCAGGTGCGGAGGACAAGTGGAGCAGAGCTGTGCCGCAGGTATGGAGGACAAGCAGAGCCGTGCCGCAGGTGCGGAGGACAAGCAGAGCAGAGCTGCAGGTGCGGAGGACAAGTGGAGCAGAGCAGAGCCGCAGGTGTGGAGGACAAGCAGAGCCAGATACACACAAGGTACTTGCTATGAAGTAGCGAGTGGACGCAAAACTCACAAACAGAAGTACAGAGACAACGAGTAGGAGTTAGGTACTCGTACAGACACTTAAACAATAGAACCGAACTTTATGGTAGTACAATATCCACATATTTAGCATTAAGGGTACTCTACTGTATAACACATAACCTACAAAGAATATAGAGTATCTTCCCAAACAGAACAATTCTGAAACAATACTTGAATTGTATTAAAACATCAAAATTTATTAGATCATTTAAAAGACATATCAGTGCACATAAAAATAGTAGACCATTCGGGGTGAAATTCACAGAAACAGAGCAGCACATATAGGTAGGTCCTCATGGGATAATCTGACCATATATAAACAGGCTTGCAATATAGTGTATATGTAGCACCCCGAGGGCTCGGCTGCTACAGGGGTATTGCACCTCGAACCAGAGGTGTGGTATTCCACTCCCGGGTAAGGATGGAGTGTGGACTGGAACTCTGTCAGCTGCATGCACCACATACATCCCATTTCCGGGGGACAGATCAACGGTACTCCCACCAGATAGATGTGCAGGTACGACAGCGTCTGTCCCTGGCTGGAGTGGGAGGGGGGGAGGAATAGCCCAGTGGTGCAGGAGCAGAGAGGGGAGGGACTCTGGGCATAGGAAGGAGCCTATTGGTGGCTAGTCACCTGGGCTCGGGTGTCAGAGGGAGTATAAAAAAGGTGGGCACCATCTTAGGGGGAGTGGAGTCAGACAGAAGAAGAGGAGAAGAGTGGTGACAGGGAGCAGCAGCCCTGTCTGGGTGCTGCTCCTGAAGGGAGCAAGAGAGAGAAAGACAAGAGGAAAGGAACAAGGAACAAGGAAGGAATGGAACCTGGAGAAAGGCCCAGAGACATGAAGGAAGAGGGAACCCTGAGATCCCACGAGTGAGCTAAAACGGGTGAAGGGTTGGCAGAGCAGGGTACCGGATCCTGAACTGGTGGAGGCCACTTATCCTCAGCCAGGAACGGAGGTCGTGGCCACGTCTTGGCGCGACCACTCACTACACTCACCACGAAGGCACGCCACATAGGGTCAGGGAAACCGGAGATAGGTTTCGCCACCAGAAGGCCCGAGGAAGCTGGACATGGGTGGGTCCCTAGTGGGGACGGCCAGAGAAAGGAACGGAGAAAGGAGTTCAAGGTCACACTCTGGAACTGCCTGGGGGTTGGTCGAGCCCCGTACCTGGTGGACGCAGCACGGCTCGGGTCGTCATCACCTGCAGGACTGACACTGATAACATCTGTGAGTAAAGCATTGAAAACTGCCATCAGTCTCTGTGTTCCATCGTACTACCAGCACTAAAGGTACCGGGACGCCCTTTCTATCACTTCCTTCACCCGCACCAGCTGCCCTGAGGCCATACCTCTCCCGTTGGGGGTTATACCACCATTGCTGCACACATACCACCGGCCTCAGTGGACTGTTCTGCAGCGGCGGCCTTGCGGCCGCAAATCAACGGGTGGCGTAGTCGACACTTAAACAACATCTACAAAGACTGCCACACACTTAGTTTGACCACCCTGGGCACGGACCGGGTCCCCGCCACTCGGAGACTACTACCCCCATCGGATCCGGCTCCGGGTATTCCCCCGCGCACACGTGCGCCGCACTACAGCACTGGCCCAGGGGGCGCGTCAACTTTTGCGTAGTCGGCAGGATCTCGTGCCCGTAACCACCGGGTACTGCGTGCCTGAAAAAGAGACTTTTTACTTACCTGTGGTGAAGTTTCCCGCCGTCCGGAGTCGTTTCCCGCCATCCGGAGCCGATTCCCGCCATCCGACGCCATTTTCTGCCTTCTTCCCGCCATCCGTGGAGTTTTCCCGCCATTGGGCGCCATCTTGAGGACGCCGCGTGGGAAGAAGAGGGGTGTGGACTCCGAAAGCCCGCGAGAACTGAAGCCCCGCCTCACGTCCGGACGTTGCGTAAGGTCCTGGAAGGAGCCCAGTGACGCCGACGTCACAGGAGCGCGACGGAAGGTCCTCAACCCTGACGATCCACTGCGGAGCCGCGGCCTACGGAAGAGGATCATCGCCAGGTAGGCCACGGTCCACTAGGAGGGAGGGGGATGTCGGATACGGAGGAGAGCTTCACCGCCACAGACGCCATACCAGATTGCAGAGCTGCTAGCGGTGCTCCAGAAGGAAGAACCGGAGTACGCGCAGGCCGCGCTGGAAGAGCTGAACAGGAGGATGATCTGGGCGCAACGAGACATGCTCGCCGGGTGGAAGGAGGAGTTGACCCGGCGCACGCTGACCTGCCAACCGGAGGTGCAGCCACCATCCAGCACCGCGTCAATCCCGAGAGGCAGCAGAAGCGGACCGGAGGCCGGGGACGACGCCGCGGGGGAGGCCGCAACGACAAGTAAGGGGAACGCCGTTACTCCGGGCCCTGAGGCCGCGGACCTGCCCCTACCTCCCGCCGCGGGACCCGAAGCTCTGGGTGCCGCACCGCCCACCGTACCTCCACCACCAGTAGTCAGCCCTCCAGCAGCAAGCTCTGCAGCGGAGCCTCGCCCTGAAACGTGCTCCCCAACACCGGGCACGATCAGAAAGTCACCGGCCTGGTTAAAAGGCCGAGTGCCCGCGGGCGCTGCACCCCAGCTGGGGCCCCCAGTCGTGCCATCATTGGGGAAAGACCTGTATGAGCAGCACACCTGCCCGGATGGGACACCATTCGTCTGGCCGCCTGAGTACACCAACCCCCGCTCCAGGAAGAGTCATCCCGTAGGAGCAAGGGCCCCAGATGAACCGCTAATCCCAGCTCCGGAGCCCGTGGACCTCTCTTCACCCTGCTGGAGGACGCCCAATTTGAGGGGGACCCCACTGGAGAAGACCTGATGGGGTTCACTCAGGAGACCCGGGCGGGCGCCGCCCGGCGCTATGAGACCTGCCGCCAACAACTGGCAACGTTTGAGCGGGAGCGGAGAGAGAGGAAAGTGAAGGAGGAGTGGCTCCACATTAAAAACGTGGAGCAGAAGACAAGGACCCGCCAGGACCCCCCGTACAGCTCACGGTCCCCGAGTCACCGGGACTGTTGTTAAGTTTCACATGGCATGTGGCTGGGGCATCATCCAAGACCCGAAGACCATAAGCCAGGTGTTTGTAAACAGGAGCGACGTAGAGTCCCACCTACCGGAGGGGCACAGTGGACGGGACCTGGTGCCTGGAGATACCGTCACCTATACCAGGCATAAGGGAGTGAAGGGGTGGTACGCCCTTCATGCCCACCGGGTCAAGGAAGAAGAGGAGCAATCGTACCAGGAGGAGGAGGAGAAAGAGGGCCCGGACGGGTCTGAACCTGAGGAAGAGAAAGGAGCGTGTGGAGCACACCGTTAATCGTAAACGGTAAAAGAGGAGATGTAAATAGTTACCCGACCGGGTATAAGGACTGTTGTGGGACTGTTTCCACTAAGAGTGTGGTCCCCGTTGGGACAGAAAGAGAACTGTTGCCTATTTATGCCCTAATCCCTAACCTGACCGAGGACTGAGAGCGGCCAGATCCCAAGATCCCAAGAACCCGAGAATTCAAGAATGTTTTATTTGAGAATGCCTTAATGTGAAATTTGATATGATGCCAAAGTTTTACATAGTGTTTTTGTAAAAGAGTTCCGGTGGCATTAGCCAGCTGTTGAGAAAACCTCCCATAAAGGGATGGATGAAAGTTGATGTGTTTTATGTGTACGTACACTTTAAAAATTGTTTTACTCTATTTCAGCCCGAGGACGTGCTGTGGTTTACTAGGGGGGAATGTAGCACCCCGAGGGCTCGGCTGCTACAGGGGTATTGCACCTCGAACCAGAGGTGTGGTATTCCACTCCCGGGTAAGGATGGAGTGTGGACTGGAACTCTGTCAGCTGCATGCACCACATACATCCAATTTCCGGGGGACAGATCAACGGTACTCCCACCAGATAGATGTGCAGGTACGACAGCGTCTGTCCCTGGCTGGAGTGGGAGGGGGGGAGGAATAGCCCAGTGGTGCAGGAGCAGAGAGGGGAGGGACTCTGGGCATAGGAAGGAGCCCATTGGTGGCTAGTCACCTGGGCTCGGGTGTCAGAGGGAGTATAAAAAAGGTGGCAACCATCTTAGGGGGAGTGGAGTCAGACAGAAGAAGAGGAGAAGAGTGGTGACAGGGAGCAGCAGCCCTGTCTGGGTGCTGCTCCTGAAGGGAGCAAGAGAGAGAAAGACAAGAGGAAAGGAACAAGGAACAAGGAAGGAATGGAACCTGGAGAAAGGCCCAGAGACATGAAGGAAGAGGGAACCCTGAGATCCCACGAGTGAGCTAAAACGGGTGAAGGGTTGGCAGAGCAGGGTACCGGATCCCGAACTGGTGGAGGCCACTTATCCTCAGCCAGGAACCGGAGGTCGTGGCCACGTCTTGGCGCGACCACTCACTACACTCACCACGAAGGCACGCCACATAGGGTCAGGGAAACCGGAGATAGGTTTCGCCACCAGAAGGCCCGAGGAAGCTGGACATGGGTGGGTCCCTAGTGGGGACGGCCAGAGAAAGGAACGGAGAAAGGAGTTCAAGGTCACACTCTGGAACTGCCTGGGGGTTGGTCGAGCCCCGTACCTGGTGGACGCAGCACGGCTCGGGTCGTCGTCACCTGCAGGACTGACACTGATAACATCTGTGAGTAAAGCATTGAAAACTGCCATCAGTCTCTGTGTTCCATCGTACTACCAGCACTAAAGGTACCGGGACGCCCTTTCTATCACTTCCTTCACCCGCACCAGCTGCCCTGAGGCCATACCTCTCCCGTTGGGGGTTATACCACCATTGCTGCACACATACCACCGGCCTCAGCGGACTGTTCTGCAGCGGCGGCCTTGCGGCCGCAAATCAACGGGTGGCGTAGTCGACACTTAAACAACATCTACAAAGACTGCCACACACTTAGTTTGACCACCCTGGGCACGGACCGGGTCCCCGCCACTCGGAGACTACTACCCCCATCGGATCCGGCTCCGGGTATTCCCCCGCGCACACGTGCGCCGCACTACAGCACTGGCCCAGGGGGCGCGTCATATATAAATATACTAATTCAGACCATAAATCCCCTACATACATGTAATAAGGGCTGAATATATATAGGCTATAGAGCCACCAAAGCAAAAGCCTTCAAAAATCAGATGTCGGAGACGGCCTCACTAAATAACAGATATCACGTGATCATATATAAGATCACAGGAAAAAAGTGAGGCTCACTCATGAAAACTGTAGGGACCAGTTGCGGCGCTGAAGCCCCGATGCACGTTTCGCGTTGCTTCTTCTGGGGGCTGTGGTACAGACACTGCAGGAAAAGGGATGGATCGGACATAGAGACAAACAGGTAACGAGCTAGGACACAGTTCCGACAGGAACTGACACAGGAACGAGATACAGAAACGGGCCTGGGCATTCAGCCCCCAGGGTGGCAGAAATAGACCAGAAGTCATAAATACAGGTAACGGGCCTGGGTACTCAGCCCCCAGGATAGGGGAAACAGACAAGGTTCAGGACAGACCTGGCAACTCACAGTTGCACAGAACACACTGAAAGAAAGTGTTGCTCAGGCACCTCCCACTGGGTGGGGGAGGTTTAAGTATCCAGTGACTCACAGCAATAGGCTGGGGATGCATTAGGACTGCGCACACTGTAACTTTAAGAATCAAAAAGTACCAGCGCCTCCGCCCTAAGCCAGAGACATGCACACAGCAAGTAGGTGAGTATAGTGCACAACCTGGACTAATAGGTAAGTTGGCGGTCTTTCAAGGTGGGAGATGGTAAGCCATGCCAGCACACCACCAGGGATGTTACAATCAATGTTTTGGAAAAGTTTAAAAACAGTATCATTCTTTAAAAAAATCACCTTTACAGCATTCCCAAAGGTAAAATGTAGCTCTGACCTGTTGGGTCCTAAACTTCATAACCATTGACAGGGTTAATAAGTCTTTCTTGTCACTAAGAAAATAACTAGTTGGTTCATAAATAGCTTTTGTAGAGGGAAATACCTCTTAGCATCACCAGGACATATTTATGGAATGTTTGAGAACTTGGCTGCTGATCTACTAATATTTTCCATAAAAAATTACTTTAATAGAATTCCCCTTGACATTTTTCATATTTTACTTGGAAGTCATTGGATATTTTTAAAGTTTAATGTTTCCGTCATATGACTGATATTTATGTAAACTCTGCATGATTGTGAAATAGAAGAAGAGATATATTGTATCGTTTTGTTTGTTTCATTTGCAAAGAATATTGCTAATCCTTGACTATACACCAGACAATTATGGGAACGTTTTTAAAAGGTTGTACTGTCTTAAGCTATAAGGTTGCAGTCACTCTATGTGACTGCAAACTTGTGAATCTTCACGTCACACACATTGTGCGCTGTGAAAATTCTCCAGTGCCGATGCCGAGAGAGGGCAGTCATGTGACCTTAAGTATGCAATTTGCATATTTCCGGCCACATTCCGACTAGACTGTATCTAAAGAAACAGTGGGGTACAAAATGATCTGAGAGCGATGTATACATATATATATGAAGACCAAAAGAGGAGAACCTCCACTAGATATCCTTCATTAACAGGTCATAAAAGTTAACTTTTATTGTATATATACATAAATGAGGGTATAGGAAATATATATGATTAAAAAGGCATGCCTCTAGTTTGCTAGTATTGTGCTTGTATATAGAGCCATTGTTGCTTCTAAATATCAGTCAATAGCATCCCGGGGTGCCATCATTTATTAGCAAAGCAGGGCATTAATATTAAAATAGCAAGTTCCCACTACATGTTTTACCATATAGACGGTGTCATCAGGTGGAAGGGATACAATTACTAATTGTGTGAGGTAGCTGCTAGGCTGAAGAGATATGCCCACAAGCAGGGAAGAGGGGTAGCTGTTTCACATGTAGATTACTGGGTTTGGAGGAGTGAAGCTTCTGACTTTGACTCCGATATAGTGGAAGCATTGTCTGAGAAGGAACAGCCTGGCAATATTACATGAATCAATTAATCTGATTGGACCAAAAGAATCAAGGGCTCTCCCATTCATCAAAACAACCTACAAAAACAAGGGAGCAGTAGCCAGAGTAACCTAAAAAGGTATAGTTTTATTAGTGAAATGAACATTAAAATCAGAGATAAAAGGAGAAATTCAGAAATGGCTACAAAACACAGGTCAGCCCAATTTGCAGAGATGGAGTGTATATGTTGAGCCCCTGTGGGTTTAGTCGCCATAGAGGTACTGCATCTCACCCAGAGGTGTGGTATCTCACTCTCAGGTAAGGATGGAGTACTACCCGGGACCCACACACTTGCATCCATTACATTCCACTTCAGAGGGAAGGGCGATATTGCTCCTAAGGGAGAGCACAGTCCCTGGTCCCTAGCTGGAGGGTGGAACCATGTAGTGGGTGTGGGTGGAGGAAGAAAAACAGGGGAGCACTTCAGTAGGAGTATAAAAAGGGGAACCATCTTGGGAGAGAGAGTCCAGTCAGAGAGGACAGTCTGAGGAGAAGGACTGAGAGCAGAAGCTCTGTAGGAGCTCTGCTCAGAGAAGAGGGCCTAGATAGAGAGGCCCATTAGGACTGGCTGAGGAGGAAGGGAGCAGAGGAAGGCTCCAGGAGTGAGGGGATCCCAGGGGCACGGGGAGTGCGGAAGCCACCCGTGCGCCCGAATCTACTGGAGTGTGGAGTGATCAGACTGCAAATGTGATCGGCCGCTAGCTAGTGGAGAACTACAAGGCTCAGCTAGAAATCGGAGGCTTCTGTACTTTCAGGGTGCAGTTGCTCACAGCCGCAACAATATCGCCGAAAAGGTAGCCATGTAGGATTCAGGGGACTGCAGGTTGCCCGCCAAGATCCGAGGTTACTGGCTTGGGACACTGGTTGCGAGGCGCAGTGCAGTAGCGTGAGAGCCAGCGCTGGAAGACGACCGAGGAAGGCACACAGAATGGGGTCCCGTTATGTAGTCCTGAAACAACTGGGAGTTTGCTGAACCCCTGCCTTGGTAAACACAGGACGATGTGGGAGGTTACCTTGGTCCTGGTAACCTGGAGTTCAACAGCTGTGAGTAAACCTTGAAGACTGCACCCCACTGTGTCCTAGCATTATTATCTGTGCCATCCCCTGCACTACACTGCACAGCAACATCTACCTCATTAACCATCACTCACTACCCTGGAGCTAAGCTCTGCCTGTGGAGAGCTGAACCAACTCTGCTGCGTCACCACCAGCTCCAGAGTATCTGCACCACAGCAGCGGCTCCATATAGCCACATACCACAGGTGGTGTCACGAACATTAAACTATAAAAACTATAATCCCTTTCAATAATTCCCCTTTTATTGACCGCCCTGGGTCACGGACCTGGTCACCGCCACTGTGACATCCCCTGCACCGACCGGCCCGGCTACTGAGTACCCCACGGCCCAGGGGGCGCGTCATATGCTGCAAAGTATTAAAGGGGTAAATACATTCAAGTGGATATAAATCCTACTAATTTTATGTTGATAATAATCTTGTAAAGCAAAATCAATCAAAAAGGCTGCACAGATGAATCCCATTCAAATGATGTTAGCATTAGGTGGACAGATATATTTATAATGGGGAGAAAAAAAAATCAATAATAAAAAGATAACAATTAATTTGATGTGTATACAGACCGCGTGATTAGCCCAGGTAGGCCCCTGATGCGCGTTTCGAGGGAACCCCTCCAAGGAAGCAAATGCGAAATGCAAGTCAGGGACCTACCTGGGCTACTCACCTGGTCTGTATATACACCTCAAATTAATTGTTATCTATTTTTTATTGATTTTTTCCCTTGGTATCTCTCCCCATTATAAATATATCTGTCCACCTAATGGATACATCTTTTGAATAGAATTCATCTGTGCTGCCTTTTTGATTGATTTTTGCTTTGCAAGATTATTATCATAAAGCACAAAATCCATAGGATTTATATCCACTTGAATATATTTACCCCTTTAATACTTTGTAGCATATACTCCATCTCTACACATTGTATACCATTGGGCTGACCTGTGTTTTGTAGCCCTTTCTGAATTTCTCCGTTTATCTCTGATTTTAATGTTCATTTCACTAATAAAAATATACCTTTTTATGTTACTCTGGCTACTGCTCCCTTGTTTTTGCAGGTTGTTTTAATATTACAAGAATTATGTCATTATCACCCAGACGTCAGAAAACCTCTCACATGGGATCAGCAATGCAAGCTAAACAGCCGACCCTGCTAGACATCATGTCAGTCATCTCACAGTGAAATGTATCTCTAAATACCTTATCCATGCAAGTGGTCAACATAAAGGAAGAACTTACTATTAAAAGGCAGGACTTACCATAACTTTGAGTAAGAACCAGCGTTGTTGAAAATAGTTTATACTTTGGATTATACTTACACTAAAGTGGGAAATGAATCTAAGAGATCTCATGAGGAAGTTGCATTTAGTGTTATGGTCTAAAACGAACGATCTAGAAAATAGGCTCCGTCGTAATATTATCAGGGTTATTGGAGTACCTGAAAAGTCAGAAGGGTTTCAATCTACTGAATTTATTGAAACATGGCTGATTCAAAAGTTTGGAAAAGAGACTGATATGATTTTATGACAAGTAAGGGATCATCAGGACCTTACTTTTAATGGAAGCAAGATATCCATATTCCCGGACTACTCCATGGAGGTCCAAAGACGAATAGCTTGGTTCGCCGACATCAAGAAACATCTACGATCTAGGAGCTATTTACTTTATGATATGTCCGGCTAAAATTAGAGTTGTGTTAATAGGTATCACTCCTTGGAAAGCATTGCAAAGAGAGTTTTGTATGTACAGTTGTGGCCGAAAGTGTTAGCATCCTTGAAATTGTTGCAGAAAATGAAATATTTCTCCTAAAAAAATTGCAATTACACGTTTTGTTATACATATGTTTATTTCCTTTGTGTGTATTGGAACAATTGTCATTTTTTATTGAGGAAAATTATCCAATATCATATGTCCTTGAGTGACAAAAGTATGTGATCCTTTAAGATTAGCAGACAATTTGAAGGTGAAATTACAGTCTGGTATTTTAAGTCAGTTGGATGAAAATCAAGTGTGAGTGATTGTGTACAAATGGAATATTTTCAAGACCATTATTACTCCGCTAGGAGTGCTCAACGAGCAAAGATCACTCCAAGAGAAAGGTGTATAATAGACGGTGAAGTCGCAAAGGAACCCAAGTAACCTTTAAGCACTAAAGGCCTCTCTCACATTAGCTAATGTTAATGTTCATGAATCTACATGTACCATCAAGAGAACCCTCAACAACACTTGTGAGCATGGCAGGATTTCAAGAAGAAAGACACTGCCCTTTTGTGGTTTGTTAAAGACCAAATGACCCAAAGCATACCAGTCAGTCTACAAAAAAATAGTTAAAGAAGAATAAAGGAAAAGTTTTGGAATGGCCAAGTCAAAATCCAGACCTTAAACTTATAGAAATGTTGTGGAAGGATCTGAAGTGAACAGTTACTGAGATAAAACCACCAACATTACAGAGTTGAAGCTGTTTAATAGAGAGGAATCTGCAGGACTAATTAACAATTACCGGAAACTTTTAGATGAAGTTATTGCTGCGCAAGGGGTCACACCAGATATTGAAAGCAAAGGTTCACATACTTTTGCCACTCACTGATATGTGATATTGGATAATTTACCTCACTAAAAAATGAGAAAGTCTAATAATTTTCACTCCTTTGTTTTATTTGGTTCTCTTTATCTACTTCTAGGGCTTGTGTGAAAATCTGATGTAGTTTTTTTGTCAAATTTATCCAGAAATATGGAAAATTCAGAAGGGTTCATAAATCTTCAAGCACCACTGTGTGTGTATATCGACCCGGAAGCGTAGCAATCGGCGCCACAGACAAGCAGGAGCCAGACGCTAGAGCGCACACACAGCAGTTTTGCTTACACCTGCACTGACACTATGAGCGCACCAGCACGATCATCCACTTATAGTGCGCAGGCGCAGACGGGAGATGCAGTGTTCACTCTGGTCCTTAGAGACAAATCAATCAATGTGAGGTAGCAGCTTTTTTATGAAAATAGGCATATGCCACGCCAAGGGTGCACGAGGACGAGAACGAGGCTGCATAGGTCACGTCTCACAAGTTATGACGTCAGTAACGATGTCTGTTACGTCAATTACTGAGGTCAGTGAAAAATAACCGCAAGTGACCTATGCAGGCTAGAGAACGAGGCGGTCATGTCTGACGGTTGATGACGTTACTGACGTTATCGATGTTGAGACATGACTGCGAGTAACCTCTGGAGTGTCGTTCTCAGAACAACGCTTTATAGATTGCTTGAGCAAATAACGGGATGTTGTGGAAACCCAGAATGGATTACATCAGAACTGCTGGGATTACTATTAATAATAAATGAGTAACCAGAAAATGTGTCGGGGAGTTTTTATTAAAATAAACTTTTTTTTCCTGGGTGTCTTTTTATTTTTAAATACATGGTTAGTAATGGGGGTGTCTAATAGATGCCTCTCCGTTACTAACCCTTGGGCTTGATGCCTGCTGGCTTTACACAGCTGACATCAACCCTAAAAACTGTTACCCCGATTGCCACCGCACCAGGGTAACTGGAAAGAGCTTAGGCTAAGCGCCAGAGTTGGCTCATCTAATGGATGCGCCATTTCTGGGGAGGCTGAGGGCTGGTCTTATTAGGCTGGGAAGGGGCCAATATCCATGGAAAGTCTGAGCCTATTAATATCAGCTCCAGCTCTCTGTTTTGCCTTAGCTCATGATTAAACATAGGGGGACCCCGCATCATTTTTTTGGTCCCCCCATTTTAAATAACCAGCAAAGAAGACAGCTGGGAGCTGATATTAAAAGGTTGGGAAGGTCCATGGATATTGGCCCTTTCTCAGCATAATAAGACCAGCTCACAGCTGTCTGCTTTCTCTTGGCTGATCACTAAAAATAGGTGGGACCTCACATTGTTTTTTTAATTATTTATTTATTTCTTAACAAGCAAAGCACGGTTCCACTCCTCCACTTGGACTTCCGCCTCCAGCTCAAGATTATTATTTTTTATTTTTTTCTATTCTATGTTATTTCTCTATCCACATTTGTTGCAGGGCAATAGTTCTGCTCTTACCCTCATTTTACTTCCTTTTGCAGCTCCCAAGCCCTTACTATGACCATTTTACAGTCATTTTACAGCATCAAAGTTCGAGTCCCCATTGGCTTATATGGGTTCAAGTCCGGAGTCAAGTTTGGGTCAAGTTCTGTTACCCAAACTGAACTTTGGACTCAAGTTCAGTTGAACCTGACGAACCTGAACTTCTTCCGGTCCTTTCATCCCTATCCAGGACCTATGCTACCTGTTCCCAGTCTCCTGTCCGCCTGCAGTCTCCAGGACCTCTGCTACCTGCTTTCTGGTCTCTTATCCACCTAAGGTCTCCAGTACCTCTACAGTACCAGGCTTCTGCACCAATGCCCGTGGCCCATGTGGCCACTTGAATCTTGGGCTTGGAGGATCCATCTCATCAGGTGACAGTTGTAATACTATGTAACCCTGCTCTCATGGATCTCTTTAAATAATTATTGCTCTAACTCCTGTTAGCTACATGACATAATCATTTTGCCTAAATTTTTACATTGCTGGAGTGAATGAACTACTAAGGATAGATGAAAAGCATTGTGGCCATATCACACAGCTGATGGGCAAACGGAACACCAATAATTGGTGATATATTGCCTCACCCAGTGAATGGTAAAGTGAGGAGTGCAGAAACCCACAAGGGAACTGTGATTTCTTGACACAGGATCTGATTTCTCTTGTGTAAAGACTAAAGGATGGAGATTTATGATGGACTGCTACTTGGGTAAATATATTTATTTTACTTACATATTAATTACATATTACCAGCCCTTAGTCATGAAATTGCGTCCGATAAGAAAGGGATGTAAAGGAAGGGTCTAAGTAGAGTAATAAAAGTATCTTTGAATATTAAGATTTCAAATTTTTCAGGTTTTTTCCTCCTTATTAACATTTCAGAAGATTATTTATTTATTACACTGAAACGAAAAAATATTCTTCTGTTCAATCTTAACGTAACTAGAAAAAAAAGAGATAGAGGCTGCAACAGTTCTCCTTTAATTAACACAGAGTTCAGTGGTTAACCTCAACTGCAAACTTCAAAGAGAGTGTGTTGGTCATCTCGGACTTTGATTAAAATTACCTGTAACGATGCATAGACTGACCATTAACCACGATACCTTTTTTGGAAAATTTTGGAGGGAAATTATAGATATCTAATTCTTTAACTGAGTCATTGTTTTTTTTCTTCAGTAAATCACGTAAAAAATAATAAACCCAGAAGCCTGAAGGGGCTCTCCCTGGTAATAAGAAAAACTTACAATGTAGCATTATCTCATTATAGAGAAGAATATGAAGTGTTGCAATTTTAAAGTAGACTGATACTGGCAAGTTTATTGGCTTTCAAATTATGATTACTATATATCCACATATGTTTTATCACAGTAGAACAAGAGCGAGGAATTAGAATTTATCTAGCCATTTGACCAAAGAGGTGAAAGGCCAAATGTGTACAGAATGGCTAGTAATATCAAAATTCAGAACATGCTGTTGTTTAGGCTCACTTGGTGAAGTGGACTCACTAAGCCAAAGGTCCGGGTGGGTACACGGGCTCCAAGCGTCGGCGCAGTTGGCAGTATGACCATGGGGAGCAAGGAGGAGACACCCTCAGGAATCTTGGGAACAGCAGGATGGATTCAGCAAAGTCAGCAGGGCAGCAGGGATATAAACAAGTAACACGGTGTGCGCAGGAGGAGGAGAATAACAAACTAAAGTCTTGAATAACAATCTGAAGACACACAGTTGTGTATCCTAATGGGCCTTAAAAGGCCTAGTGAGATGATGTCACATGCCGTGCAATCTGCAAAGCCTGACGTGGAGCACAACAGAGGGCAGCTGTCACGCCAGGTGTGGGAAAGACTTAGTACATCACAAAGGGAAAAGGGAAAGGGAGCCCAGACTCTAAGGAAAGGGGGAAAGGGAGACCTCCTAGTCTGGCCTAGTGTCACCCTGTCTCAATTACCGTCCCTATATTGGCTCTTCGCCAATCACTACACGCGTGCCTCGCCCTGACTTTCCCTGGCATGTGGCTAAAGCTAGGGACGGAAGGAGATGAGCACTAGTCGATCTCCACTAAACTCTATAGACAACAAGGGTAGACAAACAGAGGGGGATAGTTTAGCTTTAGACGACTTCAGAAAAATGCGCACACAGCCTCAAGCTCTAGAGAGGACGAAGTACTGCTCTTGCTAAAGCCTCACAAGTAGTAATAAATATCGCAAACACCTCCCTCTCAGACACACCAGGTATTTATACACCCAGGCCAGGGAGTTAATTAGCCAGAGGGAGGTAGCCAATGGGTCCTAGAGACAGTCAGCCTCTAAGATGTCTGTAATGCCAAACATAGAGATCTCCTGCAACCAACTGCAGGGTGACTGTCTTTCACCTCTGACACACAAGTGACAGCAGCAGACAGAGGTGAGGGGTGTAGAGCACAGACCCAGGACAGGTGTGCAACAGTTGTATTAGGGAAATTGACTGCTGTATTAAATTTACTAAGCAAGCCCGGCTATGTAATTGTTACATTTTTCCTGGAATTCCTCAAAGCAGTCGGAACAGCTATCACTCGATCAAGATGCAACTGCAATACGCCAGCTTTATAAAAGTTGCAGATGCTTTTAGCTGTAATTTTAGAAAATTATTGTAAATTGTTTGCTTGTTGTTAATGTGTAAATGGTTGTAGATATTATTAATAAACAAGCAACCTGCAAAAAATTTCCAATGACTAAATAACCTTTTCTGAAGTAGACACATTGCAGTGGCTGTCACAACTCTGTTGTCACATCTCCCGGGGCCCATTCCCTGTCCCAAACACTAGGAGTGCCCTAGCTATCCCTGCTCCCCGGATTACTTCTGATGGTGAAGATGCCAGGGCCACGTACCTTGCTAAACTCCTGAATAAGCCTTATATCCATCTACCTCCCCCAGCTGGGAAAGTGGAGAGTAATAGTGTATGAATATACACAAACCAGACTAACAAGGGAGGACGTACAGGGATAATTGAAAATACCAATCATGCAAATATACACTCACAAACAACAGCCAAATGGGGGAGGATGGGGATATGCACACAGCTAAAACACCAAGCAATAGTCACAGATTGACACTCCAAACGCCTCTACCAATAACTGACACCTCCATGCCTCACATGGCAGTATATAAAAATAACACTGGCAATCCAGATTGCCAGAGGCAAGTGACGCGCCCCCTGGGCCATGTTCAAGGGATACCCGGAGCCGGATCTCGATGGGGGTAGTAGTCCTTGTGGCGGTGACCCGGTCCGTGCCCAGGGTGTCAAACTAAGTGGCAGTCTATGGCAGTAGATGTTAATTTGATCGACTACGCCACCCGTTGAGTGCGGCTTTGAAGCCGCCGCAGCAGAGCAGTCCGCTGAGGCCGGTGGTATATGTGCAGCAGTGATGGTATAACCCCCAACGGGAGGGGTATGTCCTCAGGGCAGCAGGTGTGGATGATGGGGGTTGTGATGATGCAGGAAGGAGAGGCAGAGTCAGGAGATGCAGTTTCAGGGTTTTTACTCACTGATGTTGCTTTAGTCACTCTGGCCTTGAGTGACCACCCGAGCCGTGATGCGTCCACCAGGTCCTGGACTCGGCCAACCCCCAGGCAGTCCGGAGCGTGGTCCTGAGCTTCCCTGTCTCTCTCTCTTCCTCCTGGCCGTTCCCACCAGGGATCCACCTTTGGCCGGCTCCCTCAGGTCTCTTGGTGGTCAAACCTCCTCTGGGTTCCCTGACCCTATGCTTGGTGTGCCTTTCTGGTGGATTTGGTGAGGGTCGTGGCAAATCTTGACCACGACCTCCGGTTCCTGGCTAAGGGTTACTTCTGCCTCTGCCAGCTTGGGTTCCGGTACCCGTGTCCACCAACCCTTCACCCTTTCTGGTCTGTTTCTGGGTTCTTGGGGTTCCTTCTGTCTTTCTCTCTGGGTCCTTCTGACTCCTCTCTCTCTCTCTCTCTGCAGGCCTTGCTCTGGAGCTGGGCCCAGCCAGAGCCACAGCTCCCTGTCAGCCCTCCTGGCTGAGCTCCTCTGCTCTTCTCCTCCTGCCTGAACTGAACCCTGATCTAAGATGGTGCCCACCTTATATACTCCCTCTATGTGTGAACCCAGGTGACCAGCACCCAATGGGCTCCTAGCTTTACCCAGACTACTCCCCCTATCTGCCCCTACACTACTGGGATGTTCCACCCCCCCTCCCACTCCAGCCAGGGACAGACGCTGTCGTACCTGCACATATACTGGTGGGAGTACCGTTGTTCTGTCCCCCGGAAATGGGATGTATGTAGTGCATGCAGCCTACTAAGCTCAGTTCCACACTCCATCCTTACCCGGGAGTGGAATACCACACCTCTGGCTTGAGGTGTAATACCCCTGTAGCAGCCGAATCCTCAGGGTGCTACATTCCCCCCTGGTAAATCACAGCACGTCCTCGGGCTGTAAAAGAATAAACATTCCAAAACATACAATTTTTTCAAAACATCATAAACATATTAAACATTATAAACATTATCAGCAGCAACAAACTCTTCATATAAAACTTTTCATTATAAACATTCTTGTTCCTCCGGCCACGGTGCAACTTGTGACCGGATAAAGTTCAACAGTCTCTTCTGGGAAAAAAACACAGTTTCCTATAAAACCAGTAGGGGGCGCCTTAGAAAGCGCAACTATATACAAAGGGAGGTGGCCGCTCTCAGTCCTCGGCCAGTGGGGAACAGGAATGGCTGTTCACAGTCCTCAGCCTGTGGGGAGATGGGACACACTGGAACAGTTCACACTTGTCCCAACGGGGAACATATTTAATTAAGCAGCATGGCATATACCCTTACGGGTAACTATTTTACAGTTTCAGTTCACCTCTTAATGGTGACGATGCCCTCCTGCTCCTTCCTGAGGGTAGGCTTCAGACCCGTCCGGGTCCTCTTGACCTTCCTCACACCGCAACTCCTCTTCCGTCAGGCGATGTACATGAAGTGCATAGGGTCCTTTGGCACACTGGTGCCGGGTAAAGGTGACCTCATCACCCAGGTAAAGGTCACGACCTCTGTGTCCCTCCGGTAGGTGGGACTCGACATCTCTTCTGGTCACGAAGACGTCGCCGGGGGTATGATGATCTCTGATGAAGCCCCAACCGTGCTGCAGTTGGAATTTGATTACAGTCCCGGTGGCACGGGGACCGTGGGCTGCACGGAAGTTCCGTCGGGTCCGGCTTTTCTGCTCTGCACTCCGGATTTGCAGCCGCTCCTCGCGGACCCGCCTCTCTCTCCTTTCTCTGTCAAAGACCTCTAACTGCTGCCGGCAGCACTCTGCTCGCTGGGCTGCGGCCGCCCGGGTCTCTTGAGTGAACTCGATGAGGTCTCCTCCAGTGGGGTCCCACTCAAACTGCGCCTCCTCTAACGAGAGCGGGGTCATCTTGACGGGCGCCGGAGCCGGGATCAGGGGTTCATCCAGAGGTCTTTCTTTCCGGAGTCGGGGATGGTGGTACTCCGGTGGCCACACAAAGGGCTGCCCATCCGGGCAAGTGTGCTGGGCCAACAAGTCCTCACCGAGGTGCGGCACAGTGGAAGTTGAGGGCGCGGTGGTGGTAGCGGCGCCCGGGTTCACCAGGCCTGGGGCACCCTGAAGGTGAAGGGCACCGTGAAGACGGCTGCGCCCGGGTGTACTCTGCCCTGTGACCAGGCCGATGGCGCTTCCTGTTTGGTCGCACTCTGATTTGAGGCGCGTGACGTCACGGGGAGCGCGGCCGCGGCTTCTGTTTGAGGCCTAGTCGGGAGCGGTGACGGTGCAACGACGGGCACGGCAGGGGAAATTTCGGGCTCTGCGACGGGGAGCTGGGGCAGGCTCACGGCTTCTCGGCTCGGGGTAGTGACGTCCCCTTTACCTGCCTCCGTTTCTTTAGCTCCTTCCTCGGCGTCGTCTCCGGCCTTGATTCCTCCTGCGCCATCCTCAGAGGCGGTCTGACTCCTCGTCTCGGGTGGCGTGCTCCGTTGGCGGGTTCCTGCCTGCAGGGCCATCTCTCTGCTCCATGTGGCCAGTACGTCTCGCTGCACTCGGGCCATCCTCTGAGCCAAGCCCTCCAGTGCGGTCCGTGCATGCTCCCGATCTCTGGGGAGCTGCGCCAGGATCTCCACCAGGCCTTCTGGGGTTGTCGCTTGCAACAGGCTCCTGACCGCTGGGTCGGTGCTGCCTGCCTCCCCCTCCATCTCCGGGTACGACTCCTCCAGACTCCCCCAAGCTGCTCCCATCTTCTCTCGTTTGTTCTCTCTCCGCCCCCATTGAGGGCGGTCCTGGGGCAACTTGGTGATTGTCAGTTCCAGGGGCAGACGCCCCACGCTGATGGACATCTCAGTCTCTGCTGGTGGGGGCGGTCTCCGTTTTTGGCGCCATTCTTGGTCCTGGCCCACTATGGGAGGTGGCCTCTTGCCACCCTCTGGCACGCCCATAATGGCGTCCGCTCTGCCAAGGCGGGAAATCTTCTCAGATGGCGGGAACCGCTTCCCAATGGCGGGAAACTCTGTGGATGGCGGGAAAAGACTGCAGATGGCGGGCAAACGGCGGGAAATGATCCGAGATGGCGTCCGATGGCGGGGACCCTCCGGAATTGGCGGGAGACTTCTTTTTACGGTAAATATGAACTTTTCTTCAGGCACGCAGTACCCGGTGGTTGCGGGCACGTTATCCTGCCGACTACGCCAAAGTTGACGCGCCCCCTGGGCCATGTTCAAGGGATACCCGGAGCCGGATTTCGATGGGGGTAGTAGTCCTTGTGGCGGTGACCCGGTCCGTGCCCAGGGTGTCAAACTAAGTGGCAGTCTATGGCAGTAGATGTTAATTTGATCGACTACGCCACCCGTTGAGTGCGGCTTTGAAGCCGCCACTGCAGAGCAGTCCGCTGAGGCCGGTGGTATATGTGCAGCAGTGATGGTATAACCCCCAACGGGAGGGGTATGGCCTCAGGGCAGCAGGTGTGGGTGATGGGGGTTGTGATGATGCAGGAAGGAGAGGCAGAGTCAGGAGATGCAGTTTCAGGGTTTTTACTCACTGATGTTGCTTTAGTCACTCTGGCCTTGAGTGACCACCCGAGCCGTGCTGCGTCCACCAGGTCCTGGACTCGGCCAACCCCCAGGCAGTCCGGAGCGTGGTCCTGAGCTTCCCTGTCTCTCTCTCTTCCTCCTGGCCGTTCCCACCAGGGATCCACCTTTGGCCGGCTCCCTCGGGTCTCTTGGTGGTCAAACCTCCTCTGGGTTCCCTGACCCTATGCTTGGTGTGCCTTTCTGGTGGATTTGGTGAGGGTCGTGGCAAATCTTGACCACGACCTCCGGTTCCTGGCTAAGGGTTACTTCTGCCTCTGCCAGCTTGGGTTCCGGTACCCGTGTCCACCAACCCTTCACCCTTTCTGGTCTGTTTCTGGGTTCTTGGGGTTCCTTCTGTCTTTCTCTCTGGGTCCTTCTGACTCCTCTCTCTCTCTCTCTCTGCAGGCCTTGCTCTGGAGCTGGGCCCAGCCGGAGCCACAGCTCCCTGTCAGCCCTCCTGGCTGAGCTCCTCTGCTCTTCTCCTCCTGCCTGAACTGAACCCTGATCTAAGATGGTGCCCACCTTATATACTCCCTCTATGTGTGAACCCAGGTGACCAGCACCCAATGGGCTCCTAGCTTTACCCAGACTACTCCCCCTATCTGCCCCTACACTACTGGGATGTTCCACCCCCCTCCCACTCCAGCCAGGGACAGACGCTGTCGTACCTGCACATATACTGGTGGGAGTACCGTTGTTCTGTCCCCCGGAAATGGGATGTATGTAGTGCATGCAGCCTACTAAGCTCAGTTCCACACTCCATCCTTACCCGGGAGTGGAATACCACACCTCTGGCTTGAGGTGTAATACCCCTGTAGCAGCCGAATCCTCAGGGTGCTACACAAGTATATATAGGAAACAGGAGTGGACAATACGGAACAGATGAGATCATCCAAGCAGGGAAGCTTCAGAGACTCTAAGCTGAACAGTTTATCCCCTGCACTGTTAACGGAAACCTACACCGTTTAATATGAAGAAGTGCTTCTGATCAGTGCAGGAGTATGTGAAATTAGACGCTGCGGTCTTCTGACACTTCTCTGTCTCAGAAAACCTGAGACAGTGGCATGTCAGTTGCCCAGTACTCATTGCTTTGTGGGACCCCAATCTTTACATTTTAAAATATCAAAATCTAATCTCCTCAGATATAAGTCATTAGCCACTGAGTCTGTTGGCATATTGTTATGTAACACTAGCAACAATCTTCTCTGGAAATCAAAAAATATTTATGACTTTCTAAACCAGAATTTAGAATTTGAAAAAACTACTTTTATGTTCAGTTGGGAGAAGGACTTAAAAAATATTTTACCTCAGAGCAATGGCAGCTGTCTCTCAAGTCAACATTTTCCTTTAATATTTGTGCACCTTTATATGAGTCCTTTTATAAAGTCAATTCTAGGTGGTACTTTACTCCTGTGAAATTCTCTAAAGCTTTTCCAGAAAAATCTCCAAATTGCTGGAGGGGTTGCGGTTTTAAAGGGGACATATTACACATGTTTTGGAAATGTGCTAAATTGCTACCTTTTTGGAGAGAGATTTCTAAATTAGCCAAACAGATTGCTCAACAGAATATTTTTCTGCTACCACAAATGGTTCTACTTTCTTTAGATTTAGATGGAATAAACCCAATTTACAAACCAATTGTTATTCATATATTCCTGGTATAAAAAAATGCCATAGCGACATTTTGGAAAGAACCTGCTATCCCTGCTGTCATGGACATTATAGATAAGATAACACTACATAAATACTTATGAAAGAAGTCATGCTATCTCGAATAATTATTTTGAAACCTACTACAAAAGATGGAAACCTTGGATCAGTCTTACATCATAATTTTACTTGTACAGTGAGTACGGAAAGTATTCAGAACCCTTTAAATTTCTCACTCTTTGTTTCATTGCAGCCATTTGGTAAATTCTAAAAAGTTCATTTTTTTCTCATTAAAGTACACTCTGCACCCCATCTTGACTGAAAAAAAACAGAAATGTAGATTTTTTTGCAAATTTATTAAAAAAGAAAAACTGAAATATCACATGGTCATAAGTATTCAAACCCTTTGCTCAGACACTCATATTTAAGTCACATCCAGTTCATTTCCTTGTGATCCTCCTTGAGATGGTTCTACTCCTTCATTGGAGTCCAGCTGTATTTAAATAAACTGATAGAACTTGATTTGGAAAGGCACACTCCTGTCTATATAAGACCTCACAGCTCACAGTGCATGTCAGACCAAATGAGAATCATGAGCTCAAAGGAACTGCCCAAGGAGCTCAGAGACAGAATTGCGGCAAAGCAAAGATCTGGCCAAGGTTACAAAAGAATTTCTGCATTACTCAAGGTTCCTAAGAGCACAGTCACCTCCATAATCCTTAAATGGAAGAAGTTTGGGACCACCACAAGTCTTCCTAGGCCAGGCCGTCCAGCCAAACTGAGCAATCGTGGGGGAAATGCCTTGGCGAGAGAGGTAAAGAAGAACCCCAAGATCACTGTGGCTGAGCTCCAGAGATGCAGTAGGGAGATGGGAGAAATTTTCACAAAGTCAACTATCACTGCAGCCTTCCACCAGTCAGGTCTGAGTGGCCCGACGGAAGCCTCTCCTCAGTGCAAGACATATGAAAGCCTGCATAGAGTTTGCTCAAAAACACAGGAAGTACTCCCAGACTATGAGAAATAAAATTCTCTGGTCTGATGAGACAAAGATAGAACTTTTTGGTGATATTTCTATGTGTTATGTGTGGAGAAAACCAGGCACTGCTCATCACCTGCCCAATACAATCCCAACAGTAAAACATGATGGTGACAGCATAATGCTATAGGGGTGTTTTTCAGCTGCAGGACAGGACGACTGGTTGTGTGGTGCCCTGCTTTTCATTGGTGCCACAGAACCCAGAAGGGTACATGGATGGACTTCTGCACAAGAGGCCCTCACACATTCACACACCTCCACCCTACCACCTCAGACCAGCAGAGGGAGCCTGTTAGGGATATATATAGGGAGTGTGGAGCCAGGCAGCTCAGTTTAGTCTGTGAGAAGAGAGCGTGCTGACGCTCAGAGAGCAGCGAAGAGGCGGCACGCTGGCTGCTGTGCTTAGGTGAGCTAAGGCCTACAGCACGAGTGAAGGCCTAGTGAGGGCCCCGAGTGTGGCTGAAGGCGAGAGGAGAAGGAAGAAGTAGTGAGGGGGCAGAGGAGCATACCAGGCTCACCCTGAGATATATACCGGACACCGGGTCTGCGCCTATGGGGTCCCTTATACCCAGTAGGGACCACCGGAACCCCTGGAGTACTACAGGTCCCAGATTTACCAAACGCTGACTACAGTACCAGGGCTAGGAGTCACGGAGGCCAGCGACCAGGGAGAGTGATCTCCAGGAGAAGGCCCTACCACCAGGTCAGCAGGTGCAAGAGAGAGACAGTAACCAAGCTCGGCCTAGCTCCAGGCAGGCCAGAAGCTTAGCGAGTAAAGCCACGGATCAGGAGGCCCTATACCCGCTCACTGGGGAGAGTCCAAAAGTGTGCCCTTCGTCCGGAGTACCCTGGACCGTGCCTGCATCATCACCAGTAAATGTACTGAAGTTTACCCCCGTGTGAGTGTCCGTCTTTCCTCCGGGACCGTCCTGCCGTCTCTCTCCCCTGCACCACCACCCATTACACCCCTATACTTCCCTGGAGCTAGCTCTTCCTGTGGAGAGCCATACCATCCCAGCTGCAGTAACATCAGCTCAAGAGGACTGCTCTGCAGCGGCGGCTCCCTTTGGCCGCATTCCACAGGTGGCGTCACGAACTTTCCAAATTCCCTATAAGTAATACCCCTTTTTATTGACCGCCCTGGGTCACGGACCGGGCCAGCCACCGTGATATCCCCGCCATACCGGCATCCATAGGCCCGGCTGCCGAGTACCCCACGGCCCTGGGGGCGGTTCAGTTGCAATTGAAGGAAACATGAATGCGGCCAAGTACAGAGATATCCTGGATGAAAACCTCTTCCAGAGTGCTCTGGACCTCAGACTTGGCCGAAGGTTCACCTTCCAACAATAAAATGACCCTAAGCACACAGTTAAAATAACAAAGGAGTGGCTTCAGAGCAACTCTGTGACCATTCTTGACTGGCCCAGCGAGAGCCCTGCCCTAAACCCAATTGAGCATCTCTGGAGAGACCTAAAAATGTCTGTCCACCAACGTTCACCATCCAACCTGATGGAACTGGAGAGGATCTGCAAGGAGGAATGGCAGAGGATCCCCAAATCCAGATGTGAAAAACTTGTGTATCATTCCCAAGAAGACTTGTGGCTGTACTAGCTCAAAAGGGTGCTTCTACTCAATACTGAGCAAAGGGTCTGAATACTTATGACCATGTGATATTTCAGTTTTTCTTTTTTAATAAATTAGCAGAAAATTCTACATTTCTGTTTTTTTCAGGCAAGATGGGGTGCAGAGTGTACTTTAATGAGAATTTTTTTTAACTTTTTAGTATTTACCAAATGGTTGCAATAAAACAAAGAGTGAAAAATTTAAAGGGGTCTGAATACTTTCCGTATCCACTGTAAGTTCTCTCGGATTCTTACTAAAGTCTTTCCAGCTTTAAGATTTAAGCAGATAAACATCCCCTTTTTTCTCCTGGACTATCCACTTAACTTAAGTTAGGCTATCCCCGCACTTGCCTAATTGGTGAAATTTAATTCAAGGGTTTAGTCAAACATCAGTGATTTTTTCTCATAAAAAGGACTGATTTTAAACTATGTTTTCGATCAGATTTTTATCATTGTTGGGTCGGTGTGTGAGTTTCCACCATCAGAGTTTCATTCGTTTTTTGCATACAAGAAGGTTCCTCAAGCTTCTCCTATCAAACAGAAACACGGGAATCAGACAACACACGAATGAGATCTGAACTAGAGATGAGCGGTTTTCGACTAGAACTGTTCGCCAATCTCAAATTCGAGCTGTTTTGGGCGGTGTTCGAGTTGTTCGACGAACCCGAACGATTTGCAAAAAATTCGGTTGTTCGAGGTTATGTTCGATAACTGTTCGTGCACCAAAAGCGTGTCCTGCATGTCTGGCGCTATTTAGAGCACCAATCATGCAGGGATTGTCTGCCACTCACTGTAATGCCACAGCCATGGTGGTTGTGGCATTAGAGTGATTGCCCAAATCGATGGGAACTGTGCGCACAGTGAAACATGAAAAGCCGGCAAATCAGCAGCGGTACACCGGTACCCGACAATTTAGAACCGAAAGAATAGAGCATCACACATAGATTAGATAGATAGAAACATGTCAGTCACATATATAAGAAGTACAGTGACAGTGTTGATTACTGTACTTGTCATTTAGTGTAAAGAATTTATAAAAAAAAATATTAGTGTTTTCATGCACCGTCTCTTTAAAAAAGCCGGCCGGCAATTCAGCAGCGGTACCCGACAATTTAGAATAGAAGGAATAGAGAATCACACATAGATTAGATAGATAGAAACATGTCAGTCACATATATAAGAAGTACAGTGACAGTGTTGATTACTGTACTTGCCATTTAGTGTAAAGGATTTATTAAAAAAAATAATAGTGTTTTCATGCACCGTCTCTTTAAAAAAGCCGGCCGGCATTTCAGCATCTGTACCCGACAATTTAGAATGGAAGAATTAGAGCATCACACATAGATTAGATAGATAGAAACATGTCAGTCACATATATATGAAGTACAGTGACAGTGTTGATTACTGTACTTGTCATTTAGTGTTAAAATAAAGGATTTATTTAAAAAAAAATTGGCGTGGGATCCCCCATAATTTTAGTATCTAGCTGAGGTTAAGCAGACGGCTGGGGCAGATGTTTGAAGCCTGGGAAGGGGTAATAACCACGGAGCTTCCCAGGCTACTAATATCAGCCCCCAGCTGAATGCCTAGCCTTTACTAGCTATTAAAATGGGGGACCCCCCAAAAAATTGACGTGGGGTCCCCCCTATTTTAATAGCTAGCAAAGGCTAGGCAGACAGTTGGGGGCTGATATTAATAGCCCAGGAAGGGTGCCATGAATATTGGCCCCCTCCCAGGCTAGAAACACCAGCCGTCAGCCGCCCCAGAAATGGCACATCCATAGGATGCGCCAATTCTGGCACTTAGCCTCGCTCTTCCCACTGCCCTGTAGCGGTAGCAGTGGGGTAATAGGGCTGGGGTTGATGTCAGCTTATAATGCCAGCTGACATCAAGCCCAGGTTAGTAATGGAGAGGCGTCTATAAGACACCCCCATTACTAACCCCATAGTCAAAGTTAAAAAAAAACACAAACACCCAGAATAAAGTCCTTTAATTGAAATAAAGACACAATTCTTTATTGTTCTAAATTAAACCATACTTACAATCAAGCCCATTCCAGCTGAAGCCAACGATCCCCTGCAATAAAAGAAAAATAATAAAGCAACATAATCCTTACCTTCCCATGGTTCCCACGACAGCTTCAGCTCTGCTACATCGAGATGACAGGCTGGACCGCAGCAGAAAGCTGCCATCCAGCCTGTCATCCCGCAGACACTGAGAAGCGCAGGCTTGCTTGCGCTGCTCAGCGTCTCTCTGTGACGGCATCCAGATGAGCCGAGTTCATGTCCAATGAACTCGGCTCACCTTATGCACGTCACTGATAGCGTGGGAAAATTCTCACGCTGAAGTGCTGAGTGCAGGAGAATTCTCCCACGCTGTCAGTGACGTGCATGAGGTGAGCTCATGTCCAATGAACTCAGCTCACCTCATGCACCTCACTGACAGTGTGGGAAAATTCTCCTGCACTCAGCGCTTCAGCGTGAGAATTTTCCCACGCTGTCAGTGACGTGCATGAGGTGAGCCGAGTTCATTGGACATGACCTCGGCTCATCTGGATGCTGTCACAGCGAGACAGTGAGGAGCGCAAGCATGCCTGCGCTTCTCAGTGTCCGCGGGATGACAGGCTGGATGGCAGCGTTCTGCTGCGGTCCAGCCTGTCATCTCGATGTAGCAGAGCTGGAGCTGTCCTGGGAACCATGGAAAGGTAAGGATGATGTTGGTTTATTATTTTATTTTTATTACAGGAGATCGTTGGCTTCAGCTGGAATGGGCGTGACGGTAATTATGGTTTAATTTAGAACAATAAAGAATTGTGTGTTTATTTCAATTAAAGGTCTTTATTCTGGGTGTTTGTGTTTTTTTTAACTTTGACTATGGGGTTAGTAATGGAGGTGTCTTATAGACGCCTCTCCATTACTAACCTGGGCTTGATGTCAGCTGGCATTATAAGCTGACATCAACCCCAGCCCTATTACCCCACTGCCACCGCTACAGGGCAGTGGGAAGAGCAAGGCTAAGTGCCAGAATTGGCGCATCCTACGGATGCGCCATTTCTGGGGCGGCTGACGGCTGGTGTTTCTAGCCTGGGAGGGGGCCAATATTCATGGCACCCTTCCTGAGCTATTAATATCAGCCCCCAGCTGTCTGCCTAGCCTTTGCTAGCTATTAAAATAGGGGGGACCCCACGTCATTTTTTTTGGGGGGTCCCCCATTTTAATAGCTAGTAAAGGCTAAGTATTCAGCTGGGGGCTGATATTAGTAGCCTGGTAAGCTCCGTGGGTATTACCCCCTTCCGAGGCTTCAAACATCTGCCCCAGCTGTCTGCTTAACCTCCGCTAGAGCCTAAAATTATGGGGGATCCCACGCCAATTTTTATTTTAATAAATCCTTTATTTTAACACCAAATGACAAGTACAGTAATCAACACTGTCACTGTACTTATTATAAATGTGACTGACATGTTTCTATCTATCTAATCTATGTGTGATGCTCTATCTTTCTGTTCTAAATTGTCGGGTACCGCTGCTGAATTGCCGGCCGGCTTTTTTAAAGAGACAGTGCATGAAAACACTATTATTTTTTTAAATAAATCCTTTACACTAAATGACAAGTACAGTAAGCAACACTGTCACTGTACTTATTATATATGTGACTGACATGTTTCTATCTATCTAATCTATGTGTGAAGCTCTATTCTTTCTGTTCTAAATTGTCGGGTACAGATGCTGAATTGCCGGCTGGCTTTTTTAAAGAGACGGTGCATGAAAACACTAATATTTTTTTTAATAAATCCTTTACACTAAATGACAAGTGCAGTAACCAACACTGTCACTGTGCTTCTTATATGTGTGACTGACATGTTTCTATCTATCTAATCTATGTGTGATGCTCTATTCCTTCTTGTCTAAATTGTCGGGTACCGGTGTATGCCGCTGCTGAATTTGCCGGCCGGCTTTTTTAAGAGAGTGTCTTCTGAGCAGTTTGTCAGCTTTTGGACACCTTTGCAGGTGTTTTCTATGTGTTTCTATGTGTTTTTGTTTGCCTGCCATTGGTTTTAACGGTGTTCGACGGTGTTCTAAGGTGTTCGACGAACAGTTCGACGAACAGTTCCTCGAACATCCCGGTGTTCGACGAACCGAACCGAACCCGAACACTACGGGGGTGGCTCAACACTAATCTGAACGCTATTTGATTATTTCATGGACACAGACTTGCATCGGCAAGTTTGAGTAATAACTCGGAACAAAATTGGACATATAGATACATATATAGAAATCCTCAAAATAGCACAAGGGATCCCTTCATAAACAAGATATGAAGCCTACAAAGAATATTGAAGGAGCACATAATCCAAGAAATGTAAAAAAGTACAATTTGTATTCAAAAAGTACTACAATAAAATACATTAAGGGACAAGATTCAAAAAACACAGAAAGGCAGCCCTATATAATCATATGAGACGATAGTGTATACAATATTAAGACTGGTTACAAAAGATATAGTAAATACTATGGCATAATTAATCACATGATAAAAAAACACAAAGGGATATTCATATGTTGATACCAGATAAACACTAGAATATAAGAATAATATATGATAATGTAACAATATGTGGGTGGGTTAAGTTCTAAAGTACTATATACCAGTACATCTATCAACTGATCAATAAAAATATGAGGCCATTGCCTATAGCATGCAAAAAGTAGAAGTCACAGAGACTGTGGTCAATGATTGAGTATCTGGAGATAAATTATATTGTTCTTATTAGGTGTCAGCTAAGTATAGAATATAGGTGATATTACATCATATATAACCTGAAGAGTGTAATAAAGATGTTAAAAACAGAGTTGCTCTAAATTGGGATATACTGTTAACCTAAAGGGGTAGCACTAAAGTATATGGACTGACAGCAACAAAACTACATAAGGCATAGGTGAGTAAACACTAGTATCCAATGGCTTGGTATTAGGTGTGTGGTAGGAGGTGGTACTGACAAAATAACAGCCAGTAGCACTCAGTATAAGATGTGTGTAACTAATTATGTGTAAACAATACCACATGGGCACAAAATACCCATGTCATATAACATAAAAACACACGTAGACTGATCAGACCATGTGTGTAAGTGATAACCTAATAATATATAGCGAGCAAAAGAGAAATAGACTAAAGATGTGCTTACTATTAGAGATGAGCGTTGTTCTACTCGAACTGTTCGCCAATCTCAAATTCGAGCTGTTTTGGGCGGTGTTCGAGCCGTTCGGCGAACACGAACAATTTGAGAAAAATTCGGCTGTTCGAGGTTATGTTCGATAACTGTTCGTGCACCAAAATCATAACTGGATTTTTTCTCAGTAATGATGAAAATTAATGTTAATACGCTGTTTGAGTGTACAGCGGGGTGGGGGGAGGGGCAGGGGATGGATCTCTGCAGGAACAATGAAGATCTCCATTTTTTTTTTCTCTTTCCCGCATTTGCAGTGGGGAGGTGCAATCTGTCAGCCTATCAGCAGCGCACACACGGAGCGAAGTGCTTTTTTTCACACAAGCAAGGGCATGTGTGATTGGCAGTGTATGTCACATGTCCTTGCCCTATAAGACCAAGCCATTTTCCCCGTCGCCACCATTTTCTCACTGCTGCAGCTGCGTGTTAGACGGCACCGCTGTTGCTGTGTGCGCTATACCTTGTTAATTTCAAGCCAATTTTCGCACAAATCTACAGATAGCTTGGGAGTAGGGAATAGTTGTGATTGCAGTCCTTTTAAGGACTAAGTTACAGCATTTCCTATGACTTTTATCAGGCAGGTCTGTGCTCTTAAATAGATAGGTTGTGGGAGTAAAGACTAATTGTAATTGGAGTCCTTTTCAGGACTAGGTTACATCAGTTCCTATCAGTTTTTGCCAGGCAGGTCTGTGCCAGTGCTGTGCAAGTTTTTTTCACAGCATTTGGCTGAATCTAGCAAAGCTAATCCTTTTTGGCCTATTGCAGAGTGTCTTAGTCAGTGGAGTAGCCTATCTGTGTTGCAAGATATACCACCTGTGTATAGAATACCAATTTTTTTACTGCACCTAGTGAAGTAAAATCTTTTGGGCATAGCATCATTCTATTAGTCCATCTATACTGACCTCCATCAGGTTGCAAATTGAATATAATTTTTTTCTGCATCTAGCTCTGAAAAAATATTGGGCTTCTAGCTGTGTGTGGGACTTGTTGTATTAGTCCATCTATACTGACCTCCATCAGGTTGCAAACTGAATATATTTTTTTCTGCATCTACCTCTGAAAAAATATTGGGCTTCTAGCTGTGTGTGGGACTTGTTGTATTAGTCCATCTATACAGACCTCCATCAGGTTGCAAACTGAATATATTTTTTTCTGCATCTACCTCTGAAAAAATATTGGGCTTCTAGCTGTGTGTGGGACTTGTTGTATTAGTCCATCTATACTGACCTCCATCAGGTTGCAAACTGAATATATTTTTTTCTGCATCTACCTCTGAAAAAATATTGGGCTTCTAGCTGTGTATGGGACTTGTTCTATTAATCCATCTATACAGACCTCCATCAGGTTGCAAACTGAATATATTTTTTCCTGCATCTACCTCTGAAAAAATATTGGGCTTCTAGCTGTGTGTGGGACTTGTTGTATTAGTCCATCTATACTGACCTCCATCAGGTTGCAAACTGAATATATTTTTTTCTGCATCTACCTCTGAAAAAATATTGGGCTTCTAGCTGTGTGTGGGACTTGTTGTATTAGTCCATCTATACTGACCTCCATCAGGTTGCAAACTGAATATATTTTTTTCTGCATCTACCTCTGAAAAAATATTGGGCTTCTAGCTGTGTGTGGGACTTGTTGTATTAGTCCATCTATACTGACCTCCATCAGGTTGCAAACTGAATATATTTTTTTCTGCATCTACCTCTGAAAAAATATTGTGCTTCTAGCTGTGTGTGGGACTTGTTGTATTAGTCCATCTATACAGACCTCCATCAGGTTGCAAACTGAATATATTTTTTTCTGCATCTACCTCTGAAAAAATATTGGGCTTCTAGCTGTGTGTGGGACTTGTTGTATTAGTCCATCTATACTGACCTCCATCAGGTTGCAAACTGAATATATTTTTTTCTGCATCTACCTCTGAAAAAATATTGGGCTTCTAGCTGTGTGTGGGACTTGTTCTATTAATCCATCTATACAGACCTCCATCAGGTTGCAAACTGAATATATTTTTTTCTGCATCTAGCTCTGAAAAAATATTTGGCCTTCTAGCAGTGTGTGGGACTTTCTCTATTAGTCCATCTATACTGACCTCCATCAGGTTGCAAATTGAATATAATTTTTTTCTGCATCTAACCCAGCCAATAGTTTTGGCCTAATACCACAGTTTGGCCACTCAGCTCTGCTCGGTTCCCATCCATTGTTTTTTTGTGCAAACAACTCCAGAGTTGTTAATTAGTTAACCACCAAAATGAGTGGAAAAAGGCCTGCTGCTGGTGGAAAGGGGAATAGGCGTGTTGGGAAGGGGAAAAAAGGTTGTGTCCGTGGGGTAGGTGTTAAAGCAACAGTAACATCTGCAGAAGAAAGACCATCTTCCAGCCAAACTAAAATGTCTACTTCTTTTAGCGGACAATGTGATAAGATCCCTTTCTTACGGCCACGCCAATCGCTACAAATTCCAGATGAGGCACAAAAACAGCAGGTGCTTCAACGGATATCAAGTGCTCCTTTAAGTGGCCTCTCCTTCACATCAACTTCAACATCACAAATACTCCAGTCCTCAAAGGTGTCACCCCAATCGCACTTGCTTCCTCACAGCTCCCAAATCTCCAGCTGCTCGTCTGAGTATGAGGTAGAACAGATGGTTGAGTCTGCAGAGCTGTTTACTCATACTATAGCCTGGGAATCAAAGGTCGACTCCAGCGCTTCTGTGAATCCAGATGAGGAAATGATCTGCACTGATGCCCAGAATCTTTATGAGTCGGATCCAGGACCAGACGCAGAAGGTTCTGACCATAATGTAGACCCTCATTCCCAAACTGTAACTCCTGTTGGTGGAGACAATGAGGAAGATGATGATAAGACTCAAATACCTGATTGGAGCGACAACTTTAGTTTTTTGTCAGGGCAGGAACAGGTTGGCTCTGAGGACGACGGCTGTGATAACGCACAGGGTGATGATGATGAGGTTGGAGATCCCACTTACTGTCAACCCACAGTCAGCCAAGAGATGAGGTCAGCAGAGGAGGTGGAGGAAGATGCTAGTGATGACGAGGTCAGGTTGCGCCTTCCTGGACAGAGACGTAGTACTGGAAGCACGTCAACAACTGCATCCTCAAACACAACTCTGCCTCTCACCACAAGTCGTGGTGGCTCTTCAGGTCGCATTAGTGCTAAGCCTTGCATAGCCTGGGCATTTTTTCAGATCGATAAAGATGACCCAACTCGTGTTATCTGTAACATTTGTCAGCAAAAGCTAAGTAGAGGCCAAAAAATACATAGTTTGAGTACTTCATGCATGAACCGGCACATGGACATGAAGCATAAGTTGCAGTGGGAAGCTCAGTGTGCTACAATGTGGCCTAGCCGGCCGGGCCAACCACCGTCTGCCATATCTTGTGCATCCGCGGCCTCTTCATCCTCTGTGACTGGGGGGACAGCAGTCACACCTGTTTTGGGGCGCAGACCTGCCACCTCTTTACCCGCAACAGCCAGCGTGATTGGCAGGTCATCATTTTCTTTGGAGGTGGTAACACCAGCTGGTGTTGAGCGCTGTCCGACATCGATAGCACCACCTTTGGATCAAGGCAACCTAACATGTCCGCCTGCATCTTCCTCACAGACCGGCAGTTTGCCGGGGACACCCTTATCAACCCCGTCTAAGCACAATAGCCAGCCCTCGGTCCCTCAGATGTGGACAAGTAAAAGACCATTTCCTCCTAGCCATGAGAAAGCTAAGAGGTTGAATTTCACCATCTGCAAGTTCTTGGCTACAGAAATGCTGCCTTTCCGCCTGGTAGACACAGAGGATTTTCGAGACCTTATGTCCGTCGTAGTGCCCCAGTACCAGATGCCCAGTCGGCACTACTTCTCAAAGAAAGGTGTGCCTGCGCTCCACCAGCATGTCGCACACAACATCACCGCTTCTTTGAGAAACTCTGTGTGTGACAGGGTGCATTTCACCATAGACAATTGGACGAGTAGGCATGGACAGGGGCGTTACATGTCGCTGACTGGGCACTGGGTAACTATGGTGACAGCAGGACAAGGGGCTGTTGTCCAAGTCTTGCCGTCCCCACGAGTTGTGCGTCAATCCTCTTTATGTCAAAGTTCCTCCACTGCTTCTGCCTCCTCAACCTCCTCTCGGTCTTCCACCTGCACCCAAAGCCTGTCTGGTCATGCCACAAGCTTTCTAACTGCGCAGAAGGGATCCTGCACACCTCCTTACTATGCTGACAGTAGGGCTCAACGTCATCAGGCGGTTTTTATATTGAAATGTCTGGGAAATGTGAGTCACACAGCTGAGGAGTTGTGGTCAGCTCTGGAGAACCAATTTCATGAATGGTTGTCTCCACTGGACCTGAAACCAGGGAAGGCCGTGTGCGACAATGCTGCAAACCTGGGTGCGGCCCTTCGCCGGGGCAATGTCACACACGTGCCTTGTATGGCTCACGTGTTGAACCTGGTTGTCCAGCAATTTTTAGCCCACTATCCCAGACTAGATGGCCTTCTGCAGAGGGCACGGTCGCTGTGTGCTCACTTTCGCCGTTCGCATCCCGCAGCTCAGCGACTTACATCTCTACAGAAGTCGTTGGGCCTGCCACTTCACCGGCTAAAATGCGATGTGCCTACCCGGTGGAATTCAACTCTGCACATGTTGCAGCGACTGTGGCAGCACCGACAAGCCCTGGTGCAATACGTTCTGACGTATAGCCTGGGCCAACGAGATCCAGAGGTGGGGCAAATCACGCTGGAGGAGTGGTCTCAGATCAGGGACCTATGCACCCTTTGCACAGTTTTGAAATGGCGACGAAGATGTTTAGTGCTGACGATGCCATTATCAGCATGACTATTCCGGTGATTTACATGCTGGAGCACATGTTAAACAGAATTCGGAGTCAGGTGGTGGCACAAGAGGAGGTGGAGGAAGTAGAGGAGGAGGAGTTGTATGCGGAAGGGCTAACATCTGCAAGGTCCAGACGGTCGGCAGCACCAAGGCGGCAGGCATGTGAGGGTGGGGGAGATGGTTTTACCAGGGCGCATGGTAGCAGCCAAACTAGTGAGGAAGGTGCAGGAGCCCAGGAAGAAGTGGAGGACGAACTGATGGAAGACTCATCAGATGAGGGAGACCTTGATCACATTTCTGTTGTGCGAGGTTGGGGGGAGAGGACAGAGGAAGGAAGCATGATTGTTACCTCGCCACCAACACAACAGGGACTTGGTGCTCCTGGATGCGCAACACACATGAGTGCCTTCTTGCTGCACTACCTGCAACATGACCCTCGAATTGGGAGAATTAGAAATAATCCTGACTACTGGGTTCCACACTGTTAGATCCCCGGTACAAAAGTAAATTTGCAGAAATTATTCCTGCCATAGAAAGGGATGCACGCATGCAGGAGTATCAGCAAAGACTGTTGCAGAATCTTACATGTGCTTTTCCACAAAACACCAGTGGTTCACGTAGTGAATCTTACAGTTCTAACTTTCCAACCGTGGTCTGTATGGAGTTGTTCAATAAAGGGCCCAAAATTAAGATAACATAGATGGGAGAGGTCTCTATGAATAGGAATTCCTAAGTATTTAATACCCTGTGAGGGCCAGGCAAAGGGAAAGTTGGACTGGATGGAATCCTATATGGATTTGGGGAGGGAGACATCGAGGGCCTCAGACTTCGCTGCATTGATTTTAAAATTTGACCATGTAACAAAGTGATTTATTTCAGCCATAACAGCATGGATGGATATATGTGATTGAGTGATATATACTAGGACATCATCAGCAAATAGAGAGCACTTGTACTCGGTGCCTCCCACCTCAATCCACCTAATATTGTGGTTATGGCGAATTGATGAGAGCAGGTGCTCCGTCACTAGGATGTATAAGAGAGGGGACAGAGAACATCCCTGCCTTGTCCCATTGGTGATTGTGAAAGGTGATGAAAATGTTCTGACGCGCCCCCTGGGCCTTGGGACACCCGGAGCCGGACCATTTTTGGTGGATGCTGGTGGTTGTAGTCTCCGTGGCGGCAACCCGGTTCCGTGGCTCAGGGCGGTCAAACCAGTGGCGGAACTATTTATGTGGTTTTGATGTTTAAATGTCCGACTACGCCACCCGTGGATTGCGGTCAGAGTGAACCGCCGCTCCAGGGCAGACCGCTGAGGCTGGTGTTGTGGGTGCAGCAGAGCGTAGCATAACTCCCCACGGGAGGAGTATAGCCTCAGGGCAGTGTATGCGGAGGATGGGGGTGATGGTGCAGGGCAGCAGCAGTAATGACACGGAGTCAGTGATGCAGTCCAGGGCCTTTACTCACAGTTCTTATTATCCAGACCACATCTGCAGGTAACGGCTGCCCACGTCGTACTGTGCTCACCAGGTGAGGGGCTCAGACAACTCCCAGATAACTTTGGAGTGCTTCACAGGACCCCCTTTGTGTGTCCTTTGTCTGGCCTTTCTTACCAACCCTTCTGTCCGGCTGCCTCGGGCCTCCTCTTGGTAAACTTGGCGCCAGTTTCCCTGACCCTATGTGGTGCCTTCCTAGCGGGTGTAGCGAGGGTCTGCACCACATAAAATGTCACAGCCTCCTGTTTCTAGCTGAGGGTCGTTTCCTGCCTCCACTAGTTTCAGGGACCGGTCTCCCCCTTTGGCCTGACCCCTCCACGCAGGTGGATTCGGGCGTGCGGTGGCGACTCGCCCGTCCCCACCCCTGAGATCCCTTCGTTCCTCGTTCCTGGAGCCTTCTCCGCTCCTCTTCCTTCCTTCTCCCTCTTCCAGGCCTGGGCCTCTGTTACTAGGCCCGCCTCCGGAGCAGAGCTCATGCAGAGCCCCTGCTCCCTGCCACTTCTGCTCAGACTTCTCTGCACTGAACTAAGATGGTGCCGACCTTTTATACTCCCTTCTCAATGCACCCAGGAACTGCTTCCTCCCTGCTCCTGCACTACAGGGTTCCCCTTCCTCAGTGTTCCCTCCCCCCACTCCAGCCAGGGACAGGGACTGTCGTGCCCATCTCAGGGGCATATTGGTCGCCCTGCCCCACGGCAATGTGGTGTAATGCATGCAGGTGTCGGGTCCTGATCCACACTACATCCTTACCTGAGAGTGAGATATCACACCTCTGGGTGAGGTGCAATACCTCTGTAGCAACCGAGCCCTCAGGGTGCTACAGTTCCATTTATCTTCAGCCTAGGTGACGTTTTGCGATACAGGGCCGTGATTTTGGCTATAAAAGGGTCCCCTAGACCCCTACCCCAAGCTTTTTAAGAGAATCATATATGGCGTGCTAGGAGACTCTATGGAATGCTTTCTCAGCATCCAACGAGAGTATCTAATTACAAATTTTTAACTGCATCTAGCCCAGGAAATACTTTGTGCCTAGTAGCAGTGTCTGCTAGTCAGCGGATTATCCCGGCTGTTAAGCAAGCTACACCACCTGTAGTTTGGACACTTCATTTTTTCAAAGGAAATGCTTCGGGACCACGGGATACTCAGTGAAGAGCATCAGGAGGCACCCCAAGGCATAGGGGCTCGGACTGGCAGTAGGATGCCTTGCGGTGGACAGCCGAGCTCGATCCTTATAAAAGCTTTTTAACTGCAGCAGCTTTAGTGGACGCTACTGGAGCTGGAATTACGCGGCTGCTGGCATGAGACTTGCCCTCCAATAGATCCTTGTAAATGGATTTAAAGTGTATTTATTCAAATTAGAGAGACAATTTAAATTAAAAAGCTTAGAGCTGCCTCCACCACAGGGGGGCTCGCTCGACCCACCAGCGGACAGGCACCAGTATTGGGAGAGGGGGGCTGGCCGTCAGGGTTCACCGCAGCTCTGGCACAAACCCGGCGACACGGAGGTGGCACGGGCAGGAGCGGACTGAACGTGTCGGCTTCTCACTTTTTGGATTTTAGAAGGGCATGACATGCCTATATCTGTGTCTCCCCCCCCTTTTACTCCTCCACCTCTTTTCTTTTCGCATGACTATATGTACTTGTCACTTTTCCATGTGTTAGTTGTGTCTTCTGAGCAGTTTGTCAGCTTTTGGACACCTTTGAAGGTGTTTTCTATGTGTTTCTATGTGTTTTTGTTTGCCTGCCATTGGTTTTAACGGTGTTCGAAGGTGTTCGACGAACAGTTCGACGAGCAGTTCGGCGAACACACGGGTGTTCGACGAACCGAACCGAACTCGAACACTACGGGGGTGGCTCAACACTACTTACTATAGGCCAAAAGTGGATACTGATCAATTCTATTTTAGAGCAGCATACATATGACCTTTCATTATAGAGACGACTGACAGGTGACGCAAAGGCCATAGATAATGATATTTCTATAGAAGACACAATACATAGACATTACAGGCGAAAAACTTATGCATATATAGACTAGTGATGAGCGAGCACTAAAATGCTCGGGTACTCATTGTTCCAGTCAAGCAAATTGGAATGCTCGAGTGCTCGGTCCGAGTAACGAGCCCAATGTAAGTCTATGGGAAACTCGAGCATTTTTCCGGCCGCTTCCCCCGGCGGTCTGCAGAGGGCCTAAAAATTGCCCAAATCGATGGGAACAGTGCTAAAATGACATGGGAACAACATGCGGAAGAACCCTGGAAGCATTTCTGACTCCCAGGTCACTGCTGTCAACAACGTTGGTGTGGCACCCCCGGTGGGGCCTTATTGACTGGGACAGTATATATATATATCACGGTGGCTGGCCCAGGGCGGACAGTGCGCTAAAAAGGGGGGTTTAATAAAAATGAAAATAAAAGTTTGTGACGCCACCTGTGGATTCTGGTAACAGGTTACCAGCGCTGCGACAGTCCACTGAGGCTGATGTCAGGGGCAGCTTGATGGGACAGCTCCCCATAGGTGGAGCAGGCCTCAGGGCAGTGTAGGATGAATGGAGGAGGGTGCGCTGGGCGTTGTGGTGCAGGTAGGGAACGATGGCGCAGCCGGAGTAACGGACAGAGACAGGGGGTTTTGATTCTTTACCTTTACTGTTACAGCTGGTAGATATGGTCCTGGGTACTCTAGGTGAAGGGCGCCCTTTTGGACTTCTCCCCAGTGAGCAGGTATAAGGACTCCTGTTCTGTGTCTGTCTCTGTGTAAGCTCCTGGCCAGCCTGCAACTGTGCCTAGCTTATGTGTCTTGCTTGTTACTCCACCTGTTGCTCTGAAGTAGGACCTCCGGTTGGTAACCACTTTCCCTGGAAGTCGGGGCCTTCGTGGTACCTGGTCCTGTGAGTCTAGCTTCAGGTCTGCCAGGGACTTGTAGTCCTCCTGGGATTCTGGTTAACCCTACTGGGTGTGAAGGGTCCCTGTAGGCTCGGACCCGGTGTCCGGTAAATATACTGGGGTGATCCTGGTATGCTCCTCTGCCCCCTTTATCACTCCTTCTCTCCTCGCCGTCGGCCACGCTCGGGACCTTCACTACAAGTCAGCTGGCGGGCTGCGTTTTCACCGCTCTCTGAGCGTCAGCACGCTCTCTGTCTGGCTTCAGAGCTGCTGGAGTCCTAGCTTGCCTCAACAGTAGCCTGTGTGCTGTTCACTGTCTGAGCACTGACTAGAAACTTATCTGAACACTAATCTAAGCTGCCTGGCTCCACCTTCCCTTTATATATCCCTATCAGGGCTCCCTCTGCTGGTATGAGGTGGAAGGTGGAGGTGTTTGAATGCAGTGAGGGCCTCTTGTGGAGAAATCCAGCCATGCAGCCTTCTGGGTTCTGTGGCACCAAGCGCAGCAGGGCGCCACATCGGCAGAGGTATTACGCCACTTTTACGAACTCACAATAAAACATACAAAAATTAAACCAAAATAGATTTTCCTGGGCAATATGTTAAGGAGCATCCTTTCTAAGATAATGACTTGTATATAAGGCTAAATAAATAACCAAAAACAAAAATGCTCCTCCACACCTTGGGCTTTGTTCACAGGTAGAATTTTTGATGTGTTTTTGCACATTTGCATTGCTTTCAACCAAGACAAATGCATTCACCGGGAAATGTTATTTTAATATTTTACTACCTTACCTGGCCATGTGGTGTGTGACACATCATCAGACACATCCTGTTTCATTCACGATGGAGGGACTCTGAAAGTCACAAAGACTATTTTTATAGGGGCATCAGGCGGCCCTTACTATTCTTAAAGGGCTAGCAGTCGGCCCTCGCTATGCTTAGAGAGCCATCAGCCGGCTATGCTTTTGTTGCGCCCCTGAGGGTTCGACCGCCACAGGGATGCTGCACTTCTCTAATGGAGTGTGGTGTTCCTCCTCTGAGGTAAGAACAGTGTGATGGTCAGGACCCTTCCTTCTCATTCAACACCACACTACTCCCACCAGAGGGGGCTAGAATGCACCAGGTGCCGCCCCTGCTGGAAGTTGGGAGACTGGGGAACCAAGAGATAGGGGAACCAATTTACACTGTAAATTTCATATTTAATACACAGCCATTTTGGCTCTTGGTTCTTTGACTGTTGCTTATCGTGATCTCTCCTCCCTGAGCGTGGACCTGCAGAGGATGGGGACACGGCCCCTCGTACCCCGGCCTTGGGTCGAGGGGCAGGCTGCAGATAATGTATGTCTCAGCCCGGTCAAGGACCATGACCAAAAAGGCGCAGCGCTTAAGAGTAGAGATGAGCGGTGTTCGACTCGAACTGTTCGCCAATCTCAAATTCGAGCTGTTTTGGGCGGTGTTCGAGTCGTTTGACGAACACAAACGATTTGAAAAAATTTCGGCTGTTCAGGTTATGTTCGATAACGATTCGTGTACCAAAATCATAACTGGATTTTTTCTCAGTAATGCTGAAAATTAATGGTAATACGCAGTTTGAGTGAACAGCGGGGCAGGGGGAGGGGCAGGGGATGGATCTCTGCATAAATAATGAAGATCTCCATTTTTTTTTCTCTTTCCCGCATTTACAGTGGGGAGATGCAATCTGTCAGCCTATCAGCAGCGCACACACAGAGCAAACTGCTTTTTTTCACACAAGCAAGGGCATGTGTCATTGGCAGTGTATGTCACATGTCCTTGCCCTATAAGACCCAGCCATTTTCCACATAGCCACCATTTTCTCACTGCTGCAGCTGCGTGTTAGACGGCACCGCTGTTGCTGTGTGTGCTATACTTTCAGTGTTAATTTCAAGCCAATTTTCGCACAAATCTACAGATAGCTTGGGAGTAGGGAATAGTTGTGATTGCAGTCCTTTTGAGGACTAGGTTACATAATTTCCTACGACTTTTATCAGGCAGGTCTGTGCTCTTAAATAGATAGGTTGGGAGTAGGGACTAATTGTAATTGCAGTCCTTTTGAGGGCTAGGTTACATCAGTTCCTATCACTTTTTGCCAGGCAGGTCTGTGCCAGTGTTGTGAAAGTTTTTTCACAGCATTTGGCTAAATCTAGCTAAGCAAATCCTTTTTGGCCTCTTGCAGTGTGTGTTAGTCAGTGGAGTAGCCTATCTGTGTTGCAAGCTACACCACCTGTGTAAAGAATACAATTTTTTTTACTGCACCTAGCCAAGTAAAACCTTTTGGGCATAGCATCATTCTATTAGTCCATCTATACTAACCTCCACCAGGTTGCAAATTAAAAATATTTTTTATCTGCATCTGGCTCTGAAAAAATATTTGGGCTTGTAGCAGTGTGTGGGACTTGTTCTATTAGTCCATCTATACTAACCTCCACCAGGTTGTAAATTAAAAATAATTTTTATCTGCATCTAGCTCTGAAAAAATATTTGGGCTTGTAGCAATGTGTGGGACTTGTTCTATTAGTCCATCTATACTAACCTCCACCAGGTTACAAATTAAAAATAATTTTTGTAGCAGTGTGTGGGACTTGTTCTATTAGTCCATCTATACTAACCTCCACCAGGTTGCAAATTCAAAATATTTTTTATCTGCATCTAGCTCTGAAAAAATATTTGGGCTTGTAGCAGTGTGTGGGACTTGTTCTATTAGTCCATCTGACTAGCCCAGGGGGATGGTAATGACTCGGTGCCTGGGCCTTTAGCCTGGCCTTTAGGGATGTCACGGTGGTCGGCTCCCGGGCCGCTCCTTTAAAAAGGGTTGGCGATTTGTTAAGTTTATAAAAGAGTTTGTGGCGCCAACTGTGGCTTCTGGTGATGGTCACCAGCGCTGCGCAGTCCACTGAGGCTGGTGGTAAGGCAGCTGGATGGTGTAGCTCCCCACAGGTAAAGCTAGGCCTCAGGCCAGTGTATGAACGGGGAAAGCAGGACGAAGAGACCCCGCCGGGTAAGAGCAAGAACAGGGACAGACACGATAGTCACTTCAGTACCTTTTACTGATGGAAATTCAGGCACTCCCCGGAGCACTGTAGGGTGAAGGGTGTATGTCCGGATCCTCCCCAATGAGCGGGTTTTTGGGCCTCCTGTTTCTTGCTTCTGCGTAGTAAGTTTCTGACCTGCCTGGAGCTAGGCCTAACTTTGTCTCTGTCCTGCGCTGGCTGACCTTGTGGTAGGGCCTTCTGTTGGATTACACGCTCCCGACTTACGGGGCCTATGTGTCTCCTGGCTCTGGTACGTATCAGCACTTTAGCGATCCTGGGACTTGTAGTTCTCCAGGGATTCCGGTTTATCTTACTGGGTCGTGGAGATCCCGGTAAGCTTCGGACCCGGTGTCCGGTAACTGCTTCTTCGGGGTGAGCTAGTTAAGCTCCTCTGCCCCCTATGAATTAACTCTCTCTACTCACCTTCGGCCTACTCGGGCCCACAATAGGCTACTCACACTAACGGCAGCTTTCCGCGCTTCACCGATCTTATGGCGCCGGCACACCTAAAGCTCACTATTCTGAGCTACGACTCAACTGGGCTCAACTCTGTATTCAGGCTTGCACCAACTGAACTCTCCAGAGGAATTGCAGATTCACTGAGCTCCACTGCAGACTGACCTGTTTCTGTGTCTCACTCTGCAGGAACTCCTCAACAGACTTGCTTTCTGTCAACTCCAGTCTAGACTGACGACTGCCTGGCTCCACCTTCCCTTTTATATCCCTAACGGGTTCCCTCTGGTGGTCTAAGGTGGAAGGTGGAGATGTGTGAATGGTTATGGGGGCCTCTTGTGGAGGAATCCATCAATACACCCTTCTAGGATCTGTGATACCAAGCACAGCTGGGCGTCACATTCCCCCCTAGTTAAGCTCAGCACTCCCGGGCTGAAGTACATTTTATAAAACAGTAACAATAGGAACATAAGCAATATAAGAACAATCTTCCCTTTATGGGAGGCACGAATCTTAAACGTTACATAACCAAACAAACAGATACAAAGTGTCCTCAGAATCCAAGTCTTCTATGGTGAGGTTCCCAAAAAGGATGTCCATCTCACAGAGTAGAGTACTTGGTGTTTTTGAGGGACCTGTCCTAAACCCTCTACGTAGGCCCTGGGGTGGCTGCAGGGCATGAAGATCCCGTGTTGGACCTCCAAGAGAGCCACTCCAGACAGGTTTTCCTTCTGAGGTCACCTAAAAGGGCACTCCAGGGAGTACAATTATATACAATAGAGAGTTTTTGGGCTGCACACAGTCCTCAGCCACGCAGTTCTTTGGTAAATAAAGAAGTAAATAGGCAAAGTGTCCATATCACTTAAACTGTTCACAAATAAGCAAAACACAAAATAATGTACATATACATGAAAAATACACAATTATGCAGTACATTAGAATTTAATATAATTCAATTTAATACCCCAGGGGTAACTATCTACACTTTCAGCAATTTTGATCATCTACTGTGTGTACCTAGCAGGAGGTTTACCTCTTGTGCTGCATACTGATCTGCGTAGCGCTGTGGTCTGTGGGGTGTCAGTGTCTGTATTCTCAGTTACTCTACCAGTTCTACGTGTAACCATGTTGTAAAACTGCCTTAACCTCTCTCTTGGACTGGCAAGTCTAACATTGGCTGGGCCCTCTTGCTCTGCTCCTGCCAGGGATCCTTCATCCGGGGATACTTCCTGAGCTGGCTCTTCTGCAGCACTTACAGGTTCAACTAACTGTGGAGGGTTTTCTGGCTGCTCATAGAATTGGAGTACTGGAATGATTACTGCACCTCCTATCTGAGGCCAATCCATTGGGAAGTCTCCTAGGTCAGTGTGTATCACCGCTTCTTTAGGTTCTTCCTGGGTTGTGAGAGACACTTCTTCCTGAGTCTTTAGTAGATGTGGACACAATTTTAGATGGTCCCTGGACACTGTAGCAGATGTTCTTCCTCCATCACGACTGATTATGCAGGTCTTTTTGTTGTCAAACCTTGACGGTAACACAGTGTAGGGGTCTTTTTCCCACTGGTCGTCGAGTTTGTGGTTGCGTCTTTTCCTTTTTAGTACTGTTTCACCAGGTGTGAAAGGTTCTGCGGGTGAGTTTTTGTTGTATTGGATTTCCTGTTTTTCTCTCACCCGAGTAAGACTATCCCTGACACAAGCTTGTACCCTCCTGTACTGCTCTTGTCTGGTGGTGTCCCAATCCTCAGTGGTCATATCAGCTTCAGGTTCAACAACACCAAGCTCCAAATCCATGGGCAGCTTTCCTGGTCTTGCCCGCATGAGATATGCCGGAGTGCAATTGGTGGAACTTACTGGTATATGATTGTACAGATCCACTAAGTCTGGTAGTAGGTCTGGCCACTGGTTTCTCTCCTCAAGTGGTATAGTCTTTAGCAGGTCGATGATGATGTTGTTCATCTTTTCACAGAGACCGTTTGTTTGTGGGTGATAAGGCGTAGTTCTTATCTTTTTACACCCGTAGAGATGGCAGAACTCCTTGAACAACTCAGCCTCAAAGGCCGGGCCCTGGTCCGTCAGCACCTGCTCAGGGTAGCCATGGGGTCTGCAGAAATACGCTTGGAACATTTTTTCTGCTGTCTCTGTCATCAGGTCTTTGATGGGGGCGACCACCAGAAAACGTGAGTAGTGATCTACCATGTTCAGAACATAGGAGTACCCCTGATGGGTTGCAGGGGTGCCTTCTGGCTGCTGAAGTCCTTTCTTCTTAGGCCGCAGGGTCCACAGTCCCGGCACCACCTTTCAATGGAGCTGCGCATTCCTACCCAGTAGAATCGACACTTCAGCAGGGTCTCTAGCTTTTTCCAGCCAAAGTGCCCCGCCTGATCGTGGTAAGCTTCCAATATCTGGATGTCTGTCTTAGGGACTACTATCTGCCATACCATCTCATGAGTTTTTGGATTGACGTACCGCCGGCACAGCTTCTCACGGTAAATAAACAGCCGGCTTCTCTCATTCCACATCTGCTTTGCTTGTAGAGATGCATCTTTCTCCAGGGGGGCACCTTCTTGGGTTATCAGCTGTTTAATGCGGTTGACAACTGGGTCGCTGTCCTGGGTCTCTTTCCAGCTGTGGTGAGGCAGGGGGTTTAACATCTTTCCACGCTGCTTCCTGGAGGCTCTCTGCTCATAGATCATCCCATTCCGGTGAAAGTCAGGTAGCTCTATCTCTTCCAGGTCATCCAATTCATCTTCTGTGTCTGACTGGTGAGGCATCCTAGACAGGGCATCGGCATTGGCGTTCTTGCGGCCCACCCGGTGTTTGATTGTAAATTGGTAGTTTGACAGCCGAGCCATCCATCGTTGTTCCAGAGCCCCCAACTTAGCTGTTTCAAGATGGGTCAAGAGGAGGTTATCAGTAAAGGCAGTGAACATGCTGGAGGCTAGATAGTGCTTGAACCGTTCAGTGATGACCCAGACCAAGGCCAGGAACTCCAACTTGAAGCTGCTATAGTTCTCTGGGTTCCTCTCAGTCGGACAGAGCTTCCTGCTTGCGTATGCGATGACTTTCTCTTGCCCATTCTGCTTCTGACTCAAGACAGCTCCCAGTCCTTCGTTGCTGGCATCTGTATACAGCAAGAACGTTTGACTGTAGTCAGGGTAGGCTAGGATTTCATCACCTGTCAGGATCTCCTTCATTTCTTGAAATGATTCAGCCTGTTCTTTACCCCAGTGGAATGGAGGGTTTTTGTCTTTGGGGGACTGCCCTACCAGGAGGTCTTGCAGAGGAGCTGCTTTCTTTGTGTAGTCCTTTACGAACCTCCGGTAGTATCCTACTAGTCCCAAGAACTGACGCACCTCCTTGAGGTTCTTCGGCTCCGGCCACTTCTGGATGGCTGTGACTACCCCTTCCAGACTGACAATGTGCCAGAGGTACTGTTCCTTTCTCTTGAGCAGGTGGCACTTTGAGGGCTTCAACTTCATCCCGTACCGGGACAGTGACTCAGATACCTCTGCCAGGTGTTTCAAGTGGTCCTCGTACGTTCTGTAGTACACAATTACGTCATCCAGGTAAAGTAACACAGTCTCGAAGTTGCGGGGTCCCAGGCAGCACTCCATCAATCTCTGGAACATTCCTGGGGCATTGCAGAGTCCAAACGGCATGCTGTTGAACTCGCAGAGTCTCATCGGGGTGGTGAAGGCCGTCTTCTCCCTATCCTCCTCAGCCACAGCTACTTGCCAGTACCCACTAGTGAGGTCAAGGGTAGAAAAGTAATTTGCAGACTTCAAGGCAGCTAGGGACTCCTCTACGCGTGGTAAAGGGTATGCATCTTTATTTGTAATGCGATTTACTTGACGGTAATCTACACACATTCTCATGCTTCCGTCCTTTTTCCTAACCAGCACTAGTGGAGCTGCCCAGGGACTACAACTATCCCGTATCACTCCCGCCTTCCTCATGTCATGCAGCATTTCTTTTGCCTTCTGGTAGTGAGCTGGGGGTATATGCCTATAACGTTCTTTGATTGGGGAATGGTTGCCTGTGGGGATATGATGTTGAACTCCCTTAACCCTCCCGAAGTCTAGTGGATGTTTATTGAACACCTGCGAGTATTCTTGTACCACCCAGTGTACACCCTGTTTTTGATGGGCAGGAGTGGTGTCTGTCCCAACATGGAGCTGTTGACACCAATCCTCCACCAGGGTTGCAGGGTCATTATCCTCTACTTCATCTGGTGAGGTTAAGGACTCCGCCTCATGGATGCAGTTATTATTGACAGCATGTAATTTGGCAACAGTGGCATAACGTGGCAGTTTGACCTCATCTTCCCCTAAGTTGAGAAGATGGATGGGCACCCTCCCATTACGTACATCTACTACTCCCCTGGCGGGTAAGAGCGTGGGTCTATGCTCGGAGCAAAGCGGTTCTACTACCGCCTTATAGCTCTGTCCTCTAAGACCTATGGCAGCTCTACACCAGATGAGCATTTCACTCATTGGGGGGATGACAATGGGTGTGGGGTCTGTTACCCTCACGTTACCGATTTCACCGTCTGTTAGCCTTACTTGCTGTTGATACATCAGGACTCGGATCTCCTTCTGTAGCGCAATCCTCTGTCCTGGTTTGGCAGTGTCAGCTATCTGTTGGAGTAAGAACACAACCTCTCCCAAACAGTTACCAACAATGTTAGTGCCAAGTACCATATACGGATTAGTGTCATCAGGATTGGTCTCTACTACAATTAGTCCCTGGTTCTTCAGCTCCACTCTCCCCACTTTTACAGTCACATTCTTAACCCGGAGTAGGTTAAGGGGGAGTCCATTTGAGGCATAGACAGTCAAATTTGGAGCTGGCGAACGTAAGTCGTCCATGGACCAGAACCTCCTGTAGAGGACGTCAGGCATGATGGTTACCTGACATCCTGTGTCCAGCAGGGCATGCGTCGTGATCCCGTCCAGTACAATGGACAGGAATGATCTTCCTCCGACGAACCTGTTGTACCAGTCTGATGGACCTGGTGAGTCTACTCCTGGGTGTCGGCCCTCGGTCCCAGGGTTTTCTCATTTAAAGAACACTTCTGGGCGAGGTGTCCGGTCTTGCGGCAGCGGTAGCAGGTCGGGTCCTTCCATGGACGGCGCTGGTCACTGGTCCTCGGCGAGGGTGGTGTTGGCCTTCTCCTCCTGCGCATCCAGGGGACATCCTCAGGGCTATCGGCTAGCAGGATCTTCCCTCCTTCCTCAGGCTCCGTCCGCAGCTGCAGAGCACTCAGCACAGTGGTCAAGGTTTTGCTCAACTGACGCACTTCAGAGCGCAAACTGTCCAGCTTCTTAGGGGGTGTTGCTGGGACTTTCGCTTCAGCAGTCACTGGGGAATAGGTGGGTGCTGCAGGCTCTGGGGTCGCCCCACCCTGATAACGTTGGATGGTGTTTGTCTCCAGGGGCTGCAGTCCTTTTATAGCCATGTCCTTAAGATTGTCAAAGGTGGCATCTGGATGATCCAGGGACCACCAACGCACAGTCCTGCTCTCCTCTGGAGACTTCAGTCCGCGGACAAACTGTTTCTTCAGCATTTTGTTCTCATTCTCAACGCAGGTTGGACTAACCTGGTTCAGAGCCCACAGGGCCCCCTGTAGACGCCAGGCGTAGACCCGAACATTGTCCTCTGGTTGTTGGGAACAGCTGTAGAACCTCATCCGGAGGTCCGCCTCAGTAAGGTCCTCAAAGACAGTCTGTAGTTTTTGGAATATTGCGGACACTGACTCCTGGTCTGCGGCCGACCATGTTTCCACTTCCCGTTCCGCAGCACCGGTCAGTTGTCCTAATACAACGGCGGCTCTTTGTTTGCTGGTCATAGAGTACATATCCAAAATACGACATATCTTCCGCTTGAATCCAGACAGGGTATCTGGTTTGCCGTTGTACTGGGGGAGCCACTTTGCTCCAGGAATGTACGGTAAAGTCATAGGAATGACAGGTGTTACAGGCGCTGCTGGTGGAGCGGCGGCTTCGGCCTGCTCATCCTCGGGCGCGGGTTGAACTTCAGGGACGTTGACCGGCAGGTCGGCGTTCTGCTGCTCGTCGGACATCTTAGCGCCCCCCTAGTTAACCGTGGCCTACCTTCTGGTTTCTCTTCCAGTAGGCCGCAGCTCCGCAGGTGACGGTTATCTTCAGGACCTTGCGTCACTTGCGTCCTACGTCAGAGCGTTCAGCGACGCTCCGTACAGGACCTGGCGCTTCCTGATTTGACGTCAAGGCGTGGGGTGTGTCCGGGACTTCGCGCTCTTTTGCAGGTACGCCTCTTATTTTCCCGCGGTTATGCCCTTCTTCTCGCTCAACGGCCCAACAATGGCGGTTACCTTCTCCACAACTTTACGCACACAGTTCAGAATAAAGGCGCAGAGTACCCGGTGGCAACGGGCAAAACACTGCGTCATTGCAGCGGGCACGCAATCCTGTTCATGATGCCAAGAAGGAGATGACTAGCCCAGGGGATGGGGATGACTCGGTACTGGGGCCTTTAGCCTGGCCTTTAGGGATGTCGCGGTGGTCGGCTCCCGAGCCCGTACCCTGGGCCGCTCCTTTAAAAAGGGTTGGCGATTTGTTAAGTTTATAAAAGAGTTCGTGACGCCACCTGTGGCTTCTGGTGATGATCACCAGCGCTGCGCAGTCCACTGAGGCTGGTGGTAAGGCAGCTGGATGGTGTAGCTCCCCACAGGTAGATCTAGGCCTCAGGCCAGTGTATGAACGGGGAAAGCAGGACGAAGAGACCCCGCCGGGTAAGAGCAAGAACAGGGACAGACACGATAGTCACTTCAGTACCTTTTACTGATGGAAATTCAGGCACTCCCCGGAGCACTGTAGGGTGAAGGGTGTATGTCCGGATCCTCCCCAATGAGCGGGTTTTTGGGCCTCCTGTTTCTTGCTTCTGCGTAGTAAGTTTCTGACCTGCCTGGAGCTAGGCCTAACTTTGTCTCTGTCCTGTGCTGGCTGACCTTGTGGTAGGGCCTTCTGTTGGATTACACGCTCCCGACTTACGGGGCCTATGTGTCTCCTGGCTCTGGTACATATCAGCACTTTAGCGATCCTGGGACTTGTAGTTCTCCAGGGATTCCGGTTTATCTTATTGGGTCGTGGAGATCCCGGTAAGCTTCGGACCCGGTGTCCGGTAACTGCTTCTTCGGGGTGAGCTAGTTAAGCTCCTCTGCCCCCTATGAACTAACTCTCTCTACTCGCCTTCGGCCTACTCGGGCCCACAATAGGCTACTCACACTAACGGCAGCTTTCCGCGCTTCACCGATCTTATGGCGCCGGCACACCTAAAGCTCACTATTCTGAGCTACGACTCAACTGGGCTCAACTCTGTATTCAGGCTTGCACCAACTGAACTCTCCAGAGGAATTGCAGAGTCACTGAGCTCCACTGCAGACTGACCTGTTTCTGTGTCTCACTCTGCAGGAACTCCTCAACAGACTTGCTTTCTGTCAACTCCAGTCTAGACTGACGACTGCCTGGCTCCACCTTCCCTTTTATATCCCTAACGGGTTCCCTCTGGTGGTCTAAGGTGGAAGGTGGAGATGTGTGAATGGTTATGGGGGCCTCTTGTGGAGGAATCCATCAATACACCCTTCTAGGATCTGTGATACCAAGCACAGCTTGGCGTCACACATCTATACTAACCTCCACCAGGTTGCAAATTAAAAATAATTTTTATCTGCATCTAGCTCTGAAAAAATATTTGGGCTTGTAGCAGTGTGTGGGACTTGTTCTATTAGTCCATCTATACTAACCTCCACCAGGTTGCAAATTCAAAATATTTTTTATCTGCATCTAGCTCTGAAAAAATATTTGGGCTTGTAGCAGTGTGTGGGACTTGTTCTATAAGTCCATCTATACTAACCTCCACCACCTGTGTATGTAATAAAATTGTTTTACTGCATCTAACCCAGCCAATACTTTTGGGCTAATACCACAGTTTGGCCACTTAGCTCTGCTCTTTTCCCATCCATTGTTTTTTATGTAAACAACTCCAGAGTTGTCAATTAGTTAACCACCAAAATGAGTGGAAAAAGGCCTGCTGCTGGTGGAAAGGGGAATAGGCGTGTTGGGAAGGGAAAAAAAGGTTGTGTCTGTGGGGTAGGTGTTAAAGCAATAGTAACATCTGCAGAAGAAAGACCATCTTCCAGCCAAACTAAGATGTCTACTTCTTTTAGCGGACAATGTGATAAGATCCCTTTCTTACGGCCACGCCAATCGCTACAAATTCCAGATGAGGCACAAAAACAGCAGGTGCTTCAACGGATATCAAGTGCTACTTTAAGTGGGCTCTCCCCCACCTCAACTTCAACATCACAAATACTCCAGTTCTCAGAGGTGTCACCCCAATCGCACTTGCTTCCTCACAGCTCCCAAGTCTCCAGCTGCCCGTCTGAGTATGGGGTAGAACAGATGGTTGAGTCGGCAGAGCTGTTTACTCATACTATAGCCTGGGAATCAGAGGTCGGCTCCAGAGCTTCTGTGAATCCAGACGAGGAAATGATCTGCACTGATGCCCAGAATCTTTATGAGTCGGATCCAGGAACAGACGCAGAAGGTTCTGACCATAATGTAGACCCTCGTTCCCAAACTGTAACTCCTGTTGGTGGAGACAATGAGGAAGATGATGATGAGACTCAAATACCTGATTGGAGCGATAACTTGAGTTTTTTATCAGGGCAGGAAGAGGTTGGCTCTGAGGACGACGGGTGTGATAACACACAGGGTGATGATGACGAGGTTGGAGATCCCACTTACTGTCAACCCACAGTCAGCCAAGAGATGAGGTCAGCAGAGGAGGTGGAGGAGGATGCTAGTGACGACGAGGTCAGGTTGCGCCTTCCTGGACAGAGATGTAGTACTGGAAGCACGTCAACAACTGCATCCTCAAACACAACTCTGCCTCTGACCACAAGTCGTGGTGGCTCTTCAGGTCGCCTGGGTGCTAAGCCTTGCATAGCCTGGGCATTTTTTCAGATCGATAAGGATGACCCAACTCTTGTTATCTGTAACATTTGTCAGCAAAAGCTAAGTAGAGGCCAAAAAATGCATAGTTTGAGTACTTCATGCATGAACCGGCACATGGATATGAAGCATAAGTTGTAGTGGGAAGCTCACTGTGCTACAATGCGGCCCAGCCGGCCGGGCCAACCACCGTCTGCCACATCTTGTGCATCCGCGGCTTCTTCATCCTCTGTGACTGGGGCGACAGCAGTCACACCTGTTTTGGGATGCAGACCTGCCATCTCTTTACCCGCAACAGCCAGCGTGATTGGCAGGTCATCAATTTCTTTGGAGGTGGAAACACCAGCTGGTGTTCAGCGCTGTCCAACATCGATAGCACCACCTTTGGATCAAGGCAACCTAACATGTCCGCCTGCATCTCCCTCACAGACCGGCAGTTTGCCAGGGATACCCTTCTCAACCCCGTCTAAGCACAACAGCCAGCCCTCGGTCCCTCAGATGTGGACAAGTAAAAGACCATTTCCTCCTAGCCATGAGAAAGCTAAGAGGTTGAATTTCACCATCTGCAAGCTCTTGGCTACAGAAATGCTGCCTTTCCGCCTGGTGGACACAGAGGATTTTCGAGACCTTATGTCCGTCGCAGTGCCCCAGTACCAGATGCCCAGTCGGCACTACTTCCCAAAGAAAGGTGTGCCTGTGCGCCACCAGCATGTCGCACACAACATCACCGCTTCTTTGAGAAACTCTGTGTGTGACAGGGTGCATTTCACCACAGACACTTGGACGAGTAGGCATGGACAGGGGCGTTACATGTCGCTGACTGGGCACTAGGTAACTATGGTGACAGCAGGACAAGGGGCTGCTGTCCAAGTCTTGCCGTCCCCACGAGTTGTGCGTCAATCCTCTTTATCTCGAAGTTCCTCCACTGCTTCTGCCTCCTCAACCTCCTCTCGGTCCTCCACCTGAACCCAAAGCCTGTCTGGTCATGCCACAAGCTTTCTAACTGCGCAGAAGGGATCCTGCTCACCTCCTTACTATGCTGGCAGCAGGGCTCAACGTCATCAGGTGGTTTTTTCTTTGAAATGTCTGGGAAATGTGAGTCACACAGCTGAGGAGTTGTGGTCAGCTCTGGAGAACCAGTTTCATGAATGGTTGTCTCCACTGGACCTGAAACCAGGGAAGGCCGTGTGCGACAATGCTGCAAACCTCGGTTCGGCCCTTCGCCGGGGCAATGTCACACACGTGCCTTGTATGGCTCACGTGTTGAACCTGGTTGTCCAGCAATTTTTAGCCCACTATCCCGGACTAGATGGCCTTCTGCAGAGGGCACGGTCGCTGTGTGCTCACTTCTGCCGTTCGCATCCCGCAGCTCAGCGACTTACATCTCTACAGAAGTCATTGGGCCTGCCACTTCACTGGCTAAAATGCGATGTGCCTACCCTGTGGAATTCAACTCTGCACATGTTGCAGCGACTGTGGCAGCACCGACAAGCCCTGGTGCAATATGTTCTGACGTATAGCCTGGGCCAACGAGATCCAGAGGTGGGGCAAATCATGCTAGAGGAGTTGTGTCAGATCACGGACCTATGCACCCTTCTGCACAGTTTTGAAATGGTGATGAAGATGTTTAGTGCTGACGATGCCATTATCAGCATGACTATTCCGGTGATTTACATGCTGGAGCACATGTTAAACAGAATTCGGAGTCAGGTGGTGGCACAAGAGGAGGTGGAAGAAGTAGAGGAGGAGGAGTTGTATGCGGAAGGGCTAACATCTGCAAGGTCCAGACGGTCGGCAGCACCAAGGCGGCAGGCATGTGAGGGTGTGGGAGATGGTTTTACCAGGGCGCATGGTAGCAACCAAACTAGTGAGGAAGGTGCAGGAGCCCAGGAAGAAGTGGAGGACGAACTGATGGAAGACTCATCAGATGAGGGAGACCTTGATCACATTTCTGTTGTGCGAGGTTGGGGGGAGAGGGCCGAGGAAGGAAGCATGATTGTTACCTCACCACCAACACAACAGGGACTTGGTGCTCTTGGATGCGCAAGACACATGAGTGCCTTCTTGCTGCACTACCTGCAACATGACCCTCGAATTGTGAGAATTATAAATAATCCTGACTACTGGGTTGCCACACTGTTAGATCCCCGGTACAAAAGTAAATTTGCAGAAATTATTCCTGCCATAGAAAGGGATGCACACATGCAGGAGTATCAGCAGAGACTGTTGCAGAATCTTACATGTGCTTTTCTATAAAACACCAGTGGTGCACGTAGTGAATCTCTCAGTTCCAACTTGCCCACCGTGGGACCGTCGAGTGTTCAGCAATCAAAACGTAACAGAAACACAGTATCTGCTGGTAACATCAATTTTGCAGAATCATTTCACCACTTTTTTAGCCCATCCTTTGCAAGGCCACAGGAGACAAGAAGTCTGACACATAGTCAACGCCTAGAGACGATGGTACAGGAGTATCTCCAAGTAAACATTGAAGCCATGACTGTGTCACTGGACCCTTGCTCTTTTTGGGCTTCCAATCTGGATAAATGGCCGGAGCTCGCCACTTGCGCCTTGGAAATCTTGTCATGCCCCGCAGCCAGCGTTCTGTCTGAACGTGTGTTCAGCTCTGCTGGTGTTGTGCTGACAGATAAGCACATGCGGCTCTCCACTGATAATGTAGACAGACTCACGTTCATAAAGATGAACAAATCATGGATCCGAAAGGACTTTTCTACCCCTGTGTCATCCTGGGGAGAGTAAAAGCTTGATGATTTGTTAAAATCACCTCACCAACCGTTTTAAGCTTTCAAATTACTTATCATGTTTATCTGTGTCTTGGCTGGAAAATAATTTTGGCCTTGTAGCAGTGTGCAGTACTGATTCTATTAGGCCATCTATACTAAACTCCACCAGATTTCAAATTACTAATCATGTTTATCTGTATCTTGGCTGGAAAATAATTTGGGCCTTGTAGCAGTTTGCAGTACTGATTCTATTAGGCTATCTATACTAACCTCCACCAGATTTCAAAGTACTAATCATGTTTATCTGTGTCTTGGCTGGAAAATAATTTGGGCCTTGTAGCAGTTTGCAGTACTGATTCTATTAGGCCATCTATACTAAACTCCACCAGATTTAAAATGACTAATCATGTTTATCTGTGTCTTGGCTGGAAAATAATTTGGGCCTTGTAGCAGTTTGCAGTACTGTTTCTATTAGGCCATCTATACTAAACTCCACCAGATTTAAAATTACTAATCAAATTTATCTGTATCTTGGCTGGAAAATAATTTGGGCCTTGTAGCAGTTTGCAGTACTGATTCTATTAGGCCATCTAAACTAAACTCCACCAGATTTAAAATTACTAATCATGTTTATCTGTATCTTGGCTGGAAAATAATTTGGGCCTTGTAGCAGTTTGCAGTACTGATTCTATTAGGCCATCTATACTAAACTCCACCAGATTTAAAATGACTAATCATGTTTATCTGTATCTTGGCTGGAAAATAATTTGGGCCTTGTAGCAGTTTGCAGTACTGATTCTATTAGGCCATCTATACTAAGCTCCACCAGCTTTCAAATTAATAATAATTTTTAGCTGCATCTAGCCCGGAAAATAATTTTGGGGCTCCAAGATGCGCAAGACACATGAGTGCCTTCTTGCTGCACTACCTGCAACATGACCCTCAGATTGTCAGAATTCGAAATAATCCTGACTACTGGGTTGCCACACTCTTAGATCCCCCACACTCTTCGATCAACCTTTTCATTTTAATAAAGACCAAAAAAATGGTCATTTTTGAAATTATAAGCATTAGCAGGTTATTAGAAACTGAAATCAAACAGTTTTCAACTCAAAACTTTAATGTAGGTGATGTTACATTTGCACATAGGACCCCTTGTTCGAAAGGAGCTTCTGAACTCTCTCGTCCATTGAATTTGTCAGGTTTTGGATGGTTTCTGCTTCAATTGTTTTGCATGAGGACAGAATACCCTCCCAGAGCTGTTGCTTCGATGTGAACTGCCTCCCGCCATCATAGACACTCCTTTTGATGATGCTCCAGAGGTTCTGAATGGGGTTGAGGTCAGGGGAGCATGGGGGTCACACCATAAGTTTGTCCCCTTTTATGGCCATATCAGCCAGAGATGCAGATGTGTTATGTGCAGCATTAGACGGTGCATTATCATGCATGAAAATGATATTGCTGCGGAATACATGGTTCTTCTTCTTGAACCATGGCAGGAAGTGCTGTTTGAGAAACTCCACATACATTATGGAGTTCATCTTTACCCCTTCAGGGATCCTAAAGGGGCCGACAATCTCTCTCCCCATGATTCCAGCCCAAAACATTACTCCACCTCCTTCTTGTTGGCGCCGTAGCCGTGTTTGCATGGGGTGTCCATCAACCAGCTATCCTCCACTCCATCCATCTGGACCATCGAGTGTTGCACGGCACTCATCCGTGAACAAAACAGTTTTGAAGTCAGTCTTCATGTATGGTTTGGCCCACTGGAGCCGTTTCTGCTTGTGTACAGTGGATAGAGGAGGTCGACAGGATGGCTTACGCACAGCTGCAAACCTCTGAAGGACCCTGCATCTTGTTGTTCGGGGGACGTTGGAGGCACCAGCAGCTTCAAAAACTTGTCTGCTGCTATGACAAGGCTTTTTGCAGCTGCTCTTTTAACCTGATGTAAGTGCCTGTAGGAAAGAGTCCTCAATTTTCCCTTAACAGCACACACACGTGTGTACTGTGAATCAGCTACATACTGTACTTCTTGATTGTGCAATGATCAGGATGAAGTGTCTTGGCAATGTTGATTGTAGTCATGCCTTGACCTAAACACTCCACAATTTGTTGCTTCTCAGCAGCCGACACATCCTTTTACTTTCCCATTTTGGCAGAAAATGTAGGCTGCTTAATAATGTGAGACAGCCTTCTTAAGTAGTCTTGCCTTTCATTGGACACACCTGCCAAACTAATTAGCACAGGTGTCTGCAATTGCTTACAGTGATATAAAGAGCCCTGACACACATCACCATCAATGAGTTTAACTGACAAACAAAAAAATTCTTACCTTATCACTCCTAAACACTTTTTGCATAATAATTTGGAACACAGTGCACATGTGCTTTCCCACAAAACACCAGTGGTTCACGTAGTGAATCTTACAGTTCTAACTTGCCAACCGTGGTCTGTATGGAGTTGTTCAATAAAGGGCCCAAAATTAAGATAACATAGATGGGAGAGGTCTCTACGAATAGGAATTCCTAAGTATTTGATACCCTGTGAGGGCCAGGCAAAGGGAAAGTTGGAATGGATGGAATCCTGTATGGATTTGGGGAGGGAGACATTGAGGGCCTCAGACTTCGCTGCATTGATTTTAAAATTTGACCATGTAACAAAGTGATCTATTTCAGCCATAACAGCAGGGATGGATATATGTGATTGAGTGAAATATACTAGGACATCATCAGCAAATGCAGAGCACTTGTACTCGGTGCCTCCCACCTCAATCCACCTAATATTGGGGTTATGGCGAATTGATGAGAGCATGTGCTCCGTCACTAGGATGTATAAGAGAGGGGACAGAGGACATCCCTACCTTGTCCCATTGGTGATTATGAAAGGTGATGAAGATGTTCCATTTATCTTCAGCTCAGGTGACGTATTGCGATACAGGGCCGTGATTTTGCCTATAAAAGGGTCCCCTAGACCCCTACCCCAAGCTTTTTAAGAGAATAATATATGGCGTGCAAGGAGACTCTATGGAATGCTTTCTCAGCATTCAACGAGAGTATCTAATTACAAATTTTTAACTGCATCTAGCCCAGGAAATACTTTGTGCCTAGTAGCATTGTCTGCTAGTCAGCGGATTATCCCAGCTGTTAAGCAAGCTACACCACCTGTAGTTTGGACACTTAATTTTTTCAAAGGAAATGCTTCGGGCCCCCGGGACACTCAGTGAAGAGCATCGGGAGGCACCCCAAAGCACAGGGGCTGGGACTGGCAGTAGGACGCCTTGCGGTGGAGCGCCAAGCTCGATCCTTGTAAAAGCTTTTTAACTGCAGCAGCTTTAGTGGACGCTACTGGAACTGGAATTCCCCCAGCTGCTGGCATGAGACTTGCCATCCAATAGATCCTTGTAAAAGGATTTAAAGTGTACTCATTCAAATTAGAGAGACAATTTCAATTAAAAAGCTTAGACCTGCCTCCACCGCAGGGGTGCTCGCTCGACCCACCAGCGGACAGGCACCAGTACTGGGAAAGGGGGGCTGGCCATCAGGGTCCACCGCAGCTCTGGCACAAACCCGGTGACACGGAGGTCGCACGGGCAGGAACGGACTGGCCATGTCGGCTTCGCACTTTTTTGGTTTTAGAAGGGCATGACATGCCTATATCTGTGTCTCCCCCTCCTTTTACTCCTCCACCTCTTTTTTTTTCACATGACTATATGTACTTGTCACTAGTGTTGAGCGATACCTTCCGATATCGGGAAATATCGGATCGGATTGGATCGGACCAATACCGAAAAAGTATCGGATATCGCCGATTCCGATACCGGAAACCAATGCAAGTCAATGGGACAGAAATATCGGAATGAAAATAAACCCTTTCTTTCCTTGTAGGTTAATTCTACATGAAGGAAAACAACTAAGAATAATGAAGAATGTATTGGGGGAGGTGGGGAGACAATAAAGGCAAAGAGGTTTAGCCCAATCAAATGGAATAGCAGGAATTAATATTTTTTTTAAGACGTTCTGAGTTAAGGAAATATTGACTATGTTAAGTATTTTTATATTTTGTCAGATATTTATGTTTCACTACTTCCATGCTCTTGACCTTCTTTTTTACTTCTCCCACACTTTCTTCTTCATCATCCTCAGCATCTTTTTTATCCACTTCTTCTTCACCTTCTTCATCTTCTTCTTCTTCACCTTCTTCGTATTATTCTTTTTTTTTACATTCTTCATATTCTACTTCTTCATCTTCTTCATATTCTTCTTCTTAATCATATTCTTATTTGTGGCAGGCATTCCTGTAGTTGTTATCTATAAAAGGTTGGACATTACACCTTTTGTTCTGCCCGTCACAAAAGATTTACAACAGGATTTGTCCGCGTTCAGTTTGGCCTGCAGCAGCAGGTCTTTTCCAGGGGCACCACGAGGAGGAACGGACTCACCCCCATACACTGCTTAGTCATCTTCTGCTTATAAATTAGATATTATCTTTTGCTCTGATTTTTAGTCTTATGCTTAATGTTCTTCTGCTTTTTGTTCTGCAGCTTCTTGTATTTCTGCTTCTTGGTTTTCTGTCTCTTGTTCTTCTGTATCTTGGTGCTTGTCTTCTCTTCTTTGTCCTCTTGGTCAACTTCTTCAGGGTCATCTTCTTGGTCTTCTTCGGGGTGGTCTTCAGGGTCGTCGTCTTCGGGGCTCCTCGTCTTCGGTGTCCTTGTCTTCTTCGGGTTGGTCTTCTGGGTCCTCGTCTTCGGGGTCCTCGTCTTCTTCGGGGTGGTCTTCAGGGTCCTTGTCTTCTTCGGGATGGTCTTCAGGGTTCTCGTCTTCTTCGGGGTGGTCTTCAGGGTCCTCGTCTTCAGGGTCGTCGTCTTCAGGGTCCTCGTCTTCTTAGGGTTGGTCTTCAGGGTACTCGTCTTCAGGGTCCTCGTCAGGGAGATCTAGAGTGATTACCAAGAACCATTTCAAAAAGCTTGAACTTAGAAATGTAGCAGAAGGTACAAGAAAGCTGAGGAACTACCGAGGACCAGCTGACGGTACTGGAACACGGATGGGTAGCAGAAGGTATAAGAGCCAATGGAACTGCCGAATAGTGTTGAGCCACCCCCGTAGTGTTCGGGTTCGGTTCGGTTCGTCGAACACCGGGATGTTCGAGGAACTGTTCGTCGAACTGTTCGTCGAACACCTTAGAACACCGTCGAACACCGTTAAAACCAATGGCAGGCAAACAAAAACACATAGAAACACATAGAAAACACCTGCAAAGGTGTCCAAAAGCTGACAAACTGCTCAGAAGACACTCTCTTTAAAAAAGCCGGCCGGCAAATTCAGCAGCGGCATACACCGGTACCCGACAATTTAGACAAGAAGGAATAGAGCATCACACATAGATTAGATAGATAGAAACATGTCAGTCACACATATAAGAAGCACAGTTACAGTGTTGGTTACTGCACTTGTCATTTAGTGTAAAGGATTTATTAAAAAAAATATTTGTGTTTTCATGCACCGTCTCTTTAAAAAAACCGGCCGGCAATTCAGCATCTGTACCCGACAATTTAGAACAGAAAGAATAGAGCTTCACACATAGATTAGATAGATAGAAACATGTCAGTCACATATATATGAAGTACAGTGATAGTGTTGGTTACTGTACTTGTCATTTAGTATTAAAATAAAGGATTTATTATTAAAAAAATTGGCGTGGGGTTCCCCTTAATTTTAGGCTCTAGCGGAGGTTAAGCAGACGGCTGGGGCAGATGTTTGAAGCCTGGGAAGAGGGTAATACCCACGGATCTTCCCAGGCTACTAATATCAGCCCCCAGCTGAATACATAGCCTTTACTAGCTATTAAAATGGGGGAACCCCCAAAAAAAATGACGTGGGGTCCCCCCTAATTTAATAGCTAGCAAAGGCTAGGCAGACAGCTGGGGGCTGATATTAATAGCCCAGGAAGGGAGCCATGAATATTGGCCCCCTCCCAGGCTAGAAACACCAGCCGTCAGCCGCCCCAGAAATGGCGCATTCATAGGATGCGCCAATTCTGGCACTTAGCCTCGCTCTTCCACGCTGCCCTGGTGCGGTGGCAGGGGGTAATAGGGTTGGGGTTGATGTCAGCTTATAATGCCAGCTGACATCAAGCCCAGGTTAGTAATGGAGAGGCGTCTATAAGACACCCCCATTACTAACCCCATAGTCAAAGTTAAAAAAAACACAAAAACCCAGAATAAAGTCCTTTAATTGAAATAAAGACACAATCCTTTATTGTTCTAAATTAAACCATACTTACCATCACGCCCATTCCAGCTGAAGCCAACGATCTCCTGCAATAAAAGAAAAATAATAAAGCAACCTCATACTTACCTTTCCATGGTTCCCACGACAGCTTCAGCTCTGCTACATCGAGATGACAGGCTGGACCGCTGCAGAACGCTGCCATCCAGCCTGTCATCCCGCAGACACTGAGAAGCGCAGGCTTGCTTGCGCTGCTCAGCGTCTCTCTGTGACGACATCCAGATGAGCCGAGTTCATGTCCAATGAACTCGGCTCACCTCATGCACGTCACTGACAGCGTGGGAAAATTCTCACGCTGAAGCGCTGATTGCAGGAGAATTTTCCCACGCTGTCAGTGACGTGCAGGAGGTGAGCTGAGTTCATTGGACATGAGCTCACCTCATGCACATCACTGACAGCGTGGGAGAATTCTCCTGCACTCAGCACTTCAGCGTGAGAATTTTCCCACGCTGTCAGTGACGTGCATGAGGTGAGCCGAGTTCATTGGACATGACCTCGGCTCATCTGGATGCCGTCACAGCCAGACACTGAGGAGCGCAAGCATGCCTGCGCTTCTCAGTGTCTGCGGGATGACAGACTGGATGGCAGCGTTCTGCTGCGGTCCAGCCAGTCATCTCGATGTAGCAGAGCTGAAGCTGTCGTGGGAACCATGGAAAGGTAAGGATGAGGTTGGTTTATTATTTTTCTTTTATTGCAGGAGATCGTTGGCTTCAGCTGGAATGGGTGTGATGGTAAGTATGGTTTAATTTAGAACAATAAACAATTGTGGCTTTTTTTTTAATTAAAGGACTTTATTCTGGGTGTTGTGTTTTTTTTAAATACTTTACTAGAAATTCATGGCGGTCATGTCTAATACTGGCGTGACCCCATGAATTTTGGGCTTGGGGCCAGCTGATAATACCAAGCTGGCCCTAACCCCTTTATTACCCAGTGAGCCACCGCACCAGGGCCCTGGATGAGTTGGGTACAGCGACAGAAGATGGCGCTTCTATGAACGCGCCATTTTCCGGGGTGGCTGCGGACTGCAATTTGTAGCGGGGGGGGGCCCAGAAAGCTTGGGCCTCCCTGCGCTGCAGATTCCAGCCCCCAGCTGCCTAGTTGTACCTGGCTGGACACAAAAATAGGGCGAAGCCCCACGTACTTTTTTTTTAATTATTTCATGAAATTCATGAAATAATTAAGAAAAAAAGGCCTTCCCTATATTGTTGTGTCCGGCCAGGTACAAATAGGCAGCTGGTGGTTGGGGGCAGCCCGTTCCTGCCTGCTGTACCTGGCTGGACACAAATATAGTGCGAAGCCCCACTTCAATTTTTTTTAATTATTTCATGAAATTCATGAAATAATTAAGAAAAAAAGGGCTTCCCTATATTGTTGTGTCCGGCCAGGTACAAATAGGCAGCTGGTGGATGGGGGCAGCCCGTTCCTGCCTGCTGTACCTGGCTGGACACAAATATAGTGCGAAGCCCCACTTCAATTTTTTTTAATTATTTCATGAAATTCATGAAATTATTAAGAGAAAAAGGGCTTCCCTATATTGTTGTGTCCGGCCAGGTACAAATAGGCAGCTGGTGGATGGGGGCAGCCCGTTCCTGCCTGCTGTACCTGGCTGGACACAAATATAGTGCGAAGCCCCACTTCAATTTTTTTAAATTATTTCAGGAAATTCATGAAATAATTTAAAAAAAATTGACGTGGGGCTTCGCACTATATTTGTGTCCAGCCAGGTACAGCAGGCAGGAACGGGCTGCCCCCAACCACCAGCTGCCTATTTGTACCTGGCCGGACACAACAATATAGGGAAGCCCTTTTTTTCTTAATTATTTCATGAAATAATTTAAAGAAAATTGACGTGGGGCTTCGCCCTGTTTTTGTGTCCAGCCAGGTACAACTAGGCAGCTGGGGGCTGGAATCCGCAGCGCAGGGAGGCCCAAGCTTTCTGGGCCACCCCCGCTGCAAATTGCAGTCCGCAGCCACCCCGGAAAATGGCGCGTTCATAGAAGCGCCATCTTCTGGCGCTGTACCCAACTCATCCAGGGCCCTGATGCGGTGGCTCACTGGGTAATAAAGGGGTTAGGGCCAGCTTGGCATTATCAGCTGGCCCTAAGCCCGAAATTCATGGGGTCACGCCAATATTAGACATGACCACCATGAATTTCTAGTAAAGTATTTAAAAAAAACACAACACCCAGAAAAAAGTCCTTTAATTGAAATAAACACACAATTCTTTATTGTTCTAAATTAAACCATACTTACCATCACGCCCATTCCAGCTGAAGCCAACGATCTCCTGCAATAAAAGAAAAATAATAAAGCAACCTCATCCTTACCTTTCCATGGTTCCCATGACAGCTTCAGCTCTGCTACATCGAGATGACAGGCTGGACCGCAGCAGAACGCTGCCATCTAGCCTGTCATCCCGCAGACACTGAGAAGCGCAGGCTTGCTTGCGCTCCACAGTGTCTCTCTGTGAGGGCATCCAGATGAGCCGAGTTGATGTCCAATGAACTCGGCTCACCTCATGCACGTCACTGACAGCGTGGGAAAATTCTCCTGCACTCAGCGCTTCAGCGTGGGAGAATTCTCACACTGAAGCGCTGAGTGCAGGAGAATTCTCCCACGCTGTCAGTGACGTGCAGGAGGTGAGCTGAGTTCATTGGACATGAGCTCACCTTATGCACGTCACTGACAGCGTGGGAAAATTCTCCTGCACTCAGCGCTTCAGCGGGAGAATTCTCACGCTGAAGCGCTGAGTGCAGGAGAATTTTCCCACGCTGTCAGTGACGTGCAGGAGGTGAGCTGAGTTCATTGGACATGAGCTCACCTTATGCACGTCACTGACAGCGTGGGAGAATTCTCCTGCACTCACCGCTTCAGCTTGAGAATTTTCCCACGCTGTCAGTGACGTGCATGAGGTGAGCCGAGTTCATTGGACATGAACTCGGCTCATCTGGATGTCGTCACAGAGAGACGCTGAGCAGCGCAAGCAAGCCTGCGCTTCTCAGTGTCTGCGGGATGAGAGGCTGGATGGCAGCGTTCTGCTGCGGTCCAGCCTGTCATCTCGATGTAGCAGAGCTGAAGCTGTCGTGGGAACCATGGAAAGGTAAGGATGAGGTTGCTTTATTATTTTTCTTTTATTGCAGGAGATCGTTGGCTTCAGCTGGAATGGGCGTGACGGTAAGTATGGTTTAATTTAGAACAATAAAGGATTGTGTCTTTATTTCAATTAAAGGACTTTATTCTGGGTGTTTGTGTTTTTTTTAACTTTGACTATGGGGTTAGTAATGGGGGTGTCTTATAGACGCCTCTCCATTACTAACCTGGGCTTGATGTCAGCTGGCATTATAAGCTGACATCAACCCCAACCCTATTACCCCCTGCCACCGCACCAGGGCAGCGTGGAAGAGCGAGGCTAAGTGCCAGAATTGGCGCATCCTATGAATGCGCCATTTCTGGGGCGGCTGACGGCTGGTGTTTCTAGCCTGGGAGGGGGCCAATATTCATGGCTCCCTTCCTGGGCTATTAATATCAGCCCCCAGCTGTCTGCCTAGCCTTTGCTAGCTATTAAATTAGGGGGGACCCCACGTCATTTTTTTTGGGGGGTCCCCCATTTTAATAGCTAGTAAAGGCTATGTATTCAGCTGGGGGCTGATATTAGTAGCCTGGGAAGCTCCGTGGGTATTACCCCCTTCCCAGGCTTCAAACATCTGCCCCAGCCGTCTGCTTAACCTCCGCTAGAGCCTAAAATTAAGGGGAACCCCACGCCAATTTTTTTAATAATAAATCCTTTATTTTAATACTAAATGACAAGTACAGTAACCAACACTATCACTGTACTTCATATATATGTGACTGACATGTTTCTATCTATCTAATCTTTGTGTGAAGCTCTGTTCTGTCTGTTATAAATTGTCGGGTACCGCTGCTGAATTGCCGGCCGGCTTTTTTAAAGAGACAGTGCATGAAAACATTATTATTTTTTTTGATAAATCCTTTACGCTAAATGACAAGTACAGTAAGCAACATTATCACTGTACTTATTATATATGTGACTGACATGTTTCTATCTATCTAATCTATGTGTGATTCTCTATTCCTTCTATTCTAAATTGTCGGGTACCGCTGCTGAATTGCCGGCCGGCTTTTTTAAAGAGAAGGTGCATGAAAACACTATTATTTTTTTTGATAAATCCTTTACGCTAAATGACAAGTACAGTAAGCAGCACTTTCACTGTACTTCGTATATATGTGGCTGACATGTTTATATCTATCTAATCTATGTGTGAAGCTCTATTCTTTCGGTTCTAAATTGTCGGGTACAGGTGTATGCCGCTGCTGAATTGCCGGCTTTTCATGTTTCACTGTGAGCACTGTTCCCATCGATTTGGGCAATCACTGTAATGCCACAACCACCATGGCTGTGGCATTACAGTGAGTGGCAGACAATCCCTGCATGATTGGTGCTCTAAATAGCGCCAGACATGCAGGACACGCTTTTGGTGCACGAACAGTTATCGAACATAACCTCGAACAGCCGAATTTTTTGCAAATCGTTCGGGTTCGTCGAACAACTCGAACACCGCCCAAAACAGCTCGAATTTGAGATTGGCGAACAGTTCTAGTCGAACACCGCTCATCTCTACTGCCGAAGACCAGCTGACGGTACTGGAACTCGGTTACTAAGCAGGAGGTACCTGTGCCAGAAAGCACTACCAAGGACCAGCAGACGTTTGTGGAACTTGGATACTGAGAAGGAGGCACCTAATCCAAAGGCACTGCCGAGAACCAGCTGACGGTACTGGAACCCGGATGGGTAGCAGAAGGTACCCATGTAAAAAAAAGTTCAAGGCCGCGAGCCGGCCGCCGTTACCAAAACCCGCAGTCCTACAGGGGGTGCTTGTCCTATTGGCACTATGGAACCAGCCTTCATTGCCAGATCCCGCAGCCCACATAGGAGTCACCTAAACTGCAGGCACCATAGAGTCGGCTAACCCGACCGCAACACGACAGGACAACGCATTGGAGGCAAAGTGACGTTGACACTACCCGGAAACAGCTGGCATGCTGGAACCAGGCTGGGCAGGAGGGAGTACCCATGCCAAAGTCACTGCCGAGAACCAGCTGATGGTACTGGAACCCGGATGGGTAGTAGAAGGTACAAGAGCAAATGGAACTACCGAGGACCAGCTGACGGTACTGGAACCCGGATGGGTAGCAGAAGGTACAAGAGCCAATGGAACTGCCGAAGACCAGCTGACGGTACTGGAACTCGGTTACTAAGCAGGAGGTACCTGTGCCAGAAAGCACTACCAAAGACCAGCAGACGTTGGTGGAACTTGGATACCGAGAAGGAGGCACCAAATCCAAAGGCACTGCCGAGAACCAGCTGGCGGTGCTGGAACCCAGGGTAAATACTAAAAACAGAGTGGAGCCAGAGGTGTAATTGGAGCAAGTTTTAAATCAGTAGTACAGTGGATGTGGACAAAGCAGGAGAATTTGCCGGACACACAGCAGGGGAACAGCTGACGTTACTGAACCCCAATAACACTGGAGCAAGCGTTAACTGTGCAGATGGCACTTCTGAGCAGCAACTAGCGGTATTGGAGCCCAGGGTAAATACTAAAAACAGAGGAGCCAGAGGTGTAATTGGAGCAACTTTAAAATCTGTAGTAGTGAGAATGTGGACAGAGCAGGAGAAATTGCCGTCCGCACAGCAGGGGAACAGCTGACGTTACTGAACCCCAATAACACGGCAGCAAGTGTTGACTGTGCAGACGGCACTTCCGAGCGCCAACTGGCGGTGTTGGAGCTCAGGGATAATACTGAAAACAGAGGAGCCAGAGGTGTAATTGGAGTAACTTTAAAATCTGTAGTAGTGAGAATGTGGACAGAGCAGGAGAAATTGCCGTCCGCACAGCAGGGGAACAGCTGACGTTACTGAACCCCAATGACACGGCAGCAAGTGTTGACTGTGCAGACGGCACTTCCGAGCGCCAACTGGCAGTGTTGGAGCACAGGGATAGAGATGAGCGTTTTTTGACTCGAATTGTTCGCCAATCTCAAATTCGAGCTGTTTTGGGCGGTGTTCGAGCCGTTCGGCGAACACGAACGATTTGAGAAAAATTCGGCTGTTCGAGGTTTTGTTCGATAACTGTTCGTGCACCAAAATCATAACTGGATTTTTTCTCAGTAATGATGAAAATTAATGTTAATACGCAGTTTGAGTGTACAGCGGGGCGGGGGGAGGGGCAGGGGATGGATCTCTGCAGGAATAATGAAGATCTCCATTTTTTTTTCTCTTTCCCGCCTTTACAGTGGGGAGGTGCAATCTGTCAGCCTATCAGCAGCGCACACACGGAGCGAAGTGCTTTTTTCACACAAGCAAGGGCATGTGTCATTGGCAGTGTATGTCACATGTCCTTGCCCTATAAGACCCAGCCATTTTCCCCGTCGCCACCATTTTCTCACTGCTGCAGCTGCGTGTTAGACGGCACCGCTGTTGCTGTGTGCGCTATACCTTGTTAATTTCAAGCCAATTTTCGCACAAATCTACAGATAGCTTGGGAGTAGGGAATAGTTGTGATTGCAGTCCTTTTAAGGACTAGGTTACAGCATTTCCTACGACTTTTATCAGGCAGGTCTGTGCTCTTAAATAGATAGATTGTGGGAGTAAAGACTAATTGTAATTGCAGTCCTTTTCAGGACTAGGTTACATCAGTTCCTATCAGTTTTTGCCAGGCAGGTCTGTGCCAGTGCTGTGCAAGTTTTTTTCACAGCATTTGGCTGAATCTAGCAAAGCTAATCCTTTTTGGCCTATTGCAGAGTGTGTTAGTCAGTGGAGTAGCCTATCTGTGTTGCAAGATATACCACCTGTGTATAGAATACCAATTTTTTTACTGCGCCTAGTGAAGTAAAATCTTTTGGGCATAGCATCATTCTATTAGGTTGCAAATTGAATATAATTTTTTTCTGCATCTAACGCTGAAAAAATATTTGGGCTTCTAGCAGTGTGTGGGACTTGTTCTATTAGTCCATCTATACTGACCTCCATCAGGTTGCAAATTAAAAATAATTTTTATCTGCATCTACCTCTGAAAAAATATTTGGGCTTCTAGCTGTGTGTGGGACTTGTTCTATTAGTACATCTATACTGACCTCCATCAGGTTGCAAACTGAATATAATTTTTTTCTGCATCTACCTCTGAAAAAATATTTGGGCTTCTAGCTGTGTGTGGGGCTTGTTCTATTAATCCATCTATACTGACCTCCATCAGGTTGCAAACTGAATATATTTTTTTTCTGCATCTACCTCTGAAAAAATATTGGGCTTCTAGCTGTGTGTGGGACTTGTTCTATTAATCCATCTATACAGACCTCCATCAGGTTGCAAACTGAATATATTTTTTTCTGCATCTAGCTCTGAAAAAATATTTGGGCTTCTAGCAGTGTGTGGGGCTTTCTCTATTAGTCCATCTATACTGACCTCCATCAGGTTGCAAATTAAAAATAATTTTTTGTCTGCATCTAGCTCTGAAAAAATATTTGGCCTTCTAGCAGTGTGTGGGACTTTCTCTATTAGTCCATCTATACTGACCTCCATCAGGTTGCGAATTCAAAATAATTTTTTGTCTGCATCTAGCTCTTAAAAAATATTTGGCCTTATAGCAGTGTGTGGGACTTTCTCTATTAGTCCATCTATACTGACCTCCATCAGGTTGCAAACTGAATATAATTTTTTTCTGCATCTAGCTCTGAAAAAATATTTGGGCTTCTAGCAGTGTGTGGGGCTTTCTCTATTAGTCCATCTATACTGACCTCCATCAGGTTGCAAATTCAAAATAATTTTTTGTCTGCATCTAGCTCTGAAAAACTATTTGGCCTTCTAGCAGTGTGTGGGACTTTCTCTATTAGTCCATCTATACTGACCTCCATCAGGTTGCAAACTGAATATATTTTTTTTCTGCATCTACCTCTGAAAAAATATTGGGCTTGTAGCTGTGTGTGGGACTTGTTCTATTAATCCATCTATACAGACCTCCATCAGGTTGCAAACTGAATATATTTTTTTCTGCATCTACCTCTGAAAAATTATTTGGGCTTCTAGCTGTGTGTGGGACTTGTTCTATTAGTCCATCTATACTGACCTCCATCAGGTTGCAAATTGAATATAATTTTTTTCTGCATCTAACCCAGCCAATAGTTTTGGCCTAATACCACAGTTTGGCCACTCAGCTCTGCTCGGTTCCCATCCATTGTTTTTTTGTGCAAACAACTCCAGAGTTGTGAATTAGTTAACCACCAAAATGAGTGGAAAAAGGCCTGCTGCTGGTGGAAAGGGGAATAGGCATGTTGGGAAGGGGAAAAAAGGTTGTGTCCGTGGGGTAGGTGTTAAAGCAACAGTAACATCTGCAGAAGAAAGACCATCTTCCAGCCAAACTAAAATGTCTACTTCTTTTAGCGGACAATGTGATAAGATACCTTTCTTACGGCCACGCCAATCGCTACAAATTCCAGATGAGGCACAAAAGCAGCAGGTGCTTCAACGGATATCAAGTGCTCCTTTAAGTGGGCTCTCCTCCACATCAACTTCAACATCACAAATACTCCAGTCCTCAAAGGTGTCACCCCAATCGCACTTGCTTCCTCACAGCTCCCAAATCTCCAGCTGCCCATCTGAGTATGAGGTAGAACAGATGGTTGAGTCTGCAGAGCGGTTTACTCATACTATAGCCTGGGAATCAGAGGTCGACTCCAGCGCTTCTGTGAATCCAGACGAGGAAATGATCTGCACTGATGCCCAGAATCTTTATGAGTCGGATCCAGGACCAGACGCAGAAGGTTCTGACCATAATGTAGACCCTCATTCCCAAACTGTAACTCCTGTTGGTGGAGACAATGAGGAAGATGATGATGAGACTCAAATACCTGATTGGAGCGACAACTTTAGTTTTTTGTCAGGGCAGGAACAGGTTGGCTCTGAGGACGACGGGTGTGATAACGCACAGGGTGATGATGATGAGGTTGGAGATCCCACTTACTGTCAACCCACAGTCAGCCAAGAGATGAGGTCAGCAGAGGAGGTGGAGGAAGATGCTAGTGACGATGAGGTCAGGTTGCGCCATCCTGGACAGAGACGTAGTACTGGAAGCACGTCAACAACTGCATCCTCAAACACAACTCTGCCTCTCACCACAAGTCGTGGTGGCTCTTCAGGTCGCATGGGTCCTAAGCCTTGCATAGCCTGGGCATTTTTTCAGATCGATAAAGATGACCCAACTCGTGTTATCTGTAACATTTGTCAGCAAAAGCTAAGTAGAGGCCAAAAAATACATAGTTTGAGTACTTCATGCATGAACCGGCACATGGACATGAAGCATAAGTTGCAGTGGGAAGCTCAGTGTGCTACAATGCGGCCTAGTCGGCCGGGCCAACCACCGTCTGCCATATCTTGTGCATCCGCGACCTCTTCATCCTCTGTGACTGGGGGGACAGCAGTCACACCTGTTTTGGGGCGCAGACCTGCCACCTCTTTACCCGCAACAGCCAGCGTGATTGGCAGGTCATCATTTTCTTTGGAGGTGGTAACACCAGCTGGTGTTGAGCGCTGTCCGACATCGATAGCACCACCTTTGGATCAAGGCAACCTAACATGTCCGCCTGCATCTTCCTCACAGACCGGCAGTTTGCCGGGGACACCCTTATCAACCCCGTCTAAGCACAATAGCCAGCCCTCGGTCCCTCAGATGTGGACAAGTAAAAGATCATTTCCTCCTAGCCATGAGAAAGCTAAGAGGTTGAATTTCACCATCTGCAAGCTCTTGGCTACAGAAATGCTGCCTTTCCGCCTGGTGGACACAGAGTATTTTCGAGACCTTATGTCCGTCGCAGTGCCCCAGTACCAGATGCCCAGTCGGCACTACTTCTCAAAGAAAGGTGTGCCTGCGCTCCACCAGCATGTCGCACACAACATCACCGCTTCTTTGAGAAACTCTGTGTGTGACAGGGTGCATTTCACCACAGACACTTGGACGAGTAGGCATGGACAGGGGCGTTACATGTCGCTGACTGGGCACTGGGTAACTATGGTGACAGCAGGACAAGGGGCTGCTGTCCAAGTCTTGCCGTCCCCACGAGTTGTGCGTCAATCCTCTTTATGTCAAAGTTCCTCCACTGCTTCTGCCTCCTCAGCCTCCTCTTGGTCTTCCACCTGCACCCAAAGCCTGTCTGGTCATGCCACAAGCTTTCTAACTGCGCAGAAGGGATCCTGCACACCTCCTTACTATGCTGGCAGTAGGGCTCAACGTCATCAGGCGGTTTTTACTTTGAAATGTCTGGGAAATATGAGTCACACAGCTGAGGAGTTGTGGTCAGCTCTGGAGAACCAATTTCATGAATGGTTGTCTCCACTGGACCTGAAACCAGGGAAGGCCGTGTGCGACAATGCTGCAAACCTGGGTGCGGCCCTTCGTCGGGGCAATGTCACACACGTGCCTTGTATGGCTCACGTGTTGAACCTGGTTGTCCAGCAATTTTTAGCCCACTATCCCAGACTAGATGGCCTTCTGCAGAGGGCACGGTCGCTGTGTGCTCACTTCCGCCGTTCGCATCCCGCAGCTCAGCGACTTACATCTCTTCAGAAGTCGTTGGGCCTGCCACTTCACCGGCTAAAATGCGATGTGCCTACCCGGTGGAATTCAACTCTGCACATGTTGCAGCGACTGTGGCAGCACCGACAAGCCCTGGTGCAATACGTTCTGACGTATAGCCTGGGCCAACGAGATCCAGAGGTGGGGCAAATCACGCTGGAGGAGTGGTCTCAGATCAGGGACCTATGCAACCTTCTGCAGTTTTGAAATGGCGACGAAGATGTTTAGTGCTGACAATGCCATTATCAGCATGACTATTCCGGTGATTTACATGCTGGAGCACATGTTAAACAGAATTCGGAGTCAGGTGGTGGCACAAGAGGAGGTGGAGGAAGTAGAGGAGGAGGAGTTGTATGCGGAAGGGCTAACATCTGCAAGGTCCAGACGGTCGGCAGCACCAAGGCGGCAGGCATGTGAGGGTGGGGGAGATGGTTTTACCAGGGCGCATGGTAGCAGCCAAACTAGTGAGGAAGGTGCAGGAGCCCAGGAAGAAGTGGAGGACGAACTGATGGAAGACTCATCAGATGAGGGAGACCTTGATCACATTTCTGTTGTGCGAGGTTGGGGGGAGAGGACAGAGGAACGAATCATGATTGTTACCTCGCCACCAACACAACAGGGACTTGGTGCTCCTGGATGCGCAACACACATGAGTGCCTTCTTGCTGCACTACCTGCAACATGACCCTCGAATTGTGAGAATTAGAAATAATCCTGACTACTGGGTTGCCACACTGTTAGATCCCCGGTACAAAAGTAAATTTGCCGAAATTATTCCTGCCATAGAAAGGGATGCACGCATGCAGGAGTATCAGCAGAGACTGTTGCAGAATCTTACATGTGCTTTTCCACAAAACACCAGTGGTGCACGTAGTGAATCTCACAGTTCCAAGTTGCCAACCGTGGGACCGTCAAGTGTTCAGCACTCAAACCGTAACAGTACCACAGTATCTGCTGGTAACATCAATTTTGCGGAATCATTTCACCACTTTTTTAGCCCATCCTTTGCAAGGCCACAGGAGACAAGAAGTCTGACACATAGTCAACGCCTAGAGACGATGGTACAGGAGTATCTCCAAGTAAACATTGAAGCCATGACTGTGTCACTGGACCCTTGCTCTTTTTGGGCTTCCAATCTGGATAAATGGCCGGAGCTAGCCACTTACGCCTTGGAGATCTTGTCATGCCCCGCAGCCAGCGTTCTGTCTGAACGTGTGTTCAGCGCTGCTGGTGGTGTGCTGACAGATAAGCGCACGCGGCTCTCCACTGATAATGTAGACAGACTCACGTTCATAAAGATGAACAAATCATGGATCCGAAACGACTTTTCTACCCCTGTGTCATCCTGGGGAGAGTAAAAGCTTGATGATTTGTTAAAATCACCCTACCAACCGTTTTAAACTTTCAAATTACTAATCATGTTTATCTGTATCTTGGCTGGAAAATAATTTGGGCTTTGTAGCAGTGTGCAGCACTGATTCTATTAGGCCATCTATAATAAGCTACACCAGATTTAAAATTACTAATCATGTTTATCTGTATCTTGGCTGGAAAATAATTTGGGCTTTGTAGCAGTGTGCAGCACTGATCCTATTAGGCCATCTATACTAAGCTCCACCAGATTTAAAATTAATAATAATTTTTAGCTGCATCTAGCCCGGAAAATAATTTTAGGGCTCCGAGATGCGCAAGACACATAAGTGCCTTCTTGCTGCACTACCTGCAACTAGAGATGAGCGTTGTTCTACTCGAACTGTTCGCCAATCTCAAATTCGAGCTGTTTTGGGCGGTGTTCGAGCCGGTCGGCGAACACGAACAATTTGAGAAAAATTCGGCTGTTCGAGGTTATGTTCGATAACTGTTCGTGCACCAAAATCATAACTGGATTTTTTCTCAGTAATGATGAAAATTAATGTTAATACGCAGTTTGAGTGTACAGCGGGGCGGGGGGAGGGGCAGGGGATGGATCTCTGCAGGAACAATGAAGATCTCCATTTTTTTTTCTCTTTCCCGCATTTGCAGTGGGGAGGTGCAATCTGTCAGCCTATCAGCAGCGCACACACGGAGCGAAGTGCTTTTTTTCACACAAGCAAGGGCATGTGTGATTGGCAGTGTATGTCACATGTCCTTGCCCTATAAGACCAAGCCATTTTCCCCGTCGCCACCATTTTCTCACTGCTGCAGCTGCGTGTTAGACGGCACCGCTGTTGCTGTGTGCGCTATACCTTGTTAATTTCAAGCCAATTTTCGCACAAATCTACAGATAGCTTGGGAGTAGGGAATAGTTGTGATTGCAGTCCTTTTAAGGACTAGGTTACAGCATTTCCTACGACTTTTATCAGGCAGGTCTGTGCTCTTAAATAGATAGATTGTGGGAGTAAAGACTAATTGTAATTGGAGTCCTTTTCAGGACTAGGTTACATCAGTTCCTATCAGTTTTTGCCAGGCAGGTCTGTGCCAGTGCTGTGCAAGTTTTTTTCACAGCATTTGGCTGAATCTAGCAAAGCTAATCCTTTTTGGCCTATTGCAGAGTGTGTTAGTCAGTGGAGTAGCCTATCTGTGTTGCAAGATATACCACCTGTGTATAGAATACCAATTTTTTTACTGCACCTAGTGAAGTAAAATCTTTTGGGCATAGCATCATTCTATTAGTCCATCTATACTGACCTCCATCAGGTTGCAAACTGAATATAATTTTTTTCTGCATCTAGCTCTGAAAAAATATTTGGGCTTCTAGCAGTGTGTGGGACTTGGTCTATTAGTCCATCTATACTGACCTCCATCAGGTTGCAAATTAAAAATAATTTTTTTCTTCATTTAGCTCTGAAAAAATATTTGGGCTTCTAGCAGTGTGTGGGACTTGTTCTATTAGTCCTTCTATACTGACCTCCAGCAGGTTGCAAATTGAATATAATTTTTTTCTGCATCTAGCTCTGAAAAAATATTTGGGCTTCTAGCGGTGTGTGGGACTTGGTCTATTAGTCCATCTATACTGACCTCCATCAGGTTGCAAATTAAAAATAATTTTTTTCTGCATCTAGCTCTGAAAAAATATTTGGGCTTCTAGCAGTGTGTGGGACTTGGTCTATTAGTCCATCTATACTGACCTCCATCAGGTTGCAAATTAAAAATAATTTTTTTCTTCATTTATCTCTGAAAAAATATTTGGGCTTCTAGCAGCGTGTGGGACTTGTTCTATTAGTCCATCTATACTGACCTCCATCAGGTTGCAAATTAAAAATAATTTTTTTCTGCATCTAGCTCTGAAAAAATATTTGGGCTTCTAGCAGTGTGTGGGACTTGGTCTATTAGTCCATCTATACTGACCTCCATCAGGTTTCAAATTAAAAATAATTTTTTTCTGCATCTAGCTCTGAAAAAATATTTGGGCTTCTAGCAGTGTGTGGGACTTGGTCTATTAGTCCATCTATACTGACCTCCATCAGGTTGCAAATTGAATAAAAAAATTTTCTGCATCTAGCTCTGAAAAAATATTTGGGCTTCTAGCGGTGTGTGGGACTTGGTCTATTAGTCCATCTATACTGACCTCCATCAGGTTGCAAATTAAAAATAATTTTTTTCTGCATCTAACCCAGCCAATAGTTTTGGCCTAATACCACAGTTTGGCCACTCAGCTCTGCTCGGTTACCATCCATTGTTTTTTTGTGCAAACAACTCCAGAGTTGTGAATTAGTTAACCACCAAAATGAGTGGAAAAAGGCCTGCTGCTGGTGGAAAGGGGAATAGGCGTGTTGGGAAGGGGAAAAAAGGTTGTGTCCGTGGGGTAGGTGCAGAAGAAAGACCATCTTCCAGCCAAACTAAAATGTCTACTTCTTTTAGCGGACAATGTGATAAGATCCCTTTCTTACGGCCACGCCAATCGCTACAAATTCCAGATGAGGCACAAAAACAACAGGTGCTTCAACGGATATCAAGTGCTCCTTTAAGTGGGCTCTCCTCCACATCAACTTCAACATCACAAATACTCCAGTCCTCAAAGGTGTCACCCAAATCGCACTTGCTTCCTCACAGCTCCCAAATCTCCAGCTGCCCGTCTGAGTATGAGGTAGAACAGATGGTTGAGTCTGCAGAGCTGTTTACTCATACTATAGCCTGGGAATCAGAGGTCGACTCCAGCGCTTCTGTGAATCCAGACGAGGAAATGATCTGCACTGATGCCCAGAATCTTTATGAGTCGGATCCAGGACCAGACGCAGAAGGTTCTGACCATAATGTAGACCCTCATTCCCAAACTGTAACTCCTGTTGTTGGAGACAATGAGGAAGACGATGATAAGACTCAAATACCTGATTGGAGCGACAACTTTAGTTTTTTGTCAGGGCAGGAACAGGTTGGCTCTGAGGACGACGGGTGTGATAACGCACAGGGTGATGATGATGAGGTCGGAGATCCCACTTACTGTCAACCCACAGTCAGCCAAGAGATGAGGTCAGCAGAGGAGGTGGAGGAAGATGCTAGTGACGACGAGGTCAGGTTGCGCCTTCCTGGACAGAGACGTAGTACTGGAAGCACGTCAACAACTGCATCCTCAAACACAACTCTGCCTCTCACCACAAGTCTTGGTGGCTCTTCAGGTCGCATGGGTGCTAAGCCTTGCATAGCCTGGGCATTTTTTCAGATCGATAAAGATGACCCAACTCGTGTTATCTGTAACATTTGTCAGCAAAAGCTAAGTAGAGGCCAAAAAATACATAGTTTGAGTACTTCATGCATGAACCGGCACATGGACATGAAGCATAAGTTGCAGTGGGAAGCTCAGTGTGCTACAATGCGGTCTAGCCGGCCGGGCCAACCACCGTCTGCCATATCTTGTGCATCCGCGGCCTCTTCATCCTCTGTGACTGGGGGGACAGCAGTCACACCTGTTTTGGGGCGCAGACCTGCCACCTCTTTACCCGCAACAGCCAGCGTGATTGGCAGGTCATCATTTTCTTTGGAGGTGGTAACACCAGCTGGTCTTGAGCGCTGTCCGACATCGATAGCACCACCTTTGGATCAAGGCAACCTAACATGTCCGCCTGCATCTTCCTCACAGACCGGCAGTTTGCCGGGGACACCCTTATCAACCCCGTCTAAGCACAATAGCCAGCCCTCGGTCCCTCAGATGTGGACAAGTAAAAGACCATTTCCTCCTAGCCATGAGAAAGCTAAGAGGTTGAATTTCACCATCTGCAAGCTCTTGGCTACAGAAATGCTGCCTTTCCGCCTCGTGGACACAGAGGATTTTCGAGACCTTATGTCCGTCGCAGTGCCCCAGTACCAGATGCCCAGTCGGCACTACTTCTCAAAGAAAGGTGTGCCTGCGCTCCACCAGCATGTCGCACACAACATCACCGCTTCTTTGAGAAACTCTGTGTGTGACAGGGTGCATTTCACCACAGACACTTGGACGAGTAGGCATGGACAGGGGCGTTACATGTCGCTGACTGGGCACTGGGTAACTATGGTGACAGCAGGACAAGGGGCTGCTGTCCAAGTCTTGCCGTCCCCACGAGTTGTGCGTCAATCCTCTTTATGTCAAAGTTCCACCACTGCTTCTGCCTCCTCAACCTCCTCTCGGTCTTCCACCTGCACCCAAAGCCTGTCTGGTCATGCCACAAGCTTTCTAACTGCGCAGAAGGGATCCTGCACACCTCCTTACTATGCTGGCAGTAGGGCTCAACGTCATCAGGCGGTTTTTACATTGAAATGTCTGGGAAATGTGAGTCACACAGCTGAGGAGTTGTGGTCAGCTCTGGAGAACCAATTTCATGAATGGTTGTCTCCACTGGACCTGAAACCAGGGAAGGCCGTGTGCGACAATGCTGCAAACCTGGGTGCGGCCCTTCGCCGGGGCAATGTCACACACGTGCCTTGTATGGCTCACGTGTTGAACCTGGTTGTCCAGCAATTTTTAGCCCACTATCCCAGACTAGATGGCCTTCTGCAGAGGGCACGGTCGCTGTGTGCTCACTTCCGCCGTTTGCATCCCGCAGCTCAGCGACTTACATCTCTACAGAAGTCGTTGGGCCTGCCACTTCACCGGCTAAAATGCGATGTGCCTACCCGGTGGAATTCAACTCTGCACATGTTGCAGCGACTGTGGCAGCACCGACAAGCCCTGGTGCAATACGTTCTGACGTATAGCCTGGGCCAACGAGATTCAGAGGTGGGGCAAATCACGCTGGAGGAGTGGTCTCAGATCAGGGACCTATGCACCCTTCTGCACAGTTTTGAAATGGCGACGAAGATGTTTAGTGCTGACGATGCCATTATCAGCATGACTATTCCGGTGATTTACATGCTGGAGCACATGTTAAACAGAATTCGGAGTCAGGTGGTGGCACAAGAGGAGGTGGAGGAAGTAGAGGAGGAGGAGTTGTATGCGGAAGGGCTAACATCTGCAAGGTCCAGACGGTCGGCAGCACCAAGGCGGCAGGCATGTGAGGGTGGGGGAGATGGTTTTACCAGGGCGCATGGTAGCAGCCAAACTAGTGAGGAAGGTGCAGGAGCCCAGGAAGAAGTGGAGGACGAACTGATGGAAGACTCATCAGATGAGGGAGACCTTGATCACATTTCTGTTGTGCGAGGTTGGGGGGAGAGGACAGAGGAAGGAAGCATGATTGTTACCTCGCCACCAACACAACAGGGACTTGGTGCTCCTGGATGCGCAACACACATGAGTGCCTTCTTGCTGCACTACCTGCAACATGACCCTCGAATTGTGAGAATTAGAAATAATCCTGACTACTGGGTTGCCACACTGTTAGATCCCCGGTACAAAAGTAAATTTGCAGAAATTATTCCTGCCATAGAAAGGGATGCACGCATGCAGGAGTATCAGCAGAGACTGTTGCAGAATCTTACATGTGCTTTTCCACAAAATACCAGTGGTGCACGTAGTGAATCTCACAGTTCCAACTTGCCAACCGTGGGACCGTCAAGTGTTCAGCACTCAAACCGTGACAGAACCACAGTATCTGCTGGTAACATCAATTTTGCGGAATCATTTCACCACTTTTTTAGCCCATCCTTTGCAAGGCCACAGGAGACAAGAAGTCTGACACATAGTCAACGCCTAGAGACGATGGTACAGGAGTATCTCCAAGTAAACATTGAAGCCACGACTGTGTCACTGGACCCTTGCTCTTTTTGGGCTTCCAAACTGGATAAATGGCCGGAGCTAGCCACTTACGCCTTGGAGATCTTGTCATGCCCCGCAGCCAGCGTTCTGTCTGAACGTGTGTTCAGCGCTGCTGGTGGTGTGCTGACAGATAAGCGCACGCGGCTCTCCACTGATAATGTAGACAGACTCACGTTCATAAAGATGAACAAATCATGGATCCGAAACGACTTTTCTACCCCTGTGTCATCCTGGGGAGAGTAAAAGCTTGATGATTGGTTAAAATCACCCTACCAACCGTTTTAAGCTTTCAAATTACTAATCATGTTTATCTGTATCTTGACTGGAAAATAATTTGGGCTTTGTAGCAGTGTGCAGCACTGATCCTATTAGGCCATCTATACTAAAGCTTCACCAGATTTAAAATTAAAAATAATTTTTAGCTGCATCTAGCCCGGAAAATAATTTTGTGGCTCCGAGATGCGCAAGGCACATAAGTGCCTTCTTGCTGCACTACCTGCAGCATGACCCTCATATTGTCAGAATTCGAAGTAATCATGACTACTGGGTTGCCACACTCTTAGATCCCCCAAACTTTTCGATCAACCTTTTCATTTTAATAAAGACCAAAAAAATGGTCATTTTTGAAATTATAAGCATTAGCAGGTTGTTAGAAACTGAAATCAAACAGTTTTCAACTCAAAACTTTATTCTAGGTGATGTTACATTTTCACATAGGACCCCTTGTTCGAAAGGAGCTTCTGAACTCTCTCGTCCATTGAATTTGTCAGGTTTTGGATGGTTTCTGCTTCAATTGTTTTGCATGAGGACAGAATACCCTCCCAGAGCTGTTGCTTAGATGTGAACTGCCTCCCGCCATCATAGACACTCCTTTTAATGATGCTCCAAAGGTTCTGAATGGGGTAGAGGTCAGGGGAGCATGGGGGTCACACCATAAGTTTGTCCCCTTGTATGCCCATATCAGCCAGAGATGCAGATGTTTTATGTGCAGCATGAGATGGTGCATTATCATGCAGAAAAATGATCTTGCTGTGAAATACACGGTTCTTCTTCTTGAACCATGGCAGGAAGTGCTGTTTGAGAAAATCCACATACATTATGGAGTTCATCTTTAGCGCCTTCAGGGATCCTAAAGGGGCAGACAATCTCTCTCCCCATGATTCCAGCCCAAAACATTACTCCACCTCCTCCTTGTTGGCGCTGTAGCCGTGTTTGCGTGGGGTGTCCATCAACCAGCCATCCTCCACTCCATCCATCTGGACCATCGAGCGCTGCACGGCACTCATCCGTGAACAAAACAGTTTTGAAATCAGTCTTCATGTAATGTTTGGCCCACTGGAGCCGTTTCTGCTTGTGTGAAGTGGATAGAGGAGGTCGACAGGATGGCGCATGCACAGCTGCAAACCTCTGAAGGACCCTGCATCTTGTTGTTCGGGGGACGTTGGAGGCACAAGCAGCTTCAAAAACTTGTCTGCTGCTATGACAAGGCTTTTTTGCCGCTGCTCTTTCAACCTGACGTAATTGCCTGTAGGAAAGAGTCCTCAATTTGCCCTTATCAGCACGCACACGTGTGTACTGTGAATCAGCTACATACTTCTTGATTGCCAAGACACTTCATCCTGATCATCGCACAATGTTGATTGTAGTCATGCCTTGACCTAAACACTCCACAATTTGTTGCTTCTCAGCAGCCGACACATCCTTTTTCTTTCCCATTTTGGCAGAAAATGTAGGCTGCTTAATAATGTGAGAGAGCCTTCTTAAGTAGTCTTGCCTTTCATTGGACACACCTGCCAAACTAATTAGCACAGGTGTCTGCAATTGCTTACAGTGATATAAAGAGCCCTGACACACATCACCATCAATGAGTTTAACTGACAAACAAACAAATTCTTCCCTTATCACTCCTAAACACTTTTTGTATAATAATTTGGAACGCAGTGTACATGTGCTTTTCCACAAAACACCAGTGGTTCACGTAGTGAATCTTACAGTTCTAACTTGCCAACCGTGGTCTGTATGGAGTTGTTCAATAAAGGGCCCAAAATTAAGATAACATAGATGGGAGAGGTCTCTATGAATAGGAATTCCTAAGTATTTGATACCCTGTGAGGGCCAGGCAAAGGGAAAGTTGGACTGGATGGAATCCTATATGGATTTGGGGAGGGAGACATCGAGGGCCTCAGACTTCGCTGCATTGATTTTAAAATTTTACCATGTAACAAAGTGATCTATTTCAGCCATAACAGCATGGATGGATATATGTGATTGAGTGATATATACTAGGACATCATCAGCAAATAGAGAGCACTTGTACTCGGTGCCTCCCACCTCAATCCACCTAATATTGGGGTTATGGCGAATTGATGAGAGCAGGTGCTCCGTCACTAGGATGTATAAGAGAGGGGACAGAGGACATCACTGCCTTGTCCCATTGGTGATTGTGAAAGGTGATGAAAATGTTCTGACGCACCCCCTGGGCCTTGGGACACCCGGAGCCGGACCCTTTTTGGTGGATGCTGGTGGTTGTAGTCTTCGTGGCGGCGACCCAGTTCCGTGGCTCAGGGCGGTCAAACCAGTGGCGGAACTATTTATGTGGTTTTCATGTTTAAATGTCCGACTACGCCACCCGTGGATTGCGGTCAGAGTGAACCGCCGCTACAGGGCAGACCACTGAGGCTGGTGTTGTGGGTGCAGCAGAGCGTAGCATAACTCCCCACTGGAGGAGTATAGCCTCAGGGCAGTGTATGCGGAGGATGGGGGTGATGGTGCAGGGCAGCAGCAGTAACGACACGGAGTCAGTGATGCAGTTCAGGGCCTTTACTCACAGTTCTTATTATCCAGACCACGTCTGCAGGTAACGGCTGCCCACGTCGTACTGTGCTCACCAGGTGAGGGGCTCAGACAACTCCCAGATAACTTTGGAGCACTTCACAGGACCCCCTTTGTGTGTCCTTTGTCTGGCCTTTCTTACCAACACTTCTGTCCGGCTGCCTCGGGCCTCCTCTTGGTAAACTTGGCGCCAGTTTCCCTGACCCTATGTGGTGCCTTCCTAGCGGGTGTAGCGAGGGGCTGCGCCACATAAAATGTCAGAGCCTCCGGTTTCTAGCTGAGGGTCGTTTCCTGCCTCCACTAGTTCGGGGACCGGTCTCCCCCTTTGGCCTGACCCCTCCACGCAGGTGGATTCGGGCGTGCGGTGGCGACTCGCCCGTCCGCACCCCTGGGATCCCTTCATTCCTCGTTCCTGGAGCCTTCTCCGCTCCTCTTCCTTCCTTCTCCCTCTTCCAGGCCTGGGCCTCTGTTACTAGGCCCGCCTCCGGAGCAGAGCTCATGCAGAGCCCCTGCTCCCTGCCACTTCTGCTCAGACTTATCTGCACTGAACTAAGATGGTGCCCACCTTTTATACTCCCTTCTCAATGCACCCAGGAACTGCTTCCTCCCTGCTCCTGCACTACAGGGTTCCCCTTCCTCAGTGTTCCCTCCCCCCACTCCAGCCAGGGACAGGGACTGTCGTGCCCATCTCAGGGGCATATTGGTCGCCCTGCCCCACGGCAATGTGGTGTAATGCATGCAGGTGTCGGGTCCTGATCCACACTCCATCCTTACCTGAGAGTGAGATATCACACCTCTGGGTGAGGTGCAATACGTCTTTAGCAACCGAGCCCTCAGGGTGCTACAGTTCCATTTATCTTCAGCCTAGGTGACGTATTGCGATACAGGGCCGTGATTTTGGCTATAAAAGGGTCCCCTAGACCCCTACCCCAAGCTTTTTAAGAGAATCATATATGGCGTGCCAGGAGACTCTATGGAATGCTTTCTCAGCATCCAACGAGAGTATCTAATTACAAATTTTTAACTGCATCTAGCCCAGGAAATACTTTGTGCCTAGTAGCAGTGTCTGCTAGTAAGCGGATTAACCCGGCTGTTAAGCAAGCTGCACCACCTGTAGTTTAGACACTTAATTTTTTCAAAGGAAATGCTTCGGGACCATGGGATACTTAGTGAAGAGCATCAGGAGGCACCCCAAGGCATAGGGGCTGGGACTGGCAGTAGGATGCCTTGCGGTGGACAGCCGAGCTCGATCCTTATAAAAGCTTTTTAACTGCAGCAGCTTTAGTGGACGCTACTGGAGCTGGAATTACCGCGGCTGCTGGCATGAGACTTGCCCTCCAATAGATCCTTGTAAATGGATTTAAAGTGTATTCATTCAAATTAGAGAGACAATTTAAATTAAAAAGCTTAGAGCTGCCTCCACCACAGGGGGGCTCGCTCGACCCACCAGCGGACAGGCACCAGTATTGGGAGAGGGGGGCTGGCCGTCAGGGTTCACCGCGGCTCTGGCACAAACCCGGCGACATGGAGGTGGCACGGGCAGGAGCGGACTGGCCGTGTCGGCTTCTCACTTTTTGGATTTTAGAAGGGCATGACATGCCTATATCTGTGTCTCCCCCTCCTTTTACTCCTCCACCTCTTTTATTTTCGCATGACTATATGTACTTGTCACTTTTCCATGTGTTAGTTATGTCTTCTGAGCAGTTTGTCAGCTTTTGGACACCTTTGAAGGTGTTTTCTATGTGTTTCTATGTGTTTTTGTTTGCCTGCCATTGGTTTTAACGGTGTTCGAAGGTGTTCGACGAACAGTTCGGCGAACACACCGGTGTTCGACGAACCGAACCGAACTCGAACACTACGGGGGTGGCTCAACACTACCTGCAACATGACCCTCATATTGTCAGAATTCGAAGTAATCATGACTACTGGGTTGCCACACTCTTAGATCCCCCAAACTTTTCGATCAACCTTTTCATTTTAATAAAGACCAAAAAAATTGTCATTTTTGAAATTATAAGCATTAGCAGGTTATTAGAAACTGAAATCAAACAGTTTTCAACTCAAAACTTTATTCTAGGTGATGTTACATTTTCACATAGGACCGCTTGTTCGAAAGGAGCTTCTGAACTCTCTCGTCCATTGAATTTGTCAGGTTTTGGATGGTTTCTGCTTCAATTGTTTTGCATGAGGACAGAATACCCTCCCAGAGCTGTTGCTTAGATGTGAACTGCCTCCCGCCATCATAGACACTCCTTTTGATGATGCTCCAGAGGATCTGAATGGGATAGAGGTCAGGGGAGCATGGGGGTCACACCATAAGTTTGTCCCCTTTTATGCCCATATCAGCCAGAGATGCAGATGTTTTATGCGCAGCATGAGATGGTGCATTATCATGCAAAAAAATGATCTTGCTGTGAAATACACGGTTCTTCTTCTTGAACCATGGCAGGAAGTGCTGTTTGAGAAAATCCACATACATTATGGAGTTCATCTTTAGCGCCTTCAGGGATCCTAAAGGGGCCGACAATCTCTCTCCCCATGATTCCAGCCCAAAACATTACTCCACCTCCTCCTTGTTGGCGCTGTAGCCGTGTTTGCGTGGGGTGTCCATCAACCAGCCATCCTCCACTCCATCCATCTGGACCATCGAGCGCTGCACGGCACTCATCCGTGAACAAAACAGTTTTGAAATCAGTCTTCATGTAATGTTTAGCCCACTGGAGCCGTTTCTGCTTGTGTGAAGTGGATAGAGGAGGTCGACAGGATGGCGTATGCACAGCTGCAAACCTCTGAAGGACCCTGCATCTTGTTGTTCAGGGGACGTTGGAGGCACCAACAGCTTCAAAAACTTGTCTGCTGCTATGACAAGGCTTTTTTGCCGCTGCTCTTTTAACCTGACGTAATTGCCTGTAGGAAAGAGTCCTCAATTTGCCCTTATCAGCACGCACACGTGTGTACTGTGAATCAGCTACATACTTCTTGATTGCCAAGACACTTCATCCTGATCATCGCACAATGTTGATTGTAGTCATGCCTTGACCTAAACACTCCACAATTTGTTGCTTCTCAGCAGCCGACACATCCTTTTTCTTTCCCATTTTGGCAGAAACTGTAGGCTGCTTAATAATGTGAGACAGCCTTCTTAAGTAGTCTTGCCTTTCATTGGACACACCTGCCAAACTAATTAGCACAGGTGTCTGCAATTGCTTACAGTGATATAAAGAGCCCTGACACACATCACCATCAATGAGTTTAACTGACAAACAAACAAATTCTTCCCTTATCACTCCTAAACACTTTTTGCATAATAATTTGGAACACACTGTACATGTGCTTTTCCACAAAACACCAGTGGTTCACGTAGTGAATCTTACAGTTCTAACTTGCCAACGGTGGTCTGTATGGAGTTGTTCAATAAAGGGCCCAAAATTAAGATAACATAGTTGGGAGAGGTCTCTATGAATAGGAATTCCTAAGTATTTGATACCCTGTGAGGGCCAGGCAAAGGGAAAGTTGGACTGGATGGAATCCTATATGGATTTGGGGAGGGAGACATCGAGGGCCTCAGACTTCGTTGCATTGATTTTAAAATTTGACCATGTAACAAAGTGATCTATTTCAGCCATAACAGCAGGGATGGATATATGTGATTGAGTGATATATACTAGGACATAATCAGCAAATAGAGAGCACTTGTACTCGGTGCCTCCCACCTCAATCCACCTAATATTGGGGTTATGGCGAACTGATGAGAGCAGGTGCTCCGTCACTAGGATGTATAAGAAAGGGGACAGAGGACATCCCTGCCTTGTCCCATTGGTGATTGTGAAAGGTGATGAAAATGTTCTGATGCACCCCCTGGGCCTTGGGACACCTGGAGACGGACCCTTTTTGGTGGATGCTGGTGGTTGTAGTCTTCGTGGCGGCGACCCGGTTCTGTGGCTCAGGGTGGTCAAACCAGTGGCGGAACTATTTTTGTGGTTTTGATGTTTAAATGTCCGACTACGCCACCCGTGGATTGCGGTCAGAGTGAACCGCCGCTGCAGGGCAGACCGCTGAGGCTGGTGTTGTGGGTGCAGCAGAGCGTAGCATAAGTATAGCCTCAGGGCAGTGTATGCGGAGGATGGGGGTGATTGTGCAGGGCAGCAGCAGTAATGACACGGAGTCAGTGATGCAGTCCAGGGCCTTTACTCACAGTTCTTATTATCCAGACCACGTCTGCAGGTAACGGCTGCCCACGTCGTACTGTGCTCACCAGGTGAGGGGCTCAGACAACTCCCAGATAACTTTGGAGCGCTTCACAGGACCCCCTTTGTGTGTCCATTGTCTGGCCTTTCTTACCAACCCTTCTGTCCGGCTACCTCGGGCCTCCTCTTGGTAAACTTGGCGCCAGTTTCCCTGACCCTATGTGCTGCCCTCCTGGCGGGTGTAGCGAGGGGCTGCGCCACATAAAATGTCACAGCCTCCGGTTTCTAGCTGAGGGTCGTTTCCTGCCTCCACTAGTTTCGAGGACCGGTCTCCCCCTTTGGCCTGACCCCTCCACGCAGGTGGATTCGGGCGTGCGGTGGCGACTCGCCCGTCCGCACCCCTGGGATCCCTTCGTTCCTCGTTCCTGGAGCCTTCTCCGCTCCTCTTCCTTCCTTCTCCCTCTTCCAGGCCTGGGCCTCTGTTACTAGGCCCGCCTCCGGAGCAGAGCTCATGCAGAGCCCCTGCTCCCTGCCACTTCTGCTCATACTTCTTTGCACTGAACTAAGATGGTGCCCACCTTTTATACTAACTTCTCAATGCACCCAGGAACTGCTTCCTCCCTGCTCCTGCACTACAGGGTTCCCCTTCCTCAGTGTTCCCTCCCCCAACTCCAGCCAGGGACAGGGACTGTCGTGCCCATCTCAGAGGCATATTGGTCGCCCTGCCCCACGGCAATGTGGTGTAATGCATGCAGGTGTCGGGTCCTGATCCACACTCCATCTTTACCTGAGAGTGAGATATCACACCTCTGGGTGAGGTGCAATACCTCTGTAGCAACTGAGCCCTCAGGGTGCTACAGTTCCATTTATCTTCAGCCTAGGTGACGTATTGCGATACAGTGCCGTGATTTTGGCTATAAAAGGGTCCCCTAGACCCCTACCCCAAGCTTTTTAAGAGAATCATATATGGCGTGCCAGGAGACTCTATGGAATGCTTTCTCAGCATCCAACGAGAGTATCTAATTACAAATTTTTAACTGCATCTAGCCCAGGAAATACTTTGTGCCTAGTAGCAGTGTCTTCTAGTCAGCGGATTATCCCGGCTGTTAAGCAAGCTACACCACCTGTAGTTTGGACACTTCATTTTTTCAAAGGAAATGCTTCGGGACCACGGGATACTCAGTGAAGAGCATCAGGAGGCACCCCAAGGCATAGGGGCTCGGACTGGCAGTAGGATGCCTTGCAGTGGACAGCCGAGCTTGATCCTTATAAAAGCTTTTTAACTGCAGCAGCTTTAGTGGACGCTACTGGAGCTGGAATTACGCGGCTGCTGGCATGAGACTTGCCCTCCAATAGATCCTTGTAAATGGATTTAAAGTGTATTCATTCAAATTAGAGAGACAATTTAAATTAAAAAGCTTAGAGCTGCCTCCACCACAGGGGGGCTCGCTCGACCCACCAGCGGACAGGCACCAGTATTGGGAGAGGGGGGCTGGCCGTCAGGGTTCACCGCGGCTCTGGCACAAACCCGGCGACACGGAGGTGGCACGGGCAGGAGCGGACTGAACGTGTAGGCTTCTCACTTTTTGGATTTTAGAAGGGCATGACATGCCTATATCTGTGTCTCCCCCTCCTTTTACTCCTCCACCTCTTTTCTTTTCGCATGACTATATGTACTTGTCACTTTTCCATGTGTTAGTTGTGTCTTCTGAGCAGTTTGTCAGCTTTTGGACACCTTTGAAGGTGTTTTCTATGTGTTTCTATGTGTTTTTGTTTGCCTGCCATTGGTTTTAACGGTGTTCGAAGGTGTTCGACGAACAGTTCGACGAACAGTTCGGCGAACACACGGGTGTTCGACGAGCCGAACCAAACTCGAACACTACGGGGGTGGCTCAACACTACTCAGGGATAATACTGAAAACAGAGGAGCCAGAGGTGTATTTGGAGGAGGTTTTAAATCAGTAGTACAGTGGATGTGGACAGAGCAGGAGAAATTGCCGTCCGCACAGCAGGGGAACAGCCGACGTTACCGAACCCCAATAACACGGCAGCAAGTGTTGACTGTGCAGACAGCACTTCCGAGCGCCAACTGGCGGTGTTGGAGCTCAGGGATAATACTGAAAACAGAGGAGCCAGAGGTGTAATTGGAGCAACTTTAAAATCTGTAGTAGTGAGAATGTGGACAGAGCAGGAGAAATTGCCGTCCGCACAGCAGGGGAACAGCTGACGTTACTGAACCCCAATAACATGGCAGCAAGTGTTGACTGTGCAGACGGCACTTCCGAGCGCCAACTGGCGGTGTTGGAGCTCAGGGATAATACTGAAAACAGAGGAGCCAGAGGTGTATTTGGAGGAGGTTTTAAATCAGTAGTACAGTGCATGTGGACAGAGCAGGAGAAATTGCCGTCCGCACAGCAGGGGAACAGCTGACGTTACTGAACCCCAATAACACGGCAGCAAGTGTTGACTGTGCAGACGGCACTTCCGAGCGCCAACTGGCGGTGTTGGAGCTCAGGGATTACAGTTCAGGTGGTAGAAACATGAACAGAACAGGAGACCTGGATACTGTTGCCAACCAATTATTTATTCTGGAAGAGGACTGGCAAATTCATGAGAGATCCAGGCCTTGTTCATTTTGAGAAAAGTAAGCCGGTCAATGTTATCGGAGGATAAAGACGCGTTCCGATAATACACTAGCAGTAGGGCAAGCTAGCACCTCCAATGCATACTGACTAAGCTCTGGCCATGTATCCAGCTTACAGACCCAAAACTTGAAGGGAGAAGAGCCGTCTGGGAGTACACTAAGAGGGCAAGACATGTAGTCTGTCACCATCTGACGGAAACGTTGCCTCCTGCTGACTGGAGCCGTCTGTGATGGTGTAGACATTTGTGGCGGCGGGGACACAAAACTTTGCCACATTTCGGCCATACTGGTCTTGCCTTGTGCTGAGGCGCTGCTTCTGCTCCCTCTTTGTGCAGAGCTTCCTCCACTGCCTCGACGCACTGAGCTGCTTTGTAAAGCACTAGCAGCACTGCTCTCGGTTGGAATGGAGAACATGATGGAATGCACCAGTGCGTCTTGGTACTCCCGCATTTTGCGCTCCCGGTTCAACGGTGTTATGAGGCTTTGTAAGTTGTCCCGGTAGCGAGAATCTAGGAGGGTGGACACCCAATAATCAGCCGTGTTGAGAATGTGGGCGATGCGGCGGTCGTTTCTCAGGCACTGCAGCATGAAATCAACCATGTGCTGCAGACTGCCAACTGGCCAAGAAATGCTGTCCCCTGCTTGAGGCGTGATCTCTGCCTGCTCTGCATCACCCCACCCTCGCTCTAGATACTGACTACTAGAGCATTGTGTACCTCCCTCCTCTGGACAGATGTCTTCCTCATCCATTGACTCCTCCTCATCCTCTTCACAAAGTGTCCCCTGCCTAGGCCTTTGTGAGGAACCACGTTGCGCAGACTGTAGAGAAGCAGATGGCATTTGTGACTCCTCATCCTCCACCTCTTCCAAAACCTCGTCCCTTAGTGCTTGCAGTGTTTTTTCAAGCAGGCAGATAAGGGGGATAGTCATGCTGACTAGTGCATCATCTGCACTCGCCATCCGCGTGGAATAATCGAAGGCACGCAAAACGTGGCAAATGTCCTTCATAGAGGCCCACTCAGTGGTGGTGACGTGTGAACGGCGTGCACTGCGACTTGTTTGCGCCTGCTGCAGCTGGTACTCCATTACTGCTGCCTGCTGCTCACACAACCTCTCCAACATATGTAACGTTGAATTCCACCTGGTGGGTAGGTCACATATGATGTGATGTTCCGGAAGACGTAATCGGCGCTACAGAGCTGCAATGCGTGATCTTGCATTGCTGGAACGCCGCAAGTGAGCGCACTCTATGCGGACCTTGTGAAGCAGTGCATCAAGATCCGGATAGTCCCTCAAAAAACTCTGCACGACCAAGTTGAGCACATGTGCCAGACATGGGATGTGAGTGAGGTTGCCTAGGCCCAGAGCTGCCACCAGATTTCGGCCATTGTCACACACTACCATGCCTGGCTGGAGATTCGCTGGCACAAACCACACGTCGCTCTGCTGCTTGATGGCATTCCAGAGCTCCTGCGCTGTGCGGCTTCGATTCCCCAAAGAAATTAATTTTAATACGGCCTGTTGACGTTTGGCCACGGCTGTGCTCATATCGGTCATCATAACAGGTAACCGTTCACGGGTTGATGTGGAGGTAGACCGTGACGGCTCCTGCAGCGCTGATTCAGAGGAACTGGAGTATGAGGAGGAGTCAATGTGTACAGACTGGATTCCTGCAATCCTTGGAGTTGGCAGAACACGTACAGCGCCACTCTCAAGATCTGTACCCGACTCCACAACATTTACCCAAGGGGCAGTGAGAGAAAGGTATCGTCCCTGTCCATGCTTACTGGTCCACGCATCGGTGGTCAGGTGGACCTTGCTACTGACGGCGTTTTGTAGCGCATGTTTAATTTTTCCCTCCACATGATGTTGCAGGGCAGGGACGGCTTGCCTGCTGAAATAAAAGCGGCTGGGCACGTTGTATTGTGGGACTGCCAATGCCATAAAGTTACGGAATGTGTCAGTCTCCACCAGCCTGAATGATAGCATTTCAAGGGCCAGTAGTTTAGCAATGCCAGCATTCAGAGCCTGTGCTCGGGGGTGGTTTGCCGAGTATGGGCGCCTTTTCTCCCATGCCTGTGCTAACGATGGCTGTAGACTGGCCTGGGAGTGTGAGGATGACTGGGAAAGTGGTGCTGTGGGTGGAATTACACTGTGTCTCTGTACAACAGTGCCAGAGATTCTTTCATGGCGATCCTGTGAGGAAGCCGAACCAGCTGTGTGTGAGCTGGAGGAAGAGGCTACAACACGAGCTGAAGAGATGGTAGGTGGCGCTGTAGGTTGGCCTAGGTCTTCAGTGTGTTTTTGTAACTCCACCACGTGCTTGGTCCGCACATGTTTCCACATATTTGTGGTATTGAGGTTGCTGACACTTTTCCCTCTTTTCACCTTCTGATTACACAGCTTGCATTTGACAAAGCAAATGTCATCTGCAACTGTGTCAAAAAAGGACCAGGCACTGCAAGTCTTGGGAGCGCCCGCTTTGGATTTTGGAAGAGCCATGCTCCTAATGGGTGCCGAAGTGGAGGCTACAGGCAACCAAGTCTGCCGCCTCCCTCTCCCTCCTTTTTGGGCCGCTCGGGGAATATCTTCCTCAGAGCTGCTCCCACCACCTTCCTGTCCCTCAAGCCATGATGGGTCAAGGACCTCATCATCTACACCACCCTCTTCAAACAACTGCTTCTCCTGGGTAGTCTCGACAGCACAGTACGCACCAGAAAGTGGCACCAGAGTCTCATGATCAGATGCGTACTGAGGTATGCTGCTGACCATAGGCACTGGCCCACCTGCCTCTTCAGATTCAGAGAGACAAAACGGTTGCGCATCACTGCATACTACCTCTTCTTCAAATTCAAGAATTCTGCTTGGCTGGCCCCCTCTTTCCAAGCCAAGAGATTCAGAGAACAGAAGTAGAGATGGCTCCTGTCCAGGGCTCTCTGACTGCCTGGGCAATTTGGCAGGTGGTGAAGAGACAGATGGGTGCTCTTCAGTGCTCAGGACCTGAGAGGATCTGGAACTAATTGAAGTCGATGCGTTAGCTGCCATCCATCCGACAACGGCTTCAATTTGGTCCTCGCGCAGCAGTGGGGTACGGCTAGCTCCTACAAAGCTGCGCATAAAGGACTGTTCCCTGGTAAAACTGGGGGATGCTGAGTCACTGGTGCCCACAGCAGGCACAGAATCCCCACGTCCTCTCCCTGCAGGCACAGAATCCTCATGTCCTCTCCCTGCAGAAACTCCACGCCCACGCCCACGCCCACGACCACATGCCTTACTCCCTGCCTTCTTCATCTTGGTAGACTGATAAAGATAGGCAGAAAAGTACTAAGGGCTTAGTGTGCTTATTCCTGAACAGCTGCTAACAGGTATAAGAAACACTTATTTTATAAAGTGTGGACTAGACTTTAATATGAGCTAATGTGGCCTACACAACTGTAAAGTGGAGTGTTTGGTGAACTTTATTTAGGTTTTTTTTGTCACAAAAAGACACTGGATGTGCCTAAAGATGTAATAACGATAGTATCACAAACTTTTTGTAGCTATTACAATGTAAGAAGGTAACCTACAATGCAATAGATGAGGCTGCAAAAAATAGGCTAATACTAATCTGGCTGGGGCTGCAGGGCCCAATGCTGCAGCAAGGCTCCTCTAACTACTCCTATATAGTGTGTTTGGAACCAATTTAGCTGAATACGGATGGAACCACCACACTAATAGGAGAAATCAGGAAAAATTATGAATTGGCAAAAAAGGACAATGTATGAGGCAGTGACACACGCTGAGTGCACTACAACCAGACGTGGTTGAAGCACACACTACAGGGTGAGCTGCACTCACACACCAGACCTTGCAGACAGCGGTGAACAGTACAGATGCAGAGCACTGTGCACTAGCGCTGCAAGACCCCAAAAATTTCTCTATCTACTCCTATATAGTGTGTTTGGAACCAATTTAGCTGAATATGGATGGAACCACCACACTAATAGGAGATATCAGGAAAAATTATGAATTGGCAAAAAAGGACAATGTATGAGGCAGTGACACACACTGAGTGCACTACAACCAGACGTGGTTGAAGCACACACTACAGGGTGAGCTGCACTCACACACAGAGACCTTGTAGAAAGCGGTGAACAGCACAGAGAAGTGTGCACTAGCACTGCAAGGCACAGCGATTTATAAAGTAGCTTGGCTAAAGCAGAATAGACCAAATAGGTAGCTAAAACTGTCCCTCAGAACAACAGCGTCCTATCCCTAACTGAATTCACAGCAGAGTGAGCTCAAAATGGCGGCGGCGGCTTTTATAGTGCATCATGACATCATTTCAGCAGCCAATCACAGCCATGCCATTAGTTAAGATGCCTACATGCCTAACAGGATGTGCCCACACTTCTTAGGATCCTCATTGGCTGAATAAAATGAAAATGGCTCATTGCATTATGGGAACTTCCGATTCCGGTATACGATATTGCAAAAGTTTCGGAATTAAGTATCGGAATTCCGATACTGCGAATATCGGCCGATACCCAGTATCGGAATGCTCAACACTAATAATGAATAGAACGCCGACGTGATACCGGAAAAATATCACAAAAAGTATGACAAAACCTTCCTGGAAGCTCCAGTACATGCAGACAGCCAGCCTCCTATATGGTTATATTTATCCAGCAAGGAGCATCATACTACAGTCAGCTGGACGCAGGCTGAACGAGAGAATGGGGGGGAATTCCCCAATTTTTGCCTTAAAAGATTCATGTTAACAATTTCCTGGTCATAAATCCCATGGAGCTCATGGATTATAGTTTAGCTGATGAGAAAGAAGTGGTCAAAGATGGAGCCAAGCTGATGGACAACAAAAAGGGATGTGGCAGAAAGCTGAGCAGGAAATAGCCAAGGTCAGTATCCAGCAGTAGTACAACAATGGAATGGACAGCAAAAGAATGGCTGAGCATACAGATGAAGTAGGCTGGCCATGTGCATTGTGTACATATCGTGCAGCACGTGTGACGCCTCTTCTCGAAAAGCCCTTTAGTTTACCCTGGGAGATGGGGGACTCAGAGTCGGGTCCTATGATGGAGAGATGGGATGCAGCCATGGCCCGGACCCGACCCGTGCTCGGGGCCGTCACATTAAAAAGGATGGTGTGGGCTTATCCGGGTTGAGTGGCTGATTTGCGAGTACGCCACCTGTGGCACCTGGTGAAGGCCACCAGCGCCGCCGCAGTCCGCTGAGGCATGGTGTTATGGCGGCCAAAGTTATTACTACTTCCCACAGGCGGAGCAAGGCCTTGGGGCAGAGGGACAGGATGGAGTGGGTAGTAGTAGAGGAGAATGGGCGCCGCGTGGTGCGGTGTAGCACAGAATAAAGAGTCCGGAAGCCATAGGGGTGAACTTCCAAGGCTTTACTCACTTTAGAGATGGCAAAAGGAAGGCGACTCCCTGCTCCCCACGGAGTCCTGCGATCATCAGGAATGGGGGTCCGAAAACCTCCGAGTAAGTCCAGCGTTCAATCGGGACCCTGCACCAGAGTGTTCCTGAACTACAGACCGAATCCTTTCCTGTCCGTGTGTGTAGATAGGCCGGGTCTCCCTCTGAGCTCCTCTCAGAACAAGGGTACGGGTGGCAGCTCCTCTCCTTCCGATACCCGGTGGGATCCTCAGGGCCTGCCGGGCTTTCCCGACCAGGACATGGAGTAGCAAGGTCGGGTGTCGGGGGCCGGTACCCCTCTTGCAGCCGGACTCCCTCTGAATATATCAGCATGGCGAGGACAGGTGGCGTACACCGCTCCGTCTGCATCCTGCCTGGGATCCATTTGCTATGGAGCCACACTCTTAAGCTCCGGGCCTTCTGGGTCCTGGTCCTCGACCGGGTTGAGACATTCCTTGTCTACAACCTACCCCTCGTCCCAAGGCCAGGGCACGAGGGCTGTGCCTCCATCCGATGCGCGCCCACACAGGATCCGCGTTGGGGTGGAGGATCACAGTACCCTCAGCAATTGACAACATAAAGACAGTTAAAGAGCGATTGAAGACAGTCAAAGACCCAAAACCAAAGATGGCTTTTTATTAAATATGAAATTTAAAGTGCAACTAACTTGTAAGTCCTCCACCCTCACCCACTAACTGGCTCCCCTAACTCTTGGTTCCCCAGTCTCCCTGTAACCAGGCAAGCAGCACCTAGTGCATACTAGCCCCCTCTGGTAGAGAAATGTGGTGTTGGATGCAAAGGTTGGGTCCCGACCATCACACTGTTCTTACCTCAGAGGAGGAACACTACACTCCATTAAAGAAGTGCAGCATCCCTGTGGCGGTCGAACCCTCAGGGGCGCCACATATGCCCAACGCTCTATTGCGTTTTATACTGGCACAAAGTGCCGTTAGCATGGCAAGCAGAGGCATAGCTAGGGGTTCAGCTCAGGGGGCACAAAAAATCTGAGTGGGCTCCTAACCAGGTAATCCTGAATACAATGCAACCTAATTGTGGGTGTAGGGGAACTTCAGCAAGTGACCATGCTGTTACTGAAAATAAATCTATATACAAAGACCAAACACTAGTATTACCACTATACAGTGACCATATAGTGGTGGATATCAATTCGGCAGAACATATAAGTGACTACAGCACAGTTATAGATAGTGACTTACAGCTGATGTTCATTCTGATGGAGTCTCACTTTTCCTCTCTTATACTGTACATCTGGCCCTGACAGACATGACAACTTCTTCCAGAGTCGACTCATCTCTGAGATTACAATGAAGACACATTTGACATCACATATTTCCAGCCCCATCACCATCTATTCCCAACCTACACAAACTCCCCATCCTGCTCACACCCCACATAATAGTAAAGTAAAATGCCTTTGCTCAATGCACAATGCTCTGTGCCCTCTAGATGGTAAAATTGCCCCCTAGAAAATATGAATGCCCTGCGCAAGTGTCCTAGAAAACAGTGTCCGCATTTTGCCTCTAGAAAGTAATAATGCTCCATGTGCACCTTTGACGGTCACAATACTCTGAGTGCCATTACAACAATAATGTTCATTTAATAATGTCTGAGTCTTGCTATGTATAGCTCCCCTATTCACAGTATGATGTACCCACAGCTCCCCTATTCACCGTATGATGGGCCTACAACTCCCCTATACAGAGTATAATGAGCCAACAGCTCTCCTACACACAGTATAGTGCCCCCATAGCTCCCTTATACACAGTATGGTGGGCTCACAGCTCCCTTATACACAGTATGGTAGGCCCACAGCTCCCTTATACACAGTATGATGGGTCCATAGCTCCCCTATACACAGTATGATGTGACCACAACTCCACTACATTGAGTATGATATTCACACAACTCCCCTATACATAGTATAATATCCTCACTACTCTCCCAAAACACAATATAATGACCTCCACTGTTGTACTTACACTTTATGATGGCCCAACACTGTATAATGGCCCACACAGTAATCCTCCACACTGTTTGATGGCCCCAATAGTAACCTCCATATGGTATAATGGCCTTCAAATTAGCTCCCACACTATATAACAGCCCACCACAGTAGCCCCAACACTCTATAATGGCCCTCACAGTAGTCCTCAACACTGTATGAGGGTCCCAAACACTATATGAGAGCCTTCCACATTAACTCCCACACAGTATAATGGCCCTTACAGTAGCCTCCACACTGTATGATGGACCACTCAGAAGTTCCCCAGCTGTAAAATAGCCCAAAATTAGCATCCACACTGAATGATGAACCCATCAATAGTCCCCACTCTGTATAATTGACTCCTCAGTAGTCCCAAAAGTTTATGATGCTCCCCATAGTAGTGCCCACACTTTATCATGCCGACCACACTTTATGAGTGCCCCTAAACTGTATGAGGGCCCCCATAGTAGTCCCCACACTGTCTGATGGCCCCCACATTAGCGCCCACTGTGTATGAAGGCCCCTGCATTAGCTCCCAAATGGTATAATTGCCCCCACAGTGTATGACTACCCCTGCATTAGTCTCCAAACTGTTAATGGGCCTCACATTAGCTCCCAAATTAAATAATGGCTCCCACACTGTTTGAAGGCCCTCAAAGCAGTCCCCAAACAGTATAATGACCCCCACAGTGGCCATCTCTCCACTATATGAGGGGCTCCCATACTTTATGATGGCTCCCACAGTTACACCAGAAGTTTTAATTAACATAAATTACATCACATACTATCATGATTGTGTCGCCACGAAGATCGTCACGATTGCACAGCCTGACTTCTCGCAGCTGAGTTTTTGGTGTTTTGTGCTTTTCGGCAGTGAGGGAGTTAACTCTCTCACTCTGTGCTAGACAAGGTCCAGCCTCGCCCAGCTGCAATCAATTCTGCAGTAGTGAGATTCCTTCATATGTCTGCTGATCTGTTAGGGAAGTTGTCGGTGAAAGCATTTCATGCAGACTAACAGAGCGGATCGGGGTATTTGGAGTTTCAGAGCTAAGTGTATTTGGAGTGTTTTTTCCCTTCCTCGCTTTATCATTTATCTCCTTTCCCGTTGGTGTTCCCTCTGTTGTTGTTGTGTAGTTTTTGTATGCAAGGTGGTTTTGGTTTTACCCTTGTACTGTCTCGTTCGTCTAAGTACTGAGTGTTGGCATATTATTACCTGTCCCCTTTTGTTGTGATCGGGGTCCTTCTCAGGACTAGATTACTTAGGTGCAGGGATCCTCAGGAGGTAGGGGTTACGCTGGCGGCCTGGACCTCTATACCTTTAACAGTACCTCCAGGTAGAGGGATTAGTCAGGGCCCCAGCTTAGGGTCAGCTTAGGCCCCCTACCTCTAGTACACAGAGACAGCGTGACATTTTCACCGACCACTTAGATTTTCTCCAGCTACCATGGATCCAGTAGCCGGTCTAGCTCGGCAGTTGCAGAGTTTGTCCATGGAGATGGCGGACGTTAGGTCCAAGGTTTTGTATCCCCAGGAGCAAGCCGGACCAGAACCTAAAGTAACTCTCCCTGACAGGTTCACTGGGGGGCGGGACAAGTTTTTTGTTTTCCGGGAGGCATGCAAGTTGTACTTTTGGCTGCGGCCTCGGTCATCGGGGAGTGAAGAACAAAGGGTGGGAATTGTCATCTCGCTCCTACAAGGGGACCCACAATCTTGGGCGTTCTCTCTTCCCCCGGGCTCCCCGGCTCTCCAGTCAGTGGATAGGTTTTTTGCTGCTCTGAGTCTTGTATATGATGACCCGGATTGGATCTCCCTTGCTGAATCTAAGTTACGTAGGATCCAGCAGGGAGATCGTCCGGCGGAGGAATTCTGTTCGGAGTTCCGTAGGTGGGCCACTGACACCCAGTGGAATGACCCGGCTCTTAGGACCAGTTTTGTCAAGGTTTATCCGACAAATTAAAGGATGTGTTGGCACAGTATGACTCTCCCGCGTCACTGGAAGCCGCTATGGCCCTTGCTATTTGCATTGACAGACGGCTTCGGGAGAGGTGCGGGATAACTCCACCCCCTGTGATGACTCCACCTCCTACAAGGTCCCCTCATATGGTGGTTCCCCTGGTCAGTCCAGAGGAGCCTATGCAATTAGGAGGGACATCATTTCGGGGGAGGGGACCGGTGGCACACCACAAGACTGGAAGGTGTTTCTTCTGCGGGAGAAAGGGACATTTTATTGGGGGGTGTCCATCCCTTCCTTTGCAGAGTAAAGAGTCGTCGGAAAACTTTTAATCCCAGGTTGTGTGGTGGACGGCAATCTGGGAGTAGGTATTTCGTCCCTAGGGTCATCTCAGTTTCTCGTACCGGCTGAGGTGGTGGTTGGTACGAGAACTGAGAAGATATCTGTTCTTTTAGATAGTGGGGCTGGGGCTAATCTGGTGGACGCTCGGTTTGCCCGGGTTCAAGGTATGCATTTGAGTGAGTTGGCTAAACCCATCTCCATATTCTCGATCGATGCCAGGCCCCTCGGTCAGGGAAGTTTTTTGCATGTTGTGCATAACGTAAAACTTCAAGTGGGGGCGATACATAAAGAACTGTTGTCTTGCTACGTGTTGGAGGGTCTTCCCACTCCTATAGTGTTGGGCCTTCCTTGGTTAACTAAGCATAACCCGGTTATTAATTGGCAATCCAGAGAGATAAGCCAATGGAGTAATTTCTGTAATAAGAACTGCATGAATACGGTCGTCGGTGCTGTCACTCCTAGGGTCTTACCTCCATTTTTGGTGGACTTTGAGGATGTATTCTCGGAGAAAGGGTGTCAGGAACTACCTCCTCATCGCGAGTATGACTGTTCTGTAAAACTGCTCCCTGAGGCCAAGTTACCTAAATCTAGGTTGTATAACCTTTCTGGTCCTGAGAGGCAGGCCATGAAGGATTATATTTCTGAAAGTCTGGCTAAGGGGCATATTAGACCTTCATCTTCCCCGGTGGCCGCGGGGTTCTTCTTTGTGAAGAAGAAGGATGGAGGCCTACGCCCTTGCCTGGATTTCCGTGAACTTAATCGGATTACGGTCCGAGATCCGTACCCGCTCCCACTTATTCCCGATCTCTTTAATCAGATCGTGGGCGCCAAATGGTTCTCTAAGTTGGATCTCAGGGGGGCGTACAATCTGATTAGAATGAAGGAGGGGGATGAGTGGAAGACCGCGTTTAACACTCCGGAGGGGCATTATGAGAACCTTGTCATGCCATTCGGTCTGACTAATGCCCCGGCGGTGTTCCAACACTTTGTTAATGACATTTTTCACCGCCTGGTTGGACAGTTTGTTGTCATATATCTGGATGATATCTTAATTTACTCGCCTGATCTGGTGTCTCATCAGGAGCACATTAGGCAGGTGTTACAGATCTTGTGGGATAATAAACTGTATGCTAAATGGGAAAAGTGTGTGTTCGCCGTACAGGAACTCCAGTTTTTAGGCTTCCTGGTTTCAGCGTCTGGTTTTCGTATGGACCCTGGGAAAGTGCGGGCAGTTCTTGAGTGGGATCTGCCTGAGAATCTTAAGGCACTACAACGTTTCCTGGGGTTTGCTAATTATTACCGGAAGTTCATTCGTAATTTCTCGTCCATGGTTAAACCTCTCACTGACATGACAAAAAAGGGGACGGATTTTTCTAGGTGGTCTGACAAGGCTTGTCAAGCTTTCTCCTCCTTGAAAAAATGTTTTGCCTCGGCACCCATACTCATTCAACCTGATGCGTCACAGCCATTCATTGTAGAGGCAGACGCTTCCGAGGTAGGGGTGGGAGCAGTGTTGTCACAAGGTTCGTCCCCTGGTAAGTGGCATCCGTGCGCTTTTTTCTCTAAAAAATTGTCGTCCGCCGAGAGGAATTACGATGTCGGCAATAGGGAACTCTTGGCCATTAAGTTAGCTTTTGAGGAGTGGCGCCATTTTTTGGAGGGGGCAGTCCATCCGGTCACCGTCATCACCGATCACAAGAACCTGCTTTATCTGGAGTCCGCAAAACGTCTGAATCCCAGACAAGCCAGGTGGTCGTTGTTTTTTACCAGGTTTAATTTTGTCGTTACGTTTCATCCTGGGTCAAAAAATGTGAAGGCGGATGCCTTATCTCGTAGTTTCCCTGGGGCCGGGAATACGGATGACCCGGTTCCTATCCTTCAAGAGGGGGTGGTGGTGTCGGCAGTATGCTCTGAGCTTGATGAGGAGGTATTGGAGGCTCAGGGGGACGCCCCTGTTGGACCTCCAGGGAGACTGTTTGTTCCTGATCAGCTGCGACAAAAGGTGATCAAGGCACACCATAACTCAGCTTTGGCAGGACACCCAGGGAGTAAAGCAACTGTGGATCTCCTCTCGCGTCGGTTTTGGTGGCCTAACTTACATAAGGAGGTGGTAACTTTTGTTGCGTCCTGTGGGGTTTGTGCGCGCTCTAAGACCCCACATACCCGTCCGTCTGGGGCCCTCTTACCTTTGAAGATCCCGGAGCGTCCTTGGACTCATCTGTCTATGGACTTTATTACGGACCTCCCGCCGTCTTCGGGTAAAACTGTCATTCTCGTTGTAGTTGACAGGTTCAGCAAGATGGCACATTTTATCGCTCTTCCTGCTCTTCCTAATGCTAAAACTCTTGCCCAGGTGTTCATTGGGGAGATTGTGAGGCTTCACGGGGTACCCTCCGATGTGGTGCCGGATCGGGGGTCTCAGTTTGTGTCCAAGTTCTGGAAGGCATTTTGTACTCGGCGGGGGATGCATTTGTCGTTCTCATCGGCTTTTCATCCCCAGACCAATGGTCAGACGGAACGTCTGAACCAGAGTTTGGAGACATATCTCCGGTGTTTTGTGTCAGAGAACCAGGAGGACTGGGCTTCTTTCTTACCTCTGGCGGAGTTTGCTCTTAATAATAGGCGGAGCGAGTCCACTGGTAAGTCCCCGTTTTTTGGGGCATATGGTTTTCACCCCCAGTTTTGCACGTTCAGTAGAGGGGGCTCTTCGGGGGTTCCTGAGGAGGAACGATTTTCGTCATCACTCGCTTCTGTATGGAGAGGGGTACTGAATAATCTGAGTACTATGGGGAACCGTTACAAATGTATGGCTGACAGGAGGAGAGTGTCTGGTCCGGACCTAAGTGTGAACGATCTGGTATGGTTGTCTACTAAGAATATAAAACTTAAGGTTCCTTCCTGGAAACTGGGTCCCAGGTTCATCGGGCCGTACAGGGTCAGTTCTATAATTAATCCGGTGGCATCCCGTCTTGATCCCCCCCCTCTACGTTTAAAATTCACAACGTGTTCCACAGATCGTTGCTTAAGAGGTATGTGGCGCCGGTGATACCGTCACCTTTACCTCCGCCTCCAGTGGTGGTCAATGGTAACTTGGAGTTCCAGGTATCGAAGGTCATCGATTCACGCTTTAATCGTCGGTCCCTTCAGTACCTGGTTCATTGGAAGGGGTATGGTCCTGAGGAGAGGATGTGGGTTCCTGCGTTAGATATTAACGCAGACCGGTTAATTCGGGCCTTCTACACGACTCACCCGGATAAACCTGGCCCTGAGGGTCCGGAGGCCCCTCGTAGAAGGGGGGGTACTGTCATGGTTGTGTCGCCACGAAGATCGTCACGATTGCACAGCCTGACTTCTCGCAGCTGAGTTTTTGGTGTTTTGTGCTTTTCGGCAGTGAGGGAGTTAACTCTCTCACTCTGTGCTAGACAAGGTCCAGCCTCGCCCAGCTGCAATCAATTCTGCAGTAGTGAGATTCCTGCATATGTCTGCTGATCTGTTAGGGAAGTTGTCGGTGAAAGCATTTCATGCAGACTAACAGAGCGGATCGTGGTATTTGGAGTTTCAGAGCTAAGTGTATTTGGAGTGATTTTTCCCTTCCTCGCTTTATCATTTATCTCCTTTCCCGTTGGTGTTCCCTCTGTTGTTGTTGTGTAGTTTTTGTATGCAAGGTGGTTTTGGTTTTACCCTTGTACTGTCTCGTTCGTCTAAGTACTGAGTGTTGGTATATTATTACCTGTCCCCTTCTCAGGACTAGATTACTTAGGTGCAGGGATCCTCAGGAGGTAGGGGTTACGCTGGCGGCCTGGACCTCTGTACCTTTAACAGTACCTCCAGGTAGAGGGATTAGTCAGGGCCCCAGCTTAGGGTCAGCTTAGGCCCCCTACCACCAGTACACAGAGACAGCGTGACACATACTCACTTAATCCAGGACCGTGACGAGTCCACCAGCATTGATTTCATTGCGCTGGTGCACACACAGGACATCAGAGTCCCAAAGTAGTGTGATGACATCACCGCGCCAAGACACTGACTTCATGTGCGTGCGCTGACACTTCTGTCCTCTGTGCACTGGCGCCAATGTGCTCTCCCTTCCCTTCTGTAGACCGCAGCCTTAAAGCGACCCGCAGTCTACAGAGCGGAGAGCGGTAGCTCTACCTACCCTGCCAGGTACCAATACTTTACTGTCTAGGGGAACACATGGTAAAATATTTATTCTTCTGCAACTCACCTAATATGAATAAATAAGTATAAATCAGATGTCAAATGCAAGTCATTATGTTGCTATTTATATATCGCTACTTTAAAGACTGTCATCACAATTCCCGTTGGAACTCAAAATCTAAATTCAATATCAGTGTTTTTGTAGAAATTGATACAAGCACAGGGGGAGAAACATAGAAGCTCCTAACAGATGTTATCCTTGGTAGGTTTTGAACCCAGAGCTGCAAAACAACAGTGCTAACTACTGAGTCACCGCACACTCATCTACATGAGATAGATACCGTGGGTGCGGAAAGTATTCAGACCCCTTTACATTTTTCACTCTTTGTTTCATTGCAGTCATTTGGTAAATTCTAAAATGTTCATTTTTTTCTCTCATTAAAGTACACTCTGCACCCCATCTTGACTGAAAAAAAAACAGAAATGTAGAAATTTTTGCAAATTTATTAAAAAAGAAAAACTGAAATATCACATGGTCATAAGTAGTGTTGAGCATTCCGATACTGTAATATCGGGTATCGGCCGATATTCGCGGTATCGGAATTCCGATACTTAATTCCGATACTTTTACAATATCGAATACCGGAATCGGAAGTTCCCATAATGCCTGCGCTCTGCAGTGTCTGTGAAGGATGACAAGTTGGATGGCAGCGCGATCCAGCCTGTCATCAGAATGCCATCCCAGCGGGGGAGAATTCTCCTGATTGTTTAAAAGCCGGCGCGCGGTAAAAAGCCGCCGGCTTTTAAACAATCACACAGCCCCATACTGCTTCCCCGCAGCCTCCCACCCCGATCCTCCGCTCCCCTCGCCACCTCCCATCCCAATCGTAAATTAGGACCGGGCGGGGAGCGCAGCACCAAGGAGCGAAGGACCCGGGCGGGAAAGCCGGCAGTGAAAAGACTTCACCGCCGGCTTTCCCGTTCTGTCCTGCGCTTTCCCGCCTTTTATTTCAAATGAACAGCTGAGGTATCAGGTGATGCTGATCAGCTGTTCATTTGAAGTCGCCGCGTTGCCCTCAGAGGGTTCATGTGAGTTCATGCTTGACTGCATGAACTCACATGAACTTTGCCACGGCCGCACAGGTCAGTCTCACCTCCCAGACTCCTCATGATTAGTGTGTGTGCGGGGTGTGTGTGCGGGGTGTGTGTGCGGGGTGTGTGTGCGGGGTGTGTGTGCGGGGTGTGTGTGCGGGGTGTGTGTGCGTGCAGGCAGACATAGGCCGATGTGACACTACTACTCCCATCGGCCTATGTCTGTCCCCTGTCCACTCGTGCCAGCAGGATCAGCTCGATGGGAGCAGTAGTTCCCTTCAGCCTGATCCTGCTATTTAAATTGCCCTACTGTGTCCCCAATAAATGTTAGATACATGTCATTGGTGGCCAGTGGTTACCTACAAAAATTATTTCATACATTACCTGTCCCCGCCGATCGCCACCTAAAATAAAGTAAAAAATAAAAAAATACACCTATACTCACCTAGACACCTAATTCCCCGAAGCCATCGATCTCCTGTAATAAAATATAAAATAATAAACTACAACCTTATCCTTACCCCTCCGGAGTAGTCCACGAGTGTCCCACGAAGATCTCCAGTTCAGAGCAGCCACATAGAATGTGACCGCTCTGAACCGCTGCCGCCGCTAGAATGACGCAGGATACTTCCACTCCTCAGTGTCTGGCTGTGACGGCATCCAGATGAGCCGAGGTCATGTCCAATGAACTCAGCTCACCTCATGTATGTCACTGACAGCGTGGGAAAATTCTCCTGCACTCAGCGCTTCAGCGTGAGACTTCTCCCACGCTGTCAGTGACATACATGAGGTGAGGTCATGTCCAATGAACTCAGCTCACCTCATGCACGTCACTGACAGCGTGGGAAAATTCTCCTGCACTCAGCGCTTCAGCGTGAGAATTTTCCCACGCTGTCAGTGACGTGCATGAGGTGAGCTGAGTTCATTGGACATGACCTCGGCTCATCTGGATGCCGTCACAGCCAGACACTGAGGAGTGGAAGCATGCCTGCGCTTCTCAGTGTCTGCGGGATGAGAGGCTGGATGGCAGCGTTCTGCTGCGGTCCAGCCTGTCATCTCGATGCAGCAGAGCTGGAGCCGTCGTGTCCAGCCAGGTACAGCCCTATATTTGTGTCCAGCCAGGTACAGCAGGCAGGAACAGGCTGCCCCCAACCACCAGCTGCCTATTTGTACCTGGTTGGACACAACAATATAGGGAAGCCCTTTTTTTCTTAATTATTCCATGAATTTCATGAAATAATTAAAAAAAAAAATGCGTGGGGCTTCGCCCTATTTTTGTGCCCAGCCAGGTACAACTAGGCAGCTGGGGGCTGGAATCCGCAGCGCAGGGAGGCCCAAGCTTTCTGGGCCACCCCCGCTGCAAATTGCAGTCCGCAGCCGCCCCAGAAAATGGCGCGTTCATAGAAGCGCCATCTTCTGGCGCTGTACCCAACTCATCCAGGGCCCTGGTGCGGTGGCTCACTGGGTAATAAAGGGGTTAAGGCCAGCTTGGCATTATCAGCTGGCCCTAAGCCCGAAATTCATGGCGTCACGCCAATATTAGACATGACCACCATGAATTTCTAGTAAAGTATTTAAAAAAACACAAACACCCAGAATAAAGTCCTTTAATTGAAATAAAGACACAATTCTTTATTGTTCTAAATTAAACCATACTTACCATCACGCCCATTCCAGCTGAAGCCAACGATCTCCTGCAATAAAAGTAAAATAATAAAGCAACCTCATCCTTACCTTTCCATGGCTCCCACGACGGCTTCAGCTCTGCTACATCGAGATGACAGGCTGGACCGCAGCAGAACGCTGCCATTCAGCCTGTCATCCCGCAGACACTGAGAAGCGCAGGCATACTTCCACTCCTCAGTGTCTGGCTGTGACGGCATAAAGATGAGCCGAGGTCATGTCCAATGAACTCAGCTCACCTCATGTATGTCACTGACAGCGTGGGAGAATTCTCACGCTGAAGCGCTGAGTGCAGGAGAATTTTCCCACGCTGTCAGTGACGTGCATGAGGTGAGCTGAGTTCATTGGACATGAACTCGGCTCATCTGGATGACGTCACAGAGAGACACTGAGGAGCGCAAGCAAGCCTGCGCTTCTCAGTGTCTGCGGGATGACAGGCTGGATGGCAGCGTTCTGCTGCGGTCCAGCCTGTCATCTCGATGTAGCAGAGCTGGAGCTGTCCTGGGAACCATCGAAAGGTAAGGATGATGTTGCTTTATTATTTTTCTTTTATTGCAGGAGATCGTTGGCTTCAGCTGGAATGGGCGTGATGGTAAGTATGGTTTAATTTAGAACAATAAAGAATTGTATGTTTATTTCAATTAAAGGACTTTATTCTGGGTGTTTGTGTTTTTCTTTAACTTTGACTATGGGGTTAGTAATGGGGGTGTCTTATAGATGCCTCTCCATTACTAACCTGGGCTTGATGTCTGCTGGCATTATAAGCTGACATCAACCCCAGCCCTATTACCCCACTGCCACCGCTACAGGGCAGTGGGAAGAGCGAGGCTAAGTGCCAGAATTGGCGCATCCTATGGATGCGCCATTTCTGGGGCGGCTGACGGCTGGTGTTTCTAGCCTGGGAGGGGGCCAATATTCATGGCACCCTTCCTGGGCTATTAAAATCAGCCCCCAGCTGTCTGCCTAGCCTTTGCTAGCTATTAAATTAGGGGGGACCCCACGTTATTTTTTTTGGGGGGTTCCCCCATTTTAATAGCTAGTAAAGGCTAGGTATTCAGCTGGGGGCTGATATTAGCTGCCTGGGAAGCTCAGTGGGTATTACCCCCTTCCCAGGCTTCAAACATCTGCCCCAGCCGTCTGCTTAACCTCCGCTAGAGCCTAAAATTAAGGGGAACCCCACGCCAATTTTTTTTTAAATAAATCCTTTATTTTAACACTAAATGACAAGTACAGTCATCAACACTGTCACTGTACTTCATATATATGTGACTGACATGTTTCTATCTATCTAATCTATGTGTGATTCTCTATTCTTTCTATTCTAAATTGTCGGGTACAGATGCTGAATTGCCACCCGGCTTTCTTAAAGAGACGGTGCACGAAAACACTAATATTTTTTTAAATAAATCCTTTACACTAAATGACAAGTACAGTAAGCAACACTGTCACTGTACTTCATATATATGTGACTGACATGTTTCTATCTATCTAATCTATGTGTGAAGCTCTATTCTGTCTGTTATAAATTGTCGGGTACCGCTGCTGAATTGCCGGCCGGCTTTTTTAAAGAGATGGTGCACGAAAACACTAATATTTTTTAAAATAAATCCTTTACACTAAATGACAAGTACAGTAATCAACACTGTCCCTGTACTTCATATATATGTGACTGACATGGTTCTATCTACCTAATCTATGTGTGAAGCTCTATTCTTTCTGTTGTAAATTGTCGGGTACCGGTGAATGCCGCTGATGAATTGCCGGCTTTTCATATCATTCTACATTATTCTTAGTTGTTTTACTTCATGTAGAATTAACCTACAAGGAAAGAAAGGGTTTATTTTCATTCCGATATTTGTGTCCCATTGACTTGCGTTGGTTTCCGGTATCGGAATCGGCGATATCCGATACTTTTTGGGTATCGGCCCGATCCAATCCGATACGATATTTCCTGATATCGGAAGGTATCGCTCAACACTAGTCATAAGTATTCAGACCCTTGGCTCAATATTGAGTAGAAGCACCCTTTTGAGCTAGTACAGCCATGGGTCTTCTTGGGAATGATGCAACAAGTTTTTCACACCTGGATTTGTGGATCCTCTGCCATTCTTTCATGCAGATCCTCTCCACTTCCGTCAGGTTGGATGGAGAACGTTGGTGGACAGCCATTTTCAGGCCTCTCCAGAGATGCTCATTTGGGTTTAGGTCAGGACTCTGGCTGGACCAGTAAAGAATGATCACAGATTTGTTCTGAAGCCACTCCTTTCTTTTGTAACCTTGGCCAGATCTGTGCCTTGCCACAATTCTGTCTCTGAGCTCCTTGGGCAGTTCCTTTGAGCTCATGATTCTCATTTGGTCTGACATGCACTGTGAGCTGTGAGGTCTTATCTAGACAGGTGTGTGCCTTTCCAAATCAAGTCCTATCAGCTTAATTAAACACAGCTGGACTCCAATGAAGGAGTAGAACCATCTCAAGGAGGATCACAAGGAAATGGACAACATGTGACTTAAATATGAGTGTCTGAGCAAAGGGTCTGAATACTTATGACCATGTGATATTTCAGTTTTTCTTTTTTAATATTTTTGCAGAAATTTCTGCATTTCTGTTTTTTTTCAGTCAAGATGGGGTGCAGAGTGTACTTTAATGAAAACATAAAGGGGTCTGAATACTTTCTGTACTCACTGTAGACATTGTGCAATATGGAGAACAATAGCACATCAAACATACATTTTGGAAATATGGACTTGCTAGTAAGAATATTCTTCCAGCAATGAAACCACCAAAAAAGGCTTTATTGTAACAGTCCTGATAATAAATTTTGGAAAATGACCTGATAAAAGGGATAAAACTGCATAAAGCTGCATGTGAAAGTCTTTTGCTATGTTATATGACTCTGGAATCAGGCTACTCATAATATAGTCATGGTGAGTATGATTAGGGGACTAGGTACCACTGTTCTAGTGTTTAGTGGGGTCTCAGAAAAAAGGCGATGTATGGGAAAACCCAATTTAGACTCTAGAAATAAACTCCTTTATTATGCATAGAAAGATGACAATGCTATAATCAAAGTGATAAGTGATCCTGACGTGCCTTGACTTTTCAATGTTCCAATCTGGATTCCCAATGATATTTGTCATCAAATATTGGTTTTTTTTTTTTTTTTAAAAAAAACACTTTCAGACACTGTGCTGACAGGCGTCAACAAGTTTAATTTAATCTGTTGTCAGGAGGATGAAGGAGTTCCCGTTTTAATCTAAACCCAGACATCAGTCAAATTGTGAAAAGATGAAAGAGACAGTTGATCCCAATGTGATTTGAACACACAATTTTCTGATATGGAGTCAGATGTGCTACCGTTGCGCCACGAGTTCAGAAGAAAGACTTGCAGCCATACTTCTCATAAAAGTGGTTGAGAAATTATAGGCAAACCATCTGGGGAGTTGCTACTTTTAGCTACAGTCTGAAAAAGACATAACAAGATGAATGAACATCTTGCATTAGCATGCAGGAATTTCCAGTTTAAAATTTAGACTATAGTAACCCTTTTTTCTTACGCATACAAAGATGACAATGCTATGATCAAAGTGAAAGGTGATCCTGATGTGCCTTGAATTTTCAGTGTTCTGCTCTGGCTTCCCGATGATAATTGTCATCAAAGTATTGTTCATAAGATCTTAATTTATAGCATTTTGAAAAGAACCCACTTTCAGACGTGCTGAAATATGGCAACAAATTCGAGTTAAGCTATTGTCAGTAGGATGAAGGAGTTCCTGTTTTCAATCTAAGCCCAGAAATCGGTCAAGTTATCAAAAGGTGAAAGAAACAGTTGACCCCGACAAGATTTTAACATACAACCTTCTGATTTGAAGTCAGATGCGCTCCCATTGTGCCGTAAGGCCAGTTGACAGAAGTATTCTCACCTATATGCAACATAAAAAGTGCATATGTGATATGCACACCATCTGGAAATATAAGCATAGCAAAAAGGTAATGTTATTTACCAACCAAGGTCACAGAAACAAATGCAACAAACCCTCTTAAGAAGGTGAAGGTTACACAAGTGCAATATACTGATGAAACTGTGTCACCCTGGCCTGGATGCCACAAATGTATAATAAAGCTGTGTCTGAGAGCAGGAGGGAGGTTCTCTGATCAGGGACCATTATCATGCAGCACCCCCTGACCCAGGCCAGTAGGGGGAGCAGGCTGCCCCTATAAAAGCTGGAACTGGGGGCAGGGTTAGGGAGAACTGGACGACCTGTCTCTGAAGTGAGAGGCGTCCCAGAGAAGGGAGAGCCAGTTCAGCTGAAGCTGAGGAGGTCGTGTGGCAGTAGAGGAGCCACGAGCGGGACAGAAGGTGACGTGAGCCTGTCCTGGCTTAGAAAGAAGCTGAACTACCGGACTGTGGTGTCCGAGGCTGTTAGGATTCCAAGTCCTACAGCAAATAACCAGACCGCAGGGGATCGTATGTCCCTTGGCCTAAGAAGCCCGGAGGTTCCGCCACAGCAGAAGGGACCAGCAAAGCAGCACCAGGCCAAGAGTAGAAAGGGACCCAAGTTGCAAGCCATACGGGCGAGAAGACACGGTGAGCTCAGGAACGTGGGCTATTACACCACGAGGAAGGAAATAGCCAGAAAGAGTGCAGAGAGCACCCTGACCAGGAGGGCATCCCCCTTGTTCTCAGACATCCAGGCCTCCTCCTAGCCGGGACTGTTTTGGGGTCGTCTCACCTGTTCTAATAAAGACCCTGAACTGTTTAAGAGGCCTCCATTTCCTGGCTATTGCAGTCGGAATCATCCCCTCCATCATCCATCTATACTGCCCTGGGGCCACACTCCTCCCGTGGGGAGTTATACTATTCAGCGCTGCACACTTACATCTGCCCCAGCGGTCTGCACTGCAGCGGCGGTTATCCCTGACCACAATCCACGGGTGGCGTAGTCGGAACTTCCCATATATATATATAACAAAAGACGGTTCCCCTTTAAGCCTAACACCCTGAGCACAGGACCGGGTCACCACTACTACTCCCCATCCGCATCCAGAGGCCCGGCCCTGAGTATCCCACGGCCCAGGGGGCGAGTCAAAACCATCTTTGTTACCTCCTTTATTAAAGCACCACTCCAGAGTTTTTTTGTATTGCACTGCTGTATTGGTGCTTTAAATGTATGTCCCCTGCCCCCGTCTCATACTCACCTGCCACCGCCTTGATCCTTTTTCAGCGTCGCTCACGTTGATCTCCAGTAAAAAGTTACCTGCCGGCTGCTCCAGTGTTTCATGGAGCGTGCCGAAGGATACTTTTCAATACAAGTCTATGTGAGCCTCATTCTGGCTCTCATAGAGTTGCATTGAGCTCTTGTGACATAACTTCTGAACTTCCGGCCAGTCAGAAGTTATGGGCACAAGATGGGGCACGGGACTGGAACAGCGTCAGTAAATGTTGAAGCCGCCAGAAGATGAGTATAAGAACGAGGGTAGGGGGTTTACATCTAAAGCGCCACTTTAGCACGGAAAAAAAATAAACACTGGAGTAGTGCATTACAGGTATCTGCTGCATCCAGCTTTAGTGTCTGTGACCTTGGCTGGTAAATACCATTGCCTTTTTGCTGTGTTTATAATTGAAATATTTGGGAATTTTTTAAAGTTCCTTTTAATTCTTTGGCTATGCTTTTTATTTTACTGTAGTGAAGGGACTTGCAAGACAGAGAGGACCTTTGATGTGTGTTGCGAGCTTGCGTATTTTGGCCAAAATATGAACCAATATCTCATATTTATATTATATTTTTCTGCACATTTTATTTTTTTTACAGGGTGCAGCCAGGCCCATCAATGAAGACATTGTGTACTAGGGGGCTGTACCTCTGTGGTGCACTGAGAGAGTGCTGGGCAGCCAACCTAATCAAATAGCAAGAGCATGTAATAGGCTGTTAGCTGGGCACTGTGCTTCACATGTGTATGACTTGAGCCCTATTGCACACTTCATCTATGTGCAATTCTAATACTGGGTAATCACTCCCTTCATGAACTTTGTAGGTTGAGAGTGGTTGTTTCAACAGTATATTCCACGTGTGTTATCTCCCTTAAGGGGGTCTGCAACATCATGTTTGTGCATTTGTTTCTGTGACCTTGACTGGTAAATACCATTGCCTTTTTGCTATGTTTAGAATTGAAAAAATTTGGAATTTTTTTAGGTCCCTTTTAATTCTTTGGCTATGACTAGAGATGAGCGGTGTTCGACTAGAACTGTTCGCCAATCTCAAATTCGAGCTGTTTTGGGCGGTGTTCGAGTTGTTCGACGAACCCGAACGATTTGCAAAAAATTCGGCTGTTCGAGGTTATGTTCGATAACTGTTCGTGCACCAAAAGCGTGTCCTGCATGTCTGTCGCTATTTAGAGCACCAATCATGCAGGGATTGTCTGCCACTCACTGTAATGCCACAGCCATGGTGGTTGTGGCATTAGAGTGATTGCCCAAATCGATGGGAACTGTGCTCACAGTGAAACATGAAAAGCCAGCAATTCAGCAGCGGCATACACCGGTACCCGACAATTTAGAACCGAAAGAATAGAGCTTCACACATAGATTAGATAGATAGAAACATGTCAGTCACATATATAAGAAGTACAGTGAGAGTGTTGATTACTGTACTTGTCATTTAGTGTAAAGGATTTATAAAAAAAAATATTAGTGTTTTCATGCACCGTCTCTTTAAAAAAGCCGGCCGGCAATTCAGCAGCGGTACCCGACAATTTAGAATAGAAGGAATAGAGCATCACACATAGATTAGATAGATAGAAACATGTCAGTCACATATATATGAAGTACAGTGACAGTGTTGATTACTGTACTTGTCATTTAGTGTTAAAATAAAAGATTTATTTAAAAAAAAATTAGCGTGGGGTTCCCCTTAATTTTAGGCTCTAGCGGAGGTTAAGCAGACGGCTGGGGCAGATGTTTGAAGCCTGGGAAGGGGGTAATACCCATGGAGCTTCCCAGGCTACTAATATCAGCCCCCAGCTGAATGCCTAGCCTTTACTAGCTATTAAAATGGGGGACCCCCCAAAAAATTGACGTGGGGTCCCCCCTATTTTAATAGCTAGCAAAGGCTAGGCAGACAGCTGGGGGCTGATATTAATAGCCCAGGAAGGGTGCCATGAATATTGGCCCCCTCCCAGGCTAGAAACACCAGCCGTCAGCCGCCCCAGAAATGGCACATCCATAGGATGCGCCAATTCTGGCACTTAGCCTCGCTCTTCCCACTGCCCTGTAGCGGTGGCAGTGGGGTAATAGGGCTGGGGTTGATGTCAGCTTATAATGCCAGCTGACATCAAGCCCAGGTTAGTAATGGAGAGGCGTCTATAAGACACCCCCATTACTAACCCCATAGTCAAAGTTAAAAAAAAACACAAACACCCAGAATAAAGTCCTTTAATTGAAATAAAGACACAATTCTTTATTGTTCTAAATTAAACCATACTTACCGTCACGCCCATTCCAGCTGAAGCCAACGATCCCCTGCAATAAAAGAAAAATAATAAAGCAACATCATCCTTACCTTTCCATGGTTCCCACGACAGCTTCAGCTCTGCTACATCGAGATGACAGGCTGGACCGCAGCAGAACGCTGCCATCCAGCCTGTCATCCCGCGGACACTGAGAAGCGCAGGCATGCTTGCGCTCCTCAGCGTCTCTCTGTGACGGCATCCAGATGAGCCGAGGTCATGTCCAATGAACTCTGCTCACCTCATGCACGTCACTGACAGCGTGGGAAAATTCTCACGCTGAAGCGCTGAGTGCAGGAGAATTCTCCCACGCTGTCAGTGACGTGCATAAGGTGAGCTCATGTCCAATGAACTCAGCTCACCTCATGCACGTCACTGACAGCGTGGGAAAATTCTCCTGCACTCAGCGCTTCAGCGTGAGAATTCTCCCACGCTGAAGCGCTGAGTGCAGGAGAATTTTCCCACGCTGTCAGTGACGTGCATGAGGTGAGCCGAGTTCATTGGACATTAACTCGGCTCATCTGGATGCCCTCACAGAGAGACACTGTGGAGCGCAAGCATGCCTGCGCTTCTCAGTGTCTGCGGGATGACAGGCTGGATGGCAGCGTTCTGCAGGTCCAGCCTGTCATCTCGATGTAGCAGAGCTGGAGCCATCCTGGGAACCATGGAAAGGTAAGGATGATGTTGCTTTATTATTTTTCTTTTATTTCAGGAGATCGTTGGCTTCAGCTGGAATGGGCGTGACGGTAAGTATGGTTTAATTTAGAACAATAAAGAATTGTGTGTTTATTTCAATTAAAGGACTTTTTTCTGGGTGTTGTGTTTTTTTTAAATACTTTACTAGAAATTCATGGTGGTCATGTCTAATATTGGTGTGACCCCATGAATTTCGGGCTTAGGGCCAGCTGATAATGCCAAGCTGGCCCTAACCCCTTTATTACCCAGTGAGCCAACGCATCAGGGCCCTGGATGAGTTGGGTACAGCGCCAGAAGATGGCGCTTCTATGAACGCGCCATTTTCCGGGGTGGCTGCGGACTGCAATTTGCAGCGGGGGTGGCCCAGAAAGCTTGGGCCTCCCTGCGCTGCGGATTCCAGCCCCCAGCTGCCTAGTTGTACCTGGCTGGACTCAAAAATAGGGCGAAGCCCCACGTCAATTTTCTTTAAATTATTTCATGAAATAATTAAGAAAAAAAGGGCTTCCCTATATTGTTGTGTCCGGCCAGGTACAAATAGGCAGCTGGTGGTTGGGGGCAGCCCGTTCCTGCCTGCTGCACCTGACTGGACACAAATATAGTGCGAAGCCCCACGTCAATTTTTTTTAAATTATTTCATGAATTTCCTGAAATAATTTAAAAAAATTGAAGTGGGGCTTCGCACTATATTTGTGTCCAGCCAGGTACAGCAGGCAGGAACGGGCTGCCCCCAACCACCAGCTGCCTATTTGTACCTGGCCGGACACAACAATATAGGGAAGGCCTTTTTTTCTTAATTATTTCATCAATTTCATGAAATAATTAAAAAAAAAATACGTGAGGCTTCGCCCTATTTTTGTGTCCAGCCAGGTACAACTAGGCAGCTGGGGGCTGGAATCTGCAGCGCAGGGAGGCCCAAGCTTTCTGCCCCCCCCCCCCCGCTGCAAATTGCAGTCCGCAGCCACCCCGGAAAATGGCGCGTTCATAGAAGCGCCATCTTCTGGCGCTGTACCCAACTCATCCAGGGCCCTGGTGCGGTGGCTCACTGGGTAATAAAGGGGTTAGGGACAGCTTGGTATTATCAGCTGGCCCTAAGCCCAAAATTCATGGGGTCACGCCAGTATTAGACATGACCGCCATGAATTTCTAGTAAAGTATTTAAAAAAAACACAACACCCAGAATAAAGTCCTTTAATTGAAATAAACACACAATTCTTTATTGTTCTAAATTAAACCATACTTACCATCACACCCATTCCAGCTGAAGCCAATGATCTCCTGCAATAAAAGAAAAATAATAAACCAACATCATCCTTACCTTTCCATGGTTCCCAGGACGGCTCCAGCTCTGCTACATCGAGATGACAGGCTGGACCGCAGCAGAACGCTGCCATCCAGCCTGTCATCCCGCAGACACTGAGAAGCGCAGGCATGCTTGCGCTCCTCAGTGTCTCGCTGTGACGGCATAAAGATGAGCTGAGGTCATGTCCAATGAACTCAGCTCACCTCATGCACGTCACTGACAGCGTGGGAAAATACTCACGCTGAAATGCTGAGTGCAGGAGAATTCTCCCACGCTGTAAGTGACGTGCATGAGGTGAGCAGAGATCATTGGACATGAACTCACCTCATGCACGTCACTGACAGCGCTTCAGCGTGAGAATTTTCCCACGCTGTCAGTGACGTGCATGAGGTGCGCCGAGTTCATTGGACATGACCTCGGCTCATCTGGATGCCGTCACAGCGAGACACTGAGGAGCGCAAGCATGCCTGCGCTTCTTAGTGTCCGCGGGATGACAGGCTGGATGGCAGCTTTCTCCTGCGGTCCAGCCTGTCATCTCGATGTAGCAGAGCTGGAGCTGTCCTGGGAACCATCGAAAGGTAAGGATGATGTTGGTTTATTATTTTATTTTTATTACAGGAGATCGTTGGCTTCAGCTGGAATGGGCGTGATGGTAAGTATGGTTTAATTTAGAACAATAAAGAATTGTGTGTTTATTTCAATTAAAGGACTTTATTCTGGGTGTTTGTGTTTTTTTTAACTTTTACTATGGGGTTAGTAATGGGGGTGTCTTATAGATGCCTCTCCATTACTAACCTGGGCTTGATGTCAGCAGGCGTTATAAGCTGACATCAACCCCAACCCTATTACCCCACTGCCACCGCTACAGGGCAGTGGGAAGAGCGAGGCTAAGTGCCAGAATTGGCGCATCCTATGGATGCGCCATTTCTGGGGCGGCTGACGGCTGGTGTTTCTAGCCTGGGAGGGGGCCAATATTCATGGCACCCTTCCTGAGCTATTAATATCAGCCCCCAGCTGTCTGCCTAGCCTTTGCTAGCTATTAACATAGGGGGGACCCCACGTCATTTTCTTTGGGGGGGGTCCCCCATTTTAATAGCTAGTAAAGGCTAAGTATTCAGCTGGGGGCTGATATTAGTAGCCTGGGAAGCTCCGTGGGTATTACCCCCTTCCCAGGCTTCAAACCTCTGCCCCAGCCGTCTGCTTAACCTCCGCTAGAGCCTAAAATTACGGGGAACCCCACGCCAATTTTTATTTTAATAAATCCTTTATTTTAACACTAAATGACAAGTACAGTAACCAACACTGTCGCTGTACTTATTATAAATGTGACTGACATGTTTCTATCTATCTAATCTATGTGTGAAGCTCTATTCTTTCTGTTCTAAATTGTCGGGTACAGATGCTGAATTGCCGGCCGGCTTTTTTAAAGAGACGGTGCAAGAAAACACTATTATTTTTTTTACTAAATCCTTTACACTAAATGACAAGTGCAGTAACCAACACTGTCGCTGTACTTCTTATATATGTGACTGACATGTTTCTATCTATCTAATCTATGTGTGATGCTCTATTCCTTCTTGTCTAAATTGTCGGGTACCGGTGTATGCCGCTGCTGAATTTGCCGGCCGGCTTTTTTAAAGAGAGTGTCTTCTGAGCAGTTTGTCAGCTTTTGGACACCTTTGCAGGTGTTTTCTATGTGTTTCTATGTGTTTTTGTTTGCCTGCCATTGGTTTTAACGGTGTTCGACGGTGTTCTAAGGTGTTCGACGAACAGTTCCTCGAACATCCCGGTGTTCGACGAACTGAACCGAACCCGAACACTATGGGGGTGGCTCAACACTAGCTATGACTAGAGATGAGCGTTGTTCTACTCGAACTGTTCGCCAATCTCAAATTCGAGCTGTTTTGGGCGGTGTTCGAGCCGTTCGGCGAACACGAACGATTTGAGAAAAATTCGGCTGTTCGAGGTTATGTTCGATAACTGTTCGTGCACCAAAATCATAACTGGATTTTTTCTCAGTAATGATGAAAATTAATGTTAATACGCAGTTTGAGTGTACAGCGGGGTGGGGGGAGGGGCAGGGGATGGATCTCTGCAGGAATAATGAAGAACTCCATTTTTTTTTCTCTTTCCCGCATTTACAGTGGGGAGGTGCAATCTGTCAGCCTATCAGCAGCGCACACACGGAGCGAAGTGCTTTTTTTCACACAAGCAAGGGCATGTGTCATTGGCAGTGTATGTCACATGTCCTTGCCCTATAAGACCCAGCCATTTTCCCTGTCGCCACCATTTTCTCACTGCTGCAGCTGCGTGTTAGACGGCACCGCTGTTGCTGTGTGCGCTATACCTTGTTAATTTCAAGCCAATTTTCGCAAAAATCTACAGATAGCTTGGGAGTAGGGAATAGTTGTGATTGCAGTCCTTTTAAGGACTAGGTTACAGCATTTCCTACGACTTTTATCAGGCAGGTCTGTGCTCTTAAATAGATAGATTGTGGGAGTAAAGACTAATTGTAATTGGAGTCCTTTTCAGGACTAGGTTACATCAGTTCCTATCAGTTTTTGCCAGGCAGGTCTGTGCCAGTGCTGTGCAAGTTTTTTTCACAGCATTTGGCTGAATCTAGCAAAGCTAATCCTTTTTGGCCTATTGCAGAGTGTGTTAGTCAGTGGAGTAGCCTATCTGTGTTGCAAGACATACCACCTGTGTATAGAATACCAATTTTTTTACTGCACCTAGTGAAGTAAAATCTTTTGGGCATAGCATCATTCTATTAGTCCATCTATACTGACCTCCATCAGGTTGCAAACTGAATATAATTTTTTTCTGCATCTAGCTCTGAAAAAATATTTGGCCTTCTAGCAGTGTGTGGGACTTGTTCTATTAGTCCATCTATACTGACCTCCATCAGGTTGCAAATTAAAAATAATTTTTTGTCTGCATCTAGCTCTGAAAAAATATTTGGCCTTCTAGCAGTGTGTGGGACTTTCTCTATTAGTCCATCTATACTGACCTCCATCAGGTTGCAAATTAAAAATAATTTATATCTGCATCTAGCTCTGAAAAAATATTTGGCCTTCTAGCAGTGTGTGGGACTTGTTCTATTAGTCCATCTATACTGACCTCCATCAGGTTGCAAATTGAATATCATTTTTTTCTGCATCTACTTCTGAAAAAATGTTTGGGCTTCTAGCAGTGTGTGGGACTTGGTCTATTAGTCCATCTATACTGATCTCCATCAGGTTGCAAATTAAAAATAATTTTTATCTGCATCTAGCTCTGAAAAAGTATTTGGGCTTCTAGCTGTGTGTGGGACTTGTTCTATTAGTCCATCTATACTGACCTCCATCAGGTTGCAAACTGAATATCATTTTTTTCTGCATCTACCTCAGAAAAAAAATTTGGGCTTCTAGCAGTGTGTGGGACTTGTTCTATTAGTCCATCTATACTGACCTCCATCAGGTTGCAAATTGAATATAATTTTTTTCTGCATCTACTTCTGAAAAAAGATTTGGGCTTCTAGCAGTGTGTGTGACTTGGTCTATTAGTCCATCTACATTGACCTCCATCAGGTTGCAAATTAAAAATAATTTTTATCTGCATCTAGCTCTGAAAAAGTATTTGGGCTTCTAGCAGTGTGTGGGACTTGGTCTATTAGTCCATCTATACTGACCTCCATCAGGTTGCAAATTGAATATCATTTTTTTCTGCATTTAGCTCTGAAAAAATATTTGGGCTTCTAGCAGTGTGTGGGACTTGTTCTATTAGTCCATCTATACTAACCTACACCAGGTTGCAAATTCAATATAATTTTATTCTGCATCTAGCTCTGAAAAAATATTTGGGCTTCTAGCAGTGTGTGGGACTTGGTCTATTAGTCCATCTATACTGATCTCCATCAGGTTGCAAATTAAAAATATCTTTTATCTGCATCTAGCTCTGAAAAAGTATTTGGGCTTCTAGCAGTGTGTGGGACTTGGTCTATTAGTCCATCTATACTGACCTCCATCAGGTTGCAAATTGAATATAATTTTTTTCTGCATCTAGCTCTGAAAAAATATTTGGGCTTCTAGCAGTGTGTGGGACTTGTTCTATTAGTCCATCTATACTAACCTACACCAGGTTGCAAATTCAATATAATTTTATTCTGCATCTACCTCTGAAAAAATATTTGGGCTTCTAGCAGTGTGTGGGACTTGGTCTATTAGTCCATCTATACTGACCTCCATCAGGTTGCAAATTAAAAATAATTTTTATCTGCATCTAGCTCTGAAAAAATATTTGGGCTTCTAGCTGTGAGTGGGACTTGTTCTATTAGTCCATCTATACTGACCTCCATCAGGCTGCAAATTAAAAATAATTTTTTTCTGCATCTAGCTCTGAAAAAATATTTGGGCTTCTAGCAGTGTGTGGGACTCATTGTATTAGGCCATCTATACCAAGCTCCACCAGCTTTGAAATTAATAATAATTTTTAGCTGCATCTAGCCCTGAAAATAATTTTTCCCAATAGTGGTAGCAATAGAAATATGGGGCGCGCGCCTGGCTAACAAAAGTATACGCTTCATAACACAAAACACCAGCCTAGCGCACTGCATTAATAAGATGGCATCATCGTCTCTCCCAGCGCTAGGCCTACTACGCAGGCTAGCATTCCTGTGCCTAAAACACAATGTATGGGTCCGCGCTAGCCACTATGCTGAGGGGTATAAAGCTGCTGCTAACGCTTTATAACAATTCAATTGGCAGATTTTCACAGAGCTCTTCCACAACGCCCACCCATCGGGCAACAGTTGCCCACCCTCCCTATGGGATCTAGTGGCGAATAGTTGATGCCATTAATCAGAGCGTCAGTTGCCCCGTCAACGTGGCAAGCATACGGTAAGGCATGGGAAGAGTGGACACGACTAGTAGCAGGCAGACGGGTTGACCAATGTGAACAAGCCAGATCACAAGTCACCATAGAATTTCTCCACCAGCTAATGATGAGGGGCATATCAGGAGCGTCAGCGCAGCGGTGTCTGACCGGAGTAGGATTTCACTTCCAACTACTGAATTGGGGAGATGTGACAAAGATTCATCATCAGACAATCCATAAAAGGGTGGAAAAGGGGTCAGCCAAGTCAGGAATGTAGACATCCCGTCCCGTGTCACTAAAACTGATTTCTCACATCATATCCCTAACACCATTAACATGACACTCACAATTTGAAGCAACACTAATGTCTACTGCATTTGTGATCGCCTTCTTCGGGGCGCTATGTATAAGCGAATTAGGCCCTCAATCCAAAATTACCACCAGTGGAGGCTTATTACACCAGGACGTAGTCATAGCCAATAATGCAATACGTCTACGCATACACCAATCGAAAACGGTTCCAGCGGGCAGGGGTACTTGGGTACTTCTACAACCCACAAACGGTACACTGAGTCGGGTAACAATAGTAAAAACATATCTAACCATCAGATCACAAAGTAATTTCTTCCTATCACACATTGATGGAACGCCATTATCAAGATACCTGTTCCAAGCTATATTTAATAAATGCATAACATCGGCAGGGAACCACCCCAAAGATTACAGGACACACTCCTTCCGCATAGGTGTGGCCACGGAAGCAGCAAGAGCAGGACTGTCAGAAACGGAAGTTCAGAGGATAGGGAGATGGCGATCCACGTGTTTGGCGAGATACATAAGACTGGACTTGTTATCCTAACGTGGTTTGTTTCTTTTACAGGTGACGCTAAGCCAACAGTGTGAGTGATAGGCCACTCGTATATATATTGGGCACAAAAAAGGGCGAAAGTCCGCCCAGGCGGGAGGAAATTAGAGTTTCATAACACATATTTCAACTGGAGAGGTATTAGAGGCCTGCTATGGCCACAGGTACTAATGGAGGTAATCAAGGTAGGGAGAGAGGCAAGAGGTCCGGTCATCTTAGTTATACAGGCCGGGGGAAACAACCTAGGTCATCACAAGAGCGCATAACTAATGGCAATAATGAAACTAGACACTGAGCGCTTCAGAGAATTTTTCACAAAATTAGCTATAGTATGGTCAGAGATTGTGCCGATAGCGTTATGGCAAGGTGCGCGAGACATCACGGCCATCGAATGGACAAGGCGGGTAATAAATATTCGGATGGCAAAATTTAGAAGAGACAGAGGCGGTGTAGTGATACGACACCGACAACTGGAAGGAGATAAAGCAGGCCTCATACGGCCCGACGGTGTTCACTTAATAGATATTGGACTGGACATATTCCTGTCAGGACTCCAGGACGGAGTGGAACAAGCGTTAAGAGTGATGGGTGGGGGTCAGAGTCCTGCATACGAGTACGCTGGATCCTCCGTGGCATGGAAATAGAAAGGACATGTTGGAGAGTTACACTTGTTGGCCAACTTGCCGGAGTGAGGACCCAGGGCATGCTGCAACAAGCTGAATTATTTTAGAAATAAAATGCCTTTCTAATGGAATGAGTATAAAGAGTTAATAAAGCTGTGACCGATCCTCACCCATCCAGTTGTAAGAGTTACATTATTGTATTGTCCATGAAAGGGGGGCGGTAGGGGGGCTGAGCGTCTGGGTTTGGTTGGGGGTCCCCACAGTCTGCCTAGGCTAGATTCATTTAAAAATTCTTATTAGATACACAGGCGGTGCAGCTTGCTTCGCAGCTGGGCTACTACGCCCAAAGTATTGCCTAGGCTAGATGCAGTTAAAAATTCTACGCTGACTAGCAGACACTGAAAATTTGGAGCAGACCTCTGAGTAAACAGCTCTTCAGACTCAACCATCTGTGTTACCCCAAGCCATAGTGTATGTAGTTTCTTACAGTTAAAAGGGGGGGGGTGCGACCCAACCCACCTGGAATTGACGATGCCAACGTCACGTAAGACACAGCAAGGGGACTCCCAAAATTGTGGCACAGACACCACTTAACCCTAGAACGCATACCTGTGGCCTTGCAGGCCTGCCCAGTTAATTGTTTTCTATTTTCTGCAAGATTACTTTAGTTAGAATTTTGAAACTCTAGGTATTCTTCATGTATATAGTTGTTTGTCATTTGAGTTTGAGTTATTCCATGTTATTTGCACACGGGCCTAAAGGGCCCCAGGTATGTGAAAGTTTAGATTTTTATGGTCATGCGTTCTAGGGTTAAGTGGCATCAATTGCCCCACTGTTGCTTAAAACGGTTGGTGAGGTGATTTTACCAAATCCCCAAGCTTTTAGTCTCCCAAGGATGACACAGGGGTAGAAATGTCCTTGCGAATCCATGATTTGTTCATCTTTATGAACGTGAGTCTGTCTACATTCTCAGTGGACAGCCGCGTGCGCTTATCTGTCAGCACACCACCAGCAGCGCTGAACACACGTTCAGAGAGAACGCTGGCTGCATGGCATGACAAGATCTCCAAGGCGTGAGTGGCGAGCTTCGGCGATTATTCCAGATTGGAATACCAAAATGAGCAAGGGTCCAGTGACACAGTCATGGCTTCGATGTTCACTTGGAGATTCTCCTGTACCATCCTCTCTAGGCATTGACTATGTGTCAGACTTCTTGTCTCCTGTGGCCTTGCAAAGGATGGTCTAAAAAAGTGGTGAAACGATTCCACAAAATTGCTGTTACCAGCAGATACTGTGTTACTGTTACTGTTTGAGTGATGAAGACTCGATAGTCCCACCGTTGGCAAGTTAGAACTGTGAGATTCACTACGTGCACCACTGGTGTTTTGTGGAAAAGCACATGTAAGATTCTGCAACAGCGTCTGCAGATACTCCTGCATTCGTCAATACCTTTTTATGGCAGGAATTATTTCGGCAAATATACTTTTGTACCGGGGATCTAAGAGTGTGGCAACCCAGTAGTCGGGATTACTTCGAATTCTGACAATCCGGGGGTCATGTTGCAGGTAGTGCAGCAAGAAGGCATTCATGTGTCTTGCGCATCCAGAAGGACCAAGTCCTTGTTGTGTTGGTAGCGAGGTAAGAATCATGCTTCCTTCCTCTGCCCTCTCCCTCCAACCTCGCACAACAGAAATGTGATCAAGGTCTCCCTCATCTGATGAGTCTTCCATGCCCATCGCCAGTTCGTCCTCCACTTCTTCCTCGGCTCCTGCACCTTCCTCAACAGTTTGGCTGCTACCATGCGCCCTGGTTAATCCCTCTCCCCCACCCTCCCATGCCTGCCGCCTTGGTGCTGCCAACCGTCTGGACCTTGGAGATGTTATCCCTTCCGCATACGACTCCTCCTCTACTTCCTCCACCTCCTCTTGTCCCACCACCTGACTCTGAATTCTGTTTAATGTGTGCTCCAGCATGTAAATCACCGGAATAGTCATGCTGATAATGGCATCGTCGTCAGCACTAAACATCTTCGTCGCCATTTCAAAACTGTGCAGAAGGGTGTGTGGCGCCCCTGAGGGTTCAGTCGCCACAGAGTTACTGCATCTCACCCAGAGGTGTGGTATCTCACCCTCAGGTAAGGAAGGCGTATGGCTCGGGACCCTGACTCCTGCATCCAACACATACCCGCAGTGGGGGTAGGGCGAGATTGCTCCTAAGGGAGAGCACAGTCCCAGGTCCCTAGCTGGTTTGAGGGTCCTATGTAGTGGGTGCTTAGGGGAGCACATGACAAGGAGAGTATAAATAGGAAGCCATCTTAGAAAGAGCAAGCCAGACAGAGGAGGAAAAGTGACAGGAGCAGAGACTAGGCATGAGCTCTGCTCCGGAGGTGGGCCTAGCCTGGGAGGCCCAGGACTGAAGGAGAGAAGAGAGGAGTGGGAGCTGGAAGGCTCCAGGAACCGAAGGGACCCTACGGCTACGGGCCGTGCAGAAGGCCACCCGTACTCCCGCTGCTACCAGGAGGTAGAGGGGTCAGGCCAGATAAGAGGAACCGGTCCCTCAACTAGCGGAGAAACAGCAAGGCTCAACTAGATACCGGAGGCTGCTGCATTTCATGTACTGCAGGCCAAAGTCCACACCAGTCTCACTAAGAAGGTAGCCACATAGGACCCAGGGGACAGAACACACGTCACCCGCCAAGGCCCGAGGATACCGGATAGAAGTGTCACTGGGTGTGAGGTGCAGGGAGAAGGCCAGAGAAAGGACACACAGAAGGGGGTCCTGCTAAGTACTCCGGAGCTATCTGGGGGTGGACTGAGCCCCTCACTGAGTATGCACAGCACGACGGGGGAGATTGCTCTGGTACCTGTAATCTGGACTACAACAACTGTGAGTAATATCTTGAGACGGCATCACACGGACTCTGTGTTCATTACTGACTCCCTGCACTACAACCACCATCATCCACCCACACTGCCCTGAAGCTACACTCTTCCTGTGGTGAGTAATAATACCGTTGCTGCAAAACCACCAGCTTCAGAGGATTGTTCCGCAGCGACGGCCCCTTTGGCCGCACTCCACAGGTGGCGTAGTCAGACATTATAAAATCCATATATACAAATTACCCTTGGATTGACCGCCCTGGGTCACAGAATGGGTCACCGCCACAGTGACTACAACCCCCAGCGTCTACCGGCCCGGCTCAGGGTACCCCATGGCCCAGGGGGCGCGTCAACTTCATAGGTCCCTGATCTGAGACCACTCCTGCAGCATGATTTGCCCCACCTCTGGATCTCGTTGGCCCAGGCTATATGTCAGAACGTATTGCACCAGGGCTTGTCGGTGCTGCCACAGTCGCTGCAACATGTGCAGAGTTAAATTCCACCGTGTCGGCACATCGCATTTCAGCCGGTGAACTGGCAGGCCCAACGACATCTGTAGAGATGTAAGTCGTTGAACTGCGGGATGCGAACGGCGGAAGTGAGCACATAGCGACCGTGCCCTCTGCAGAAAGCCATCTAGTCCGGGATAGTGGGCTAAAAATTGCTGGACAACCAGGTTCAACACGTGAGCCATACAAGGCACGTGTGTGACATTGCCCCGGCGAAGTGCCGCACCCAGGTTTGCAGCATTGTCGCACATGGCCTTCCCTGGTTGCAGGTCCAGTGGAGACAACCTTTCATGAAACTGGGTCTCCAGAGCTGACCACAACTCCTCAGCTGTGTGACTCACATTTCCCAGACATTTCAAAGTAAACACTGATGCCGTTGAGCCCTGCTGCCAGCATAGTAAGGAGGTGTGCAGGATTCCTTCTGCGCAGTTAGAAAGCAGGTGGCATTACCAGACAGGTTATGGGTGCAGGTGGAGGACCGAGAGGAGGTTGAGGAGGCAGAAGCAGTGGAGGAACTTCGAGATAAAGAGGATTGACGCACAACTCGTGGGGACGGTAAGACTTGGACAGCAGCCCCTTGTCCTGCTGTCACCATAGTTACCCAGTGCCCAGTCAGCGACATGTAACGCCCCTGTCCATGCCTTCTCGTCCAAGTGTCTGTGGTGAAGTGCACCCTGTCACACACAGAGTTTCTCAAAGAAGCGGTGATGTTGTGTGCGACATGCTAGTGGAACGCAGGCACACCTTTCTTTGAGAAGTAGTGCCGACTGGGCATCTGGTACTGGGGCACTGTGACGGACATAAGGTCTTGAAAATCCTCTGTGTCCTCCAGGTGGAAAGGCAGCATTTCTGTAGCCAACAGCTTGCAGATGGTGAAATTCAACCTCTTAGCTTTCTCATGGCTAGGAGGAAATGGTCTTTTACTTTTCCACATCTGAGGGACCGAGGGCTGGCTGTTGTGCTTAGACGGTGTTGAGTAGGGTGTCCCCGGCAAACTGCCGGTCTGTGAGGAAGATGCAGGCGGACATGTTAGGTTGCCTTGATCCAAAGGTGGTGCTCTCGATGTCGGAGAGCGCTCAACACTAGCTGGTGTTTCCACTTCCCAATGAACTGACGACCTGCCAATCACACTGGCTGTTGCGGGTAAAGAGGTGGCAGGTCTGCGTCCAAAAACATGTGTGACTGCTGTCCCCCCAGTCACAGAGGATGAAGAGGCTGCGGATGCACAAGATGGGGCAGACCGTGGTTGGCCCAGCCGGCTAGGCCGCATTGTAGCACAGTGAGCTTCCCACTGCAACTTATGCTTCATATCCATGTGACGGTACATGCATGAAGTACTCAAACTATGGATTTTTTGGCCTCTACTTAGCTTTTGCTGACAAATATTAAAGATAATACGAGTTGGGTCATCCTTATCGATCTGAATAAATGCCCAGGCTATGCAAGGCTTAGAGCCCATGTGACCTGAAGAGCCACTACGACTTGTGGTCAGAGGCAGAGTTGTGTTTGAGGATGCAGTTGTTGACGTGCTTCCAGTACTCCGTCTCTGTTCAGGAAGGCGCAACCTAACCTCGTCGTCAATAGCATCTGTGATGCCCCGCTGCGCTTGGTATCACAGATCCTAGAAGAGTGCATTGATGGAATCCTCCACAAGAGGCCCCCATAAACATTCACACATCTCCACCTTCCACCTCAGACCAGCAGAGGGAGCCCGTTAGGGATATAAATAGGGAAGGTGGAGCTAGGTAGTTCAGTTCCTCTGAAGAGTTCCTGCAGTAGAGAAGCCTAAGAGAGGTCAGTTTGCAGTGGAGCTCAGTCTAGTCTAGAGAACGCAGTTAATAGTTCAGCAGTGGAGCACGAGGCTCCTGCTTGCTAGATTCAGGGAGCCCAGATAGAGCTTAAGGTGTGCCGGTGCCGTAAGATCAGTGAAGCACGGCAAGCTGCCGTTAGTGTGTATAGCCTAGTGAGGGCCCGAGTAGGCCGAAGGCGAGTGGCGAGTTAGTACATAAGGGGCAGAGGAGCTTAACCAGCTCACCCCGAAGCATTTACCGGACACAGGATCCGAGCTTACCGGTATCTCTATGACCCAGTAAGGCATAACCGGAATCCCTGGAGAACTACAAGTCCCAGGATCACAAAGGTGCTGATATGTAACAGAGCCAGGAGACGCTTAGGCCCCGCATACTGGGAGCGTGAACTCCAAGAGAAGGCCCTACCACAAGGTCAGCCAGCGCAGGACAGAGACAAAGTTAGGCCTAGCTCCAGGCAGGTTAGAAACTTACTACGCAGAGGCAAGAAACAGGAGGGCAGGATCCTGATATGCACCCTTCACCCTACAGTGCTCCGGGATGTGCCTGAATTTCCACCAGTAAAAGGTACTGAAGTGACTACCGTGTCCGTTCCCGTTCTTGCTCTGACCCAGCTGGGTCTCGCCTGTCCTGCATTCCCCCTGCATACGCTGCCCTGAGACCTAGGTCCACCTGTGGGGAGCTATACCATCGAGCTGCCTTATCACCGGCCTCAGTGGACTGCTGCAGCGCTGGTGCTTGTCACCAGATACCACAGGTGGCGTCATGAACTCTTATAAAATTAACAATTATCCACCCTTTTAAAGAGAGACCCCAGGGTACGGGCCAGGGAGCCGACCACCGCGACATCCCCAAGGCCAGGCAAATGCCCGGGTACCGAGTCATCCCCATCCCCAGGGCTAGTCACATCCTCCTCCACCTCCTCTGCTGACTTCATCGACTGGCTGACTGTGGGTTGACAGTAAGTGGGATCTCCAACCTCGTCATCATCACCCTGTGTGTTATCACACCCGTCGTCCTCAGAGCCAACCTCTTCCTGCCCTGACCGAAAAGTCAAGTTGTCGCTCCAATCAGGTATTTGAGTCTCATCATCGTCTTCATCATTGTCTCCACCAACAGGAGTTACAGTTTGGGAACAAGGGTCTACATTATGCTCAGAACCTTCTTCATCTGGTCCTGGATCCGACTTATAAAGATTCTGGGCATCAGATCAGATCATTTCCTCATCTGGATTAACAGAAGCTCTGGAGCAGACCTCCGTTTCCCAGGCTATAGTATGAGTAAACAGCTGTGCAGACTCAACCATCTGTGCTACCCCATACTCAGACGGGCAGCTGGAGACTTGGGAGCTGTGAGGAAGCAAGTGCGATTGGGGTGACACCTCTGAGGACTGGAGTATTTGTGATGTTGAAATTGAGGTGATGGAGAGCCCACTTGAAGGAGCACTTGATATCCGTTGAAGCACCTGCTGTTTTTGTGCCTCATTTAGAATTTGTAGCGATGGGCGTGTCCGTAAGAATGGGATCGTATCACATTGTCCACGAAAAGAAGTCGACATCTTAGTTTGGCTGGAAGATGGTCTTTCTTCTGCAGATGTTACTCCCCCCCCACCGTGGGGGGCCTCGACCCACCGGCGGACAGGCACCAGTATTGGGATAGGGGGGCTGGCCGTCAGGGTCCACCGCGGCTCTGGCACAAACCCGGCGACACAGAGGTGGCACGGGCAGGAACGGACTGGCCATGTCGGCTTCTCACTTTTTGGATTTTAGAAGGGCATGACATGCCTATATCTGTGTCTCCCCCTCCTTTTACTCCTCCACCTCTTTTCTTTTCTCATGACTATATGTACTTGTCACTTTTCCATGTGTTAGTTGTGTCTTCTGAGCAGTTTGTCAGCTTTTGGACATCTTTGAAGGTGTTTTCTATGTGTTTCTATGTGTTTTTGTTTGCCTGCCATTGGTTTTAACGGTGTTCGAAGGTGTTTGACGAACAGTTCGACGAACAGTTCGGCGAACACACGGGTGTTCGACGAACCGAACTCGAACACTACGGGGGTGGCTCAACACTAGCTATGACATAAATAAGGATGAGTGAACATGTTCAAGTTAGGATGCAGGGATTTGCATTTTAAAATCAGAATCTAGTAATAAACCATACCTTCTTACTCATACAAAGATGATAATAATAATATTTTTTATTTATATAGCGCCAACATATTCCGTAGCACTTTACAATTAAGTAGGAACGTATACAGACAATACAAACAATACAATGTATTACATTTCAACACTCACAGGAGTATTGAGGGTCCTGCTCGCAAGCTTACAATCTATTTGGAAATAGGGGGAAACAATAGGTAGAACATAGTCATCAGCCAGTATCTGTCTAAGTGCAGTTACTGTGTGGTATTTGGTGAATGGAGGATGGGGAGACAATTGAATACACAGGGATAGATTAAGATTAAGATTTAGGAGGGAACAGGGGAGAGTTAAGCGAGATCGCTGCTGTGTCACGGTTTTGGTGACGCAACAGCGACCTCACCAGCGATGTCGCTATGTGTGACACTTTGCAGCGATCAGGCTCCTGCTGTGAGGTCGCTGATCGCTGCAAAGTGTCCTGGACCATTTTTTGGTCGTTGCCCTCCCGCTGGTCAGCACACATCGCTGTGTGTGACCAGTGGGAGCAGCGATCAGGCTGGTAACCATGATAAACATCGAGTTACTAGGGGCACACGCGCACTTAGTAACCCGCTGTTTATCATGGTTACGAGCCTGCTAAAGTGAGTCGTAACCTCCCGCTCACTGTAGCAGAGTGGTAACCATGATAAACAACGGGTTACTAGGAGCGCGTGTGCCCCTAGTAACCCGCTGTTTATCATGGTTACGAGCCTGCTAAAGTAAGCGGTAACCTCCCGCTCACTGTAGCAGAGTGGTAACCATGATAAACAATGGGTTACTAGGTGCGCGTGTGCCCCTAGTAACCCGATGTTTAACATAGTTACCAGCCTGATCCTGCTTCAGCAGGCTGGTGACCAGGAGCAGGACATCGTGGAAAGATTCTTTCCATGATGTCGCTGCTCCCCTGATCGTTGGTGAGCCTGCCTGTTTGACAGCTCACCAGCGACCACATAGCGACGCAGCAACGATCCCTGACAGGTCGTATCGTTGTCGGGATCGCTGCAGCGTCGCTAAGTGTGACGGGGCCTTTAGGTTGGTGAGTTGAGGTGGTAGGCTTGTCTAAACAGATGTGTTTTTAAAGTACGTTTGAAGACATGGGGGCTAGATATCAGTTGGATCGTTTGGGGTAGTGCATTCCAGAAAACTGGCATGGCGTGAGAGAAGTCTTGGAGACGGAGGTGTGAGGTTCAGATTAAGGAGGATGTTCGTTTTAGATCAGTTGCAGAACGGAGGGCACGGGAGGGGTGATAGACAGAAATGAGGGATGAGATATAGGGCGGTGCAGAACTGTGGAGAGCTTTGCGGGTGAGAGAGATGAGTTTGTATTGTATTCTGTAATGAATGGGTAATCAGTGCAATGACTGGCACAGGGTAGAGGCATCGGTGAAGCAGTCTGATAGAAATATGACCATGCATAGGCGGATTATAATGAGGGCAATCTGGGTTACCACCCGGGGCCCGTGGCTCCGACGGGGCCCATGGCCAGATTGCCCTCATTATAATGTTTTCGGCAGAGACAGGAGGACCGCACTGTGCCTCAGACGCCGGTCGCATCACAGGGAGGCAGTCATGCAGCGGCGCCTGGAGCTCATCATCCTGCTGGAGAGGAGCTCCTGCATCAGACTTCAGTGAATGGCGGTAATGCGGTAAATATGAGGTCTGGGGAGGATGTCTGGAGTGAGGAGGGGGCTGCAGGACGCTGCTTCCCTCCTGATGAGTGCACACCGGATTCCATACTGTCAGGTCAGCAGTCGCTCTGCTGGAGCTCAGTGTGACCTATTGCAGGGTCTGACCTTTGCTGCAGATCAGCTCACTCTGGGGCATAGGCTCCAGCATCACCAGATCTGCAGTAAATTTCAGAGTCCTGCAATAAATCACAGTGAGCCCCAGCAGAGCGACCACAGACATCAGGATAGCGGATCCTACACTGACTGATCAACCCTGAACCTGCAGGACATCACATACTATACTGCTCCATATATAATATGTGAGGTCCTGTAGGCACGTGTGATCAGTACAGTGTATATCCCTGTACATAATATATCACATCCAGTATACAGATTACTGTATGGTATACTGTGGTACAGACGTCAGATGGGATATAACAATGTGTATAGTATATAGCTTCTGATGTCTGTATCACAGTATATCGTACTAGCTATTGAACTCGTTCTACACCCGGGTGGAAAGCATTTTTTATTGGTATATGATCCCCCATCCTGGCCCCCTATCCTGGTATATGCTCCCCAATCCTGGTATATACTCCTTCATCCTGGTATATGCTCCCCAATGGTATATACTCCTCCATCCTGGTATATGCTCCCCAATCCTGGTCTCCTAGCCTGGTATATGCTCCCCCATCCTGGTCTCCTATCCTGATATATGCCCCCCTGTCAGGAATTTCCAACACACACAGAGGGACGACACCGGGGAGATCCCGCAATATCTCACCGTGCCGTCACGCTGTCCGTATTTCGTCCGGAGTTGCGAGCACGCGATCCAGACTACTCTCTACGTAGGTATCGGTAAGTGACCAGTGAGCGTATGGCGCAACACCCTGGGTTCCACAGCCTGGAATCCGTGTTTAACGCCCTCCGTACTGTCACTGTCAGCTTCACAAAAGCCCAATTATAAATACTCTCTGCCACCACCGGCCGAGTTTAAAATATAATACAGGCCTGGTCGGACACCTGCGTTTTGGTAGCGTATATGGCTACGGGGAAGGGAACGATTACAGAACAAAAGAAACAGAACTATTAAATTTTATATTTAATCCAAAAGGGAGGCAGTGTTTAGGAAAAATATATACAAGTATGTTACAAAGAAGACATTAAAATACATACGCAGTTACATAAAATAAGCAGGGTAAAAAGAAGAAACTTACACTATACGATCATGGAGACGATTCAATATAGGTGGAGGAGGGGTTCTCCAGTTGGAATATGCTGTTATTGAACAGGACCCGTTGCTTATAATTCTTATTCCCGCCTGGCAATGAGTGCTCCTGTCTTCTCCATGGATTCTCTTATACCTAAGGGGAGATCTGGCCACACGCCCCTTGTAGTGACATCATGTGGGCCGGTCTCCAGCCTGTACATTTTTATTAAAAACGCTGACTTCTGCGATAACTCATCGCTCGTTGATCGCAGAAGCGTGCAAACTATGCCATTTTTTCCTTTATGATTTTATCTTTATTTAGATATCACACTTCACATAGCTGCAGTCTGCTATTCTTGTGTTTTTGCGCTGCAGCTCCCTGATTTCGGTTGCAGCTCTGGAAAACCACCTATACATTCCTGGGCTGATTTGGTCACTACACATATGGGTCCCGTTACTGTCGGACGTATGGAACTCACAAGATTTCATATTTCATATCGGAGTCAATCTGGCTATGGCTGGTGGCCGGCAATTGTTTGTGAGTGCCTTTGAACTTAACGAACCATTTCCTCTTTCCTCAAACTCTGGCCTGGGAGAAGGTGTCAATCTATCTCAGGTCTGCGTTAAGAGGAAATACATTTGCATAAGCTATTTCCCAGGCGTGTGCTAATTGGGACTTTTGTGCTGAGCAGAATGGGAATAAGGGAGGGGGTGAACATCTAGGTCAGGCAGATATGGAAGAACATTTTCCAGATACTAATATTTTCCTGACACCCCCCATCCTGTTATGTGCTCCCCCATCCGGGTCCCCCATTCTAGTATATGCTTCCCCATCCGGGTCCCCCATCCTGGTATATTCTCCCCCATCCTGGTCCATGCTTCCCCCCTATCCTGGTATATGCTCACCCATCCTGGTCCATGCTTCCCCCCCATCCTGGTCTCCCATCCTGGTATATGCTCCCCCATCCTGGTCCCCCATCCTGGTATATGCTCCCCCATCCTGGTCCCCCATCCTGGTATATGCTCCCCCATGCTGGTCTCCCATCCTGGTATATGCTCCCCCATCCTGGTCCCCTATCCTGGTATATGCTTCCCCCCTCATCCTGGTCCATGCTCCCCAATCCTGGTATACGCTCCTCAGTCCTGGTCCCCCATCCTGATATGTGCTCCCCCATCCATAAATGAATAAAAAAACACTCCTACTTGCCTTTCCACCGCTCCACTGCAGCGCATCACCTGCGTTATTTTACTAAAATGACACCAGAATCGGTGCCCACGCATATCGCGATAACCGGTTTCATTTTAATGAATACATTTGTCAGAGTCTATTCAACAAAATGGTGCCAGAGTACGCGCATGCGTATACCACGCTGTCCATTTTGTTGAAGACACTGTGCATATTTGTCTTCACTAAAATGGCGCTGAAAATCGCGCTATGTGCAGGCGCTGACCTTTGCGCCACACTCCTCTCCTGGCCTCTCCAGAGATGACAGGACCCAACAGGTATGTGTTTATGGTTCCAGAGATCGCGGTATGCATCAGTGCCTTCGCATACCGCGATCTCTGGTGCCACACTCTTCATCCTTGTCTCGGATGTGGATTTGTCTTTCTGTCTGCGGCCAGACTGCGCAGGTATTGTGCTTGCGCAGTCTATAGAGGCTTCGGACAGAAGGACACATCCCTGATTATACTATAGATGCCAGTCATGTATTGTCATATAGACTGTACAGGGCCATACCTTGGGGAATCAGGGGGGGGCATGTGACCTGGGTACAGCCATCAGGGGGGTGCCTTCGGGCCACCTCATGCGGTGGTCAGAGGTGTCTTCCAGGCAGCTGCATTTTGCATTCGACCATTCTCTGAGCTGGCTGTGGAACCGACAGTTGATCAGAGAAGGGAACTATGTACGGGCTCATACTGTATACAGGGAGCTATGCGGGGGCTCATACTGTATCTAGGGAGCTATGTGGGGGCTCATACTGTATATAGGGAGCTATGCGGGGGCTCATACTGTATCTAGGGAGCTATGCGGGGGCTCATACTGTATATAGGGAGCTATGCGGGGGCTCATACTGTATCTAGAGAGCTATGTGGGGGCTCATACTGTATCTAGGAGGTTATGTGGGGGCTCATACTGTATCAAGGAGGCTACATGGGGGCTCATACTGTATCTAGGGGGATGTCAGTGACGCGCCCCCAGAGCCATGGGGTACTCGGCAGCCGGGCCTATGGATGCTGGTGGGGGGATATCACGGTGGTTCGCCTGGTCCTTGGCCAGGGCGGTCAACAAAAAGGGGACTGTTATTTGTATGGGGTTTGGGAAGTGTTCGTGACGCCACCTGTGCTGCCTGGTAAGGATTACCAGCGCTGCGACAGTCCTCTGAGGCCGATGCTAGGGCAGCTTATGATGCAACGGCTCCCAACAGGTGGAGCGGGCCTCAGGGCAGCAGTGTGGGGGAAATGGATGGTGGAACAGGTGAGAGACGGCCAAGACGGTTCAGGGAGAAATGACGGACACTCACACTGGAGTTCGCTTCGATACCTTTACTGATGTAGATGCAGGTATGGTCCAGGGTACTCGGTACGAAGGGTGCACTTCTGGACTCTCCCCAGTGAGCGGGTTTAGGGCCTCCTGATCCGTTGCTTTCAATTGCTAAGCTTCTGACCTGCCTGGAGCTAGGCCTGGCTTGATTATTGTCTCTCTCTCTCTTGCACCTGCTGACCTGGTGGTAGGGCCTTCTCTTGTAGATCACTCTCCCTGGACGCTGGGGCCTCCGTGACTCCTAACCCTGGTACTGTAGTCAGCGTTGGTCGACCTGGGACTTGTAGTCCTCCAGGTATCCGGTGGTCCCTACTGGGTATAAAGGGACCATGTCCGGTGTATAGTTCGGGGTGAGCCTGATACGCTCCTCTGTCCCCTCGTTACTTCTTCTCTCCTCTCGCCTTCGGCCACACTCGGGGCCCTCACTAGGCTTCAGTGCGTGCTGTAGGCCTAAACTTACCTCACACAGCAGCCTGCGTGCTGCTCTCTCGCTGAGCACACTGCAACACGCCACTCTAAACTCTACTGACACTCAACTCTGCTCTGAACACACACTGGCTGCCTAACTCCACCTTCCATATATATATCCCTAACGGGCTCCCTCTGGTGGTCTGAGGTGGTAGGGTGGAGGTGTGTGAATGTGTGAGGGCCTCTTGTGGAGAAGTCCATCCATGCACCCTTCTGGGTTCTGTGGCACCTGTTCATAGCAGGGCGCCACATCCCCCCTAGTTCAATTCAGTACTCCTGGACTGAAGCATTTTGTAACAGGTCACAACAATAATAACAATTATAATAATAACAACAAGTATAATAACATTCATAAAGTTACAGTAAGTCCTGTAACCTGGTGTCCATTTCACCGAAGAAAGAACATGAGGAACCTGCCTGAAAACCCTCAACGTAGGCCCTGGGCATGGCTACAGGACATAAGTGATCCAGGTGCTGGACCACGTCTTCGGCCATGCCAAACGGGTTTTTGTTCAGCGGTCATGTGTTGTACACAATCAAAAAGGGGCACTTTAATAAGTGCAACTATTTATATGGACAGTTTTTGGCTGCTCACAGTCCTCAGCCTACAAGTCTTTATACCCTTGCGGGTAACTAAACGCACATATATTGTCCAGTTCACATAATTAATAATGACAGTAGGCAATACCCAACTGGGTAACTATTTACACTGCAGGTATTTCTAACTTATTCCTTATACCTGGCAGGGATCTGGCCTTTTGTACTGTGTGTTGACCTACGTAGTATTGGGGTGTTGTTGATGTCTGTGTCTGCACTGTCTGCTACCCTGTCAGATCTACGTGTGGGCAAATTGTAGAACTGTCTTAACCTCTCGATGGGACTGGCAAGTACACTGTTTACTGGGCCTTCTGGCTCTGCTTCTACTGATGATCCTTCTTCCGGGGATTCTTCCTGAGCAGGCTCTTCTGGGGGGGGTCTTACTTGCAGTGGAGGGTCTTCTGGCTGTTGGTAGAAGTGTATCACAGGTATTATTACAGCTCCATCCAGTTGAGGCCAATCTGCCGGGAAATCTCCTAAGACAGTATGGAGTACATCTTCTTTGGGTTCTTCAGCCACTATAAGAGGTACTTCTTCCTGTGGCTTCAACAGACCTGGGCACAACTTCAAGTGGTCTCTTGAGACTGTTGCAGTGGTCTTACCTCCATCTTTACTGATTAAACAGGTTTTTCTATTGTCGAACCTGGAATCCAACACAATGTAAGGCTCTCTTTCCCATTGGTCATCAAGCTTGTGGTTTCTTCTCTTTCGCTTCAGCACAACTTCTCCAGGTGTTAAGGGTTCTGCTGGTGCACTCTTGTTATATTGTGCTTCCTGCTTCCTCGCCCTATTTAGACTGTCTTCGACACAGGCCTGTATTCTCTTGTACTGCTCCTATCGAGTCGTATCCCAGTCTTCAGTGGACATATCTGCTTCTGGCTCTACCACTCCAAGCTCCAGGTCCATGGGCAACTTTCCGGGTCTTGCTCTCATGAGGTACGCTGGAGTACAATTGGTGGCACTCACAGGTATGTGATTGTACAGATCTACCAGGTCAGGTAGTTTGTCTGGCCACTGATTCCTTTCTTCGAGAGGTAAGGTCTTCAGCAGGTCTATGACGATATTGTTCATCTTTTCACATAGACCATTGGTTTGAGGGTGGTACGACGTAGTCCAAATCTTCGTACAGATGTCAAAACTCTTTTAACAGCTCGGCTTCAAAGGCAGGGCCTTGATCCGTCAGCACCTTATCCGGGTATCCATGGGGCCTGCAGAAGTATTCTTGAAACATCCTTGCTGCAGTTTCTGCCGTCAGATCCTTGACGGGGACTACCATCAGGAACCCGGAGTAGTGATCCACCATGGTCAGGGCATAGGAGTATCCTGACCTGCTGGGTGACAGCTTGACGTGATCCAGGGCAATGATCTCCAAGGGTCGAGTTGTCTTGATCGGCTGCAGAGGTGACTTCTGGCTGCTGTAGTCTTTTCTTCTGAGGCTACAAGATCCACATTCCCGACACCACCTCTCTATGGAACTCCGCATTCCAACCCAATAAAACAGACTCTTCAGGAGGGTTTCCAGTTTCTTCCAGCCAAAGTGCCCTGCTTGATCGTGGTAGGCCTCCAACACCATCTGGATGTCTGTCCTGGGCACTACGATCTGCCATACCATCTCATGGGTCCTAGGGTTGACATACCTCCGGCACAGCTTCTCCCTATAGATGAACAGCCAGCTTCTCTCACTCCACAGTTGCTTGGCTTGTGGAGGAGCGTCCTTCTCCAGGGAGGAACCTTCCTGGGTTATCAGTTCTTTGATATGGCTGACAACCGGGTCACTGTCCTGGGTCTCCTTCCACCTGTGATGAGGTAAAGGGTTTAGTGTCTTACCACGATACCTCCTGGAGGTGCGCTGCTCGTGGACCATCCCATTCCTATGGAAGGCAGGTAGCTCAATCTCCTCCAGGTCATCCACTTCTTCTTCAGTGTCCGACTGGTTAGGGCATCGGCGTTGGCGTTCTTGTGGCCTGCCCGGTACTTGATGGTGAACTGATAGTTTGACAGTCGGGCCATCCAATGCTGTTCCATGGCTCCCAATTTGGCTGCCTCTAGATGTGTCAAGGGGTTGTTCTCAGTATAGGCTGTGAACTTAGTGGAGGCTAGGTAGTGCTTGAATCGTTCAGTGATGGCCCAGACCAAGGCCAGGAACTCCAACTTGAAGGAGCTATAGTTTTCTGGATTCCTTTCGGTAGGACGAAGCTTCCTGCTGGCATAGGCAATCACCTTCTCTTTGCCATACTGCTTCTGACTCAACACAGCTCCTAGTCCCTCGTTGCTGGCATCAGTGTACAGCAGGAAAGGTTGGCTGTAGTCAGGGTAGGCCAGGATTTCTTTGCCAGTCAGGATCTCTTTCATCACTGCAAAGGACTCAGCCTGTTCTTTACCCCACTGGAAGGGGGGGGGGGGGTTGCCTCTGTTGGACTGTCCTACCAGGAGATTTTGCAAAGGCGCTGCCTTCTTGGTGTAGTCCTTTACAAATCTCCGGTAATACACGACCAGTCCCAGGAACTGATGCACCTCCTTGAGATTCTTCGGTTCTGGCCATTTCTGGATGGCAGAGACCTTCTCCGGGTCTGGTGCTACTCCTTCTGGACTGACGATGTGCCCCAGGTACTGAACCTTCTGTTTGAGCAGGTGGCACTTGGAAGGCTTCAGTTTCATCCCATACCGGGACAACAACTCAAATACCTCCGCCAGGTGCTTCAAATGGTCCTCATACGTCTTGGAGTCCATTATCACGTCATCCAGGTACAGCAGCACGGTCTCGAAATTACTGTGTCCCAAACAGCACTCCATCAATCTCTGGAACGTTCCAGGGGCATTGCAGAGTCCGAACGGCATACTGTTGAACTCGCAGAGTCCCATCAGAGTAGTGAAGGCCGTCTTCTCCCGGTCCTCCTCAGCAACTGCTACTTGCCAGTACCCACTAGTGAGGTCAAGGGTAGAGAAGTAATTTGCAGACTTTAGCGCAGCCAGGGATTCCTCTATACGGGGCAAAGGGTATGCATCTTTATATGTTATGCGATTTACCTGTCTGTAATCTACACACATCCTCATGCTTCCATCTTTTTTCCTGACCAGGACCAGGGGAGCTTCCCAGGGGCTACAGCTATCTCTTATTACCCCTGCTTTCTTCATGTCATGCAACATTTCCTTTGCTTTCTGGTAGTGTGCTGGTGGTATGGGCCTGTAACGTTCTTTGATGGGTGGATGGTCACCTGTGGGTATATGGTGTTGTACCCCTTTAATCCTCCCAAAATCAAGTGGGTGTTTGCTGAATACCTGTTCGTATTCCTGGACCACCCTGTGTACACCTTGTTTTTGATGGACAGGAGTGGCGTCAGTCCCAACATGGAGCTGTTGACACCAATCCCCCACCTGGGTTTCTGAGTCATTACCCTCCACTGTGTCTGATGAGATTAAGGACTCTACTGTGTGTATGGCGTTGTTATCCACAGAATACAATCTGGCAACCGTGGTGTATCGTGGCAGCTTAACCTCTTCCTCCCCGTAATTTAGGAGATGGACGGGTACCCTCCCATTGCGTACATCAACTACACCTCTGGCAGTTAAGAGTGTAGGTCTGTGCTCTGAGCTAATGGGCTCTACTACCGCCTGGTAGTTCTGTTCTCTTAGACCTGTTGCTGCTCTACACCAAATCAGCATTTCACTCATTGGGGGAATCACAATGGGTATTGGGTCTGTCACCCGTACATTACCAATTTCACCACCTGATAGCTTTACCTGTTGCTGGTACATAAGGGCTCGTATCTCTTTCTGTAGTACCCTCCTCTGCCCTAGCTTGGCAATGTCAGCCATCTGTTGGAGCAAGAATAACACTTCTCCCAAACAGTTACCAACAACATTAGTACCAAGTATCATGTACAAGTCTGTATCACCAGGATTAGTCTCTACTACAATTAGTCCCTGGTCCTTCAGTTCCACTCTTCTCACCTTTACTGACACATCCTTAACCCCGACTAGGTTAAGGGGAAGGCCATTGGAGGCATACACGGAAAGGTTTGGATCTGGCGGGTGAAGTTCGTCTATGGACCAGAACCTTTTGAAGAGGACATCAGGCATGATGGTTACCTGAGATCCAGTGTCCAGCAGGGCAGGTGTCGCGATGCCATCCAGCACAATGTACAGGAAAGGTCTTCCTCCCACGAACCGATGGTACAGTTTGATGGGCCTGGTTGGTCTACTCCTGGGTGTCGGCCCTCGGCCCCAGGGTTTTCTCATTTAAAGGGCAGGTCCGGGCAGCGTGGCCTGCCTTGTGGCAACGGTAGCAGATGAGTTCCTTTGGCGGGTGGTGTTGGTCGTTGGTCCTCCCACGGGATGGCGTTGTCCTCTTTCTTCTCCTCATCCAGGGGACATCCTCAGGGCTGTCAGCGAGTAGGATCATTCCCTCCGGCTCGGGCTCCGTCTGTAGCTGCAGGGTGCTCAGGACAGTAGCCAAGGTTTTACTTAGCTGGCGCACTTCAGAGCGCAGGCTGTTCAGCTCGCTAGGGGGCACTGTTTGCATCTTTGTTTCAGCCGTCAATGAAGGAGCAGTGGGTGCTGCGGGCACTGGGGTGGCCCCACCCTTGTAACGTTGGATAGCAGTATCTGTTGTTTCCAGGGGCTGCAGACCCTTTATAGCCATGTCCTTAAGGGTGTCAAAGGTGGCATCTGGATAATCTAAGGCCCACCACCATACAGTTCTGCTCTCCTCCTGGGACCTCAACCCCCGGATGAATTGTTCCATCAGCATTTTATTTTCATCATGTATGCTGGCTGGACTAACCTGTTTCAGGGCCTGCAGTGCCTCTTGCAAGCGCCAGGTGTAGTACCGGACACTGTCCTCAGGTTTCTGAGAGCAATGGTAGAACCTCATCCGGAGGTCTGTCTCAGTGCGGTCCTCAAACACAGCTTTGAGCTTCTTAAATATGATGGCTACTGACTCCTGGTCTACGGCCGGCCAAGCTTCAGCTTCCCGCTCTGCAGCACCAGTCAATTTTCCTAGTACAGCAGCGGCTCTCTGCTTACCAGTCATAGAATACATGTCCAGTACACAGCATATTTTTCTCTTGAACCCAGACAGGGTGTCTGGTTTGCCATCATATTGGGGAAGCCAATATTGGGGAAGCCATTTCGCTCCAGGGATATACGTCCGGACCATGGGTAGTAACGGAGTCACGACCCCTGCCGGTGGGGCGGCCGCTCCGGCCTGAGCAGCGCCGGGCGCAAGTTGGGCATCAGGAGTGTTAACCGGTCCTCCGGCGGCTTGCTGGTCATCGGCCATGGTTGCGCCCCCCTAGTAAACCGTAGCCTACTTTCTTCACTTTTTTTTTTTTATCAGGTAGGCCGCAGCTCCGCAGGCAATGGTCTTCTTCCAGGACCTTGCGTTGCTCGCGTATGTCGTCAGAGAGTCCACTGGACTCCTTCCAGGGCCTGACGCTTCCTGGTTCGACGTCAAGGGTGGGGCGTGTCCTGGGCTTCAAGCGCTTTCACAGTTACACCTCTGGGGGTCCCGCGGTTACGCCCCTCTTCTTCCCGCGCGGCGACAGAAAAATGGCGGATAATGGCGGGAAACCTCGGGAATGGCGGGAAATCTTCACCACAGTAAATATTCTTTTTAGGCACACAGTACCCGGTGGCAATGGGCACGGAATCCTGTTTGTGATGCCAAAGATGACGTGCCCCCAGAGCTGTGGGGTACTCGGCAGCCGGGTCTATGGATGCTGGTGGGGGGATATCACGGTGTCTGTCCCGGTCCGTTGCCCAGGGCGGTGAACAAAAAGGGGACTGTTATTTGTATGGGGTTTGGGAAGTGTTCGTGATGCCACCTGTGCTGCCTGGTAAGGATTACCAGCGCTGCGACAGTCCTCTGAGGCGGATGTTAGGGCAGCTTATGATGGACCGGCTCCCCACAGGTGGAGCGGGCCTCAGGGCAGCGTGGGGGAAATGGATGGTGGAACAGGTGAGAGATGGCCAGGACGGTTCAGGGAGAAATGACGGACACTCACACTGGGGTTCGCTTCGGTACCTTTACTGATGTAGATGCAGGTATGGTCCAGGGTACTCGGTACGAAGGGTGCACTTCTGGACTCTCTCCAGTGAGCGGGTTTAGGGCCTCCTGATCCATTGCTTTCAATTGCTAAGCTTCTGACCTGCCTGGAGCTAGGCCTGGCTTGATTACTGTCTCTCTCTCTCTTGCACCTGCTGACCTGGTGGTAGGGCCTTCTCTTGGAGATCACTCTCCCTGGACGCTGAGGCCTCCGTGACTCCTAACCCTGGTACTGTGGTCAGCGTTGGTCGACCTGGGACTTATAGTCCTCCAGGTATCCGGTGGTCCCTACTGGGTATAAAGGGACCCTGTAGGCGCGGACCCGATGTCCGGTGTATAGTTCGGGGTGAGCCTGATACATTCCTCTGCCCCCTCGTTACTTCTTCTCTCCTCTCGCCTTCGGCCACACTCGGGGCCCTCACTAGGCTTCAGTGTGTGCTGTAGGCCTAAACTTGCCTCACACAGCAGCTGCGTGCTGCTCTCTCGCTGAGCACACTGCAACATACCACTCTAAACTCCACTGACACTCAACTCTGCTCTGAACACACACTGGCTGCCTAACTCAACCCTCTATATATATATCCCTAACGGGCTCCCTCTGGTGGTCTGAGGTGGTAGGGTGGAGGTGTGTGAATGTGTGAGGGCCTCTTGTGGGGAAGTCCATCCATGCACCCTCCTGGGTTCTGTGGCACCTGTTCATAGCAGGGCGCCACATCAGCATACTTAATTCTGCTCAATATAAAGTCATACAATTAATAGAATTATTTTTTATTATTTTGTTAATATTATTAATATTGAGCAGAATTAATTTCAGCCTCTAGGTTTCGCCTCTACAACAGTCACAGTCTCTCATGTGGCCCCTTGGGAAAATTAATCTCCCACTCCTGCTCTATTATGTATAGCGCTATGTTATGTATAGGGCTGTACATAATGGAAAAAAAATTCCATCATTTTCCATCTACAGATGTGACCAAAGCATCTGTGTGTTACTCACATGACCTATCACATGATCTATCAAAGGAGATCATGTGACATGTCACGTGATAAATCTGGTACCTGGGGGGGGCCCACGCCTTCTAAACTGCCCGGGGCCCTGGCTACTCTTAATCCACCCCTGCGACCATGCCTGCCGCATTCTGAATGGATTGGAGAGGAGAGAATTTGTTTAGAGGGAGATCGATTAGAAAAGAGTTGCAGTAGTCCAGACGAGAATGAATAAGAGCAACAGTAAGAGTTTTTGCAGTATCAAAGATGAGAAAAGGTCTGATTCTGGAGATGTTTATAAGGTGCAGGTGACATGAGCGAGTGAGTGATTGAATATGGGGAATAAAGGAAAGTTGTGTGTCAAATATGACTCCAAGACAGCGAGCTTGCTGCTTGGGAGTTATTGTTGCACCACCCAAGGAAACTGAAAAGTCAGGTATAGGTAGGTTAATAGAGGGAGGAAAATAAGGAGCTCAGTTTTGGACAGATTCAGTTTCAGATAGGGAGAGGACATGATGTTAGAGACAGCGGATACACAATCACTAGTATTTTGTATTAGAGTGGGGGTGATGTCAGGTGAAGAGGTGTATAGTTGGGTGTCATCAGCATAGAGATGATACTGGAAACCAAATCTTCTGATGGTTTGTCCAAAAAGGGCTGTATATAAGGAGAAGAGTAGGGGCCCTAGGACTGATCCTTGTGGAACCCCGATAGTAAGGGGAAGATTAGAGGAAGAAGAGCCCACAAAAGATACCGTGAAGGAGAGATAGGAGGAGAACCAGGGGAGAGTGGTGTCCTTAAGGCCTATAGAGCAAAGAATAGTGAGCAGGAGCTTGTGATCCACAGTGTCAAAAGTGGCAGAGATATCCAGGAGAAACAGCAGGGAGTAGTGACCATTAGATTTAGCTGTTAGTAGATCATTAGAGACTTTAGTGAGGGCAGTTTCAGTAGAGTGTGAGGAGCAGAAACCGGATTATCTGAGTTATCTGAGAGATAGCGGATTAAACGGGAGTGGACCTAGCGTTCCAGGAGTTTAGAGATGAAGGGAAGATTAGAGACCGGTCTGTAGTTAGCAGTGCAGTTCTCGTCCAGGGATGGTTTTCTAAGTAAAGGGGTTACGATGGCATGTTTGAATGAAGAGGAAAAGATACCCAAAGAAAGAGAGAGGTTAAATATTTTAGTTAGGTGGGTATTGACAACTAGGGAAAGGGACTGAAGGAGATGTGAGGGAATAGGATCACTGTTGCAGGTTGTAGGGCGAGAAGAAGCAAGGAGTCTGGTCACTTCTTCTGTGACCGGCTCAAAGATGGAAAGTGAACTTGGGGTGCAAGAGGAAAGGGGATCCAGACTCTGAGGGGATTGTGCAAGAATGTCTTGACATATATGATTGATTTTTTGTAGGAAATAAGTGGCCAGATCGTCAGCACTTAGGTTGGTGACTGGGGTCTGTACTTTAGGGCTCAGGAGGGAGTGGAAGGCTTCAAAGAGTCGTTTAGGATTTTTGGCTAGAGATGTGATGAGAGTAGTAAGGTAGACTTGTGTAGCAAGATGGAGAGCAGAGTTATAAGTTTTGAGTATGAACTTATAGTGGATGATGTCTTCTGCTGAAAGTGATTTTCTCCACAGACGCTCAGCACATCTTGAGCAGCGCTGGAGAAAACGTGTTTGCATTGTGCGCCAGGGCTGCCGTCTATGCCCAGTCATTCTGCATGTAGCAGGTGCTGATTCATCCAGTGCACTCTGCAATGTGTGGTTATAGTGTGACAATGCTGAGTCTGGACAGGAGAGGGAGAAGATGGGAGCTAAAGATGACTGTAGATTGTTCATAAGTTGCTGGGTATTAATGGCACATAGATTTCTGTGCGTATGGTAAGTGGGGGTGTCCCAGGTGAGGAGACAGTCCTTGACAGAGAAGCTTCATGATAGGTGATCCCGATGTGATTTGAACTTTCAATGTTCAGATCTGAATTCCCAATGATATTTGACATAAAATTATTGTCAATAAGATATTTATCTGTAGCATTTTGAAGAAAAAACACTTTCTGACAGATAGAACAAGATCGAGTTAATCTATTATCAGCAGGATGAAGGGGCTTCCGTTTTCAGTCTTAACGCAGACACTGAAAACATTCCTTAAACTATCTAAACCCCAATGTGATTACAATCCTTTTTGTCAATTTTGATATTAACATGATACTAAGCTACGCTGCCGTAATAAAGAATCCTTAGGACTAAGATGAGTTGAACATTTTTTATTTCCACAACGCATTTCAACGCTGGACTAACTTCTTTTTCAAGCAACAAAACAATTGCATCCATGTGTAGCGCCCCGAGGGTTCGGTTGCTACATGGGTATTGCACCTCACCCAGAGGTGTGATATTCCACTCCCGGGTAAGGATGGAGTATGGACCAGGGCTCAGTAGCTGCATACACACACTCCTCATTTCCGGGGGACAGTTCGCAGGTGCTCCCATTTATTGCAGGCATAACTGACTATGTCCCTGGCTGGAGAGGGGAGGGGGGAGAGAACCCAGTGATGTAGGAGCAGAAGGAGACGGTTTCTGGAGCATAGGAAGGAGCTCATTGGTTGCAGGTCACCTGAGCTCAGACACAGTGAAGCAGATAAAAGGTGGGGGCTATCTTAGGAGTGTGTTCAGTCAGAGAAGAAGTTCTGCGAGAGCGTGCTGACAGGGAGCTGAGGCTCGGCCTGAGCTCAGCTCCACGTGGCAGGCCTAGAGAGAGAGGCCGGGGCCAGAGAGGAGAAGAGGAGAAGGAGAAGGAAGGAAAGAGGAGAGACAGAGGAGTAGAAAGGTTCCAGAAACAAGAAGGCAGAAGGGAACCTAAGGACCCGCGTGATATTGGGTGACGGGTCAGGCAGAAGAAGGGTACCGGATCCCAAGTTGGTGGAGGTAAATTATCCCTCAGCCAAAGACCGGAGGTTGTGATCATCACTTGGTGCGACCCCCTTCTACACCCACTAGGAAGGCACCACATAGGGTCAGGGAAACCGGCGACAGGTTTCACCAAGAGAAGGCCCGAGGCAGCTGGACAGAAGTGTGGTCACTGGTGGGGGCACGAGAGGCCAGAGAAAGGATAAAAGGGGGTCCTGTGCCATACTCCTGAATTGCCTGGGGGTTGACCGAGCTCCTCACCTGGTGGACGCAGCACGGCTTGGGCAGTCATTCCCTGCAGAAGTGACTCGGATAACAACTGTGAGTAAAAGACCCTGGACTGCATCACTGACTCTGTGTGATTTATGCTGCGTCTGCACTATCACCCCCAGCATCCTTGCACGCTGCCCTGAGGCTACACTCCTCCCGTGGGGAGTTATAATATCTCTGCTGCACACACCATCAGCCTCAGTGGACTGCCTTGCAGCGGCGGTCATAATAGCCGCAATCCACGGGTGGCGTAGTCGGACATCCATTAGCTCTAAATATAGACTGCCACAGCACTTGGTCTGACCACCCTGAGCCACGGGATCGGGTTGCCACTACTACCCCCATCATCGTATATGAGAAGGCCCGGTTCCGAGTGCCCCACGGCCCAGGGGGCGAGTCACATGCAGTTGTCAGTCTGTCCTGCATTCATGCTGTCTATGGTATGGACGGCATGAGTCAGCTGACAAGTTTAGTTAAGTTACTAAAGCTAATAATATTTTTATTGCTATTCAAAATCAAAAGAATTGATATTAAGATAAGAAGATAATCAGTGGACAGTTAAAATAGCACCCAAGTGTGTATTTAGTTATAGATATTTGCATATTAATAAAAGACCGATATAGTTATAAAACTTTGGCTAAGCTTAACGGAAACCTATCACCATGAAAGTGCAGTCCATTCTGTAGGCACCATGTTATAGAGCAGGGGGAGTTGAGTCGATTGATATATAGTTTTGTGAGAAAGGATTCAGTATAATCTGTGATTTCTCCATTTAAACCTTTGCTCTTCCTGGGATTTTCAATTCAGTGACTGACAGATATCTCTGAATGGACACTTATATGAAGAAAAATGTCAGTCACTGATAAGACCACCCACTGGATCGAAAATCCCAAGTCCTTAAATGATTAAAACACAGGTTATCCTGAATCCTTTCTCACAAAACTACTTATCCATCTACTCCCCCTGCTGTATAACATGATGCCTGCAGATTGGAATGCATTTTCATGATGACAGGTTCCCTTTCAGTCTCATTAACACGGGCCGACCTGCAGTCATAAGCAACTGTTAATAAGCTACATAGAAGACAATGAACTATTGTGCAATAGCTTATTTACACAGTCAAATCACATTTCCATGTGCACAGAACAATAAGTAATAAATCATCCTGTGGGCACAGACTGTTATTTCTCTCAGCAGCACATGTCTTGTTTACACAGGACGATGTGCTGCAGAGAATGATGTTTTTTAAGTAAGCTTAAGGCTATGTGTCCACGATGCAGAAATGAAGCGGAAAATTTACGCTTCATTTCTGCATGTCCACTTCCGCAGCAGAAATTCCGCAGCAAAAACGCTTGAAAAACGCATAGTGGGCACGCAGCCTTAGAGTTTGGTCACGTCTGCGTATAAATACGCTGAGTGCAATGTTATAAAGAATCGCATTGCACTCACACCAATGTTAATCAATGAGTCAGTGCTGATCTGTGAGTTTTTCCGCAGTTATATTATTGCTGAGGAAAAAATTGCAGCATGCTATGAGTGGTTCACATATATCGGACGAAACCCGCCAATGCAAGTCCATAGGTGCGAGAAAAAAACGGACAGCACACGGACCATTCGAATGGCGTCCGATTTTTGCGCACACATCTCAAAGGAACCAGGAAATTGCATTAGCCAAGCACAGGAAGTTCACAGTCAGGACTCTCCTGGCAACCAAGAAAAAAAAAGTCACAAGCCTCTACGAAGATAAGAAGCATACCATGGCAAAAAGCATAAATTTGCAGCTGATAAATGTCCTGGTCCAGAACAAGCTTGAACTGTGGGACGCTCAGCACCCCGGCTATAGGACTGGACAAGAAGGGATGTAACCTAGACAGAGATAAGCTGCAGAATATACCTACAATATGATGCGTGCACACACGAGGTTCAATTTTCTCTTGGTAAGTACGACCGTTTAATAGGGTACTGTTTAATGTTTTTCAATTGGCAATTGAGATTAATCGGCCACATTGTTTGGGCCTAAAAAGCAAAGCAACAATACAGTTATTTGTGTGTGATGGGATGTGTGACAGAGCAGGCAGAGACAGCAGGCTGGTGAGCAATCCAACAATGTTTATTGGGACTAGGAGTATATAATAACAAAGATAGATATGATTTCTTAGAGTCTTCAAGGTGGCCACATGAAAAAGGACAAATCCCTGGGCGCCACCCGGTAATCCGACGCCAAGGAAAATCCAACAACAGTATTTAGACTAAGTCCTCAAATCCAGCAGGGTGGCAAGACATCACAATCCCACGTGGCAACTAATCTCCAATAGTCCAACTGATCTCCAGTAGTCCATACACTGCACCAGGATCTGGCCTCAGCAACAGATCCTAGCCCTTCACACAGCAGAGCACCAACTAACTCCAAACATGTATCTTATGGTTCTCCTTCTCTTGGGATCAGCCCACTGGTTGGACAGAGATACTCACACCCCACCCCCTTAAACATTTACTACAGTTAATTCAAAGTCTCAAGAATCTTCTAGAACTCCAGTCTCCAGCCGGTCTGCAACGTGTGTATTTAAACGGAAGCCCAATGCAGAGAGAAACAAAGACACACATGCCCCCACCAGATGCAGGACAGAAAATGCTATTATAGGTCTGATTACACTATGGTCCATGAAAACAGGCTGGGGGGGACACTCTGTCACAGTATGTATTTGTTAAAAACTTTAAATAGCAAGGGTTTGTCTACTGGCTTCACAATTTGGGCTACTGGACAAAATACATTATGTGTTAAACAGAATAGTCTATTGAACAATTTCATCCTTGTAGTATATTGTGTTTTTAATATTTTACATATCGTTTTGTGGCAGTGACTGATGTGACAAAACGCTGGTGGAGCTGCTGAGAATGGGAACGGCTGCTGTGGGAAAGGCAGTAGCATGCAAACCTGGGATCTGCGGCCCACAAAAAAGGGAGTATCTTTACATGGACAGGTTTTATTTTCTGGCCCCAGTTATAGACTTGTGGCCTTATAGGGTTTTCCCTTGAATGAAAGTTGATTTTAATCAATAGATCTTGGAATAATAATAAGTTCCACAATTGGATGTGTTTAAATAAAATGTTCCTGTGCTGAGATAATCTTATAAATGTTCCTCAGTGTAATGGATGTGTCTGACCGTGTACGGAACATGGTCTGATCATACCATAGCTCCTGGGCAGGGAAGGAAGCAAAAGAGTATACAGACATTACAGCATGGAATCACAGCTGATTCTTTTTGTGAGGTAAAACATTTCAATCCGTGTTTTTAAACAATGTTTTGCCTCACATAAAGCATCAACTGTGATCCTATCCTGAAATGTCTGTATACTCTTTTGCTTCCTCCCCTGCCCAGGAGCTGTGGTATGATCAGACCGTGTTCTGTACACGGTCAGACACAGCCATTGATTAAAATGAACTTTTGTTATTGGGAAAACCCCCTTTAAATATATTCATTTGGAGTGGAGTTAATTTATTGTTTAATTGTACAAAGAGTGTATGTATTCTGACTATTTTTGTCCCTTTCAGATCACAAACTAACAGAAGGAACACAGCCTCAGATTCCGAGGTCTCGCATCCTGTTGGGGAGGACCTAGAGGAGGCAGGAGCAGCACCAACTGGGACATCGGATCAACCCCACCACGAGGAGCAAGTTCAGAGCAGCAATACTACCCAGCCTTTGGACATTGCCCCCAAAACTGTCCAAATTCCATGAGGAAGCAGGCGAAGGAGGACCCTCAGCAGGTGCAAGTGCAATAATGGGGACACCAACAACCCATTGCGTAAGGGGGATGATGGCGGGGACAAGGCGTTTAGCTGGAGCCTGACAAGCTTTTGCAGAACATTCCTCGCCCTATGAAGCTTAATGCAAGGGCGGCAATCCAAATTGTCGTCGATGCATCCACTGCACCCAATGATCTACATATGGTCTATGTGTTCCTGGAAAGGTGGCATCAGTCGCCCATGACCCAACTCTGCATGTCACTGCCACCGGACCGACAGCCCCTAACATGAAACAAAACATCATTGCCTCTGCAACCACCACAACAACAACCAGCATTACAGCCAACACCAGTCGGCCAGACAGGTCACCAGAGATATACTCCAATTTGCAAGAGGAGTGGAGCAGCCTCCTTCAGCCAGGACTACTCTGTGGGGCAATAGCAACACCTTTGGGGATGGCTTGTTGTTTCTATTTTATGTACCAAAAAAACAAGTCTAAATTAAGCTGTGTGCCCACGATGCTGATTTAATGCGCTTCCTCTGCGCCATTTCCTCTTCGAAAACGCATTAAAAATGCATGTTAAGTTGTCTGCCATGTTTCCCAATGATAATCTGCATATGCTATGCACATGCTGCGGATTATCATTGCAGAAAAATCCGCAGCACAACCATTATGACGGCCCTTGACTTGCACTGAACCGCATAACATCCGCATGTATATATGTATGCATGCGGATGTTATGCTGTTCAATGCACGGATGGAACCCGGGTCTGGAGAAGAGGAGACTCTCCTCCAGATCCGGGTACCATTAGTGAAAAAAGAATTAAAAAAAACAAAAAAAACATTATACTTACCTCTCCGGTGACCCCCTGTCCCCTCTCCGGTGGCATGCTTTGTCCTCGACGTCCCGTGGTGTTCTGAAAGGAGCTGCGCTGACGTCAATTAGTCATGTGATGGTCACGCGACCGCTGATGTCAGCGGTCGTGTGACCTGTCAGCTGACTAAATGACGTCAGCGCAGGTCCTTTCAGAACACCACGGGATGCCGAGGACAGAGGACGCCACCAGAGAAGGAGACCGGGGGCCAACAGAGAGGTAAGTATAATGTTTTTTTTTTTATTTTTTACATTTTAATTATTTTTTTTAATCTTGATGCTGCATTTAAAGCAGCAAAAGTTGGTCACACAATATAAATCCTCAGGAATATAATATACAATATAAATGCTCAGGAAAATTTCTGCTTCATTTCTGCATCGTGGGCACATAGCCTTGCACTTAACCAACATATGACGAAACACACATTTGGGGTAGGTGACGCTATCACATATTTAGAAGGGGAAGTAATAAACATCACTTAAGACTAAGCAACACGAGGGTCATGACAAGAAGATAGTCACTCTGTTGCTAAAAAGATAAAAGCCAATAAATTCCAAATATCTGATGTCATAAGGATCACGGCGTATTTAGCCAACATGTGTGACTTGGCATATTATAACACTCTATGTAACTTAAAGATAGTTGAAAAATGAAACATAATCTTATATAAGGATATACAGTGGGTACGGAAAGTATTCAGACCCCTTTAACCCCATAATGCTCAATGACGGATACTGCACGGCATGAGCGGGTGTAATTTACCACTCCTTGCCGCGCAGTGTCTGTCATACGTTTGAACTGGCACAGCGTGTAAACACGCTGTGCCAGTTCAATGGCGACAGCTGTCTGTGACAGCTGAGTGGCACGAGAAGGGGTGCAGGGACCCATGCCGTCGGTCCCTGCACCCAGATCGCTGCGATCGGTCAGTCAATCTGACTGACCAATCACACCTTGATGGAGCAGGAGACTCTGAAATTTCAGCCTCTGCTGCTCTATCAGTGCTGGAGCTCAGGTCTGCCAGTGGCTGAGCTCCCGCACTAAACAGCCAGGAGTGGTGTCAGCGCTTTTAGTGTCCACATGTTTGGCAGGAGTATAATTTCCAAAATGGGGTCACTTGAGGGGGTCTTCGGGTCTTCTAACATTTAGGGGCTCTGTATATGGAGTCCGCAAACTATTCTAGGAAAATCTGCGCTCCAGGAGGCAAATAGGGCTCCGTACCTCCCGAGTGTCGCCGTTTGGCTAAGCAGTACTGTACAGCCACATATGAGGTATTGCCACATTCAGCAGAAATTATGGGACAAATTTTGGTGCCATTTTTATCCATTATCACGGTGTGAAAATGTAAAATCTGGGGCTAAAACAATTTTTTGCTCTAAAAATTTAATTATTGAGTAGAAGCACCCTTTTGAGCTAGTACAGCCATGAGTCTTCTTGGGAATGATTCAAAAAGTTTTTCACACCTGGATTTGGGGCTCGTCTGCCATTTTTCTTTTCAGATCCTCTTCAGTTCCATCAGGTTGGATGGTGAACTTTGGTGGACAGCCATTTTCAGGTCTCTCCAGAGATGCTCAATTGGGTTTAGGTCAGGGCTCTGGCTGGAAAGTCTAGAATGGTCACAGAGTTGTTCTGAAGCCACTCCTTTGTTATTTTAGCTGTGTGCTTAGGGTCATTGTTCTGTTGGAAGTAAACCTTTGACCCAGTCTGAGGTCCAGAGCACTCTGGAAGAGGTTTTCATCCAGGATATCTCTGTACTTGGCCGCATTCATGTTTCCTTCAATTGCAACCAGTCGTCCTGTCCCTGCAGCTGAAAAACACCCCCATAGCATGATGCTGCCACAACCATGTTTCACTGTTGGGATTGCATTGGGCAGGTGATGAGCAGTGCCTGATTTTCTTCACACATAGTGCTTAGAATTATCACCAAAAAGTTCTATCTTCTTCTCCTCAGACCAGAGAATCTTATTTCTCATAGTCTGGGAGTCCTTCCTGTGTATTTTGAGCAAACTCTATGCGGGCTTTCATATGTCTTGCACTGAGGAGAGGCTTCCATCGGGCCACTCTGCCATAAAGGCCCGACTGGTGGGCTGCAGTGATAGTTGACTTTGTGGAACTTTCTCCCATCTCCCTACTGCATCTCTGGAGCTCAGCCACAGTGATCTTGGGGTTCTTCTTTACCTCTCTCACCAAGGCTCTTTTCCCAGTTGGGCTGGATGGCCAGATCTAGGAAGACTTCTGGTGGTTCCAAACTTCTTCCATTTAAGGATTATGGAGGCCACTGCGCTCTTAGAAACCTTGAGTACTGCAGAAATTCTTTTGTAACCTTGGCCAGATCTGTGCTTTGCCACAATTCTGTCTCTGAGCTCCTTGGGCAGTTCCATTGATCTCATGATTCTCATTTCTTCTGACATACAATGTGAGCTGTGAGGTCTTTTATAGAAAGGTGTGTGCCTTTCCAAATCAAGTCTTATCAGTTTAATTAAACACAACTGGACTCCAATGAAGGAGTAAAACCATCTCAAGGAGGATCACAAGGAAATGGACAGCATGTGAATTAAATATGAGTGTCTGAGCAAAGGGTTTGAATACTTATGTTCATATGATATTTCAGTTTTTCTTTTTTAATAAATTTGCAAAAATTTCTACATTTCTGTTTTTTTCAGTCAAGATGGGGTGCAGAGTTAATGAGTTTAATGAGAAAAAAATTAACATTTTAGAATTTACCAAATGGCTGCAATGAAACAAAGAGTGAAAAATTTAAAGGGGTCTGAATACTTTCCGAACCCACTGAAGACAGATAGATACATAGATAGATGAAAGAAAGAGATTATATATATAATAGATAGATAATGGATAGACATTCGACAGATATATAATTTCACAGCACACTTAATTATTTAAAAATTGTACCCTTTAGTGCCTTTCATGTGGGGTTTATTCTACAGTTCTTATGCTTGTTTAACCTAATAAATAAGTAAATGAAAAAAATGACCTAGGGTTCCCCATATTTTTTTGAAACCAGCAAAGGTAAAGCATACAGCTGAGAACTGATATTATCAGGTTGGGAGGGTCCATTGTTATTGGGTCCTTCTCAGCCTAAAAATACCAGCCCACAGCCACCCCAGAAGTGGAACGTCACATAAGATGCTCCAAGTCTGGCACTTTGCATTCATTATTCCTGATTGCCCTGATGTGGTGGCAATCAGGGTAATGGTACTTGGGGTTGATGTCAGCAGTGATTTGTCAAAATATTAGTCCAGCACTTACCCCGATGTTCCCTGATTCCGCCAATCAAAGTCTATGGAGCTTTGTTCTGAGGTTCCATAGGCTCTGAGCAGAAGCCACTTCTGGCTCACACTGCGCCCCTCAAGACCCGGCGACTCTGATGAGCAGTGACGTCAGTAACATTACTTCTTTTCACTGTCAACGGGTCTCATGGAGCGCAGCATGAGCTAGGAGTGCCTGCTACTTAAAACCTATGGAGCCTCAGAACGAGGCTTCATAGGTTTTGATCGACAGATCATTTATTTTCTTTCTAATAAATTGGTGAATGAGGGACAGTGTCTTGTTTTTGTTTCCTTTTTGGGCTGTGCACTTTTTATATATAGCTTTCTATGGGCAGGTGTATGAACAGTTGGAACTGGGCTCCCCCATCTACGTTGAGATCTGCTTACACATAGGTAAACTACAAGAGTTAGAATCCGTCCCGATTGAGTACACCTTGTCACGGTAGGATGGCTTTCACACTAATTTGATCAAAACAATGTCAGCTAAGTACCCAATTTACATGTGCTATTACTTTTTATTTACCTTCTACAGGGTATATACTCATTTTATTTTTAGTGTAGGTTTTGTCTGGCCACAGTGAGAATGTGCTTATGCCAACATATGTTCCAGCTCATTTCTTTGGTTTTTCTCTAGTGTAAATGCCTCTAATCTGGCGTCAATGTGAAAATTATAATAGAGGGATGCAATTAGCTACTCTCAGATCCCATTGATTTATGATGTGGTCTGTCTAGGTTTTTGTTGATAAAGGACAGCACTGCATGCTCTAATATTTTTGCGGCCAAAGGTGATAGTACCCTTTACAGAAGCTGCTCACTCCTACGAGAACTAGAAGCGTCCTGAAAATGAAACTTCCCCTAATTATGGTTTGTAAAACATTAGCAGCATTAGAAGCATCACTATCGGTCTGATCACTATAAATATTCACTGTAAATGTCTAGAAATAAAGGGGACCCCCCCACACACAAAAAAAGTAGAAAACTGCTCCAAAAGAGTGCCATTAAATCAAGCAGAGGACAGGTACCATAATAACATGTCCCAACTAGTGCTCTCACAACACATATGACATTTGAAAACCACAGGAGAGTGGAGAGTAAGATGAAAGGGAAATTTAGATTACTCAGAGAACTTCCCCGCCTTATGTATGAAAAGAACCTCCAGTGAACACTAAAGATGCATAACCATCATATCACAGCTTGTTAATAAGCGAGACGCGAGGCACACCACTATAATTCTCATCTGATTTTTTCGAAGAACAGAGAAGAGCATGGAGGAGAATAGAACAGCTCCCGTGGGTGAGGACACAGAAAGACTCCACAGGCCTGATCAGAGGAGCCTGATGCTCGTAGTCTCTGCTGCACTACAGTGGGTGCTGATCCTAGTCTGCATTGTATATATAGCAGTGCTTAGTCAGGAGTGTAATTACAAGGTAAGATTTCACTTTATATTACGGTTATTTACTGCTTTGTCCATAACTGCACAGAAATGTATTTCACATGAGAAGTGCAGATGTTACTTGGCTGATGATTTAGGAATGTGGATTTTTGGATATATTCCATTCAAGGATAATAGATTGCAGTAGTTAGCATACTTTGACTAGAAGCAGTTGTGTAGAAGGAAGGGGGTGCTATTACTTTAAGCCTACTTGCCATTTCAGCTCATTTTTCAAAATAAGCTGTTATGTACGTGCAAAATTGCCATTAGACTGAATTGTGCGCTATGCAAAATTGCCGTTTCGGGCCTCCACCCCATTCTTTTGTTTATTTCTTACTCGCGAAACATGGGTGGGCATGTTTGCTATTGCTATAACCCATGCATGGTACCTGTTCAAGTTTTAGTCTTTTATGGAGTATTCTTTTATGGCGTATCCTTAATGGGGGTCCAACACACTTAACCCCCCACTATCACCTGTTTTTAGTCCTTGCTGGTTGTTAACAGTGTGTGGAGCAGAACAGCACAGCTCCATACACTGCATAGTGGTTGTTGTCAGCTTTGCTATCATTGGAGTGAATTTGATCTGCAGTAAGACCAGTACACAGCGAATAGCGCTTTGGTGTCTCATCTCTGTATGCTTTTCACTTCCAACTTTCACAAGTCCTGTAAACAGTTGAACATGGAGGTGACTGGTGTCGGATCGTAAGTGAACTGATATTGATGACAAATAGGGATAATACTGGAAAACCCCATTGAAAGGGTGTCTCAACAACATAAATGGTTAAGATTTCAAAGTGCTTATAAAAACAAGAAACTTTTAACAATCCTCTCAGGTGTCAAGAACAAAGGGATTTTTTGACCCTGACGCCCCAAAGCCTGTTTTAACCTTCCTGACCAGGCCAAATTTTACAATTTTGACTTGTGTCACTTTATGAGCTAAGCATTCATCACAGTCTATACTAGTGTTGATATCAACGTATTCTACCTCTCACTCTGACTAATACTTGCTACTCTTTTATCTTTTATTTTCCCATCTTATTTATTTTATTTTTCATATAACATACTTACCTAATATATAACCTTATATACCTATCACTGATTTTTCTGCGGTTAAATATCAGATGGTTTCATTTACAGACATTATCCTTAATCCATATGAGCTTGGAGTTCTTTCTCTAGAATACTGATATTGTTTCCATACACATGATATACACTGCTCAAAAAAATAAAGGGAACACTTAAACAATAGAATATAACTCCAAGTAAATCAAACTTCTGTGAAATCAATCTGTCCACTTAGGAAGCAACACTGATTGACAATCAATTTCACATGCTGTTGTGCAAATGGAATAGATAATAGATGGAAATTATTGGCAATTATCAAGACACACTCAATAAAGGAGTGGTTCTGCAGGTGGGGACCACAGACCACATCTCAGTACCAATGCTTTCTGGCTGATGTTTTGGTCACTTTTGAATGTTGGTTGTGCTTTCACACTCGTGGTAGCATGAGACGGACTCTACAACCCACAGAAGTTGCTCAGGTAGTGCAGCTCACCCAGGATGGCATATCAATGCGAGCTGTGGCAAGAAGGTTTGCTGTGTCTGTCAGTGTAGTGTCCAGAGGCTGGAGGTGCTACTAGGAGACAGGCCAGTACACCAGGAGGGGGTCGTAGGAGGGCAACAACCCAGCAGCAGGACTGCTACCTCTGCCTTTGTGCAAGGAGGAACAGGAGGAGCACTGCCAGAGCCCTGCAAAATGACCTCCAGCAGACCACAAATTTGCATGTGTCGGCACAAACGGTTAGAAACCGACTCCATGAAGGTGGTATGAGGGCCTGACGTCCACAGATGGGGGTTGTGCTAACAGCCCAACACCGTGCAGGACACTTTGCATTTGCCACAGAACACTAGGATTGGCAAAGTCGCCACTGGCGCCCTGTGCTCTTCACAGATGAAAGCTGGTTCACACTGAGCACATGTGACAGACATGACAGAGTCTTGATACTCCGTGGAGAGCGATCTGCTGCCTGCAACATGCTTTAGCATGACCAATTTGACAGTGGGTCAGTAATGGTGTGGGGTGGCATTTCTTTGGAGGGCCGCACAACCCTCCATGTGCTTGCCAGAGGTAGCCTGACTGCCATTAGGTACCGAGATGAGATCCTCAGACCCCTTGTGAGACCATATGCTGGTGCGGTTGGCCCTGGGTTCCTCTTAATGCAGGACAATGCCAGACCTCATGTGGCTGGAGTGTGTCAGCAGTTCCTGCAAGATGAAGACATTGAAGCTATGGACTGGCCCGCCCGTTCCCCAGACCTGAATCCGATTGAGCACATCTGGGACATCATGTCTTGCTCCATCCACCAATGTCACGTTGCACCACAGACTGTCCAGGAGTTGGCGGATGCTTTAGTCCTGGTCTGGGTGGAGATCCCACAGGAGACCATCCACAACCTCATCAGGAGCATGCCCAGGCGTTGTAGGGAGGTCATACAGTCACATGGAGGCCACACACAATACTGATCCTCATTTTGACTTGTTTTATGAACATTACATCAAAGTTGGATCAGCCTGTAGTGTATTTTTCCACTTTAATTTTGGGGGTGACTCCAAATCCAGGCCTCCATTGGTTAATAAATTTGATTTTTTATTGATGATTTTTGTGTCATTTTGTTGTCAGCACATTCAACTTCGTACAGAACAAAGTATTCAATGAGAATATTTCATTCATTCAGATCTAGGATGTGTTATTTGAGTATTCCCTTTATTTTTTTGAGCAGTGTACATTGGATAAGAGATTTATTCTTGTTTAAAATTTCTTCCTTGCTTAAAATTTATCTATGATGCTTTTGGGATTGGTTAAAAATAATAAATAAAAATACTAATTGTGGTTCCTTATGTATGTTTATTAGTATGATGCAATACATAAATGAATCTATTATAAAATTGATGTTTCTGTGATGACTAATATTAATGTAACATGAAATATATCTGAAGTTATATATTTATATCTTAATTTATTGTATATACACAGATACCTTAAAAAAGGCCTTGATAGGCTGAAACGCCGAACTAGTATCTGACTTCATTTGGGTCTATTTTTCTTTTTTTTGTCACTTCGCTATATAATAAAATGATTTGCATCACGTGACTTTGAGTGCCGGAGTTTAAATTTATGGTCGGTGTCACTTTATGAGGTAATAACTCTTGAAAGATTCAGCAAATCCCAGTGATTCTGAGATTATTTTTTGTGACACAATGTACTTTATGATGGTGGTAAATTTATGTCCAAATTTTTGCGCTTATCCCTCTTTTCCTCCATTAAAAATTAAACAATTAAAAAATAAATAAACATATTTGTTATCGTTGCTCTTGCAAGAGTCCAATCTGTCAAAATATAAAAAAAGTAATCCAAACGGTAAAGAGCATAAGGAGAAAAAAACTCAAAACACCCTAATTACTTTTTTTTCTTTGGCCTCAATAAGAAGGCGATCAAAACACTGTATCTACCCCAAAAAGATATCAGTAAAAAATTCAGCTCATAAAAAACAAGTCCTCACACAGCCCCATGTCCTGAAAATTTAAATCGTTACGGGTCGGAAAAAGTGGAATACGGAGACACAAGCAAAATGTGATGACTCACAGTGCACCACACATCGTAAGATGCCTCAGTGTTCCCACACAAACTGTATGAAACCCCCATACATATTATCACTGGCCCCATGTACACGCTACACACAAGTGACTCGCCCCCTGGGCCCCGCGTACACGTGTAGTGGGTTACCCGGAACCAGGTCTCTGGGGGATGCTGGGGTTTGTAGTCTCTGTGGCGGCGACCCGGTCCCGTGGCTCAGGGTGGTCAAACCAGTGGCAGTCTTTTAGGGGTTTTAGGTTAATTGTCCGACTACGCCACCCGTGGATTGCGGTCAGGGTGTACCGCCGCTGCGAGGCAGTCCGCTGAGGCTGGTGTGGTGTGCGCAGCAAAAGATGGGATAACTCCCCACGGGAAGAGTATAACCTCAGGGCAGGGAATGTGGATGATGGGAGTGATGGTGCACGGGAGTCCCAGTACTAGTAGTGCTGTATGTGGTGAGAAAGCAGGAATGACTCAGAGTCTTTGCAGTGCAGTTCAGGGTCTTTACTGATGATATTAAGGCGGACCCTCCCGGGAGTACTGGCTAGCATAAGGGTCTGGTCAGTCTGCGAGCAAGCAGGAGTTCCCCTGGCCAGGTGGAGTTGTAGGCCTCCCCGTCTATTTGCACTCTTCCTGACTAACTTGCTGTAAGCGAGTGGAAGTAGCCCACGTCCCTGAGTATACCGTGTGGTGCTCACCCGTATGGCTGGTGACTTGGGGCCTTCTGATAGCTTCCGCTCCTCGATGGCGGTGCTGGTCCCTTACTTGTGACTGAGCCTCCGGGCTTCTATGGCCAGAGGACCTGGAATCCCCTGCCGGCTGGTTTCTGCTGCTGGGTGAATATATGTCCCCACAGCCTCGGACTCCGGTGTCCGGTACTAGGATTCTTCTGCCAGGGTGAGCTCTATATCTGCTTCCAGTCCCTGGCACTCAGCTCCTGCTCCTACAGTGCTCCTGCTGTTTCTTTCCCTGTATCTGCTTGTTCTCCCTCCAGGCTCTGACTCAACTCACTAATCCTGCCCCAGACCCAGTTTATAAAGGCAGATTCCTCCCCTCCCAGGTCTGGGCAGGAAGTGCTGCATGCTTAGGGCTCCTGACCAGAGAAACCTCCCACTTGCTCTCAGACGTAATATTTCTATTACTGTGGCAACCAGACCCCTGGGGTGCCACATTCCCCCCTAGTGAATTTTAGTACCCCGGAACTAAACACATTTTTAAGAAAACACAAATACAGGGTATAAACAATAATACAACAACATCTATACAAGAAGCTTTAGTCTTTAGAGGTCACGGCGTGTCCGTAACCGGGTGTCCCTATCACCCAACAAGGTGAAGTCTTGGCACAGAGTAGGGGACCTGTCCAAAGCAAGCCCCAAGCATTGGCCCTGGGCGTGGCTGCAAGGCTGAGACTAGCTACTTTGGGCCACAAGGAGGCCATGCCAGACAGGTTTTCTCTTCCGCGGCCATCTTCGCAAGAGGCACCAAGGTGCAACTATCTACAATATAGTTCCGGTTACTCAGCGTCCATAACCTGTCAGTCCAAATAAACCTGAAGGGTACCTAGAGAAACATAATTAGTAACCAGGCAACAAACATAAACCATTTTCAACATTTATGTATGTACAGGTAAATATATATTACAGTTTAGATTCTCCAGCGAGCGGGCATTTGTCCTCTAGTGCTCCAGGTGGACCTACGTAACCCACTATCTGGTTCTGCACTACAGGTGCAGGAGGTGTTGCGGGTAGGTCTGGCAGCTTTCTGCGTACTAGGGGCAAGGCAGGCTCACTACTAGCAGAGGGTTGATTCTCCTGGGCTGCTGGTATGGGTTCTTCTGCCTCCTGGGCCGGCTGCTCTTCTGACACTACCTGTTTTTCTGTAGGCTCTTGAGGGGCTGGCTGTAGAAAGGTGAGGACGGGTACCACGACTGCGTTGTTGATCTGAGTCCAGCACCGGGGAAAGTCTCCGAGTACGGTACTGATAATTTCTTCCCTTTCCTCTGCGGGTTGAGGGTTTTCTTGATCTTTTTTCAGGGCTTTGCAGCTGCTCGGGATACTTCTTCAGGTGGTCTCTGGAGACAATGGCTGTGGTCTCTCCTCCATCCTTACTGATGATACATACTTTTGGGTTCTCATGACTTGAGGGCAGTACGGTGTATGGGTCCTTCTCCCACTGGTCGTCCAACTTGTGGAGCCGCCTCTTTCTCTTCACGACCTGCTCTCCAGGTACCAGGGGAACAGCGGGAGCATACTGGTTATAAACCTTCTCTTGCCTTTCTCTTGCTTGAGACAGACTTCGCTCGACGCTCTCCTGTACTTTCCGATACTGCTGCTGCCATTCTGTATCCCAGTCTGCCTCTGGCGAGGTGTCCTCAGGCGTCAGGACTCCCATATCCAGGTCAATAGGTAGCTTACCAGGTCTTGCTCTCATTAGGTAATCCGGGGTACAGTTGGTGGAGCCTACGGGGATGTGATTGTACAAGTCCACCAAATCAGGCAGTTTTTCAGGCCACAGACTGCGTTCTTCCAGGGGCAATGTTTTTAGCAAGTCTATCACCACCTGGTTCATTTTCTCACATAGTCCGTTGGTCTGAGGGTGATAGGGCGTTGTTCTTATCTTCTTGCAGCCATACAGGTTGCAGAACTCCTGGAAGACCTCCGCTTCGAAGGCTGGTCCTTGGTCCGTCAACACTTGCTCCCCATACCCGTGTGGATGGCAGAAGTGCTGCTGGTAGGCTCTAGCTGCTGTTTGAGCCGTTAAGTCCTTGACAGGGACCACCACCAGGAACCGGGAGTAGTGATCTACGATGGTGAGGACGTAGACGTACCCAGATCTGCTTGGAGCCAGTTTCACATGGTCCAGGGCTGCCAGTTCCAGTGGCTCCCTGGTGATGATGGACTGCAGGGGAGTCTTCTGGCTGGCACGGTCCTTTCTCCTTAGGTTGTACGGGCCACAATCTCTGCACGACCTTTCGATGGCTCCTCTCATGCCTATCCAGTAGAACCATTCACGCAACTAGAACTCCAGCTTTTTCCATCCGAAGTGTCCTGCTCCGTTGTGGTATGCCTCCAGGACCATAGCCGCGTCTCATCTTGGGACCACTACCTGCCAGGTCAGCTCATGTGTTCGAGAGTTGACCATTCTCCGGCACAGCTTCTCCCTGTAGAGAAACAGCTTACGTTTCTCCTTCCACAGTTGCTTGGTCTCCTCCGGAGCGTCTTGGTCAAGACGGGCATCAGCCTGTGTCAGCATTTCCTTCACCAGACGGACTGCGGGATCACTGTCTTGTGTCTCTTCCCAGCTGTAGTGGGGTAAGGGATTGAACGTAGCAGAGAGCCTGTCCTTCGCACGGTGGGAATACAGGGTAATCCCATGACGGTGGAATGCAGGGAGTTTGACTTCTTCCAGATCTTCTGGATCTTCCCCTACGTCCGGTAAGTTTGGCATTCTGGACAGGGCATCCGCGTTGGCATTTGAGCGTCCCGCCCGGTATTTGATGGTGAATTCGTAGTTGGACAAGCGGGCCATCCATCTCTGCTCCAGGGCACCAAGTCTTGCAGTGTCCAGGTGTGTCAACGGGCTGTTATCCGTGTACACGGTGAACTTGGAAGAGGCAAGGTAATGCTTGAAACGTTCGGTCACTGCCCACACCACTGCCAGGAACTCTAGCTTGAATGAGCTATAATTCTCAGGGTTTCTTTCTGTGGGCCATAGTTTTCGGCTGGCGTAAGCGATTACCCATTCTTTCCCCTGCTGGATCTGGGACAGTGCGGCTCCTAGCCCGATGTTACTCGCGTCCGTGTGGAAGATGAAGGGCTGGCTGTAGTCAGGGTACACCAGGATTTCATCCCCCGTGAGGGCCATCTTCAGCTGGCGGAAGGACTCCTCTTCCAGCTTTTCCCACCTGAAGGGCGGCTTCTGTTTTTTGGCCTTCCTGGATTGACCTATCAGGAGGTCTTGCATAGGGGCTGCCATTTTGGTGAAACCGGGAATGAATCTTCGGTAGTAGCCTACCAACCCGAGGAACTGCCGCACTTCCTTTATGCTGGAGGGTCTTGGCCAGTCTTTAATCACGGTGATCTTATCGGGGTCGGGAGCCACTGCGTCAGCACTCACCACGTGTCCCAGGTACTGCACCTTTGGTTTCAGGAGGTGACACTTGGAGGGTTTCACCTTTAGGCAGTAGCTTGCCAGGGCGTCAAACTCTTCCACCAGGTGTTTCAGATGGTCATCGTAGGTTTTGGAATAAACTATGACATCGTCCAGGTATAACAGGACCGTCTCGAAATTCCGGTGTTCCAGACAGCATTCCATCAACCGCTGGAAGGTTCCTGGTGCGTTGCAGAGCCCGAACGGCATACAGTTGAATTCGCTGAGACCTATCGGGGTGGTGAATGCGGTCTTCTCCTTGTCTGCCTCTGCTACAGGAACCTGCCAGTATCCGCTAGTAAGATCCAAAGTGGAGAAGAAGTTAGCAGATTTTAATGCAGCTAAAGATCCTTCTATTCTAGGTAACGGGTACGGATCTTTGTGTGTGATACGGTTGACCTTTCTGTAGTCCACACACATTCTCATTGTGTTGTCCTTCTTTTTCACTAGAACTAGTGGAGCTGCCATGGGGCTACAGCTGTCCCTGATTACCCCAGCCTCCTTCATGTCCCGCAACATCCCTTTTGCATGCTGATAGTGTGTAGGGGGTACAGGTCGGTATCTTTCCTTTAGGGGTGGATGGTCTCCTGTGGGGATGTGATGTTCTACCCCCTTTACTCGCCCGAAGTCTAGCGGGTGTTTACTAAAGACTCTTTCGTACTCCTGAATAGTGTTGAGCCACCCCCGTAGTGTGCAAGTTCGGTTCGGTTCGTCGAACACCCGTGTGTTCGCCGAACTGTTCGTCGAACTGTTCGTCGAACACCTTCGAACATCGTTAAAACCAATGGCAGGCAAACAAAAACACATAGAAACACATAGAAAACACCTTCAAAGGTGTCCAAAAGCTGACAAACTGCTCAGAAGACACAACTAACACATGGAAAAGTGACAAGTACATATAGTCATGCGAAAAGAAAAGAGGTGGAGGAGTAAAAGGAGGGGGAGACACAGATATAGGCATGTCATGCCCTTCTAAAATCCAAAAAGTGAGAAGCCGACACGTTCAGTCCGCTCCTGCCCGTGCCACCTCCGTGTCGCCGGGTTTGTGCCAGAGCCGCGGTGAACCCTGACGGCCAGCCCCCCTCTCCCAATACTGGTGCCTGTCCGCTGGTGGGTCGAGCGAGCCCCCCTGTGGTGGAGGCAGCTCTAAGCTTTTGAATTTAAATTGTCTCTCTAATTTGAATGAATACACTTTAAATCCATTTACAAGGATCTATTGGAGGGCAAGTCTCATGCCAGCAGCCGCGTAATTCCAGCTCCAGTAGCGTCCACTAAAGCTGCTGTAGTTAAAAAGCTTTTATAAGGATCGAGCTCGGCTGTCCACCGCAAGGCATCCTACTGCCAGTCCCAGCCCCTATGCCTTGGGGTGCCTCCTGATGCTCTTCACTGAGTATCCCGTGGTCCCGAAGCATTTCCTTTGAAAAAATTAAGTGTCCAAATTACAGGTGGTGTAGCTTGCTTAACAGCCGGGATAATCCGCTGACTAGCAGACACTGCTACTAGGCACAAAGTATTTCCTGGGCTAGATGCAGTTAAAAATTTGTAATTAGATACTCTCGTTGGATGCTGAGAAAGCATTCCATAGAGTCTCCTGGCACGCCATATATGATTCTCTTAAAAAGCTTAGGGTAGGGGGTCTAGGGGACGCTTTTATAGCCAAAATCACGGCCCTGTATCACAATACTTCACCTAGGCTGAAGATAAATGGAACTGTAGCACCCTGAGAGCTCGGTTGCTACAGAGGTATTGCACCTCACCCAGAGGTGTGATATCTCACTCTCAGGTAAGGATGGAGTGTGGATCAGGACCCGACACCTGCATGCATTACACCACATTGCCGTGGGGCAGGGCGACCAATATGCCTCTGAGATGGGCACGACAGTCCTTGTCCCTGGCTGGAGTGGGGGGAGGGAACACTGAGGAAGGGGAACCCTGTAGTGCAGGAGCAGGGAGGAAGCAGTTCCTGGGTGCATTGAGAAGGGAGTATAAAAGGTGGGCACCATCTTAGTTCAGTGCAGAGAAGTCTGAGCAGAAGTGGCAGGGAGCAGGGGCTCTGCATGATCTCTGCTCCGGAGGCGGGCCTAGTAACAGAGGCCCAGGCCTGGAAGAGGGAGAAGGAAGGAAGAGGAGCGGAGAAGGCTCCAGGAATGAGGAATGAAGGGATCCCAGGGGTGCGGACGGGCGAGTCGCCACCGCACGCCCGAATCCACCTTCGTGGAGGGGTCAGGCCAAAGGGGGAGACCGATCCCCGAAACTAGTGGAGGCAGGAAACGACCCTCAGCTAGAAACCGGAGGCTGTGACATTTTATGAGGCGCAGCCCCTCGCTACACCCGCTAGGAGGGCAGCACATAGGGTCAGGGAAACTGGCGCCAAGTTTACCAAGAGGAGGCCCGAGGTAGCCGGACAGAAGGGTTGGTAAGAAAGGCCAGACAAAGGACACACAAAGGGGGTCCTGTGAAGCGCTCCAAAGTTATCTGGGAGTTGTCTGAGCCCCTCACCTGGTGAGCACAGTACGACGTGGGCAGCCGTTACCTGCAGACGTGGTCTGGATAATAAGAACTGTGAGTAAAGGCCCTGGACTGCATCACTGACTCCGTGTCATTACTGCTGCTGCCCTGCACCATCACCCCCATCCTCCGCATACACTGCCCTGAGGCTATACTTATGCTACGCTCTGCTGCACCCACAACACCAGCCTCAGCGGTCTGCCCTGCAGCGGCGGTTCACTCTGACCGCAATCCACGGGTGGCGAAGTCGGACATTTAAACATCAAAACCACAAAAATAGTTCCGCCACTGGTTTGACCACCCTGAGCCATGGAAACGGGTCGCCGCCACGAAGACTACAACCACCAGCATCCACCAAAAAGGGTCCGGCTCCGGGTGTCCCAAGGCCCAGGGGGTGCATCAGAACATTTTCATCACCTTTCACAATCACCAATGGGACAAGGCAGGGATGTCCTCTGTCCCCTTTCTTATACATCCTAGTGACGGAGCACCTGCTCTCATCAATTCGCCATAACCTCAATATTAGGTGGATTGAAGTGGGAGGCACCGAGTACAAGTGCTCTCTATTTGCTGATTATGTCCTAGTATATATCACTCAATCACATATATCCATCCCTGCTGTTATGGCTGAAATAGATCACTTTGTTACATGGTCAAATTTTAAAATCAATGCAGCGAAGTCTGAGGCCCTCGATGTCTCCCTCCCCAAATCCATATAGGATTCCATCCAGTCCAACTTTCCCTTTGCCTGGCCCTCACAAGGTATCAAATACTTAGGAATTCCTATTCATAGAGACCTCTCCCAACTATGTTACCTTAATTTTGGGCCCTTTATTGAACAACTCCATACAGACCACGGTTTGCAAGTTAGAACTGTAAGATTCACTACGTGAACCACTGGTGTTTTGTGGAAAAGCACATGTACACTGTGTTCCAAATTATTATGCAAAAAGTGTTTAGGAGTGATAAGGGAAGAATTTGTTTGTTTGTCAGTTAAACTCATTGATGGTGATGTGTGTCAGGGCTCTTTATATCACTGTAAGCAATTGCAGACACCTGTGCTAATTAGTTTGGCAGGTGTGTCCAATGAAAGGCAAGACTACTTAAGAAGGCTGTCTCACATTATTAAGCAGCCTACATTTTCTGCCAAAATGGGAAAGAAAAAGGATGTGTCGGCTGCTGAGAAGCAACAAATTGTGGAGTGTTTAGGTCAAGGCATGACTACAATCAACATTGTGCGATGATCAGGATGAAGTGTCTTGGCAATCAAGAAGAATGTAGCTGATTCACAGTACACACGTGTGCGTGCTGATAAGGGCAAATTGAGGACTCTTTCCTACAGGCAATTATGTCAGGTTAAAAGAGCAGCGGCAAAAAAGCCTTGTCATAGCAGCAGATACGTTTTTGAAGCTGCTGGTGCCTCCAACGTCCCCCGAACAACAAGATGCAGGGTCCTTCAGAGGTTTGCAGCTGTGCATACGCCATCCTGTCGACCTCCTCTATCCACTTCACACAAGCAGAAATGGCTCCAGTGGGCCAAACATTAAATGAAGACTGATTTCAAAACTGTTTTGTTCACGGATGAGTGCCGTGCAGCGCTCGATAGTCCAGATGGATGGAGTGAAGGATGGCTGGTTGATGGACACCCCACGCAAACACGGCTACAGCGCCAACAAGGAGGAGGTGGAGTAATGTTTTGGGCTGGAATCATGGGGAGAGAGATTGTCGGCCCCTTTAGGATCCCTGAAGGCGCTAAAGATGAACTCCATAATGTATGTAGATTTTCTCAAACAGCACTTCCTGCCATGGTTCAAGAAGAAGAACCGTGTATTTCACAGCAAGATAATTTTTTTGCATGATAATGCACCATCTCATGCTGCACATAAAACATCTGCATCTCTGGCTGATATGGGCATAAAAGGGGACAAACTTATGGTGTGACCCCCATGCTCCCCTGACCTCTACCCCATTCAGAACCTCTGGAGCATCATCAAAAGGAGTGTCTATGATGGCGGGAGGCAGTTCACATCTAAGCAACAGCTCTGGGAGGGTATTCTGTCCTCATGCAAAACAATTGAAGCAGAAACCATCCAAAACCTGACAAATTCAATGGACGAGAGAGTTCAGAAGCTCCTTTCGAACAAGGGGTCCTATGTGAAAATGTAACATCATCTAGAATAAAGTTTTGAGTTGAAAACTGTTTGATTTCAGTTTCTAATAACCTGCTAATGCTTATAATTTAAAAAATGACCATTTTTTTGGTCTTTATTAAAATGAAAAGGTTGATCGAAAAGTTTGGGGGATCTAAGAGTGTGGCAACCCAGTAGTCATGATTACTTCGAATTCTGACAATATGAGGGTCATGTTGCAGGTAGTGCAGCAAGAAGGCACTTATGTGTCTTGCGCATCTCGGAGCCCCAAAATTATTTTCCGGGCTAGATGCAGCTAAAAATTATTATTAATTTTAAATCTGGTGGAGCTTAGTATAGATGGCCTAATAGGATCAGTGCTGCACACTGCTACAAAGCCCAAATTATTTTCCAGTCAAGATACAGATAAACATGATTAGTAATTTTAAATCTGGTGGAGCTTATTATAGATGGCCTAATAGAATCAGTGCTGCACACTGCTACAAAGCCCAAATTATTTTCCAGCCAAGATACAGATAAACATGATTAGTAATTTGAAAGCTTAAAATGGTTGGTAGGGTGATTTTAACCAATCATCAAGCTTTTACTCTCCCCAGGATGACACAGGGGTAGAAAAGTCGTTTCGGATCCATGATTTGTTCATCTTTATGAACGTGAGTCTGTCTACATTATCAGTGGAGAGCCGCGTGCGCTTATCTGTCAGCACACCACCAGCAGCGCTGAACACACGTTCAGACAGAACGCTGGCTGCGGGGCATGACAAGATCTCCAAGGCGTAAGTGGCTATCTCCGGCCATTTATCCAGATTGGAAGTCCAAAAAGAGCAAGGGTCCAGTGACACAGTCATGGCTTCAATGTTTACTTGGAGATACTCCTGTACCATCGTCTCTAGGCGTTGACTATGTGTCAGACTTCTTGTCTCCTGTGGCCTTGCAAAGGATGGGCTAAAAAAGTGGTGAAATGATTCCGCAAAATTGATGTTACCCGCAGATACTGTGGTTCTGTTACGGTTTGAGTGCTGAACACTTGACGGTCCCACGGTTGGCAAGTTGGAACTGTGAGATTCACTACGTGCCCCACTGGTGTTTTGTGGAAAAGCACATGTAAGATTCTGCAACAGTCTCTGCTGATACTCCTGCATGCGTGCATCCCTTTCTATGGCAGGAATAATTTCTGCAAATTTACTTTTGTACCGGGGATCTAACAGTGTGGCAACCCAGTAGTCAGGATTATTTCTAATTCTCACAATTCGAGGGTCATGTTGCAGGTAGTGCAGCAAGAAGGCACTCATGTGTGTTGTGCATCCAGGAGCACCAAGTCCCTGTTGTGTTGGTGGCGAGGCAACAATCATGCTTCCTTCCTCTGTCCTCTCCCCCCAACCTCGCACAACAGAAATGTGATCAAGGTCTCCCTCATCTGATGAGTCTTCCATCAGTTCGTCCTCCACTTCTTCCTGGGCTCCTGCACCTTCCTCACTAGTTTGGCTGCTACCATGTGCCCTTGTAAAACCATCTCCCCCACCCTCACATGCCTGCCGCCTTGGTGCTGCCGACCGTCTGGACCTTGCAGATGTTAGCCCTTCCGCATACAACTCCTCCTCCTCTTCTTCCTCCACCTCCTCTTGTGCCACCACCTGACTCCGAATTCTGTTTAACATGTGCTCCAGCATGTAAATCACCGGAATAGTCATGCTGATAATGGCATCGTCAGCACTAAACATCTTCGTCGCCATTTCAAAACTGTGCAGAAGGGTGCATAGGTCCCTGATCTGAGACCACTCCTACAGCGTGATTTGCCCCACCTCTGGATCTCGTTGGCCCAGGCTATACGTCAGAACCTATTGCACCAGGGCTTGTCGGTGCTGCCACAGTCGCTGCAACATGTGCAGAGTTGAATTCCACCGGGTAGGCACATCGCATTTTAGCCGGTGAAGTGGCAGGCCCAACGACTTCTGTAGAGATGTAAGTCGCTGAGCTGCGGGATGCGAAAGGCGGAAGTGAGCACACAGCGACCGTGCCCTCTGCAGAAGGCCATCTAGTCTGGGATAGTGGGCTAAAAATTGCTGGACAACCAGGTTCAACACGTGAGCCATACAAGGCACGTGTGTGACATTGCCCCGGCGAAGCGCCGCACCCAGGTTTGCAGCATTGTCGCACACGGCCTTCCCTGGTTTCAGGTCCAGTGGAGACAACCATTCATGAAATTGGTTCTCCAGAGCTGACCACAACTCCTCAGCTGTGTGACTCACATTTCCCAGACATTTCAAAGTAAAAACCGCCTGATGACGTTGAGCCCTACTGCCAGCATAGTAAGGAGGTGTGCAGGATCCCTTCTGCACAGTTAAAAAGCTTGTGGCATGACCAGACAGGCTTTGGGTGCAGGTGGAAGACCGAGAGGAGGTTGAGGAGGCAGAAGCAGTGGAGGAACTTTGACATAAAGAGGATTGACGCACAACTCGTGGGGACGGCAAGACTTGGACAGCAGCCCCTTGTCCTGCTGTCACCATAGTTACCCAGTGCCCAGTCAGCGACATGTAACGCCCCTGTCCATGCCTACTCGTCCAAGTGTCTGTGGTGAAATGCACCCTGTCACACACAGAGTTTCTCAAAGAAGCGGTGATGTTGTGTGCGACATGCTGGTGGAGCGCAGGCACACCTTTCTTTGAGCAGTAGTGCCGACTGGGCATCTGGTACTGGGGCACTGCGACGGACATAAGGTCTCGAAAATCCTCTGTGTCCACCAGGCGGAAAGGCAGCATTTCTGTAGCCAAGAGCTTGCAGATGGTGAAATTCAACCTCTTAGCTTTCTCATGGCTAGGAGGAAATGGTCTTTTACTTGTCCACACCTGAGGGACCGAGGGCTGGCTATTGTGCTTAGACGGGGTTGATAAGGGTGTCCCCGGCAAACTGCCGGTCTGTGAGGAAGATGCAGGCGGACATGTTAGGTTGCCTTGATCCAAAGGTGGTGCTATCGATGTCGGACAGCGCTCAACACCAGCTGGTGTTACCACCTCCAAAGAAAATGATGACCTGCCAATCACGCTGGCTGTTGCGGGTAAAGAGGTGGCAGGTCTGCGCCCCAAAACAGGTGTGACTGCTGTCCCCCTAGTCACAGAGGATGAAGAGGCCGCGGATGCACAAGATATGGCAGACGGTGGTTGGCCCGGCCGGCTAGGCCGCATTGTAGCACACTGAGCTTCCCACTGCAACTTATGCTTCATGTCCATGTGCCGGTTCATGCATGAAGAACTCAAACTATGTATTTTTTTGGCCTCTACTTAGCTTTTGCTGACAAATGTTACAGATAACACGAGTTGGGTCATCTTTATCGATCTGAAAAAATGCCCAGGCTATGCAAGGCTTAGCACCCATGCGACCTGAAGAGCCACCACGACTTGTGGTGAGAGGCAGAGTTGTGTTTGAGGATGCAGTTGTTGACGTGCTTCCAGTACTACGTCTCTGTCCAGGAAGGCGCAACCTGACCTCGTCGTCACTAGCATCTTCCTCCACCTCCTCTGCTGACCTCATCTCTTGGCTGACTGTGGGTTGACTGTAAGTGGGATCTCCAACCTCATCATCATCACCCTGTGCGTTATCACACCCGTCGTCCTCAGAGCCAACCTGTTCCTGCCCTGACAAAAAACTAAAGTTGTCGCTCCAATCAGGTATTTGAGTCTCATCATCGTCTTCCTCATTGTCTCCACCAACAGGAGTTACAGTTTGGGAATGAGGGTCTACATTTTGGTCAGAATCTTCTGCGTCTGGTCCTGGATCCGACTCATAAAGATTCTGGGCATCAGTGCAGATCATTTCCTCGTTTGGATTCACAGAAGCGCTGGAGTCGACCTCTGATTCCCAGGCTATAGTATGAGTAAACAGCTCTGCAGACTCAACCATCTGTTCTACCTCATACTCAGACGGGCAGCTGGAGATTTGGGAGCTGTGAGGAAGCAAGTGTGATTGGAGTGACACCTTTGAGGACTGGAGTATTTGTGATGTTGAAGTTGATGTGGAGGAGAGCCCACTTAAAGGAGCACTTGATATCCGTTGAAGCACCTGCTGTTTTTGTGCCTCATCTGGAATTTGTAGCGATTGGCGTGGCCGTAAGAAAGGGATCTTATCACATTGTCCGCTAAAAGAAGTAGACATTTTAGTTTGGCTGGAAGATGGTCTTTCTTCTGCAGATGTTACTGTTGCTTTAACACCTACCCCACGGACACAACCTTTTTTCCCCTTCCCAACACGCCTATTCCCCTTTCCACCAGCAGCAGGCCTTTTTCCACTCATTTTGGTGGTTAACTAATTCACAACTCTGGAGTTGTTTGCACAAAAAAACAATGGATGGGAACCGAGCAGAGCTGAGTGGCCAAACTGTGGTATTAGGCCAAAACTATTGGCTGGGTTAGATGCAGAAAAAAATTATATTCAATTTGCAACCTGATGGAGGTCAGTATAGATGGACTAATAGAACAAGTCCCACACACAGCTAGAAGCCCAAATATTTTTTCAGAGGTAGATACAGAAAAAAATTGTATTCAGTTTGCAACCTGATGGAGGTCAGTATAGATGGACTAATAGAACAAGTCCCACACACAGCTAGAAGCCCAAATATTTTTTCAGAGGTAGATGCAGAAAAAAAATTATTTTGAATTTGCAACCTGATGGAGGTCAGTATAGGTGGACTAATAGAACAAGTCCCACACACTGCTAGAAGGCCAAATATTTTTTCAGAGGTAGATGCAGAAAAAAATTATATTCAGTTTGCAACCTGATGGAGGTCAGTATAGATGGACTAATAGAGAAAGTCCCACACACTGCTAGAAGGCCAAATATTTTTTCAGAGCTAGATGCAGAAAAAAATTATATTCAGTTTGCAACCTGATGGAGGTCAGTATAGATGGACTAATAGAACAAGTCCCACAAACAGCTAGAAGCCCAAATATTTTTTCAGAGGTAGATGCAGAAAAAAAATTATTTTGAATTTGCAACCTGATGGAGGTCAGTATAGGTGGACTAATAGAACAAGTCCCACACACTGCTAGAAGGCCAAATATTTTTTCAGAGGTAGATGCAGAAAAAAATTATATTCAGTTTGCAACCTGATGGAGGTCAGTATAGATGGACTAATAGAACAAGTCCCACACACAGCTAGAAGCCCAAATATTTTTTCAGAGGTAGATGCAGAAAAAATATATATTCAGTTTGCAACCTGATGGAGGTCAGTATAGATGGACTAATAGAGAAAGTCCCACACACTGCTAGAAGGCCAAATATTTTTTCAGAGCTAGATGCAGAAAAAAATTATATTCAGTTTGCAACCTGATGGAGGTCAGTATAGATGGACTAATAGAACAAGTCCCACAAACAGCTAGAAGCCCAAATATTTTTTCAGAGGTAGATGCAGAAAAAAATTGTATTCAGTTTGCAACCTGATGGAGGTCAGCATAGATGGACTAATAGAACAAGTCCCACACACAGCTAGAAGGCCAAATATTTTTTCAGAGGTAGATGCAGAAAAAAATTATATTCAGTTTGCAACCTGATGGAGGTCAGTATAGATGGACTAATAGAATAAGTCCCACACACAGCTAGAAGCCCAAATATTTTTTCAGAGGTAGATGCAGAAAAAAAATATATTCAGTTTGCAACCTGATGGAGGTCAGTATAGATGGACTAATAGAGAAAGTCCCACACACTGCTAGAAGGCCAAATATTTTTTCAGAGCTAGATGCAGACAAAAATTTATTTTGAATTTGCAACCTGATGGAGGTCAGTATAGGTGGACTAATAGAACAAGTCCCACACACTGCAAGAAGGCCAAATATTTTTTCAGAGCTAGATGCTGAAAAAAATTGTATTCAGTTTGCAACCTGATGGAGGTCAGTATAGATGGACTAATAGAACAAGTCCCACACACAGCTAGAAGCCCAAATATTTTTTCAGAGGTAGATACAGAAAAAAATTATATTCAGTTTGCAACCTGATGGAGGTCTATATAGATGGATTAATAGAACAAGTCCCACACACAGCTAGAAGCCCAAATATTTTTTCAGAGGTAGATGCAGAAAAAAATTATATTCAGTTTGCAACCTGATGGAGGTCTGTATAGATGGATTAATAGAACAAGTCCCACACACAGCTAGAAGCCCAATATTTTTTCAGAGGTAGATGCAGAAAAAAAATATATTCAGTTTGCAACCTGATGGAGGTCAGTATAGATGGACCGATAGAGAAAGTCCCACACACTGCTAGAAGGCCAAATATTTTTTCAGAGCTAGATGCAGACAAAAAATTATTTTTAATTTGCAACCTGATGGAGGTCAGTATAGATGGACTAATAGAGAAAGTCCCACACACTGCTAGAAGGCCAAATATTTTTTCAGAGCTAGATGCAGACAAAAAATTATTTTTAATTTGCAACCTGATGGAGGTCAGTATAGATGGACTAATAAAGTCCCACACACTGCTAGAAGGCCAAATATTTTTTCAGAGCTAGATGCAGATAAAAATTATTTTTAATTTGCAACCTGATGGATGTCAGTATAGATGGACTAATAGAGAAAGTCCCACACACTGCTAGAAGGCCAAATATTTTTTCAGAGCTAGATGCAGAAAAAAATTATATTCAGTTTGCAACCTGATGGAGGTCAGTATAGATGGACTAATAGAACAAGTCCCACACACAGCTAGAAGCCCAAATATTTTTTCAGAGGTAGATGCAGATAAAAATTATTTTTAATTTGCAACCTGATGGAGGTCAGTATAGATGGACTAATAGAGAAAGTCCCACACACTGCTAGAAGGCCAAATATTTTTTCAGAGCTAGATGCAGACAAAAAATTATTTTGAATTTGCAGCGTGATGGAGGTCAGTATAGATGGACTAATAGAACAAGTCCCACACACTGCTAGAAGGCCAAATATTTTTTCAGAGCTAGATGCAGAAAAAAATTATATTCAGTTTGCAACCTGATGGAGATCAGTATAGATGGACTAATAGAACAAGTCCCACACACTGCTAGAAGCCCAAATATTTTTTCAGAGCTAGATGCAGAAAAAAATTATATTCAATTTGCAACCTGATGGAGGTCAGTATAGATGGACTAATAGAATGATGCTATGCCCAAAAGATTTTACTTCACTAGGTGCAGTAAAAAAATTGGTATTCTATACACAGGTGGTATATCTTGCAACACAGATAGGCTACTCCACTGACTAACACACTCTGCAATAGGCCAAAAAGGATTAGCTTTGCTAGATTCAGCCAAATGCTGTGAAAAAAACTTGCACAGCACTGGCACAGACCTGCCTGGCAAAAACTGATAGGAACTGATGTAACCTAGTCCTGAAAAGGACTGCAATTACAATTAGTCTTTACTCCCACAATCTATCTATTTAAGAGCACAGACCTGCCTGATAAAAGTCGTAGGAAATGCTGTAACCTAGTCCTTAAAAGGACTGCAATCACAACTATTCCCTACTCCCAAGCTATCTGTAGATTTGTGCGAAAATTGGCTTGAAATTAACAAGGTATAGCGCACACATCAACAGCGGTGCCGTCTAACACGCAGCTGCAGCAGTGAGAAAATGGTGGCGACAGGGAAAATGGCTGGGTCTTATTGTTATGTTCTGCTACCAAAGCTAAGGAAAGAGAGGAGATCTGTCCCTACTATAGGACTCAGCTGAATCCCTACGATGTAACAGGGAACCTGATCCTGCGATCAGACCTGCTAAAGTCCTAATCTAGTCTGTACGGAGACCTATAGATGTGGGGAGGGAATCCCTACAAGTACTAAGGACTGGGAGGAATATGGGACACCTCCTAACAGAAATAGTAGCAGACAGACGAACAAACAAAATAGATAGAACATAGAGGTCCGTAGACCAAGCAAACTAACAGAGCTAGATACAGAGCACAGGCTAGCTAGAAAGTAGATATACAATGAAGTCCAGCAAAGCCAGAAGGGCGGAGCAGGATTAAATAGGCCAACAAGGTCATGTGACCAGCAAAGGAAAAAAAAACTAACAGCAAGGTTCTAACAGTACCCCCCCTTCTAAGAGGATCCTCCGGATCCCCTAGGACCAGGCTTATCAGGAAATCTCCTGTGAAACGCTCTGATAAGTCTGGACGCGGAAACATCATCTGACCTCACCCAAGAGTTATCCTCGGGTCCGAAACCTTTCCAGGCCACAAGATACTGCAAACTACCTCTATACCGTCTAGAGTCAAGGATGCGAGAAATTTCATATTCCCCGTCCTCCACCACCGGAGGAACAGAGGCAGAGGCGTCACCATCCGACACAACAGCTTTTTTTAACAGAGAGACATGAAAGACCGGATTAATTCTCCAGGAGGTAGGAACCTCCAACCTAACAGCAGATTGGTTGACAACCTGAAGCACCTTAAAGGGCCCTACAAACTTGGGACCCAATTTCTTAGAAGGAATCCTCAACCGCAGATTCCTAGAGGACAACCAAACCATGTCACCAACAGCGAACAAAACCTCCTGTCGTTTCCTATCAAAGTAGTCTTTAGATTTTCTGTTGGCCTCCTGAAGATTACCACGCACATCCGTCCAAACTCTTTCCAAATCACCGGAAAAATTCTCTTCCTCGGGCACGGCAGATCCCAACTTGGAGAACGACCCAAACGACGGATGTCTCCCAGAACAACAAAAAAAAGGCGAACAACCAGCAGAAGAAGATGTATGATTGTTCAGAGCAAATTCGGCAAGTGGCAGAAACTCAGACCACCCCTCTTGATTGTCTGCCACAAAACAACGCAAGAACTGCTCAACATCCTGGTTTTTCCTTTCTGTCTGGCCATTAGATTCAGGATGATATCCGGACGAAAACGACAAATGAATTCCCAACCTGTCACAAAAGGCACGCCAAAAACGAGCCACGAACTGAGGACCCCTATCAGAAGCAATGTCAGTAGGAACGCCATGAAGTCTGACAATTTCCTTGACAAAGGCCTTAGCGAGAGTTTTAGCGCAGGGCAGTTTGCCGAAGGGAACCAAGTGACACATCTTGCTAAAACGGTCCACGACCACCCAGATGACAGTAAAACCCTCAGAGGGGGGAAGGTCAGTTATAAAGTCCATAGCCAAATGTGTCCAAGGAGCACTGGGGACCTCCAAAGGACAAAGTAACCCCGCAGCAGGAGTATGTGAGGACTTAGATCTAGCACATATAGTACATTGGCGCACCCACTTAATGACTTCCTTCTGCCATCCAGGCCACCAAAAACTGCGACCCACCAGTCTCTTGGTCTCAGAGATTCCGGGATGACCTGCCAACCGAGATTCGTGACACTCAACAAACAAATCTCTCCTAAAGGTCCCAGGCACAAACAACCTCCCATGAGGAGTGTTAGATGGGGCATTCTCCTGAGCTTTAAGAATCTCATCTTCCAAAACGGAGTCTAAAGCAGCTATCACAACACCTTCTTGTAAAATGTTTTCCTCTTTCTCAGCACCGACTATGGGAGAAAAACTGCGAGACAAGGCATCCGCCTTAACATTCTTAGTACCAGGGATGTAAGTAACGGAGAAATTAAACCGCGAGAAAAACAGTGCCCACCTAGCCTGACGGGCATTCAGGCGCTTGGCAGCATCAAGATATATCAGATTTTTATGATCCGTAAGAACCTGAACGGGAAATTCCGCACCTTCCAAGAAGTGGCGCCAGTGTTCAAATGCGAGTTTAATAGCCAATAATTCCCGATTACCAATATCGTAATTCAATTCAGTCTCCGAAAATTTTTTTGAAAAAAAGGCACAGGGATGTAATCCATCCCCGTTATCCTGAGACAATACTGCGCCAACCCCCACAGAGGAAGCATCAACCTCAACCAAAAACGGCCTAGTAACATCAGGCTGCATAAGGATGGGAGCAGAGGTGAACCTCTCCTTGAGATACACAAAAGCTTCAATGGCCTCAGAAGACCACTGAACCGCATCAGCACCTTTCCTGGTGAGATCAGTCAGAGGTTTGACAATACTAGAAAAATTTTTTATGAATTTTCTATAGTAATTGGCGAAACCCAAAAACCTCTGTATTGATTTCAAACCAATAGGCCTAGGCCATTCCTGCACAGCCTGAACCTTAACCGGATCCATCTCAAAACCTTTGCTGGAGATAATGTAGCCCAAAAAACTAATTCTCTGTACAGCGAACTCACATTTCTCCAGCTTAGCAAAAAGCGAATTGTCCATTAATAACTGTAATACCTCACGCACGCTCCGCCAATGAGACTCCAGATCTGGCGAATAAATCAAAATGTCATCCAAATACACAACCACATTTTTACCGATCAAAGGTCTAAGGATGTCATTAATCAGATTCTGAAAAAATGCAGGAGCATTAGTAAGACCAAAAGGCATAACCAGATTCTCAAAATGACCCACAGGAGTGTTAAAAGCAGTCTTCCATTCATCACCCTCCTTCATGCGCAACAGATTGTATGCCCCCTTAAGGTCAATTTTAGAGAACCACTTGGCCCCCAATAACTGGTTAAACAGATCAGGAATCAATGGCAGTGGGTAAGGATTGCGTACCGTAATTTTGTTAATCTCACGAAAATCCAGACAAGGACGTAAACCGCCGTCCTTTTTTTTTTACAAAAAAAAATCCAACTGCCACAGGAGACTTAGAGGGCCTAATGTGACCGGCGGCCAAACTTGTCTGTATGTATTCCTCCAAAGCCTTCCTCTCAGGAATAGTAAGGTTAAATAAACGACTTTTAGGAAGAGTCGCTCCAGGGACAAGTTCAATAGAACAATCATAGTCTCTATGGGGAGGCAAAACCTGCGATTCCTTCTCAGAAAAAACTCTCCAAAAATCCTGAATAGGAACAGGCAATTCTCCCCTATCCAAAGCTGCAATACGCCCGTTACAACACTTGTCATAACATTTATGGCTCCAGGATTTAATTTCACTGGTAGACCAATCCAGTACAGGATTGTGAAATTTTAACCAGGGCAAACCCAATATTACTGGAGAAGGCAAGTTATTCAACACTACCAAATCCAATTTCTCATGGTGAACACCATTAATAGTGAGAGGAAATTCACTGACCTTGAGAGTAATATTCTTCAAAGGGGAGCCATCCACAGAAACCACAGCAATGGGGGATGATAAAGGTTCAGGTTTTAAATTGAGTTTTTCCACGAATCCCCCATCAATTACATTCAGTGTAGACCCGCAATCAACAAACACCCGAAATTCCATTAATTTTTCCTGAGCAATCGTGGAAACAGCTAAAAATATACCCTTGGAATTTAAACAGGCAATACGGGCGTGACTGACCATTTTTTTTTCTTTCTTCATACGAAGCTCACAGCCTTTAATCAAATGACCAGATTTTCCGCAATAGAAACACAAGCCTTCCGAAAAACGACGGTCTTTTTCTTGAGAGCGAGGTGCCACCGATCCAATCTCCATCGGTTCACCACTGTTAGTACACACATTCTCATAACCAGAAACTGACATAGCAGAGGATTTGCTCTCATTAACCCTAGCACGCAGTCTTCTATCCACCCGTATAGCTAATTGCATAGCCTGTTGCAAATCCTCAGGTGTAGGATAAGCAATTAGCAGGTCTTTAACCCTTTCACTGAGCCCAGCAAGAAATAGACTTTTCAGAGCAGAATCGTTCCACCCTGTTTGAGTGGACCAACGACGAAAATGAGTACAATATTTTTCCACATTACCTGATCCTTGTTTTAAACGTCTCAACTCAGTCTCAGCTGATGCCACACGGTCAGGATCATCATATAATAATCCTAAAGCAGAAAAAAAACTATCCACTGATCTGAAGCATGTATCACTAGGTTGCAAAGAAAAGGCCCACTCCTGAGGCTCTTTGCGCAAAAGTGACATTATGAACCCTACGCGCTGGGATTCATCCCCAGAGGACTTGGGTCTCAAACGAAAATACAATAAGCAAGCATTTTTAAATGAAATAAATTCTCGATGTTCACCAAAAAATAAATCCGGCAAACATACCTTAGGCTCCAAGAAATATGCTCCAGGACAGTTACTCACGTGCTGACGGAGCTCGGCCACTTCCAGAGAGAGTCCCTGCAGGTGTTTAGCCAAATCCTGAACCGACACCATGATGGAACAAAAAAAAAAAAAAAAAATCTTTCCTTAGAGAATTTGCAGGCTGGACTTACTGTTATGTTCTGCTACCAAAGCTAAGGAAAGAGAGGAGATCTGTCCCTACTATAGGACTCAGCTGAATCCCTACGATGTAACAGGGAACCTGATCCTGCGATCAGACCTGCTAAAGTCCTAATCTAGTCTGTACGGAGACCTATAGATGTGGGGAGGGAATCCCTACAAGTACTAAGGACTGGGAGGAATATGGGACACCTCCTAACAGAAATAGTAGCAGACAGACGAACAAACAAAATAGATAGAACATAGAGGTCCGTAGACCAAGCAAACTAACAGAGCTAGATACAGAGCACAGGCTAGCTAGAAAGTAGATATACAATGAAGTCCAGCAAAGCCAGAAGGGCGGAGCAGGATTAAATAGGCCAACAAGGTCATGTGACCAGCAAAGGAAAAAAAACCTAACAGCAAGGTTCTAACACTTATAGGGCAAGGACATGTGACATACACTGCCAATGACACATGCCCTTGCTTGTGTGAAAAGAAGCACTTCGCTCCGTGTGTGCGCTGCTGATAGGCTGACAGATTGCACCTCCCCACTGTAAATGCGGGAAAGAGAAAAAAAATGGAGTTCTTCATTATTCCTGCAGAGATCCATCCCCTGCCCCTCCCCCCACCCCGCTGTACACTCAAACTGCGTATTAACATTAATTTTCATCATTACTGAGAAAAAATCCAGTTATGATTTTGGTGCACGAACAGTTATCGAACATAACCTCGAACAGCCGAATTTTTCTCAAATCGTTCGTGTTCGCTGAACGGCTCGAACACCGCCCAAAACAGCTCGAATTTGAGATTGGCGAACAGTTCGAGTAGAACAACGCTCATCTCTACTCCTGAACCACCCGGTATACTCCCTGTTTTTGGTGCGAGGGAGTGGAGTCAGTACTCAAATGCAGTTGCTGACACCAGTCCTCCATTTGTTTCTTAGAGCCGTTACCTTCCTCTAGTTGAGATGGAGCCAAGGGTTCCACGGCCCTTACAGAATTTTGGTTTATGGTGAACAATTTGGCTAGCGTGGCATACCGGGGCAGGTATACTTCTCTCTCCCCGATATTTATGATGCGGACGGGCACCCTCCCATGGCGTACATCGACCACCCCCCGTGCTGTTAAAATGGTGGGCCTACTGTCTGAGTAGACGGGTTCTACCATTGCTTGGTAGTCTCTACCTCTCTCACGTTAGTTCCCAAGGTTATTCTAGGGTGACTCTCATGACGGTCAATGTCCACAATGATCAGTCCTTGTGCCACCAGTTCGACCTTACCGACCTTAATGGTCACCTCTTTGAACCCCACCTGCGGCATGGGCTGACCATTGCTGGCAATGATACTCAGGTCGTCATCTGGGTAGCGGGTTATGTCCGAGTCATTCCAGTACCGCTTAAAGAGCACGTACGGGATGGTAGTCACCTGTGACCCAGTGTCTAGTAGGGCACTCATAGGAATGCCATCCAGTACCACAGGCAAGACCGGACGTCCCCCTATGTATTTATCATGCCAGTTCGATGTGCCTGATGATCTTATGCCTGGGGGTTGGCCCTCTGCCCCAGGTTGTGCCCTTTTAAATGACAGTACCTTGCCATATGTCCGGGTTGATTGCAGCGGCGGCAGATAGGTTGTCCGTCCTCGTTGTATCTGTCGCTGGGTCTTCCTCTGGACGATGGGATCCTCCTCTGTCGGTGCCACGGGACATCCTCCGGACTGGTGGCCAGCTTGATCCTTCCTGGAGGAGAGACCTGTAAAGACTGTACAGTTCGGGTTAGCGCGGCTACGCTTTTAGTTAGCTCTTGGACCTGATGGTGCAGGTCTCTAGCCGGGTTGATGTCCAAAGCCTGCGCACCAGCTCCTATAGGCTCTGCAGACAAGGGCGCCACCTCCTGGTGATAGGTAATAGCAGGGCGCCGGTGGGTTACAGCGCTACCCGGTGCCGGTTCTCTGAGCACCCGGATGGCCCTGTCTTTGAACTTTGCAAAGTCTAAACCAGGGTTCTGCAAGGCCATTGCACGCAACTGGGTTCGGGGGGCGTTGGACAGCAGACCCTCAATGAATTGCTCAGTTAACAGTTCATCTGCATTCCGCACACTGTCAGGGTCTGCCTGTTTAATGGCTCCCAGGGCCTCTTGCAAATTCAAAGCATAGTCTCTTATACTGTCTTGGGCCCGCTGCTTGCACCCATAGAATTTCATTTTGATCTCTGCTGAGGTGCGGGTATCAAAAGTGTCCCTCAGACGGGCTAAGATCTCCTTCACGGTCTCCTTGTCCCTGACTGACCAGGACTTTACTTCACGTTGGGCTGCGCCGGTTAGCTGGCCTATCAATATGCTCACTTTTTGTCCCCCCGTCAGGGGGTATACTTTAAACAGGCTGTACAGTCTCTCTTTAAAGTCGCTTAGGGTATGCGACTCCCCTGAGTATTGGGGCAGCCAGGCCGCTCCGGGGATGTAAGGCATGGTGAACGGCATTACTGCGGCAGCGGCCGCGCTGGTGCTAGAGGGTCCCTCCATATCCGTCATCTTCCTCCCCCCTAGTTAAGTGTGGCCTACCTTCTGTTGCTTCTTCTCCATTTGCCGCGGCTCCGCAGACGATCGTCAGGGTGGAGGACCTTGCGTTGCGCTCTGGTGACGTCAGCGTCGCTCTCTCTCCCTTCTAGGACCTTGCGCAGCGTCGGTGCGTGGGGCGGAGCTTTGGGTCTCGCGCGCTTTCGGCGTCCACCCCCTCTTCTTCCCGCGCGGCGTCCTGAAGATGGCGTCCGATGGCGGGAAAACGACTGCGGATGGCGGGAAAACAGCTGCGGATGGCGGGAAACTTCTGAAGATGGCGGGAGAAGACTGAAGATGGCGGGAACCTTCACCACGGCAGGTATGACAGTCTTTTGAAGGTGCACAGTACCCGGTGGTTGCGGGCACGAAAACCTGCCGACTACGCCAAAGCTGACTCGCCCCACGTGTAGTGGGTTACCCGGAACCAGGTCTCTGGGGGATGCTGGGGTTTGCAGTCTCCGTGGCGGCGACCCGGTCCCGTGGCTCAGGGTGGTCAAACCAGTGGCAGTCTTTTAGGGGTTTTAGGTTAATTGTCCGACTACGCCACCCGTGGATTGCGGTCAGGGTGTACCGCCGCTGCGAGGCAGTCCACTGAGGCTGGTGTGGTGTGCGCAGCAAAAGATGGGATAACTCCCCACGGGAAGAGTATAACCTCAGGGCAGGGAATGTGGATGATGGGAGTGATGGTGCACGGGAGTCCCAGTACTAGTAGTGCTGTATGCGGTGAGAAAGCAGGAATGACTCAGAGTCTTTGCAGTGCAGTTCAGGGTCTTTACTGATGATATTAAGGCAGACCCTCCCGGGAGTACTGGCTAGCATAAGGGGCCTGGTCAGTCTGCGAGCAAGCAGGAGTTCCCCTGGCCAGGTGGAGCTGTAGGCCTCCCCGTCTATCTGCACTCTTCCTGACTACCTTGCTGTAAGCGAGTGGAAGTAGCCCACGTCCCTGAGTATACCGTGTGGTGCTCACCCGTATGGCTGGTGACTTGGGGCCTTCTGATAGCCTCCGCTCCTCGATGGCGGTGCTGGTCCCTTCCTTGTGACTGAGCCTCCAGGCTTCTATGGCCAGAGGACCTGGAATCCCCTGCCGGCTGGTTTCTGCTGCTGGGTGAATATACGTCCCCACAGCCTCGGACTCCGGTGTCCGGTACTAGGATTCTTCTGCCAGGGCGAGCTCTATATCTGCTTCCAGTCCCTGGCACTCAGCTCCTGCTCCTACTGAGCTCCTGCTGTTTCTTTCCCTGTGTCTGCTTGTTCTCCCTCCAGGCTCTGACTCAACTCACTAATCCCGCCCCAGACCCAGTTTATAAAGGCAGATTCCTCCACTCCCAGGTCTGGGCAGGAAGTGTTGCATGCTTAGGGCTCCTGACCAGAGAAACCTCCCACTTGCTCTCAGACGTAATATTTCTATTACTGTGGCAACCAGACCCCTGGGGTGCCACACAAGCATCTCTCTTACCTTTAAAACCACTACACAGACTACAGTACCATGTCACATCTTTAAGCATGCTCCTCTGAGCAACTACTGCTGCCAAGTCATGTGACCACAAGGTCCTTGGAGGTTCTTAATTCTGATTGGTGGAGCAGGTATGGGACAGCTCTGTGGTTAAGTAAATATTATCATAGTGGGACAGTAGCGAATGATGCATAGTGGAGCCTTCACATGCCTGGCTGTCACCCCCACTTTGTGACCGCATCGGTGACACCTAGCTAAGACCGGCAATGAGTTTATTTTGACATAACAATATGATGATTTGTTTTTTTTTGTGAGATTACATGCAGTTTTGAATGATTCCATTTATGTTAAGATCTATAATATAATGGGAGATGCGTGTCTCTTTCTGAAGCCTTTATAGACTGCGCATGCGCTACGCGCAGTCTGGCTCCAGAGAGAAGCACGCATCCAGCCGTTACAGGTAAGAGGAATGTATGGTGCCAGAGATCACGGTATGTGTAGACACTGAACGCATACCGCGATCTCCGGCGCCATACTTACATACTTACCTGACCGGGAGGAGCGTTGCCGCGGCGCCTCTCTTTGCCAGAGACCGGGGCAGGAGTGAGACATTGGATAGGCGCATGCGCATAGCGCTATCCGGTGCCATTTTACTGAAGACACATTGGCAGTGTGTCTTCGGCAAAATGGCACCGGACAGCGCGGTATGGGCATGCGCATACTCCAGCGCTGCACTCCTCCCCCGGCATCTGGTAGAACAGGACACAGCAGCGCTGGAGCAGAGAGAAGAAAGGTGAGTATAAGTGTTTATTTTTTTGTATGTGTGCACCGTGAAAGGGATGAGGGGGCCACACATACCAGGATTGGAGGGTGAGGAGGCCACACATATCAGGATTGAGTATGGAAACAGGAAGGGAAAGAGGGGGAGAGTCAGCTCATCGGAATGCAGTCTGTAAATCCTCTGTCCACAGATCCTCGTAAGCAGCCGCCCTGGCTCGGGTCAGTGCAATGAAGAGAAGGAAAAAAAGGGAAATTCTCCAGCGTAAGGGAAAGTTAAAACATAGTAATTTATTAGGTCCAAGATAAAAAAAATCTTTTGAGTTCATCCGAGAAATACAAGCAGCATCACATATTTCTGCTCCAGTGAGGAATTACAACTCAGACGAGTCTTATTTATGATCTGTAGTCAAAAAGAAGCAACTCACATATATAGGGTTAGTAAGCCACCATCAAGAAACAGGTGTACTCATTAGTGGATGAAATACCAAGCTGTCTAAATGGGAGGAAAAGGGTTAAAATCAGCAACACAGCTAGAAGGTAATGTGAGAAATATGAGCTCCATAAGATAAAAGAACTGATAAAAACAATACCCAGAAAACCAACTCATGAATTAACTAACATCAATTGTACCGAAGAATTAAATCCTGTTGAGTGTTTAAACCATAAGGGATACGGGTTTGTAATTTAAAAATCCAAAAACTCTCTCTATTCAGAATTTTTCTCCTGAGATCACCACCTCTAATGGGTTTAAAAACTTTTTCTATACCCATATATTTTAAATATCGAGTATGTCCCCCGTGTTAAGCGGCAAAATGCTTTGAAACCGCAGAGATATTACTCGCAGAGGTGCTAGTAGTGTCAGAAATATGTCTACGAATGCGTTTTTTAAGAGGACCTGTAGTACATCCTACATATTGGATTTTACATATCGCACATTCTATTAGATAAACCACAGACGTCGTATCACAGTTTATGAAACTCTTAATAGAATAATCACGACGATTAGTTGAAGATACAAAGGTTGGGGAAACATTTGTATAATTGCAGGACTTACAAATATTATGACCATATCTAAAAAAGCCTTTTGCAGATAACCATGTGCCCGTATTACTGGCAGGCAATGATTTATCCATATAATAGCTGGGTGAAAGAATATTACCCAAGTACAGGCTTTTTTTGGCTACAAATCTTATATCCGTGTTCAGCAAAATTTGTGCCAGTTTAATATCATGATTCAGCATAAGAAGGAATCTTTTAATAATCAAAATTATTTGATGGAATTCAGTGCTATATTGTGTGGAGAATGTGATATAACCCTGTTTATTCGGATACTCCATAAGTTCTGCTCCATTCTTATTTTTCTTGTTATTTTTATATTTATCCTTGTTCTTATTAATAGTTCTATTAGTATTCAAAAGATCATCCCTTTTCATGTTATCCACAATTGACTCAGCTCGTAGAAGAGTCTATTCTGGGTAACCATGTTCCCTCAGTCTGTTTTTAGTCGTGTAGAGTTCAGTTTCATATAAATCTCTGGTTATGCAGTTTCTCTTCATCCTGACCAGTTCCCCAACGGGGATGTTTTTAATTGTCTGCATGGGACGACAGGAATGTGCTTCCAAAATAGTTAGATTCTGATGGTTTTCTATAGGTTATTGTAAAAACCTTATTGTAGTAATTATCACCTCTCAGGGCTATATCCAAAAAAATAATTGTCGTTTCAGCAGACAAATGAGTAAATTTTAAGTTATAATTATTGTCATTGATGTAAAACATAAAGTTATTTATTTCTGTTTCACCTCCATTTCAAATCAGTATTGTATCGTCTATGTAGCGTCCATAAAAAACTATATGCTCTGAAAAACGATTGCTATCAGTAAAAATATATTCTTCTTCCCATATGGCCATTACTATATTAGCTAAAGAGGGGGAAAATTTCCCCCCATGCTCACACCTTGCTTTTGTAGAAAAATAATATCTAATATCTCTGCGGTCTCAAAGCATTTTGCCGCTAAACACGGGGGAGATACTCGATATTTAAAATACATTGGAATAGAAAAAGTTTTTAAGCCTGTCAGAGGTGGTGATCTCAGGTGAAAGATTCTGAATAGAGAGAGTTTTTGGATTTTTAAATTACAAACATGTATCCCTTATTGTTTAAATACTCGACAGGATTTAATTCTACAGTACAATTGATGTTAGTTAATTCATGAGTTGGTTTTCTGGGTATTATTTTTATCAGTTCTTTTTTCTTATAGAGATCATATTTCTCACATTACCTTCTAGCTGTGTTGCTGATTTTAACCCTTTTCCTCCCATTCAGACAGCTTGTTATTTCATCTGACTCTCCCCCTGGGCCGTGGGGCACCCGGAACCGGGCTTCAGTGCGATGTTGGGGGTAGTAGTGGCAACCCGATCCCGTGGCTCAGGGTGGTCAGACCAAATGCTGTGGCAGTCTATTTGTAGGGTTTTGAGTGTCCGACTACGCCACCCGTGGATTGCGGTCAGGGGTGACCGCCGCTGCAAGGCAGACCGCTGAGGCTGATGTTGGTATGCAGCACAGGGATAGCATAACTCCCTACGGGAAGAGTGTAGCCTCAGGGCAGTGTAATAGGATGCTGGGAGTGATGGTGCAGGCCGCAATAATAAGGGGTTCAGAGTCTGCTTCAAACAGTCCAGGGTCTTTATTGTAGTTAGTACTAATGACCCAACAGGAGTACAGGGTAGGAATGGGCCTGGGTGTCTGAGAGAATTCCGGCGAGCCCCAGTGGTCAGGGTGAGTGGGTAGGCCTACCGTTCTCTCTCTGCCCTTGCTGACTATCCCCCTTTTCATGGTGTGATAGCCCACATCCCTGAGCTGGCCGTGTACTACGCCTGTATGGTTTGCGACTCGGGCCTTAGGTACCTGTTGCTTCTCCGTGCTGTAACGGTCCCTCTGTGTGGCGGAGCCTCCAGGCTTCTCAGGCCAAGGGACCTAAAATCCCTCGCAGGTTGGTTATCTGCTGCCGGGCTTGCAACCCTGACAGCCTCGGACCCCAGTGTTCGGTTGTGTAGTTCTCTCTCTGCCAGGACCTGCTCTCGTCGCCTATCTCCCTGGCTTGCTGTTCCTCCTCTGCCTCCCGGACTCCTCAGCTGCTGCTAACCTGTTCCTTTCCTCTGGGAACCCTTCTGGATGCTTCAGAAGTGGGTCCTGGTCTCTCTAACCCTGCCCTCAGTTCCAGCTTTTATAGGGGCAGCTTGCTCCCCCTACTGGCCTGGGACAGGAGGTGCTGCATGCTAATGGTCCCTGTCCAGAGAACCTCCCTCCTGCTCTCAGATACAGCCTTTAATATTTGTGGCATCCAGGCCTGGGGTGACACACATCCACTAATGAGTGCACCTGTTTCTTGATGGTGGCTTACTAACCCTATATACAGTGCTAGCCAAAAGTATTGGCACCCCTGCAACTCTGTCAGATAATACTCAGTTTCTTCCTGAAAATGATTGCAATCACAAATTCTTTGGTATTATTCTCTTCATTTAATTTGTCTTCAATGAAAAAAACACAAAAAGAATTGTCCTAAAGCCAAATTGGATACAATTCCACACCAAACCTAAAAAAGGGGGTGGACAAATGTATTGGCACCCTTTGAAAAATCATGTGATGCTTCTTTAATTCGTGTAATTAACAGCACCTGTAACTTACCTGTGGCACCTAACAGGTGTTGGCAATAACTAAATCACACTTGCCGCCAGTTAACATGGATTAAAGTTGACTCAACCTCTGTCCTGTGTCCTTGTGTGTACCACATTGAGCATGGAGAAAAGAAAGAAGACCAAAGAACTGAGGACTTGAGAAACCAAATTGTGAGGAAGCATGAGCAATCTCAAGGCTACAAATCCATCTCCAAAGACCTGAATGTTCCTGTGTCTTCCGTGCGCAGTGTCATCAAGAAGTTTAAAGCCCATGGCACTGTGGCTAACCTCCCTAGATGTGGACGGAAAAGAAAAATTGAAGAGAGATTTCAATGCAAGATTGTGTGGATGGTGGATAAAGAACCTCGACTAACATCCAAACAAGTTCAAGCTGCCCTGCAGTCCGAGGGTACAACAGTGTCAACCCGTACTATCCGTCGGCGTCTGAATGAAAAGGGACTGTATGGTAGGATACCCAGGAAGACCCCACTTCTTACCCCGAGACATAAAAAAGCCAGGCTGGAGTTTGCCAAAACTTACCTGAGAAAGCCTAAAATGTTTTGGAAGAATGTTCTCTGGTCAGATGAGACAAAAGTAGAGCTTTTTGGGAAAAAGCATCAACATAGAGTGTACAGGAAAAAAAAAGAGGAATTCAAAGAAAAGAACATGGTCCCTACAGTCAAACATGGCGGAGGTTCCCTGATGTTTTGGGGTTGCTTTGCTGCCTGTGGCACTGGACTGCATGGCCGTGTGCATGGCATTATGAAGTCTGAAGACTACCAACAAATTTTGTAGCATAATGTAGGGCCCAGTGTGAGAAAGCTGGGTCTCCCTCAGAAGTCATGGGTCTTCCAGCAGGACAATGACCCAAAACACACTTCCAAAAGCACTATAAAATGGTTTTAGAGAAAGCACTGGAGACTTCTAAGGTGGCCAGCAATGAGTCCAGACCTGAATCCCATAGAACGCCTGTGGAGAGATCTCAAAATGCCAGTTTGGAGAAGGCACCCTTCAAATATCAGGGACCTGGAGCAGTTTGCCAAAGAAGAATGGTCTACAATTCCAGCAGAGCATTGTAAGAAACTCATTGATGGTTACCGGAAGCGGTTGTTCGCAGCTATTTTGGCTAAAGGTTGTGCAACCAAGAATTAGGCTGAGGGTGCCAATACTTTTGTCCGGCCCTTTTTTGGAGTTTTGTGTGAAATGATCAATGATTTAATTTTTGCTTCATTCTCTTTTGTGTTTTTTCCTTGCAAGCAAATTAAATGAAGATAATAATACCAAAGAATTTGTGACTGCAATCATTTTCAGGAAGAAACTGAGTATTATCTGACAGAATTGCAGGGGTGCCAATACTTTTGGCCAGCACTGTATGTGAGTTGCTTCTTTTTGACTACAGATCATGAATAAGACTCGTCTGAGTTGAAACGTGTCGATTTGACTGATGTAATTCCTCACTGGAGCAGATATATGTGATGCTGTTTCTATTTCCCTTTTTTTTTCTATACCAGGATTGAGGGGATGAGGTGTACCACACATACCAGGATTGAGGGTTGAGGAGACCATGCATACCAGGATTGGGGGGTGAGGGGGCCATGCATACCATGATTGTGGGGTGAGGGGATCATGCATACCAGGATGAGGGGTACCACACATACCAGGATTGGGGGTGAGGGGACCACATATACCAGGATTGGGGGTGAGGGGACCATGCATACCAGGATTGGGGGTGAGGGGATCATGCATACCAGGATTGGGGGATGAGGGTACCATGCATACCAGGATGAGGGGTACCACACACAATATTATTGGGGGATGAGGAGACCATGCATACCAGGATTGGGGGGTGAGGGGACCATGCATACCAGTATTGGGGGGTGAGGGGACCATGCATACCAGGATTGGGGGTGAGGGGACCATGCATACCAGGATTGGGGGGTGAGGGGACCATGCAACCTCCTCTCGGTCTTCCACCTGCACCCAAAGCCTGTCTGGTCATGCCACAAGCTTTCTAACTGCGCAGAAGGGATCCTGCACACCTCCTTACTATGCTGGCAGTAGGGCTCAACGTCATCAGGCGGTTTTTACATTGAAATGTCTGGGAAATGTGAGTCACACAGCTGAGGAGTTGTGGTCAGCTCTGGAGAACCAATTTCATGAATGGTTGTCTCCACTGGACCTGAAACCAGGGAAGGCCGTGTGCGACAATGCTGCAAACCTGGGTGCGGCCCTTCGCCGGGGCAATGTCACACACGTGCCTTGTATGGCTCACGTGTTGAACCTGGTTGTCCAGCAATTTTTAGCCCACTATCCCAGACTAGATGGCCTTCTGCAGAGGGCACGGTCGCTGTGTGCTCACTTCCGCCGTTCGCATCCCGCAGCTCAGCGACTTACATCTCTACAGAAGTCGTTGGGCCTGCCACTTCACCGGCTAAAATGCGATGTGCCTACCCGGTGGAATTCAACTCTGCACATGTTGCAGCGACTGTGGCAGCACCGACAAGCCCTGGTGCAATACGTTCTGACGTATAGCCTGGGCCAACGAGATTCAGAGGTGGGGCAAATCACGCTGGAGGAGTGGTCTCAGATCAGGGACCTATGCACCCTTATGCACAGTTTTGAAATGGCGACGAAGATGTTTAGTGCTGACGATGCCATTATCAGCATGACTATTCCGGTGATTTACATGCTGGAGCACATGTTAAACAGAATTCGGAGTCAGGTGGTGGCACAAGAGGAGGTGGAGGAAGTAGAGGAGGAGGAGTTGTATGCGGAAGGGCTAACATCTGCAAGGTCCAGAAGGTTGGCAGCACCAAGGCGGCAGGCATGTGAGGGTGGGGGAGATGGTTTTACCAGGGCGCATGGTAGCAGCCAAACTAGTGAGGAAGGTGCAGGAGCCCAGGAAGAAGTGGAGGACGAACTGATGGAAGACTCATCAGATGAGGGAGACCTTGATCACATTTCTGTTGTGCGAGGTTGGGGGGAGAGGACAGAGGAAGGAAGCATGATTGTTACCTCGCCACCAACACAACAGGGACTTGGTGCTCCTGGATGCGCAACACACACATGAGTGCCTTCTTGCTGCACTACCTGCAACATGACCCTCGAATTGTGAGAATTAGAAATAATCCTGACTACTGGGTTGCCACACTGTTAGATCCCCGGTACAAAAGTAAATTTGCAGAAATTATTCCTGCCATAGAAAGGGATGCACGCATGCAGGAGTATCAGCAGAGACTGTTGCAGAATCTTACATGTGCTTTTCCACAAAATACCAGTGGTGCACATAGTGAATCTCACAGTTCCAACTTGCCAACCGTGGGACCGTCAAGTGTTCAGCACTCAAACCGTAACAGAACCACAGTATCTGCTGGTAACATCAATTTTGCGGAATCATTTCACCACTTTTTTAGCCCATCCTTTGCAAGGCCACAGGAGACAAGAAGTCTGACACATAGTCAACGCCTAGAGACGATGGTACAGGAGTATCTCCAAGTAAACATTGAAGCCACGACTGTGTCACTGGACCCTTGCTCTTTTTGGGCTTCCAATCTGGATAAATGGCCAGAGCTAGCCACTTACGCCTTGGAGATCTTGTCATGCCCCGCAGCCAGCGTTCTGTCTGAACGTGTGTTCAGCGCTGCTGGTGGTGTGCTGACAGATAAGCGCACGCGGCTCTCCACTGATAATGTAGACAGACTCACGTTCATAAAGATGAACAAATCATGGATCCGAAACGACTTTTCTACCCCTGTGTCATCCTGGGGAGAGTAAAAGCTTGATGATTGGTTAAAATCACCCTACCAAACGTTTTAAGCTTTCAAATTACTAATCATGTTTATCTGTATCTTGACTGGAAAATAATTTGGGCTTTGTAGCAGTGTGCAGCACTGATCCTATTAGGCCATCTATAATAAGCTCCACCAGATTTAAAATTAAAAATAATTTTTAGCTGCATCTAGCCCGGAAAATAATTTTGGGGCTCCGAGATGCGCAAGACACATAAGTGCCTTCTTGCTGCACTACCTGCAGCATGACCCTCATATTGTCAGAATTCGAAGTAATCATGACTACTGGGTTGCCACACTCTTAGATCCCCCAAACTTTTCGATCAACCTTTTCATTTTAATAAAGACCAAAAAAATGGTCATTTTTGAAATTATAAGCATTAGCAGGTTGTTAGAAACTGAAATCAAACAGTTTTCAACTCAAAACTTTATTCTAGGTGATGTTACATTTTCACATAGGACCCCTTGTTCGAAAGGAGCTTCTGAACTCTCTCGTCCATTGAATTTGTCAGGTTTTGGAGGGTTTCTGCTTCAATTGTTTTGCATGAGGACAGAATACCCTCCCAGAGCTGTTGCTTAGATGTGAACTGCCTCCCGCCATCATAGACACTCCTTTTAATGATGCTCCAAAGGTTCGGAATGGGGTAGAGGTCAGGGGAGCATGGGGGTCACACCATAAGTTTGTCCCCTTTTATGCCCATATCAGCCAGAGATGCAGATGTTTTATGTGCAGCATGAGATGGTGCATTATCATGCAGAAAAATGATCTTGCTGTGAAATACACGGTTCTTCTTCTTGAACCATGGCAGGAAGTGCTGTTTGAGAAAATCCACATACATTATGGAGTTCATCTTTAGCGCCTTCAGGGATCCTAAAGGGGCCGACAATCTCTCTCCCCATGATTCCAGCCCAAAACATTACTCCACCTCCTCCTTGTTGGCGCTGTAGCCGTGTTTGCGTGGGGTGTCCATCAACCAGCCATCCTCCACTCCATCCATCTGGACCATCGAGCGCTGCACGGCACTCATCCGTGAACAAAACAGTTTTGAAATCAGTCTTCATGTAATGTTTGGCCCACTGGAGCCGTTTCTGCTTGTGTGAAGTGGATAGAGGAGGTCGACAGGATGGCGTATGCACAGCTGCAAACCTCTGAAGGACCCTGCATCTTGTTGTTCGGGGGACGTTGGAGGCACAAGCAGCTTCAAAAACTTGTCTGCTGCTATGACAAGGCTTTTTTGCCGCTGCTCTTTCAACCTGACATAATTGCTTGTAGGAAAGAGTCCTCAATTTGCCCTTATCAGCACGCACACGTGTGTACTGTGAATCAGCTACATACTTCTTGATTGCCAAGACACTTCATCCTCATCATCGCACAATGTTGATTGTAGTCATGCCTTGACCTAAACACTCCACAATTTGTTGCTTCTCAGCAGCCGACACATCCTTTTTCTTTCCCATTTTGGCAGAAAATGTAGGCTGCTTAATAATGTGAGAGAGCCTTCTTAAGTAGTCTTGCCTTTCATTGGACACACCTGCCAAACTAATTAGCACAGGTGTCTGCAATTGCTTACAGTGATATAAAGAGCCCTGACACACATCACCATCAATGAGTTTAACTGACAAACAAACAAATTCTTCCCTTATCACTCCTAAACACTTTTTGCATAATAATTTGGAACGCGGTGTACATGTGCTTTTCCACAAAACACCAGCGGTTCACGTAGTGAATCTTACAGTTCTAACTTGCCAACCGTGGTCTGTATGGAATTGTTCAATAAAGGGCCCAAAATTAAGATAACATAGATGGGAGAGGTCTCTATGAATAGGAATTCCTAAGTATTTGATACCCTGTGAGGGCCAGGCAAAGGGAAAGTTGGACTGGATGGAATCCTATATGGATTTGGGGAGGGAGACATCGAGGGCCTCAGACTTCGCTGCATTGATTTTAAAATTTTACCATGTAACAAAGTGATCTATTTCAGCCATAACAGCATGGATGGATATATGTGATTGAGTGATATATACTAGGACATCATCAGCAAATAGAGAGCACTTGTACTCGGTGCCTCCCACCTCAATCTACCTAATATTGGGGTTATGGCGAATTGATGAGAGCAGGTGCTCCGTCACTAGGATGTATAAGAGAGGGGACAGAGGACATCCCTGCCTTGTCCCATTGGTGATTGTGAAAGGTGAAAATGTTCTGACGCACCCCCTGGGCCTTGGGACACCCGGAGCCGGACCCTTTTTGGTGGATGCTGGTGGTTGTAGTCTTCGTGGCGGCGACCCGGTTCCGTGGCTCAGGGCGGTCAAACCAGTGGCGGAACTATTTATGTGGTTTTGATGTTTAAATGTCCGACTACGCCACCCGTGGATTGCGGTCAGAGTGAACCGCCGCTACAGGGCAGACCGCTGAGGCTGGTGTTGTGGGTGCAGCAGAGCGTAGCATAACTCCCCACGGGAGGAGTATAGCCTCAGGGCAGTGTATGCGGAGGATGGGGGTGATGGTGCAGGGCAGCAGCAGTAACGACACGGAGTCAGTGATGCAGTCCAGGGCCTTTACTCACAGTTCTTATTATCCAGACCACGTCTGCAGGTAACGGCTGCCCACGTCGTACTGTGCTCACCAGGTGAGGGGCTCAGACAACTCCCAGATAACTTTGGAGCACTTCACAGGACCCCCTTTGTGTGTCCTTTGTCTGGCCTTTCTTACCAACACTTCTGTCCGGCTGCCTCGGGCCTCCTCTTGTTAAACTTGGCGCCAGTTTCCCTGACCCTATGTGGTGCCTTCCTAGCGGGTGTAGCGAGGGGCTGCGCCACATAAAATGTCAGCGCCTCCGGTTTCTAGCTGAGGGTCGTTTCCTGCCTCCACTAGTTCGGGGACCGGTCTCCCCCTTTGCCTGACCCCTCCACGCAGGTGGATTCGGGCGTGCGGTGGCGACTCGCCCGTCCGCACCCCTGGGATCCCTTCATTCCTCGTTCCTGGAGCCTTCTCCGCTCCTCTTCCTTCCTTCTCCCTCTTCCAGGCCTGGGCCTCTGTTACTAGGCCCGCCTCCGGAGCAGAGCTCATGCAGAGCCCCTGCTCCCTGCCACTTCTGCTCAGACTTCTCTGCACTGAACTAAGATGGTGCCCACCTTTTATACTCCCTTCTCAATGCACCCAGGAACTGCTTCCTCCCTGCTCCTGCACTACAGGGTTCCCCTTCCTCAGTGTTCCCTCCCCCCACTCCAGCCAGGGACAGGGACTGTCGTGCCCATCTCAGGGGCATATTGGTCGCCCTGCCCCACGGCAATGTGGTGTAATGCATGCAGGTGTCGGGTCCTGATCCACACTCCATCCTTACCTGAGAGTGAGATATCACACCTCTGGGTGAGGTGCAATACGTCTGTAGCAACCGAGCCCTCAGGGTGCTACAGTTCCATTTATCTTCAGCCTAGGTGACGTATTGCGATACAGGGCCGTGATTTTGGCTATAAAAGGGTCCCCTAGACCCCTACCCCAAGCTTTTTAAGAGAATCATATATGGCGTGCCAGGAGACTCTATGGAATGCTTTCTCAGCATCCAACGAGAGTATCTAATTACAAATTTTTAACTGCATCTAGCCCAGGAAATACTTTGTGCCTAGTAGCAGTGTCTGCTAGTCAGCGGATTATCCCGGCTGTTAAGCAAGCTGCACCACCTGTAGTTTAGACACTTAATTTTTTCAAAGGAAATGCTTCGGGACCATGGGATACTTAGTGAAGAGCATCAAGAGGCACCCCAAGGCATAGGGGCTGGGACTGGCAGTAGGATGCCTTGCGGTGGACAGCCGAGCTCGATCCTTATAAAATCTTTTTAACTGCAGCAGCTTTAGTGGACGCTACTGGAGCTGGAATTACCGCGGCTGCTGGCATGAGACTTGCCCTCCAATAGATCCTTGTAAATGGATTTAAAGTGTATTCATTCAAATTAGAGAGACAATTTAAATTAAAAAGCTTAGAGCTGCCTCCACCACAGGGGGGCTCGCTCGACCCACCAGCGGACAGGCACCAGTATTGGGAGAGGGGGGCTGGCCATCAGGGTTCACCGCGGCTCTGGCACAAACCCGGCGACACGGAGGTGGCACGGGCAGGAGCGGACTGGCCGTGTCGGCTTCTCACTTTTTGGATTTTAGAAGGGCATGACATGCCTATATCTGTGTCTCCCCCTCCTTTTACTCCTCCACCTCTTTTATTTTCGCATGACTATATGTACTTGTCACTTTTCCATGTGTTAGTTGTGTCTTCTGAGCAGTTTGTCAGCTTTTGGACACCTTTGAAGGTGTTTTCTATGTGTTTCTATGTGTTTTTGTTTGCCTGCCATTGGTTTTAACGGTGTTCGAAGGTGTTCGACGAACAGTTCGACAAACAGTTCGGCGAACACACGGGTGTTCGACGAACCGAACCGAACTCGAACACTACGGGGGTGGCTCAACACTAGTGCGCAGTACCCGGTGGTTGCCCGCACGAAAACCTGCCGACTACGCCAAAGCTGACTCGCCCCACGTGTAGTGGGTTACCCGGAACCAGGTCTCTGGGGGATGCTGGGGTTTGCAGTCTCCGTGGCGGCGACCCGGTCCCTTGGCTCAGGGTGGTCAAACCAGTGGCAGTCTTTTAGGGGTTTTAGGTTAATTGTCCGACTACGCCACCCGTGGATTGCGGTCAGGGTGTACCGCCGCTGCGAGACAGTCCACTGAGGCTGGTGTGGTGTGCGCAGCAAAAGATGGGATAACTCCCCACGGGAAGAGTATAACCTCAGGGCAGGGAATGTGGATGATGGGAGTGATGGTGCACGGGAGTCCCAGTACTAGTAGTGCTGTATGCGGTGAGAAAGCAGGAACGACTCAGAGTCTTTGCAGTGCAGTTCAGGGTCTTTACTGATGATATTAAGGCAGACCCTCCCAGGAGTACTGGCTAGCATAAGGGGCCTGGTCAGTCTGCGAGCAAGCAGGAGTTCCCCTGGCCAGGTGGAGCTGTAGGCCTCCCCGTCTATCTGCACTCTTCCTGACTACCTTGCTGTAAGCGAGTGGAAGTAGCCCACGTCCCTGAGTATACCGTGTGGTGCTCACCCGTATGGCTGGTGACTTGGGGCCTTCTGATAGCCTCCGCTCCTCGATGGCGGTGCTGGTCCCTTCCTTGTGACTGAGCCTCCAGGCTTCTATGGCCAGAGGACCTGGAATCCCCTGCCGGCTGGTTTCTGCTGCTGGGTGAATATACGTCCCCACAGCCTCGGACTCCGGTGTCCGGTACTAGGATTCTTCTGCCAGGGCGAGCTCTATATCTGCTTCCAGTCCCTGGCACTCAGCTCCTGCTCCTACAGAGCTCTTGCTGTTTCTTTCCCTGTGTCTGCTTGTTCTCCCTCCAGGCTCTGACTCAACTCACTAATCCCGCCCCAGACCCAGTTTATAAAGGCAGATTCCTCCCCTCCCAGGTCTGGGCAGGAAGTGTTGCATGCTTAGGGCTCCTGACCAGAGAAACCTCCCACTTGCTCTCAGACGTAATATTTCTATGATTGTGGCAACCAGACCCCTGGGGTGCCACACAAGCATCTCTCTTACCTTTAAAACCACTACACAGACTACAGTACCATGTCACATCTTTAAGCATGCTCCTCTGAGCAACTACTGCTGCCAAGTCATGTGACCAGAAGGTCCTTGGAGGTTCTTAATTCTGATTGGTGGAGCAGGTATGGGACAGCTCTGTGGTTAAGTAAATATTATCATAGTGGGACAGTAGCGAATGATGCATAGTGGAGCCTTCACATGCCTGGCTGTCACCCCCACTTTGTGACCGCATCGGTGACACCTAGCTAAGACCGGCAATGAGTTTATTTTGACATAACAATATGATGATTTGTTTTTTTTTGTGAGATTACATGCAGTTTTGAATGATTCCATTTATGTTAAGATCTATAATATAATGGGAGATGCGTGTCTCTTTCTGAAGCCTTTATAGACTGCGCATGCGCTACGCGCAGTCTGGCTCCAGAGAGAAGCACGCATCCAGCCGTTACAGGTAAGAGGAATGTATGGTGCCGGAGATCACGGTATGTGTAGACACTGAACGCATACCGCGATCTCCGGCGCCATACTTACATACTTACCTGACCGGGAGGAGCGTTGCCGCGGCGCCTCTCTTTGCTGGAGACCGGGGCAGGAGTGAGACGTCGGATAGGCGCATGCGCATAGCGCTATCCGGTGCCATTTTACTGAAGACACATTGGCAGTGTGTCTTCGGCAAAATGGCACCGGACAGCGCGGTATGGGCATGCGCATACTCCAGCGCTGCACTCCTCCTCCGGCATCTGGTAGAACAGGACGCAGCAGCGCTGGAGCAGAGAGAAGAAAGGTGAGTATAAGTGTTTATTTTTTTGTATGTGTGCACCGTGAAAGGGATGAGGGGGCCACACATACCAGGATTGGAGGGTGAGGAGGCCACACATATCAGGATTGGTGGGTGAGGGGCCACACATACCAGGATTGCGTATGGAAACAGGAAGGGAAAGAGGGGGAGAGTCAGCTCATCGGAATGCAGTCTGTAAATCCTCTGTCCACAGATCCTCGTAAGCAGCCGCCCTGGCTCGGGTCAGTGCAATGAAGAGAAGGAAAAAAAGGGAAATTCTCCAGCGTAAGGGAAAGTTAAAACATAGTAATTTATTAGGTCCAAGATAAAAAAAATCTTTTGAGTTCATCCGAGAAATACAAGCAGCATCACATATTTCTGCTCCAGTGAGGAATTACAACTCAGACGAGTCTTATTTATGATCTGTAGTCAAAAAGAAGCAACTCACATATATAGGGTTAGTAAGCCACCATCAAGAAACAGGTGTACTCATTAGTGGATGAAATACCAAGCTGTCTAAATGGGAGGAAAAGGGTTAAAATCAGCAACACAGCTAGAAGGTAATGTGAGAAATATGAGCTCCATAAGATAAAAGAACTGATAAAAACAATACCCAGAAAACCAACTCATGAATTAACTAACATCAATTGTACCGAAGAATTAAATCCTGTTGAGTGTTTAAACCATAAGGGATACGGGTTTGTAATTTAAAAATCCAAAAACTCTCTCTATTCAGAATTTTTCTCCTGAGATCACCTCCTCTAATGGGTTTAAAAACTTTTTCTATACCCATATATTTTAAATGTCGAGTATGTCCCCCGTGTTTAGCGGCAAAATGCTTTGAAACCACAGGGATATTACTCGCAGAGGTGCTAGTAGTGTCAGAAATATGTCTACGAATGCGTTTTTTAAGAGGACCTGTAGTACATCCTACATATTGGATTTTACATATCGCACATTCTATTAGATAAACCACAGACGTCGTATCACAGTTTATGAAACTCTTAATAGAATAATCACGACGATTAGTTGAAGATACAAAGGTTGGGGAAACATTTGTATAATTGCAGGACTTACAAATATTATGACCATATCTAAAAAAGCCTTTTGCAGATAACCATGTGCCCGTATTACTGGCAGGCAATGATTTATCCATATAATAGCTGGGTGAAAGAATATTACCCAAGTACAGGCTTTTTTGGCTACAAATCTTATATCCGTGCTCAGCAAAATTTGTGCCAGTTTAATATCATGATTCAGCATAAGAAGGAATCTTTTAATAATCAAAATTATTTGATGGAATTCAGTGCTATATTGTGTGGAGAATGTGATATAACCCTGTTTATTCGGATACTCCATAAGTTCTGCTCCATTCTTATTTTTCTTGTTATTTTTATATTTATCCTTGTTCTTATTAATAGTTCTATTAGTATTCAAAAGATCATCCCTTTTCATGTTATCCACAATTGACTCAGCTCGTAGAAGAGTCCATTCTGGGTAACCATGTTCCCTCAGTCTGTTTTTAGTCGTGTAGAGTTCAGTTTCATATAAATCTCTGGTTATGCAGTTTCTCTTCATCCTGACCAGTTCCCCAACGGGGATGTTTTTAATTGTCTGCATGGGATGACAGGAATGTGCTTCCAAAATAGTTAGATTCTGATGGTTTTCTATAGGTTATTGTAAAAACCTTATTGTAGTAATTATCACCTCTCAGGGCTATATCCAAAAAAATAATTGTCGTTTCAGCAGAGAAATGAGTAAATTTTAAGTTATAATTATTGTCATTGATGTAAAACATAAAGTTATTTATTTCTGTTTCACCTCCATTTCAAATCAGTATTGTATCGTCTATGTAGCGTCCATAAAAAACTATATGCTCTGAAAAACGATTGCTATCAGTAAAAATATATTCTTCTTCCCATATGGCCATTACTATATTAGCTAAAGAGGGGGAAAATTTCCCCCCATGCTCACACCTTGCTTTTGTAGAAAAATAATATCTAATATCTCTGCGGTCTCAAAGCATTTTGCCGCTAAACACGGGGGAGATACTCGATATTTAAAATACATTGGAATAGAAAAAGTTTTTAAGCCTGTCAGAGGTGGTGATCTCAGGTGAAAGATTCTGAATAGAGAGAGTTTTTGGATTTTTAAATTACAAACATGTATCCCTTATTGTTTAAATACTCGACAGGATTTAATTCTACAGTACAATTGATGTTAGTTAATTCATGAGTTGGTTTTCTGGGTATTATTTTTATCAGTTCTTTTTTCTTATAGAGATCATATTTCTCACATTACCTTCTAGCTGTGTTGCTGATTTTAACCCTTTTCCTCCCATTCAGACAGCTTGTTATTTCATCTGACTCGCCCCCTGGGCCGTGGGGCACCCGGAACCGGGCTTCAGTGCGATGTTGGGGGTAGTAGTGGCAACCCGATCCCGTGGCTCAGGGTGGTCAGACCAAATGCTGTGGCAGTCTATTTGTAGGGTTTTGAGTGTCCGACTACGCCACCCGTGGATTGCGGTCAGGGGTGACCGCCGCTGCAAGGCAGACCGCTGAGGCTGATGTTGGTATGCAGCACAGGGATAGCATAACTCCCTACGGGAAGAGTGTAGCCTCAGGGCAGTGTAATAGGATGCTGGGAGTGATGGTGCAGGCCGCAATAATAAGGGGTTCAGAGTCTGCTTCAAACAGTCCAGGGTCTTTATTGTAGTTAGTACTAATGACCCAACAGGAGTACAGGGTAGGAATGGGCCTGGGTGTCTGAGAGAATTCCGGCGAGCCCCAGTGGTCAGGGTGAGTGGGTAGGCCTACCGTTCTCTCTCTGCCCTTGCTGACTATCCCCCTTTTCATGGTGTGATAGCCCACATCCCTGAGCTGGCCGTGTACTACGCCTGTATGGTTTGCGACTCGGGCCTTAGGTACCTGTTGCTTCTCCGTGCTGTAACGGTCCCTCTGTGTGGCGGAGCCTCCAGGCTTCTCAGGCCAAGGGACCTAAAATCCCTCGCAGGTTGGTTATCTGCTGCCGGGCTTGCAACCCTGACAGCCTCGGACCCCAGTGTTCGGTTGTGTAGTTCTCTCTCTGCCAGGACCTGCTCTCGTCGCCTATCTCCCTGGCTTGCTGTTCCTCCTCTGCCTCCCGGACTCCTCAGCTGCTGCTAACCTGTTCCTTTCCTCTGGGAACCCTTCTGGATGCTTCAGAAGTGGGTCCTGGTCTCTCTAACCCTGCCCTCAGTTCCAGCTTTTATAGGGGCAGCTTGCTCCCCCTACTGGCCTGGGACAGGAGGTGCTGCATGCTAATGGTCCCTGTCCAGAGAACCTCCCTCCTGCTCTCAGATACAGCCTTTAATATTTGTGGCATCCAGGCCTGGGGTGACACACATCCACTAATGAGTGCACCTGTTTCTTGATGGTGGCTTACTAACCCTATATACAGTGCTAGCCAAAAGTATTGGCACCCCTGCAACTCTGTCAGATAATACTCAGTTTCTTCCTGAAAATGATTGCAATCACAAATTCTTTGGTATTATTCTCTTCATTTAATTTGTCTTCAATGAAAAAAACACAAAAAGAATTGTCCTAAAGCCAAATTGGATACAATTCCACACCAAACCTAAAAAAGGGGGTGGACAAATGTATTGGCACCCTTTGAAAAATCATGTGATGCTTCTTTAATTCGTGTAATTAACAGCACCTGTAACTTACCTGTGGCACCTAACAGGTGTTGGCAATAACTAAATCACACTTGCCGCCAGTTAACATGGATTAAAGTTGACTCAACCTCTGTCCTGTGTCCTTGTGTGTACCACATTGAGCATGGAGAAAAGAAAGAAGACCAAAGAACTGAGGACTTGAGAAACCAAATTGTGAGGAAGCATGAGCAATCTCAAGGCTACAAATCCATCTCCAAAGACCTGAATGTTCCTGTGTCTTCCGTGCGCAGTGTCATCAAGAAGTTTAAAGCCCATGGCACTGTGGCTAACCTCCCTAGATGTGGACGGAAAAGAAAAATTGAAGAGAGATTTCAATGCAAGATTGTGTGGATGGTGGATAAAGAACCTCGACTAACATCCAAACAAGTTCAAGCTGCCCTGCAGTCCGAGGGTACAACAGTGTCAACCCGTACTATCCGTCGGCGTCTGAATGAAAAGGGACTGTATGGTAGGATACCCAGGAAGACCCCACTTCTTACCCCGAGACATAAAAAAGCCAGGCTGGAGTTTGCCAAAACTTACCTGAGAAAGCCTAAAATGTTTTGGAAGAATGTTCTCTGGTCAGATGAGACAAAAGTAGAGCTTTTTGGGAAAAAGCATCAACATAGAGTGTACAGGAAAAAAAAAGAGGAATTCAAAGAAAAGAACACGGTCCCTACAGTCAAACATGGCGGAGGTTCCCTGATGTTTTGGGGTTGCTTTGCTGCCTGTGGCACTGGACTGCATGGCCGTGTGCATGGCATTATGAAGTCTGAAGACTACCAACAAATTTTGTAGCATAATGTAGGGCCCAGTGTGAGAAAGCTGGGTCTCCCTCAGAAGTCATGGGTCTTCCAGCAGGACAATGACCCAAAACACACTTCCAAAAGCACTATAAAATGGTTTTAGAGAAAGCACTGGAGACTTCTAAGGTGGCCAGCAATGAGTCCAGACCTGAATCCCATAGAACGCCTGTGGAGAGATCTCAAAATGCCAGTTTGGAGAAGGCACCCTTCAAATATCAGGGACCTGGAGCAGTTTGCCAAAGAAGAATGGTCTACAATTCCAGCAGAGCATTGTAAGAAACTCATTGATGGTTACCGGAAGCGGTTGTTCGCAGCTATTTTGGCTAAAGGTTGTGCAACCAAGAATTAGGCTGAGGGTGCCAATACTTTTGTCCGGCCCTTTTTTGGAGTTTTGTGTGAAATGATCAATGATTTAATTTTTGCTTCATTCTCTTTTGTGTTTTTTCCTTGCAAGCAAATTAAATGAAGATAATAATACCAAAGAATTTGTGACTGCAATCATTTTCAGGAAGAAACTGAGTATTATCTGACAGAATTGCAGGGGTGCCAATACTTTTGGCCAGCACTGTATGTGAGTTGCTTCTTTTTGACTACAGATCATGAATAAGACTCGTCTGAGTTGAAACGTGTCGATTTGACTGATGTAATTCCTCACTGGAGCAGATATATGTGATGCTGTTTCTATTTCCCTTTTTTTTTCTATACCAGGATTGAGGGGATGAGGTGTACCACACATACCAGGATTGAGGGTTGAGGAGACCATGCATACCAGGATTGGGGGGTGAGGGGGCCATGCATACCATGATTGTGGGGTGAGGGGATCATGCATACCAGGATGAGGGGTACCACACATACCAGGATTGGGGGTGAGGGGACCACATATACCAGGATTGGGGGTGAGGGGACCATGCATACCAGGATTGGGGGTGAGGGGATCATGCATACCAGGATTGGGGGATGAGGGTACCATGCATACCAGGATGAGGGGTACCACACACAATATTATTGGGGGATGAGGAGACCATGCATACCAGGATTGGGGGGTGAGGGGACCATGCATACCAGTATTGGGGGGTGAGGGGACCATGCATACCAGGATTGGGGGTGAGGGGACCATGCATACCAGGATTGGGGGGTGAGGGGACCATGCAACCTCCTCTCGGTCTTCCACCTGCACCCAAAGCCTGTCTGGTCATGCCACAAGCTTTCTAACTGCGCAGAAGGGATCCTGCACACCTCCTTACTATGCTGGCAGTAGGGCTCAACGTCATCAGGCGGTTTTTACATTGAAATGTCTGGGAAATGTGAGTCACACAGCTGAGGAGTTGTGGTCAGCTCTGGAGAACCAATTTCATGAATGGTTGTCTCCACTGGACCTGAAACCAGGGAAGGCCGTGTGCGACAATGCTGCAAACCTGGGTGCGGCCCTTCGCCGGGGCAATGTCACACACGTGCCTTGTATGGCTCACGTGTTGAACCTGGTTGTCCAGCAATTTTTAGCCCACTATCCCAGACTAGATGGCCTTCTGCAGAGGGCACGGTCGCTGTGTGCTCACTTCCGCCGTTCGCATCCCGCAGCTCAGCGACTTACATCTCTACAGAAGTCGTTGGGCCTGCCACTTCACCGGCTAAAATGCGATGTGCCTACCCGGTGGAATTCAACTCTGCACATGTTGCAGCGACTGTGGCAGCACCGACAAGCCCTGGTGCAATACGTTCTGACGTATAGCCTGGGCCAACGAGATTCAAAGGTGGGGCAAATCACGCTGGAGGAGTGGTCTCAGATCAGGGACCTATGCACCCTTATGCACAGTTTTGAAATGGCGACGAAGATGTTTAGTGCTGACGATGCCATTATCAGCATGACTATTCCGGTGATTTACATGCTGGAGCACATGTTAAACAGAATTCGGAGTCAGGTGGTGGCACAAGAGGAGGTGGAGGAAGTAGAGGAGGAGGAGTTGTATGCGGAAGGGCTAACATCTGCAAGGTCCAGAAGGTTGGCAGCACCAAGGCGGCAGGCATGTGAGGGTGGGGGAGATGGTTTTACCAGGGCGCATGGTAGCAGCCAAACTAGTGAGGAAGGTGCAGGAGCCCAGGAAGAAGTGGAGGACGAACTGATGGAAGACTCATCAGATGAGGGAGACCTTGATCACATTTCTGTTGTGCGAGGTTGGGGGGAGAGGACAGAGGAAGGAAGCATGATTGTTACCTCGCCACCAACACAACAGGGACTTGGTGCTCCTGGATGCGCAACACACACATGAGTGCCTTCTTGCTGCACTACCTGCAACATGACCCTCGAATTGTGAGAATTAGAAATAATCCTGACTACTGGGTTGCCACACTGTTAGATCCCCGGTACAAAAGTAAATTTGCAGAAATTATTCCTGCCATAGAAAGGGATGCACGCATACAGGAGTATCAGCAGAGACTGTTGCAGAATCTTACATGTGCTTTTCCACAAAATACCAGTGGTGCACATAGTGAATCTCACAGTTCCAACTTGCCAACCGTGGGACCGTCAAGTGTTCAGCACTCAAACCGTAACAGAACCACAGTATCTGCTGGTAACATCAATTTTGCGGAATCATTTCACCACTTTTTTAGCCCATCCTTTGCAAGGCCACAGGAGACAAGAAGTCTGACACATAGTCAACGCCTAGAGACGATGGTACAGGAGTATCTCCAAGTAAACATTGAAGCCACGACTGTGTCACTGGACCCTTGCTCTTTTTGGGCTTCCAATCTGGATAAATGGCCAGAGCTAGCCACTTACGCCTTGGAGATCTTGTCATGCCCCGCAGCCAGCGTTCTGTCTGAACGTGTGTTCAGCGCTGCTGGTGGTGTGCTGACAGATAAGCGCACGCGGCTCTCCACTGATAATGTAGACAGACTCACGTTCATAAAGATGAACAAATCATGGATCCGAAACGACTTTTCTACCCCTGTGTCATCCTGGGGAGAGTAAAAGCTTGATGATTGGTTAAAATCACCCTACCAAACGTTTTAAGCTTTCAAATTACTAATCATGTTTATCTGTATCTTGACTGGAAAATAATTTGGGCTTTGTAGCAGTGTGCAGCACTGATCCTATTAGGCCATCTATAATAAGCTCCACCAGATTTAAAATTAAAAATAATTTTTAGCTGCATCTAGCCCGGAAAATAATTTTGGGGCTCCGAGATGCGCAAGACACATAAGTGCCTTCTTGCTGCACTACCTGCAGCATGACCCTCATATTGTCAGAATTCGAAGTAATCATGACTACTGGGTTGCCACACTCTTAGATCCCCCAAACTTTTCGATCAACCTTTTCATTTTAATAAAGACCAAAAAAATGGTCATTTTTGAAATTATAAGCATTAGCAGGTTGTTAGAAACTGAAATCAAACAGTTTTCAACTCAAAACTTTATTCTAGGTGATGTTACATTTTCACATAGGACCCCTTGTTCGAAAGGAGCTTCTGAACTCTCTCGTCCATTGAATTTGTCAGGTTTTGGAGGGTTTCTGCTTCAATTGTTTTGCATGAGGACAGAATACCCTCCCAGAGCTGTTGCTTAGATGTGAACTGCCTCCCGCCATCATAGACACTCCTTTTAATGATGCTCCAAAGGTTCGGAATGGGGTAGAGGTCAGGGGAGCATGGGGGTCACACCATAAGTTTGTCCCCTTTTATGCCCATATCAGCCAGAGATGCAGATGTTTTATGTGCAGCATGAGATGGTGCATTATCATGCAGAAAAATGATCTTGCTGTGAAATACACGGTTCTTCTTCTTGAACCATGGCAGGAAGTGCTGTTTGAGAAAATAAACATACATTATGGAGTTCATCTTTAGCGCCTTCAGGGATCCTAAAGGGGCCGACAATCTCTCTCCCCATGATTCCAGCCCAAAACATTACTCCACCTCCTCCTTGTTGGCGCTGTAGCCGTGTTTGCGTGGGGTGTCCATCAACCAGCCATCCTCCACTCCATCCATCTGGACCATCGAGCGCTGCACGGCACTCATCCGTGAACAAAACAGTTTTGAAATCAGTCTTCATGTAATGTTTGGCCCACTGGAGCCATTTCTGCTTGTGTGAAGTGGATAGAGGAGGTCGACAGGATGGCGTATGCACAGCTGCAAACCTCTGAAGGACCCTGCATCTTGTTGTTCGGGGGACGTTGGAGGCACAAGCAGCTTCAAAAACTTGTCTGCTGCTATGACAAGGCTTTTTTGCCGCTGCTCTTTCAACCTGACATAATTGCTTGTAGGAAAGAGTCCTCAATTTGCCCTTATCAGCACGCACACGTGTGTACTGTGAATCAGCTACATACTTCTTGATTGCCAAGACACTTCATCCTGATCATCGCACAATGTTGATTGTAGTCATGCCTTGACCTAAACACTCCACAATTTGTTGCTTCTCAGCAGCCGACACATCCTTTTTCTTTCCCATTTTGGCAGAAAATGTAGGCTGCTTAATAATGTGAGAGAGCCTTCTTAAGTAGTCTTGCCTTTCATTGGACACACCTGCCAAACTAATTAGCACAGGTGTCTGCAATTGCTTACAGTGATATAAAGAGCCCTGACACACATCACCATCAATGAGTTTAACTGACAAACAAACAAATTCTTCCCTTATCACTCCTAAACACTTTTTGCATAATAATTTGGAACGCGGTGTACATGTGCTTTTCCACAAAACACCAGCGGTTCACGTAGTGAATCTTACAGTTCTAACTTGCCAACCGTGGTCTGTATGGAATTGTTCAATAAAGGGCCCAAAATTAAGATAACATAGATGGGAGAGGTCTCTATGAATAGGAATTCCTAAGTATTTGATACCCTGTGAGGGCCAGGCAAAGGGAAAGTTGGACTGGATGGAATCCTATATGGATTTGGGGAGGGAGACATCGAGGGCCTCAGACTTCGCTGCATTGATTTTAAAATTTTACCATGTAACAAAGTGATCTATTTCAGCCATAACAGCATGGATGGATATATGTGATTGAGTGATATATACTAGGACATCATCAGCAAATAGAGAGCACTTGTACTCGGTGCCTCCCACCTCAATCCACCTAATATTGGGGTTATGGCGAATTGATGAGAGCAGGTGCTCCGTCACTAGGATGTATAAGAGAGGGGACAGAGGACATCCCTGCCTTGTCCCATTGGTGATTGTGAAAGGTGAAAATGTTCTGACGCACCCCCTGGGCCTTGGGACACCCGGAGCCGGACCCTTTTTGGTGGATGCTGGTGGTTGTAGTCTTCGTGGCGGCGACCCGGTTCCGTGGCTCAGGGCGGTCAAACCAGTGGCGGAACTATTTATGTGGTTTTGATGTTTAAATGTCCGACTACGCCACCCGTGGATTGCGGTCAGAGTGAACCGCCGCTACAGGGCAGACCGCTGAGGCTGGTGTTGTGGGTGCAGCAGAGCGAAGCATAACTCCCCACGGGAGGAGTATAGCCTCAGGGCAGTGTATGCGGAGGATGGGGGTGATGGTGCAGGGCAGCAGCAGTAACGACACGGAGTCAGTGATGCAGTCCAGGGCCTTTACTCACAGTTCTTATTATCCAGACCACGTCTGCAGGTAACGGCTGCCCACGTCGTACTGTGCTCACCAGGTGAGGGGCTCAGACAACTCCCAGATAACTTTGGAGCACTTCACAGGACCCCCTTTGTGTGTCCTTTGTCTGGCCTTTCTTACCAACACTTCTGTCCGGCTGCCTCGGGCCTCCTCTTGTTAAACTTGGCGCCAGTTTCCCTGACCCTATGTGGTGCCTTCCTAGCGGGTGTAGCGAGGGGCTGCGCCACATAAAATGTCAGCGCCTCCGGTTTCTAGCTGAGGGTCGTTTCCTGCCTCCACTAGTTCGGGGACCGGTCTCCCCCTTTGGCCTGACCCCTCCACGCAGGTGGATTCGGGCGTGCGGTGGCGACTCGCCCGTCCGCACCCCTGGGATCCCTTCATTCCTCATTCCTGGAGCCTTCTCCACTCCTCTTCCTTCCTTCTCCCTCTTCCAGGCCTGGGCCTCTGTTACTAGGCCCGCCTCCGGAGCAGAGCTCATGCAGAGCCCCTGCTCCCTGCCACTTCTGCTCAGACTTCTCTGCACTGAACTAAGATGGTGCCCACCTTTTATACTCCCTTCTCAATGCACCCAGGAACTGCTTCCTCCCTGCTCCTGCACTACAGGGTTCCCCTTCCTCAGTGTTCCCTCCCCCCACTCCAGCCAGGGACAGGGACTGTCGTGCCCATCTCAGGGGCATATTGGTCGCCCTGCCCCACGGCAATGTGGTGTAATGCATGCAGGTGTCGGGTCCTGATCCACACTCCATCCTTACCTGAGAGTGAGATATCACACCTCTGGGTGAGGTGCAATACGTCTGTAGCAACCGAGCCCTCAGGGTGCTACAGTTCCATTTATCTTCAGCCTAGGTGACGTATTGCGATACAGGGCCGTGATTTTGGCTATAAAAGGGTCCCCTAGACCCCTACCCCAAGCTTTTTAAGAGAATCATATATGGCGTGCCAGGAGACTCTATGGAATGCTTTCTCAGCATCCAACGAGAGTATCTAATTACAAATTTTTAACTGCATCTAGCCCAGGAAATACTTTGTGCCTAGTAGCAGTGTCTGCTAGTCAGCGGATTATCCCGGCTGTTAAGCAAGCTGCACCACCTGTAGTTTAGACACTTAATTTTTTCAAAGGAAATGCTTCGGGACCATGGGATACTTAGTGAAGAGCATCAAGAGGCACCCCAAGGCATAGGGGCTGGGACTGGCAGTAGGATGCCTTGCGGTGGACAGCCGAGCTCGATCCTTATAAAATCTTTTTAACTGCAGCAGCTTTAGTGGACGCTACTGGAGCTGGAATTACCGCGGCTGCTGGCATGAGACTTGCCCTCCAATAGATCCTTGTAAATGGATTTAAAGTGTATTCATTCAAATTAGAGAGACAATTTAAATTAAAAAGCTTAGAGCTGCCTCCACCACAGGGGGGCTCGCTCGACCCACCAGCGGACAGGCACCAGTATTGGGAGAGGGGGGCTGGCCATCAGGGTTCACCGCGGCTCTGGCACAAACCCGGCGACACGGAGGTGGCACGGGCAGGAGCGGACTGGCCGTGTCGGCTTCTCACTTTTTGGATTTTAGAAGGGCATGACATGCCTATATCTGTGTCTCCCCCTCCTTTTACTCCTCCACCTCTTTTATTTTCGCATGACTATATGTACTTGTCACTTTTCCATGTGTTAGTTGTGTCTTCTGAGCAGTTTGTCAGCTTTTGGACACCTTTGAAGGTGTTTTCTATGTGTTTCTATGTGTTTTTGTTTGCCTGCCATTGGTTTTAACGGTGTTCGAAGGTGTTCGACGAACAGTTCGACAAACAGTTCGGCGAACACACGGGTGTTCGACGAACCGAACCGAACTCGAACACTACGGGGGTGGCTCAACACTAGTGCGCAGTACCCGGTGGTTGCCCGCACGAAAACCTGCCGACTACGCCAAAGCTGACTCGCCCCACGTGTAGTGGGTTACCCGGAACCAGGTCTCTGGGGGATGCTGGGGTTTGCAGTCTCCGTGGCGGCGACCCGGTCCCTTGGCTCAGGGTGGTCAAACCAGTGGCAGTCTTTTAGGGGTTTTAGGTTAATTGTCCGACTACGCCACCCGTGGATTGCGGTCAGGGTGTACCGCCGCTGCGAGACAGTCCACTGAGGCTGGTGTGGTGTGCGCAGCAAAAGATGGGATAACTCCCCACGGGAAGAGTATAACCTCAGGGCAGGGAATGTGGATGATGGGAGTGATGGTGCACGGGAGTCCCAGTACTAGTAGTGCTGTATGCGGTGAGAAAGCAGGAACGACTCAGAGTCTTTGCAGTGCAGTTCAGGGTCTTTACTGATGATATTAAGGCAGACCCTCCCAGGAGTACTGGCTAGCATAAGGGGCCTGGTCAGTCTGCGAGCAAGCAGGAGTTCCCCTGGCCAGGTGGAGCTGTAGGCCTCCCCGTCTATCTGCACTCTTCCTGACTACCTTGCTGTAAGCGAGTGGAAGTAGCCCACGTCCCTGAGTATACCGTGTGGTGCTCACCCGTATGGCTGGTGACTTGGGGCCTTCTGATAGCCTCCGCTCCTCGATGGCGGTGCTGGTCCCTTCCTTGTGACTGAGCCTCCAGGCTTCTATGGCCAGAGGACCTGGAATCCCCTGCCGGCTGGTTTCTGCTGCTGGGTGAATATACGTCCCCACAGCCTCGGACTCCGGTGTCCGGTACTAGGATTCTTCTGCCAGGGCGAGCTCTATATCTGCTTCCAGTCCCTGGCACTCAGCTCCTGCTCCTACAGAGCTCTTGCTGTTTCTTTCCCTGTGTCTGCTTGTTCTCCCTCCAGGCTCTGACTCAACTCACTAATCCCGCCCCAGACCCAGTTTATAAAGGCAGATTCCTCCCCTCCCAGGTCTGGGCAGGAAGTGTTGCATGCTTAGGGCTCCTGACCAGAGAAACCTCCCACTTGCTCTCAGACGTAATATTTCTATTATTGTGGCAACCAGACCCCTGGGGTGCGACACAAGCATCTCTCTTACCTTTAAAACCACTACACAGACTACAGTACCATGTCACATCTTTAAGCATGCTTCTCTGAGCAACTACTGCTGCCAAGTCATGTGACCAGAAGGTCCTTGGAGGTTCTTAATTCTGATTGGTGGAGCAGGTATGGGACAGCTCTGTGGTTAAGTAAATATTATCATAGTGGGACAGTAGCGAATGATGCATAGTGGAGCCTTCACATGCCTGGCTGTCACCCCCACTTTGTGACCGCATCGGTGACACCTAGCTAAGACCGGCAATGAGTTTATTTTGACATAACAATATGATGATTTGTTTTTTTTTGTGAGATTACATGCAGTTTTGAATGATTCCATTTATGTTAAGATCTATAATATAATGGGAGATGCGTGTCTCTTTCTGAAGCCTTTATAGACTGCGCATGCGCTACGCGCAGTCTGGCTCCAGAGAGAAGCACGCATCCAGCCGTTACAGGTAAGAGGAATGTATGGTGCCGGAGATCACGGTATGTGTAGACACTGAACGCATACCGCGATCTCCGGCGCCATACTTACATACTTACCTGACCGGGAGGAGCGTTGCCGCGGCGCCTCTCTTTGCTGGAGACCGGGGCAGGAGTGAGACGTCGGATAGGCGCATGCGCATAGCGCTATCCGGTGCCATTTTACTGAAGACACATTGGCAGTGTGTCTTCGGCAAAATGGCACCGGACAGCGCGGTATGGGCATGCGCATACTCCAGCGCTGCACTCCTCCTCCGGCATCTGGTAGAACAGGACGCAGCAGCGCTGGAGCAGAGAGAAGAAAGGTGAGTATAAGTGTTTATTTTTTTGTATGTGTGCACCGTGAAAGGGATGAGGGGGCCACACATACCAGGATTGGAGGGTGAGGAGGCCACACATATCAGGATTGGTGGGTGAGGGGCCACACATACCAGGATTGCGTATGGAAACAGGAAGGGAAAGAGGGGGAGAGTCAGCTCATCGGAATGCAGTCTGTAAATCCTCTGTCCACAGATCCTCGTAAGCAGCCGCCCTGGCTCGGGTCAGTGCAATGAAGAGAAGGAAAAAAAGGGAAATTCTCCAGCGTAAGGGAAAGTTAAAACATAGTAATTTATTAGGTCCAAGATAAAAAAAATCTTTTGAGTTCATCCGAGAAATACAAGCAGCATCACATATTTCTGCTCCAGTGAGGAATTACAACTCAGACGAGTCTTATTTATGATCTGTAGTCAAAAAGAAGCAACTCACATATATAGGGTTAGTAAGCCACCATCAAGAAACAGGTGTACTCATTAGTGGATGAAATACCAAGCTGTCTAAATGGGAGGAAAAGGGTTAAAATCAGCAACACAGCTAGAAGGTAATGTGAGAAATATGAGCTCCATAAGATAAAAGAACTGATAAAAACAATACCCAGAAAACCAACTCATGAATTAACTAACATCAATTGTACCGAAGAATTAAATCCTGTTGAGTGTTTAAACCATAAGGGATACGGGTTTGTAATTTAAAAATCCCAAAACTCTCTCTATTCAGAATTTTTCTCCTGAGATCACCACCTCTAATGGGTTTAAAAACTTTTTCTATACCCATATATTTTAAATATCGAGTATGTCCCCCGTGTTTAGCGGCAAAATGCTTTGAAACCACAGGGATATTACTCGCAGAGGTGCTAGTAGTGTCAGAAATATGTCTACGAATGCGTTTTTTAAGAGGACCTGTAGTACATCCTACATATTGGATTTTACATATCGCACATTCTATTAGATAAACCACAGACGTCGTATCACAGTTTATGAAACTCTTAATAGAATAATCACGACGATTAGTTGAAGATACAAAGGTTGGGGAAACATTTGTATAATTGCAGGACTTACAAATATTATGACCATATCTAAAAAAGCCTTTTGCAGATAACCATGTGCCCGTATTACTGGCAGGCAATGATTTATCCATATAATAGCTGGGTGAAAGAATATTACCCAAGTACAGGCTTTTTTGGCTACAAATCTTATATCCGTGTTCAGCAAAATTTGTGCCAGTTTAATATCATGATTCAGCATAAGAAGGAATCTTTTAATAATCAAAATTATTTGATGGAATTCAGTGCTATATTGTGTGGAGAATGTGATATAACCCTGTTTATTCGGATACTCCATAAGTTCTGCTCCATTCTTATTTTTCTTGTTATTTTTATATTTATCCTTGTTCTTATTAATAGTTCTATTAGTATTCAAAAGATCATCCCTTTTCATGTTATCCACAATTGACTCAGCTCGTAGAAGAGTCCATTCTGGGTAACCATGTTCCCTCAGTCTGTTTTTAGTCGTGTAGAGTTCAGTTTCATATAAATCTCTGGTTATGCAGTTTCTCTTCATCCTGACCAGTTCCCCAACGGGGATGTTTTTAATTGTCTGCATGGGATGACAGGAATGTGCTTCCAAAATAGTTAGATTCTGATGGTTTTCTATAGGTTATTGTAAAAACCTTATTGTAGTAATTATCACCTCTCAGGGCTATATCCAAAAAAATAATTGTCGTTTCAGCAGAGAAATGAGTAAATTTTAAGTTATAATTATTGTCATTGATGTAAAACATAAAGTTATTTATTTCTGTTTCACCTCCATTTCAAATCAGTATTGTATCGTCTATGTAGCGTCCATAAAAAACTATATGCTCTGAAAAACGATTGCTATCAGTAAAAATATATTCTTCTTCCCATATGGCCATTACTATATTAGCTAAAGAGGGGGAAAATTTCCCCCCATGCTCACACCTTGCTTTTGTAGAAAAATAATATCTAATATCTCTGCGGTCTCAAAGCATTTTGCCGCTAAACACGGGGGAGATACTCGATATTTAAAATACATTGGAATAGAAAAAGTTTTTAAGCCTGTCAGAGGTGGTGATCTCAGGTGAAAGATTCTGAATAGAGAGAGTTTTTGGATTTTTAAATTACAAACATGTATCCCTTATTGTTTAAATACTCGACAGGATTTAATTCTACAGTACAATTGATGTTAGTTAATTCATGAGTTGGTTTTCTGGGTATTATTTTTATCAGTTCTTTTTTCTTATAGAGATCATATTTCTCACATTACCTTCTAGCTGTGTTGCTGATTTTAACCCTTTTCCTCCCATTCAGACAGCTTGTTATTTCATCTGACTCGCCCCCTGGGCCGTGGGGCACCCGGAACCGGGCTTCAGTGCGATGTTGGGGGTAGTAGTGGCAACCCGATCCCGTGGCTCAGGGTGGTCAGACCAAATGCTGTGGCAGTCTATTTGTAGGGTTTTGAGTGTCCGACTACGCCACCCGTGGATTGCGGTCAGGGGTGACCGCCGCTGCAAGGCAGACCGCTGAGGCTGATGTTGGTATGCAGCACAGGGATAGCATAACTCCCTACGGGAAGAGTGTAGCCTCAGGGCAGTGTAATAGGATGCTGGGAGTGATGGTGCAGGCCGCAATAATAAGGGGTTCAGAGTCTGCTTCAAACAGTCCAGGGTCTTTATTGTAGTTAGTACTAATGACCCAACAGGAGTACAGGGTAGGAATGGGCCTGGGTGTCTGAGAGAATTCCGGCGAGCCCCAGTGGTCAGGGTGAGTGGGTAGGCCTACCGTTCTCTCTCTGCCCTTGCTGACTATCCCCCTTTTCATGGTGTGATAGCCCACATCCCTGAGCTGGCCGTGTACTACGCCTGTATGGTTTGCGACTCGGGCCTTAGGTACCTGTTGCTTCTCCGTGCTGTAACGGTCCCTCTGTGTGGCGGAGCCTCCAGGCTTCTCAGGCCAAGGGACCTAAAATCCCTCGCAGGTTGGTTATCTGCTGCCGGGCTTGCAACCCTGACAGCCTCGGACCCCAGTGTTCGGTTGTGTAGTTCTCTCTCTGCCAGGACCTGCTCTCGTCGCCTATCTCCCTGGCTTGCTGTTCCTCCTCTGCCTCCCGGACTCCTCAGCTGCTGCTAACCTGTTCCTTTCCTCTGGGAACCCTTCTGGATGCTTCAGAAGTGGGTCCTGGTCTCTCTAACCCTGCCCTCAGTTCCAGCTTTTATAGGGGCAGCTTGCTCCCCCTACTGGCCTGGGACAGGAGGTGCTGCATGCTAATGGTCCCTGTCCAGAGAACCTCCCTCCTGCTCTCAGATACAGCCTTTAATATTTGTGGCATCCAGGCCTGGGGTGACACACATCCACTAATGAGTGCACCTGTTTCTTGATGGTGGCTTACTAACCCTATATACAGTGCTAGCCAAAAGTATTGGCACCCCTGCAACTCTGTCAGATAATACTCAGTTTCTTCCTGAAAATGATTGCAATCACAAATTCTTTGGTATTATTCTCTTCATTTAATTTGTCTTCAATGAAAAAAACACAAAAAGAATTGTCCTAAAGCCAAATTGGATACAATTCCACACCAAACCTAAAAAAGGGGGTGGACAAATGTATTGGCACCCTTTGAAAAATCATGTGATGCTTCTTTAATTCGTGTAATTAACAGCACCTGTAACTTACCTGTGGCACCTAACAGGTGTTGGCAATAACTAAATCACACTTGCCGCCAGTTAACATGGATTAAAGTTGACTCAACCTCTGTCCTGTGTCCTTGTGTGTACCACATTGAGCATGGAGAAAAGAAAGAAGACCAAAGAACTGAGGACTTGAGAAACCAAATTGTGAGGAAGCATGAGCAATCTCAAGGCTACAAATCCATCTCCAAAGACCTGAATGTTCCTGTGTCTTCCGTGCGCAGTGTCATCAAGAAGTTTAAAGCCCATGGCACTGTGGCTAACCTCCCTAGATGTGGACGGAAAAGAAAAATTGAAGAGAGATTTCAATGCAAGATTGTGTGGATGGTGGATAAAGAACCTCGACTAACATCCAAACAAGTTCAAGCTGCCCTGCAGTCCGAGGGTACAACAGTGTCAACCCGTACTATCCGTCGGCGTCTGAATGAAAAGGGACTGTATGGTAGGATACCCAGGAAGACCCCACTTCTTACCCCGAGACATAAAAAAGCCAGGCTGGAGTTTGCCAAAACTTACCTGAGAAAGCCTAAAATGTTTTGGAAGAATGTTCTCTGGTCAGATGAGACAAAAGTAGAGCTTTTTGGGAAAAAGCATCAACATAGAGTGTACAGGAAAAAAAAAGAGGAATTCAAAGAAAAGAACACGGTCCCTACAGTCAAACATGGCGGAGGTTCCCTGATGTTTTGGGGTTGCTTTGCTGCCTGTGGCACTGGACTGCATGGCCGTGTGCATGGCATTATGAAGTCTGAAGACTACCAACAAATTTTGTAGCATAATGTAGGGCCCAGTGTGAGAAAGCTGGGTCTCCCTCAGAAGTCATGGGTCTTCCAGCAGGACAATGACCCAAAACACACTTCCAAAAGCACTATAAAATGGTTTTAGAGAAAGCACTGGAGACTTCTAAGGTGGCCAGCAATGAGTCCAGACCTGAATCCCATAGAACGCCTGTGGAGAGATCTCAAAATGCCAGTTTGGAGAAGGCACCCTTCAAATATCAGGGACCTGGAGCAGTTTGCCAAAGAAGAATGGTCTACAATTCCAGCAGAGCATTGTAAGAAACTCATTGATGGTTACCGGAAGCGGTTGTTCGCAGCTATTTTGGCTAAAGGTTGTGCAACCAAGAATTAGGCTGAGGGTGCCAATACTTTTGTCCGGCCCTTTTTTGGAGTTTTGTGTGAAATGATCAATGATTTAATTTTTGCTTCATTCTCTTTTGTGTTTTTTCCTTGCAAGCAAATTAAATGAAGATAATAATACCAAAGAATTTGTGACTGCAATCATTTTCAGGAAGAAACTGAGTATTATCTGACAGAATTGCAGGGGTGCCAATACTTTTGGCCAGCACTGTATGTGAGTTGCTTCTTTTTGACTACAGATCATGAATAAGACTCGTCTGAGTTGAAACGTGTCGATTTGACTGATGTAATTCCTCACTGGAGCAGATATATGTGATGCTGTTTCTATTTCCCTTTTTTTTTCTATACCAGGATTGAGGGGATGAGGTGTACCACACATACCAGGATTGAGGGTTGAGGAGACCATGCATACCAGGATTGGGGGGTGAGGGGGCCATGCATACCATGATTGTGGGGTGAGGGGATCATGCATACCAGGATGAGGGGTACCACACATACCAGGATTGGGGGTGAGGGGACCACATATACCAGGATTGGGGGTGAGGGGACCATGCATACCAGGATTGGGGGTGAGGGGATCATGCATACCAGGATTGGGGGATGAGGGTACCATGCATACCAGGATGAGGGGTACCACACACAATATTATTGGGGGATGAGGAGACCATGCATACCAGGATTGGGGGGTGAGGGGACCATGCATACCAGTATTGGGGGGTGAGGGGACCATGCATACCAGGATTGGGGGTGAGGGGACCATGCATACCAGGATTGGGGGGTGAGGGGACCATGCAACCTCCTCTCGGTCTTCCACCTGCACCCAAAGCCTGTCTGGTCATGCCACAAGCTTTCTAACTGCGCAGAAGGGATCCTGCACACCTCCTTACTATGCTGGCAGTAGGGCTCAACGTCATCAGGCGGTTTTTACATTGAAATGTCTGGGAAATGTGAGTCACACAGCTGAGGAGTTGTGGTCAGCTCTGGAGAACCAATTTCATGAATGGTTGTCTCCACTGGACCTGAAACCAGGGAAGGCCGTGTGCGACAATGCTGCAAACCTGGGTGCGGCCCTTCGCCGGGGCAATGTCACACACGTGCCTTGTATGGCTCACGTGTTGAACCTGGTTGTCCAGCAATTTTTAGCCCACTATCCCAGACTAGATGGCCTTCTGCAGAGGGCACGGTCGCTGTGTGCTCACTTCCGCCGTTCGCATCCCGCAGCTCAGCGACTTACATCTCTACAGAAGTCGTTGGGCCTGCCACTTCACCGGCTAAAATGCGATGTGCCTACCCGGTGGAATTCAACTCTGCACATGTTGCAGCGACTGTGGCAGCACCGACAAGCCCTGGTGCAATACGTTCTGACGTATAGCCTGGGCCAACGAGATTCAGAGGTGGGGCAAATCACGCTGGAGGAGTGGTCTCAGATCAGGGACCTATGCACCCTTATGCACAGTTTTGAAATGGCGACGAAGATGTTTAGTGCTGACGATGCCATTATCAGCATGACTATTCCGGTGATTTACATGCTGGAGCACATGTTAAACAGAATTCGGAGTCAGGTGGTGGCACAAGAGGAGGTGGAGGAAGTAGAGGAGGAGGAGTTGTATGCGGAAGGGCTAACATCTGCAAGGTCCAGAAGGTTGGCAGCACCAAGGCGGCAGGCATGTGAGGGTGGGGGAGATGGTTTTACCAGGGCGCATGGTAGCAGCCAAACTAGTGAGGAAGGTGCAGGAGCCCAGGAAGAAGTGGAGGACGAACTGATGGAAGACTCATCAGATGAGGGAGACCTTGATCACATTTCTGTTGTGCGAGGTTGGGGGGAGAGGACAGAGGAAGGAAGCATGATTGTTACCTCGCCACCAACACAACAGGGACTTGGTGCTCCTGGATGCGCAACACACACATGAGTGCCTTCTTGCTGCACTACCTGCAACATGACCCTCGAATTGTGAGAATTAGAAATAATCCTGACTACTGGGTTGCCACACTGTTAGATCCCCGGTACAAAAGTAAATTTGCAGAAATTATTCCTGCCATAGAAAGGGATGCACGCATGCAGGAGTATCAGCAGAGACTGTTGCAGAATCTTACATGTGCTTTTCCACAAAATACCAGTGGTGCACATAGTGAATCTCACAGTTCCAACTTGCCAACCGTGGGACCGTCAAGTGTTCAGCACTCAAACCGTAACAGAACCACAGTATCTGCTGGTAACATCAATTTTGCGGAATCATTTCACCACTTTTTTAGCCCATCCTTTGCAAGGCCACAGGAGACAAGAAGTCTGACACATAGTCAACGCCTAGAGACGATGGTACAGGAGTATCTCCAAGTAAACATTGAAGCCACGACTGTGTCACTGGACCCTTGCTCTTTTTGGGCTTCCAATCTGGATAAATGGCCAGAGCTAGCCACTTACGCCTTGGAGATCTTGTCATGCCCCGCAGCCAGCGTTCTGTCTGAACGTGTGTTCAGCGCTGCTGGTGGTGTGCTGACAGATAAGCGCACGCGGCTCTCCACTGATAATGTAGACAGACTCACGTTCATAAAGATGAACAAATCATGGATCCGAAACGACTTTTCTACCCCTGTGTCATCCTGGGGAGAGTAAAAGCTTGATGATTGGTTAAAATCACCCTACCAAACGTTTTAAGCTTTCAAATTACTAATCATGTTTATCTGTATCTTGACTGGAAAATAATTTGGGCTTTGTAGCAGTGTGCAGCACTGATCCTATTAGGCCATCTATAATAAGCTCCACCAGATTTAAAATTAAAAATAATTTTTAGCTGCATCTAGCCCGGAAAATAATTTTGGGGCTCCGAGATGCGCAAGACACATAAGTGCCTTCTTGCTGCACTACCTGCAGCATGACCCTCATATTGTCAGAATTCGAAGTAATCATGACTACTGGGTTGCCACACTCTTAGATCCCCCAAACTTTTCGATCAACCTTTTCATTTTAATAAAGACCAAAAAAATGGTCATTTTTGAAATTATAAGCATTAGCAGGTTGTTAGAAACTGAAATCAAACAGTTTTCAACTCAAAACTTTATTCTAGGTGATGTTACATTTTCACATAGGACCCCTTGTTCGAAAGGAGCTTCTGAACTCTCTCGTCCATTGAATTTGTCAGGTTTTGGAGGGTTTCTGCTTCAATTGTTTTGCATGAGGACAGAATACCCTCCCAGAGCTGTTGCTTAGATGTGAACTGCCTCCCGCCATCATAGACACTCCTTTTAATGATGCTCCAAAGGTTCGGAATGGGGTAGAGGTCAGGGGAGCATGGGGGTCACACCATAAGTTTGTCCCCTTTTATGCCCATATCAGCCAGAGATGCAGATGTTTTATGTGCAGCATGAGATGGTGCATTATCATGCAGAAAAATGATCTTGCTGTGAAATACACGGTTCTTCTTCTTGAACCATGGCAGGAAGTGCTGTTTGAGAAAATCCACATACATTATGGAGTTCATCTTTAGCGCCTTCAGGGATCCTAAAGGGGCCGACAATCTCTCTCCCCATGATTCCAGCCCAAAACATTACTCCACCTCCTCCTTGTTGGCGCTGTAGCCGTGTTTGCGTGGGGTGTCCATCAACCAGCCATCCTCCACTCCATCCATCTGGACCATCGAGCGCTGCACGGCACTCATCCGTGAACAAAACAGTTTTGAAATCAGTCTTCATGTAATGTTTGGCCCACTGGAGCCGTTTCTGCTTGTGTGAAGTGGATAGAGGAGGTCGACAGGATGGCGTATGCACAGCTGCAAACCTCTGAAGGACCCTGCATCTTGTTGTTCGGGGGACGTTGGAGGCACAAGCAGCTTCAAAAACTTGTCTGCTGCTATGACAAGGCTTTTTTGCCGCTGCTCTTTCAACCTGACATAATTGCTTGTAGGAAAGAGTCCTCAATTTGCCCTTATCAGCACGCACACGTGTGTACTGTGAATCAGCTACATACTTCTTGATTGCCAAGACACTTCATCCTGATCATCGCACAATGTTGATTGTAGTCATGCCTTGACCTAAACACTCCACAATTTGTTGCTTCTCAGCAGCCGACACATCCTTTTTCTTTCCCATTTTGGCAGAAAATGTAGGCTGCTTAATAATGTGAGAGAGCCTTCTTAAGTAGTCTTGCCTTTCATTGGACACACCTGCCAAACTAATTAGCACAGGTGTCTGCAATTGCTTACAGTGATATAAAGAGCCCTGACACACATCACCATCAATGAGTTTAACTGACAAACAAACAAATTCTTCCCTTATCACTCCTAAACACTTTTTGCATAATAATTTGGAACGCGGTGTACATGTGCTTTTCCACAAAACACCAGCGGTTCACGTAGTGAATCTTACAGTTCTAACTTGCCAACCGTGGTCTGTATGGAATTGTTCAATAAAGGGCCCAAAATTAAGATAACATAGATGGGAGAGGTCTCTATGAATAGGAATTCCTAAGTATTTGATACCCTGTGAGGGCCAGGCAAAGGGAAAGTTGGACTGGATGGAATCCTATATGGATTTGGGGAGGGAGACATCGAGGGCCTCAGACTTCGCTGCATTGATTTTAAAATTTTACCATGTAACAAAGTGATCTATTTCAGCCATAACAGCATGGATGGATATATGTGATTGAGTGATATATACTAGGACATCATCAGCAAATAGAGAGCACTTGTACTCGGTGCCTCCCACCTCAATCCACCTAATATTGGGGTTATGGCGAATTGATGAGAGCAGGTGCTCCGTCACTAGGATGTATAAGAGAGGGGACAGAGGACATCCCTGCCTTGTCCCATTGGTGATTGTGAAAGGTGAAAATGTTCTGACGCACCCCCTGGGCCTTGGGACACCCGGAGCCGGACCCTTTTTGGTGGATGCTGGTGGTTGTAGTCTTCGTGGCGGCGACCCGGTTCCGTGGCTCAGGGCGGTCAAACCAGTGGCGGAACTATTTATGTGGTTTTGATGTTTAAATGTCCGACTACGCCACCCGTGGATTGCGGTCAGAGTGAACCGCCGCTACAGGGCAGACCGCTGAGGCTGGTGTTGTGGGTGCAGCAGAGCGTAGCATAACTCCCCACGGGAGGAGTATAGCCTCAGGGCAGTGTATGCGGAGGATGGGGGTGATGGTGCAGGGCAGCAGCAGTAACGACACGGAGTCAGTGATGCAGTCCAGGGCCTTTACTCACAGTTCTTATTATCCAGACCACGTCTGCAGGTAACGGCTGCCCACGTCGTACTGTGCTCACCAGGTGAGGGGCTCAGACAACTCCCAGATAACTTTGGAGCACTTCACAGGACCCCCTTTGTGTGTCCTTTGTCTGGCCTTTCTTACCAACACTTCTGTCCGGCTGCCTCGGGCCTCCTCTTGTTAAACTTGGCGCCAGTTTCCCTGACCCTATGTGGTGCCTTCCTAGCGGGTGTAGCGAGGGGCTGCGCCACATAAAATGTCAGCGCCTCCGGTTTCTAGCTGAGGGTCGTTTCCTGCCTCCACTAGTTCGGGGACCGGTCTCCCCCTTTGGCCTGACCCCTCCACGCAGGTGGATTCGGGCGTGCGGTGGCGACTCGCCCGTCCGCACCCCTGGGATCCCTTCATTCCTCGTTCCTGGAGCCTTCTCCGCTCCTCTTCCTTCCTTCTCCCTCTTCCAGGCCTGGGCCTCTGTTACTAGGCCCGCCTCCGGAGCAGAGCTCATGCAGAGCCCCTGCTCCCTGCCACTTCTGCTCAGACTTCTCTGCACTGAACTAAGATGGTGCCCACCTTTTATACTCCCTTCTCAATGCACCCAGGAACTGCTTCCTCCCTGCTCCTGCACTACAGGGTTCCCCTTCCTCAGTGTTCCCTCCCCCCACTCCAGCCAGGGACAGGGACTGTCGTGCCCATCTCAGGGGCATATTGGTCGCCCTGCCCCACGGCAATGTGGTGTAATGCATGCAGGTGTCGGGTCCTGATCCACACTCCATCCTTACCTGAGAGTGAGATATCACACCTCTGGGTGAGGTGCAATACGTCTGTAGCAACCGAGCCCTCAGGGTGCTACAGTTCCATTTATCTTCAGCCTAGGTGACGTATTGCGATACAGGGCCGTGATTTTGGCTATAAAAGGGTCCCCTAGACCCCTACCCCAAGCTTTTTAAGAGAATCATATATGGCGTGCCAGGAGACTCTATGGAATGCTTTCTCAGCATCCAACGAGAGTATCTAATTACAAATTTTTAACTGCATCTAGCCCAGGAAATACTTTGTGCCTAGTAGCAGTGTCTGCTAGTCAGCGGATTATCCCGGCTGTTAAGCAAGCTGCACCACCTGTAGTTTAGACACTTAATTTTTTCAAAGGAAATGCTTCGGGACCATGGGATACTTAGTGAAGAGCATCAAGAGGCACCCCAAGGCATAGGGGCTGGGACTGGCAGTAGGATGCCTTGCGGTGGACAGCCGAGCTCGATCCTTATAAAATCTTTTTAACTGCAGCAGCTTTAGTGGACGCTACTGGAGCTGGAATTACCGCGGCTGCTGGCATGAGACTTGCCCTCCAATAGATCCTTGTAAATGGATTTAAAGTGTATTCATTCAAATTAGAGAGACAATTTAAATTAAAAAGCTTAGAGCTGCCTCCACCACAGGGGGGCTCGCTCGACCCACCAGCGGACAGGCACCAGTATTGGGAGAGGGGGGCTAGCCATCAGGGTTCACCGCGGCTCTGGCACAAACCCGGCGACACGGAGGTGGCACGGGCAGGAGCGGACTGGCCGTGTCGGCTTCTCACTTTTTGGATTTTAGAAGGGCATGACATGCCTATATCTGTGTCTCCCCCTCCTTTTACTCCTCCACCTCTTTTATTTTCGCATGACTATATGTACTTGTCACTTTTCCATGTGTTAGTTGTGTCTTCTGAGCAGTTTGTCAGCTTTTGGACACCTTTGAAGGTGTTTTCTATGTGTTTCTATGTGTTTTTGTTTGCCTGCCATTGGTTTTAACGGTGTTCGAAGGTGTTCGACGAACAGTTCGACAAACAGTTCGGCGAACACACGGGTGTTCGACGAACCGAACCGAACTCGAACACTACGGGGGTGGCTCAACACTAGTGCGCAGTACCCGGTGGTTGCCCGCACGAAAACCTGCCGACTACGCCAAAGCTGACTCGCCCCACGTGTAGTGGGTTACCCGGAACCAGGTCTCTGGGGGATGCTGGGGTTTGCAGTCTCCGTGGCGGCGACCCAGTCCCTTGGCTCAGGGTGGTCAAACCAGTGGCAGTCTTTTAGGGGTTTTAGGTTAATTGTCCGACTACGCCACCCGTGGATTGCGGTCAGGGTGTACCGCCGCTGCGAGACAGTCCACTGAGGCTGGTGTGGTGTGCGCAGCAAAAGATGGGATAACTCCCCACGGGAAGAGTATAACCTCAGGGCAGGGAATGTGGATGATGGGAGTGATGGTGCACGGGAGTCCCAGTACTAGTAGTGCTGTATGCGGTGAGAAAGCAGGAACGACTCAGAGTCTTTGCAGTGCAGTTCAGGGTCTTTACTGATGATATTAAGGCAGACCCTCCCAGGAGTACTGGCTAGCATAAGGGGCCTGGTCAGTCTGCGAGCAAGCAGGAGTTCCCCTGGCCAGGTGGAGCTGTAGGCCTCCCCGTCTATCTGCACTCTTCCTGACTACCTTGCTGTAAGCGAGTGGAAGTAGCCCACGTCCCTGAGTATACCGTGTGGTGCTCACCCGTATGGCTGGTGACTTGGGGCCTTCTGATAGCCTCCGCTCCTCGATGGCGGTGCTGGTCCCTTCCTTGTGACTGAGCCTCCAGGCTTCTATGGCCAGAGGACCTGGAATCCCCTGCCGGCTGGTTTCTGCTGCTGGGTGAATATACGTCCCCACAGCCTCGGACTCCGGTGTCCGGTACTAGGATTCTTCTGCCAGGGCGAGCTCTATATCTGCTTCCAGTCCCTGGCACTCAGCTCCTGCTCCTACAGAGCTCTTGCTGTTTCTTTCCCTGTGTCTGCTTGTTCTCCCTCCAGGCTCTGACTCAACTCACTAATCCCGCCCCAGACCCAGTTTATAAAGGCAGATTCCTCCCCTCCCAGGTCTGGGCAGGAAGTGTTGCATGCTTAGGGCTCCTGACCAGAGAAACCTCCCACTTGCTCTCAGACGTAATATTTCTATTATTGTGGCAACCAGACCCCTGGGGTGCCACACAAGCATCTCTCTTACCTTTAAAACCACTACACAGACTACAGTACCATGTCACATCTTTAAGCATGCTCCTCTGAGCAACTACTGCTGCCAAGTCATGTGACCAGAAGGTCCTTGGAGGTTCTTAATTCTGATTGGTGGAGCAGGTATGGGACAGCTCTGTGGTTAAGTAAATATTATCATAGTGGGACAGTAGCGAATGATGCATAGTGGAGCCTTCACATGCCTGGCTGTCACCCCCACTTTGTGACCGCATCGGTGACACCTAGCTAAGACCGGCAATGAGTTTATTTTGACATAACAATATGATGATTTGTTTTTTTTTGTGAGATTACATGCAGTTTTGAATGATTCCATTTATGTTAAGATCTATAATATAATGGGAGATGCGTGTCTCTTTCTGAAGCCTTTATAGACTGCGCATGCGCTACGCGCAGTCTGGCTCCAGAGAGAAGCACGCATCCAGCCGTTACAGGTAAGAGGAATGTATGGTGCCGGAGATCACGGTATGTGTAGACACTGAACGCATACCGCGATCTCCGGCGCCATACTTACATACTTACCTGACCGGGAGGAGCGTTGCCGCGGCGCCTCTCTTTGCTGGAGACCGGGGCAGGAGTGAGACGTCGGATAGGCGCATGCGCATAGCGCTATCCGGTGCCATTTTACTGAAGACACATTGGCAGTGTGTCTTCGGCAAAATGGCACCGGACAGCGCGGTATGGGCATGCGCATACTCCAGCGCTGCACTCCTCCTCCGGCATCTGGTAGAACAGGACGCAGCAGCGCTGGAGCAGAGAGAAGAAAGGTGAGTATAAGTGTTTATTTTTTTGTATGTGTGCACCGTGAAAGGGATGAGGGGGCCACACATACCAGGATTGGAGGGTGAGGAGGCCACACATATCAGGATTGGTGGGTGAGGGGCCACACATACCAGGATTGCGTATGGAAACAGGAAGGGAAAGAGGGGGAGAGTCAGCTCATCGGAATGCAGTCTGTAAATCCTCTGTCCACAGATCCTCGTAAGCAGCCGCCCTGGCTCGGGTCAGTGCAATGAAGAGAAGGAAAAAAAGGGAAATTCTCCAGCGTAAGGGAAAGTTAAAACATAGTAATTTATTAGGTCCAAGATAAAAAAAATCTTTTGAGTTCATCCGAGAAATACAAGCAGCATCACATATTTCTGCTCCAGTGAGGAATTACAACTCAGACGAGTCTTATTTATGATCTGTAGTCAAAAAGAAGCAACTCACATATATAGGGTTAGTAAGCCACCATCAAGAAACAGGTGTACTCATTAGTGGATGAAATACCAAGCTGTCTAAATGGGAGGAAAAGGGTTAAAATCAGCAACACAGCTAGAAGGTAATGTGAGAAATATGAGCTCCATAAGATAAAAGAACTGATAAAAACAATACCCAGAAAACCAACTCATGAATTAACTAACATCAATTGTACCGAAGAATTAAATCCTGTTGAGTGTTTAAACCATAAGGGATACGGGTTTGTAATTTAAAAATCCAAAAACTCTCTCTATTCAGAATTTTTCTCCTGAGATCACCACCTCTAATGGGTTTAAAAACTTTTTCTATACCCATATATTTTAAATATCGAGTATGTCCCCCGTGTTTAGCGGCAAAATGCTTTGAAACCACAGGGATATTACTCGCAGAGGTGCTAGTAGTGTCAGAAATATGTCTACGAATGCGTTTTTTAAGAGGACCTGTAGTACATCCTACATATTGGATTTTACATATCGCACATTCTATTAGATAAACCACAGACGTCGTATCACAGTTTATGAAACTCTTAATAGAATAATCACGACGATTAGTTGAAGATACAAAGGTTGGGGAAACATTTGTATAATTGCAGGACTTACAAATATTATGACCATATCTAAAAAAGCCTTTTGCAGATAACCATGTGCCCGTATTACTGGCAGGCAATGATTTATCCATATAATAGCTGGGTGAAAGAATATTACCCAAGTACAGGCTTTTTTGGCTACAAATCTTATATCCGTGTTCAGCAAAATTTGTGCCAGTTTAATATCATGATTCAGCATAAGAAGGAATCTTTTAATAATCAAAATTATTTGATGGAATTCAGTGCTATATTGTGTGGAGAATGTGATATAACCCTGTTTATTCGGATACTCCATAAGTTCTGCTCCATTCTTATTTTTCTTGTTATTTTTATATTTATCCTTGTTCTTATTAATAGTTCTATTAGTATTCAAAAGATCATCCCTTTTCATGTTATCCACAATTGACTCAGCTCGTAGAAGAGTCCATTCTGGGTAACCATGTTCCCTCAGTCTGTTTTTAGTCGTGTAGAGTTCAGTTTCATATAAATCTCTGGTTATGCAGTTTCTCTTCATCCTGACCAGTTCCCCAACGGGGATGTTTTTAATTGTCTACATGGGATGACAGGAATGTGCTTCCAAAATAGTTAGATTCTGATGGTTTTCTATAGGTTATTGTAAAAACCTTATTGTAGTAATTATCACCTCTCAGGGCTATATCCAAAAAAATAATTGTCGTTTCAGCAGAGAAATGAGTAAATTTTAAGTTATAATTATTGTCATTGATGTAAAACATAAAGTTATTTATTTCTGTTTCACCTCCATTTCAAATCAGTATTGTATCGTCTATGTAGCGTCCATAAAAAACTATATGCTCTGAAAAACGATTGCTATCAGTAAAAATATATTCTTCTTCCCATATGGCCATTACTATATTAGCTAAAGAGGGGGAAAATTTCCCCCCATGCTCACACCTTGCTTTTGTAGAAAAATAATATCTATTATCTCTGCGGTCTCAAAGCATTTTGCCGCTAAACACGGGGGAGATACTCGATATTTAAAATACATTGGTATAGAAAAAGTTTTTAAACCTGTCAGAGGTGGTGATCTCAGGTGAAAGATTCTGAATAGAGAGAGTTTTTGGATTTTTAAATTACAAACATGTATCCCTTATTGTTTAAATACTCGACAGGATTTAATTCTACAGTACAATTGATGTTAGTTAATTCATGAGTTGGTTTTCTGGGTATTATTTTTATCAGTTCTTTTTTCTTATAGAGATCATATTTCTCACATTACCTTCTAGCTGTGTTGCTGATTTTAACCCTTTTCCTCCCATTCAGACAGCTTGTTATTTCATCTGACTCTCCCCCTGGGCCGTGGGGCACCCGGAACCGGGCTTCAGTGCGATGTTGGGGGTAGTAGTGACAACCCGATCCCGTGGCTCAGGGTGGTCAGACCAAATGCTGTGGCAGTCTATTTGTAGGGTTTTGAGTGTCCGACTACGCCACCCGTGGATTGCGGTCAGGGGTGACCGCCGCTGCAAGGCAGACCGCTGAGGCTGATGTTGGTATGCAGCACAGGGATAGCATAACTCCCTACGGGAAGAGTGTAGCCTCAGGGCAGTGTAATAGGATGCTGGGAGTGATGGTGCAGGCCGCAATAATAAGGGGTTCAGAGTCTGCTTCAAACAGTCCAGGGTCTTTATTGTAGTTAGTACTAATGACCCAACAGGAGTACAGGGTAGGAATGGGCCTGGGTGTCTGAGAGAATTCCGGCGAGCCCCAGTGGTCAGGGTGAGTGGGTAGGCCTACCGTTCTCTCTCTGCCCTTGCTAACTATCCCCCTTTTCATGGTGTGATAGCCCACATCCCTGAGCTGGCCGTGTACTACGCCTGTATGGTTTGCGACTCGGGCCTTAGGTACCTGTTGCTTCTCCGTGCTGTAACGGTCCCTCTGTGTGGCGGAGCCTCCAGGCTTCTCAGGCCAAGGGACCTAAAATCCCTCGCAGGTTGGTTATCTGCTGCCGGGCTTGCAACCCTGACAGCCTCGGACCCCAGTGTTCGGTTGTGTAGTTCTCTCTCTGCCAGGACCTGCTCTCGTCGCCTATCTCCCTGGCTTGCTGTTCCTCCTCTGCCTCCCGGACTCCTCAGCTGCTGCTAACCTGTTCCTTTCCTCTGGGAACCCTTCTGGATGCTTCAGAAGTGGGTCCTGGTCTCTCTAACCCTGCCCTCAGTTCCAGCTTTTATAGGGGCAGCTTGCTCCCCCTACTGGCCTGGGACAGGAGGTGCTGCATGCTAATGGTCCCTGTCCAGAGAACCTCCCTCCTGCTCTCAGATACAGCCTTTAATATTTGTGGCATCCAGGCCTGGGGTGACACACATCCACTAATGAGTGCACCTGTTTCTTGATGGTGGCTTACTAACCCTATATACAGTGCTAGCCAAAAGTATTGGCACCCCTGCAACTCTGTCAGATAATACTCAGTTTCTTCCTGAAAATGATTGCAATCACAAATTCTTTGGTATTATTCTCTTCATTTAATTTGTCTTCAATGAAAAAAACACAAAAAGAATTGTCCTAAAGCCAAATTGGATACAATTCCACACCAAACCTAAAAAAGGGGGTGGACAAATGTATTAGCACCCTTTGAAAAATCATGTGATGCTTCTTTAATTCGTGTAATTAACAGCACCTGTAACTTACCTGTGGCACCTAACAGGTGTTGGCAATAACTAAATCACACTTGCCGCCAGTTAACATGGATTAAAGTTGACTCAACCTCTGTCCTGTGTCCTTGTGTGTACCACATTGAGCATGGAGAAAAGAAAGAAGACCAAAGAACTGAGGACTTGAGAAACCAAATTGTGAGGAAGCATGAGCAATCTCAAGGCTACAAATCAATCTCCAAAGACCTGAATGTTCCTGTGTCTTCCGTGCGCAGTGTCATCAAGAAGTTTAAAGCCCATGGCACTGTGGCTAACCTCCCTAGATGTGGACGGAAAAGAAAAATTGAAGAGAGATTTCAACGCAAGATTGTGTGGATGGTGGATAAAGAACCTCGACTAACATCCAAACAAGTTCAAGCTGCCCTGCAGTCCGAGGGTACAACAGTGTCAACCCGTACTATCCGTCGGCGTCTGAATGAAAAGGGACTGTATGGTAGGATACCCAGGAAGACCCCACTTCTTACCCCCAGACATAAAAAAGCCAGGCTGGAGTTTGCCAAAACTTACCTGAGAAAGCCTAAAATGTTTTGGAAGAATGTTCTCTGGTCAGATGAGACAAAAGTAGAGCTTTTTGGGAAAAAGCATCAACATAGAGTGTACAGGAAAAAAAAAGAGGAATTCAAAGAAAAGAACACGGTCCCTACAGTCAAACATGGCGGAGGTTCCCTGATGTTTTCGGGTTGCTTTGCTGCCTGTGGCACTGGACTGCATGGCCGTGTGCATGGCATTATGAAGTCTGAAGACTACCAACAAATTTTGTAGCATAATGTAGGGCCCAATGTGAGAAAGCTGGGTCTCCCTCAGAAGTCATGGGTCTTCCAGCAGGACAATGACCCAAAACACACTTCCAAAAGCACTATAAAATGGTTTTAGAGAAAGCACTGGAGACTTCTAAGGTGGCCAGCAATGAGTCCAGACCTGAATCCCATAGAACGCCTGTGGAGAGATCTCAAAATGCCAGTTTGGAGAAGGCACCCTTCAAATATCAGGGACCTGGAGCAGTTTGCCAAAGAAGAATGGTCTACAATTCCAGCAGAGCATTGTAAGAAACTCATTGATGGTTACCGGAAGCGGTTGTTCGCAGCTATTTTGGCTAAAGGTTGTGCAACCAAGAATTAGGCTGAGGGTGCCAATACTTTTGTCCGGCCCTTTTTTGGAGTTTTGTGTGAAATGATCAATGATTTAATTTTTGCTTCATTCTCTTTTGTGTTTTTTCCTTGCAAGCAAATTAAATGAAGATAATAATACCAAAGAATTTGTGACTGCAATCATTTTCAGGAAGAAACTGAGTATTATCTGACAGAATTGCAGGGGTGCCAATACTTTTGGCCAGCACTGTATGTGAGTTGCTTCTTTTTGACTACAGATCATGAATAAGACTCGTCTGAGTTGAAACGTGTCGATTTGACTGATGTAATTCCTCACTGGAGCAGATATATGTGATGCTGTTTCTATTTCCCTTTTTTTTTCTATACCAGGATTGAGGGGATGAGGTGTACCACACATACCAGGATTGAGGGTTGAGGAGACCATGCATACCAGGATTGGGGGGTGAGGGGGCCATGCATACCATGATTGTGGGGTGAGGGGATCATGCATACCAGGATGAGGGGTACCACACATACCAGGATTGGGGGTGAGGGGACCACATATACCAGGATTGGGGGTGAGGGGACCATGCATACCAGGATTGGGGGTGAGGGGATCATGCATACCAGGATTGGGGGATGAGGGTACCATGCATACCAGGATGAGGGGTACCACACACAATATTATTGGGGGATGAGGAGACCATGCATACCAGGATTGGGGGGTGAGGGGACCATGCATACCAGTATTGGGGGGTGAGGGGACCATGCATACCAGGATTGGGGGTGAGGGGACCATGCATACCAGGATTGGGGGGTGAGGGGACCATGCATACCAGGATTGGGGGGTGAGGGGACCATGCATACCAGAATTGGGGGGTGAGGGGACCATGCATACCAGGATTGGGGGGTGAGGGGTGCCATGCATACTAGAATAGGGATGTGGGGTACCATACATATCAGGATAGGAATGTGGGGTGCCATGTATACCAGGATGAGGGGTACCATGCATATCAGAATAGGGATGAGGGTTACCATGCATATCAGGATAAGGATGATGGGTGCCATGCATACTAGGATGAGGGATTGGGTGCCATGCATACTATGATGAGGGATTGGGTGCCATGCATATCAGGTTTCTGGGATGAGGAGACCATACATACCAGAATTGGGATGAGGGGTGCCATGCATACCAGGATGAGGGGTACCATACTTACCAGAATAGGGATGAGGGGTATCATGTATACCAGGATTGGGGATGAGGGACCCATGCATACCAGAATAGGGATGAGGAGTGCCATGCATACCAGGATAGGGATGTGGAGTGTCATGCATACCAGGATGGGTGTGAGGGGTGCCATGCATACCAGGATGTGGGTGAGGGGCCCAATCATACCAGGATGAGGGATACCATACATACCAGGATAGGGATGAGGGATGGGGTACCATGCATACCAGGATAGGGATGAGGAGTACCATACATACCAGGATTGGGGATGAGGGGTGCCACGCATACCAGGATTGGGGCTGAGGGGTGCCATGCATACCAGGATTGGGGATGAAGGGTGCCATGCCTTCCAGAATTGGGGTTGAGAGGGTGCCATACATACCAGGATTGGGGGTGAGGGGTGCCATGCATACCAGGATTGGGGGTGAGGGGTGCCATGCATACCAGGATTGGGGATGAGAGGTGTCATGCATACCAGGATATGATGGTGGGGACAGGATGGGGGAAGCACAAATACCAGGAGGGGGGCAGTACATACCAGCATGGGAGACCATATACCAATAAAAATGCTCGCCACCCGGACGTAGAAGGGGTTCAATAGCTAGTATAATATACTGGAAAATGTAAAAAAAATTCAAAGTGCTGTGAAATTACAAAAAAAAAATTGCCATAGCTTTTTTGGACATTTTTTTATGTTCTTTGTGAAGTAAATATGATTTTCCAGGACAGTATAATTATGCCAATACAAAATTTGAAAAACATTTTTTTCTATTTAAGCAGTACAAAAATATTCCGGAATTTAAAGAAAAAAAGTTGATTTGTGTTGCCACTTTCTGAGACCATTAATATTTTTATTTTTATGTCAATGCAGTTGTTTATGGGTTTGTTGTTTGTATGGTGAGCTAATGTTTTTAATGATCCCATTTTTGAGCAGTATTTTTATCCCTTCTTACTGAATTTTTGGGGAAGTTGTGACAACTAAAAAACAGAAATGTTGCCATTTTTATTTATTTTTACTGTATGGCTTTTGCCATGTGGATTAATTGGTTTTATATTTTGATAGATCAGACTTTTATGAATGCAGAAATACCAAACCAAATATGTTTAATTTTTCATATATATTTTTAATGGGGTGAAGGAGATTTTGAATTTTATATTTTTTAAAACTTATTTTTTACATTATTTTTAGTCCGACTTGAACCTGTGATCACTTGTAGATTCTGCAATACCGTAGAACACAGGCACAAGAGTCTTCAGCAGGTTCATGCTACCATATCACCCCATTGGCACCATGCCATCGCATTGTTTTGGGGCCTATAGACATGTGGAATGGTAAGCACCTTTGGATCGCTAGCTTTAAATGCTGCTATCAGAGCTTGGTGGGGGCATTTTAGGGGATAACAGCTGCAAGTGACGCGCCCCTGGGCCTGTGTCGCGCTGCGCTGCGCATGCGGGAGCTTACCCGGAGCCGGATCTGTGGAGGGTTGTAGTCTCGTGGCGGTGACCCGGTCCGTGCCCAGGGAGTCAAACTAGACGGCAGTCCATTAGTAGTAAATGGTTGATGACTACGCCACCCGTTGAGTGCAGCCAGGGGGCTGCTGCTGCAGGGCAGACCGCTGAGGCCGATGGTGGGATTGTGCAGCGTGATAGTATAACCCCCAACGGGAGGGGTATGGCCTCAGGGCAGCCGACGTGGATGATGGGGGTAGCAGGAACCACTCAGAGACGGTACGGTGTAGTTCAGGGTCTTTACTGGTAACAACAAAAGACCCTCCCGGAGTACTTGCTAGCGGATGGGGCCTGGTCAGTCCTTGAGCAGATGGGATCTCCCCTGGCCAGGCGTAGTTGTAGGCCTCCCAAACTGACTGTACTCTTCTGGCTACCTTGCTAGGAGCTGATGTAAGTAGCCCACGTCCCTGAGTGTACCGTGTGGTGCTCACCCGTATGGCCGGTGACTCGGGGCCTTCTAATGGCTTCCGCTCCACGATGGCGGTGCTGGTCCCACGCGTGTGACTGTGCCTTCGGGCTTCTGGGCCAGAGGACCTGAAATCCCCTGCCTGACGGATTCTGCTGCTGGGCAGGAATTAGTCCCCACAGCCTCGGACTCCGGGTCCGGTAAAGAATCTTCTTAGTCAGGGCGAACTCTGCAGCTGCCAGCCCCTGACTCCTTGTAACTGCTGTTTCTTCCTATGCTGTCTCTACTTCTTCTCTTCTTCTACTCACTCACCCTGCCTCAGCCCCAGGTTTATATAGGGGAAGTTCTTCCCCTCCCAAGACTGGGCAGGAGGTGTGGCATGCACAGGATCCCTGACTAAAGGACCTCCCACCTGCTCTCAGACATAACATTACGTTACTGTGGCAACCAGACCCCTGGGGTGTCACATTCCCCCCTAGTAAAATTTAGTACTCCGGGACTAAACACATTTAGAAAACATAACAAGGCAAAACATTAATAATACAATAAGAAAACACATAAAGATGGTTACGGCGTGTCCGCAACCGGGTGCAGTCTCTGAAGAAAGCAAGGTGTCCATTTCACCAACACAGGGAGACGTAACCAGGTAGGGGTCTGTTCTACCCCGAGTCCTTGACAGTCTTTAGTCCATCCTGGGTTACGCTCCAACTATGTACAAGGATTCCCGGTAAATCCACCAAGGATTCCTAAAAACAACTAGAAATACAAAATTACACACAAGCAACTATAGACAGGTAAACATTATAAAATAGCTTAAACATTTAGATCCTCCAACGTGCGGGTAACTGGCCTCTAGTGGCCCTAGTGGACCTACGGAGCTGACTGTCTGGCCCTGAACTACAGGGTGTAGGAGCTGTCAAGGGTAAACTGGGCAGCTGTCTACCGGCTCTTTGTCTCACTAGGGGTACGGCAGGCTCACTATAAGCAGAGGGTTGATTCTCCTGTTCTACTTGTGTGGAGTCTTCTGCCTCCTGGACCGGCTGTTCTTCCAGCTCTACCCGTTGCTCCGTAGGTTCTTGGGATGATGGTTGGAGGAAGGTGAGTACGGGTACCACAACTGCACCATTGACTTGAGTCCAAGACCGAGGGAAGTCCCCGAGCACGGTACTAACCATATCTTCCCTTTCTCCCACGGGTCGATGGTCTTCTTGTTCCTCTTCAGGGTTCCTCAGTTGTTCGGGACACTTCTTCAGGTGGTCCCGGGATACAATGGCTGTGGTTTCCCCTCCGTCTTTACTGATGGTACAGACCTTCGGGTTCTCGTGGCTTGAGGGCAGTACGGTGTACGGGTCCTTCTCCCACTGGTCATCCAACTTGTGGAGCCGTCTTTTCCTCTTCAAGACCTGCTCTCCGGGTACCAGGGGAACAGCGGGAGCATACTGGTTGTAAGTCTTCTCTTGTCTTTCCCTAGCCTGACAGAGACTTCGCTCCACGCTCTCCTGTACTCTCCGGTACTGCTGCTGCCTCTCTGTGTCCCAGTCTGTTTCTGGTGAAGTGTCCTCAGGTGTCAGGACTCCCATTTCCAGGTCAACAGGTAACTTACCAGGTCTCGCCCTCATTAGGTAAGCCGGGGTACAGTTGGTGGAACCTACCGGGATGTGGTTGTATAGGTCCACCAGATCGGGCAACTTCTCAGGCCACAGACTGCGTTCTTCCAGGGGCAATGTTTTTAGAAGATCCATTACCACCTGGTTCATTTTTTCACAAAGTCCATTAGTTTGCGGATGGTAGGGTGTCGTCCTTATCTTCCGGCAGCCATACAGATTGCAGAATTCCTGGAAGACCTCCGCTTCAAAGGCAGGTCCCTGGTCCGTCAGCACTTGGTCCGGGTACCCGTGTGGACGGCAGAAGTGCTGCTGGAAGGCCCTAGCTGCTGTTTGAGCCGTTAAGTCCTTGACGGGGACGACAACCAAGAACAGGGAGTAATGATCCACGATGGTTAACGCGTAGACGTAGCCACTTCTGCTTGGGGTCAGTTTTACATGATCCAAGGCTACCAGTTCCAACGGTTGCCGGGTGACGATGGACTGCAGGGGAGTCTTCTGGCTGGCCCGGTCCTTCCTTCTCAGATTGCACGGGCCACAGTCTCTGCACCACTTCTCGATGGTTCCCCTCATGCCTACCCAGTGGAACCGCTCGCGCAGCAGGAACTCCAGCTTTTTCCACCCGAAGTGTCCAGCTCCGTCGTGGTATGCCTCCATCACCATGGCTGCGTCTCTTCGGGGCACCACTACTTGCCAGAGTAGTTCATGCGTCCGGGAGTTGACCATTCTGCGGCACAACTTCCCCTTGTAAAGGAATAGTCGACTCTTCTCCGCCCATAGTTGTTTGGCTTCCTCCGGAGCGTCTGGTTCAAGGCGAGCCTCCGGCCGAGTCAGCATCTCCTTCACCAGTCGGACGGCAGGGTCGCTGTCTTGCGTTTCCGCCCAGTTGTAGTGGGGTAAGGGGTTCAACGTAGCAGCCTGCTTACCCCTTACCCGGTGGGAATACTGGATAGTCCCATGACGGTGGAACGCAGGGAGTTCAACTTCTTCCAGTCCCTCCGGATCTTCTCCTTCGTCCGGCAGGTTGGGCATCCTGGACAGGGCGTCCGCGTTAGTATTGGAGCGTCCTGCCCGGTATTTGATTGTGAACTCGTAGTTGGACAGACGGGCCATCCACCTCTGCTCCAGGGCACCGAGTCTTGCCGTGTTCAGGTGTGTCAACGGGTTGTTATCCGTGTATACGGTGAACCGGGAAGAAGCGAGGTAATGCCTAAAGCGCTCGGTGACTGCCCATACCACGGCCAGGAACTCTAGCTTAAATGAGCTGTAATTTTCGGGGTTCCTTTCGGTGGGTCGCAGTTTTCGGCTGGCATAGGAGATTACTCGTTCTCTCCCCTGCTGAATCTGGGACAGTACGGCTCCTAGCCCGATGTTACTGGCGTCGGTGTAGAGGATGAAGGGCTGGCTATAGTCCGGGTACGCCAAGATTTCATCCCCCGTGAGGGCCATCTTCAGCTGGCGGAAGGACTCTTCTTCTAGCTTTTCCCATTTGAAGGGCGGCTTCTGGTTCTTGGCCTTCCGGGACTGGCCTATCAGGAGGTCCTGCATAGGTGCTGCCTTTTTGGTGAAACCGGGAATAAACCTTCGGTAGTAGCCTACCAACCCTAGGAACTGCCGCACTTCTTTTACGCTGGAGGGGCTTGGCCATCCCTTAATTGCGGTGATCTTATCGGGGTCGGGAGCCACTCCGTCAGCGCTCACCACGTGTCCCAGGTATTGCACCTTTGGTTTCAGGAGGTGACACTTGGAGGGTTTCACCTTTAGGCCGTAACTCGCCAGAGCTTCGAACACCTCCGCCAGGTGTTTCAGGTGGTCCTCATAAGTTTTGGAGTATACGATGACATCGTCCAGGTACAACAGGACCGTCTCGAAGTTTCTGTGGCCCAGACAGCACTCCATTAATCGTTGGAAGGTTCCTGGGGCGTTGCAGAGTCCGAACGGCATGCAGGTGAACTCGCTAAGTCCCATCGGGGTGGTGAATGCGGTCTTCTCCCGGTCCGCCTCTGCTACAGGAACCTGCCAGTACCCGCTAGTGAGATCCAAGGTAGAGAAGAAGTTAGCAGATCTTAAAGCAGCCAATGACTCCTCTATCCTTGGTAAGGGGTACGCATCCTTGTGTGTGATACGGTTGATTTTCCGGTAATCTACACACATCCTCATGGTGTTGTCTTTCTTTTTGACTAAAACTAGTGGGGCTGCCCAGGGGCTACAGCTATCCCGGATTACCCCAGCCTCCTTCATGTCTCTAAGCATCCCCTTGGCGTGTTGGTAATGTGCAGGGGGTACGGGTCGATACCTCTCTTTTATGGGAGGATGATCTCCCGTGGGGATGCGGTGTTCTACCCCCTTGACTCGCCCGAAGTCTAACGGGTGTTTACTAAACACTCTCTCATACTCTTGAACCACCCGATAGACTCCTTGTTTCTGATGTGAGGGAGTGGAGTCAGTACCCAGATGTAGTTGCTGACACCAGTCCTCCATGTCTTTCTTAGAGCCGTTACCTTCCTCCGGGTGAGATGGAGGCAAGGGTTCCACAGATTGTATAGAATTTTGATTAGTGGTATATAATTTGGCTAGCGTGGCATACCGGGGCAGGTACACTTCCCTCTCCCCGATATTTATTATGCGAACGGGCACCCTCCCATGGCGTACATTGACCACCCCCCGTGCTGTCAAAATGGTGGGCCTACTGTCTGAGTAAACTGGTTCTACCATTGCCTGGTAATCTCTACCTCTCAGACCAATAGCTGCCCGGCACCAAATCATTTCACTTTTTGGGGGCATGGCAATAGGAAAAGGGTCACACATTCTTACGCTACCAATCTCACCGCCGGAGAGTTCCACTTGTTGCCGTTGCATCAGTGCCCGGATCTCTTTCTGGAGCACCCGCTGCTCGCCGGAGCTGGCGTTCTTGGCAACCTGCTGTAAAAGGAAAATCACCTCTGCAAGACAATTTTCAATTACGTTAGTTCCTAGAGTTATTTTTGGGTGACTCTCATGTTTATCAATATCTACAATGATCAGTCCCTGTGCGGCCAGTTCGACTCTACCGATTTTGAGGGTCACCTCTTTAAATCCGATCTGTGGCACGGGCTGGCCATTGCTGGCGATGATACTCAAGTCGTTGTCAGGGTAGCGGGTAATATCCGAGTCATTCCAGTACTGCTTGAAGAGCACGTACGGGATGGTGGTGACCTGTGACCCGGTATCCAGAAGGGCACTCATGGGAATGCCATCCAGTACCACAGGCAAGACTGGACGTCCTCCCACATATCTGTCGCGCCAGTTCGATGGGCCTGGTGATCTTTTTCCTGGGGGTTGGCCCTCTACCCCAGGTTGTGCCCGTTTAAAGAACAGTACCTTTCCATATGTCCGGGTTGATTGCAGCGGCGGCAGATGGGTCGTCCGTCCTCGCTGTATCGGTCACTGGGTCTTCCTCTGGCCGGTGGGGTCCTCCTTGGTCGACGCCACGGGATGTCCTCCGGTCCGGATGCCAGCTGGATCTTCCCTGGGGTGGAAACCTGTAAAGACTGCACAGTTCGGGTTAGCGCAGCAACGCTCTTAACTAGCTCTTGGACCTGATGGTGTAGGTCTGGAGCCGGGTCATTGTCCAAAGCCTGCGCATGAGCTCCCACAGGCCCTGTCGACAAGGGCGCCGCCTCCTGGTGGTAAGTGATAGCTGGGCGCCTGTGGGTCACAACGCCACCCGGTGCTGGTTCTCGGAGCACCCGGATAGCTCTATCCTTGAACTGTGCAAAGTCCAGATGGGGATCCTGTAAGGCCATTGCCCGCAACTGGGTTCGGTGGGCATTGCAATATAAACCCTCTATAAATTGTTCAGTCAACAGCCTGTCCTCGTTTCCCACCCCATCAGGGTCGGTCTGCTTTATGGCCCTCAGGGCCTCTTGTAGGTTTAGTGCATAGTCCCTTATACTCTCATGCGCTCGCTGCTTGCACCCGTAGAATCTAAGCTTGATCTCGGCTGAGGTGCGGGTATCGAAGGTGTCCCTCAGCCGGGTTAGTATCTCTGCGACAGTCCTCCTCCCAGGTGGCCAAGATTTTACTTCTCTTTTGGCTGCCCCGGTTAGTTGGGCCACCAGGATGCTCACTTTTTGCTCTTCTGTGAGGGGGTACACCTGGAAGAGGCTATCCAGCTTTTCTCTAAAGTCATGCAGGGTATGTGACTCCCCTGAGTACTGGGGTAGCCAAGCTGCTCCCGGGATATAGGGCATGGTGAAGGGCATAACTGCAGCAGCGGTAGCGCTGGCGGGGGTTGAGGCAGTGAAGCTCTCCTCCGTATCCGACATCTTCCTCCCCCCTAGTGGACCGTGGCCTACCTTGCGATGATCCTCTTCCGTAGGCCGCGGCTCCGCAGTGGATCGTCAGGGTTGAGGACCTTCCGTCGCGCTCCTGTGACGTCGGCGTCTGCTGGGCTCCTTCCAGGACCTTACGCAACGTCCGGACGTGAGGCGGGGCTTCAGTTCTCGCGCGCTTTCGGAGTCCACGCCCCTCTTCTTCCCGCGCGGCGTCCTCAAGATGGCGTCCAATGGCGGGAAAACTCCACGGATGGCGGGAAGAAGGTCGAAGATGGCGCCGGATGGCGGGAAAACTTCGCGGATGGCGGGAAGAAGGTAGAAGATGGCGCCGGATGGCGGGAAACCTCCACGGATAGCGGGAATCTTCACCACTGGTAAGTTTGAACAGTCTTTGCTTTTCAGGCACGCAGTACCCGGTGGTTGCAGGCACGAAATCCTGCCGACTACGCCAAAGTTGACGCGCCCCTGGGCCTGTGTCGCGCTGCGCTGCGCATGCGGGAGCTTACCCGGAGCCGGATCTGTGGAGGGTTGTAGTCTCGTGGCGGTGACCCGGTCCGTGCCCAGGGAGTCAAACTAGACGGCAGTCCATTAGTAGTAAATGGTTGATGACTACGCCACCCGTTGAGTGCAGCCAGGGGGCTGCTGCTGCAGGGCAGACCGCTGAGGCCGATGGTGGGATTGTGCAGCGTGATAGTATAACCCCCAACGGGAGGGGTATGGCCTCAGGGCAGCCGACGTGGATGATGGGGGTAGCAGGAACCACTCAGAGACGGTACGGTGTAGTTCAGGGTCTTTACTGGTAACAACAAAAGACCCTCCCGGAGTACTTGCTAGCGGATGGGGCCTGGTCAGTCCTTGAGCAGATGGGATCTCCCCTGGCCAGGCGTAGTTGTAGGCCTCCCAAACTGACTGTACTCTTCTGGCTACCTTGCTAGGAGCTGATGTAAGTAGCCCACGTCCCTGAGTGTACCGTGTGGTGCTCACCCGTATGGCCGGTGACTCGGGGCCTTCTAATGGCTTCCGCTCCACGATGGCGGTGCTGGTCCCACGCGTGTGACCGTGCCTTCGGGCTTCTGGGCCAGAGGACCTGAAATCCCCTGCCTGACGGATTCTGCTGCTGGGCAGGAATTAGTCCCCACAGCCTCGGACTCCGGGTCCGGTAAAAAGTCTTCTTAGTCAGGGCGAACTCTGCAGCTGCCAGCCCCTGACTCCTTGTAACTGCTGTTTCTTCCTATGCTGTCTCTACTTCTTCTCTTCTTCTACTCACTCACCCTGCCTCAGCCCCAGGTTTATATAGGGGAAGTTCTTCCCCTCCCAAGACTGGGCAGGAGGTGTGGCATGCACAGGATCCCTGACTAAAGGACCTCCCACCTGCTCTCAGACATAACATTACGTTACTGTGGCAACCAGACCCCTGGGGTGTCACACAAGCAAAGCAATGCTCACTGCGATTAGAGGCAGATGCTGCCTGTGTAACACAGCCATTGTTTGTCGTGTATGATAGAGGCTCAGCTCCTAAATTTATACATGTCAAAAACTTGGATGTTAATGAAATTGTAATTTACTTAAAGTAATAATTGTGTGCTGTATCTAATGATAATGAGTATCTATCCATCTGTTCTTTGTCCTTTCAGTTATTCTTTATTCCCAACATATTTTTATTAAGAATTAATGTGTTATAAGATAAAGAGAAACATTACAAGAAACATGTGGATTTGGGTAGGGAAGAGGAGGAAGTAAAACTAGGATTAATAAAAACTAGGGAAATTAACAAGGGGAAAAAGTAATACTCTGTAAATTATCTAGTTTTTAACATAAACATGAATATATGTGTCAAAATTGTTCATGAAAAACCCCAAGTCAAGGAATGTGACAAATGGGTGGCTCTAAAATTCCTTCTGACAAAATCTAGAAATCCATAGTGTCCATTTTTTTTTAGTAAAGATGGTAAACAATCGTTTCAGAGAGCAAAAACATTTTCAAAAGATACATGATTAGATACTCTACTTATTAGATCCACAATACTAGGAGGAGATATACAGTAGATTTTCATTTGGCAGCAATCAAATTTTTTACAGTCAATAATAAATGAGAAACAATAAATCTACTTGACATAGGGAGATCGTTAATATTTAGTAAGAAGAATTATAGTTCAGGTGAGAGATGACAAGCTTGAAAGGTTAAAGAAGATATTAAACTGGATACTTCCAACCAAAATACTGATAGGGAAGGACAACTTCAAAAGTTGTGAAAAATAGTCCCAGTTTCTCAAACATTCCTGTGAAGAAAACGGAAATATTCAGTGTAGTTTAAATGGAACATAGCACCATCTATTAACCAATTTATAGTATGATTCTTGTACAGAGAGACACAGGTAGAGGAAAAGTGAGCTCTGTGCAACGCCTCAGACCACAATTCCTCCAAGAAAAATTTCTTAAGGTCTCATTTACAATTAAGGATGTTACTAGTTTTTTTTTAATTGTAAGGTTGTTATTATATAATCTAATACATTTTAAAAGAGTCCAGTTTTCCTGTGGTGACACAGAGGTTAGAAACATTTCTAACAAATTGTGCAAAGTTAAAGTATTTATTAGAATTTAAAAAATGTCTGATCTGTAAATATTTAGAAAAAAATCATGGGAGGAAAGTAGAAATTGTGATCTGACATTTTGAAAAGAGATCAGTTGATCTTCTACACTACTACGAAAAATTTGGGATGAAAATAATTGGGATGAAAAACTCAAGCACTAACAAAGAAGGAAAGATGGTGACTCTTTCTGCATTCTTTTTTGTAGTTTCAGCAGCCAATTTTCAGGATTGGATCGTTGCTGCAATAAAAGGATGTAAAGTATAGGAAGAAAAGGTTGAAGAACATGGACCCATTTTTCTAAAGTTGGCCAACTAATTTGAGGGGACTGGTAATCTTTCTTACATGATGATGGTACATGTATTGGAGCCAATGGCAGCTGAGACCCAACGCTAAGACTAGATGTCACATATCAGTGACTGGTTCACTCACATAATAGTATTACCCATTTCAGCCCTTTAATGTTCACATAGGTTGCAGTTTAACTGCTTCCCGACCATCCACTCTACATAAACATTGGTGCTTGCTGGGCCCTGTGCAGCGCAGACGTTTATAAGTGGTCGGCGGTCTCACAGTGCTCAGGACCCCCAGGGTCTTGCAAGCACTGGGATTCCACGATTCCATTGCAGAGCCACAGCTCTGACTGATAACATAATTGGGAGATGATTGGATCAGGTCCCATTGATTTTAACTCTTTGCTATCATCTAGATGCTGCGAACCATAGCAATCGCAGCATTTAGAAGATTATGAGAGGGAGAGGGGGTCGTCCACTCACGTTTCCGATGGCTTATGTGATAAGATCTGGCATTGTCATGGCAGCTAGAGGTCACATGATGACCTCTGGGTCTGCAATGTACGGTGGCCTGATAGGCTCAGTTCAATAGGAGATATGCCAGTGTAAAACTGTCAGGTTTTGTGCAATGCAATACATGTCTATTGCATTGCATGAGACCAGTGATCAGAAAAATAAAAATTTAAGTCCCATACAGGGACTAAGTAAAAAAGTTAAAAAAAAATTTGACTGTAGGACGAAAAATGGAAAAATTATAGCTCTCAAAATATATCTTTTAGTGTGTGACAGCTGACAATCATAAAAAAATCTGATATAAATCTGGTATCGCTGTAATCGCACCGAGCTGTAGAATAAAGTCACCTAATTACTTATACCATACAAGAAACGGTGTAAAAAATAAATAAAACCAATTCTTCACCTGCTGTTGATTTGTTCATTCTGCTTCCCAAACCAATGCAGTATGGCTCGGCTCACAATATCCTGCGCTGTGCTCTGAGCGCTTACACCAGGGTTTCCGTCAAAATCGTAACTAAACCTGTATATAAATTCCCAAAGGGGTATAATTTGTAAAATGGGGTCACTTGAAGGGGGATTCTGCTCTTCTAGCACTTAGGGGCTCTCTATATGAAGTCTGCAAACTATCCTACAAGAGGTGTAGTTTGTAAAATGGGTCACTTATGTTTTTTTTTTGGTGTTCTGGGACCTCAGGGGCTCTCCCAGTGGGTCATGTCACCTGCAAACCACAACCGTAAAATCTGCACTGTAATATGGCGTTCCTTCCCATCTGAGCTTTGCAATGTGACTGAAAAGTAGTTTTCGACCACTTATGGGATATTGATGTGCTCAAGAGAAATTGAGTAACATTTTCTCCTATTACCCCTTTTGAAAATTGAAAACTTGAGGTCATTTCATTTACTCAGCCCAATGTTATTCAAGTTTGTGTATCGCCTGAGGGTTAAAAATACTCAATACTCCCCTAGATGATTTCCTTGAGAGGTGTAGTTTGCAAAATGGGGTCACTTGTGGGGGTTTCTGCTGTTTCAACATGTCAGGGGTTCTTCAAATGTGACATGGTGTCTGCAACCTATCACAGCCAAAATAGCGTTCCTTCCCTTCCACACCCTGCCTTGCGCCAAAGCAGTCGTTTTCCACCACATATGGGGTATCGGCGTGGGAAAAATGTGTTTTTTAATTTCATGGCTCAACATTAGAACATTCTGTGAAGCCCTTGAAGGTTCAAGGTGCTCACCACACATCTAAATAAATTAATTGAAGGGTCTAGTTTCCAAAATGGGGTTATTTGTTGGGGGTTTCCGCTGTTTAGGCACATCACGGGCCCTCTAAACTCGACATGATGTCTGCTATTGATTCCAGCTAATTTTGTATTCCAGAACGCAAACGGTGCTCCTTCCCTTCTGAGCCCTGTTGTGCACACAAACAGTTGTTTTCCACTGCATATAGGGTATCGGCATACCCAGGAGAAATCACACAACAAATTTTATGGTGTACTTTCTCCTGTTACCCTTGTGAAAATGAAAAATTTGGGGCTAAAGTAACATTTTTGTGGGAAAATGTAAAATGTTCATTTTTTCTTTCCACATTCCATTAATTCCTGTGAAGAACCTGAAGGGTTAATAAACTTCTTGAGTGTGGTTTTGAGCACCTTGAGGGGTGCAGTTTTTAGAATGGTATAACTTTAGGATATTTTCTGTTATATAGGCTTCTCAAAGTCACTTCAAATGTGATGTGGTCTGTGAAAGAAATGATTTTGTAAATTTTGCTGGAAAAATAAGAAATTGTTGATCAACATTTAACCCAGCTAACTTCCTAACAATAAAAAAAATGTTTCAAAAATTGTGCTGATATAAAGTAGACATGTGGGCAATGTTGTTTATTAACTATTTTGTGTGACATATCTACATATCTCTGGTTTAAGGGCATAAAAATTCAAAGTTTGAAAATTGCAAAATTTTTAAAATTTTCCAAATTTCCAATATTTTCAGAAATAAACGCAAATTATATTGAACAAATTTTACCACAATCATGAAGTACAATATGTCACGAAAAAAAAAATCTCAGAATCACTGGGATGTATTGGAATGTTCCAAAGTTATTACCTCATAAAATGACACTGGTCAGAATCGAAAAAATTGGCCTGCTCAAGAAGGCGAAAACAGGCTCTGGCGCAAAAGGGTTAATGTAATATTCCCATTGTGTCTATGAATTGTAAAGAGAATGTGTCACATGACAAAGTATGATGGTGGTATTGTATGATGGTGCCCATTGCAGTGGCCGTGTGCGAGCTGCTGTTTCTCCATACCCTGGCAACCCACGAATAAACAGTATCCCAGTCCATCAATGTTGTGCTGTGTACAATGCAGTGTACTCACTTTCAGGCCAGAGGCCTCTGCAGCATCGACATCCTTGGTTCCAGGATCAGCTTCACACACATCAGGGGACACCCAGTTTGTTATAACAAATTCAACTTTACTGGACAGTTCAGATACAGCAGTCTTTAACATGCATTTTGGGGCACAGCACCCTTCAGTTCCAGTTTCATCAATACAGTACATTTCAAGCCTCTGCTCACATTCAGCTTGGACTATTTCTATGCTTGATCCTATTATCAGCCCCAGGGATTTCCCATCCAACCTCACAGTGCTCCCGATATCCGCTTTATTTTCCTCACGTTGTTCCCCGTTTGGCTTCCTCTGTACGGAAAGGATTAAGACACACTCCTCAGTGCCTAGTTCAGTCCGTAGGCCCCGGATGTTACATGAAAGTCCACAGGAACTTTGGTACGACCTCATGCTGTTAAAACAATATGTACTCCACATGCCTCCAGCCCACTGCACACAGAACCTGAACTTCACACTAACCTTTCACTTACTCAGACTGAGTAAACCAGGAAATGATTCCCCTTCTTGCTTGACCTTACCACTTCCCATGCTAGGCTGCACCAAACATTAACTGTCTCTTTTACCCTGTCTGCACCAGCAGTCTGTTGCTGGGCAACTTAACCTTTCACCTACATTCTAACATCACTACTTAACTACATTAACTACAGTCACTAGCTATCTCTAACCTAACCATTAACCTGTATCCTATACTTTTCTTATATCTTATACACTAATAGGCTCACCACTGCCTATCTGCCCTAATGTTCCTATCTATCACTAACTAAACACTAAACTATGTTCTATACTGTCCCTACCCCAGAACTGAGTGTGGCAAGTTACTTTAGGCATTACCAATTCAGTACCCACACAGGAGCATGAGAACTTATAACACTCTGTGCATTTTACATATCAGTATTCACACTATAATTGTTGTCTTCAGGGGAAGTCCCTGTCACACCCTTATAGTATAGTTATTATAGTTCATTGCCATCAATAACGCTTCTTAAGCCCCAAATACTCAGCTGTTGCCTCAAGAATAGTCTCAGACAGTGATACATTCTTCATGCAACGGGTGATGCAAAGGACATAATTATATGATAGCTGTTCATATTAAATGTAATACATGGACCTTGTCTGCAAGAATGACCCTCATAATGAATATTTACAGAATGAAACCCCCACTATAATGGCTCACTCTCTGGGTGATGGGCATCCTCCTCATGGCTGCCACTCTGCTGCTGCATCGCTACATTCTCGTCATGGTCTACACCAGGGTTGGATTAAGAGTAACCAGGGCCCCGGGCAGTTTAGAAAGTGTGATAGATAGATCATGTGTTAGGTCATGTGACTAACAAACAGATGCTTTGGTCACATCTGTAGATGGAAAATGAAGGAATTTTTTTTCCATTATGGACACAGCCCTATACATAACATAGCGCTATTTATAGTAGAGCAGCGGTGGGAGATTAATTTCCTTGAGGGGCCACGTGAGAGACCATGACTGTTGTGGAAGCCAAACCAATAGGCTGAAATTAATTCTGCTCAATATTAATAATATTAACAAAATAATAAACTAAAAATATTAACTGCATGACTTAATATTGAGCAGAATTAAGTATACTGACATCCCACTATATACAGTATGAGCCCCCACATAGCTCCCTAGATACAGTATAAGCCCGCACATAGCTCCCTAGATACAGTATGGGCCCCCACATAGCTCCCTAGATACAGCATGAGCTCCCACATAGCTCCCTAGAGACAGTACCAGGGGAGGAGTCCTGAGGAGATAATTTGCATATTCCCACTGCATTTTGGGGTAAGTGAAGAGTCTCCGCGAGCTCAAAGAACACTGGATTTTGGCTGTTGGAGCTGAAAAGAGGACATCGGTAAACCAGGGGAGGAGTCCTGAGGAGATAATTTGCATATTCCCACTGCATTTTGGGGTAAGTGAAGAGTCTCCGCGAGCTCAAAGAACACTGGATTTTGGCTGTTGGAGCTGAAAAGAGGACATCGGTAAACCAGGGGAGGAGTCCTGAGGAGATAATTTGCATATTCCCACTGCATTTTGGGGTAAGTGAAGAGTCTCCGCGAGCTCAAAGAACACTGGATTTTGGCTGTTGGAGCTGAAAAGAGGACATCGGTAAACCAGGGGAGGAGTCCTGAGGAGATAATTTGCATATTCCCACTGCATTTTGGGGTAAGTGAAGAGTCTCCGCGAGCTCAAAGAACACTGGATTTTGGCTGTTGGAGCTGAAAAGAGGACATCGGTAAACCAGGGGAGGAGTCCTGAGGAGATAATTTGCATATTCCCACTGCATTTTGGGGTAAGTGAAGAGTCTCCGCGAGCTCAAAGAACACTGGATTTTGGCTGTTGGAGCTGAAAAGAGGACATCGGTAAACCAGGGGAGGAGTCCTGAGGAGATAATTTGCATATTCCCACTGCATTTTGGGGTAAGTGAAGAGTCTCCGCGAGCTCAAAGAACACTGGATTTTGGCTGTTGGAGCTGAAAAGAGGACATCGGTAAACCAGGGGAGGAGTCCTGAGGAGATAATTTGCATATTCCCACTGCATTTTGGGGTAAGTGAAGAGTCTCCGCGAGCTCAAAGAACACTGGATTTTGGCTGTTGGAGCTGAAAAGAGGACATCGGTAAACCAGGGGAGGAGTCCTGAGGAGATAATTTGCATATTCCCACTGCATTTTGGGGTAAGTGAAGAGTCTCCGCGAGCTCAAAGAACACTGGATTTTGGCTGTTGGAGCTGAAAAGAGGACATCGGTAAACCAGGGGAGGAGTCCTGAGGAGATAATTTGCATATTCCCACTGCATTTTGGGGTAAGTGAAGAGTCTCCGCGAGCTCAAAGAACACTGGATTTTGGCTGTTGGAGCTGAAAAGAGGACATCGGTAAACCAGGGGAGGAGTCCTGAGGAGATAATTTGCATATTCCCACTGCATTTTGGGGTAAGTGAAGAGTCTCCGCGAGCTCAAAGAACACTGGATTTTGGCTGTTGGAGCTGAAAAGAGGACATCGGTAAACCAGGGGAGGAGTCCTGAGGAGATAATTTGCATATTCCCACTGCATTTTGGGGTAAGTGAAGAGTCTCCGCGAGCTCAAAGAACACTGGATTTTGGCTGTTGGAGCTGAAAAGAGGACATCGGTAAACCAGGGGAGGAGTCCTGAGGAGATAATTTGCATATTCCCACTGCATTTTGGGGTAAGTGAAGAGTCTCCGCGAGCTCATAGAACACTGGATTTTGGCTGTTGGAGCTGAAAAGAGGACATCGGTAAACCAGGGGAGGAGTCCTGAGGAGATAATTTGCATATTCCCACTGCATTTTGGGGTAAGTGAAGAGTCTCCGCGAGCTCAAAGAACACTGGATTTTGGCTGTTGGAGCTGAAAAGAGGACATCGGTAAACCAGGGGAGGAGTCCTGAGGAGATAATTTGCATATTCCCACTGCATTTTGGGGTAAGTGAAGAGTCTCCGCGAGCTCAAAGAACACTGGATTTTGGCTGTTGGAGCTGAAAAGAGGACATCGGTAAACCAGGGGAGGAGTCCTGAGGAGATAATTTGCATATTCCCACTGCATTTTGGGGTAAGTGAAGAGTCTCCGCGAGCTCAAAGAACACTGGATTTTGGCTGTTGGAGCTGAAAAGAGGACATCGGTAAACCAGGGGAGGAGTCCTGAGGAGATAATTTGCATATTCCCACTGCATTTTGGGGTAAGTGAAGAGTCTCCGCGAGCTCAAAGAACACTGGATTTTGGCTGTTGGAGCTGAAAAGAGGACATCGGTAAACCAGGGGAGGAGTCCTGAGGAGATAATTTGCATATTCCCACTGCATTTTGGGGTAAGTGAAGAGTCTCCGCGAGCTCAAAGAACACTGGATTTTGGCTGTTGGAGCTGAAAAGAGGACATCGGTAAACCAGGGGAGGAGTCCTGAGGAGATAATTTGCATATTCCCACTGCATTTTGGGGTAAGTGAAGAGTCTCCGCGAGCTCAAAGAACACTGGATTTTGGCTGTTGGAGCTGAAAAGAGGACATCGGTAAACCAGGGGAGGAGTCCTGAGGAGATAATTTGCATATTCCCACTGCATTTTGGGGTAAGTGAAGAGTCTCCGCGAGCTCAAAGAACACTGGATTTTGGCTGTTGGAGCTGAAAAGAGGACATCGGTAAACCAGGGGAGGAGTCCTGAGGAGATAATTTGCATATTCCCACTGCATTTTGGGGTAAGTGAAGAGTCTCCGCGAGCTCAAAGAACACTGGATTTTGGCTGTTGGAGCTGAAAAGAGGACATCGGTAAACCAGGGGAGGAGTCCTGAGGAGATAATTTGCATATTCCCACTGCATTTTGGGGTAAGTGAAGAGTCTCCGCGAGCTCAAAGAACACTGGATTTTGGCTGTTGGAGCTGAAAAGAGGACATCGGTAAACCAGGGGAGGAGTCCTGAGGAGATAATTTGCATATTCCCACTGCATTTTGGGGTAAGTGAAGAGTCTCCGCGAGCTCAAAGAACACTGGATTTTGGCTGTTGGAGCTGAAAAGAGGACATCGGTAAACCAGGGGAGGAGTCCTGAGGAGATAATTTGCATATTCCCACTGCATTTTGGGGTAAGTGAAGAGTCTCCGCGAGCTCAAAGAACACTGGATTTTGGCTGTTGGAGCTGAAAAGAGGACATCGGTAAACCAGGGGAGGAGTCCTGAGGAGATAATTTGCATATTCCCACTGCATTTTGGGGTAAGTGAAGAGTCTCCGCGAGCTCAAAGAACACTGGATTTTGGCTGTTGGAGCTGAAAAGAGGACATCGGTAAACCAGGGGAGGAGTCCTGAGGAGATAATTTGCATATTCCCACTGCATTTTGGGGTAAGTGAAGAGTCTCCGCGAGCTCAAAGAACACTGGATTTTGGCTGTTGGAGCTGAAAAGAGGACATCGGTAAACCAGGGGAGGAGTCCTGAGGAGATAATTTGCATATTCCCACTGCATTTTGGGGTAAGTGAAGAGTCTCCGCGAGCTCAAAGAACACTGGATTTTGGCTGTTGGAGCTGAAAAGAGGACATCGGTAAACCAGGGGAGGAGTCCTGAGGAGATAATTTGCATATTCCCACTGCATTTTGGGGTAAGTGAAGAGTCTCCGCGAGCTCAAAGAACACTGGATTTTGGCTGTTGGAGCTGAAAAGAGGACATCGGTAAACCAGGGGAGGAGTCCTGAGGAGATAATTTGCATATTCCCACTGCATTTTGGGGTAAGTGAAGAGTCTCCGCGAGCTCAAAGAACACTGGATTTTGGCTGTTGGAGCTGAAAAGAGGACATCGGTAAACCAGGGGAGGAGTCCTGAGGAGATAATTTGCATATTCCCACTGCATTTTGGGGTAAGTGAAGAGTCTCCGCGAGCTCAAAGAACACTGGATTTTGGCTGTTGGAGCTGAAAAGAGGACATCGGTAAACCGCGCGCCTACCGGCGCGCGCATTTTGAAGCTTTTTTTTTAAGCTTTTTTCACTGTTTTCAGAACATTAACAATAAGAACATGGAAGAGTCCAGGAGCCATTTGGTGAGCTGCATATCCTGCTACATGTTCACAGACTTGCCAGTGGAAAAGCCAAACTTCACATGCCAGAAATGCAAGCTTGTGTCCCTGTTGGAGGAAAAGTTGCGAAATCTAGAAGAGAGGTTAACTACCTTGAAAATCATTAAGGAAGGTGAAGAGTTCTTAGACAGAGCAGAATTATCTTTTCATGATTCAGAAAGAGAAGAAATTCGAACTGCACCTGACGAAACAGAGGAATGGAAGCATGTGACCCACAGAAGCAGGAGGATCGAGAGGCAGTCAGCACCCATACTGCTCAGGAACCAGTACCAGGCTCTCACGCAGGAGAACCATGAAGAAATACAGCAAAATAAGACTTTGCCAGCAATGAATAACCTTGTAAGCCCTCAGAATCCTCCTGGATGGAGAAAGAAGAATGTTGTGAAGAAAAAACGGAGAGTGGTGGTCATGGGGGATTCCCTGTTAAGAGGAACAGAGGCCGCTATCTGCAGACCAGACATAACCTCAAGAGAAATGTGCTGTCTTCCAGGAGCAAAAATTAAAGATGTGTCTGACAGGATATCAAGACTCTTCAGACCTACAGATCACTACCCATTCCTGCTAATACATGTGGGGACAAATGACACCGCAAGAAAGGACCTGGAAACCATCTGCAGTGACTTTGAAGACTTAGGCAAGAAAGTGAAAGAATTGGGAGCGCAGGTGGTCTTCTCATCCATCCTCCCAGTGGATGGCCATGGAACAATGAGGTGGAATAAGATTCTACAGGTGAACAACTGGCTACGTCGATGGTGCCGTCAACAAGGATTTGGATTTCTGGATCACGGAATGAATTACCTATACGATGGACTACTTGCTAGAGATGGGGTGCACCTTACGAAGACTGGAAAACATGTATTTGGAAGTCGCCTTGCTATACTCATCAGAAGAGCTTTAAACTAGAACAATGTGGGAAGGGAAGCAAAAGGCCAGAAAAAGCCAGACAGCTGACAAATACTATTGAGATCTCTGCTACTGGAAGTGGAAAAGAAGAACAAAGACAAAACTATTTAAATAATAAAAATATGGGAGGAAGAGAAACCAATCACAAACTAAAATGTTTTTATACAAATGCACAAAGCATGGGCAACAAACAAGGAGAATTGGAACTACTAATGCAGGAAAAGGAATATGATGTCATTGGAATCACTGAAACTTGGTGGGACGATACACATGATTGGAATAAAAGGCTAAAAGGATACAACTTATTTGCAAGAAACAGACTTGAAAAACGAGGAGGAGGTGTTGCATTGTATGTTAGAAAAGCGTATATCTGCACAGAGATTGAAGCAGAGACTGGGAGTTCTGTGGAAACTGTTTGGGTAAGAATACAAGGAGAGAACAACGGAAAGGACACCATTGTAGGCATTTACTACAGGCCACCTGGGCAAGCTGAAGATATGGATGAACTCTTTATGTATCAAATGACCAAGTTCTCCAAAAAATATGACGTAGTGGTCATGGGAGATTTCAACTATCCAGACATTTGTTGGGAATCTCTCTCAAGTAAAACTAACAGGTCAAGCAAATTCTTATCCTCTCTTGCTGACAACTTTATCTTCCAAAAGGTAGGGGAGAAAACAAGGGGATCTGCTACTTTGGATCTAATCCTTATAAACAGGGAGGAAATGGTTGAGGAGGTAAAGGTGGCTGGGACCCTAGGAGGCAGCGATCATGCTATTATAGAATTTTGGATAACTAGAGGAGGAAGACATGTGAAGACTCAAACTTCAAGGTTAGATTTTAGAAAGGCAGATTTTAAGAGACTCAGAAAGAGAATAGGAGGGATCCAATGGCTGGATGTCCTTAAGGACAAAAATGTCCATGAAGGATGGGGAATTTTTAAAAATCAGATTCTCAAAGCACAATCGTTAACAATCCCGAAAAGTAGGAAGAATGGGAAGCATTTAAGGAAACCAGGATGGATGAACACAGAACTTAAACACATGCTAAAAAGAAAGAAAGAAATGTTTATTAAATGGAAAGAGGGAGGCATATCTAAAGAAGATTATAATGCAGTCTGCAGATCCTGCAGGGCACGTATCAGGTTAGCTAAAGCTGACAATGAATTAAGGCTTGCAAGAGATGTCAAAAGCAATAAAAAAGGATTTTGGGGGTATGTCAAAAGTAAAAGAAAAGTCAAAGATGCTATAGGATTTTTACAGGATGAAAATGGAGAAATGGTAAGAGAGGATGTTGAGAAGGCCGAACTTTTTAATTCCTATTTTGCATCTGTTTTCTCTCAGAAAGAAAATGTAACATCAACTGATCTTCACTGTCCTTTTAAAGGAATAGAGGAATCCAAGTTATCTGTAAACAGAAAGATTGTGAGGGAATATTTAGCTAACATAAATGAGTTCAAGTCTCCAGGTCCAGATGAATTACACCCCAGAGTACTGAAGGAGATCGTAGAAGAAATTTTAGAGCCACTCTCCATAATCTTTGAAAATTCTTGGAGAACAGGAGAAGTCCCAGAAGACTGGAGAAGAGCAAATGTTGTTCCTATCTTCAAAAAGGGGAAGAAGATGGACCCAGGGAACTATAGGCCGGTGAGTCTGACTTCTATACCAGGAAAGATCTTTGAACAAATTATTAAACAACATGTATGTAAGTACATGGATAAGAATGAAGTGATTAACCAGAGTCAGCATGGGTTTGTAACTAACAAGTCATGTCAGACTAACTTAATTTCCTTCTATGACAGAATCACTGACTGGGTGGATCAGGGAAATGCTGTAGATATAGTATATCTTGACTTCAGCAAAGCATTTGACAAAGTATCTCACACCATCCTTATTGAAAAAATGACCAAGTATGCAATGGACCAGGCAACTGTTAGGTGGATTCATAACTGGCTTAGTGATCGGACTCAAAGGGTGGTTGTAAATGGCTTCACATCCAGCTGGATGAATGTCTCAAGTGGGGTACCACAGGGCTCCGTCCTGGGACCTGTATTGTTCAACATCTTTATCAATGATTTAGATGAAGGAATTGAGGGTAAACTGATTAAATTTGCTGATGACACAAAGCTAGGAGGGATAGCTAATACTAGAGAAGAGAGAGAGAGGATTCAAAAAGACCTAAATAAACTGGAGCAGTGGGCAGCAACCAACAGAATGGTTTTTAACAGGGAAAAATGCAAAGTACTACATCTGGGCAATAAAAATGAAAAAAGCATATACAGAATGGGAGGAATAGAGCTAAGCAACAGTACATGTGAAAAAGACTTAGGTATACTAATAGATCATAGACTGAACATGAGTCAACAGTGTGATGCAGCAGCAAAAAAGGCAAATACAATTCTGGGATGTATTAACAGAAGCATACAGTCTAGATCACGTGAAGTCATTATCGGTCTTTACTCCTCTTTGGTCAGACCTCATCTGGAATACTGTGTACAGTTTTGGGCACCACATTTTAAAAAAGACATAGACAAACTGGAGCAAGTTCAGAGAAGAGCGACCAGAATGGTGACTGGTCTGCAAACCATGTCCTATGAGGAACGGTTGCAGGATTTGGGAATGTTTAGCTTGCAAAAAAGAAGACTGAGAGGAGACTTAATAGCTGTCTACAAATATGTCAAGGGCTGTCACATTGTAGAAGGATCATCTTTATTCTCATTTGCACAAGGAAAGACTAGAAGCAATGGGATGAAACTAAATGGGAGGAGACACAGATTAGATATTAGAAAAAACTTTTTGACAGTTAGGGTGATTAATGAGTGGAACAGGCTGCCACGAGAGGTGGTGAGTTCCCCTTCAATGGACGTCTTCAAACAGAGGCTGGACAGACATCTGTCTGAGATGATCTAGTGAATCCTGCTTTGAGCAGGGGGTTGGACCAGATGACCCAGGAGGTCCCTTCCAACTCTACCATTCTATGATTCTATGATTCTAGTATGAGCCCTCACATAGCTCCCTAGAGACAGTATGAGCCCCACACATAGCTCCCTAGATACAGTATGAACCCCACACATAGCTACCTAGATACAGTATGAGCCACCGCATAGCTCCCTAGATACAGTATGAGCCCCACACATAGCTCCCTAGGTATGGTATGAGCCTCCACATACAGTACAGACCAAAAATTTGGACACACCTTCTCATTTAAAGATTTTTCTGTATTTTCTTTACTATGAAAATTGTACATTCACACTGAAGGCATCAAAACTATGAATTAGCACATGTGGAATTATATACTTAACAAAAAGTGTGAAAAAACTGAAAATATGTCTTATATTCTAGGTTCTTCAAAGTAGCCACCTTTTGCTTTGATGACTGCTTTGCACACTCTTGGCATTCTCTTGATGAGCTTCAAGAGGTAGTCACCGGAAATGGTTTTCACTTCACAGGTGTGCCCTGTCAGGTTTAATAAGTGGGATTTCTTGCCTTATAAATGGGGTTGGGACCATCAGTTGTGTTGTGCAGAAGTCTGGTGGATACACAGCTGATAGTCCTACTGAATAGACTGTTAGAATTTGTATTATGGCAAGAAAAAAGCAGCTAAGTAAAGAAAAACGAGTGGCCATCATTACTTTAAGAAATGAAGGTCAGTCAGTCTGAAAAATTGGGAAAACTTTGAAAGTGTCCCCAAGTACAGTTGCAAAAACCATCAAGCGCTACAAAGAAACTGGCTCACATGAGGACCGCCCCAGGAAAGGAAGACCAAGAGTCACCTCTGCTTCTGAGAATAAGTTTATCCGAGTCACCAGCCTCAGAAATTGCAGGTTAACAGCAGCTCAGATTAGAGACCAGGTCAATGCCACACAGAGCTCTAGCAGCAGACACATCTCTTCAACAACTGTTAAGAGGAGACTTTGTGCAGCAGGCCTTCATGGTAAAATAGCTTCTAGGATACCACTGCTAAGGACAGGCAACAAGCAGAAGAGACTTGTTTGGGCTAAAGAACACAAGGAATGGACATTAGACCAGTGGAAATCTGTGCTTTGGTCTGATGAGTCCAAATTTGAGATCTTTGGTTCCAACCACCGTGTTTTTGTGCGACGCAGAAAAGGTGAACGGATGGACTCTACATGCCTGATTCCCACCATAAAGCATGGAGGAGGAGGTGTGACGGTGTGGGGGTGCTTTGCTGGTGACACTGTTGGGGATTTATTCAAAATTGAAGGCATACTGAACCAGCATGGCTACCACAGCATCTTGCAGCAGCATGCTATTCCATCCGGTTTGCGTTTAGTTGGACCATCATTTGTTTCTCAACAGGACAATGACCCCAAACACACCTCCCAGCAGTGTAAGGGCTATTTGACCAAGAAGGAGAGTGATGGGGTGCTACGCCAGACGACCTGGCCTCCACAGTCACCAGATCTGAACCCAATCGAGATGGTTTGGGGTGAGCTGGACCGCAGAGTGAAGGCAAAAGGGCCAACAAGTGCTAAGCATCTCTGGGAACTCCTTCAAGATTGTTGGAAGACCATTTCCGGTGACTACCTCTTGAAGCTCATCAAGAGAATGGCAAGAGTGTGCAAAGCAGTCATCAAAGCAAAAGGTGGCTACTTTGAAGAACCTAGAATATAAGACATATTTTCAGTTGTTTCACACTTTTTTGCTTAGTATATAATTCCACATGTGTTAATTCATAGTTTTGATGCCTTCAGTGTGAATGTACAATTTTCATAGTCAAGAAAATACAGAAAAATCTTTAAATGAGAAGGTGTGTCCAAACTTTTGGTCTGTACTGTAGCTCCCTAGATACAGTATGAGCCCCACACATAGCTCCCTAGATACAGTATGAGCCCCACACATGGCTCCCTAGATACAGTATGAGCCCCACACATAGCTCCCTAGATACAGTATGAGCCCCCACATAGCTCCCTAGATACAGTATGAGCCCCCACATAGTTCCCTACACACAGTATGAGCCAACACATAGCTCCCTAGATATAGTATGAGCCCCCGCATAGTCCCCTATATACAATATGGCCCGCACATAGCCTCCTATATATAGTATGTGCCCCCACATAGCTCCCTATATACAGTATGCACCCCCACATAGCTCCCTAGATACAGTATGAGCCCCCGCATAGCTCCCTAGATATAGTATGAGCAGCCGCATAGTTCCCTATATACAATATGAGCCCGCACATAGCCTCCTATATACAATATGAGCCAGTACATAGCTCCCTATATACAGTATGAGCCCCACGCATAGCTCCCTTGATACAGTATGAGCCCCCGCATAGCTCCGTAGATACAGTATGAGCCCCACACATAGCTCCCTAGATATAGTATGAGCCCCCTCATAGTCCCCTATATACAATATGAGCCCGTACATAGCTGCTTATATGCAATATGAGCCCGTACATAGCTCCCTTTATACAATATGAGCCCGTACATAGCTCCCTGTATACATTATAAGCCCGTACATAGCTCCCTTCTCTGATCGACTGTCGGTTCCACAGCCAGCTCAGAGAATGGTCGAATGCAAAATGCAGCTGCCTGGGAGACACCTCTGACCACCGCATGAGGTGGCCCGGAGGCACCCCCCTGACGGCTGTACCCAGGTCACATGCCCCCCCCCTGATTCCCCTAGGTACAGCCCTGTACAGTTTATATGACAATACATGACTGGTATCTATAGTATAACCAGGGATGTGTCCTTCTGTCAGAAGCCTCTATAGACTGCGCAAGCGCAATACCTGTGCAGTCTGGCCGCAGGCAGAAACACACATCCACATCCCAGACAAGGATGAGGAGTGTGGCACCAGAGATCGCAGTATGCAAAGGCACCATAAACCCATACCTGTTCGGTCCTGTCATCTCTGGAGAGGCCGGAGGAGGAGTGTGGCACCGGAATCAGCGCCTGCGCATACTGCGATTTCCGGCACTATTTTAGTGAAGACAGATATGAACAGTGTCTTCGACAAAATGGACAGCATGGTATGCGCATGCGCGTACTTTGGAGCCATTTTGTTGAATACACTCTGCACATTTGTATTCATTCAAATTAAGCCTGATATTGCGCTATGCGGATATGAGGAGCATTGACCAGGGTGAGGGAGGAGCATATACCAGGATGGGGAAGCATATACCACGATGGGGGGGAAGCATAGACCAGGATGGGGGAGCATATACCAGGATGGGGGGAAGCATGGACTAGGATGGGGGAGCATATACCAGGATGGGGGAGCAAATACCAGGATGGGGGAGCAAATACCAGGATGGGGGAGCATATACCAGGACGGGGGCACATATACCAGGATGGGGGACCAAGATGGGGGGGGCATGGACAAGGATGGGGTAGCATATACCAAGAGGGGGAGGAAGCATGGACCAGAACGGGGGAGCATATACCAGGATGGGGGAGTATATACCAGGATAGGGGGGGAAGCATGGACCAGGATGGGTGAGCATATACCAGGATGGGGGAGCATATACCAGGATGGGGGACCAGGATGGGGGAGTATATACCAGGATAGGGGGGGAAGCATGGACCAGGATGGGTGAGCATATACCAGGATGGGGGAGCATATACCAGGATGGGGGAGCATATACCAATGAAAATGCTCGCCACCCGGGCGTACAACGAGTTCAATAGCTAGTACGATATACTGTGATACAGACATCAGATGTTATATACTATACACATTGTTATATCCAATCTGATGTCTGTACCACAGTATACCATACACTAATCTGTATACTGGATGACATTTTTGTACAGGGATATACACTGCACTGATCACACCTGGACCTGCACACAGGACCTCACATATCATATATGGAGCAGTATAGTATGTGACGTCCTGTAGGTTCAGGGTTGATCAGTCAGTGTATGATCTGGTCTGCTGATGCCTGTGGTCGCTCTGCTGGGGCTCAGTGTGATTTATTGCAGGACATTTTCCTGCAGATCTGGTGATGCTGGAGCCGATGACCTGGCACTGACAGCGCGACCTGATCTGCAGCAAAGGTCAGACTCTGGCAATAAGTCATACAGAGCCCCAGCAGAGAGGCTGCCGACCTGACACTAAGGGATCCATGTGAACTCATCAGGAGGGGAGCAGCATCCTGCAGCCCCCTCCTTACTCCAGACATTCTGCCCTGGGCCCGACCTCGCATTTGCTATTTACCACCATCCATGGCTGCACGAGCTCCTCTCTGGCAGGCTGAAGAGAAGCAGCTCCAGGTGCCGCTGTGTGACGTCAGTCCTGGAGACGCAGCACACAGCGTGCAGTGCAGGGGGCGTATCTGCCTCCCTGTGATGTAGCCGGCCGGCGTCTAAAAGGTACAGTGCAGTCCCCCTACCTCTGTAGAAAACATTATAATGAGGGCGATCTGGCCATGGGCCCCAAGGAACCTCAGGCCCCGGGCGGTAGCCCAGATCTTCCTCATTACAATTCGCCTATGGTCTACACACACATGAACCATCGCTTAAAGACTTGATTTCATCTAATACCAAAGTGCCTGAGGTTTCTTCAGGAGCAATGCCCCATCACCCGTTATCAGAGCAATAGGCTACCTTTCATTCATTAGCCTGCAAAGATGCTTTTGTTCCTGTTCTGATCATATCGATCCAGCTTGTATCCTTGCTTATGTCTTCATGTCTGCTGTATGTTCTGACATTTTTATGCGTCAACTCTTGCACTATCTTACTACAACTACCGACTGCTGCTTTGGAGCCATTACCCTGTGACTTTAACCCTATCTATGCTCCAACTGTAGCGACCTGGGAATTCCATTTTCCCTTATGGGGGTTAAGAGTGAAAAACGTACACTCCTTTAAACTCTGCTATTGGGTTTAGCCCAAAGCCCAATCTATAAGTGACCCAATGGATCAACCATTCTTGTTGGCCTTGTTATAGAAGCCTTCTTTATCCTCTGTGTGACATGTGAATAAAGCACCTCTGTAATGAGGATTCTGAACAGAACAGCTTAGAGTTTCTTAGAATTTATTTTTATTTGTAGAAAGTTGCTTACTCACCACCACAAAGACTTTTTCGATGTAAATTATATTACTGAATGTGAATCAGTAGAAAAGTATTAGAAAATTACTTAAGATCAGCAAATAATAAGAACAGCGAGGTTTGCAGTTATGTTAATTGCGGAATTGTAAAAGATACAATCACAGACTAAATAAACTTTAACAATGTTGCTAAGCATAACTACAATTACAGAGGTGTACATAGAATAATGTTATATATGTACATATATTTAATATTGGTATTCAGATACAACAATTAATCATTAGCAGCAAGCGGGCTTGTAGACTTGCACTTAGCCTTTACACACTAGAACAATTGGAAGCAGTCGCTGCAACAGTCTAGGTTATAGCTAAAACAACAAGTCCTCTGGGCTTATTGGTAATCTGGTCACTGTAAAGCCAGTCATCTATTAGGTATGCTGGGTCTTTCTCTAGGCACTTGTCCTCGATTCTATTGCTCTCTATCTGATCTGCTATTAGGAAAAAAAATCATCGGAATCCAGTTTCTTCAGCGATGCTGTTAGAAATATTCTGTCCTTGGCATAAAGCAGTTCTACTCACTTTTTGTTACACATCTGCTGTACAGTCTACAAGGTCTCTATTTCAATGTTCCTGGAGTCACAAGAGGTCTGGTTTTGTCACTGTTCCATGTCACTATGTTATTGCCCACTGATTCTCCATCGTTAAGCCCCCAATATATATTGGACTAATGTGTATGAGGGTTCAGGCCGATTGTCAGTGGAGATGTCCATCGGGCTTGTCAAATTTTGGGCTGCTTTCTCATAGAGAAACAAGTGCTCCTGTATATGGGAGAGTTGGCTGATATGACAGCGTCTAACTAAACCGATGCCTAAGGTCTGTATGAATATATGGAGAAGAAATGAAATATCTCATCGTCTTTTGGTGGGAGTGCCTATAAGGCATGATAGTGTGAGAAACATTAGAGAGATGTCCTTTAGAAAGTGGCAGAAGTTCATCCAACAATGTGTATAGATGCCTTTAGATCTTAAGGACATCTCTTAAATGTTTCTCTTACTATTATTTGACATGATAGACCAGATGTTTTTTTTGCCATTGCAACAACCTGGCACACTTCAGCAAACACAGACGCATCATTTGAACAGTCCTTTCTCAAGTAGATACAGTGCATTGTGAAAGTATTTGGCCCCCTTGAACTTTTCTACCTTTTGCCACATTTCTGGCTACAAACATAAAGATATAAAATTCTAATTTTTTTGGGAAGAATCAACAACAAGTGGGACACCATCGTGAAGTGGCTCGAAATTTATTGGATATTTTAAACTTTTTTAACAAATTAAAAACTGAAAAGTGGGGCGTGCAATATTATTCGATCCCTTTACTTTCAGTGCAGCAAACTCACTCCAGAAGTTCAGTGAGGATCTCTGTATGATCCAATGTTGTCCTAAATGACTGGTAATGATAAATAGAATCCACCTGTGTGTAATCAAGTCCTCGTATAAATGATCCTGCTCTGTGATAGTCTCAGGGTTCTGTTTCAAGTGCAGAGAGCATCATGAAGACCAATGAACACACCCGGCAGGTCCGAGATACTGTTGTGGCGAAGTTTAAAGCTGGATTTGGATACAAAGAGATTTCCCAAGTTTTAAACATCTCAAAGAGCACTGTGCAAGCGATCATATTGAAATGGAAGGAGTATCAGACCACTGCAAATCTACCAAGACCCGGCTGTCCCTCTAAACTTCCATCTCGAACAAGAAGACTCATCAGAGATGCAGCCAAAAGGCCCATGATTACGCACCCAGAACTGCAGAGATCTACAGCTGAGGTGGGAGAGTCTGTCCATAGGACAACAATCACTGCACAAATCTGGCCTTTATGGAAGAGTAGCAAGAAGAAAGCCATTTCTCAAAGATCTCCATAAAAAGTCTCATTTGAAATTTGCCACAAGCCACCTGGGAGACACACCAAATATGTGGAATAAGGTGCTCTGGTCAGCTGAAACCAAAATCGAACTTTTTGGCCACAATGCAAAACGATATGTTTGGCGTAAAAGCAACACAGCTCATCACCCTCAAAACACCATCCCCACTGTCAAACATGGTGGTGGCAGCATCATGGTTTGGGCCTGCTTTTCTTCAGTAGGGACAGGGAAGATGATTAAAATTGATGGGAAGATGGACGGAGCCAAATACAGGACCATTCTGGAAGAAAACCTGTTGGAGTCTGCAAAAGACCTGAGACTGGGATGGAGATTTATCTTCCAACAAGACAATGATCCCAAACATAAAGCAAAATCTACAATGGAATGGTTCAAAAATAAAGGTATCCAGGTGTTAGAATGGCCAAGTCAAAGTCCAGAGCTGAATCAAATCGAGAATCTGTGGAAAGAGCTGAAAACTGCTGTTCACAAACGCCCTCCATCCAACCTCAATGAGCTCGAGCTGTTTTGCAAGGAAGAATGGGCAAGAATTTCAGCCTCTCGATGTGCAAAACTGACAGAAACATACCCCAAGTGACTTGCAGCTATAATCGCAGCAAAAGGTGGCACTGCAAAGTATTAACTCAAGGGGGCTGAATAATACTGCACACCCCACTTTTCAGTTTTTAATTTGCTAAAAAAGTTTGAAATATCCAATAAATTTCGTTCCACTTCATGATTGTGTCCCACTTGTTGTTAATTCTTCCCCAAAAAATTGGAATTTTATATCTTCATGTTTGAAGCCAGAAATGTGGCAAAAGGCAAAAAAGTTCAAGGGGGCCACATACTTTCACAATGCACTGTACCTTGAGCCTCGATCCCATGGATTTCTGAGTTAATAAACTGATCCCGTGGCAAGAACTGGCCCAGTTTGCTATTGGAAAACTGTCGTGTAGATCCTCCAGTGACATCTCAGAGAGGATATTCAGTGCTGCAGGTGGATTTGTCACACTGAAGGTTATCTGATAAAAGTGTGGAAAACCTAACATTTGTCAAAATGAATCAGGTATGGATCAGTGCAGACTTTCATGCATCAATGGCAGATGTCAATGATTAAATCGGACGTACCATCGGTCTGTCTGCCTGACCATTGTCTGTTATTCTGCTGTTGCCATTGTCGATGAACCATACTCTACCGAGCATCGATTTACTGCCCATCATGTCATCTATACTGTAGTACTGCTGCTGTGGACTGTAGTTGCTTGACATAAACTGCAAAGTATCTCCTTGCATGCCCTGTCTTATCTCTCTACCATGCTGCTCCAGCCACAGCCACTACACAGCCACTCCAGCCACACATAAAAAAATTATTATTTTTTCACTGTTGGTTGAGAGGCCATTACTTATTCACATTCAAAACAGTACAGTACACCTCTTTTGTTTCCCTAGTAATGGGATAATTTTTGGACGGCTTATAAAAAAAGCTATTGCTTCTTCATTTAGCATAGTGCAAGGCTCTTTAAGAAAGGAATAATTGTTGTATCCAACCATGTGAAAATGCCACAACTTCTTCTATTTGCTCCACCTCTCTATAAACAACAGCAATGTATGCATCTGCCCTCCCAAACTAGATAACTTGTATACCGATAATTCAATTTAAGGAAGCTTAAAAAAGGCTGATACTGCAGTGTGTTGTTAAATACACTGTTGGCTACCTCCAGTTACTATCCATTTTCACCTAGCCAGATAGGTGGAACTTATTTGGACATTAAAAAGATTGTGTTTGCCATTACAGAGCTCAAAATGTGTTCAATTGACTCCAATGGAGAACTCACAGTGTTCTACACATATTTTCCAGGAGGCTATTTAATTATGTGATTTATGTGAATTTATCGCCGCAAATTGAATTGCCTTGGGAAATGTAGTGAAGTTGGCGACTTCTAATTAAAAAAAATCTGCTCTTCTCTAATAGAAACCAAAGTGGGCACTGAAAAAGTGCAGTCTGAACTGTGTAGGCAGCATGGTGGCTCAGTAGTTAGCACGGTAACATTGCAGTGCTGGAGTCCTGTGTTTGAATTCCACCAAGGACAATATCTGCAAGGAGTTTGTATGTTCTCCCTATTTTTGTGGGCGTTTTCTACAGGTACTCTCATTTCCTCCCACACTCCAAAAACATACTGATAGGGAATTTAGATTGTGAGCCCCAATGGGGAAAGTGATTATGATGTCTGTTAAGTGCTTTGGAATATGATAGCACTTTATAAGTAAAATAAATGAATACATTTAAAAAAATGACAAAATATACAGATCGATAACACCGACCATGACCACTCAATTGCCTGAAGCCTTGATACACCATTCACAGAATCTTCTTCCATCAATTTCTTAAGAGAGTTATCAGCCTGGCTTAAATCTAGTTAAATGGTTTCTCTAGGAATATAAAAAAATAAAGAAAAACAATGTCGTTAAGCATAAATTCCTAAATACATCTAATTAACAAATCACGTTAATTTTGTCTAGGAAGGTAATCACTGTCAAATCTGTCTGAGAATGTTTGTGAACATGTGCTGTAGGAAGCTTTGCCGCTTTGACCTGAAGATACCTATATAAGGTCTTGATGAACTTCTTGTCACAGCAGTGGCGTTATCTACTACAGATTCTCACTGGCACCAGCCTTAATAATATTTTAGGACAGATTTCGGTTAGTATAACAAAACTGTGGAAATTGTATTTCTATGGTGATTACCTCCTGTGATAGATTGGCTCACTTAGCTGCTCTCAGAGGCAGACACATGAACGTTTCTTAAACTGGTTTATTAAAACAAGGCATAAAACAGAGCAGGATTTAAGAAAATAAACACGGCCTTTCTGGCATACCAGCAAAACAAAAGATAACTTATAGCACTGTTCATATGCCTGTGGGATTCGCCCTCTTAGGATATAATAAACTTCAGCTCCCACTGGAGCTTCAGACTGGAGACTACCTTGTCTCCAAACACACAACAGACAAAAAAAACTCAGTAGCCGGACATTTAATTTCCCCAACCACATCCTTGAGGTGGAGATATGGTGAGTAGAATTCTCGCCCATCTTACACCTATTCATAAAAAACCCAACCATGACATGGTAGATTAACCCCTCAGCACATAACATGCTGGAGAGAAACTTCTGGGTTTCACATCACTAATGCAAATTAGATATTTATACTTTATTTTTTCAAATCTCAAAGAACCTCTTCCCGACAACCAGCATACATGTACGGAGCAAGTCAGGAATGGATGTATGTTTCAGATGCAAAAAATGTCTGTGTTACACACGAAGGGATGCATTGTTACATACTCCTACAGGCCCTCCTCGGCAGGTAATCACAGAATACTAATGGGTTGCCATGGCAACCAAGGGTCTGCTGAAGACCACCCCCCCTTGTCTGCCTTCATTATGCCCTGTTGACACAAAACCCGACTAAGCTTATAATTTTTCCTATAAACTGGAAAACGTTGATATTGCAGAATATAGCATAAGCAATCAGATGACCCCAGATTTAAGTTCCCTATAAGGACTAAAAACAAAAGTAAAAAATAAAAATATAGATATTGAAAAGTGTAAAAAATGAACATATTCGGTATCACCGTGTACATAAAAGTTTGTTCTGTTAAAATATAAAATTAATTAACCCAATCAGTAAATGCTGTAAAAAGGAAAAAAATATCAAAACACCTGAAATACAGTTTTCGGTCACTGAAACTACACAAATAGATACAATAAGAATCAATCAAAATATCATATTAATCACAAGATAGTTGTCACTTTGGTGTTGAAACTTTGGGCGCTAACCAGGTCCCTAGAACTAGGGGCGCCCTAGCCTATCCCTGTCACCCGGATTACTTATGAAGTTGGAGATGCTGGGTTCTCGTGCCTTGTTATGCTCCTATATCTACCCTAATCTGTCCCCTCCCCCACCCAGGGAAGTGGGAAGCTGAAGTGTATAGTAACACACTACCTGGACAAACAAGGGAAGACAGTCAGGGATAAATGAAAATACTAACCATACAAAATACACACACCAAACAACAGAATGGGACGGAGAAACCAAATAGGAGAGGATGAGGATGTGCGCACAGACAAAACTCCAAGCAACAATCTCCCGAACAATCTCCAAATGGCTGCTCCAACCACGAATTACACCTCCATCTCCAAACCAGGCAGTAAGAACTAAAACCGACAATCCCTAAGTGCCAGAGGCGAGCATATATAGCAGAAGGGAGTAGGCAACGCAGGTAAGACAATCCAAATAGGAAAGCTCCAGGAGCTTCTACTGAACAGATTAACCCTTGCACTGCTAACAAGAAAAAAACTTGCACTGTTTAATACGATGGTGAAGTACTTCTAACCAGTGCAGGATTGCGTGAAACCAGACACCGGGGTCTTCTGGCCCCTTTCTGTCATGGTATCCCCGTGACAATAGTATGACTGATAACCTTAGCTTGCCCCGCTCAAAACAGGCTTTCTTATGGCTCAATTGATAGAAAAATAAAAAAGTTATGGATCTCAGAAAATGATGACAGAAACGCCAATTGTTTTTTTACAAATTTCCATTTTTTTACCACTAAAATTTTTTTCAAAAAATTATAGAAACTTGGTTTTACCATAATTGAAATGATGTGCTGAATCACAATGCCAGCTCAGCTTTACCATGCAATGAATGCTGTTAAAACTAAAAACACCAAAAATTATTGCGGAATTTTGTGTTTTGTGCAATTTCACTGCATTTAGAATTTATTTCACCATTTCTCCAGTGCATTAAAAGGTAAAAGGGATGATGTGATTCAACACTTCAACTTGTCTCGCAAAAAACAAGCGCTCATATGGCTATGTGGATGAAAAAAAAGTGGCTGTTGGAAGAAGGAAAGAAAACTAAAACGCAAAAATTAAAACTGGTTGCATCAGTAAGGGCTTAACTTCCAATTCCATTTTTACAATTTTGTAAGTGATTTATTTACCATATACAAATCACTTGTCAGATGACAACTATAATATGACATGTAGATATGTATTATCTGTATATTTCTTAAAATATTAACTTAAGCCCAAACTCTATATAATTACCAATGTCCTGCAGAATGATGCGCATCTGCATGAAATCTCCACCCCTGCAATGGTATGAAAACAAAAACTATTTCATATGGAAACCAAGATTGCTGGAGTATATAGTATGTACTTGAGGGAAAATTGTCAGGAGTTTAAAGGGTTTTGTACTGTTTAAGGTATCAATAGGAAACCTAATAACTTATTGATCTCTGGTCTGTCTGCCGGCACTGCCATTTAGAATGCGAGGAGCCAAGGAGCGCATACTTGAACTCTGCTCCATTCAGACGTTGGTCTTCAGAGCCTCATGTTTGGGAACACTGGGGGCTGGCAAACCCAGAAACGCGGTGTATGTAGACAATTAGCAAATAATGAATTTTTGTTTTCATCACCATTTTGGTTTCTGTTGGTCTCCATTTGCATTATTGAGCCCATATTCATGTCTACAATTTTTTTTATTACACTTTTCTATTCTTCCAAGTAAAGGTATTTTGAGTGGAGTAACATGAAGCTATTTAAGTTGTATGCAGTTTATATTCTGATATGATGATGAAGTAACGTATTTCACAGTAAATCTAATTTTCCCTTAAAATGGGGAAGTGAAAATATTGCTTATGAAATTTATGAAATAGAGTTTTTATATAATTTTCTACAGGCTAAACAAACTGCTGTAAGATGCAGATGCCGGCTATATATCCTATCTCTGTAGTAGTTTTTTATAACCTGATTACGAAGAATAGATGACAATGTCAGAGTAAGTTGAATGATATTGTAATGCTTGATATAGGTAGGTAATAGAATGGAATAAATCAGAATCAGATGACAAGCCAAATTAATACAAAGGGAAAATTTAGGAAATTAAAGTGCTTATCCACTACTCACAGAACCCCTTCTCAATCAATATTTTTCTCCTAAGTAAAAAAATAGAAGCTAATAATAATAATAATAATAATAATAGATAAAGTGAAAGAAGCAAGAGAAAATCATTATCTTCAAACTGAAAGTAAAGATTACACAAGAACCACAGGATGGATTTCATCAACCCAGGTATCATATTAACCAGTGTAATGTCACCCACCTGACAGTGTATGTAGTTTACTGAGCACAATCCTGCTGACAGGTGCGCTTTAAAAGTAGTTTAGGAATGAGAAAAGCAAGTAGGGCAAGTAACAAACAGTATGTGGTCTGTGAAAAATTTGCAGCTATTTCTTTACTTACTCTTCTTGATTAACTACTTGGCATATTAAAGCTATCATGAACCAGATGAGCAAACACATTCTCAATTAAATAAGCAAACGAAATTCAAAGAGAGTTTGCTAACAAATTAATTTATTTACTGCATAGTAATCAGTGTGTATATTGCAAGAATAACAGAGATAAAATAGTTTTACACTATGCATGAGAAATACAGATAATATTTCAAATTACTAATTCATGTTATTAAAGGGGTTTTATCTATTTTCATATTTTCATATGTTTACTCAAAGGGAACCTGGCAGCTGATACATGCTGCCCAATTCACGGGCAACATGTATCACGCACGGTCTGTATGATTTCAGCCAGGTATGGTTGACTCTTGAAGTGCTGCGGCATTTCAGAGAAAAAAAACTTTAAAAGCTGCTGGGGACCAACTCACATGGGTGGCTTCTCTGCTCCCACTGCCGGTGACTGACAGGACTCTCCCTATACAAATACGCAGGAGGAGAACTATCAATCCAGGAAATCGTGTGGAGAGAAGCTGCCGAGGATACATTTGGCTCAGTCCCCTGCTGGCTCTTAAAGTATATTCTTCTCTGCAATGCTGCAGCGTTTCAAAGTCAAACATACATGGCAGTGTGTGATTCATGCTGCCTGTGCATCAGTTGTCAGGTTCCCTTTAAGGACATCATAAAGGGAGTCTTGATCAGGACTCCCTGAGCATTTATCTCCTAACAAGAAGTGGCTCTTGCTCTGGTGGACTTGTTTTACACTTAAAGGGGTATTCCCATCTTCCAGAACCTATCCCAAAATGTAGTAGGTGTAATAATAATAAAAGTATTAGCTATTATCTCCAATTAGAAATGTAGTATAGTTCTTCTGATTCACTATGTTGCTTTACCCATATGCAGGTATGGCAGTAGCTTGGGTACCCATGGTTATGACCACTCATATAGTGACAGTTAATTAGTTGTCAGTGGTCGTAACCATGGATACCTAAGGTACTGCAATGCCCTGCAGATTCTTCTTTGTTCTTGTATTTGACTTTTTTTTGTCAAATGAAGTTGATGTATTATATTATGTATTTGGGTGTGCGCATAGCTGTTCCTTGATGTGTCTTATTAGTTGTTGGTGTCCGTATATGATTGACACATTTTTACTGCACCCCTATAAAGGTGACTCCAGTCAACATTCTTATTTTTTCAATCACTGGAGTACTTTTTTCTCATAATTTGTACTCAACACACAACATTTTCAAAAAGTAGACACAGTCAGCCTGAGACTGGCATAAAAGACTAAAAATGTTTGCGCAGCTACAAGTTGCGCAAACATTTTGAGAAATTTCAAACATGTTTATTCCAGGATTTTAGGCCATTATCTACCACCCAGGTTGAACTCTTTTTTTGTAAAACTAGAAAAAATCTCACAAGAGTAGAGATGAGCGGATCTTTTAAAATTCGAATTCGCCAACTTTGCCAAATTGTCCCAAAAAATTTGATTTGAGTTGCACAAATTTGCACAAATCTCAATACTGGAAACTTACAAACTACAGAAGAGTAAGAAAGGACCCCACTGACCATAAGAGCTTACACTCTAGAGGAGAGAAAAAGGACTCTGCTGACCATTAGAGCTTACACTCTAGAGGAGAGAGAGGACACCACTGACCATTAGAGCTTACACTCTACAGGAGAGAAAAAGGACTCTGCTGACCATAAGATCGCACACTCTACAAGGGAGAGGACCCTTCTGACCATAAGAGCTTACACTCTACAGGAGAGAGAGAGACAGAACCCTACTGACCATAAATGTTTACAGTCTACAGCAGAGAAAGAGAGAAGACCCCATTGATTATAAGAGTTTATGACGCGCCCTGGGCCTATGTGATGTAGCGTTGCGCACGCAGGGACTACCCGGAGCCGGATCTGATAGGGGTAGTAGTCTCGTGGCGGTGACCCGGTCCGTGCCCAGGGAGTCAGACTAAGTGGCGGTATATTAGCAGTAGATGTAGGACGACTACGCCACCCGTTGAATGCAGCTATGGAGCTGCCGCTGCAGGGCAGACCGCTGAGGCCGGTGGTAGGATTGTGCAGCGTGATAGTATCACCCCCAACGGGAGGGGTATGGCCTCAGGGCAGCCGACGTGGATGATGGGGGTAGCAGGAATCACTCAGAGACGATGCGGTGTAATTCAGGGTCTTTACTGGTGATAAAGATAGACCCTCCCGGAGTACTGGCTAGCGATCGGGGCCTGGTCAGTCCTTGAGCAGATGGGATCTCCCCTAGCCAGGCGGAGTTGTAGGCCTCCCAAACTGACTGTACTCTTCTGGCTACCTTGCTAGAGGCGGGTATAAGTAGCCCACGTCCCTGAGTGTACCGTGTGGTGCTCACCCGTATGGCCGGTGACTCGGGGCCTTCTAGTGGCGTCCGCTCCACGACGGCGGTGCTGGTCCCACGCGTGTGACCGTGCCTTCGGGTTTCTTGGCCAGAGGACCTGAAATCCCCTGCCGGGCGGTTTCTGCTGCTGGGTAAAGATTAGTCCCCACAGCCTCGGACTCCGGGTCCGGTGATAGCTTCTCAGTCAGGGCGAGCTCTGCAGCTGCCAGCCCCTGACTCCTTGTAACACTGCTCCCACAGAGCTCCTGTTGTTTCTTCCCATAGCTGCTTCTCTTCTCTGTCTCTACTTCTGGCATGGCCCAGGAGCTGGGCCCAGCCGGAGCCACAGCTCCCTGTCAGCCCTCCTGGCTGAACTCTCCCTCTGAACTCTCTAACCCTGCCTCAGCCCCAGGTTTATATAGGGGAAGTTCTTCCCCTCCCAGGACTGGGCAGGAGGTGTGGCATGCATAGGATTCCTGACCAAGAGACCTCCCACCTTCTCTCAGACATAACATTGCTGTTACTGTGGAAACCAGACCCCTGGGGTGCCACATTTACATTCTACAGGAGAGAGAGAGGACTCTGCTGACCATAACAGCTTACACTCTACAAAGGAGAGGACCCCCTGACCATAAGAGCTTACACTCTACAAGAGAGAGAGAAAGGACCCCACTGACCATAAATGCTTACACTTTGAAGGCGGGAGAGAGAGGACCCCGCTGACCATAAGAGCTTACTCTCTACAGAAAAGAGAGAGAATACCCCATGGACCATGAGAGCTTACATTGTACAAAAGAGAGAGGACCCTGGTTAACATTACATCTTACACTTTACAGACGAGAAATAAAGAGGACCCCGCTGACCATAAGAGCTTACCTTACACTCTACGAGAGAGAGAGAGAGAGAAGACCCCACTGACCATAAGAACTTACATTCTACAAGACAGAGAGAGAGAACCCCGCTGACCATAAGAGCTGACGCTCTACAGAAAAGAGAGAGGAAGTAATAATGAGCCTGACAGAATTTCCCAACATGATGCCGCAACCATGCCTTGCACTCTGCAGCTTCAACCAGTTTCTCGGCCCAGAACATGGTGTATGTACGTGTGTGTGTGTTTGTGGTGAGGGAGTGGGGTGCTGCACGCTTCTGCCAGCTGAGTCATGTGCAGCAGGGACTCCAGTATCAGTAACACATGCTTTTTACTGCTCCATGAATCATCTTTAAAACAGTTTTTTTTTGAGGAACGGATAACACTAAACTAAGGTTTTTGTATGTTAAATGCCTCCTCTGGGACAATGTAAATAATGATTCATTTTTGCCTGGAAAGTAACTTTAAAGGGAATCTTCCAAGTCTCCTACCTGTGATCATCCACCAATATAGCAGTATTGAAGCAAATTTCTTTACTCTAATCAGGTATTTTATGTCATTTACAGTGCAGTGTTTCAAGCATCAACTTTTATTCTGCAGCATTGCAAATGTTAATGAAGCATGATTAGTCAGGATTAGTCCTGCTCTGGATCTGTCATGCAAGGTTTGAGAAAGACTTAGTGCAACACAAAGGGAAGAGGGAAAGGGAGCCCAGACTCTAGGGAAAGGGGGAGTGGAGTCCTTCTAGGCTGATCTAGTATCACCCTGTCTCCACTAACATCCCTATATTGGCTCTTCACCAATTGCCGCATGAGAACCTTGCCCTGTCTTTCTATGGCGTTTGGCCCTGGTTAGGGAAGGGAGGGGGATGAGCGCTAGTCCATCCTCACAGACAACTAAAGACAACAAAGGGGAACAAACAAGGGAAGATAGCTCAGCTTTTAGTCGACTTCAGAGAGATGAACACCCGTCCATCCTCATAGCTCCAGAGAGGATGAAGTAATGCACTTACTTCGAGCTTTAACAAAGGGTAATGTGAGTATCACTGGCACCTCCCTCTAGCAGACAGCAGGTATTTATTCACCCAGGCCAGGGTGTTAATTAGCCAGAGGAAGGTAGCTGCTGGGTCCTAGAGAGACAGCCTCTAAGAAGGTGTCTGCAATGCCAAACGTAGAGATCTCCTGCAACCAACTTCAGGTCGACTGTCTGTCACTTCTGACACACCCGTGACAGGAACTTCTAATAACACCTCCAGGGGCGTAATTGACAGTCTGTGTACAATCCTGCATACATTTTGAAGGCTGTCAATCACACCCGGGGAGGAAAGAATAAAAGATCCAATACAGAATTAATGCAGGTGAAGAGACACCCCTGCTTCATTAGCATATGTGACACTACAGGTTAAAAGTAGATTCTTTACATCTGCACCCATATCACTATATTATGGTTGGTGCCAGTGGCAGGTTCCCTTTAAACTTATTAAACCATTAACATGGAATAAATGTACATAATACAGCAGGATATAAGGAGGATGTCAGGATAATACTCACTGTATTGTAGCCACTATTAGCTTGCACACGCCATCTAATTAGACTTCAGCTTTGTGTGTTCCAATGCAATATAATTACAGATGCATAAAAAGTTATCATGAATCACACTGCACCATCTTGATAACTTGTCAACGAAAGGTTATCTCTAGTAAGAGAATTTATGGGAACCTGTCAGCTGAAACAGGCAGGGATATTTTTTGCTGTAGCATTAGTAACGCTGATAGAAATGCTCGTTTCACGATAATCTTGCATCTGTTTACACAGGATAATGTGCTGCCGAGAACGATGATTTTTTATGCTCTTGCATCCTTTTTAAATGTCCAAGGACTTAGGCCACCACTTTTGTTGCTCATGCCGACCATGGCCTTTGCAGCTGGGTGTCAGCTATGATAGACAGCTGTCATCCTCAGATGATTGAGTTGGCTCTGCTCCATGCATACAGATGTTGGGAAGGAGTTTAAAAAATCCTCCTCTCCATATTCACCAACCATCTGTGATCCAGCAACTCGGGAAAAAGATGCCTCTGTTACGACACTCTGCACTTTGACACACTGTGCTCTGGTGGGTTGTCATCAAATGGAATTGGGATGCTCCTCCTTCATCCTGTTTTCTACTAATCTCAGAATGTCTTGAGAGTCCTCAGTGTGGGCGCTGCACTGTGTCACAACACTATTAACCTGCTGATTTACCCCATATCTGCAGGTTATTAGCATTATTTTACATGACAGGTTCCGTTTCAGCCAGTTGTAAAACCTTCAGGTCTGATATCCTGCAGTACAGAAATATTCCAAAATTTTAGAAAAAAAAAAGTTAAAATCCCATACATGGACTAAAAATGGCAAATAAATATGTAACAATTAAAATAAATTTCTAACTAAAGTATGAAAATATAAAGGAAAAATATTTTACCTTTAAAAATGCTGTTTATGTAAAAACAAAAAAAGTTTGTTTGGTATCACTGTATGCTACGACCCAAGATATAAAATTGTACCTTAACCCATACAATGAACATAGTAAAAAAAAAATTAGATAAAATGAAACATGCCAAAAATTTAATTTTTTCATTATACCCACACAAAAAAATGAAATAAAAACTGATCTAAAAGTCATATAGAAAAAAAATAGTATAACTTTATTTCACAAGGAATGTGGCCCATCAACTTGAAATTTTTGTCGACCAATTTTCCCTGCCAAGATTAGGATTTCTGAGTTAAACAAACTTTCTTTGTAATTAGTACGCAGCAGTCAATGTTTTGCTAGGGACATTATTTAACAAATTAAGCAATCATTTCACAAAATTTATATTATTTATTAGTAATTGAACATCAGGTCACTTGACATTAATAAAAGTATTAGCTCTCTCTTTCATCATGGCACTATATAATTTTGCTTGGTTTTCCCCTAGATACAGATGAATGGTTCAGTTTCATTACTAAGAAATAAAATTTTCAAGTGTGGTTAGAAACAAACTCAAAGTTTTTCAGACATTATTATTTTTTTTTATATTGCAGCACACATAATAAATTCACTATAAAAAAAAGCCACAACACTATTAAAGAGTCTTTATTTGTCATTAATGTTACATTTGACAATTTGGTTTGTATTAGATGCTACAATTATTTATGAAGTCACTTTCATTTTTCTTGTGTTTTATCAATTGTGGACCATGCAACGTCATTCCTCATAGCCGTGCTGCCTACGCTGGTTTCGATTTGAAGAAAATTAGCTTTCCCCTTAAGACCAGGTTTAATTTGGACACAAGTATTTACATACTATTTATATTGTAGATAAAGCAATGAAAAGGTGTGATAAAAAAATATTCATTTTTTTTCCCTTTCAAACATATGTAGATTCATAGAAATTATCTACGTTAATTTCATTGTAAGTTATAAAATATGCTTGTGTAGCTTGATTTTTTAGATAAGATGTACCCAAAGATTAATATTTTCAAAGAAAATTGGAGAACAAAGATTTCAGACCAATTTAGACCAATTTCCAGCAGCACAAAAATGAAATCCAAATAATTTTTAGACATTTTGCAAAAGAATACTTGCAATTTGGCTTGCAAAAATTTATTTTTAATATTATGAACCCTGATGTTGATTTGGACTCTCTATTTTATATACAGCATTTAAAAACTAAATCTTTGGTTATCCCGCTACACATCCTTTCCTGCAAAGCTCCTATTTTGTGCCACTATCTCTTCTTTGTTAAAGTGAACCTGATAACTGATATATGTTGCCCAAGCCATGGACAGCACTTTTCAGCATTGAAGTGGTGCTATTAATCCAAGTTCCCTGCCCCCAGTCTTATACTTACCAGCTGTCATTTTTATTTTTCATTAGCGCCTCTCCGGTCGTCTCCTGCAGATTGTGACATGCCGGATCCCTCCAGTGTTTGCTGAGCTATCCGGAAGTCACACCTCAATGCAAGTCTATGAGAGCCGAAACAAGACTCTTATACTCTTAAAGACTTGCATTGAGAGCTTGCGACCATTACCTCTGACTTCCAGTCAGTCAGAAGTTGTGGTCAGAAGATGGTTGTATGGGGCCGGATCGGCATCAGGAAGAGCTGAAGATGGCAGCTGGTCAGTATAATACTAGGGTCAGCGAACTTAGATTAGCAGTTCCTCTCCAGCACTGAAATAAAAAAAATGCTGGAGTGGTGCTTTAATAACCGCCGGGGACTAATCGCACTGTATACTAGTCAGACCGGGGGGTACCTTCGGCTTCTCCCTGCTTGCTACCCCGGAGTGACAGGTCTCTTCCTATAACTGCATGCCACAGCGTTTCAGAGTCAAACATACCTGACTGAGTTCATACAGCCTGTGCCTGTTACATGCTGCCCATGGATTGGCCAGCATGTATCAGCTGTCAGATTCACTTTAAGGGGAAACTGTCATCAGGTTTTTACTACCTCATCTGAGAGCAAAATGATGTAGTAGCAAAGTCCCGATATTCTAGCGATGTCTCACTTACTTTACTGGGTGCAGTTTTGATTAAAAACTGTTTTATCCTCTGCAGATGTACCAGTTCTCTGAATACTGAGCCCTGTATAACTCCACCCACACTACTGATTGGCAGCTTTCTGTTTACACTGTGCATAAGAAGAAAGCTGCAGATCAGTGGTGTGGACATGGTCGGACTACCTAGTAGCAGACTAAGTAGTTCTGTAGTGATAATCTCCTGCTGACAGAACATTGATCTTATAAAAACAACACTACACATATCAGTAAGTGATACATCGCTGGAATCAACGTCTTCGTGACTACAGTATGCTGCTCTTAGATTAGGTGGCAAAAACTTGGTGAAAGATTCCCTGTAAGCCTACAAACTCACCTTACCCACTCTACACTTAGTCATGAAGCCCAATCCTTCCCTGAAGCCAGTTGCCAACTGCTTCGCACTCCCACTCATGTCAGTATGTCAACAATTTTGTGACCACAGTTAGCTGGTCATCATTCTCTGGTTAACTCCTGTACCTTCACGTGAGCGGTGACATATTGGCACAAATGGGAGGTTGAGGCTGCCATATGAGAAGTGGTACTGAGCCAAAACTTTCCAGCACAGAAACAAATTACAGAACTTTTATGTACCAAATGGATCAGCGGAGCAGTGCATATTGCATAACACAAGCAAATTAGAAAGTGCTTTGTAAAATCAATGCTGAACATATTTTTGATGGTGGCAAACCCCTTTAATAACAACAGCCTTCGCTGTATAGAGTAATAAAAGGGTTAACATTTAATTTTCTAGGGTATTTAGTTGAATGGCAGCTTGTGACATCCAGCTATGTGGCTTGGATAAAGGCCTCCATATACAGTAGACTAATGTCTGCCGAACCCTCAGATATCAATGTGTCTGTCTGAATGAGAGAGGAAAAAAGCACAGACATAATCTCCCAAGGTACAGGAAAATACTGTGAGTAGGGTGTGGTGCACGGAGGCTCCAGACCGGCTTCTGGGCAATGAAGGCAACAAAGAAAATTGTATGATTCCACCATTCACAGAAAAAATAGTAGGTGGAATTAACGGCTTAACCCCCGAGGGTGGTTTGCACGTTAATGACCAGGCCAATTTTTAAAATTCTGACCACTGTCACTTTATGAGGTAATTACTCTGGAACGCTTCAACTCATCCCCCTGATTCTGAGATTGTTTTTTCGTGACATATTGTACTTCATGATTTTGGAAAATTTCTTCGATATCACTTGCGTTTATTTGTGAAAAAAACGGAAATTTGGCGAAAATTTTGAAAATTTTGCAATTTTCAAAATTTTAATTTTTATGCCCTTAAATCAGAGAGATATGTCACACAAAAAACTTAATAAATAACATTTCCCACATGTCTACTTTACATCAGCACAATTTTGGAACGAAAATTTTTTTTTGTTAGGGAGCTATAAGGGTTAAAAGTTGACCAGCAATTTCTCGTTTTTCCAACAAAATTTACAAAACCATTTTTTTAGGGACCACATCACATTTGAAGTCACTTTGAGAGGTCTTTATGACAGAAAATACCCAAAAGTGACACCATTCTAAAATCTGCACCCCTCAAGGTGCTCAAAACCACATTCAAGAACTTTATTAACCGTTCAGGTGCTTCACAGGAATTTTTTGAATGTGGAAGAAAAAAATGAACATTTAACTTTTTTCACAAAAATGTTATTTTGGACACCATTTTTTTTTATTTTCACAGGGGTAACAAGAAAAAATGGACCCCAAAATTTGTTGTGCAATTCCCCTGGGCACGCAGATACCCCATATGTGGGGAAAAAACACTGTTTGGGTGCACGGCAGGGCTCGGAAGGGAAGGAGCGCCATTTGACTTTTTGATTGTAAAATTTGCTTGAATAATTAGCGGACGCCATGTTGCGTTTGAAGAGCCCCTGATGTGCCTAAACATTGGAGCTCCCCCCCAAGTGACCCCATTTTGGAAACTAGACCCCTAAAGGCACCTATCTAGATGCATAGTGAGCACTTGGAACCCCCAGGTGCTTCACAAATTGATTCGTAAAAATGAAAAAGTATTTTTTTTTCCACTTTTTCATTTTTACGAATCAATTTGTGAAGCACCTGGGGGTTCCAAGTGCTCACTATGCATCTAGATATGTGCCTTGGGGGTCTAGTTTCCAAAATGGGTTCACTTGTGGGGGAGCTCCAATGTTTAGGCACACAGGGGCTCTCCAAATGCAACATGGTGTCCGCTAACAAATTGAATGGAAAATCGGCTCAAATTGTTAGCGGACACCATGTTGCGTTTGGAGAGCCCCTGTGTGCCTAAACATTGGAGCTCCCCCACAAGTGACCTCATTTTGGAAACTAGACCCCCCAAGGCACATATCTAGATGCATAGTGAGCACTTGGAACCCCCAGGTGTTTCACAAATTGATTCGTAAAAATGAAAAAGTATTTTTTTTTCCCTTTTTCATTTTTACAAATCAATTTGTGAAGCACCTGGGGGTTCCAAGTGCTCATTATGCATCTAGATAGGTGCCTTGGGGGGTCTAGTTTCCAAATGGGGTCAATTGTGGGGGAGATCCAATGTTTAGGCACACAGGGACTCTCCAAATGCAACATGGTGTCCGCTAACAAATTGAATGGAAAATCGGCTCAAATTGTTAGCGGACACCATGTTGCGTTTGGAGAGCCCCTGTGTGCCTAAACATTGGAGCTCCCCCACAAGTGACCTCATTTTGGAAACTAGACCCCCAAGGCACATATCTAGATGCATAGTGAGCACTTGGAACCCCCAGGTGCTTCACAAATTGATTCGTAAAATTGAAAAGTATTTTTTTTTCACTTTTTCATTTTTACAAATCAATTTGTGAAGCACCTGGGGGTTCCAAGTGCTCATTATGCATCTAGATAGGTGCCTTGGGGGGGTCTAGTTTCCAAAATGGGGTCAATTGTGGGGGAGATCCAATGTTTAGGCACACAGGGACTCTCCAAATGCAACATGGTGTCCGCTAACAAATTGAATGGAAAATCGGCTCAAATTGTTAGCGAACACCATGTTGCGTTTGGAGAGCCCCTGTGTGCCAAAACATTGGAGCTCTCCCACAAGTGACCCCATTTTGGAAACTAGACCCCCAAAGGCACCTATCTAGATGCATAGTGAGCACTAGGATCCCCCAGGTGCTTCACAAATTGATTCATAAAAATGAAAAAGTGTTTATTTTTTCACTTTTCATTTTTACGAATCAATTTGTGAAGCACCTGGGGGTTCCAAGAGCTCACTATGCATCTAGATAGGTGCCTTGGGTGGTCTAGTTTCCAAAATGGGGTCACTTGTGGGGGAGCTCCAATGTTTAGGCACACAGGGGCTCTCCAAACCTGACATGATTCTAATCTGTTAGCGGACACCATGTTGCATTTGGAGAGCTCCTGTGTGCCTAAACATTGGAGCTCCCCCACAAGTAACCCCATTTTGGAAACTGGGCCACCAAAGGCACCTATATAGATGCATAGTGAGCACTTGGAACCCCCAGGTGCTTCACAAATTGATTTGTAAAAATGAAAAAGTGTTTTTTTTTTTCACTTTTTCATTTTTACTAATCAATTTGTGAAGCACCTGGTGGTTACAAGTGCTCACTATGCATCTAGATAGGTGCCTTGGGTGGTCTAGTTTCCAAAATGGGGTCACTTGTGGGGGAGCTCCAATGTTTAGGCACACAGGGGCTCTCCAAACCTGACATGGTTCTAATTTGCTAGCGGACACCATGTCGTGTTTGGCGAGCTCCTGTGTGCCTAAACATTGGAGCTCCCCCACAAGTGACCCCATTTTGGAAACTAGGTCACCCAAGGCACCTATCTAGATGCATAGTGAGCACTTGGATCCCCCAGGTGCTTCACAAATTGATTCGTAAAAATGAAAAAGTGGAAAAAAAAACACCTTTTCATTTTTACGAATCAATTTGTGAAGCACCTGGGGGTTCCAAGTGCTTACTATGCATCTAGATAGGTGCCTTTGGGGGTCTAGCTTCCAAAATGGGGTCACTTGTGCGGGAGCTCCAATGTTTAGGCACATAGGGGCTCTCCAAACGCAACATGGCGTGCGCTAACAATTTGAGCCGATTTTCCATTCAATTTGTTAGCGGACACCATGTCGCGTTTGGAGAGCCCCTGATGTGCCTAAACAGTGGAGCTCCCCCACAAGTGACCCCATTTTGGTAACTGTACCCCTCAAGTATTTTATTAAGGGGTATAGTGAACATTTTGAACCCAGAGGTACGACACAGAATTTGATAACATTAGGTCATCATATTGAATAAGTTGTCACTAGTCTTGAGCGCAAGTGCTCGCTACTTGAGTTTGCATCGGGTACTCAGGTATGCACCATGTACTGCGTGTGCTCGAGTGACATGCTCGAGTCCCTGCCCCACATGTTTCACGGTTATTAGACACCCAAAAAAAAAAACATGCGGGGATCGCTCGTGCATGGCAGGCAATCCCCGCAAGGTTCTTTTGGCCGCGAAGCATATGGGGCGAAGACTCGAGCATGTCGCTCAAATACCCACGATACTCAATGCATACCAGAGCACCCGATGCAAACTCAAGTAGCGAGCACTTGCGCTCAACACTAGTCACCATATCGTCATCCTTTTTTCTTTCTTTTGAAAAAAATCCCAACCCCATCACAACCCTAACCCCAAACCCAGCCCTAACCCTAGAACTAACCCTAGCCCAACCCTAACCCGAGAGTTTATTTTTTACGCTGTTCCTCGTGCGGTATAAGTGATTAGATGACCTTATTCTTCAGGTCGGTGAGACTACAGCGATACCAGAATCATATGGGGTTTTTATGACTGACAGCTGTCACACACTAAAAGACGCATTTTTTGTAAAATCTAGTTTTTGCATCGCCATATTTTGAGAGCTATAATTTTTCCAGATTTTGTCAGACAGTCATGTGATGGCTTGTTTTTTGCGAGATGAGTTGACATTGTTATTGGTGCCATTTTCAGGCACGTGACATTTTTTGATCGCTTTCTATTCCAATTTTTGGTAGGCAGAATAAACAAAAAACAACAATTCAGGAATTGTTTTTTTTGTTTTTTTTATTCTGTTCCGCGTGTGGTAAAATTGATAAGGCAGCTTTATTCTTCGGGTCAGTACGTTTACAGCGGTACCACATTTATATCGTTTTTCTATGTTTTGCACTTTTACATAATAACAGCAATTTTATAGAAAAAATTATTTTTTAGCATAGCTTTATTCTGAGAGCTATAACTTTTTTATTTTTCGGCTGATGGAGCTGTATCGTGGCTTGTTTTTTGCAGGACGAGATCACGTTTTCAGCGGTACCATTTTTATTTATATTCATCTTTTTGATCGCATGTTATTCCTTTTTTTGTTTGGCGGTATGGTGATAAAGCATTGTTTTTTGCTTCGTTTTTTATTTATTTATTTTACCGTGTTCACTGAAGGGGTTAACTAGTGGGACAGTTTTATAGGTCAGGTCGTTCCGGATGCGGTGAAACCAAATATGTGTACTTTTATTGTTTTTTTTTCTTTTTTTATAATAATAATATTTATTGATGGGTACATTATATTTTTATTTTTGGTGGATTATTTTTTTTATTTTATTTTTTTATATTTTTACAATTTTTTTTTCCACTTTCTGACAGTTTTTATACTTTTTTAATTTGTCCCACTATGGGACTTTCACTTTTTTTAATCTGATCGCCTGCATGGCATAGGAATGGAGCACCATCCCTGTGCCATGCTGGCTGTCAGCGCTGGACAGGGAGAAGATAGTTTGGAGATGCACTGCGCATGTCCAAAAAATCTTCCTGCTGTCTGGTGACCCGGATGTTGTCATGATGACATCGGGTCATCATGGCAACATCCTGGAAGCCAGGGCAGACAGCGCTGGAGGCCGGAAGAGGAGGTGAGTATCTGCGATCACCTCCCCTTGCCACCGTAATGCTGCGATCGACTGCGATCGACTTCGATCGCAGCATTGCGGGGGTTAATGTGCCGGGATCGGTGCGGGAGCGCTCCCTGCGCATAGCCCTGGGTGTCAGCTGTGACAATCAGCTGATACCCGGCGGCGATCGCGCCCGCACAGCCTGTGTGCGCGCGCGATCGCGATGACGTACTAATACGGGTCTGGCTCTTAAGTCCCAGGGCACAGACGTCTAATGTTGTTAAGGGGTTAAAGCATCACATTTATTTTGTCTCATTAAAAACTAGGGAAAATTAAAATCATAATGAAAAAATGGGGGGGAAATGGGAAGACAAGGGGTCTACGCATTTCGAGCTAATCGCATCAAACAGGAGTCAGAACTAAGAGCGGTTAGCTCAAAACGTGTAGACCCATTGTCTCCTCATTCTCTCTCCCCCTCATTTTTTCAGCATAGGTTTAATTTTCCCTGGCTTTTAATGATACAAATAAATGTATTGTTTAAATTCTACCTACCATCTTTTCTGCGGATGCTGGAATCATACAATTTCTTTTGGTGTCTGGCTGATTGTCTATAATGTGTGTGGGAGCCCCAAATGTGTTGTATGTCAGATTTTGGACTGCCAATCTTTTTGTTTTGTCAGAGAGAACCGCTGTCAGGCAAGTCTGGTGGCTACTGCTCCACAAAAAACACAGGAGTGTTCGGCTGAATGAGGGCTCCGGCTGGGATGGGTGCCAGACGAACTATCATAAGTTTCACTTAGAATTTTGAGCACACTGTGAACACCATGATTACTCAGAGTGGAGAAATTTTATAGAATGACATGAATGAATAAGAGTGATAAGTTTTTCATGAATGGAGTCACTAGTTGGCGTAAATACACTTGTGAATTATTGGATTGTTGGATCATAAGATCCTTGTCACATATAGATATATAAAATAACACACGAGTTGTTTTGCATTATATTTATTGACACAAAATGCTGATCTAATGATCAATTACGGTGTTTAACACTTTTACTGCTTAATGGCACAATGATGATGTAATAATTGTTAGCAGATGTATATATGGTATAGATATTACTGCTAGTTCATTGTCACGCTTGAGAAAAGCTCAATGGATCTGAAACATCGCATGAGTTATTAAAAGGTTCATGTCACTGGATGTGCTTCCTCACTCTCCATATTTATTGAGTGTTAGCTACTGTTGCATCAAGTCCATAGAGCAGGTGTGGGGAACCTCAGGCCCGCAGGCAGTTTACGGCCTACGGTGACCTTTTCTCCGGCCCCAGGGACCACAGTACTTGGGCTGACAGCTGTGTTTTGATGGCCATCGGCCTTTCAATTTCTTCTTGCTCTGTGAGCATGCACACACAGTATTCACTAGTGAACGCTTAGACACGTGCGATGAAAGATTACCAGTGCCAGTGTCAGGATGTACTTTGTGGGCGGAGTTAGAGCACAATTTGTACGGCCCCCAAAGGATGGGGTATAAATATCCAAATGGCCCTTTGCAGAAAAAAAGTTTCCCCACCCCCACCCCTGCCACATGTCCAATTTCCATTTATGCATATTAGGACTTGTTTTTTGCGGGGCGAGTCGTACTTTTAAATGACACTATTCATTTTATCACGTAATGTACTGGAAAAAAGGAAAAAAATTCCAGTGGGGTGAAATTGCAAAAAAAAATCCACAATTTTGACATTGTTTTTACGATGTAGACTGTATGGTCAAAACTACCTTTCAATATGATTCTCCTCATCAGTACGATTACGGTAATACTAAACTTGTCCAGTTTTATTTTATTATTTTAGTGGTGTTAAAATTTTTTGGAGGGATTGTGTCGCCATTTTCTCAGACCTGTAACACTTTCATTTTTTGGTCAATAGAGCAGTGTAACAGCTTATCTTTGCTGGGTAAGACAGCATTTTTATTGATACCATTTTGGGAGAGATAGCCCATATTGATTGCTTCTTACAACATTTTTTTGTGCTGTTACTCCGACCAAAATACCAAAGTTTGGTTGTTTTTAATTTTTTTCTGTTTACATTGTTTAACAATTTGATTAATCATTTTTAGATTTTGATATATTGAACTTTTATGGATGTGGGGATATTACAAATGTGTATTTTTTTTTTTTTATTATTTTTATTTTTAATAAGGAAAAAGGGTGATGATTTGAACTTATGTTTTTTTATTTTTTTACACTTTTAATATTTTTTAAAGCATTTTCCTTTTTTTAGTTTTTACTGTATTTGTTAGTCACCTTAGGGAACCTGTGACCGTTTGATTGCATGTACTATACCAGTCATACCACACTATTGCTGTATATAGAATAAATCACGGTCTCCTTTGATGCCCGCCACAGACTGGGTGTCAAAGAATCTCCATGATGACATGCATAGAGGTCTTCAACAGATCCCCGGATGTCATAGCAACCCGTTGGCACCCCAATGGATAGGCATGATGAAGGCACCTGTACAGTGCTGAAATGTGTAGCCTTAATAAAGTGACTGTATTTCTATCCATAAGCTGTCTTTTTTAAATTTTTAGCTCAAAATGTCTTTAAAGGGAATGTGTCATCAGAAAATGATCTACTGTTTAAATCAAGTTTTATGCTCAACTTATTTTTTAAAGCCTTATGGTATTTTTTATTAAACTTATTTTTTTTTAAGTTTTATTGTATGTTTTTATATTTTCTATAGTTAATTTTTTTTTTAAATCTTACAATTTTCACACTGACCACTAAGTCTATTAGGCTCATACTTCTTATTGAGATCACTTTTCAGAATTCATTTCATTATCATCACTGGCAGGATTACAATAGAATCTAACACATCCTGTATTTATATGTATCACACTATATGTAGCGCCCCGAGGGTTCAGTCGCTGCAGAGGTATTGCATCTCACCCAGAGGTGTGATATCTCACTTCCAGGTAAGGATGGAGTGTGGCTCAGGACCCTAACACCCACATGCACTACACCACATTTCCGGGGGACAGGGCGACAATGCTCCCGGGTGTGAGCACAACTGCCCCTGTCCCTGTTAGAACTCTCCTGTTAGGTTTTTCCTATTTTGCTGGTCACATGACCTTTTTGCCTATTTAATCCTGCTCCGCCCTTCTGGCCATGCTGGACTTCATTGTAATTTCTACTCTTAAGCTACCCAGGTGCTTTGTAACCTTTCTCAGTCAGTTTAGCTAGGTCTTTTGACCTTTATGTTCTATGTTGTGTGTTTGTCTTTTTACTGCTACAATTTCTGCTAGGAGGTGTCCATCTTTCTCCCAGTCCCTAGTTCTTGTAGGGATCCCTCCCTCACATCTATAGGTCTTCGTTCAGACTAGCTGAGGACTTTGGCGGGTCTGATCGCAGGATCAGGTTCCCCGTTACATCGTAGGGATCTAGCTTAGTTCTATTGTAGGGACAGATCTCCTGTCTTTCCTTAGTGCTTGTAGCCTATCATAACAGTAAGTCCAGCCCAAAAATATCTCTAAGGAGAGACCTCCAGTTTCCATCATGGTGCCGTTCAGGATTTGGCTCAACGCCTGCAGGGACTCTCTCTGGAGGTGGCCGAGCTCCAACAACACGTGAGTAGCTGTTCTGGAGCGCATTTTGTGGAGTCAAAGGTGCGATTGCCTGATTTATTTTTTGGTGAACAACAAGATTTTTTTTCCTTTAAAAATGCTTGTTTATTGTATTTTCGTTTGAGACCCAGATCCTCTGGTGATGAATCACAGCGCATAGGGTTCATAATGTCACTTTTGCGCAAAGAACCTCAGGGATGGGCCTTTTCTCTCCAACCTAGTGATCCGTGCTTTAGATCAGTGGATAGTTTTTTTTCTGCTTTGGGGTTGTTGTATGATGATCCTGATCGTGTCTCATCAGCTGAGACGGAATTGAGACTTTTGAGACAGGGATCAGGTAATGTGGAAAATTATTGTACTCACTTCCGTCGGTGGTCTGCTCAGGTGGGGTGGAACGATTCAGCTCTGAAAAGTTTGTTTCTTGCTGGGCTAGGTGAAAGGGTTAAGGATCTGCTTATTGCTTATCCTACACCTGGAAACTTGCAGGAGGCAATGCAATTAGCTATACGGGTGGACAGGAGACTGTGTGCAAGGGTTAATGAGAGTAAATCCTTTGCCATGTCAGCTTCTAGTCTTGAGAAGGTCTGTACTGACATTGGAGAGCCGATGGAGATTGGGGCGATGTCACCCCGCTCTCAGGAAAAAGACCGCAGGTTTTCTGAAGGTTTGTGCTTTTATTGCGGAAAATCTGACCATTTCATTAAGAACTGTGTGCTTCGTATGAACAAAGAAAAAAAAAAGGTCAGTTACGCCCGTATAGCCTGTTTAAACTCTAAGGGAGTATTTCTTTCTGCTACTACTGCAGCTCAGGAAGAATTAATTGAATTTCGGGTATTTGTGGATTGTGGTTCTACTCTGAATGTGATTGATGGGGGATTCTTGGAAAAACTTAAATTAAAACCCAAACCTTTGTCATCCCCTATTGCCGTGGTTTCTGTCGATGGCTCTCCCTTGAAATGTGTCACTCACAAGGTTTATGAATTTCCCCTCACTATTAATGGTATTCACCAAGAAAATTTGGATTTGGTAGTATTAAATAATTTGCCTTCTCCAGTAATTTTGGGGTTACCCTGGTTAAAATTGCACAATCCTGTACTGGATTGGTCTACTAATGAAATTAAGTCCTGGAGCCCTAAGTGTTATGACAAGTGTTGTAACGGGCGCATTGCTGCTGTGGATAAAGGGGAATTACCTGTACCTATTCAGGATTTTTGGAAAGTTTTTTCTGAGGAGGAGTCGCAAATTTTGCCTCCCCATAGACACTATGATTGTACCATTGAATTTGTCCCTGGAGTGACTCTTCCTAAAAGTCATTTATTTAATCTTACTATTCCTGAGAGAAAGGCTTTGGAGGAATACATACAGACGAGCTTGGCCGCTGGTCATATCAGACCCTCTAAGTCACCTGTGGCTGTTGGATTTTTTTTTGTTAAAAAAAAGGACGGCGGTTTACGTCCTTATCTGGACTTTCGCGGGATTAGTAAAATTACTGTACGTAATCCCTACCCACTGCCATTGATTCCTGATTTGTTTAACCAGTTAGTGGGGGCCAAGTGGTTCTCTAAAATTGATCTCCGGGGGGCATACAATTTGTTGCGCATGAAGGAGGGTGATGAATGGAAGACTGCTTTTAACACTCCTGTGGGTCATTTTGAGAATCTGGTTATGCCTTTTGGTCTTACCAATGCACCATCATTTTTTCAGAATCTTATTAATGACATCCTTAGACCTTTGATCGGCAAAAATGTGGTTGTGTATTTGGATGACATTTTGATTTATTCGCCTGATCTGGAGTCTCATTGGCGGAGTGTACGTGAGGTATTACAGTTATTAATTGACAATTCGCTTTTTGCTAAGCTAGAGAAATGTGAGTTCGATGTACAGAGAATTAGTTTTTTGGACTACATTAATTCCAGCGAGGGCTTTGAGATGGACACGGTGAAAGTTCAAGCTGTGCAGTAATGGCCTAGGCCTATTGGTTTGAAATCGATACAGAGGTTTTTGGGTTTCGCCAATTATTACAGAAAATTCATTAAAAAATGTTCTATTATTGTTAAACCACTGACCGATCTCACCAGGAAAGGTGCTAATACGGTTCAGTGGACTACTGAGGCCATTGAAGCATTTGTGTTTCTAAAGGAGAGGTTCAGCTCTGCCCCCATCCTTATGCAGCCTGATGTGACTAAGCCATTTTTGGTTGAGGTTGATGCTTCTTCTGTGGGGGTCGGTGCGGTGTTGTCTCAGGAAAACAAGGATGGAGTACATCCCTGTGCCTTTTTTTAAAAAAAAATTCTGAGACTGAACTTAATTACGATATTGGTAATCGGGAATTGCTGGCTATTAAACTCACATTTGAACACTGGCGTCATCTCTTGGAAGGTGCTGAATTTCCCATTCAGGTTTTCACTGATCATAAAAATCTGATCTATCTTGATGCTGCCAAGCGCTTGAATGCCCGTCAGGCTAGGTGGGCACTTTTTTTTTCGCGGTTTAATTTTTCCGTTACTTACATCCCGGGTACCAAGAATGTTAAAGCTGATGCGTTGTCTCGCAGCTTTTCTCCCATGGTCGGTGCTGAGGAGGAGGAGAGCATTTTACAAGAAGGTGTTGTGATTGCTGCATTGGACTCCGTTTTGGAAGATGAGATTCTTAAAGCACAGGAGAATGCCCCATCTAACACTCCCCATGGGAGGTTGCTTGTGCCTAGGACCTTTAGGAGAGATTTGTTTGTTGAGTGTCATGAGTCTCGGTTGGCAGGTCATCCAGGAATTTCTGAGACCAAGAGACTTGTGGGTCGCAGTTTTTGGTGGCCTGGATGGCAGAAGGAAGTCATTAAGTGGGTGCGTCAATGCACGGTGTGTGCTAGATCTAAGTCTTCTCATACTCCTGCTGCGGGGTTGCTTTGCCCTCTGGAGGTTCCTAGTGCACCTTGGACACATCTGGCTATGGACTTTATTACTGACCTTCCCTCCTCTGAGGGTTTCACGGTCATCTGGGTGGTCGTGGACCGTTTTAGCAAGATGTGTCACTTGTTTACCTTCATCAAACTGCCCTGCGCTAAGACATTCGCTAAGGCCTTTGTCAAGGAAATTGTCAGACTCCATGGTGTTCCTACTGACATTGTCTCTGATAGGGGACCTCAGTTCGTGGCTCGTTTTTGGCGTGCCTTTTGTGACAGGTTGGGAGTTCATTTGTTGTTTTCATCTGGATATCATCCTGAGTCTAATGGCCAGACAGAAAGGAAGAATCAGGATGTTGAGCAGTTCTTTCGTTGTTTTGTGGCAGACAATCAAGAGGGGTGGTCTGAGTTTCTGCCGCTTGCTGAATTTGCTCTTAACAACCATACATCCTCTTCTGCTGGGTGTTCGCCTTTTTTTTGTTGTTCTGGGAGACATCCGTCTTTTGGGTCATTCTCCAAATTGGTATCGGCTGTGCCTGAGGAGGAGAGTTTTTCCGGTGATTTGGAGAGAGTTTGGATGGATGTGCGTGGTAATCTTCAGGAGGCTAACAAAAAATCTAAGAGGTACTTTGACAGGAAACGTCAAGAGGTTTTGTTTACGGTTGGTGACATGGTTTGGTTGTCCTCTAAGAATCTGCGGTTGAGGATTCCTTCTAAAAAATTAGGTCCCAAGTTTGTAGGGCCCTTTAAGGTGCTTCAGGTAGTTAACCAATCTGCTGTTAGGTTGGAGGTTCCTACCTCCTGGAAGATTAATCCAGTGTTTCATGTTTCTCTATTGAAAAAAGCTGATGTATCAGATAGAGACGCCACTGCCACTGTTCCTCCGGTGGTGGAGGACGGGGAATATGAAATTTCCCGCATCCTTAATTCTAGACGGTATAGGGGGAGTTTGCAGTATCTCGTCGCTTGGAAGGGTTTCCGTCCCGAGGATAACTCATGGGTGAGGGCGGATGATGTTTCTGCTTCCAGACTTGTCAGAGCGTTTCACAAGAGGTTTCCTGATAAGCCTGGGCCTAGGGGATCCGGAGGATTCTCTTAGAAGAGGGGGTACTGTTAGAACTCTCCTGTTAGGTTTTTTCTATTTTGCTGGTCACATGACCTTTTTGCCTATTTAATCCTGCTCCGCCCTTCTGGCCATGCTGGACTTCATTGTAATTTCTACTCTTAAGCTACCCAGGAGCTTTGTAACCTTTCTCAGTCAGTTTAGCTATGTCTTTTGACCTTTATGTTCTGTTTGTCTTTTTACTGCTACAATTTCTGCTAGGAGGTGTCCATCTTTCTCCCAGTCCCTAGTTCTTGTAGGGATCCCTCCCTCACATCTATAGGTCTTCGTTCAGACTAGCTGATGACTTTAGCGGGTCTGATCGCAGGATCAGGTTCTCCGTTACATCGTAGAGATCTAGCTTAGTTCTATTGCAGGGACAGATCTCCTGTCTTTCCTTAGTGCTTGTAGCCTATCATAACAGTCCCTGGCTGGAGTGGGGGGAGGGAACACCTAGGAAGGGTGAACCCGGTAGTGTGTGGGTGGGGAGAGTAGATCCTGGGTGCACTGTATAGAGGAGTATATATGGTGGGCACCATCTTAGAGTCAAGGGAGTAGAAAGTGGGAGAGAGCAGAGAGAGAAGGAGGCTGGGAGCAGAGGCTCTGCATGGGCTCTGCTCCACAGGCAGGCCAAGTTTTAAGGCCTTGGCCTGGAGGAGAAGAAAGGAAAGGAGAGGAACGGAGGAGGTTCCAGGAGTGGAGTGAAGGGACCCCAGGGGTGCGGACCGGCCAGCCGCCACCGCACGCCCGCCGCTACCAGAGTAGGGGGGTCAGGCCAAGAAAGGGAACCGGATCCCTCATCTAGTGGAGGAGAGCAACTACCCTCAGCTAGTAACCGGAGGCCGTGGCATTTTACGTGCACGGCCCCTCACTACACCCGTTAGGAAGGCACCATATAGGACCCAGGGAAATGGAACATACATTTGCCCGCCAAGGCCCGAGGCAGCTGGACAGAAACGTGGTCAATTGTGGGGTACGACAGGCCAGAGAAAGGACACACGAAGGGGGTCCTGAAAAGCATTCCAAAGGTACCTGGGAGTTGGCCGAGCCCCTCACCTGGTGAGCACAGCACGACGTGGGCAGCCATTACCTGCAGAAGTGGCTTGGAGTGTAAAACTGTGAGTAAAGACCCTGGACTGCATCACTGGACTCTGAGTCATTACTGTTGCTCCTGCGCACCATCACCCCCACCATCTGCACTCACTGCCCTGAGGCTATACTCCTCCCGTGGGGAGTTATACTACCCTCTGCTGCGCACACAACATCAGCCTCAGCGGTCTGCCCTGCAGCAGCGGTTCTCAGTGACCGCAATCCACGAGTGGCGTAGTCGGACATTTAAACATTACAAAAACCAAATAAACAGATCCGCCACTGGTTTGACCACCCTGAACCACGGGACCGGGTCGCCGCCACGGAGACTACAAACCCCAAGCATTACACAGAGACCCGGCTCCGGGTATTCCCTCGCACACGGCCCAGGGGGGCGCGTCATATACATAATAGAAAATAGCATGAATCACTTCCCCCACTGCCTGCAGAAAAGACCTCTGCACAGTACACAGGTCAGCATACTGTCACCCACACTCTATCTATCCCATTTTTAAGTAGCATCATGCTACTTGATACTTTTGATGACCTTGAATAATCATATATATATCATATATATTTTCACTCTAGTATCCCCTTTTTACCACAACCTCCCTTCCTGATTCTAGTTTTAAAGCTCCTCCATCCATCTGACCATTCTTTCCCCCAGCACAGTTGTGCCCTTCTAATTAAGGTGCAGCCTGTTCCTACTGTAGAGCCTGAAGCTGACAGAGAAGTCAGCCCAGGTTTCCATAAATTTGTTTCTATTTGCTGATTGTAGCTTTTTTTATTTCCTTTTCTGTGCATGATTAAGGGAATAAAAATCTTCCCTGGGCTGCTACTAACCACATTTACAGATATGCATTTAACATGGACCATAGACAGCAATGCTCTGGAGATGTTTATGACGCGCCCCCTGGGCCAGTGTTGTTTGGGGGATACCCGGAGCCGGATCAGATGGGGGTTGTAGTCTCCGAGTGGCGGTGACCCGGTCCGTGCCCAGGGTGTCAAGCTCAGTGTGTGGCAGTCCTTATAGATGTTACTAGATGTTCTTTTATGTCGACTACGCCACCCGTTGAATTGCGGTCAATACGGCCGCCGCTGCAGCAGGGTCCGCTGAGGCTGGTGATGTGTGTGCAGCTCAGGTAGTATAACCCCCAACGGGAGGGGTATAGCCTCAGGGGGTCAGGTGTAGAGGATGGTGGTTGTGGAGGTGCAGTGAGGATGGTAATGAGACTCAGAGTCGGGCTGTGCAGTTCAGGGTCTTTACTTACTGCTGTTATTCTGGTCACTCCGGCCTTGAGCGACCGCCCGAGCCGTGCTGCGTCCACCAGGTCCTGGACTCGGCCAACTCCCAAGTAATTCTGGAGCGTGATCCTGAGCTCCCTTTCTGACGTTCCTTCTCTCTGGCCTTCCCCACCAGGGATCCACCTAAGTCCGGCTCCCTCGGGCCTCTTGTTGGTAAACCCTTGTCTCTGGGTTCCCTGACCCTATTCCTGGTCTGCCTTCCGGGTGGATTTAGTGGGTGGTCGTGGCAGATCCTGCCCACGACCTCCGGTCTCTGGCTGAGGATTAGTGCCCTCCACCAGCTTGGGATCCAGTACCCTTGTGCCAACTCTTCACCCTCTGATCTAATCTTGGGTTGTTGGAGTTCTCTCTTCTCCCCCTCTGGGTCCTTCTTTCTCCTCTCTCTCTCTGGGCCTTGGAGCTGCTCTTCTCCTCTGCTCTCTTCCTCTGACTCCACTCTGACAGACTGACTGACCAAACCTCTACAAAAGACCCTGATCTAAGATGGTTCCCACCTTATATACTCCCTCTATGTGTGAGCTCAGGTGACCAGCACCCAATGAGCTCCTAGCACTACCCAGACTGCTCCCCCTATCTGCCCCTACACTACTGGGATGTTCCAGCCCCCTCCCACTCCAGCCAGGGACAGACACTGTCGTACCTGCACATTTCTCTAGTGGGAGTACCATTGGTCTGTCCCTCGGAAATGGGATGTGTGTAGTGCATGCAGCCTACTGAGCTCAGTTCCACACTCCATCCTTACCCGGGAGTGGAATACCACACCTCTGGCTTGAGGTGTAATACCCCTGTAGCAGCCGAATCCTCAGGGTGCTACATTTATTGGTATTGATGGGGTGATTTTCTAGGAAGAGGTCATTCTGCAGGCAGTGGGAGGATGTGATCCATGACATTTTCTATTATGTACAGTGTGATACATACAAATACAGGAAATGTTAGATTTCCTTGCAATCCTGTCAGTGATAATGATGGAATGAATGCTGTAAAGTGATCTCAAAAAGATGTATGAGCCCAATAGACTTAGTGGCCAGTGTGAAAATTGTAAGAATTCAATTAATTTTGAAAATATAAATAGGTCATTTTCTGATGACATATTCCCTTTAAAGACATTTAACTCTAAAGATCTAACAAAGGCTAATTTGACTCAAAATGCACCATTTTCATACAGTGGTGGCCAAAAGTATTGGCACCCCTGCAATTCTGTCAGATAATACTCAGTTTCTTCCTGAAAATGATTGCAATTACAAATTCTTTGGTATTATTATCTTCATTTAATTTGTCTTCAATGAAAAACACAAAAAGAATTGTCCTAAAGCCAAATTGGATGCAATTCCACACCAAACCTAAAAAGGGGGGTGGACAAAAGTATTGGCACTGTTTGAAAAATCATGTGATGCTTCTCTAATTCGTGTAATTAACAGCACCTGTAACTTACCTGTGGCACCTAACAGGTATTGGCAATAACTAAATCACACTTGCAGCCAGTTAACATGGATTAAAGTAGACTCAACCTCTGTCCTGTGTCCTTGTGTGTACCACATTGAGCATGGAGAAAAGAAAGAAGACCAAAGAACTGTCTTAGGACTTGAGAAACCAAATTGTGAGGAAGCATGAGCAATCTCAAGGCTACAAGTCCATCTCCAAAGACCTGAATGTTCCTGTGTCTTCCGTGCGCAGTGTCATCAAGAAGTTTAAAGCCCATGGCACTGTGGCTAACCTCCCTAGATGTGGACGGAAAAGAAAAATTGACGAGAGATTTCAACGCAAGATGCGGATGGTGGACAAAGAACCTTGACTAACATCCAAACAAGTTCAAGCTGCCCTGCAGTCCGAGGGTACAACAGTGTCAACCCGTACTATCCATCGGCGTCTGAATGAAAAGGGACTGTATGGTAGGATACCCAGGAATACCCCACTTCTTACCCCGAGACATAAAAAAGCCAGGCTGGAGTTTGCCAAAACTTACCTGAGAAAGCATAAAGAATTTTTTGGAAGAATGTTCTCTGGTCAGATGAGACAAAAGTAGAGCTTTTTGGGAAAAAGCATCAACATAGAGTGCACAGGAAAAAAAAGAGGCATTCAAAGAAAAGAACACAGTCCCTACAGTCAAACATGGCGGAGGTTCCCTGATGTTTTGGGGTTGCTTTGCTGCCTCTGGCACTGGACTGCTTGACCGTGTGCATGGCTTAATGAAGTCTGAAGACTACCAACAAATTTTGCAGCATAATGTAGGGCCCAGTGTGAGAAAGCTGGGTCTCCCTCAGAGGTCATAGGTCTTCCAGCAGGACAATGACCCAAAACACACTTCCAAAAGCACTATAAAATGGTTTGAGAGAAAGCACTGGAGACTTCTAAGGTGACCAACAATGAGTCCAGACCTGAATCCCATAGAACACCTGTGGAGAGATCTCAAAATGGCAGTTTGGAGAAGGCACCCTTCAAATATCAGGGACCTGGAGCAGTTTGAAAGAAGAATGGTCTACAATTCCAGCAGAGCATTGTAAGAAACTCATTGATGGTTACCGGAAGCGGTTGTTCGCAGTTATTTTGGCTAAAGGTTGTGCACCCAAGTATTAGGCTGAGGGTGCCAATACTTTTGTCTGACCCATTTTTGGAGTTTTGTGTGAAATGATCAATGATTTGATTTTTGCTTCATTCTCTTTAGTATTTTTTCATTGAAGACAAATTAAATGAAGATAATAATACCAAAGAATTTCTGATTGCAATCATTTTCAGGAAGAAACTGAGTATTATCTGACAGAATTGCAGGGGTGCCAATACTTTTGGCCACCACTGTAACTTGTTACAGAAGGTTGTATCCCACTTAGGGTAGGTGCACACAATGCATTCTGGAATATGCCTGAAAAAGCACCTAAAAAAAATGAACGTAATGCACAGCAATGTAAAAACAACATTGCTGTGCACATGTTCACTCTTTTGACTCTTCTTTTAAGCAATTCAGGGTACGGAAATGTTCATTATGCAGGTGCTTTGGTTTGGAAGCTGCCCGCTCTTCATAAACTAAAGGACAAAGAAGGCGATGGTGGAGCTGCTGCTAAAAGACACTGTCAAAACCACCAACAAAGCCACTTCAGGAAAATGAGTGCCTGCATTTTGCTGAAGTAGCTTTGCCTAGGAAAACCACAGTAAAAAAAGAAGCAATGTGCACATACCCATAATAGGATTAAAGGGAATCTGTCAGTAGGATCAACACTTCATATCCATTTATATGAGCTAGCAGGCCATAGAATGTTGAATAAAAAGATATTTGATATCTGTGATGCGATATCTTTTTTTCATTAAGTTGCAGGACTGCTTTCTAATTACTGATAGATTTCAGCTGGTGTCATGACTTTCCATGGTTTTTGCACCTCTCTTTCTTCAAGTGTTGAATGCTTTTTCACTGTGTCATTTCTCATTATTACACATAACTTAACTTATGGACATCTTTGGTTTGATTTCTTTTCCTGTGTGGATTAGAAGGATTATTACCGATATCTGGTGAGAATTTCATGTCAATAGCACCTTTAGAAATATATTTACTTAGAAAATTGGTGACGAGTTCAATACTTATTTCACCTGCTGTATATGGCCAAGCAAGTCAGAAAGTTTAATAAAATTATGCCTTGATATTTTCAAACTGATGTCTTACTCCAGAGAAAGCCACATTTTACTTAATATGAAAATGAGCTGTTAAGATCTCTGGGCCGAACATATCTCATAATAGATTACCGCAAAAATTTTAACTTGACTTTTCTTTTTTTTCTGTTAGCATGGTCTTTTTCTATAATACAATGTATCTTTGTATTGCTTCTTTTTTTATGTATAATCGATTTTCTCTTTTAAATAATTTTTCCATTTTACAATTTTGAAAAAGTAACAAGAATGGGGTCAGAGATAATATCAATATTTTTATCACCCTCTAGTCAAAAGAAGATTTAGGTCACATTCGGACAGCTGTTTTTTTTCACATATGAGAAAAACGCTCTTAATTCATCATTGATTTTGTCCAAAGTTTCATTAGCGATTGGCCCAAGTTTCATGAGTTTTTTTCGGATAAGAAGCAATAATAAAAAAAAAAGTTTCTTTACCTTATCCCAACTAGCAGTCTGTGAAAAACCTGACATCCGAGTGTTGTCTGAATTTTTAGACAGACCCATAAACTTGTATTGTCGATTTTGATTTTGATTCCACACTTGGATTAATTTTGGACGTCTCCGCAATTCTATATGGACCGCTCAGTCTGCAAAAAAATCGGGAATGTAATCAGCTCCATAGACTATATAAGATATGTGTTTTATTTATTTATAAATTTTATTCGCATATAAAGCGCCATTAATTCCACAGCACTATACAGATATTATCGGCATGTCCCCATTGGGGTTCCCAATCTAAATTCCCTATCAGTATGTCTTTGGAATGTGGGAGGAAACCGGGGAACCCGGAGGAAATCCAGACAAACATGGGGAGAACGTATAAACTCCTTTCAAATGTTGTCCTTGGTTGGATATGAACCCAGGACCACAGTGCTGCAAGACTGCATTGCTAACCACTGAGCCTGTTTGTAAAAAACACAAAAAGAACTTGTATGCTAAAAACGGACGTCTGAATGAGCCCTTAGGCTACGTTCCCGCGATAAGTATTTGGTGAGTTTATGATGTTGCAGATTTTCTGCACCTATTAGGTAAATTAGATTACATGCATTTTTTTTTCATCTTGGGTTTTATCATGTTTTTTATGCTGCACGTTTTTTCTGGTTCGGTGTGTCATGAGATAAGTATACACACTGGTACCGGTACCTGAAAGAGGGGCTTGAATTTATGATTAGTTAAAGCTATGATTAATGGAGTGGCAGTTGAGCGTGCACACAGTGCCCTATCGGAATGGAGTGGTGGTTGAGAATACCCACAGTGCCCTATCAGTGTGGAGTCGCAGTCGAGCATGCACACAGTATCGTATCAGAAAGGAGTGGGGGTCAGTCACGGGCACAGCACAAGAGGGTCCATTGCATGTTCAACTTCTGACTGATCCTGCTGTGACAAATATTTGTAGACATAACCCCAGATATCAGGGGCCAGGGCTAATTTATTTTATCTTAATCCTGATTATTTGCTTAAAAAGCAATCCAGAGCACGCCATTTTAGTGCTCCATTTGCTTGTTAGCACTGCAGAATACAGCCAGATCTTTTCCATACTACAGTGATAAAAATCCAGAAATTTGAACTGATCGTAGAAAATATTGGCCTCCATTTCCATTTTGTTGCAGTGTGTCAGTGAAGCTATTCACACAAGGTCTCTGTGAAGAATAGTATTAGTAAACTACAGGCCTACTATTTAAAACCGTGGTTCTCCGTCAGACGTATCACATATAACTGCGTTCCAAAATCAGCTATTTCTGGCTTCCATTTCCATTTTGTTGCAGTGTGTCTGTCAAGCTATTCACACGAGGTCTCTGTGAAGAATAGTATTAGTAAATTACAGACCTGATATTTAAAACCGTGGTTCTCTGCCAGACATATCACATATAACTGCGTTCCAAAATCAGCGATTTCCAGTGAATGTGGAAAATATGTCCTGCATTTAAAATAGGCAAGTTGCGTGGCAAAGGATGGAGAAGTGGACGTGATGGTGATGGTGTATGCAGAGGCCAAGGCTGTGGCTGTGGGCAAGCTGAAATTGTGCCACAACAAACACCCACATCTTGTCGCTCGACCTTCCTGTCTCAATTACTAAGGAACTGCAGAACACGACTATTGAACATAGAGCAGTGTCAAAACGTTGTTGATTGGATAGCAGATGCTGCCAGTCACTTTGTCACCACCACCACCCTGTCTTCCACATGGTCAAGTCTCAATAGCCATGAGTCTGGACTGCATATTCCTCACCCTGATCCTCCTTCCTCCCACCATGTTGAGTGCCCAGAGACAACTGATACCACACTTGGACACTCAGAAGAGCTGTTCACTTTAACTTTTGTAGATTTGGGCCTCTCGCCTGGCCAGCTTCAAGTGAGTCAAGAGGAGAGCATGTGTAGTTGTGCCCAAATATTTGAGCAGCCAGGACCTGGGCGCAAAGGTGGAAGACGAGGTGGTGGATGATATAGTAACTGACCCAACCTGGCAGGGGGACATGAAGAGTGAGGACCGCAGCACAAAGGGAGAGGGAGGCAAAGCACCCCACCAGGCAGGAAGAAGCAGTGTGATGGCCGAAGAAAGAAGGCAGGCAACCATTCCCCGTAACACCAACAAGGCGGAAGTTGCCAGTACAACTGTTAGGTAATCCTGAGTCTAGTTGTTTTTTAAAGACTCTGCAAATAACCCCAAAAAGGCCATGTGCACCACCTGCCAGGCCAGCATCAGCAAGGGTAGCAAAACTAGCAGCCTGACCACCACCAGCATGATCAGGCACATGGCAGCAAACACCCGACTAAGTGGGCCGAACCCCAGGGTCCAGAAACAGTGTCTGCGGGTGACACCACTGCTTCTTCCGCTGTTGTGCATGCACGCCAATCCCCTGTCCATGGCGCATGCGAAGATGTTTCCCGCCCTACACCTGTTGTTGCACACTCTCAACTAGCACCATCAGCAAGCAGGTCCACCTCCTTGTCCCAGCGTAGAGTTCAGTTGTCCCTATCCCAGTCCTTGGAACGCAAGCAAAAATATGCAGCCAACGCCCAACAGGCCACACTACTAAATTCACACATTTCGCAAATGCTTTCCGCAACCTGATGGTGGCAGTCGTTCCTCGGAACTTGGTCCCCAACCACCACTATTTCTCCCTCTGTGCCGTCCCCGCATTACACGAACACGTGTCCTACAACATTAGCCGTGCCATAAACAACGCAGTTGCTAGGAAAGTCCTCCTAACCACGGACACGTGGACAAGTGCTTGTGGGCAGGGACGGTACATCTCGCTGATGGCACACTGGGTTAATATTGTGGATGCTGGGACCCAGTCGGACCTTGGAACGGAACACGTCCTCCCGACGCCGAGGATTGCGGGCCCTGGGTCAATCACGGTTGCCCCCACATTCTACATCTCCTGCACCTCCTCTTCTTAAGCCTCCATCTCAGAAATGACCACATCAGTCACAAGCTGAAAGCACTGCAGCACTGCCTCGGCCAAGAGGCAACAGGCTGTGCGCAAGCTAATATGCTTAGGTGACAAACCGCACAGCGCTGCAGAGTTGTGGGCAGCTCTGAAAAAGCAAGCAGATCTATGGCTGACACCACTGACCCTACAGCCAGGAATGGTCGCTCAAAACCTACCTGGATATGACAGATGTGCTTGTCAAAGTACGCCATGTGTGTGCCCATTTTAGAAAGTCAGCTACAGCTTCCGCCGCCCTTGTCGTGCTTCAGCAGCGTTTGCAGCTTCCAGCTCACTGACTGGTGTGCGATGTCCCCACGCGCTGGAATTCTACATTGCAGATGTTGAGAAGGATTTATGAGCAGAAGAGGACAGTTGTTGACTACCAGCATCAACAAAGCCGTCAGTATTTCGGTCAGACTCCACACATAAGACCTCAGGGGTGGACATGGATGTCAGACATCTGTACCATCCTCCAAAACTTTTAGGACTCCATCAAGATGGTGAGCGTCGATGACGCCATAATTAGAGTCACCATCCCGCTTTTCAGTCTTCTGAAATGCTCTCTGCTCATAATTAAAGAGGATGCATTACAGGCATAGCATGATGAGATGGAGTAAGGAACCATACAGGGTGATTCCACACAGCCCAGCCTCATCTCATCCCAATGTGGATTGGGGGACAATGAGGAAGAGGAGGAAGAACAGTAGCTAGTTTCCTGCGCTATAGACGATACTACATGCACAACTGTCACACTGTCTGTTCAGCGTGGATGGCCTGAGGACAGGGAGGAGGAGGAGGAGTAGAGCATGGTCAATCGTCCTCTTGATGAGGAAGTCTTGCCTCTTTGCAGTCTGGCACCCTTGACTGAGTTTATGTTACGCTGCCTTTCCCGTGACCATTGCTTGTTCAAATTTTGGGAGACAGTCATTACTGGCTGGTGACACTTCTAGACCCATGTTACAAGGAGAACTTTCAGTCTCTTATTCCTGCACCGGCCAGGCCTAATAAAATGGTGCAGTACCAAAATGCCCTCATTGTGGAATTATTAAAAAAATTCCCACCTGAAAACGCTGGCGGTAGAGGTCACAGTTCATTGGACAACAAAGGAGTACAGGCGAGAAAGATGCATATCCAATCCAGCAGAGGCAAGGGAACGCTGTCAAAGTTCACGGACAGTTTTCTCAGACTCTCCCATCGCACAGGCCCTGAGGGGCGAGGTACTCTCATAAGGAGGGAAAAGTTTCGGAAGATGGTGAGGGAGGACCTTGTCAACCATACCAATGTCCTCCATGATTCCTCTGTACCTTATAATTATTCGGTATCCAAGCTGGACTTGGTATGAACTGACTCTCTATGCCTTCGAGGTCCTGGCCTACCATGCCGCTTTGTCAGAACGGGTTCTTAGTGCCGCTGGTGGAATTATAACCGATAGGCGCATCTGCCTGTCAACTGAAAATGCTGACTGGCTGACTCATAAAAATGAACAAGGGCTGGATTGGGCCAGACTTCTCAACACCACCAAATGGTAGCAGCATAACATAAACTCAAATCCAGTGTCTTTTTTGAGAGGTCTATTTCCATGCACTTCTTCACACCCAGACATGGTTGTACACTTCTTGATTTTATCTATTTGCTCTTGTCCTCCTCCTTCTCCTCATCCTCATCCTCCACCATCATATCACCACCATATCTACGATATCACCATATCTACACCTCTTGCAAGGGGCATTAGAGTTCCTCCAAATTTTTGGCAGCCATTGCATTCACTGCATAGGCAAACAGTATGGGAGACCCACTTCCTAAAATAGGAAAAAAAAATTCAGAAGGCCCTCCGACCTCTACGTCTCTTGTAAAGGGCATTGGAGTACCTACAATTTTTTTGCAGCCGTTGCATTCACTGCATGGGCAAACACTATGGGAGACCCACTTCCTAATAATGGGAACATTGTTTTCAGGAGGCCCTCTGACCTCTACGTCTTTTGCAAGGGGCTTTGGAGTGTCTCCAAATGTTGGCAGCTGTTGCATTCACTGCATGGGCAAACACTATGGGAGACCCACTTCCTAATAATGGGAACATTTTTTTCAGGAGGCCCTCTGACCTCTACATCTCTTGCAAGGGGCATTGAAGTGCCTCCAGATTTTTGGCAGCCGTTGCATTCATTGCATAGGAAAACAGTATGGGAGACCCGCTTCCTAATAATGGGAACATTTTTTTCAGGAGGCTCTCCCACCTCTACGTCTCTTGCAAGGGGCATTGGAGTGCCTCCAAATTTTTGGCAGCCTTTGCAGTCACTGCATACGCAAGAACAGCATGGGAGACCCACTCCTTTCTAATGGGAACATGTCATTACTGTGGCCCACCTCTTTGCGTCTTTAAATTGTTATTGGGGTTTTTCTTAAATTTTGGCAGCCACTGGACTCACGGCATTCCCTATAACTATATAGCAGACCCGCTCCCTTCTAATGGGAACATGCCGTTACTGTGTCCCACCTCTATGTGTCTTTAAATTGTTATTAGTCTTTTTCCTATATTTTGGCAGCCGCTGGACTCACTGCATACCCTATAACTGTATACTAGACACACTCCTTTCTAATGGGAACATGTCGTTACTGTGGCCCACCTCAAGGTGTCTTTAAATTGTAATTGGGGTTTTTCCTACATTTTAGCAGCCTTTGGACTCACTGCATACTGTATAACTGTATAGCAGACCCGCTCCTTTCTAATGGGAACATGTCGTTACTGAGGCCCACCTCTATGTGTCTTTAAATTTGTATTGGGTTATTTCCCAAATATGGGCAGCAGTTTTACTCACTGCATACGCAATAACTATAGCAGAACTGCTCCTTTCTAATGGGAACAAATTATTACTGAGGCCCACCTCTATGTGTCTTTAAATTGGTATTTGGGTTTTTCCCAAATTTAGGAAGCTATTGCATTCAGTGGACACAGTGGACCATTCCCTCTTACTACAGATTATCTCATCTCTTGGCATAAAAGATTTGGCCCTATCTTGGATCTCCTCATACTAAACAGACAGGACCTTCAGTGTTTGTCACTCACACACCACCTCCTCATCTCGCCCCCTATCTGTCGGTGTCCCCCAAGGTTCAGTCCTATGACCCCTGCTCTTCTCAATTTACACCTTCGGCCTGTGAAAGTTCATAGAGTCCCACAGCTTTCAGTATCATTTATATGCTGACCACACACAGATTTACCTCTCTGGACCTGATAACACCTCCTTACTAACTAGAATGCCACAATGTCTGTCCACTATCTCATCCTTCTTCTCTGCCAGATTTCTAAAACTTAACATGGATAAAACTGAATTCATCATCTTTCCCCCATCTCACTCAGCCCCCCCATCTGACCTATCCCTCAAAATCAATGGCTGTCCACTTTCACCAGTCCCACAAGCTTGCTGCCTCGGGGTAACCCTGGACTCTAACCTCTCCTTCAAATGTCAGATCCAAGCCCTTTCCATTTCCTGCCGACTTCAACTCAAAAACATCTCCCGGATCCACACATTCCTCAACCATGAATCTGCAAAAACACTAGTGCACGCCCTTATCATCTCCCGCCTCGACTACTGCAACCTCCTGCTCTGTGGCCTCCCCTCTAACACTCTCGCACCCCTCCAATCTATCCTAAACTCTGCTGCCCGACTAATCCACCTGTCCCCCCGCTATTTCCCGGCCTCTCCTCTCTGTCAAATGCTTCACTGGCTTCCCATTCCTCAGAGACTCCAGTTCAAAACCCTAACCTTGGCATACAAAGCCATCTACCACCTGTCTCCTCCATACATCTGTGACCTAGTCTCCCGGTATTTATCTACACGCAACCTACGATCCTCACAAGATCTCCTTCTCTACTTCCCTCTTATCTCCTCTTCCCACTATAACATACATGATTTCTCCCGTGCATCCCCCCTACTCTGGAACTTTCTACCCCAAAGCATCAGACTCTCGCCTACCGTGGAAACCTTCTAAAGGAACCTGAAGACCCACCTCTTCCGACAAGCCTACAACCTACAGTAACCATAGCTCCACCACACCGGTGCACGACCAGCTCTACCCCCACCTACTGTATCCTCACCCATCCCTTGTAAACTGTGAGCCCTCGCAGGCAGGGTCCTCTCTCCTCTTGCCGTTGTGTTTTTGTTCAAGATTTTTGTAATTTTTTCTGCTATGTACTATACACCCCTTTTTTCACATGTAAAGCGCCATGGAATAAATGCCGCTATAATAATAAATAATAATACTCACTGCATACCCTATAACTGTATAGCAGATGTGCTCCTTTCTAATGGGAACATGTCATTACTGAGGCCCAGCTCTATGTGTCTTTAAGTTGTTATTGGGGTTTTTCCTAAATTTTGGCAGCCATTGGACTCACTGCATTCCCTATAACTGGATAGCAGACCCTCTCCTTTCTAATGGGAACATGTCATTACTGGGGCCCAGCTCTATGTGTCTTTAAATTGTTATTGGGATTTTTCCTACATTTTGGCAGCCATTAGACTCACTGCATACTGTATAACTGTATAACAGACCCGCTCCTTTCTGGGAACATGTCATTATTGTGGTCGACCTCTATGTGTCTTTAAATTGTTATTGGGGATTTTCCTAAATTTTGGCAGTCATTGGACTCACTGCATTCCCTATAACTGGATAGCAGACCCGCTTCTTTCTAGTGGGAACATGTCGTTACTGTGGCCCTGCTCTATGTGTCTTTAAATTGTTATTGGGGTTTTTCCTAAATGTTGGCAGCTGCTGGAATCACTGCAAACCCTATAACTGTATAGCAGACACGCTCCTTTCTAATGGGAGCATGTCGTTACTGTGGCCCATCTTTACGTGTCTTTAAATTATCGGGGTTTTTCCAAAATTTTGGCAGCCCTTGCAGTCACTGCATGGGTATTACCACTATAGGAGACCTACTCCTTTATAATGGGGACATTTTTTTTACTGAGACCCTTCTCTATGTCTCTTCAATGGGGTATTGGGTTGCGTCCAAATTTTTGGCAGGCCTTGCAGTCACTGCATACGCAGTAACAGTATAGGAGACCCGCTCTTTAATAATGGGGACAACAAAGCAAAGCCGACTACTGACCCTTTAAGAATAGTAAGGTCCGCCTGATGACCCTATAAAAATAGTGTTTGTGACTTTCAGAATCCCTCCTTCATAAATGAAGCAGGATGTGTCTGATGATGTCTCACAGACCACATGGCAAGATAAGGTAGTAAAATGTTAAAATGACATTTACCGGTGAATGTATTTTTCACCGTTGAAAGCAATGCAAAAGTGCAAAAACCATCAAAAACACTACATGTGAACATAGCCCAAGGTGTGAAGGAGCATTTTTGTTTTTGAATATTTATTTTGCCTTATATACAAGTCATTACCCTGGAAAGGATGTTCCTTAACAGTTTTCTCAGGAAAATCCATTTTGGTTTAGTTTTTGTATGTTTTATTGTGAGTTTGTAAAAGTGGCGTAATACCTCTGACAACATTGTTGACAGCAGTGACTTGGGAGTCAGAGATGCTTCCAGGGGTCTTTCCCATGCTGTTCCCATGTAATGTGAGCACTATTCTCATTGATTTGGGCAATTTTTAAATCCTCTGCAGACCGCCGGGGGTTGGGGGGCGCCGGAAAATTGCTTGAGTTTCCCATAGACTTACATTGGGCTTGTTACTCGGACCGAGCACTCGAGCATTCCAATTTTCTCGACCCGAGCAAAGAGTACCCGAGCATTTTAGTGCTCGCTCATCACTAATCATGATACATTTTACTTTAACCTTTAGCAAAAATATTTTGACAAACACAAATGTGAAGCCTTCTGATCACAAATATACACAAAATCTGCATAATCCCAAGTGTTAATAATATGTACCAGAGTCTGCTCATCACACTGTTCTCATGTAGGTTTTATGGTTGACACTACTCAATGTCAAGCAGCAGCCACTCAATGTCAAGCAGCAGCTGCAAAAGCAAATACGATTTTAGCGTGAACAAAAAGAGAGATAAAATCCCATGATCCCAACATATTGTTGCCCCTTTATAAATCACTTGTGAGGCCAGATCTGGAATATGGGGTCCAGTTTTGGGCTCCACATTTTAAAAAGGGTATTCAGAAGTTAGTCAGTTCAAAGGCTGGCAACTAGATTATTACACGGGATGGAAGGCCTCTCATATGATGAGAGGTTGGAAAAGTTGGGCTTGTGTCATTTACATGTATAAATATATGTGTGGTCAGAACAAAGGACTGGCACATGACTTATTCCTTCCAAAGACCTTACTAAGGACCAGGAGGCATTCATTATGGGTGGAAGAAAGGTGATTCCAGCAGCTAAATAAGAAAGGGTTCCTTACAGTTAGATTGTGGAATGCCCTACCACAAGAGGTAGTGATGGCAGACACGATAAGAGCTTTTAAAAAAAGGCTGGATGATTTCCTCGATGCACATAACCTTGTGGGTAAGGCTGTGTGCCCACTATGCGTTTTTTAAGCATTTGTGCAGTGGCAATTCTGCTGCAGAAACGCTTAAAAAATGCTTGGTAGAATTCTGCCATGTTCCCCAATGATAATCCGCATGTGCTGTGCACATGCTGTGGAAATTTCTGCTGCGGATTATCATTGCAGAAAAATCCGCAGCACTGCCAATTATTTTGCAGAAATGCTGCGTTTTCGCCGCCATTGACTTGCATTGGAATGCATGTCATCGGCATCACTGGATCTGTATATGCAGATAATATGCGCTTCAATGTGCGGATGGTACCCGGGTTTGGAGAAGAGGAGACTCTCCTCCTGACCCGGGTACCATAGTACCTGTAAAAAAAAGAATAAAATAAAAAATAAATATTATACTTACCTTCTGATGGCCCCCGGTGTCCTTGTCTCTGATTGCCGGCAGCTCGCGATAGACTAAAAGGACCTGCGGTGACGTCATTTAGTCATGTAACGGGTCACACGACTGCTGACGTCGGCAGGTCCTTTAGTCTACCGCGAGCTGCTGGCAATCAGAGACAAGGACACCGGGGGCCATCAGAAGGTAAGTATAATATTTATTTTTTATTTTTTACCATTCTTTCGGTCACACTATATAAATCCATGCCATTTGCATGGATTTATATAGTGTGACCAAGTTGTCAAGCACTTTCCAAGTGATGCTAAAATTGCTTGGAAAGCGCTTGACAACCCGCATGCGGAAATGCATGTGAAAAACGCTTCACTTCTGCTTGTCCCTGGCAGGAAAAATGCATTTACAATCCGCATATACAATCCGCATGTACAATCCGCATGCGTTTTTTCTGCCAGGGAGATGCAGAAACGCTCAGGGAAAATCCGGAGCATTTCTGCATCGTAGACACATAGCCTTATAGCCTTATAGTTAATTTAGTGATAAAATGTGTAATCGGTGGAGAAAGGTTGAACTTGATGGACCTAGTTCTCTTTCCAACCTATGAAACTTTGTAACTATTTCATGTTCCTTAGTTGGCTCTCTATTTTATAAAAATTTAGATATCATTTTTTCTTTTATTATAAGAAGACAAATTGCTGATATACAACATTAAACTTTCTGTACATCTTGATGTGACTTATATTAGAAATACAGGTACAGGCATTCTACAGAGTAAAGCCGAAAAGCAGCTATTGAATCATCTAATTTGCCCTAGTTTAGGTTCAAAACATGTGATGATATCTTATATATGTTTCAGTAAGAAAGTCCCCAGAAATATAACCAGTGTCATCACTATTCCTGTGGTTTACATTGATTCCAACAACAATTGCTGTGTGTCCATTGAGGATACAAAAGGTGGTATCAGTTTAACTACACATTTTATAATATGTGACCAGATCTATTTACAGATTTAGTAAAGGTTATCTTAACTCAGATAATACAGCACTGGGATATTACAGCACGAAAAAAGTGTAAAACAACACCAAACCTGACATCGGTCAATGTCTTGTACAATGATAGGTGATAACTTGCTGATCTATTGGGGTCCAACAGCTGAGACCCACACTGATCGGCAGAAAGGGGAACTTTTTTCCCCATGAGAAAAAAGTGGTGGTGCGCATATGCGACCTGTGCTCCTGTCATTCTTTCATTTCTTCTGGGGTTGCTGAGCGCTGCCCTCTGTATTTTCTAGCAGCTCCATAAAGGAGAATGGAGTTGCAGCTGTTTTTTTGACCTGCCACACTATCTTAATATGGGGGGAAAATTTCTCATTGGTGATAAAAATTCCCCGATCTGCCGATCATTGTGAGACCCAGGGGTGGGACACCCACTGATCACTGCAGCTAGGTGATAACTCCCTTTAATCTGTCTGTGACCAGTAATCAAGGTGGTGCATTGTGAGTCATAAAAATCTTTGCTACATCTGTATTGCCCCCTTACTCTTTGAGATTACAGTTTTACTTATTTTCATCATGATTTACTTCACAACTTCAAACAAGAGAAAACAATAATTGAAATTTCAGTATGAAAAATGTAAAGTGCTACGGAATGTGTTGGCGCTATAGAAATAAAAACTATTATTATTATGTGAATTAAAAACTATGAACCCTTCCCATAAAAAAATACATAATAATAAAATAATAGAGATACACCACAAGAAAAAAGTATAATTTAGTTTCAGGCTATAAAATGACTTTGCATGAGTGCTGAACCACATAGATTTCCTTCAGCTCTATAAAATTAATCTGAATGTCTACCACCTGTCTTACCTGTTGTTCTGTTGTACTTCAAGACTAGGAGAATCATGTTAACAAGTCATTTTTACCATACAATGAACATAGTAAAAGCAAAATACAAAAAGCAATTGCTGAATTTATTTCTTTTTTTCTAAATTTCACCACGTTGGGATTTTTTTCTCGTTTTTTAGTACATCTAATGGTAAAATTAACAGTACCATTCCAAACTACAACTTGTCTTGCAGAAAACAAGCCTTTGTAAATCTTTATTGATGGATGAATAAAAAAGTTATTATTATTTGAAGAAGGGGAGAAAAAAAGTAAAATGTCAAATTGCCCAATCGAGAAGGGGTTAAATAATTAATAATAATCTTTATTTTTACATTGCGCCAACATATTCCGCAACACTTTGCATACATTATCATGGCGGTCCCATTGGGGCTCACAATCTAAATTCCCTATAAGTATGTCTTTGGAGTGTGGGAGAAAACCGGATAACTTTGAGAAAATCCACGCAAATATGGGAAGAATATACAAACTCTTTACATTTACATATGTTGTCCTTCGTGGGATTTGAACCCAGGACCCCAGCGCGGCAAGGCTTCAGTGCTAACCACTGAGCCACCCTGCTGTCCTAACTCAGTTAACCATTCTCCCTTCCATTATGCCTTGGATACAAAGACATCTGAACATTATTTCAATATCAAAGTATTCTCGCTTTGGTTTGTGCAGCTTTATGCCTCAGTCACACATCCATGTTTCATGTACGTGTTTTATCTGTGTTTTTCAAGGATACAGCATGTACCCATTAAAGTCTATGCTGTTATTCACATGTCTATTTTTTTCTGCCAGCCTGGATTAAAAGAGCCAATACAAGTCTGTGGAAAAACACGTAATGTAATTTATTTATTTGTCCACCCATGAAAAACACAGCTAGTGAATGGTAAAAACGGACACATAGACCTTACACTGATCAAAAACACTGATGACACTCGTACGAATTTTTTGCATACGTGAAAAACACTGATGTCTGATGCCTTTTTCATACTTCTTCATTAGGCATTAGTGCCCTGTTTTTTTTCTTCGATTTTATTTTTTTTTACCTGTAAGTAGTATGTGATGAACCATTAGTGGTTCTCGAGGCACCTGTGTCTACTATTGATGGAACGTTGATTCCTACGCTGTTAGTCTACATTTATGCTTGCATCTGAATTCTGCTACCTGTTACCAAACTGACTAATTTTCTGTCCTGCCTGACCTCCCGCTCCTCACCTTGGCTACGCTTACTGACCCTGTGCTACCTTCCCTGACCTCAGACAGTCTGACCAATTGTTGTCTTAGCCCTCTTGTACCATGTACCCGTGCCTCTGGCCCTCTGGTCAATTGCTGCACCGGGGATTGCCCTGGAGAGATAAATGGCGACTACCTGTGGCCAAGCCTAACCTCACCACCAGAGGCTCTAGCAAAAACCAGGTAGTTGCTTAGTCACACCTTTCCAGGGTAAGACCGGCCCATGGCACAGTGGGTCCACACCCACCAGCGCTACACAGGAAATGTCCACTGAGCTCAGAACCTGCAGCCCCACAAGCTGCATAACAGGAAAAGCAGCATACATACAATGATTAAAGGGAATCGGTCACCCCCTGGGACTTATCAGACATCTAATATGGGCATACAGGTGATAGAAATGTAAATCTATACATACCTGTATACCCCATATTAGAAGTTTGCTTGCTTTTTACTAAATTAGTTTTGACATGCTTCCCGTTAAGGGGGTGCAAAGAAATCCCTGCCTAGCTACTTCATTTCCATATTCCCCCCTCCCCAGCATGTCACAGTGCCTTGTGACGTGCAGTTCCCATAGGCGGATCCCTTGTGCGCAAGGCACTGATCTTCCTGCCATCTGTGTACCTTTGTGGAGCAGGGATCTTGTGAGTAGGCGCCGGGAAGGCAAAGTGACTCGCCAGTGCCTGCGCACAAGATCCCTGCTCTACAAGGATACACAGACGTCAGGATGATCAGCGCCTTACGTACAATGTAAATTGGGCAGGTGTGGAATCCGGCCACGGGAACTGCACGTCACAGGACACAGTGACGTGCAAGGGAGGGGGAGACTATGGAAATTAAGTAGATAGGCAGGGATTTCTTCGCGTCCCCCGGATGGGAAGTTTGTAAAAACTAATTTCATAAAAAGCAATTTCAAAGCAAGGAAACCTCTAATATAGGGCATACAGGTATGTATAGATTCACATTTCTATCACCTGTATGCCCATATTAGAGGTCTGATAAGTCCCAGGGAGTGACAGATTCCCTTTAACCCATAAATGTTATAAAATTGAAGTAAAAGATATATTCCCGAAATCCTAACTTTTATCTTACATGTTTTCAGTTCTGCAAATTTCTAGAAACATTTTCATACAGTATAATAAAGGTAAAATTATATTGATATGAATAGTGAAGAATCAAGTCAAGCTGTTAAAAAGGTGAAATAATGGGGACAGTGAATACATTTGTGCTAATAAAGCCAAGTTTTATGGAAGATATCTAACCATTCTTTTCTGTAGAGAGACAGGATGTTCATTATATCATTAAGTACAGTATATATATGTGAGTCTTTTGAAGCATAGCCCCAGGAGTTCAGGCTACTGTGCACATTGCTGTTTAATGAGTCAGAAATTTACAGCACCGATTGTTTATATGAGTAGTGAATCACTATTCTAGGAATGACCTTGGTGTTAAACGAGTTTTCCCACAATTGAAAGTCATCCTTGGGAAAGTCAAGCACAGCACTCAGCTGATTCTGGCAGTATCAGAGACGAGGAATAGAGTGTAGATGTCCTGGCTCGGTTTCGGAATTTGATCCAGTGACCTTTACTGTATGTTTCCCTCTCTGCTGGGGTACAGTCCTTTTCGTCTCTGTCCAAATGCTGATGGTTTCTTTTGTCTTGGTTTTTTGTCTCTTTTCCTTTCTTGGGTGGCTTCTCTCCATGTGTTTTCTATTTTCCCCTTTGGCTCTGTCCTATCAGATTTTGTGATGGGCTTTATATATTCACCTTTCACTTACCTCACATGCTGGCTATACTTCCATATAGATTGGTGTTTGGAGTTCCAGCTCCTCAGCTAGGGGTTTACCATATCCGGTAAGCCCCAGTTGTTTTTTCTGATGGGAATCTGTGGGTTTTCCTCCCCAGCACCTTTCTCTTCTTCTCTACATTTGTGAGTCTGGGAGGTTTCACTTATTCTGTTTGTTTTTTGGTTCTCCTTATTTATCCCTGTCTATCTTTTGTGAACATGTTTTAGCTTCTCATACTGGGGTCTCATGTCTTTCTGCACACTTTCCTCTACCTTTTTTGGCTAAGTGTTGCGGGCTCCCATCTGGTTCCTCAGGAGGTACTAGAAACACCTTGACGGCCTTTTAGAAAGCCGGGTCCGAGGAGGTACATATAGTTGTGTGGCTAGAGCTTTTTTTAGTCTGTACAGGGACCAGCTGGGTACAGGTGCAGCTTTTGGTAGTTCTTTTCCTCCTCAGTTACATATGTGTCTGTGTGAGCATGATCATAATAGGAGGTCGAGCATCAACAACTCTGCTGTATACAGACAGAGGTCTGTAACAATCTGTTCATGGAATAAGTTATCACTTTACTTGTGGATAGGGGATGGGATAACTTTTCAAGGGAATCTGTCAGCAGTATAATATAGGGCAGAGAGACTGATCAAATGCCTCTTTAGAATATACCTTGCTACTGTACTATCTGTAACTGTTAAGAATATATATTGGGTATGTAGAAAGAGATTGTTTCCTATAGTAGCAGATAAAATTCACAGCTTTTGGGGGGGTTTTTTTGCCGTCTCGTTTCTCCCTTTTTATTTATAAGTTCATTTTCTTGCATTGAGGTAACACCACAAAAGTTGGAATAATTCACATAATATGTTGTAAATTATTCATGATACGCTTTAGATATTAAGCATTATATATTTTCACAGGACATTGGAGCAATTGTAAAGGTTCTGTAAAATCATCAATTATATTCTTACTTTTTATGTACATTTCTGTACGATACAACTATTTATGTAAAACAGATATTAATCTATTACTGCTAGTGTATATTTATCTGTGGTTAGGTTTAGTATCATGCCACATGACCAGGATCAGACTTATATGATTGAAGATATTAGCAGGCTGATGCAAACCTGGAAATCCCCGTCTCTGCTAGTCATATCTTACTTTCATTGGAGATTATATAAAAATGTTATAAATACAATAAAATTATTTACCGCGCTACAATTCTTTATAAATAAAATGACTTGAAATGTCTTATAGGGTTATTCTTAAAAAACATCCCTGATCTCAGGACCACTGGTTGCCCCAGTGTTTGAGTGTTTGGACCCCAGCAAGGAGCAGGTTATCCTATGGATAGAGGATAACTTTTTTTTTCTTACTCGTGGCTATAAATTTATAACACAGTCTTAACACTTAATTATTTAAATTTGCGACATACTAATTGAATGAGAACAGCAGTTGTGCACAATCAATTGATCACCCTGGAGGGTTACAGTACAGCATCATAGAAATGTATGAATGGCGTATATGGCTGTGTGCAACCTGTGAGTAGCGTGCATTCACCACTTTTGTTGTGGCTTTGCAAATAATATTGCTCAATAGTGATAAAACGTTGACGTGTGAACACAGTTGAAAAATGAAACTAACATTGGTCCATACTCCCATATTTATTATCAGATGAGGGGTAATATTGATATCCCGATAGTGTTGTTCAAGGTTAAGAGAGAGCAAAAAATAAGGTAAATAAAGGCCAAACACAAATGTTAAGGCTCTATTTTAGCATTGAAGAGAAAAGGAAGGTACATCCAGAACTAGGTCCTCATAAAAAATTCTTCTTTGTTGCAAATCCATAAAAAACTCCAGACAGAGTAATCGCACACGCGTTTCAGACAGTTATGTCCTTAGTCATTGCATACATACTCTAAACTAAAACTAGACAAACTATATACAGGTCATGTCCTGGAGGAATGCAGCTCTAAATGTTCTCTTCATAGTTCCTTGCTATACTACAAAATGTCCTTGTAGAGGAGATTCCCAGTCCATGGTGAGCTGAATACCAGGTTACCGCAAGGTTTCCCATGACTTTCATCTATTTTAGCATTGTTTCATAAAGAGTGGATAGATGAGAAACATCAGACAACCGTTGTTTTACAATGACCTACATGTTGTTGAGGTTCCTTAAGCATCTTCAAATTTCCACATTTAAAGACACAGTCATTAGATACATTAAGTAGCATAAGCAGTATATCCCACAATCTGTCAATGCAGACATGTAATATTTATTTTTTTATTTATTTACTGACTTATATAGCACCATTAATTCCACAAAGCTTCACAGACAACACAGGCACTGTCCCCATTGGGACTCACAATCTACATTCCCTATCAGTATGTCTTTGGAGTGTGGGGGGAAAACAGAGAACCCGGTGGACACCCACACAAACACAGGGAGAACAAACAAACTCCTTGCAGATGTTGTCCTTGATGGGATTTGAACCCAGGACCCTAGCACTGCAAGGCTGCAGTGCTAACCACTGAACCACCATGCTACCCTTATACAGTTTTTTTTGTCAAAAAATGTTCTGAAAGCATTGAAAGCATCCAAAGTATGCAAATTAACGAGTGTAAAACCATTCTTATAATGATAACGGCCATTGCTGGCCCATTTTTTTTTTTTTTGACTACTAACAAAAATATTTAATTAAATACTTCTGGATTGTCCAAAAATTATAAACGTCCAGGCAGTCCACACTTTTCTTGGCAGTGAAGTTCTAAAATGGCATGCAGAGTAAAAAGCTTGCAGGAGATTGTGCAACTGTGACACAGCCAGACTTCCCGTAAAGAAGATAAACATGGTTTATTTCCCTATTTACCTAGTCAATCACTATATACTGTTCACACACTCACATGGGTAATGGTAGAAGGAAAGGACTTACAAAGAGAGACGCCATACCTGCACCCAACTGGTCCCTGTACAGACTAGGAAAGTCCCTAACCATACAATTAAAAAATACTTCCTCAGATTTGGCTCCCTAAAAAGCCATCAAGAGGTTTCTCGCACCTCCTAAAGAACCAGAGAAGAGGCCACATCAAAAATCCTACAAAGGGAAAGGAGAACTTGCAAGGAGACACGAGAACCCAGGGTAAGAAACTAAACAAGTTCACACAGGATAGACAGGAAAAATACAGAGAACCAAAAAATAAACAGACTAAGTGAAAAACCTCCCCGACCCCCAAACATAAAAGAAAGGGAAGGGTGCTGGGACAGAGGACTCTCAGTCAGACAGCTGGAAATGAAACTAGTGTTAATCAAGCAAGATAATCCTTAGTTGAGGAGCTGGAACTCCTAACACCACCTACATAGAAGTATAGCCAGCAAAGAAAGTCAGTGAGAGGTGATTATATAAAGTCCATCCCAAAATTTGATAGGAGAAAACCAAAAGAGAAAATGGAAAACACCTAAAATTAAGCAATCTAAGAAATGGAATGCAAGCACATAAGAATCATCAGCATTTGGACAGAGAGGAATCGGGCTGTGGCTCAACAAAGAGGGAAACAGACCACACAGTGAAAATTCACCAGATCATGTCCCGAAACTGAGCCATGACATATACACAGCAGTGAACCAGCACTGTATATAGATTAGGGAACACTGACAATGCTTCCTCCTCCTCACCCCATCATATATTGTACCGGCTATTATCCAGTGCCTTGCCCAATCATTTCACTATTTCTCATTGTAAGGGATTTGGACCTTGGTAACTAGTAGTGTTGAGCCACCCCCGTAGTGTTCGAGTTCGGTTCGGTTCGTCGAACACCCGTGTGTTCGCCGAACTGTTCGTCGAACTGTTCGTCGAACACCTTCGAACACCGTTAAAACCAATGGCAGGCAAACAAAAACACATAGAAACACATAGAAAACACCTTCAAAGGTGTCCAAAAGCTGACAAACTGCTCAGAAGACATAACTAACACATGGAAAAGTGACAAGTACATATAGTCATGCGAAAATAAAAGAGGTGGAGGAGTAAAAGGAGGGGGAGACACAGATATAGGCATGTCATGCCCTTCTAAAATCCAAAAAGTGAGAAGCCGACACGGCCAGTCCGCTCCTGCCCGTGCCACCTCCGTGTCGCCGGGTTTGTGCCAGAGCCGCGGTGAACCCTGACGGCCAGCCCCCCTCTCCCAATACTGGTGCCTGTCCGCTGGTGGGTCGAGCGAGCCCCCCTGTGGTGGAGGCAGCTCTAAGCTTTTTAATTTAAATTGTCTCTCTAATTTGAATGAATACACTTTAAATCCATTTACAAGGATCTATTGGAGGGCAAGTCTCATGCCAGCAGCCGCGGTAATTCCAGCTCCAGTAGCGTCCACTAAAGCTGCTGCAGTTAAAAAGCTTTTATAAGGATCGAGCTCGGCTGTCCACCGCAAGGCATCCTACTGCCAGTCCCAGCCCCTATGCCTTGGGGTGCCTCCTGATGCTCTTCACTAAGTATCCCATGGTCCCGAAGCATTTCCTTTGAAAAAATTAAGTGTCTAAACTACAGGTGGTGCAGCTTGCTTAACAGCCGGGATAATCCGCTTACTAGCAGACACTGCTACTAGGCACAAAGTATTTCCTGGGCTAGATGCAGTTAAAAATTTGTAATTAGATACTCTCGTTGGATGCTGAGAAAGCATTCCATAGAGTCTCCTGGCACGCCATATATGATTCTCTTAAAAAGCTTGGGGTAGGGGTCTAGGGGACCCTTTTATAGCCAAAATCACGGCCCTGTATCGCAATACGTCACCTAGGCTGAAGATAAATGGAACTGTAGCACCCTGAGGGCTCGGTTGCTAAAGACGTATTGCACCTCACCCAGAGGTGTGATATCTCACTCTCAGGTAAGGATGGAGTGTGGATCAGGACCCGACACCTGCATGCATTACACCACATTGCCGTGGGGCAGGGCGACCAATATGCCCCTGAGATGGGCACGACAGTCCCTGTCCCTGGCTGGAGTGGGGGGAGGGAACACTGAGGAAGGGGAACCCTGTAGTGCAGGAGCAGGGAGGAAGCAGTTCCTGGGTGCAATGAGAAGGGAGTATAAAAGGTGGGCACCATCTTATTTCAGTGCAGAGAAGTCTGAGCAGAAGTGGCAGGGAGCAGGGGCTCTGCATGAGCTCTGCTCCGGAGGCGGGCCTAGTAACAGAGGCCCAGGCCTGGAAGAGGGAGAAGGAAGGAAGAGGAGCGGAGAAGGCTCCAGGAACGAGGAATGAAGGGATCCCAGGGGTGCGGACGGGCGAGTCGCCACCGCACGCCCGAATCCACCTGCGTGGAGGGGTCAGGCCAAAGGGGGAGACCGGTCCCCGAACTAGTGGAGGCAGGAAACGACCCTCAGCTAGAAACCGGAGGCTCTGACATTTTATGTGGCGCAGCCCCTCGCTACACCCGCTAGGAAGGCACCACATAGGGTCAGGGAAACTGGCGCCAAGTTTACCAAGAGGAGGCCCGAGGCAGCCGGACAGAAGTGTTGGTAAGAAAGGCCAGACAAAGGACACACAAAGGGGGTCCTGTGAAGTGCTCCAAAGTTATCTGGGAGTTGTCTGAGCCCCTCACCTGGTGAGCACAGTACGACGTGGGCAGCCGTTACCTGCAGACGTGGTCTGGATAATAAGAACTGTGAGTAAAGGCCCTGAACTGCATCACTGACTCCGTGTCGTTACTGCTGCTGCCCTGCACCATCACCCCCATCCTCCGCATACACTGCCCTGAGGCTATACTCCTCCCGTGGGGAGTTATGCTACGCTCTGCTGCACCCACAACACCAGCCTCAGTGGTCTGCCCTGTAGCGGCGGTTCACTCTGACCGCAATCCACGGGTGGCGTAGTCGGACATTTAAACATGAAAACCACATAAATAGTTCCGCCACTGGTTTGACCGCCCTGAGCCACGGAACTGGGTCGCCGCCACGAAGACTACAACCACCAGCATCCACCAAAAAGGGTCCGGCTCCGGGTGTCCCAAGGCCCAGGGGGTGCGTCAGAACATTTTCATCACCTTTCACAATCACCAATGGGACAAGGCAGTGATATCCTCTGTCCCCTCTCTTATACATCCTAGTGACGGAGCACCTGCTCTCATCAATTCGCCATAACCCCAATATTAGGTGGATTGAGGTGGGAGGCACCGAGTACAAGTGCTCTCTATTTGCTGATGATGTCCTAGTATATATCACTCAATCACATATATCCATCCATGCTGTTATGGCTGAAATAGATCACTTTGTTACATGGTAAAATTTTAAAATCAATGCAGCGAAGTCTGAGGCCCTCGATGTCTCCCTCCCCAAATCCATATAGGATTCCATCCAGTCCAACTTTCCCTTTGCCTGGCCCTCACAGGGTATCAAATACTTAGGAATTCCTATTCATAGAGACCGCTCCCATCTATGTTATCTTAATTTTGGGCCCTTTATTGAACAACTCCATACAGACCACGGTTGGCAAGTTAGAACTGTAAGATTCACTACGTGAACCACTGGTGTTTTGTGGAAAAGCACATGTACACTGCGTTCCAAATTATTATACAAAAAGTGTTTAGGAGTGATAAGGGAAGAATTTGTTTGTTTGTCAGTTAAACTCATTGATGGTGATGTGTGTCAGGGCTCTTTATATCACTGTAAGCAATTGCAGACACCTGTGCTAATTAGTTTGGCAGGTGTGTCCAATGAAAGGCAAGACTACTTAAGAAGGCTCTCTCACATTATTAAGCAGCCTACATTTTCTGCCAAAATGGGAAAGAAAAAGGATGTGTCGGCTGCTGAGAAGCAACAAATTGTGGAGTGTTTAGGTCAAGGCATGACTACAATCAACATTGTGCGATGATCAAGATGAAGTGTCCTGGCAATCAAGAAGTATGTAGCTGATTCACAGTACACACGTGTGCGTGCTGATAAGGGCAAATTGAGGACTCTTTCCTACAGGCAATTACGTCAGGTTGAAAGAGCAGCGGCAAAAAAGCCTTGTCATAGCAGCAGACAAGTTTTTGAAGCTGCTTGTGCCTCCAACGTCCCCCGAACAACAAGATGCAGGGTCCTTCAGAGGTTTGCAGCTGTGCATGCGCCATCCTGTCGACCTCCTCTATCCACTTCACACAAGCAGAAACGGCTCCAGTGGGCCAAACATTACATGAAGACTGATTTCAAAACTGTTTTGTTCACGGATGAGTGCCGTGCAGCGCTCGATGGTCCAGATGGATGGAGTTTAGGATGGCTGGTTGATGGACACCCCACGCAAACACGGCTACAGCGCCAACAAGGAGGAGGTGGAGTAATGTTTTGGGCTGGAATCATGGGGAGAGAGATTGTCGGCCCCTTTAGGATCCCTGAAGGCGCTAAAGATGAACTCCATAATGTATGTGGATTTTCTCAAACAGCACTTCCTGCCATGGTTCAAGAAGAAGAACCGTGTATTTCACAGCAAGATCATTTTTCTGCATGATAATGCACCATCTCATGCTGCACATAAAACATCTGCATCTCTGGCTGATATGGGCATAAAAGGGGACAAACTTATGGTGTGACCCCCATGCTCCCCTGACCTCTACCCCATTCAGAACCTTTGGAGCATCATTAAAAGGAGTGTCTATGATGGCGGGAGGCAGTTCACATCTAAGCAACAGCTCTGGGAGGGTATTCTGTCCTCATGCAAAACAATTGAAGCAGAAACCATCCAAAACCTGACAAATTCAATGGACGAGAGAGTTCAGAAGCTCCTTTCGAACAAGGGGTCCTATGTGAAAATGTAACATCACCTAGAATAAAGTTTTGAGTTGAAAACTGTTTGATTTCAGTTTCTAACAACCTGCTAATGCTTATAATTTTAAAAATGACCATTTTTTTGGTCTTTATTAAAATGAAAAGGTTGATCGAAAAGTTTGGGGGATCTAAGAGTGTGGCAACCCAGTAGTCATGATTACTTTGAATTCTGACAATATGAGGGTCATGCTGCAGGTAGTGCAGCAAGAAGGCACTTATGTGCCTTGCGCATCTCGGAGCCCCAAAATTATTTTCCGGGCTAGATGCAGCTAAAAATTATTTTTAATTTTAAATCTGGTGAAGCTTTAGTATAGATGGCCTAATAGGATCAGTGCTGCACACTGCTACAAAGCCCAAATTATTTTCCAGTCAAGATACAGATAAACATGATTAGTAATTTGAAAGCTTAAAACGGTTGGTAGGGTGATTTTAACCAATCATCAAGCTTTTACTCTCCCCAGGATGACACAGGGGTAGAAAAGTCGTTTCGGATCCATGATTTGTTCATCTTTATGAACGTGAGTCTGTCTACATTATCAGTGGAGAGCCGCGTGCGCTTATCTGTCAGCACACCACCAGCAGCGCTGAACACACGTTCAGACAGAACGCTGGCTGCGGGGCATGACAAGATCTCCAAGGCGTAAGTGGCTAGCTCCGGCCATTTATCCAGATTGGAAGCCCAAAAAGAGCAAGGGTCCAGTGACACAGTCGTGGCTTCAATGTTTACTTGGAGATACTCCTGTACCATCGTCTCTATGCGTTGACTATGTGTCAGACTTCTTGTCTCCTGTGGCCTTGCAAAGGATGGGCTAAAAAAGTGGTGAAATGATTCCGCAAAATTGATGTTACCAGCAGATACTGTGGTTCTGTTACGGTTTGAGTGCTGAACACTTGACGGTCCCACGGTTGGCAAGTTGGAACTGTGAGATTCACTACGTGCACCACTGGTATTTTGTGGAAAAGCACATGTAAGATTCTGCAACAGTCTCTGCTGATACTCCTGCATGCGTGCATCCCTTTCTATGGCAGGAATAATTTCTGCAAATTTACTTTTGTACCGGGGATCTAACAGTGTGGCAACCCAGTAGTCAGGATTATTTCTAATTCTCACAATTCGAGGGTCATGTTGCAGGTAGTGCAGCAAGAAGGCACTCATGTGTGTTGCGCATCCAGGAGCACCAAGTCCCTGTTGTGTTGGTGGCGAGGTAACAATCATGCTTCCTTCCTCTGTCCTCTCCCCCCAACCTCGCACAACAGAAATGTGATCAAGGTCTCCCTCATCTGATGAGTCTTCCATCAGTTCGTCCTCCACTTCTTCCTGGGCTCCTGCACCTTCCTCACTAGTTTGGCTGCTACCATGCGCCCTGGTAAAACCATCTCCCCCACCCTCACATGCCTGCCGCCTTGGTGCTGCCGACCGTCTGGACCTTGCAGATGTTAGCCCTTCCGCATACAACTCCTCCTCCTCTACTTCCTCCACCTCCTCTTGTGCCACCACCTGACTCCGAATTCTGTTTAACATGTGCTCCAGCATGTAAATCACCGGAATAGTCATGCTGATAATGGCATCGTCAGCACTAAACATCTTCGTCACCATTTCAAAACTGTGCAGAAGGGTGCATAGGTCCCTGATCTGAGACCACTCCTCCAGCGTGATTTGCCCCACCTTTGAATCTCGTTGGCCCAGGCTATACGTCAGAACGTATTGCACCAGGGCTTGTCGGTGCTGCCACAGTCGCTGCAACATGTGCAGAGTTGAATTCCACCGGGTAGGCACATCGCATTTTAGCCGGTGAAGTGGCAGGCCCAACGACTTCTGTAGAGATGTAAGTCGCTGAGCTGCGGGATGCGAACGGCGGAAGTGAGCACACAGCGACCGTGCCCTCTGCAGAAGGCCATCTAGTCTGGGATAGTGGGCTAAAAATTGCTGGACAACCAGGTTCAACACGTGAGCCATACAAGGCACGTGTGTGACATTGCCCCGGCGAAGGGCCGCACCCAGGTTTGCAGCATTGTCGCACACGGCCTTCCCTGGTTTCAGGTCCAGTGGAGACAACCATTCATGAAATTGGTTCTCCAGAGCTGACCACAACTCCTCAGCTGTGTGACTCACATTTCCCAGACATTTCAATGTAAAAACCGCCTGATGACGTTGAGCCCTACTGCCAGCATAGTAAGGAGGTGTGCAGGATCCCTTCTGCGCAGTTAGAAAGCTTGTGGCATGACCAGACAGGCTTTGGGTGCAGGTGGAAGACCGAGAGGAGGTTGAGGAGGCAGAAGCAGTGGAGGAACTTTGACATAAAGAGGATTGACGCACAACTCGTGGGGACGGCAAGACTTGGACAGCAGCCCCTTGTCCTGCTGTCACCATAGTTACCCAGTGCCCAGTCAGCGACATGTAACGCCCCTGTCCATGCCTACTCGTCCAAGTGTCTGTGGTGAAATGCACCCTGTCACACACAGAGTTTCTCAAAGAAGCGGTGATGTTGTGTGCGACATGCTGGTGGAGCGCAGGCACACCTTTCTTTGAGAAGTAGTGCCGACTGGGCATCTGGTACTGGGGCACTGCGACGGACATAAGGTCTCGAAAATCCTCTGTGTCCACCAGGCGGAAAGGCAGCATTTCTGTAGCCAAGAGCTTGCAGATGGTGAAATTCAACCTCTTAGCTTTCTCATGGCTAGGAGGAAATGGTCTTTTACTTGTCCACATCTGAGGGACCGAGGGCTGGCTATTGTGCTTAGACGGGGTTGATAAGGGTGTCCCCGGCAAACTGCCGGTCTGTGAGGAAGATGCAGGCGGACATGTTAGGTTGCCTTGATCCAAAGGTGGTGCTATCGATGTCGGACAGCGCTCAACACCAGCTGGTGTTACCACCTCCAAAGAAAATGATGACCTGCCAATCACGCTGGCTGTTGCGGGTAAAGAGGTGGCAGGTCTGCGCCCCAAAACAGGTGTGACTGCTGTCCCCCCAGTCACAGAGGATGAAGAGGCCGCGGATGCACAAGATATGGCAGACGGTGATTGGCCCGGCCGGCTAGGCCGCATTGTAGCACACTGAGCTTCCCACTGCAACTTATGCTTCATGTCCATGTGCCGGTTCATGCATGAAGTACTCAAACTATGTATTTTTTGGCCTCTACTTAGCTTTTGCTGACAAATGTTACAGATAACACGAGTTGGGTCATCTTTATCGATCTGAAAAAATGCCCAGGCTATGCAAGGCTTAGCACCCATGCGACCTGAAGAGCCACCACGACTTGTGGTGAGAGGCAGAGTTGTGTTTGAGGATGCAGTTGTTGACGTGCTTCCAGTACTACGTCTCTGTCCAGGAAGGCGCAACCTGACCTCGTCGTCACTAGCATCTTCCTCCACCTCCTCTGCTGACCTCATCTCTTGGCTGACTGTGGGTTGACAGTAAGTGGGATCTCCGACCTCATCATCATCACCCTGTGCGTTATCACACCCGTCGTCCTCAGAGCCAACCTGTTCCTGCCCTGACAAAAAACTAAAGTTGTCGCTCCAATCAGGTATTTGAGTCTTATCATCGTCTTCCTCATTGTCTCCACCAACAGGAGTTACAGTTTGGGAATGAGGGTCTACATTATGGTCAGAACCTTCTGCGTCTGGTCCTGGATCCGACTCATAAAGATTCTGGGCATCAGTGCAGATCATTTCCTCGTCTGGATTCACAGAAGCGCTGGAGTCGACCTCTGATTCCCAGGCTATAGTATGAGTAAACAGCTCTGCAGACTCAACCATCTGTTCTAACTCACACTCAGACGGGCAGCTGGAGATTTGGGAGCTGTGAGGAAGCAAGTGCAATTTGGGTGACACCTTTGAGGACTGGAGTATTTGTGATGTTGAAGTTGATGTGGAGGAGAGCCCACTTAAAGGAGCACTTGATATCCGTTGAAGCACCTGCTGTTTTTGTGCCTCATCTGGAATTTGTAGCGATTGGCGTGGCCGTAAGAAAGGGATCTTATCACATTGTCCGCTAAAAGAAGTAGACATTTTAGTTTGGCTGGAAGATGGTCTTTCTTCTGCACCTACCCCATGGACACAACCTTTTTTCCCCTTCCCAACACGCCTATTCCCCTTTCCACCAGCAGCAGGCCTTTTTCCACTCATTTTGGTGGTTAACTAATTCACAACTCTGGAGTTGTTTGCACAAAAAAACAATGGATGGTAACTGAGCAGAGCTGAGTGGCCAAACTGTGGTATTAGGCCAAAACTATTGGCTGGGTTAGATGCAGAAAAAAATTATTTTTAATTTGCAACCTGATGGAGGTCAGTATAGATGGACTAATAGACCAAGTCCCACACACCGCTAGAAGCCCAAATATTTTTTCAGAGCTAGATGCAGAAAATTTTTTTATTCAATTTGCAACCTGATGGAGGTCAGTATAGATGGACTAATAGACCAAGTCCCACACACTGCTAGAAGCCCAAATATTTTTTCAGAGCTAGGTGCAGAAAAAAATTATTTTTAATTTGCAACCTGATGGAGGTCAGTATAGATGGACTAATAGACCAAGTCCCACACACTGCTAGAAGCCCAAAAATTTTTTCAGAGCTAGATGCAGAAAAAATTTATTTTTAATTTGCAACCTGATGGAGGTCAGTATAGATGGACTAATAGAACAAGTCCCACACGCTGCTAGAAGCCCAAATATTTTTTCAGAGATAAATGAAGAAAAAAATTATTTTTAATTTGCAACCTGATGGAGGTCAGTATAGATGGACTAATAGACCAAGTCCCACACACTGCTAGAAGCCCAAATATTTTTTCAGAGCTAGATGCAGAAAAAAATTATTTTTAATTTGCAACCTGATGGAGGTCAGTATAGATGGACTAATAGACCAAGTCCCACACACCGCTAGAAGCCCAAATATTTTTTCAGAGCTAGATGCAGAAAAAAATTATTTTTAATTTGCAACCTGATGTAGGTCAGTATAGATGGACTAATAGACCAAGTCCCACACACTGCTAGAAGCCCAAATATTTTTTCAGAGCTAGATGCAGAAAAAAATTATTTTTAATTTGCAACCTGATGGAGGTCAGTATAGATGGACTAATAGACCAAGTCCCACACACCGCTAGAAGCCCAAATATTTTTTCAGAGCTAGATGCAGAAAAAAATTATTTTTAATTTGCAACCTGATGTAGGTCAGTATAGATGGACTAATAGACCAAGTCCCACACACTGCTAGAAGCCCAAATATTTTTTCAGAGCTAGATGCAGAAAAAAATTATTTTTAATTTGCAACCTGATGGAGGTCAGTATAGATGGACTAATAGACCAAGTCCCACACACCGCTAGAAGCCCAAATATTTTTTCAGAGCTAGATGCAGAAAAAAATTATTTTTAATTTGCAACCTGATGTAGGTCAGTATAGATGGACTAATAGACCAAGTCCCACACACTGCTAGAAGCCCAAATATTTTTTCAGAGCTAGATGCAGAAAAAAATTATTTTTAATTTGCAACCTGATGGAGGTCAGTATAGATGGACTAATAGACCAAGTCCCACACACCGCTAGAAGCCCAAATATTTTTTCAGAGCTAGATGCAGAAAAAAATTATTTTTAATTTGCAACCTGATGGAGGTCAGTATAGATGGACTAATAGACCAAGTCCCACACACTGCTAGAAGCCTAAATATTTTTTCAGAGCTAGATGCAGAAAAAAATTATTTTTAATTTGCAACCTGATGGAGGTCAGTATAGATGGACTAATAGACCAAGTCCCACACACTGCTAGAAGCCCAAATATTTTTTCAGAGCTAGATGCAGAAAAAAATTATTTTTAATTTGCAACCTGATGGAGGTCAGTATAGATGGACTAATAGACCAAGTCCCACACACCGCTAGAAGCCCAAATATTTTTTCAGAGCTAGATGCAGAAAAAAATTATTTTTAATTTGCAACCTGATGGAGGTCAGTATAGATGGACTAATCGACCACGTCCCACACACCGCTAGAAGCCCAAATATTTTTTCAGAGCTAGATGCAGAAAAAAATTATTTTTAATTTGCAACCTGATGTAGGTCAGTATAGATGGACTAATAGACCAAGTCCCACACACTGCTAGAAGCCCAAATATTTTTTCAGAGGTAGATGCAGAAAAAAATTATTTTTAATTTGCAACCTGATGGAGGTCAGTATAGATGGACTAATAGACCAAGTCCCACACACCGCTAGAAGCCCAAATATTTTTTCAGAGCTAGATGCAGAAAAAAATTATATTCAGTTTGCAACCTGATGGAGGTCAGTATAGATGGACTAATAGAATGATGCTATGCCCAAAAGATTTTACTTCACTAGGTGCAGTAAAAAAATTGGTATTCTATACACAGGTGTTATATCTTGCAACACAGATAGGCTACTCCACTGACTAACACACTCTGCAATAGGCCAAAAAGGATTAGCTTTGCTAGATTCAGCCAAATGCTGTGAAAAAAACTTGCACAGCACTGGCACAGACCTGCCTGGCAAAAACTGATAGGAACTCATGTAACCTAGTCCTGAAAAGGACTCCAATTACAATTAGTCTTTACTCCCACAACCTATCTATTTAAGAGCACAGACCTCCCTGATAAAAGTCGTAGGAAATGCTGTAACCTAGTCCTTAAAAGGACTGCAATCACAACTATTCCCTACTCCCAAGCTATCTGTATATTTGTGCGAAAATTGGCTTGAAATTAACAAGGTATAGCACACACAGCAACAGCGGTGCCGTCTAACACGCAGCTGCAGCAGTGAGAAAATGGTGGCGACGGGGAAAATGGCTTGGTCTTATAGGGCAAGGACATGTGACATACACTGCCAATCACACATGCCCTTGCTTGTGTGAAAAAAAGCACTTCGCTCCGTGTGTGCGCTGCTGATAGGCTGACAGATTGCACCTCCCCACTGCAAATGCGGGAAAGAGAAAAAAAAATGGAGATCTTCATTGTTCCTGCAGAGATCCATCCCCTGCCCCTCCCCCCACCCCGCTGTACACTCAAACTGCGTATTAACATTAATTTTCATCATTACTGAGAAAAAATCCAGTTATGATTTTGGTGCACGAACAGTTATCGAACATAACCTCGAACAGCCGAATTTTTCTCAAATTGTTCGTGTTCGCCGACCGGCTCGAACACCGCCCAAAACAGCTCGAATTTGAGATTGGCGAACAGTTCGAGTAGAACAACGCTCATCTCTAGTAACTAGTAATATATTCTGTATATATAAATAAATAACATAATATTTAGATTACAAATATCATTTTTAAATAAGTTTTTTGATTTGTTAGGAAGTTATATGGGTTAAAAGTTTATCAGCAATTTCTCAATTTTACAATAAAATTTACAAAACCGATTTTTGTAGGGACCACATCACATTTGAAGTGACTTTGAGGGGCCTATATGACAGAAAATACTCCAAAATGACATCATTTTAAAAACTACACCCCTTAAAACACTCAAAACCACATTCAATAAGTTTATTAACCCTTCAGGTGCTTCACAGGAATTAAAGCAATGAGAAAGAAAAAAATGAAAATTTTAATTTTTCCCACAAATTTAGCATTTTCACAAGAGTAACAGGAGAAAATGTATGATAAAATTTGTTGTGGAATATCTCCTGAGTACACCAATACCCCATATATGGTGGAAAACTACTGTTTGGGTGCATGGCAGGGCTTGGAAGGAATGGAGCACCAATTGAGTTTTCGAATGCAAAATTAACTGTGATAGCGGACACCATGTCGTTTTTGCAGAGCCCCTGATGTGCCTAAACAGTGGAAACCATCCACAAGTGACCCAATTTTGGAAACTACCTCACTCAAGGAACTTATCTAGAGGTGTAGTGAGCACCTTAAACCCACAAGGACTTCACAAAATTGTATAATGTATAGGTATATCAAATGTCATGAAGGGGTTAAAGCTCAGATTGTCTCCATTGTCAATAATATGTATTTTTTAATATGTAACTTCCTATTTTTCATGTTACTTTTTTAATAATATGCTTATGTTTCTCATGGCAGGTTTGGCTAGTCCTTTATTTGTTTGAAAATGTAACTATTACTTATTTTTATACACAAAAAAAGAAATTGTGGCCTGTAATTTATTTACTGCAGATCAAACAAGAAAACTAGTACATTTTTTTCCGTTTTGGGAAGTCTATTTTCATTTACGTATGTGTACTGAATTAGTTTCCAGTCTGTAGGTGGTTACAGATAAAACATGTGACAGGACCATGGACAGAGGTTACACTTATGCTGTAAAAGTAATTCTGTTTGTGGTCTTAAGAGTGCTATTAGACAGCTGTCGACATTTGAACGTTATGGTAAAGGGGTTGTCCAGGTTTGGGATAAAAGTTTATAGCCACGCTATGTGACTGCAGACTTCTGAATCCTTAGTGTGCACACAACATGTTGTCAGAATTCTCCGGTGCCTGTGGCGAGAGCAGATGGTCACATATAGTCACGTGTCGACTAGAAAAGGCTTAGCCATGTTCATTTCAGTTTCATGTCTAGTCGGAAAGTGATCGGAAGTACTTAAGTCATATACTTGTCATCACATGACCATCAGCTCTTGGTGTCGGCATCAGAGAATCCTGACAGTGTGTGGTGTGCACACTGTGAGCACTCAGAAGTCTGCAGTTACAGAGAGACTGCAGACTTTCATCCCAAACCTGGACACCCTCTTTAAGGAATACATATATGACGCGCCCCCTGGGACATATTCCTTTTTGAGGGGAATACCCGGCACCGGATCAGATGGGGTGTTGTAGTCTCCGAGCGGCTGTGACCCGGTCCCGTGCCCAGGGCGTCAAGCTATGTGTTATGTGGCAGTCCTTACTGATGTTATTAGAGTTCTTTTTGTGTCGACTACGCCACCCGTTGTAATGCGGTCACTGTGGCCGCCGCTGCAACAGGGTCCGCTGAGGCTGATGGTGGATGTGCAGCTTGGTGGGATAACCCCCAACGGGAGGGGTATAGCCTCAGAGGGGACAGGCGCAGAGGATGGGGGTTGTGGTGGTGCAGCATAGATGATAAAGGAAGACAGAGTCGGGTTGTGCAGTTAAGGGTTTTACTCACTGCTGATGTTCCTGGTCACTCTAGCTCCAAGTGACCACCCGAGCCGTGCTGCATCCACCAGGTCCTGGATCCGGCCAACCCCCAAACAAGTCCGGAGCGTGGCCCTGAGCTCCCCCTCTGTCCTTTCTTCAGCCGTCCCCACCAGTGATTCACCTAAGTCCAGCTCCCTCGGGCCTTCTGTTGGGCAACCTTTGGCCTTAGGTTCCCTGACCCTTCCTGTGGTGTGCCTTCAGGGTGAATGTAGTGGGTGACCGTGACAGACACTGCCCACGGTCTCCGGTCTCTGGCTGGGGAATGTCTTTACCCCCACCAGCTTGGGTTCCGGTACCCTCTTGCTGACTCCTCACCCGGTGCTCTAATTTGGGTTCTTGGGTCCCTTCTTTGTCTCCCTCTGGGTCTTTCTTCACTCCACTCTCTCTCTTCAGGGCCTCTCTTTCTTTCAGCTGCTCCTCTGCCAGCTTCCGCTCCTCCTCTCCTGCTGACTTGTCCTCTGCACTGACTGACTCTCTGCGTCTGACAGGCTCCTCTGCGTCTGACCCTGATCCTAGTTGGTGCCCTCCTTATATATCCCTCTATGTGTGAGCTCAGGTGACCAGCACCCAATGAGCTCCTATCACTACCCAGACTGCTCCCCCTATCTGCCCCTACACTACATGGGATGTTCCTCCCCCCTCCCACTCCAGCCAGGAACAGGCTCGGTCGCACCTGCACATTTCTAAGTGGGAGTGCCGTCGGCCTGCTCCCCGGAAATGGGATGTATGTAGTGCATGCAGTCTATCTGAGCTCAGTTCCACACTCCATCCTTACCCGGGAGTGGAATATCACACCTCTGGCTGAGGTGCAATACCCCTGTAGCAGCCGAATCCTCAGGGTGCTACATTCCCCCCTGGTAAATCACAGCACGTCCTCGGGCTGTAAGACAAAACACCAAAACATACAAAAATTTTTTTTTTCATATAAACTTATAAAACATATAAAACATTATATAAAACAGTAGATATATTTATATAAATAACATTCTCGTCGTCTCTTTCTTTCTTCCTCCTCTGGTCACCGTGCAACTCGTGACCAGGTAAAGTGCGACCGAAAAGCAGTTTCTCATAAAAGCAGTAGGGGGCGCCTTAGAAAGCGCAACTATGTACAGGGGAGTTTGGCCGTTCTCAGTCCCCGGCCAAGTAAAGGGAAAGGGATGGCTGCTCACAGTCCTCAGCCTGGTTTGGGTAGGGGACACACGGGTTAAACTGTTCACTGGTCCCTACGGGGACTAAACTTTAAAGCAGCCACGGTTACTTGGGTACCCCGACAGGTAACTATATACAGTCCTTTGTACTATCTCAGTCATAGTACCTTCTAGCCTTGAACCCGTCCGGGTCTTCTGGCTCCTCCTCCCTACACCGCAACTCCTCCTCTGTCAGGCGATGCACGTGGAGGGCGTAAGGTCCCTTGGCACACTTGTGCCGGGTGAACGTTACCTCGTCACCGACGTAGAGGTCACGGCCTTTGTGACCCTCTGGCAGGTGGGACTCGACATCCCGTCGGGTAACGAAGACGTCACCCATGGTGTTCCGGTCCTTTATGAAGCCCCACCCATGCTGCGCATTAAACTTTATTACCGTCCCGATGGTACGGGGACGATCTGCTGCATAGGGGTCCCTTCTGGTCCGACTCTTTTGCTCCGCGCTGCGGGTCCGGGCCCATTGCTCTCTGACCCGCCTCTCCTCCCGTTCTCTCTTAAACTCGGCCAGCTGTTGACGGCAACACTCTGTGCGTTCAGCTACAGCTGCCCGAGTCTCTCCGGTGAACCCCATCAAATCTTCTCCCGTGGGGTCCCACACGAATTGGGCTTCTTCTAGTGGAGGCGAGACCCGAGTCACGGGCTTTGGAGCCGGGATCAGGGGCTCACACAGGGGACCTAACTTCTTTTGTCGCTCCAGTTCCAAGAATTCTTCGGGCCAGATGAAGGGCCGCCCGTCCGGCCACGCTAGCTGGCTGAAGGGGTCCTCTCCCAGATTTGGCACCCTTGATGTTACGGGTGCGGGCGCGATGGTGGGGGCGCCCAGGTTGCCCAGGCCTTGCGGCCAGGCCTGGGGCATCTGGAAGGTAAATGGAACTGTTAACACGGCGGCACCCTGGGCCACCTGGCCTTGCGACCAGGCCGGAGGCTCCGCGGAGGTAGATGGCTCTGCTGGGGATGCGGCGCCCGGAAACGCTAGGCCTTGCGACCAGGCCGGAGGCTTCCCTTCCTTCGCCACGCTCCGGGTCACGACGCGTGACGTCACTGGGGTCGCGACGGCGGCTTCCGGTCGGGGCCTAGTCGGTGGCGGTGTCATGGCGGTCTCGGGTACGGCAGGGGGACTTTCGGGCTCTGCGACGGGGAGCTGGGGCAGGTAAGTGGTCTTCCGGTATGGGGTATAGGCATCCCCCTTACCTGCTGCCATGCGTCTCGCTCCCTCTTCTGCGCCGTCTCCGGCCTTGGGTCCTCCCGCGTCATCCGCAGAGGTAGTCGGTGTCTTCTTCCAAGGGAGCGGGTTCCGTGGACGGATTCCAGCTTGCTGGGCCATCTCCCGGCCCCACTCCGCCAGGATCTCCCTCTGCACTCGGGCCATCCTTCCCGCGAGGCCCTCCAGGGCACTCCGCGCGCACTCCCGATCTCGGGGAAGCTGCGCCAGGATCTCCGCTAAGCCTAGCGGGGTTGTTGACTCTAGCAGGCTCCTGACCATCGGGTCGGTGCTGCTCTGCTCTTCTTCCGGCAGGCTCCTGGCCAGCGGGCCGGTGCTGCTCTGCTCTCCTCTTTCTTCCTTTTGCAGGCTCCTGGCCAGCGGGCCGGTGCTGCACTGCTGCCGCTCCATTCCCGGGTCTACTCTTTCTCTCCTCGACTCCGGGTGCTCTTGCTCTGGACACCTCGCCTCCGGGTGCGCTCGTTCTAGACTGCTCCAAGCGACACCCATCTTTTCTCTTTTCTTTCGTCTCCTCTCACTTCGAGGGCGGTCCCGGGGCAACTCGGTGACTGTCAGCTCCAGGGGTAGTTCTTTCACGCTGACTGACACCTCCAGCATCACAGTCTCTGTTGGTGGGGGCGGTTTCCACTTTTGGCGCCATTTTCTGTCCCGGCCCACGATGGGATGTGGCCTCCTGCCCTCCTTTGGCACGCCCATAATGGCGTCCGCTGCTCTTCCAAGGCGGGAAATCTGCGGTTTTGGCGGGAATCGCTTCCCAGTGGCGGGAAACTCTGCAGATGGCGGGAACAAGCTGGAAATGGCGGACAATCGGCGGGAAACGACTGGTGATGGAGTCCGATGGCGTGGACCCTCCGGAACCGGCAGGAGTCTTCTTTCTGAGGTAAACTTGCACTTTTCTTCAGGCACGCAGTACCCGGGTGTTGCGGGCACGTAATCCTGCCGACTACGCCAAAGTTGACGCGCCCCTTGGGACATATTCCTTTTTGAGGGGAATACCCGGCACCGGATCAGATGGGGTGTTGTAGTCTCCGAGCGGCTGTGACCCGGTCCCGTGCCCAGGGCGTCAAGCTATGTGTTATGTGGCAGTCCTTACTGATGTTATTAGAGTTCTTTTTGTGTCGACTACGCCACCCGTTGTAATGCGGTCACTGTGGCCGCCGCTGCAACAGGGTCCGCTGAGGCTGATGGTGGATGTGCAGCTTGGTGGGATAACCCCCAACGGGAGGGGTATAGCCTCAGAGGGGACAGGCGCAGAGGATGGGGGTTGTGGTGGTGCAGCATAGATGATAAAGGAAGACAGAGTCGGGTTGTGCAGTTAAGGGTTTTACTCACTGCTGATGTTCCTGGTCACTCTAGCTCCAAGTGACCACCCGAGCCGTGCTGCATCCACCAGGTCCTGGATCCGGCCAACCCCCAAACAAGTCCGGAGCGTGGCCCTGAGCTCCCCCTCTGTCCTTTCTTCAGCCGTCCCCACCAGTGATTCACCTAAGTCCAGCTCCCTCGGGCCTTCTGTTGGGCAACCTTTGGCCTTAGGTTCCCTGACCCTTCCTGTGGTGTGCCTTCAGGGTGAATGTAGTGGGTGACCGTGACAGACACTGCCCACGGTCTCCGGTCTCTGGCTGGGGAATGTCTTTACCCCCACCAGCTTGGGTTCCGGTACCCTCTTGCTGACTCCTCACCCGGTGCTCTAATTTGGGTTCTTGGGTCCCTTCTTTGTCTCCCTCTGGGTCTTTCTTCACTCCACTCTCTCTCTTCAGGGCCTCTCTTTCTTTCAGCTGCTCCTCTGCCAGCTTCCGCTCCTCCTCTCCTGCTGACTTGTCCTCTGCACTGACTGACTCTCTGCGTCTGACAGGCTCCTCTGCGTCTGACCCTGATCCTAGTTGGTGCCCTCCTTATATATCCCTCTATGTGTGAGCTCAGGTGACCAGCACCCAATGAGCTCCTATCACTACCCAGACTGCTCCCCCTATCTGCCCCTACACTACATGGGATGTTCCTCCCCCCTCCCACTCCAGCCAGGAACAGGCTCGGTCGCACCTGCACATTTCTAAGTGGGAGTGCCGTCGGCCTGCTCCCCGGAAATGGGATGTATGTAGTGCATGCAGTCTATCTGAGCTCAGTTCCACACTCCATCCTTACCCGGGAGTGGAATATCACACCTCTGGCTGAGGTGCAATACCCCTGTAGCAGCCGAATCCTCAGGGTGCTACATATATGTGTTTGAGAGAGAGCAAGAGAGAGAGAGAAAGCAAAACTGTATATGCAAATACCATCCTTTTTATGAAGACATAGCAAGGTGTTTGAAAAACACTATAAAGTGTTTTTTTGTTTTTCATTTTGGTAGAATTTTCTATCATAACACAGTGATTTGAGAAAGAAAAAAACAACATAATTAAAGTAGAAAAACAATTACCATACATGTTGTAGAGCAAATGTTCCCACATTTTATATTTTTTGAGTCATATAAGGGGCACTGTCATTTTACAAACATTGCATAAACCCCTTACCCCTGAGAAGTGACTGACCCATTGCTGCCTTGTATAATGTAGTGCTCTTTGTGTGCTGATTAGCCCAATTTGACTGCCGCTCCACGAGGCAGTGATCATGATAACCTACTTACACTGGGGTAAATAAATTGTAAGGTGAGTACATTCAAGACATACTGTATAACTAACTTACAAAGAGAAATTTAAAACACTTAAATATAATAAAATATATCATTTTAATGAATCAATTAAAATGCATCAAATATCTCTCATAATAAAAGTTTGGGAAATACATACAACTTGGACATCCATGCTTGAGGGTATACAGAAAAATTCACAGCATCTTATGAGTCTAATAGTTAATGGGTATAGAGGGTAATATATTAAAACAATTATATATACACATCTGCATCTCAAGCAGTAAACTACACAATTATAAACCCAATGTAATCATGAACTATAAGGACATAATTCTATTAAAGTAAGAGTAATAACAGTAACAAAAGGATATCCTTACCCACAAAACCACAGAGATGTGCCTGCTATACCCATTAACCATTAATGTTAACAATTTAAAAGCGGCAAAATAAAAAAATCCTAACATTTCAATTTGTAGGCAACATATTCCAGATTGAAACTTTACACAATTATATCACACAAAATTGCAAATTTCTAGAGATAGGGTACATCTGTATTATTATTAATATGGATGTAGTATTGTAGTAATTGCATAAAATCATAAATGGAGATGAGCGGATCTGGCAAAATTTGAATTCGCCAAATCGCACAGATTTTCTAGGGAACTTAAATTCTCAGCTAAGTTATTCTCCATGAATCTCTCCAGACCCCAGAGCATAGTGAAGCAGTAAATGTAATATGTAAAAAATAGAAGAAATACTTATATTCACGTTACCGCTCACCTCTCCACACCCTCTGTTCCTCACCATGTTTTTATCACTCCTGTAAGTGCTGAAATCTCTGGCCTTTTTAAACTAGATCAGGACTTCTGGCTCTGATGAGGCCCGGAATGGTTCTGTGCCTTACGCCTGCATGCACATAACAGTCCCGGACCTCATTAGAGCCGGAAGTCCTGGCCTTGTGTGAAGAGACCCAGGATTTCAGCGCTCTCGGTGACAGTAAGAAACTACGATGAAGACCAGACTGGGGGACAGTCAGGAGCGGAGGGAGAGGAGAGGTTAGTGGTAAGGTGAGTATAAGTATGTTTTTGTTATTTTAAACTTTTGAAGGTCCTTTATGGTTTAGTAAATTGGCTGCCAGCCGGCCATCATTTTGTTAAATCTGCATGGAAGTGAATAACAAAAAAATCCGCATTTTGGCCATTGCGGATTTTTTGTAAAATTTAAGTTTAATTAAATTCTATGCAGATTCACTTATCTCTAGTCATAATTCTTGGCTTAAATGGAGATCAGACCAGCAGGGAGTCATGAGTCACATGTGGCTTGCAAACCACTGATTGAACAATTGTACTCTGGTTACAATGTCAGACAAGATTTTGTTGTTTAGACTTTTGTGATCACCACATTTACACCTTCATATTTTTGTCATGTTGGTCAAGTTGGTAGGAAAAATGTGTTAATCTTGAAAGCTGTCACTGGCTATATTTGTAAAAACAAAGACCCACATTGTTATGTGTGACCCAGATATTATCGCTTTGTATATTTTTCTCTTTATTGTACTGATGAAGGCAACAACTTAGTTAGCATCAATGTTGGTTTGGGGAAAACAGAATGTACGAACCAAACTGTGACAAATACAAAAAGACATAATGAAACGAAAAGTAAGAAATCCCTCTGTTATAACTTAGTGAAGGAAATGAGAAGGGTGATAAGTCATTGTTTTGTGGTTACAAGGAGTTCTCTTTTTTATTTCATTTTTAAATATGTCAGTAATGTCTGTAATCTCTCATTTGCATATCAATTCCAACGCTGATTTCTCAGTATGGAGGAACGCACTGGGCAATCCACATTTCCTAATAATCATTTACACAATCTATTTAAATGGTTGTCTTATAATAAACATTTATGGCATATTCACATAAATGTCTGATCGGTGGTCCCTGAACATAGTCTTATCACATGGGGAGGCTGCAGCATCCAGGTGAAAATTAAATGGAGAAGTGGCTATTACGGATGAGTCGACCCGTGGAAGTTCAGGTGCTGGTTCCCGACCTAAACGTTAGTCCAGAGTTCGGTTTGGGTACCAGAACTGTACCCAAACTTGAACCAGAACCCGAACTCCATTGAAAAAAATAGGGACCCAATTTTTGGAGCAGGAAAATATCCTCTCTCTGTTTCTCTCTCAGCAATGGACTTCTGCTGGAACTCCAAACATTGTAACTGACTTCCGGGAGAAGTCTGTGTTCAGCATTTAGCAGGCATTTAGCACCAGGCACTAACTGCCCAGTAAGAACCCCAAAGTTGTAAGTTCTGGTTTGCTCATCTCTATTGGCTATGCATTTCTGAAGCTCTCTTTATTCATGTCTAGGGGAATTACATAAATTACAAGCCCCCACTGGGTGGGTGTCCCAGAAGACTCGGTAGAATGGTCTTCTAAAATGTCTATGGTGGGAAATTCCCTTTAAAATAAGTCATGATACTAATATTAAGGGGCATGTAATGGTGATAAGTTGATAAAAATCATAGTTAATTATCAATTCTATTAGCATATATTGTGTCAACATATTGTGGTATACACACTCTTATGCCATGTTCACATTCAGCGTGTTTGCAGTTTTTTTGCTGTTTTTTTTAAATTCAAATTAAAAGCTGATTTTTACAGGACCAGCAAAAACTATGAGATTTTAGAAATCTCATGGACATGCATAAATTTGAGGACTGCAGTGTTTTTTTAAATCTGCAGCATGTCAATTATTTCAGCATTTTTACAACATTTTTTCACCCGCAGAAAGCAATGAGAAAGTGAAAAAATTCAACATACGTTTTTGTGGCATTTTCACTGCATTTTTCTTGGCATTTTTGGTGACTAAAACGAAATGTATTAAACATGTACTTTAGACAGAGCACACATGTGATCCACACCCCGAAAAAAACAACAAAAATTTAGCTCAAAATGGTTTTGGCTGCAGAAAAAAACAGCAAAACACTGCATGTAACATAGCGATAATCTAATTTTGGTCACTTAGGATTCTGAGGCAAGACATTTATGCAATAATTTTAATATAGAAACTATTATTATATTATTATTTAATATTATGTAAAGATTATGAAAAGCTAAAAGTAAACCAGGAGTTAACAGTACATGTACTTTGGAGTCTAAGTATAAGACTGAACATCTAAATAATTTTAATGTCTAATTTTAAAGTGTCATATCAGTGACTTCTACTTGTTTTGACTTTTTGTGATGAGCATGGCTATTTATTTTAAATCAAGAATCCCCTAAAATATATTTTTACACACTATAATAAAAAAGGCAACCTTCTAATATAGGTTCTTATGTATTTTTTATTATTTATTTGTTTTTAAATCACGATTATTTAAACTACACGTGCTATTTCAAGCAACCGCTGCACTGTGTGTACATGATGAATAACAATGTTTCTGTTAATTATATGAGTTGTATTCTGCATTTTTCACTAGTTTTCCTCTCGGCAGGTGCTATCTCTAATTTTCTTTTTTTCTGAACTGGTGGGAAGAGACTAGCTGGTACAATGTCTCTTATATACAACACACAGAAACAGAAGGATTCCTGCTTCTTTCTCTGTTTTGCACATGTTTAAAAGTAGCAGTAACAGGATGGAGGAGATCATAATGCATTACTAAACCTTACTTATACAAACTGTGTCTGTGAATCCAACTCTGAGATGAACTAAATCACTCACTAATATCATCAGAATCTGTGTTTTCTCACCCTGTTCCTCTCTCCCCCTCCCTTTCCATAGAGTATAATAGGAAGTATAATGAAAACTACATGGAAGGAGTGATCTGGAGCCAGCAAAAAAAACTTTGAGAGGATACTGAGAGAAAGCACCATCTGATTATTGGAATATCATGGTGCTCAACCCAAAAGTGAAGTTAAACAATGTCTATCAGAATTGAAAAGGTGGCACTCACCATCCCTTTAAAAAAACCTTTATTCGCATCACGTTAAAAGCATAGGAGCAGGAGGGCTGCAAGCAGCCCTGTGGACGATGGCTGATGAGGACCTGTTGAAACGTTGCTATATGCAAAAAGGTTTGTCATTCACAGTGCTGCCTTCAGGTTTTTTTAAAGGGTTGGTGAGTGCCACCTTTTCATTTCTGATGAACATAATATGAAGTATAACCTGACATCTCACTGAGCTGTTTTTGTGTATTGATTTGACTAAAATGGATTTGAGCTGTTTTTTCACAATGGAGAGTGAATTCAGGAGGCAAGGGGAAGAAGTGACTCGTGAATATGGCAAGAAGTAGAATTCTATGATAAGATATATTACATCATTTCTTATATAGGCCAGTAATATCGATTTATGAAAAAATTGTTGAAATTACAGTGACCATTAATGGCATCAAAAGCTGCATCATATCTAAAATACAGAACTGAGTACTTTTACCTCAAGTGGATGTTATCGATCTTGACCTAATACTGTACAGGGTGGGCCATTTATATGGATACACCTAAATAAATGGGAATGGTTTGTGATATCAACTTCCTGTTTGTGGCACATTAGTATATGGGAGGGGGAAAACTTTTCCAGATGGGTGGTGACCATGGTGGCCATTTTGAAATCGGCCATTTTGGATTAAACTTTACTTTTTTCAATGGGAAGAGGGTCATGTGACGCATCAAACTTATTGAGAATTTTATAAGAAAAACAAGGGTGTGCTTGGTTTTAATGTAACTTTATTTTTTCATGAGTTTTTTACAAGCTTATGACCACTTATAAAATGTGTTCAAAGTACTGCCCATTGTGTTGGATTGTCAATGCAACCCTCTTCTCCCACTCTTGACACACTGATAGCAACACCACAGAAGAAATGCTAGCACAGGCTTCCAGTATCCGTTGTTTCAGATGCTGCACATCTCGTATCTTGATGGTATGGTGTGGTATATGGGGTACAAAGATAGTGGGGCCATTCTTCATCAATGGAAACCTCAATACTACTGGATATATGAAATTGCTACATGATGATGTGTTGCCCTCTTTATGCACTGAAGATGGCACGCTCCCTGAGTTTTTCCAACAAGATGGTGCACCACCAGATTATGGGTGTCAGGTCCGAGCATTCCTACATGAACAGTTTACTGGAAAGTGGATTGGTCATCGTGGGCCAGTTGAATGGCCACCAAGGTCTCCCGATGTGAGCCCCTTAGACTTTTATCTTTGGGGTCATCTGAAGGCAATTGTCTATGCTGTGAAGATACGAGATGTGCAGCACCCGAAACAAAGGATACTGGAAGCCTGTGCTAGCATTTCTTCTGTGGTGTTGCAATCAATGTGTCAAGAGTGAGACAAGAGGGCTGCATTGACAATCCAACACAATGGGCAGCACTTTGAACACATTTTATAAGTGGTCATAAACTTGGAAAAAACTCATGAAAGAATAAAGTTACATTAAAACCAAGCACACCATTGTTTTTCTTATGAAATTCTCAATAAGTTTGCTGTGTCATATGACGCTCTTCCCATTGAAAAAAATAAAGTTGGATCCAAAATGGCCAACTTCAAAATGGCCGCCATGGTCACCACGCATCTGGAAAAGTTTCCCCCCTCCCATATACTAATGTGCCACAAACAGGAAGTTGATATCACTAACCATTCCCATTTAATTTAGGTATATCCATATAAATGGCCCACCCTATATAATAGAAATGTTTGTATCTTTGTTTCAGAAATAATCCTTCCATAGATTAGTTGAACAGATACATTAACATATGTATTTTTTTTAACATCACACAGACACCAAAATCCTATGCTGTCGCAGAATATCCAGGTGGTAATTGTAAGTATCATCTTATGAGTTTAGACATTTTTATACTATATTATAAATAATAATTATTACAACAATAATTCAATAGGGAACTTTTTTTCCTTACAGAGGTTGTCTTGGCTGCAATTGGTTTCTGGCTGATCCACAGGGGTGTAGTTAAAAAAAAGCAGGGTTCATTGCCCATATGAAAGAGGGTATAGCTATGGCTCAGCTTGGCTGGCATCTCTAAACCCTGGAGATCAGCTATTCTTGATCAGGAAAGCTCTGTGCAGCCATTTATTTCCAATAATGAAGTATTAGGAGCATTTAATGCATGATTGTATCTATTCTATTTATCTATTCTATTAGAAATGCAGCTTTTTTCTTTACCTTATACTGTAGATGCTAGACCCAATTGAGAATCTAGATATTTGTACAATATTTCTGAACAGAAATTGGTGTGGATTTTTACCACGGATTTCACCTTTTTCTATCTAGTAGGGTGCAATCAATAGTGAATTCCACTAAAAATCTGCAGCAGTCCCATAGACAACTAACAGAGTAGTGTTGAGCATGTGTGATACCACTTCATTCAGAGCAGAGTTGACATTTTTTCCAGCTGTGGGACCACAAGCGATCAACAAGTTATTACTTATCCTATGGATATTATTTGTCGACCTTGGGGTTCGAGAAATAATATCAAGCCAAGACAAGTTCTGAGGTACCCCAACATTCCAGATACTTCTAGTTGGGAAACAATCTAACATATTAAAACAAAGTATGTTTCCTCTGAAACACAGCAGCACATGAGAGTTAAACATTCTGTACTTGGCTACAATCATGTAGCCATTGCCTCATTCACACTGATGGTGATTTGGGTAGCATGAATCTGATGACGCTTCCTTTAAAGTCATGGCAATTGTTAGGGATTTGTATGTAGCACTTAAGATGAGAATAATAATCACTTCAGTCTCTTATCATTTCATACAAATTACCAACATACAGTATTTGTTATTATCTATGCACCCTAGCTAATAAACCATCTAAAGCTCTTGCTAAGATCTTTAAAAACAAGATGATCAATGATGGAACTAGATGCACCATTTGACCGATAAAATTAGCAAAACATGCATCTTCCGTATGCAGTAATATTACATTTAAACGTTCCAATTTCAGTCTATCAATATACCATTAACCAGTAAATCTCAACTATTTACATGCATACTGGTCAACTAGCAATGATGGGAACAGAGCAATAGCTAATATGATTATTTTGTCCCACGCTATTTCATGTTATCAGCAGCACATCCCCTGTTTACAGTGGTTGATATGCTGCCAATAGCAATTATGTTTTTACCAATATAAACAATTAAGTCATCCAAAGAACTAACATTTTGCACATTTGTATTATGATCACCAACTTGTTTACGTGGGCAAACTACCACTTCCTACAAAGATGATTGCCAATTATCTACTTGTCTAAATGCATAAAAGTTGTGACCTAAGCAATTAAAGTATCTTTATGCCAATGCCATTCACAATGTCCTCATATTAGTGATATCCGTAGTGTCCATCTTTGAAGTACAAGTCACAGAGCACCCATAACTGCAATGACGATAGTGCCTCAAGAGCCAATGGCAGGAGTACTACAGTACATTATTGAATAGATAGAGGAACACACAGACAAGTCCCATAGGATTACTGAAAAAAATACATTAAAAATTAAAAAGGTTTAAAGTAACAAAAAAACAATAAAATTCAATCTTTCCAGGTAAAAAAACACATTTAGTACAAAAATAGTTCTGATATTAGAACATTCAGAATGAATGAAATTATAAGGCTGACATTTTAGCTACAGCAAGTGGTGACTGATCAATGATATTCCTAAAAACAATAGCGGAATTGCTGTTTATTTCTGTTAACTCCCTTAAAGAAATGATACCCCCAAAATGGCGTTAATGAAAAATACAACTCCTTCTATAATACTCAAAGCCCTCGTGAAGCTTTAGTATGTAACTATGAAAATAAAAAATAAAAAAAAATGTACGGCTCTGGTAATGTGGAAAAGCCAAAAAAAAATTCCATAAAAAATGTTCTTTTCCAAAGTTTAATATTTAAAAAAAAGATATGAATATCTGATATCGATATTTGTGACATGTCCTGTACAATAAAATTAAAATGTTATTTATATACCATAATTGTAGAAAAAAAGACATGGACCGAACATCGAAATCTCATGCTTTGATTGCTGTGATGTGTTAGTGGGCTTATACATGAAAGGGAAACTGTCCTAATTCAATTTTTCATTTCTGTTTTCAGTGTGTTCTGAATCTGCAAACTGCACGATTCAGCTGGAGATAAAAAAGGGCGACATGCATGTAGAAAATGGCTCGATAATTATACCTTCAACCGGATTCTACATTGTATATTTGGAAGGCTTAGGGAATGACATTAAAAAAGAAGGAAACATCACCTTCAATTTTAAGCATACAGGCGACGGTAGTAGAACGCAACAATGGACAGAGTATATACAGAATGGCAGTGTGAGAGTCATGCTGCTTAAAGAGTTATATCAGAAGTCACAAGTTTACCTTACCACAGACACTTTAACTTTTGACAAACTGCAATTAATTGTGTTTCCTGTGTAATTGTCACTATCAGAGAGAGCAAATTCCCACTAAATAGTTCAGGTAACTGACCTTATCTATGTGGAGCATAGCCTGGAAGCTAAAACAATGGGCTATCTTTCTGTTTAAAAAACGTGAAAAAAAATGTCCCAATGCAACTTGACAAGAATCAAGGACAATAGACTGTTAAAGGAATGAAGGGAAGTGTAACAGTCCAAATCTGACATACAGAATTTCAATCAAGGATTCTACATTTTGTCACCTTTTTCCTCAACGCTTGAAGAATAACTGACTTCTTTTCATTATTTAATGCTACGAATCCCACACAAATATTAGTATTATTAATGTTCTGTACACGAATGAAGAGATGAACATTAGAAAACATTATGTCTTCGTGAAGTTAATGTCATAGTCAACACTTGTCATCAAGAGAAAGAATTAATGATTTGCAAGCATGATCTAGCGTTGAGGTCCCATCAGAGCCGTCATATTTTTCAGGGATTTCCCCAAAGTAATGATTAGTCTATGGGCTGAATGGCATCATATCATTGTATACTTTTCTTCAATATACAGTAGATAACTATCAATTATGTACTTTATGTTGATGTAGAAAATAAGCTTATGAGTTAGGGTGCTTTTCAAAATGGGTTACAACAAAGGAACTCATTTAATTTTTATGGAACGCTTAAAAAACTTTAAATAATGTGAGAATGTTCGTTTAAATAAGTGCTTCATTGAATTATATTTTTTTCTAGATCAGGACATCTTGTTGACAACCCAAATGTGCAGATTGTGGTTTTGATGGCTTAAATACTCATGAGAATTTGTTTAAGACGCACTCCCATCAAAGTTTTTATCCTCTTAATATATTGCAGTCATCATATTATATAGCACTGTGTACTTACAATTTCTCATTTTGCTTTTCTACCCAGTTAATTATTCTATTTTCCATTAAGTCTATGAGATCATATGATTAAAAATAGACTAGCTAAATCCTCTAAGCTCTGTGTAGAAACAGAAAGTCTCTTAACCCTGCAAGAGTCATTGTTAGAACTACAATTCTACTCACTGCAAAGAATTATGAAGGTCTGAGGGTGTGAAGTAAGTGCCATAAGACTTTTCTTCACATATGGCTGTAGAGGATCTCCAACATTCTGTATATATATATTTAACTCAAGATTGCAATACAATTTAATCTAAAGACATTTAACGAGTTAACGACATGAATGTATATGTAAATCTGAAATTACATAAATTATTAGAAATTTTGTTAGCTTTGCTGAATATAATAATGATGTCTCAATGGTAATATATTTATTTATTAATGCACAATGAGTTTAATTATACAGATGATATCAGCTGGCTTTTGCCTTTTTTTATTGTATTTTCTACCTTCTGCCTATGTATAGTTCAGTTGAGTTATAGACTTCTTGGTGATGCCAATGACGCGCCCCTGGGCCTGTGTCGCGCTGCGTTGCGCACGCGGGAGCTTACCCGGAGCCGGATCTCTTGAGGGTTGTAGTCTCGTGGCGGTGACCCGGTCCGTGCCCAGGGAGTCAAACTGGACGGCAGTAGATGTAGTACGACTACGCCACCCGTTGAATGCAGCTTATGGAGCTGCCGCTGCAGGACAGTCCGCTGAGGCCGGTGGATGGATGGTGCAGCGGGGATGGTATAACCCCCAACGGGAGGGGTATGGCCTCAGGGCAGCCGACGTGGATGATGGGGGTAGCAGGAACCACTCAGAGACGGTGCGGTGTAATTCAGGGTCTTTACTGGTAACAACGATAGACCCTCCCGGAGTACTTGCTAGCGAACGGGGCCTGGTCAGTCCTTGAGCAGATGGGATCTCCCCTGGCCAGGCGGAGTTGTAGGCCTCCCAAACTGACTGTACTCTTCTGGCTACCTTGCTAGAAGCGGATATAAGTAGCCCACGTCCCTGAGTGTACCGTGTGGTGCTCACCCGTATGGCCGGTGACTCGGGGCCTTCTAATGGCTTCCGCTCCACGATGGCGGTGCTGGTCCCACGCGTGTGACCGTGCCTTCGGGCTTATTGGCCAGAGGACCTGAAATCCCCTGCCTGACGGATTCTGCTGCTGGGTAGGAATTAGTCCCCACAGCCTCGGACTCCGGGTCCGGTAAGAAATCTTCTCAGTCAGGGCGAGCTCTGCAGCTGCCAGCCCCTGACTCGTAGTAGTATTGCTCCCACTGAGCTTCTGCTGTTTCTTCCTATGCTGCTTCTTGTCTCTCCTCTCCTTGACTGCTCACCCTGCTTCAGCCCCGGGTTTATATAGGGGAAGTTCTTCCCCTCCCAAGACTGGGCAGGAGGTGTGGCATGCACAGGATCCCTGACCAAAGGACCTCCCACCTGCTCTCAGACATAATATCTCTATCACTGTGGCAACCAGACCCCTGGGGTGTCACACCAACAGAAGACCTTGTTGAGCAAGTAAGGCTTTGTTCAGTTATAATTTAGCTGTGATAGATCCATTTCCAAGTGGTTCCATTGGCCAGCATAATGGATCCCATTGACTTAAAATTGAGTTTGTTAAATGGAATCTGTCACATGATTTAAGCTTCCTAAATTTTAGGTAACATGAATCAAAGACATGCTCCCTCATTGCAAAAATCTATGTTTTATTGTGAAACACTGCCGCATTTCTGGGAAAGCATACTTGAAAATAGGTGTGAGGTACAAAGTAACTAGGTAGACTAGTCACAGAGGCAGGATAGCTCCAGCTTCTTCTTGCCCAACTCTGCTCCCTGTGAGGGTACAGGAGAACCCTATAGGTCCAGCTGCTATGATTAGTCTTTCTCATTACCTCATCCCTGGCACCTGTTTTTAACTATGTTTTCTCTACAACACAACTGGGTTTTGATAGTAAAACATAGCATACAAAACCAATGTAATATTTATTTATTCTAAATGTTTTTATTGCTCATATTTAGAGGGATTATCCACTTCTCAATCAGCATGTTTGCCACCTGTAAAATAACAACACTTCTACTCACCTCCGGTGCCATCACTGTTATAGTATTGTCGGCACTGGCCCTTCCGGTTGATCGTGTGACAATCAGCGCTGGCATGACTCTCCCCACCTTTGGATGAATAAGACATCAAAAGTTAGTCAGAGAAGTAGCTGAGCGCTCATTTCCTCTTGATGTTTGATACGTCCAAAGGCAGGAGAGTGAAGCCTGCGCTGATTGGCTGTAGGGATTTTATGACATAACAATGTGATTCGATCCAAGGAACAGCGAGAGTCGACACCGCTGGAACAGTACCGGCACCAAAGGGGAATATAAGTTTTGGTATTTTACTGGGGGCAACCATGCTGATTGAGACAGGGTTGTCCGAGTAGTTGACGAGCCCTTTAGTATGAAGAATGCATCATCAATAAGATTGATGTGATATCTAAAGAATTAGATATCCAAGGAAAAACTGATTTTCCTAAATGTTTAGATAAACAGTAATGTTTTCTATTTATTTGTGTTTTTATAAAAAATAATTGTTATGTTCAAAATACATCGTTAAGACCCAGTATTATTTATAATCATGCTTTAGTTTTGGCTGACAGGGAAATGCAAGAGTATGAAAATATAGAGCTGGGTTTAGTATAGTTTTATGAACCAAATGTGCATAGGTTTTTTTTTTAATTTAAGTGTTGAAAAGAAATTCAGAAATTTGTAAAAAAAAAAAAAAAAGAATATTTTTCGCTTGTGTCCCCATTTTCTGAGACCTGTAACATTTTCAACATTTAGTTAATGGGATCGATCAATTGCTTTTTTTACACCCTGAGCAGACATTTTTATTGATACCCTTTTGGGGTAGATATAAAGTTTTGATTGCCTCTTATTGTATTCTTTGCGTTGTTGTGGAGGCTGAAAAAAACGTAATACTGGTGTCTAGATTTTTTTTCCTCATTACAGCTTTTACCAAATGGGTTAATTAAATTTAAAAATTAGTTAAACATGCCCAAAAACTAACACATGTACCCCCACAAAACTTCTGACATTCATAAATTGCTATATTTAGGCTGACAAGAGGTCTTATTTTTGGTAACAGACAAGTACACACAAGCACATTCTAGTATCAAATAAGTTGATTTTTTAATTAATTAATTATTAATTAATTAAGACCTAAAACAGAAAAGTGCTAAAATGTCTTAAAAACTGCAATTTTGGTTACATTTCCAATGCCTACCATTGTGTTTCTCATGATATGAGATTGTATAAAGATTCCAGCTAGACCCCCTCAAAGCCCTCTCTGTCCTGCTTAAGGCACAGCTTTTAGGGCCTAGTTTTAGCTTATGTCATATCACCTATTTGGAATCTCCAAGTGAGATAATAACAAGTACTTTTTTTTTACCAACATAAGCATACAAAACTTTAAAATGCACTATGCAAAATATGTGGAACAAAAGAACTGTCTGAGTCTTCCCGATTAGAAATACATTGATAATTTTTTTTAACATGAATTATGACGAGGTTGGCTTAAAATTATTACATTTTTCCTTTCAATTTTTTTATAAGTATGAAAGCTTGCAAGGCACAAGATCAATTTGAATAAATTAAGTTTTCTGACTCTTGTCCCTTATGCATACTACTTGAAAATGTCAATTGAAATCATTGGAATCAATAGATTACTTGGGCATAAAAATATGTAGATCTCCTGCAGTTAAATGAGGTTAAATATACTTAAAGGGGTTATCCAGTGAAATTATTACCTATCTATGGTATAGGTGATAACTTACTAATCGGTAGGTGTCCAGAGGCTGGGAAATGCACCAATTGACAGAGTGACAAATTTTTATCCCTGATTGTTACAAAATAGAGAGGTGGGTCAATTGCCCGATCATTCATTCGCTATGGGGCTACAGGAAAAAGCCGAGTACAGAAATCAGCAACGCCATGGGGAATGAATGAACTATAGGTTGAGTATGAGCGCTGCAGCTCCATTCCAATAGAGACAAAATTCCCCATTCTCCCAATAGATGAGGGACCAAACTGAAGGACCTCCACTGATCAATAATAATCACCTATCTTATGGATACTTGATAACATGTTTTCACCAACAACTCCTCTAAAATAGTAGTGATTTGGAAGTCAAGGGTCAGATTTTGGAACCAGTGTCCTCTGACTAAATCATCACCAGTAGCACTAGTGAAAATAGTACTTTTGTCACATGGTACTCTTGGCAAAAAATGTTTTGAAACATTATATGATAAATTAAGTTGTAGCGTCATACATCTTTCAATGTAAAAATAAAAAAAAGATGTCTCTTGGACTGTAGCAATGATGAAGCTGTAGTAAAACGAACAACAAAGACTGGCAGGAAAGGGTTACTTTTTCTTGAAAGCTAAATTAAAATGTAGGTGATAAAACTAAACAAGAGTAAATAATTCTAGTGATGGTTGTTCCATTTTTCATGGCCTTGCAATGCTTTCACTGTTTAAGTATAATTTTTATTTTTTCAAACCAATAATTAAAAAAGTTGATAATAGTAATAATTTCTATATTTTTAACTTAAAGGATAATATTGTGTGTTTATATGTTTATACTGACAGGTTGACATTGCTAATGTATTTTATAGCTTTTGTATTTATTATGATGTATTGTATGGAGTAATTTTTTTATCATCATTTTTATTTTGCTACAGATTTAATGTTTAAATAAAGATACAATATTTTATATCCATGTTATCTTATGTTTTACTTAAATTCTTATAGTTATTTTTTACTTAGATCCCTATGAACCTCAAGTTCATGGCTATTTGAAAACTCCAGGTTTATCATTGTTTATCGCTTAATAAAATAATTTGACATGAGAAACTCTTCTTTTTTTTCAAGCTTTTCTAAATCATTGTATTCAAAATAAAATGTGAAATGTCACATATCAATGTCTAGCTAATATTTTTAGTGATAACTTTCTCAGAGATGATTGAATACATTTGATTTGATCTGAATCAAATTTGAGTTGAATTTTTGGAAATTCACATATCCTGAAAAATTCAAACAATTTGAAATTTGTTTTGCACAAATTGCAAAAAAAAATGCACTCCAGCATTTTACATATTGCAGAAGATAGCATCACTCACAGAATGCTGACATGACCTCAGGCAGAATGATGTGGACTATGCAATAATGTCTTTTCATCACATGGTATAGCAAAGTAATTCAGAAGGGGCTATCATAACTTGTATAAAAACCTAGACAGAGACTACAGCAGCTATTTTAGGATAGTGAGAAAATGTCCGAGCTCACGGCTCAGAAATAGAGACAGGAAGATAAAGGCTTAAAACATTGGAGAAATACTCAAGAAGTAATACGGTATGTTAAATAACTGAAGTATAAAGAGAGTAGCAGTCTGAATAATTGAATACAGAGGTTAAATTTACAGGGGGAGACAGACACAAGAAAGCAGCTGTGTCAGTGTGATTGATCGGTGATTTAGTTTGGCTGGCATTTGTTCTGCTGCATTTGAATTACAATTATACATTTTTTCTTCTTACATTCTTAATGTACTAGAAAGCAGCAGCATGAAAAAACAATAGTTTTTACATAAAAAATCTGAAGTCAGTGTCTTGTGATGTGTTGGCTTGTCACAAGCTGTACGGTACTGACTATACTGAGTTTTTACATTTCTTGTGCAATCGTTTTTTTTGTGAAATAGGGAATAATTGCTTTTCAAAAATATAAAAAAAAAAAAATTCATACATTTAACTGAGATTGTCTACCTCACAAAGTATGCATGTCACAAACAATTTTTTTATACATTTGTTACTAGTCAATTTTCACTTTTGTATGTGCCACACTAATACAGTATCCTGTTGCTTTTAGGTCATGTACCTATATAACACTTCTTAAAAAAATAGGAAAATAGAAAAAATAATAATTGTTTTTAGACATTAAACTGCGCATGTCTGACTTTGCACACTTGTTCTACTAGTCCAATTTGTCATCTAAGCATACAAAATACATATATTGAGGTATGCTGTTACTTTTAGCTTTCTGTGCATTTACTTACCTACTTAGCGCATCTCTTATTATGTCCTTTTAAGGAAGGGTGGAATAGTTGAGTTGAAAATATTGTCATTTAGTATTATAGTGTTGTACAAAATGTGTGTTAAGAGAAAATGTGGCATTAGATGTGGTAATATAAAACAACCCAAAACAACAACATCGCTAAGAATGTTGGAGCCACTAGCAGCACCACTAAAACTATCACATTTAACCTCCTTTGCCTCTGGCAAAAGTATTAGAAGAGAAGAAGCAGAGTATGTTTATGGAATATATGGCCCAACACTCATCTGAGCCATAGTAAGATGATGTCACTTCTGCTAGAGACACTGTCAGATTGAGTCGGCATTCTGCAAAGAACAATCTGCCTGATCACATATGGCTGGGATTTATAATTCTTGGACAATTTTTTAATTTTAAAAAACATGAAAAGTCTGACGGCGCACTATGTTATTAAATGTGCGACACCATCCATTTTTATAGTGATGTAACTTTGACATTATTAAGGACTAGATGGTGGCCCGATTCTAATGCATCGGGTATTCTAGAATAGGTATGCGGCCGACCGGGCACAATCAGCAGATCTGTGTTTAAATTTTGCGCCAAAATTGCTGATTGGTCGCGTTCGGCAAACGCGACCAATCAGCAAAGCGGTGTTTAAATTTGGCGGCAATATCGGTGATTGGTCGCGGGCGGCGGCCGCAACCAATCAGCAAACTGTGTTAGTGAGGACTGGAGAGCGTGTTTAAATTTGGCACCAAAATCGCTGATTAGTCGCGACCGCGACCAATCAGCAGAGCGGTGTTTAAATTTGGCGCCAATTCTGCTGACTGGTCGCAGCCCCCGACCGCGACCAATCAGCAGAACGATGCAGAGCGGGGTTTAAATTTGCTGCCAAAATTGCTGATTGGTCGAGGCCGGCGACCACGACCAATCAGCAGAACGTTGTTTAAATTTGGCGCCAAAATCGCTGATTAGTCGCGGCTGACGGCCGTGACCAATCAGCAGAGCGTTGTTTAAATTTGGCGCCAAAATCGCTGATTGGCCGCGGCCGCCGGCCTCAACCAATCAGCAGAGCGGTGTTTAAATTTGGCGCCAATCTCGCTAATTGTTGGCGGCTGGCGGCCGCGACCAATCAGCAGAGCGGGGTTTAAATTTGGCCCCAATACTGCTGATTGGTCGCGGAGTCGGCGGAGTCAGTTGTTTAAATTTGGCACAAAAAACGCAGATTGGTCGCGGCCGGTGGTTGCGACCAATTAGCAGAGTGAGGTTTAAATTTGGCGCCAATACTGCTGACTGGTCATGGCCGACAACCGCGACCAATCAGCAGAGCGGTGTTTAAATTTTGCGCCAATACTGCTGATTGATCTCGGCCAGCGACCGCGATCAATCAGCAGAGCGTTGCTTAAATTTGGCGCCAATCTTGTTGATTGGTCGCGGCTGGCGTCCGCGACCAATTAGCACAGCAGTGTTTAAATGTGGCGGCAAGATCGGTGATTGGTCGCGGCCGCTATTTAAATGTGGCGCCCCAATCGGTAATTGGTCGCGGGTAGCGGCCACGACCAATCAGCAGAGCGGTGTTTAACTTTAGCGCCAAGATCACTGATTGGTCACGTGCGGAGAGCGCAACCAATCAGCGAATCGTATTGGTGAGGAGCGGGGAGCGGCATCGTATTAGTGAGGACCGGGGAGCGCCGCTGCCTGTGCGGGTACTTCCGCTGCGAGAACCCAGGACATGAGCGGGCGCTCAGAGCAGAAGTATCCCGACCCGCAGCGCCGCTCCCCGGTCCTCCCTTCACACTCTAGCCGCTGATGTCCCCACAGTATCCGCATGGTGTTACAAATGTCCGGACATTTGTGTTAAAAATCGGTGACTGGTCGCTGGCGCTGCCCGCGACCAATCACCGATTTGGGCGCCAAATTTAAATATCGACCGCGAACAATCACCGATCTTGGCTCCACATTTAAACACCGCTGTGCTGATTGGTTGCGGCCGATATTTAAATTTGGCGCCCAAATCGGTGATTGGTCACGGGCAGCGCCAGCGACCAATCAGCGATTTTTAACACAAATGTCCGGACCTTTGTAACACCATGCGAATACTGTGGGGACATCAGCGGCTAGGGCGTGACGGGAGGACCGGGGAGCGGCACTGCGGGTCGGGATACTTCTGCTCCGAGCGCCCGCTCATGTCCCGGGTTCTCGGAGCGGAAGAATCCGCACAGGCAGCGCCGCTGACATCCATTCGGCTAGGGTGTGAAGGGAGGACCGGGGAGCGGCGCTGACATCCAATTGGTCGCGGCCACTATTTAAATCTGCCGCATGAATCGGTGATTGGTCGCTGTCTTGGCCCGCGACCAATCACAGATTTTGGCACCAAAGTTAAACACTATTGTGCTGATTGGTTGCGGACGCTGACCGTGACCAATCACCGATTTGGGCGCCAAATTTAAATATTGGCCGCGACCAATCACCGATCTTGGCTCCACATTTAAACACCGTTGTGCTGATTGGTTGCCGACGCTGGGCGCGACCAATCACCGATTTTGGCGCCACATTTAAATAGCGTCCGTGACCAATCAGTGCAGTGGTGTTTAAATGTGGAGCCAAGATCGGTGATTGGTCGCGGCCGATATTTAAATTTGGCGCCCAAATCGGTGATTGGTCGCGGCCAGGGCCAGCGACCAATCAGCGATTTTTAACATAAATGTCCGGACCTTTGTAACACCATGCGGATACTGTGGGGACATCAGCGGCTAGGGTGTGACGGGAGGACCGGGGAGCGGCGCTGCGGGTCGGGATAGTTCTGCTCCAAGCGCCCGCTCATGTCCCGGCTTCTCGAAGCGGAACTATCCGCACAGGCAGCGCCGCTGACATCCATGCGGCTAGGGTGTGAAGGGAGGACCGGGGAGCGGCGCTGACATCCAATTGGTCGCGGCCGCTATTTAAATGTGCCGCACAAATCGGTGATTGGTCGCGGTCTTGGCCCGCGACGAATCACTGATCTTGCGGCTAAAGTTAACCACTACTGTGCTGATTGGTCGCGTTCGCTGCCCGCGACCAATCACCGATTTGGGCGCCAAATTTAAATATCGGCTGCGACCAATCACCGATCTTGGCTCCAGATTTAAACACCGCTGTGCTGATTGGTCACGGCCGATATTTAAATTTGGCGCCCAAATCGGTGATTGGTCGCGGGCAGCATCCGCGACCAATCAGCACAGCGGTATTTAACTTTTGCGCTAAGATAAGTGATTGGTCGGGTCCGAAGACCGCGACCAATCATCGAATCATCTTGGTGAGGACCGGGGAGCGGCGCTGCCTGTGCGGCTACTTCCGCTGCGAGAACCCGGGACATAGCAGGCGCTGGCAGCAGAAGTATCCCGACCCGCAGCGCCGCTCCCCGGTCCTCCCTTCCGCATAGAGGTCAGCGGCGCCGGCGGTCCTTCCGCTGCTGCCGGCCGGGAGATGAGCGCCTCGCGCCGCTCATCTCCCGGCTGCATCTCCGTCCCGCAGATGGGTCCGGCGGTCGGGGTCCTTCTGCTGGTACCGGCCGGGAGATGAGCGCCTCGCACCGGTCATCTCCCGGCTGCATCGCCGCTCAGCTCCGTCCCGCAGACGAGCCGCTAACGACCGCCATCTTTTTTCTGAAATCCTGCGGCACTGATTGGCCGCTGCCGGACCAATGAGCGACGCGGGATTTCCTGGACAGACAGACACACAGACAGACAGACAGACAGACGGGATAAGACGATTATATATATAGATGTGTTTGCATTAGAAACTGAATTAGGTTGGATAAAGTCCCAACAGACCACAGAATTGGAGCACCTGCGATTTGCACAAATCAAATTTTGGGAAAAATTTGTCAAACCTGGCAAATTCAAATTTCACATTAACCAATCATCTCTACCGATTATATAGACATTGAGCTTGTTGCCCTATTGTATTAATTACATAAAAATGCAGCATCACCATATTTTTAACAGAAAAACATTTCCTAATTTGTGTGATATTTTAGGTGTAAATGTTAGTCCCCTCTGTTGATGGGCCACTGAAGGAAGAAATTACTAATTTAAAGCTAATATCACCATTAATTTAATAAGTAGACTTACGTCAAACTTTTTCTTTCAGAGGATTGTGATCCAAACACAATGCATATAATGTGAATTAAATCGGTAGTTTTTACTTCTTTCAATCATGATTTTATTACACCGATGTACCATGTCTTACCATTATTTGCAGAAAGAAAGACTTTTGCAATTTTTTTCTAAAGAAAAATGGAGGCATGCACTTAGCTCTAACTCCTAATACTAGGACATTTGACAGAAACAACCTCTAGCACAAATTTCATTTGTACACCAGTCTAATTTTAGCCAATTGTTGATAGGTTTACTGTAATATTTAGGGTAATTTTCATGTAAGGGGCCATTCACATTGTGTTTTGGCTATTCTGTCTGATGATTATGTTTTTATGATGTTTAAAGTGAACCTGACAGATGATATATGCTGCCCGATCCACGGCTGTATGGTATCAGCCAGGTAAGTTTGACTCTGAAATACTGAAAATCTTAAAATCATTCTTTAAAAGCAGCTGAGGTCTGAGCCGCCCTGGAGACTAGTTAGACAGGTGTTTCCCCAGTGGGAACAGTATATAACACATACCAGTATATAAAACACACAAGTACATAACATATACACATCAATAAATAATACACATTCGTATATAATATTGCACAAATCAATATATTACAAACACACACAACAGTACACGGGTAGGAACACACAAGAGAGGGCCCCTGTGCAAGAACAATATTCGAGCCCTTTGCAGTCCAATAACTCATCATAATTCACAATTTCACCTGTTTTGGAGGTGGTAGTGGCCCCCTTACCACTTGGGCTTCTGCGAGGCTACACCAATGATATGTCCACCCCTGCACCACTATATAACACATGCCAGTATAAAACAGACACATCACTAAATAACACACATACACATCAATATATAACACAAACATCCAGTGTTGGACTAGGGTGCCAAGGGCCCACCAGTAACCAACTCCAGGGTCCCACTTTTCAGCTACATGCAACTGTGACATTATTCACAATCACAAATATGTATAACAATGAACTATGTAGATTGTTAGATGAATAAGATGCTGCCTTTGTCTGTATGTAGTGATTCAAGTATATTGTGCCAAGTACTGCTCATATAAGAGAATGGTGGCCTACCGGAGGATTCTCCTGTTCTCCTGTGGGCCAGTCCAAGCCTGCATACATCAGTATATGCAGTAACACACAAAAACACCAGTATATAACACAGAGTATATAACAAACACATCAGTATATAAAACACGCGCACACATCTTAATACTGTATAACACACATACTTCAGTATATAACACACAATCAATGTACAACACACCTATAAGTATATAACACACACATCAGTATATTGCACACTTCAATATATTACACACACATCAGTATAAAACAAACACCAGTAAATAACATACACATATGAGTATATACAGTAACTCGCACATCAGTATATACCACACACATCAGTAAATAATACACATACATATTAGTATATAAAACACACACTTCAGTACATGGCACACACACACATCAATATATAACACACGCATCAGTATCAAGTCATACACATCAGTATATAACACAAAAATCAGTAAAAAGCACACACATCAATATATTGCATATAAGTATATTGCACACATAAATATATTAAACACACATCAGTATATAACACACACATTGTTTTGCAAAGTATTTAAAGGGCTTGGATACGGCTTTAAAGAAGGCGATTAATTTTTATTATAATTAAATGATTACAGAAATGTTTACAGAAAATAAGAAATAGTGTGATATTGCATACACTTTTGCATAATATAAATCAGTATATGTGTAGTGTGCAGTGTAAGTATAAGTACTTACACTGTACACTACACAGGAAGAAAGAAAACTTCACCAGGAACCGTACACATCATCTGTCCAGCAAACAGCGAAGACAGAGCGATTCCTGGGATATCCACACTGTGGACCCACATGGGCGTCCCCTCCAGTCCACAGGTTAACAGGTTTCTGTCTTAGCTGAAGTCTTCCCCAACTGATATATTGTTTAGAAACAAATGCTTGCACAACCAAGTGTTACACAAACTCTAACAAATTCTATTTGTCCAATATGGTATCTCTCTTCTGAGTGGCCAGCTCTTCAGATGTCAATCTACACCGGACAAATACGTCACCGGATGAAACATACCAAAAACTCCTGGTACCGAATGTTTTACCATACTATAAACATATCATTTCTCACCAAACATGGATACCGAAACTATGCAGTAATTGGATGATAATATAATCATGCACTTTCCCACTAAAGTGCTATGCAATAATATAAGCATACATCGTTCTCATTAAATATTGCAGCCTCCAGGTGTTAGAAAAATTACAGAAGATACAAAGCTAAACTATTACTGTTTAATATCTTAAAGGGGTCTTTAAAGACAAGAATGTCTTAAAGGGCTCTTTAAAAACAGGCTATCAATATGGGTTCCTGATGGCCTTTAACGTCTTAGCATTACAACAAAACACCAGTATCTAACATACACATCATTAAATAACAAACATACACGCCAGCACATCACATACAGAAGGCATTTACACATTATAAATGCAAATTATCTCTTCAGAAAGGAAGATGACTGGAACTCTAGTGACACCTATAGGAAGTAGCAATCCTAAAAGTCAATATCGACTTTCTAACAAGCCTTGTCATATGACTTAGGATAAAGTGTGACATCTGGTTTATAAATGTGATGCTAGTCACTACTCATAGATGCAAAGCTGGGTTGTCAAGAGGTCCAGGGTCAGATACCAAGACGGCTTGTCATAAACTAAGGGGTAAGGTAAAGGTGTAGTCAGGTCACATTCTGAGGTCAAAATTCCAGGAAGTATTGCAGATCAAGACAAAGGGGCTAAGCAAACAGATGGTCAGAGGCAAGGTCCAAGGTTGGGCAACAATAGATCAGAGACAGAACATTGAAGAACAAGGCAAACATGCACCACTGAGCTAAGGCTACAACTGGCAGTAATCAGAGGCAAACAGCCAGCTAAATAGCTAGAAAATCACTCAGAACTCGAGATACTTGTAGGAAACCCAGCACGCCCCAGCCCTGACTGGGCGACTATGCTGTCATTCACAACACTGATTGGATGACTGAGCTGTCTATCACAATATTGACAGCTCAGCCACACCACACTGAGTGGAGGAATCGTGACAATAAATACACAAATCTATACACATATGTGCACACACACACAGCAGGCATATACACATTATATATACACACATGCTCAATATAGCAGAGACTTGACTAGCTTCTGAAAAGGACAACCCTGATGTCCTTCCTCTTCAGGGTGGGGACAGCAGCTGCAGCAGTGACCGCAGTGCCATTCCCTGATGACGTCCCATTTGAGAATCCCTAGTGCATACTGACAGATTCAAAGGAAATGTCATTGGATAGAAAAAAATAAAAAAACACAGATGGTAACTGTGGAGCTGGTGTAATGGTGTAGCTGCTTCAGGAGGTAACTAAAACTTCACTGTAGCATCGTCCACAACCACTGAAGTGCTCTATCTTCATTTCTTGTGACCCTGTAGAAGGTCCCTTACCTGCTTTTACAGCATAGCACTGGCAGAGGGCCCCTTTCAGCATGTGGGGACCCTGGAGAATTGCCAGTTCCCAATCCCCTAATGTTAACCCTGCGGCTATCTTTTGCAAAAATAAACAAAAATTGGGGATTAAAACAATTTTATACTGGAAAAAAAGTAATTTTTCATTTTCATTTCCTAATTTTATAAACTTTTGTGAAACACCAGTTGGTTCAAATGGTCACCACACCCCTAGATGAATTCTTTTGAGGGATGTAATTTCCAAAATAGAGTCATTTGTAGAGTATTTTCTGCTGTTTCAGCACTTTGGGTTCTGCATATGTAACATGGCTTTTACAATCTTTTACAAATTTGCATTCAAAAAGTCAAATAGCAATTCTTTCCGTCTGTGCCATGTCGAGAGTATAAACAGTAAATTCCAATGACATGTGGGGTATCGCCATGTTTGGGAGAAATTGCATAACAATATTTGGGGTACATTTTTTCTCATGAAAATATTTGAGCCTAATGCAACATTTTAGTTGAAAGATTTAAAGTTTTGACTTTTTAATTTCACATTGCATTAAAGGGAATCTTTCAAAAGGATCAACCCTCCTAAGCCATCTACATGGGCATGTAGGTCAAAGAATAAAAAAATAACTTGATATCTGCGATTCAATTCACGTTTGCCTTAATATGTAAATGACCTATTAAGATCTATGAGCTGGGCATAGATCTCCCTGAGAATCTGACTCATTTTAAATTTGACATGTAGATCAGGAGAGCACACTGTCAGTCATTACATGTCTCACACTGGTAACGCCCCTTTTTATTTAAAATAATCTGTAGAGGCAGATTCTCAGGGAGATCTATGTTCGGGACATAGGACTTAACAGCTCATTTACATATTAAGAAAAATGTGGACTACTGTGGAATAAAACATCAGATCGCAGGTATCAAGGTATCATTTTATTCAAATTCCTATGATCTACATGCCCGTAAAGATGGCTTAAGAGGGTTGATTCTACTGATGGATGTCATTTCACTCCTGTGAAGTTTGAATGGTTAACGTATTTCCAGAATGCAGTGATGAATACTTCAATAGGTGCAGTAGTGTTTTTTTTCTTACCTACTGCATAAGAGCATAAAGTCACTACAAAAGTGAAATTGTCCTTACAGGATAGGTTTTTTAAATTTTATTGAAAGAAAAAATTTAATTTGCTTCTAAGCTTGAAACCCTTCCTAAAATCCTAACAAAATAAAAGGACATGTAAAAACTGATACAAATTTGATATGTGGTAACTTTTACTGTGTTTTTTAACTATTTTGTATGGTATGACTATCTGTTTTCAAGCCATAAAAATTACAAGTTTGAAAATTGTTAATTTTTCTGAATTTTTGTCAAATTTCTGATATAAATGGAAATCTTATTAACCTTAATTTACTACTATCGTGAAGAACAAGGTGTAACAAAATGTATGCTCAGAATCATTGGGATTTGAAGGAGCATTTCCAAGTTATTAGCATGTAAAGTGACACATGTCAGATTTTGAAAAATGGGTGAAAACAGGCTTTCCCGATAAGGAGTTAATGTTCAAAGCATTTAAAGAATTTGTTACTTTAATTCTGAACAATAGGCTTTTCTACATTGTACAACCTCATGGAGAAATTGAGAAACTTGACAGTAAACAAATTGTGTTGTCGAATGTGGAAATATGTGCTTGCCACTGCCAGCACCAACAATCACGAAAAATGTGTTCTCAGTAATACTTGGTAATGGACATCCTGTTTGATATTTTATGTGAGTTGGTGAGTTGGTAGCTAATATCTGTGCCTGCGGGAAACATGTTATACAAAAAGAGATTTTTTTGTCCTGCATGGAGCTTGTTGTGAAAAATATATGAGCATATAATGATTTCTAATAGAGTTTCCAAGGTAATTTCCACCATATATGCATCTCAGTGTGGTATACCACATAAGAATGTGATTCATTGTTGATATTATTCATGTTCTCAGGGCATTTGTCAAATGACTTTATAGGGATATGAAAATTTAAAGTGAAGTTTCCATTTTAGCTAACCATGGCTCCATTATCAACAGATATAACATCTAGGATAAAAGCAAAATAAGCAAATACCCTGCAATGAGTGAGTAGTAATAGTATATGAAAATAACATAAGGTAATTAATTGACACTTTTTTTGTTCTTACAAGCCATCCCACTGTGACGAGGTGTACCCAATCAGGATGGTCCTATCTCTAATGTAAAACCTCTCTATATACCAACAGGCCTCAATAGACAGGGAGCAGAGCAGGACCCAGGTATTACTGTCTAAACACCTGCTTATGGAAAGCTATATAAACTAAATGCACAGTCCAAAAAAGGGGGAACCATGCCCCTTTACGGGTAAAGTACAGAAAACTAAAGCAAAACCAAAGAAGTGAGCACATGTTGGTATAAGTACAATGTGTAGGTGCGCATTCACACTGTGGCCATAAACAAGCATAACCTATGATAAAAACAAAATGAGCATATACCTTATAGTAAGTAAATACTAATAGTAATAGTACATGTAAATAACATAGGATACTTGGCTGACATTGTTTTGATAAAAAAAAACATAAAAGCCATCCCACTATGACAAGGTGTACTCAATCAGGATGGTCCTATGTCTAATGTAAAACCTCTCTATATGCCAGCATAGGTATGAGATATATAGTATTAGGCGTCTTTTTGATATACACTTATCACAGTTTTGATGTTTTTACTTTTCTTTTAACTCCTTAATGCAAAATGAGGTCCATTACCACATTCCGGCGTAATTGCTTTAAATTGTCAAGGCAAGAAATCACACAGAGGCAGTTTAATACACACTGTTGTTCTGGACATTGGAGAAATTCAGCTAGCCAAGCCAGGACAAATCATCTTTGATTCTCTCTGGCGATCTTGAAGCTCATCAAGAGAATGCCAAGAGTGTGCAAAGCAGTCATCAAAGCAAAAGGTGGCTACTTTGAAGAATCTAGAATATAACACATATTTTCAGTTGTTTCACACTTTTTTGTTAAGTATATAATTCCACATGTGTTAATTCATAGTTTTGATGCCTTCAGTGTGAATGTACAATTTTCATAGCCATGAAAATACAGAATAAACTTTAAATGAGAAGCTGTGTCCAAACTTTTGGTCTGCACTGTATATATATATATATATATACAGTACAGACCAAAAGTTTGGACACACCTTCTCATTTAAAGATTTTTCTGTATTTTCATGACTATGAAAATTGTACATTCACACTGAAGGCATCAAAACTATGAATTAACACATGTGGAATTATATAGTTAACAAAAAAGTGTGAAACAACTGAAAATATGTCTAATATTCTAGGTTCTTCAAAGTAGCCACCTTTTGCTTTGATGACTGCTTTGCACACTCTTGGCATTCTCTTGATGAGCTTCAAGAGGTAGTCACCGTAAATGGTCTTCCAACAATCTTGAAGGAGTTCCCAGAGATGCTTAGCACTTGTTGGCCCTTTTGCCTTCACTCTGCGGTCCAGCTCACCCCAAGCCATCTCGATTCGGTTCAGGTCTGGTGACTGCGGATGCTAGATCATCTGGCGTAGCACCCCATCACTCTCCTTCTTGGTCAAATAGCCCTTACACAACCTGGAGGTGTGTTTGGGGTCATTGTCCTGTTGAAAAATAATTGATTGTCCAACTAAACGCAAACCGGATGGAATAGCATGCCGCTGCAAGATGCTGTGGTAGCCATGCTGGTTCAGTATGCCTTCAATTTTGAATAAATCCCCAACAGTGTCACCACTAAAGCACCCCCACACCATCACACCTCCTCCTCCATGCTTCACGGTGGGAACCAGGCATGTAGAGTCCATCCGTTCACCTTTTCTGCGTCGAACAAAGACACGGTGGTTGGAAGCAAAGATCTCAAATTTGGACTCATCAGACCAAAGCACAGATTTCGACTGGTCTAATGTCCATTCCTTGTGTTCTTTAGCCCAAACAAGTCTCTTCTGCTTGTTGCCTGTCCTTAGCAGTGGTTTCCTAGCAGCTATTTTACCATGAAGGCCTGCTGCACAAAGTCTCCTCTTAACAGTTGTTGTAGAGATGTGTCTGCTGCTAGAACTCTGTGTGCATTGACCTGGTCTCTAATCTGAGCTGCTGTTAACCTGCGATTTCTGAGGCTGGTGACTCAGATAAACTTATCCTCAGAAGCAGAGGTGACTCGTGGTCTTCCTTTCCCGGGACGGTCCAAATGTGAGCCAGTTTCTTTGTAGCGCTTGATGGTTTTTGCAACTGCACTTGGGGACACTTTCAAAGTTTTCCAATTTTTCGCACTGACTGACCTTCATTTCTTAAAGTAATGATGGCCGCTCGTTTTTCTTTACTTAGCTGCTTTTTTCTTGCCATATTAAAAATTCTAAAAGTCTATTCAGTAGAACTATCAGCTGTGTATCCACCAGACTTCTGCACAACACAACTGATGGTCCCAACCCCAATTATAAGGCAAGAAATCCCACTTATTAAACATGACAGGGCACACCTGTGAAGTGAAAACCATTTCCGGTGACTACCTCTTAAAGCTCATCAAGAGAATGCCAAGAGTGTGCAAAGCAGTCATCAAAGCAAAAGGTGGCTACTTTGAAGAACCTAGAATATAAGACATATTTTCAGTTGTTTCACACTTTTTTGTTAATTCCACATGTGTTAATTCATAGTTTTGATGCCTTCAGTGTGAATGTACAATTTTCATAGTCATTAAAGTACAGAAAAATCTTTAAATGAGAAGGTGTGTCCAAACTTTTTGTCTGTACTGTACACACATACATATATAAAAAGATGGTATTACTGAAGACGTTATCTCATCTTGCAAAAAAAATCGAGACCTCGTACAGTTCTGTTGACGGAAACGTGAAAAAAAGTTTTGGCTCTCAGAATATAGCAAAAGTAGCAAACCATAAAAAAGCTATATAAGGCTGTGTGCCCACTATGCGTTTTCTAAGAGTTTCCGCTGCGGAAATTCCACTGCAGAATCACTTAAAAAACGCTTGGTAGAAGGTCTGCAATGTTCCCCAATCATAATCCGCATGTGCTGTGCACATGCTGCGTAAATTTCCGCTGCGGATTATTATTGCGGAGAAATCCGCAGCACTACCAATTAATTTGCGTAAGCGCAGTGTTTTTGCCGCCATTGACTTGCATTGAATCGCTTAATATTCGCATGACTACATGTACACATGCGGATATTAAGCGATTCAATGTGCGGATGGTGCCCGAGTCTGGAGAAGAGGAGACTCTCATCTAGACCTGGGTACCATAGTACCTGTAAAAAATAAAGAATTTAAAATAAAAAAAACATTATACTCACCTTCTGATGGCCCGCGGTCTTCTAGCCGGTACGTCTTGGCTCTCCGGAGGCTCGCGATTTTGTAAAAGGACCTTCCATGACGTTATTTAGTCATGTGACAGGTCACGCGACCGCCGACGCCAGCGGTCGCGTGACCTGTCACATGACTAAATGACGTCATGGAAGGTCCTTTTACACCACCACGGGCCACCGGGGAGACCGGAGAAGGAGACTGGGGGCCATCGGAAGGTGAGTATAATGTTTTTTTTTATTTTTTACCATTTTTATTATTTTTTTTAGCTAACTTGGTCACACTATATAAAATCCATGCCTGTTGCATGGATTTATATAGCGTGACCAAGTTGTCAAGCACTTTTCCAAGTGAAGCTAAAATCTCTTGGAAAGCGCTTGACAACCCGAATGCGAAATCGCATGTGCAAAACGCATGACAAACGCTTGTCCCTGGCTGAAAAAATGCATGTAAAATCCGCATGCATTTTTTCTACCAGGGAGATGCAGAAATGCTCAGGAAAAATCCGGTGCATTTCTGCATCGTGGGCACATAGCCTAAAACTGGTATTGCTGTCATTGTAGTGACCCAACTCTTTAAGGCACCGATAGACCCTCTGAGGTTTTCCAAGTCAAAACTACTTAAAGTGAACCTGTCAGTAGGATTGTGCTCAGTAAACTACATACACTGTCAGGTAGGCGCCGATACACTGATTAAAATGATACCTTGGTTGGTTAAATCCGTCCTGTAGTTTTTTTTAATCTTTGATTGCAGTTCAAAGTTAATGAGATTTCGGTGCTTCGGGGCAGGCCTGTGGATGGGGCTTTATGTGGTGCTCTGCTTACATATGCATCTGTATTCGCTTATGACAGGTCACTAATCCTTCAGTGACCTGCCTCCTATTTTCCATAATGCATTTACTATGTGGGGGTAAGGAAAAAAATTAACATGCAGCAAAATGGCGCTGGCTCCCGCGCATGCGCAGTAGCAGTTATTGCTTGCCGATAGATGCTACTGCGCACACGTCGCAGCCATTTTGCAGGAGCTAAAAATTAAAATACATTGTAGCCCCAGCCCCCTGAGGAAGCCTGTAAAAGTAAAACTTGTTGGGGTGGCTATACATGTCTTTTAGAATGCAGTAGAAATCCCTTTAGTTAGCAACAATAGGGATTCCTAATTAGTACAGTGTGAACAGAGGTTGCAGTTGTGACACTTGAGTGTGGATACACAATGAGACTTGTTGATTTGAAATCTGGCACCTCTTGAGGTCTGAAACAATAATACACTGCTCAAAAAAATAAAGGGAACACTTAAACAACAGAATATAACTCCAAGTAAATCAAACTTCTGTGAAATCAAACTGTCCACTTAGGAAGCAACACTGATTGACAATCAATTTCACATGCTGTTGTGCAAATGGAATAGACAATAGATGGAAATCATTGGCAATTATCAAGACACCCTCAATAAAGGAGTGGTTCTGCAGGTGGGGACCACAGACCACATCTCAGTACCAATGCTTTCTGGCTGATGTTTTGGTCACTTTTGAATATTGGTTGTGCTTTCACACTCGTGGTAACATGAGACGGACTCTACAACCCACAGAAGTTGCTCAGATAGTGCAGCTCATCCAGGATGGCACTTTAATGAGAGCTGTGGCAAGAAGGTTTGCTGTGTCTGTCAGCGTAGTGTCCAGAGGCTGGAGGCGCTACCAGGAGACAGGCCAGTACACCAGGAGACATGGAGGAGGCCGTAGGAGGGCAACAACCCAGCAGCAGGACCGCTACCTCTGCCTTTGTGCAAGGAGGAACAGATGGAGCACTGCCAGAGCCCTGCAAAATGACCTACAGCAGGCCACAAATGTGCATGTGTCTGCACAAACGGTTAGAAACCAACTCCATGAGGGCCTGACGTCCACAGATGGGGGTTGTGCTCATAGCCCAACACCGTGCAGGACGCTTTGCATTTGCCACAGAACACCAGCATTGGCAAAGTCGCCACTGGCGCCCTCTGCTCTTCACAGATGAAAGCAGGTTCACACTGAGCATATGTGACAGACGTGACAGAGTCTGCAGACGCCGTGGAGAGAAATCTGCTGCCTGCAACATCCTTCAGCATGACCTGTTTGGCAGTGGGTCAGTAATGTTGTGAGGTGGCATTTCTTTGGAGGGCCGCACAGCCCTCCATGTGCTCGCCAAAGGTAGCCTGACTGCCATTAGGTACCGAGATGAGATCCTCAGACCCCTTGTGAGACCATATGCTGGTGCGGTTGGCCCTGTGTTCCTAATGCAGGACAATGCCAGACCTCATGTGGCTGGAGTGTGTCAGCAGCTCCTGTAAGATGAAGGCATTGAAGCCATGGACTGGCCCACCCGTTCCCCAGACCTGAATCCGATTGAGCACATCTAGGACATCATGTCTCACTCCATCCACCTACGTCACATTGCACCACAGACTGTCCAGGAGTTGGCGGATGCTTTAGTCCAGGTCTGGGTGGAGATCTCACAGGAGACCATCCGGAAGGTCATCAGGAGCATGCCCAGGTGTTGTAGGGAGGTCATTCAGGCACGTGGAGGCCACACACAATACTGAGCCTAATTTTGACTTGTTTTAAGGACATTACATCAAAGTTGGATCAGCCTGTAGTGTGTTTTTCCACTTTAATTTTGGGGGTGACTCCAAATCCAGGCCTCCATTGGTTAATAAATTTGATTTTTATTGATGATTTTTGTGTGATTTTGTTGTCAGCACATTTAATTTTCTACAGAACAAAGTATTCAATGAGAATATTTCATTCATTCAGATCTAGGATGTGTTATTTGAGTGTTCCCTTTTATTTTTTCAGCAGTGTGTATAAGATCTCTGCTGCAACAACTTTAACCTCAATTATAATGACCATTTTTAAAAATAAATAAATAAAAGTCATGTTTTAATATCTCTTATTCTGGGATCTATTTGCTCCTAAGAGCAATCTGGTGTTGTGAACATCTTTATCCCTAAAGGGATGTATGCATTTTTTTGTTGTTTTGGCTGTTTTGGCACCTAGGGGACTCAGCAAATGTGACATGACTATGCAGCAAAATATAATCACATATGGGAAACTGCAATATTCAGGAGAAATTGCGCAACAAACTAGTTGGTCCCTCTTCTCCTATTATCCTTCTAAAATGTGAAAAAAAAGGCTAAAGAAAGATTTTTGTGATAAAAATTTAATTTTTCATTTTTGCATCCCAATATTATAAACGTTTGTGAAGCAGCTGTGGGTCCAAATTGGTTACTACACCTCTAGATGAATTTTTTGAGATGTACAGATTTCAAAATGCGGTCACCTGTAGGGGGTTTATGCTGTTTGGCTACTCAGGAGCTCTGCAAATGTGACATGGTGTCCCCAGTTTATCACAGCCAAAACTTAGTGCCAAAAACCAAATGATGTTCCTTCTTTTCCAAGCCCTGTTGCATGACAAAACAGTAGCTTTCGATATGGAGTATTGGTGCATTTAGGAGTAATTGTGTAATAATTGTGGGGTTAATTTTCTCTTATTAGCCCTTCGGAAACTGTAAAACTTGAGTCTAAAGCAATATTTTAGTGGAAAAAATATAATTTTTTATTTATATTCCACTTTGTATTAAGTCCTGTGAAGCGCCTAAAGGGTTAGCGAAATTTCTGACAGCAGTTTTAAATACATTAAGGGGTGTAGTTTTTAAAATAGTTTCACTTTTGAGGGTTTTTCAATAAATACTGTAGGTCCCTCAAAGTCATTTCAAACTTGATTTGGTTTATAAAAAAAAAAATAGGATTTGTAAGTCTTCTTGAAAAAATGTATGCATGCTGCTAAACTTTTAAACCTTTTAACATCGTAACATAATACAAGATTGCTAGAAAAATTATGCTGACATAAAGCAGACATATTGGAAATGCTATTTAGTAAACATTTTGTTTGATATAATTATCTGCTATGCAGGCATAAAAATTCAAAGTTTTAGTATAGCATATTTTTCTAAATTTTCATCATATTTCTGATAGTTTCATAAATAATCGCAAATTTTATTGGCCTAAATTTACTACTAACTTAAAGTGTAATGTGTCATGAAAAAACAATATTCGAATCACTGGGATATGTTAAAGCATTCTAGCGTTTTTACAACATTAAATGATACATGTCAGAATTGAAAAATGGGGCTTGGTCATTAAGGAAAAAGGTTCTCTGTCCTTAAGGGGTTAATATATACAACCCCTGGCAAAAATTATAGAATCGCCTGGCTTGGAGGATGTTCATTCAGTTGTTTAAAGTTGTTGAAAAAAAGCAGATCACAGACATGGCACAAAACTATAGTCATTTCAAATGGCAACTTTAGGGCTTTAAGAAACACTAAAAGAAATCAAGATTAAAAATGTGGTACTCAGTAAGGGTAATTTTTTTCAGACCAAGCAGAGGGAAAAAATTATGTAACCACTCAATTCTGAGGAAAAAATGATGGAATCACCCTGTAAATTTTCCTTTCCAAAACTAACACCTGCATCAAATTAGATCTGCTTGTTAGTCAGCATCTAAAAAGGAGTGATCACACATTGGAGAGCTGTTGCACTGACATGAATCATGGCTCCAACACCAGAGATGTCAATTGAAACAAAGGAGAGGATTATCAAACTCTTAAAAGAAGGTAAATCATCACGCAATGTTGCAAAAGATGTTGGTTGTTCACAGTCAGCTGTGTCTAAAATCAGGATCAAATACAAACAACATGGGAAGGTTGTTAAAGCCAAACATACTGGTAGACCAAGAAAGACATCAAAGCGTCAAGACCGGAAACTTAAAGCAATATGTCTGCAAAACATGAAATGCGCAACAAAACAAATGAGGAGCGAATGGGAGGAAACTGGAGTCAATGTCTGTGACCGAACTATAAGAAACAGCCTAAAGGAAATGGGATTTGCATACAGAAAAGCTAAACATAAGCCATCATTAACACTTAAACAGAAAAAAACAAGATTACAATGGGCTAAGGAAAAGCAATCGTGGACTGTGGATGACTGGATGAAAGTCATATTCAGTGATGAATCATGAATCTGCATTGGCAAGGTGATGTTGCTGGAACTTTTGTTTGGTGCCGTTCCAATGACATTTATAAAAATGACTGCATGAAGAGAACATGCAAATTTCCACAGTCATTGATGATATGGGGCTGCATGTCAGGTAAAGGCACTGAGGAGATGGTGTTAGAACCCTCCTGTTTGTTTTTTTCATCTTGTGTTTTGCGGTCACGTGACCATCTGACTTTATATTCCAGCTCCGCCCTTCTGGCTGTGCTGGACTCCAGTGTTTGACTGTCTCTCTAGCCAGGTGCTTCGGTGCCTTTCTCTGTCAGTTCGCTTGGTCCTTCTGGGATCTATAGTACCTTTTTGTCAGTTTGTCTTTTTATGTTCTGCAACAACTTCTGTTTAGGAGGTGTCCCATTTTTGTCCCAGTCCTTAGTTCTTTTAGGGACCCCTCCATTAATACTAAGGACTAAGGCGGGTCTGTTCGCTAGGAACAGGCAGCCCGCTATATCGTAGGGATTCAGCTTAGTCTTACTGTAGGGATAGCTTTCCCCTATCTTTCCTTAGTACATGTTGCAGATCATAACATATGGCTGTCATTACATCTTCAATAAATGCCCAAGTTTACATTTATATTTTGGACAGTTTTCTTATCCCATCAATTGAAAGGATGTTTGGGGTCATGACATCATTTTTCAAGATGATAATGCATCCTGCCATAGAGCAAAAACTGTGAAAACATTCCTTGAAAGAACACACATAAGGTCAACGTCCTGGCCTGCAAATAGTCCGGATCTCAATCCAATTGAAAATCTTTGGCAGAAGTTGAAGAAAATGGTCCATGACAAGGCTCCAACCTGCAAAGCTGATCTGGCAACAGCAATCAGAGAAAGTTGGAGCCAGATTGATGAAGAGTACTGTTTGTCACTCATTAAGTCCATGCCTCAGAGACTGCAAGCTGTTATTAAAGTCAGAGGTGGTGCAACAAAATACTAGTGATGTATTGGAGTGTTCTTTTGTGTGTTTGCTTTTCATGATTCCATATATTTTTCCTCAGAATTGAGTGATTCCATAATTTTTTCCCTCTGCTTGGTCTGAAAAAAATTACTCTTACAGAGTACCACATTTTTAATCTTGATTTCTTTTAGTGTTTCTTAAAGCCTTAAAGTTGCCATTTGAAATGACTTTAGTTTTGTGCCATGTCTGTGATCTGCTTTTTTTCAACAACATTAAACAACTGAATGAACATCCTCCGAGCCGGTGATTCCATAATTTTTGTCAGGGGTTGTAGTCTAGAAAAAATAGAATACATTGTTGAAACTGTCTGCAAGCAGGTTGATAGATCTTATTGTGGATTATGTGTTTTGCAAGGGAGGTCTGAATAGTAGGGTTTACTGCTCTAAATAATTACAGCTTATTAATAGTGTTGAGCCACCCCCGTAGTGTTCGGGTTCGGTTCGGTTCGTCGAACACCGGGATGTTCGAGGAACTGTTCGTCGAACTGTTCGTCGAACACCTTAGAACACCGTCGAACACCGTTAAAACCAATGGCAGGCAAACAAAAACACATAGAAACACATAGAAAACACCTTCAAAGGTGTCCAAAAGCTGACAAACTGCTCAGAAGACGCTTTCTTTAAAAAAGCCGGCCGGCAATTCAGCAGCGGCATACACCGGTACCCGACAATTTAGACAAGAAGGAATAGAGCCTCACACATAGATTAGATAGATAGAAACATGTCAGTCACACATATAAGAAGCACAGTGACAGTGTTGCTTACTGTACTTGTCATTTAGTGTAAAGGATTTATTAAAAAATATAATAGTGTTTTAATGCACTGTCTCTTTAAAAAAGCCGGCCGGTAATTCAGCATCTGTACCCGACAATTTATAACAGACAGAATAGAGCTTCACACATAGATTAGATAGATAGAAACATGTCAGTCACATATATATGAAGTACAGTGACAGTGTTGCTTACTGTACTTGTCATTTAGTGTAAAGGATTTATTAAAAAAAATAATAGTGTTTTCATGCACCGACTCTTTAAAAAAGCCGGCCGGCAATTCAGCATCTGTACCCGACAATTTATAACAGACAGAATAGAGCTTCACACATAGATTAGATAGATAGAAACATGTCAGTCACATATATATGAAGTACAGTGATAGTGTTGGTTACTGTACTTGTCATTTAGTATTAAAATAAAGGATTTATTATTAAAAAAAAATTGGCGTGGGGTTCCCCTTAATTTTAGGCTCTAGCGGAGGTTAAGCAGACAGCTGGGGCAGATGTTTGAAGCCTGGGAAGGGGGTAATACCCACGGAGCTTCCCAGGCTACTAATATGAGCCCCCAGCTGAATACATAGCCTTTACTAGCTATTAAAATGGGGGACCCCCCCAAAAAAATGACGTGGGGTCCCCCCTAATTTAATAGCTAGCAAAGGCTAGGCAGACAGCTGGGGGCTGATATTAATAGCCCAGGAAGGGTGCCATGAATATTGGCCCCCTCCCAGGCTAGAAACACCAGCCGTCAGCCGCCCCAGAAATGGCGCATTCATAGGATGCGCCAATTCTGGCACTTAGCCTCGCTCTTCCACGCTGCCCTGTAGCGGTGGCAGGGGGTAATAGGGCTGGGGTTGATGTCAGCTTATAATGCCAGCTGACATCAAGCCCAGGTTAGTAATGGAGAGGCGTCTATAAGACACCCCCATTACTAACCCCATAGTCAAAGTTAAAAGAAAATACAAACACCCAGAATAAAGTCCTTTAATTGAAATAAAGACACAATCCTTTATTGTTCTAAATTAAACCATACTTACCATCACGCCCATTCCAGCTGAAGCCAACGATCTCCTGCAATAAAAGAAAAATAATAAAGCAACATCATCCTTACCTTTCCATGGTTCCCACGACAGCTTCAGCTCTGCTACATCGAGATGACAGGCTGGACCGCAGCAGAACGCTGCCATCCAGCCTGTCATCCCGCAGACACCGAGAAGCGCAGGCTTGCTTGCGCTCTGCAGTGTCTGGCTGTGACGGCATAAAGATGAGACGAGTTCATGTCCAATGAACTCGGCGCACCTCATGCACGTCACTGACAGCGTGGGAAAATTCTCACGCTGAAGCGCTGAGTGCAGGAGAATTCTCCCACGCTGTCAGTGACGTGCATAAGGTGAGCTCATGTCCAATGAACTCAGCTCACCTCCTGCACGTCACTGACAGCGTGGGAGAATTCTCCTGCACTCAGCGCTTCAGCGTGAGAATTCTCCCACGCTGAAGCGCTGAGTGCAGGAGAATTTTCCCACGCTGTCAGTGACGTGCATAAGGTGAGCTCATGTCCAATGAACTCAGCTCACCTCCTGCACGTCACTGACAGCGTGGGAGAATTCTCCTGCACTCAGCGCTTCAGTGTGAGAATTCTCCCACGCTGAAGCGCTGAGTGCAGGAGAATTTTCCCACGCTGTCAGTGACGTGCATGAGGTGAGCCGAGTTCATTGGACATTAACTCGGCTCATCTGGATGCCCTCACAGAGAGACACTGTGGAGCGCAAGCAAGCCTGCGCTTCTCAGTGTCTGCGGGATGACAGGCTGGATGGCAGCGTTCTGCTGCGATCCAGCCTGTCATCTCGATGTAGCAGAGCTGAATGTTATGTTCTGCTACCAAAGCTAAGGAAAGAGAGGAGATCTGTCCCTACTATGAGACTCAGCTGAATCCCTACGATGTAACAGGGAACCTGATCCTGCGATCAGACCTGCTAAAGTCCTAATCTAGTCTGTACGAAGACCTATAGATGTGGGGAGGGAATCCCTACAAGTACTAAGGACTGGGAGGAATATGGGACACCTCCTAACCGAAATAGTAGCAGACAGACGAACAAACAAAATATATAGAACATAGAGGTCCGTAGACCAAGCAAACTAACAGAGTTAGATACAGAGCACAGGCTAGCTAGAAAGTAGATATACAATGAAGTCCAGCAAAGCCAGAAGGGCGGAGCAGGATTAAATAGGCCAACAAGGTCATGTGACCAGCAAAGGAAAAAAAACCTAACAGCAAGGTTCTAACAGTACCCCCCCTTCTAAGAGGATCCTCCGGATCCCCTAGGACCAGGCTTATCAGGAAATCTCCTGTGAAACGCTCTGATAAGTCTGGACGCAGAAACATCATCTGACCTCACCCAAGAGTTATCCTCGGGTCCGAAACCTTTCCAGGCCACAAGATACTGCAAACTACCTCTATACCGTCTAGAGTCAAGGATGCGAGAAATTTCATATTCCCCGTCCTCCACCACCGGAGGAACAGAGGCAGAGGCGTCACCATCCGACACAACAGCTTTTTTTAACAGAGAGACATGAAAGACCGGATTAATTCTCCAGGAGGTAGGAACCTCCAACCTAACAGCAGATTGGTTGACAACCTGAAGCACCTTAAAGGGCCCTACAAACTTGGGACCCAATTTCTTAGAAGGAATCCTCAACCGCAGATTCCTAGAGGACAACCAAACCATGTCACCAACAGCGAACAAAACCTCCTGTCGTTTCCTATCAAAGTAGTCTTTAGATTTTCTGTTGGCCTCCTGAAGATTACCACGCACATCCGTCCAAACTCTTTCCAAATCACCGGAAAAATTCTCCTCCTCAGGCACGGCAGATCCCAACTTGGAGAACGACCCAAACGACGGATGTCTCCCAGAACAACAAAAAAAAGGCGAACAACCAGCAGAAGAAGATGTATGATTGTTCAGAGCAAATTCGGCAAGTGGCAGAAACTCAGACCACCCCTCTTGATTGTCTGCCACAAAACAACGCAAGAACTGCTCAACATCCTGGTTTTTCCTTTCTGTCTGGCCATTAGATTCAGGATGATATCCGGACGAAAACGACAAATGAATTCCCAACCTGTCACAAAAGGCACGCCAAAAACGAGCCACGAACTGAGGACCCCTATCAGAAACAATGTCAGTAGGAACGCCATGAAATCTGACAATTTCCTTGACAAAGGCCTTAGCGAGAGTTTTAGCGCAGGGCAGTTTGACGAAGGGAACCAAGTGACACATCTTGCTAAAACGGTCCACGACCACCCAGATGACAGTAAAACCCTCAGAGGGGGGAAGGTCAGTTATAAAGTCCATAGCCAAATGTGTCCAAGGAGCACTGGGGACCTCCAAAGGACAAAGCAACCCCGCAGCAGGAGTATGTGAGGACTTAGATCTAGCACATATAGTACATTGGCGCACCCACTTAATGACTTCCTTCTGCCATCCAGGCCACCAAAAACTGCGACCCACCAGTCTCTTGGTCTCAGAGATTCCGGGATGACCTGCCAACCGAGATTCGTGACACTCAACAAACAAATCTCTCCTAAAGGTCTCAGGCACAAACAACCTCCCATGAGGAGTGTTAGATGGGGCATTCTCCTGAGCTTTAAGAATCTCATCTTCCAAAACGGAGTCTAAAGCAGCTATCACAACACCTTCTTGTAAAATGTTTTCCTCTTTCTCAGCACCGACTATGGGAGAAAAACTGCGAGACAAGGCATCCGCCTTAACATTCTTAGTACCAGGGATGTAAGTAACGGAGAAATTAAACCGCGAGAAAAACAGTGCCCACCTAGCCTGACGGGCATTCAGGCGCTTGGCAGCATCAAGATATATCAGATTTTTATGATCCGTAAGAACCTGAACGGGAAATTCCGCACCTTCCAAGAAGTGGCGCCAGTGTTCAAATGCGAGTTTAATAGCCAATAATTCCCGATTACCAATATCGTAATTCAATTCAGTCTCCGAAAATTTTTTTGAAAAAAAGGCACAGGGATGTAATCCATCCCCGTTATCCTGAGACAATACTGCGCCAACCCCCACAGAGGAAGCATCAACCTCAACCAAAAACGGCCTAGTAACATCAGGCTGCATAAGGATGGGAGCAGAGGTGAACCTCTCCTTGAGATACACAAAAGCTTCAATGGCCTCAGAAGACCACTGAACCGCATCAGCACCTTTCCTGGTGAGATCAGTCAGAGGTTTGACAATACTAGAAAAATTTTTTATGAACTTTCTATAGTAATTGGCGAAACCCAAAAACCTCTGTATCGATTTCAAACCAATAGGCCTAGGCCATTCCTGCACAGCCTGAACCTTAACCGGATCCATCTCAAAACCTTTGCTGGAGATAATGTAGCCCAAAAAACTAATTCTCTGTACAGCGAACTCACATTTCTCCAGCTTAGCAAAAAGCGAATTGTCCATTAATAACTGTAATACCTCACGCACGCTCCGCCAATGAGACTCCAGATCTGGCGAATAAATCAAAATGTCATCCAAATACACAACCACATTTTTACCGATCAAAGGTCTAAGGATGTCATTAATCAGATTCTGAAAAAATGCAGGAGCATTAGTAAGACCAAAAGGCATAACCAGATTCTCAAAATGACCCACAGGAGTGTTAAAAGCAGTCTTCCATTCATCACCCTCCTTCATGCGCAACAGATTGTATGCCCCCTTAAGGTCAATTTTAGAGAACCACTTGTCCCCCAATAACTGGTTAAACAGATCAGGAATCAATGGCAGTGGGTAAGGATTGCGTACCGTAATTTTGTTAATCTCACGAAAATCCAGACAAGGACGTAAACCGCCGTCCTTTTTTTTTACAAAAAAAAATCCAACCGCCACAGGAGACTTAGAGGGCCTAATGTGACCGGCGGCCAAGCTTGTCTGTATGTATTCCTCCAAAGCCTTCCTCTCAGGAATAGTAAGGTTAAATAAACGACTCTTAGGAAGAGTCGCTCCAGGGACAAATTCAATAGAACAATCATAGTCTCTATGGGGAGGCAAAACCTGCGATTCCTTCTCAGAAAAAACTCTCCAAAAATCCTGAATAGGAACAGGCAATTCTCCCCTATCCAAAGCTGCAATACGCCCGTTACAACACTTGTCATAATATTTATGGCTCCAGGATTTAATTTCACTGGTAGACCAATCCAGTACAGGATTGTGAAATTTTAACCAGGGCAAACCCAATATTACTGGAGAAGGCAAGTTATTCAACACTACCAAATCCAATTTCTCATGGTGAACACCATTAATAGTGAGAGGAAATTCACTGACCTTGAGAGTAATATTCTTCAAAGGGGAGCCATCCACAGAAACCACAGCAATGGGGGATGACAAAGGTTCAGGTTTTAAATTGAGTTTTTCCACGAATCCCCCATCAATTACATTCAGTGTAGACCCGCAATCAACAAACACCCGAAATTCCATTAATTTTTCCTGAGCAATCGTGGAAGCAGCTAAAAATATACCCTTGGAATTTAAACAGGCAATACGGGCGTGACTGACCATTTTTTTTTCTTTCTTCATACGAAGCTCACAGCCTTTAATCAAATGACCAGATTTTCCGCAATAGAAACACAAGCCTTGCGAAAAACGACGGTCTTTTTCTTGAGAGCGAGGTGCCACCGATCCAATCTCCATCGGTTCACCACTGTTAGTACACACATTATCATAACCAGAAACTGACATAGCAGAGGATTTGCTCTCATTAACCCTAGCACGCAGTCTTCTATCCACCCGTATAGCTAATTGCATAGCCTGTTGCAAATCTTCAGGTGTAGGATAAGCAATTAGCAGGTCTTTAACCCTTTCACTGAGCCCAGCAAGAAATAGACTTTTCAGAGCAGAATCGTTCCACCCTGTTTGAGTGGACCAACGACGAAAATGTGTACAATATTTTTCCACATTACCCGATCCTTGTTTTAGACGTCTCAACTCAGTCTCAGCTGATGCGACACGGTCAGGATCATCATATAATAGTCCCAAAGCAGAAAAAAAACTATCCACTGATCTGAAGCATGAATCACTAGGTTGCAAAGAAAAAGCCCACTCCTGAGGCTCTTTGCGCAAAAGTGACATTATGAACCCTACGCGCTGGGATTCATCCCCAGAGGACTTAGGTCTCAAACGAAAATACAATAAGCAAGCATTTTTAAATGAAAAAAATTCTCGGTGTTCACCAAAAAACAAATCCGGCAAACAAACCTTAGGCTCCAAAAAATGTGCTCCAGGACAGTTACTCACGTGCTGACGGAGCTCGGCCACCTCCAGAGAGAGTCCCTGCAGGCGATGAGCCAAATCCTGAACCGACACCATGATGGAACAGAAAAATCTTTCCTTAGAGAATTTGCTGGCTGGACTTACTGTTATGTTCTGCTACCAAAGCTAAGGAAAGAGAGGAGATCTGTCCCTACTATGAGACTCAGCTGAATCCCTACGATGTAACAGGGAACCTGATCCTGCGATCAGACCTGCTAAAGTCCTAATCTAGTCTGTACGAAGACCTATAGATGTGGGGAGGGAATCCCTACAAGTACTAAGGACTGGGAGGAATATGGGACACCTCCTAACCGAAATAGTAGCAGACAGACGAACAAACAAAATATATAGAACATAGAGGTCCGTAGACCAAGCAAACTAACAGAGTTAGATACAGAGCACAGGCTAGCTAGAAAGTAGATATACAATGAAGTCCAGCAAAGCCAGAAGGGCGGAGCAGGATTAAATAGGCCAACAAGGTCATGTGACCAGCAAAGGAAAAAAAACCTAACAGCAAGGTTCTAACACTGAAGCTGTCATGGGAACCATGGAAAGGTAAGGATGATGTTGCTTTATTATTTTTCTTTTATTTCAGGAGATCGTTGGCTTCAGCTGGAATGGGCGTGACGGTAAGTATGGTTTAATTTAGAACAATAAAGAATTGTGTGTTTATTTCAATTAAAGGACTTTTTTCTGGGTGTTGTGTTTTTTTTAAATACTTTACTAGAAATTCATGGTGGTCATGTCTAATATTGGCGTGACCCCATGAATTTTGGGCTTAGGGCCAGCTGATAATGCCAAGCTGGCCCTAACCCCTTTATTACCCAGTGAGCCACCTCATCAGGGCCCTGGATGAGTTGGGTACAGCGCCAGAAGATGGCGCTTCTATGAACGCGCCATTTTCCGGGGTGGCTGCGGACTGCAATTTGCAGCGGGGGTGGCCCAGAAAGCTTGGGCCTCCCTGCGCTGCGGATTCCAGCCCCCAGCTGCATAGTTGTACATGGCTGGACACAAAAACAGGGCGAAGCCCCATGTCAATTTTCTTTAAATTATTTCATGAAATAATTAAGAAAAAAAGGGCTTCCCTATATTGTTGTGTCTGGCCAGGTACAAATAGGCAGCTGGTGGTTGGGGGCAGCCCGTTCCTGCCTGCTGCACCTGACTGGACACAAATATAGTGCGAAGCCCCACGTCAATTTTTTTTTAATTATTTCATGAATTTCCTGAAATAATTTAAAAAAATTGAAGTGGGGCTTCGCACTATATTTGTGTCCAGCCAGGTACAGCAGGCAGGAACGGGCTGCCCCCAACCACCAGCTGCCTATTTGTACCTGGCCGGACACAACAATATAGGGAAGGCCTTTTTTTCTTAATTATTTCATGAATTTCATGAAATAATTAAAAAAAATTGACGTGGGGCTTCGCCCTATATTTGTGCCCAGCCAGGTACAGCAGGCAGGAACGGGCTGCCCCCAACCACCAGCTGACTATTTGTACCTGGCCGGACACAACAATATAGGGAAGGCCTTTTTTTCTTAATTATTTCATGAATTTCATGAAATAATTAAAAAAAAAATACATGGGGCTTCGCCCTATTTTTGTGTCCAGCCAGGTACAACTAGGCAGCTGGGGGATGGAATCTGCAGCGCAGGGAGGCCCAAGCTTTCTGCGCCCCCCCCGCTGCAAATTGCAGTCCGCAGCCACCCCGGAAAATGGTGCGTTCATAGAAGCGCCATCTTCTGGCGCTGTACCCAACTCATCCAGGGCCCTGGTGCGGTGGCTCACTGGGTAATAAAAGGGTTAGGGCCAGCTTGGTATTATCAGCTGGCCCCAAGCCCAAAATTCATGGGGTCACGCCAGTATTAGACATGACCGCCATGAATTTCTAGTAAAGTATTTAAAAAAAACACAACACCCAGAATAAAGTCCTTTAATTGAAATAAACACACAATCCTTTATTGTTCTAAATTAAACTATACTTACCATCACGCCCATTCCAGCTGAAGCCAACGATCTCCTGCAATAAAAGAAAAATAATAAACCAACCTCATCCTTACCTTTCCATGGTTCCCACGACAGCTTCAGCTCTGCTACATCGAGATGACAGGCTGGACCGCAGCAGAACGCTGCCATCCAGCCTGTCATGCCGCAGACACTGAGAAGAGCAGGCATGCTTGCGCTCCTCAGTGTCTCGCTGTGACAGCATCCAGATGAGCCGAGGTCATGTCCAATGAACTCGGCTCACCTCATGCACGTCACTGACAGCGTGGGAAAATTCTCACGCTGAAGTGCTGAGTGCAGGAGAATTCTCCCACGCTGTCAGTGACGTGCATGAGGTGAGCTCATGTCCAATGAACTCAGCTCACCTCATCCACCTCACTGACAGCATGGGAAAATTCTCCTGCACTCAGCGCTTCAGCGTGAGAATTCTCCCACGCTGGAAGTGACGTGCATGAGGTGAGCCGAGTTCATTGGACATGACCTCGGCTCATCTTTATGCCGTCACAGAGAGACAATGTGGAGCGCAAGCAAGCCTGCTCTTCTCAGTGTCTGCGGGATGACAGGCTGGATGGCGGCGTTCTGCTGCGGTCCAGCCTGTCATCTCGATGTAGCAGAGCTGAAGCTGTCGTGGGAACCATGGAAAGGTAAGGATGAGGTTGCTTTATTATTTTATTTTTATTACAGGAGATCGTTGGCTTCAGCTGGAATGGGCGTGACGGTAAGTATGGTTTAATTTAGAACAATAAAGAATTATGTGTTTATTTCAATTAAAGGACTTTATTCTGGGTGTTTGTGTTTTTTGTAACTTTGACTATGGGGTTAGTAATGGGGGTGTCTTATAGACGCCTCTCCATTACTAACCTGGGCTTGATGTCAGCTGGCATTATAAGCTGACATCAACCCCAGCCCTATTACCCCCTGCCACCGCACCAGGGCAGCGTGGAAGAGCGAGGCTAAGTGCCAGAATTGGCGCATCCTATGAATGCGCCATTTCTGGGGCGGCTGACGGCTGGTGTTTCTAGCCTGGGAGGGGGCCAATATTCATGGCTCCCTTCCTGGGATATTAATATCAGCCCCCAGCTGTCTGCCTAGCCTTTGCTAGCTATTAAATTAGGGGGGACCCCACGTCATTTTTTTGGGGGGGTCCCCCATTTTAATAGCTAGTAAAGGCTATGTATTCAGCTGGGGGCTGATATTAGTAGCCTGGGAAGCTCCGTGGGTATTACCCCCTTCCCAGGCTTCAAACACCTGCCCCAGCTGTCTGCTTAACCTCCGCTAGAGCCTAAAATTAAGGGGAACCCCACGCCAATTTTTTTAATAATAAATCCTTTATTTTAATACTAAATGACAAGTACAGTAACCAACACTATCACTGTACTTCATATATATGTGACTGACATGTTTCTATCTATCTAATCTATGTGTGAAGCTCTATTCTGTCTGTTATAAATTGTCGGGTACAGATGCTGAATTGCCGGCCGGCTTTCTTAAAGAGACGGTGCATGAAAACACTATTATTTTTTTTGATAAATCCTTTACACTAAATGACAAGTACAGTAATCAACACTGTCACTGTACTTCATATATATGTGACTGACATGTTTCTATCTATCTAATCTATGTGTGATTCTCTATTCCTTCTATTCTAAATAGTGTTGAGCCACCCCCATAGTGTTCGAGTTCGGTTCGGTTCGTCGAACACCCGTGTGTTCGCCGAACTGTTCGTCGAACTGTTCGTCGAACACCTTCGAACAACGTTAAAACCAATGGCAGGCAAACAAAAACACATAGAAACACATAGAAAACACCTTCAAAGGTGTCCAAAAGCTGACAAACTGCTCAGAAGACATAACTAACACATGGAAAAGTGACAAGTACATATAGTCATGCGAAAATAAAAGAGGTGGAGGAGTAAAAGGAGGGGGAGACACAGATATAGGCATGTCATGCCCTTCTAAAATCCAAAAAGTGAGAAGCCGACACGGCCAGTCCGCTCCTGCCCGTGCCAGCTCCGTGTCGCCGGGTTTGTGCCAGAGCCGCGGTGAACCCTGACGGCCAGCCCCCCTCTCCCAATACTGGTGCCTGTCCGCTGGTGGGTCGAGCGAGCCCCCCTGTGGTGGAGGCAGCTCTAAGCTTTTTAATTTAAATTGTCTCTCTAATTTGAATGAATACACTTTAAATCCATTTACAAGGATCTATTGGAGGGCAAGTCTCATGCCAGCAGCCGCGTAATTCCAGCTCCAGTAGCGTCCACTAAAGCTGCTGCAGTTAAAAAGCTTTTATAAGGATCGAGCTCGGCTGTCCACCGCAAGGCATCCTACTGCCAGTCCCAGCCCCTATGCCTTGGGGTGCCTCCTGATGCTCTTCACTAAGTATCCCATGGTCCCGAATCATTTCCTTTGAAAAAATTAAGTGTCTAAACTACAGGTGGTGTAGCTTGCTTAACAGCCGGGATAATCCGCTGACTAGCAGACACTGCTACTAGGCACAAAGTATTTCCTGGGCTAGATGCAGTTAAAAATTTGTAATTAGATACTCTCGTTGGATGCTGAGAAAGCATTCCATAGAGTCTCCTGGCACGCCATATATGATTCTCTTAAAAAGCTTGGGGTAGGGGTCTAGGGGACCCTTTTATAGCCAAAATCACGGCCCTGTATCGCAATACGTCACCTAGGCTGAAGATAAATGGAACTGTAGCACCCTGAGGGCTCGGTTGCTACAGACGTATTGCACCTCACCCAGAGGTGTGATATCTCACTCTCAGGTAAGGATGGAGTGTGGATCAGGACCCGACACCTGCATGCATTACACCACATTGCCGTGGGGCAGGGCGACCAATATGCCCCTGAGATGGGCACGACAGTCCCTGTCCCTGGCTGGAGTGGGGGGAGGGAACACTGAGGAAGGGGAACCCTGTAGTGCAGGAGCAGGGAGGAAGCAGTTCCTGGTGCATTGAGAAGGGAGTATAAAAGGTGGGCACTATCTTAGTTCAGTGCAGAGAAGTCTGAGCAGAAGTGGCAGGGTGCAGGGGCTCTGCATGAGCTCTGCTCCGGAGGCGGGCCTAGTAACAGAGGCCCAGGCCTGGAAGAGGGAGAAGGAAGGAAGAGGAGCAGAGAAGGCTCCAGGAACGAGCAATGAAGGGATCCCAGGGGTGCGGACGGGCGAGTCGCCACCGCACGCCCGAATCCACCTGCGTGGAGGGGTCAGGCCAAAGGGGGAGACCGGTCCCCGAACTAGTGGAGGCAGGAAACGACCCTCAGCTAGAAACCGGAGGCTCTGACATTTTATGTGGCGCAGCCCCTCGCTACACCCGCTAGGAAGGCACCACATAGGGTCAGGGAAACTGGCGCCAAGTTTACCAAGAGGAGGCCCGAGGCAGCCGGACAGAAGTGTTGGTAAGAAAGGCCAGACAAAGGACACACAAAGGGGGTCCTGTGAAGTGCTCCAAAGTTATCTGGGAGTTGTCTGAGCCCCTCACCTGGTGAGCACAGTACGACGTGGGCAGCCGTTACCTGCAGACGTGGTCTGGATAATAAGAACTGTGAGTAAAGGCCCTGGACTGCATCACTGACTCCGTGTCGTTACAGCTGCTGCCCTGCACCATCACCCCCATCCTCCGCATACACTGCCCTGAGGCTATACTCCTCCCGTGGGGAGTTATGCTACGCTCTGCTGCACCCACAACACCAGCCTCAGCGGTCTGCCCTGTAGCAGCGGTTCACTCTGACCGCAATCCACGGGTGGCGTAGTCGGACATTTAAACATCAAAACCACATAAATAGTTCCGCCACTGGTTTGACCGCCCTGAGCCACGGAACCGGGTCGCCGCCACGAAGACTACAACCACCAGCATCCACCAAAAAGGGTCCGGCTCCGGGTGTCCCAAGGCCCAGGGGGTGCGTCAGAACATTTTCATCACCTTTCACAATCACCAATGGGACAAGGCAGGGATGTCCTCTGTCCCCTCTCTTATACATCCTAGTGACGGAGCACCTGCTCTCATCAATTCGCCATAACCCCAATATTAGGTGGATTGAGGTGGGAGGCACCGAGTACAAGTGCTCTCTATTTGCTGATGATGTCCTAGTATATATCACTCAATCACATATATCCATCCCTGCTGTTATGGCTGAAATAGATCACTTTGTTACATGGTCAAATTTTAAAATCAATGCAGCGAAGTCTGAGGCCCTCGATGTCTCCCTCCCCAAATCCATATAGGATTCCATCCAGTCCAACTTTCCCTTTGCCTGTCCCTCACAGGGTATCAAATACTTAGGAATTCCTATTCATAGAGACCTCTCCCATCTATGTTATCTTAATTTTGGGCCCTTTATTGAACAACTCCATACAGACCACGGTTGGCAAGTTAGAACTGTAAGATTCACTACGTGAACCGCTGGTGTTTTGTGGAAAAGCACATGTACACTGCGTTCCAAATTATTATGCAAAAAGTGTTTAGGAGTGATAAGGGAAGAATTTGTTTGTTTGTCAGTTAAACTCATTGATGGTGATGTGTGTCAGGGCTCTTTATATCACTGTAAGCAATTGCAGACACCTGTGCTAATTAGTTTGGCAGGTGTGTCCAATGAAAGGCAAGACTACTTAAGAAGGCTCTCTCACATTATTAAGCAGCCTACATTTTCTGCCAAAATGGGAAAGAAAAAGGATGTGTCGGCTGCTGAGAAGCAACAAATTGTGGAGTGTTTAGGTCAAGGCATGACTACAATCAACATTGTGCGATGATCAGGATGAAGTGTCTTGGCAATCAAGAAGTATGTAGCTGATTCACAGTACACACATGTGCGTGCTGATAAGGGCAAATTGAGGACTCTTTCCTACAGGCAATTACGTCAGGTTGAAAGAGCAGCGGCAAAAAAGCCTTGTCATAGCAGCAGACAAGTTTTTGAAGCTGCTTGTGCCTCCAACGTCCCCCGAACAACAAGATGCAGGGTCCTTCAGAGGTTTGCAGCTGTGCATACGCCATCCTGTCGACCTCCTCTATCCACTTCACACAAGCAGAAACGGCTCCAGTGGGCCAAACATTACATGAAGACTGATTTCAAAACAGTTTTGTTCACGGATGAGTGCCGTGCAGCGCTCGATGGTCCAGATGGATGGAGTGGAGGATGGCTGGTTGATGGACACCCCACGCAAACACGGCTACAGCGCCAACAAGGAGGAGGTGGAGTAATGTTTTGGGCTGGAATCATGGGGAGAGAGATTGTCGGCCCCTTTAGGATCCCTGAAGGCGCTAAAGATGAACTCCATAATGTATGTGGATTTTCTCAAACAGCACTTCCTGCCATGGTTCAAGAAGAAGAAACGTGTATTTCACAGCAAGATCATTTTTCTGCATGATAATGCACCATCTCATGCTGCACATAAAACATCTGCATCTCTGGCTGATATGGGCATAAAAGGGGACAAACTTATGGTGTGACCCCCATGCTCCCCTGACCTCTACCCCATTCAGAACCTTTGGAGCATCATTAAAAGGAGTATCTATGATGGCGGGAGGCAGTTCACATCTAAGCAACAGCTCTGGGAGGGTATTCTGTCCTCATGCAAAACAATTGAAGCAGAAACCATCCAAAACCTGACAAATTCAATGGACGAGAGAGTTCAGAAGCTCCTTTCGAACAAGGGGTCCTATGTGAAAATGTAACATCACCTAGAATAAAGTTTTGAGTTGAAAACTGCTTGATTTCAGTTTCTAACAACCTGCTAATGCTTATAATTACAAAAATGACCATTTTTTTGGTCTTTATTAAAATGAAAAGGTTGATCGAAAAGTTTGGGGGATCTAAGAGTGTGGCAACCCAGTAGTCATGATTACTTCGAATTCTGACAATATGAGGGTCATGCTGCAGGTAGTGCAGCAAGAAGGCACTTATGTGTCTTGCGCATCTCGGAGCCCCAAAATTATTTTCCGGGCTAGATGCAGCTAAAAATTATTTTTAATTTTAAATCTGGTGAAGTTTTAGTATAGATGGCCTAATAGGATCAGTGCTGCACACTGCTACAAAGCCCAAATTATTTTCCAGCCAAGATACAGATAAACATGATTAGTAATTTGAAAGCTTAAAACGGTTGGTAGGGTGATTTTAACCAATCATCAAGCTTTTACTCTCCCCAGGATGACACAGGGGTAGAAAAGTCGTTTCGGATCCATGATTTGTTCATCTTTATGAACGTGAGTCTGTCTACATTATCAGTGGAGAGCCGCGTGCGCTTATCTGTCAGCACACCACCAGCAGCGCTGAACACACGTTCAGACAGAACGCTGGCTGCGGGGCATGACAAGATCTCCAAGGCGTAAGTGGCTAGCTCCGGCCATTTATCCAGATTGGAAGCCCAAAAAGAGCAAGGGTCCAGTGACACAGTCGTGGCTTCAATGTTTACTTGGAGATACTCCTGTACCATCGTCTCTAGGCGTTGACTATGTGTCAGACTTCTTGTCTCCTGTGGCCTTGCAAAGGATGGGCTAAAAAAGTGGTGAAATGATTCCGCAAAATTGATGTTACCAGCAGATACTGTGGTTCTGTTACGGTTTGAGTGCTGAACACTTGACGGTCCCACGGTTGGCAAGTTGGAACTGTGAGATTCACTACGTGCACCACTGGTATTTTGTGGAAAAGCACATGTAAGATTCTGCAACAGTCTCTGCTGATACTCCTGCATGCGTGCATCCCTTTCTATGGCAGGAATAATTTCTGCAAATTAACTTTTGTACCGGGGATCTAACAGTGTGGCAACCCAGTAGTCAGGATTATTTCTAATTCTCACAATTCGAGGGTCATGTTGCAGGTAGTGCAGCAAGAAGGCACTCATGTGTGTTGCGCATCCAGGAGCACCAAGTCCCTGTTGTGTTGGTGGCGAGGTAACAATCATGCTTCCTTCCTCTGTCCTCTCCCCCCAACCTCGCACAACAGAAATGTGATCAAGGTCTCCCTCATCTGATGAGTCTTCCATCAGTTCGTCCTCCACTTCTTCCTGGGCTCCTGCACCTTCCTCACTAGTTTGGCTGCTACCATGCGCCCTGGTAAAACCATCTCCCCCACCCTCACATGCCTGCCGCCTTGGTGCTGCCGACCGTCTGGACCTTGCAGATGTTAGCCCTTCCGCATACAACTCCTCCTCCTCTACTTCCTCCACCTCCTCTTGTGCCACCACCTGACTCCGAATTCTGTTTAACATGTGCTCCAGCATGTAAATCACCGGAATAGTCATGCTGATAATGGCATCGTCAGCACTAAACATCTTCGTCGCCATTTCAAAACTGTGCAGAAGGGTGCATAGGTCCCTGATCTGAGACCACTCCTCCAGCGTGATTTGCCCCACCTCTGAATCTCGTTGGCCCAGGCTATACGTCAGAACGTATTGCACCAGGGCTTGTCGGTGCTGCCACAGTCGCTGCAACATGTGCAGAGTTGAATTCCACCGGGTAGGCACATCGCATTTTAGCCGGTGAAGTGGCAGGCCCAACGACTTCTGTAGAGATGTAAGTCGCTGAGCTGCGGGATGCGAACGGCGGAAGTGAGCACACAGCGACCGCGCCCTCTGCAGAAGGCCATCTAGTCTGGGATAGTGGGCTAAAAATTGCTGGACAACCAGGTTCAACACGTGAGCCATACAAGGCACGTGTGTGACATTGCCCCGGCGAAGGGCCGCACCCAGGTTTGCAGCATTGTCGCACACGGCCTTCCCTGGTTTCAGGTCCAGTGGAGACAACCATTCATGAAATTGGTTCTCCAGAGCTGACCACAACTCCTCAGCTGTGTGACTCACATTTCCCAGACATTTCAATGTAAAAACCGCCTGATGACGTTGAGCCCTACTGCCAGCATAGTAAGGAGGTGTGCAGGATCCCTTCTGCACAGTTAGAAAGCTTGTGGCATGACCAGACAGGCTTTGGGTGCAGGTGGAAGACCGAGAGGAGGTTGAGGAGGCAGAAGCAGTGGAGGAACTTTGACATAAAGAGGATTGACGCACAACTCGTGGGGACGGCAAGACTTGGACAGCAGCCCCTTGTCCTGCTGTCACCATAGTTACCCAGTGCCCAGTCAGCGACATGTAACGCCCCTGTCCATGCCTACTCGTCCAAGTGTCTGTGGTGAAATGCACCCTGTCACACACAGAGTTTCTCAAAGAAGCGGTGATGTTGTGTGCGACATGCTGGTGGAGTGCAGGCACACCTTTCTTTGAGAAGTAGTGCCGACTGGGCATCTGGTACTGGGGCACTGCGACGGACATAAGGTCTCGAAAATCCTCTGTGTCCACCAGGCGGAAAGGCAGCATTTCTGTAGCCAAGAGCTTGCAGATGGTGAAATTCAACCTCTTAGCTTTCTCATGGCTAGGAGGAAATGGTCTTTTACTTGTCCACATCTGAGGGACCGATGGCTGGCTATTGTGCTTAGACGGGGTTGATAAGGGTGTCCCCGGCAAACTGCCGGTCTGTGAGGAAGATGCAGGCGGACATGTTAGGTTGCCTTGATCCAAAGGTGGTGCTATCGATGTCGGACAGCGCTCAACACCAGCTGGTGTTCCCACCTCCAAAGAAAATGATGACCTGCCAATCACGCTGGCTGTTGCGGGTAAAGAGGTGGCAGGTCTGCGCCCCAAAACAGGTGTGACTGCTGTCCCCCCAGTCACAGAGGATGAAGAGGCCGCGGATGCACAAGATATGGCAGACGGTGGTTGGCCCGGCCGGCTAGGCCGCATTGTAGCACACTGAGCTTCCCACTGCAACTTATGCTTCATGTCCATGTGCCGGTTCATGCATGAAGTACTGAAACTATGTATTTTTTGGCCTCTACTTAGCTTTTGCTGACAAATGTTACAGATAACACGAGTTGGGTCATCTTTATCGATCTGAAAAAATGCCCAGGCTATGCAAGGCTTAGCACCCATGCGACCTGAAGAGCCACCACGACTTGTGGTGAGAGGCAGAGTTGTGTTTGAGGATGCAGTTGTTGACGTGCTTCCAGTACTACGTCTCTGTCCAGGAAGGCGCAACCTGACCTCGTCGTCACTAGCATCTTCCTCCACCTCCTCTGCTGACCTCATCTCTTGGCTGACTGTGGGTTGACAGTAAGTGGGATCTCCAACCACATCATCAACACCCTGTGTGTTATCACACCCGTCGTCCTCAGAGCCAACCTGTTCCTGCCCTGACAAAAAACTAAAGTTGTCGCTCCAATCAGGTATTTGAGTCTTATCATCGTCTTCCTCATTGTCTCCACCAACAGGAGTTACAGTTTGGGAATGAGGGTCTACATTATGGTCAGAACCTTCTGCGTCTGGTCCTGGATCCGACTCATAAAAATTCTGGGCATCAGTGCAGATCATTTCCTCGTCTGGATTCACAGAAGCGCTGGAGTCGACCTCTGATTCCCAGGCTATAGTATGAGTAAACAGCTCTGCAGACTCAACCATCTGTTCTACCTCATACTCAGACGGGCAGCTGGAGATTTGGGAGCTGTGAGGAAGCAAGTGCGATTTGGGTGACACCTTTGAGGACTGGAGTATTTGTGATGTTGAAGTTGATGTGGAGGAGAGCCCACTTAAAGGAGCACTTGATATCCGTTGAAGCACCTGCTGTTTTTGTGCCTCATCTGGAATTTGTAGCGATTGGCGTGGCCGTAAGAAAGGGATCTTATCACATTGTCCGCTAAAAGAAGTAGACATTTTAGTTTGGCTGGAAGATGGTCTTTCTTCTGCAGATGTTACTGTTGCTTTAACACCTACCCCACGGACACAACCTTTTTTCCCCTTCCCAACACGCCTATTCCCCTTTCCACCAGCAGCAGGCCTTTTTCACTCATTTTGGTGGTTAAGTAATTCACAACTCTGGAGTTGTTTGCACAAAAAAACAATGGATGGTAACCAAGCAGAGCTGAGTGGCCAAACTGTGGTATTAGGCCAAAACTATTGGCTGGGTTAGATGCAGAAAAAAATTATATTCAATTTGCAACCTGATGGAGGTCAGTATAGATGGACTAATACAACAAGTCCCACACACAGCTAGAAGCCCAATATTTTTTCAGAGGTAGATGCAGAAAAAAATATATTCAGTTTGCAACCTGATGGAGGTCAGTATAGATGGACTAATGTAGCACCCTGAGGATTCGGCTGCTACAGGGGTATTGCACCTCAAGCCAGAGGTGTGATATTCCACTCCCGGGTAAGGATGGAGTGTGGAACTGAGCTCAGTTAGCTGCATACACTACATACATCCCATTTCCGAGGGACAGACCGATGGTACTCCCACTAGGTATATGTGCAGGTACGACAGTGTCTGTCCCCGGCTGGAGTGGGAGGGGGGTGGAACATCCCAGTAGTGTAGGGGCAGATAGGGGGAGCAGTCTGGGTAATGCTAGGAGCTCATTGGGTGCTGGTCACCTGAGCTCACACATAGAGGGAGTATATAAGGTGGGAACCATCTTAGATCAGGGTCAGTCTTCTGTAGAGGGTCGGTCAGTCAGTCTTCTGTAGAGAGTGAGTGAGTCCTGAGAGAGGTCCAGGAGCGCCTGCAGAGAGAAGAGAGAGAGGAGAAGAGAAGGACCCAGAGGGGGAGAAGAAGGAACCCCAAGAACCTAGTATACAACCAGAAGGGTGAAGGGTTGGCACGCAAGGGAACCGGATCCCAAATTAGTGGAGGAGAGAAACAACCCTCAGCTAAGAACCGGAGGCTGCGGCATTTCATGTGGAGCAGCCCCTCACTAAGTCCACTAAGAAGGCACACCAGGCATAGGGTCAGGGAACCCCGGAGAGGTGCACCCACCAAGAGGCCCGAGGGAGCCGCATACAAGTGGACCCCTGGTGAGAAAGGCCAGTAGAGAGGACAGTCAGAAAGGGAGCTCAGGACCACGCTCCAGAATTGCTTGGGGGTTGGCCGAGTCCAGGACCTGGTGGACGCAGCACGGCTCGGGCGGTCACTCAAGGCCAGAGTGACCAACAGAACAGCAGTAAGTAAAAACCCTGAACTGCACAGCCCGACTCTGAGTCTTCTTACCATCCACACTGCACCACCACTACCACCATCCTCTACACCTGACCCCCTGAGGCTATACCCCTCCCGTTGAGGGTTATACTACCCGAAGCTGCACACATACCACCAGCCTCAGCGGACCCTGCTGCAGCGGCGGCCGTATTGACCGCAAATCAACGGGTGGCGTAGTCGACACTAAGAACTAATAACATCTGTAAAGACTGCCACACACTGAGCTCGACACCCTGGGCACGGACCGGGTCACCGCCACTCGGAGACTACAACCCCCATCTGATCCGGCTCCGGGTATCCCCCAAACAACACTGGCCCAGGGGGCGTGTCACTAATACAACAAGTCCCACACACAGCTAGAAGCCCAAATATTTTTTCAGAGGTACTGTAGATGCAGATAAAAATTATTTTTAATTTGCAACCTGATGGAGGTCAGTATATATGGACTAATAGAGAAAGTCCGACACACTACTAGAAGGCCAAATATTTTTTCAGAGCTAGATGCAGAAAAAAATTATATTCAGTTTGCAACCTGATGGAGGTCTGTATAGATGGATTAATAGAACAAGACCCAAACACAGCTAGAAGCCCAATATTTTTTCAGAGGTAGATGCAGAAAAAAATATATTCAGTTTGCAACCTGATGGAGGTCAGTATAGATGGACTAATACAACAAGTCCCACACACAGCTAGAAGCCCAATATTTTTTCAGAGGTAGATGCAGAAAAAAATATATTCAGTTTGCAACCTGATGGAGGTCAGTATAGATGGACTAATACAACAAGTCCCACACACAGCTAGAAGTCCAAATATTTTTTCAGAGGTACTGTAGATGCAGATAAAAATTATTTTTAATTTGCAACCTGATGGAGGTCAGTATAGATGGACTAATAGAGAAAGTCCGACACACTACTAGAATGCCAAATATTTTTTCAGAGCTAGATGCAGAAAAAAATTATATTCAGTTTGCAACCTGATGGAGGTCTGTATAGATGGATTAATAGAACAAGACCCACACACAGCTAGAAGCCCAATATTTTTTCAGAGGTAGATGCAGAAAAAAATATATTCAGTTTGCATCCTGATGGAGGTCAGTATAGATGGACTAATACAACAAGTCCCACACACAGCTAGAAGCCCAATATTTTTTCAGAGGTAGATGCAGAAAAAAATATATTCAGTTTGCAACCTGATGGAGGTCAGTATAGGTGGACTAATAGAACAAGTCCCACACACTGCTAGAAGGCCAAATATTTTTTCAGAGCTAGATGCAGAAAAAAATTATATTCAGTTTGCAACCTGATGGAGGTCAGAATAGATGGATTAATAGAACAAGACCCACACACAGCTAGAAGCCCAATATTTTTTCAGAGGTAGATGCAGAAAAAAATTATATTCAGTTTGCAACCTGATGGAGGTCAGTATGTATGGACTAATAGAACAAGACCCACACACAGCTAGAAGCCCAATATTTTTTCAGAGGTAGATGCAGAAAAAAATATATTCAGTTTGCAACCTGATGGAGGTCAGTATAGATGGACTAATATAACAAGTCCCACACACAGCTACAAGCCCAATATTTTTTCAGAGGTAGATGCAGAAAAAAATATATTCAGTTTGCAACCTGATGGAGGTCAGTATAGATGGACTAATACAACAAGTCCCACACACAGCTAGAAGCCCAATATTTTTTCAGAGGTAGATGCAGAAAAAAATATATTCAGTTTGCAACCTGATGGAGGTCAGTATAGATGGACTAATACAACAAGTCCCACACACAGCTAGAAGCCCAAATATTTTTTCAGAGGTACTGTAGATGCAGATAAAAATTATTTTTAATTTGCAACCTGATGGAGGTCAGTATAGATGGACTAATAGAGAAAGTCCGACACACTACTAGAAGGCCAAATATTTTTTCAGAGCTAGATGCAGAAAAAAATTATATTCAGTTTGCAACCTGATGGAGGTCAGTATAGATGGATTAATAGAACAAGACCCACACACAGCTAGAAGCCCAATATTTTTTCAGAGGTAGATGCAGAAAAAAATATATTCAGTTTGCAACCTGATGGAGGTCAGTATAGATGGACTAATACAACAAGTCCCACACACAGCTAGAAGCCCAATATTTTTTCAGAGGTAGATGCAGAAAAAAATATATTCAGTTTGCAACCTGATGGAGGTCAGTATAGGTGGACTAATAGAACAAGTCCCACACACTGCTAGAAGGCCAAATATTTTTTCAGAGCTAGATGCAGAAAAAAATTATATTCAGTTTGCAACCTGATGGAGGTCAGTATAGATGGATTAATAGAACAAGACCCACACACAGCTAGAAGCCCAATATTTTTTCAGAGGTAGATGCAGAAAAAAATTATATTCAGTTTGCAACCTGATGGAGGTCAGTATAGATGGATTAATAGAACAAGACCCACACACAGCTAGAAGCCCAATATTTTTTCAGAGCTAGATGCAGAAAAAAATTATATTCAGTTTGCAACCTGATGGAGGTCAGTATAGATGGATTAATAGAACAAGACCCACACACAGCTAGAAGCCCAATATTTTTTCAGAGCTAGATGCAGAAAAAAATTAGATTCAGTTTGCAACCTGATGGAGGTCAGTATAGATGGACTAATAGAATGATGCTATGCCCAAAAGATTTTACTTCACTAGGTGCAGTAAAAAAATTGGTATTCTATACACAGGTGGTATATCTTGCAACACAGATAGGCTACTCCACTGACTAACACACTCTGCAATAGGCCAAAAATGATTAGCTTTGCTAGATTCAGCCAAATGCTGTGAAAAAAACTTGCACAGCACTGGCACAGACCTGCCTGGCAAAAACTGATAGGAACTGATGTAACCTAGTCCTGAAAAGGACTCCAATTACAATTAGTCTTTACTCCCACAACCTATCTATTTAAGAGCACAGACCTGCCTGATAAAAGTCGTAGGAAATGCTGTAACCTAGTCCTTAAAAGGACTGCAATCACAACTATTCCCTACTCCCAAGCTATCTGTATATTTATGCGAAAATTGGCTTGAAATTAACAAGGTATAGCGCACACAGCAAAAGCGGTGCCGTCTAACACGCAGCTGCAGCAGTGAGAAAATGGTGGCGACGGGGAAAATGGCTTGGTCTTATAGGGCAAGGACATGTGACATACACTGCCAATGACACATGCCCTTGCTTGTGTGAAAAAAAGCACTTCGCTCCGTGTGTGCGCTGCTGATAGGCTGACAGATTGCACCTCCCCACTGTAAATGCGGGAAAGAGAAAAAAAAATGGAGATCTTCATTGTTCCTGCAGAGATCCATCCCCTGCCCCTCCCCCCACCCCGCTGTACACTCAAACTGCGTATTAACATTAATTTTCATCATTACTGAGAAAAAATCCAGTTATGATTTTGGTGCACGAACAGTTATCGAACATAACCTCGAACAGCCGAATTTTTCTCAAATTGTTCGTGTTCGCCGAACGGCTCGAACACCGCCCAAAACAGCTTGAATTTGAGATTGGCGAACAGTTCGAGTAGAACAACGCTCATCTCTAATTCTAAATTGTCGGGCACCGCTGCTGAATTGCCGGCCGGCTTTTTTAAAGAGACGGTGCATGAAAACACTATTATTTTTTTTAATAAATCCTTTACGCTAAATGACAAGTACAGTAAGCAGCACTTTCACTGTACTTCGTATATATGTGGCTGACATGTTTATATCTATCTAATTTATGTGTGAAGCTCTATTCTTTCGGTTCTAAATTGTCGGGTACCGGTGTATGCCGCTGCTGAATTGCCGGCTTTTCATGTTTCACTGTTGGCACTGTTACCATCGATTTGGGCAATCACTGTAATGCCACAACCACCATGGCTGTGGCATTACAGTGAGTGGCAGACAATCCCTGCATGATTGGTGCTCTAAATAGCGCCAGACATGCAGGACACGCTTTTGGTGCACGAACAGTTATCGAACATAACCTCGAACAGCCGAATTTTTTGCAAATCGTTCGGGTTCGTCGAACAACTCGAACACCGCCCAAAACAGCTCGAATTTGAGATTGGCGAACAGTTCTAGTCGAACACCGCTCATCTCTACTTATTAACACATGGCTGACCCCCTGCAGTCAGCTGCAACTTGTGTTAAGGGTACGGTTGCAACAACTTTATTAAAATGAAATGCAACCGAACCCGGGGTCAGCGATGCAGCCTAGAAGACTGCAGCCGAACACCCACTGGGTTAGAGTGTAAAACAACCAAGTTAAAGTGCAAATCCCTCCTATGTTACTACATACCTGGATGGGAAAAGGATTCGCACTATCTCCGTTAACTACATGGAAGATGTGCCACAACTAACATAGCTGTAGCTCTGTTGACTGCACAGAGGCTACGCATCAGGGGCTAGGAAGTGTGTGTGACTCACCCCAGAGTGTATGTGCTCCCAGCCGTTGTGTGACCGGTCTGCGGAGTAACTCTCCAGGTGGCTAACAGGCGGTGCCCGGGATACGGAGCCCGCAGTCTGCTCGGGGCGTATAGGAACCCCCTTGTCGGAGCCAGACTGCCAAACGGAAACTACCTGCCTCCACCCGCTAAGCCTGCCTAAGCGACCTGTGCTAATGAGCCGAGCGAACTCTGGCATCGGCAGGTCACGGAGAGAGCAGCTAGGGAGCACGTGGAGCCCAAACAGACAAGCTTCCACACATGTACACAACCTAAATGGAATGATCAGAGCGCACAGCCATGCTTGTGGGCGGGCTATTTAAAGACTAAGCCCTGCCCACAGTCGTATTATTGGTCGCACTACTGATGTCGTCACCCGCGGCCAATCAGGCGGTACCAGGTCACCGGATCAGCTGACACCAAACCACCAATCACGGTCCGCCATGTCAATGGCATGCTCAGTCCTGGACTTAGGCTGCAGCAGCCCTGTACCCCTCCGCAACCTATGCTAACACTACTAGGAACAAAGACCCAAGAGACAACTTGTACATCTCGTGCACTAGCTAGGCATTGGGACCGATGGCGATGCTGAGCAGCCGCTGCCCCAGCTGGACCAGAATTGGAGACCACAGAATCCACTGATAATTCTGACCCAATTTCAGATCCAGCAAATGCCTGACGCCTAACAGCTTGTTTTAAGGACACTATATCAAATTACTGACAACAAATCTGTAGTATATCACTGAAAAATGTCACACTGAGATAAGAGCACGTTAAAATATGTGTTTTCAGAAGAACTTTTGCAAGTCACAATGCTACATATGCTAGGTCAGAAAGGGGCAAAATGTTGATAAATATTTACACATATAACTCTTTCATTACATGTGCGAACAAAAAAATAATAATATGCTATCGGGCACGGTCATTCTATTACATTAGATAGGTTGCCCAGTACTTTCTACAACGATGTCCTCCAGTGTCATCTGCCTGTTGTTGCAGAAATAAATGAGTTATTAAAGCAGAAATGGACCTATCTATCTATCTATCTATTTAGAGCAGTGGATCACGACCATTGCTACAATGAGAGACACAATCAGCTCTGAGAGAGGGTTGTGAGCCACATCCAGAACCTCCTGGGCAGTAACATTCAGATCAAGCTCCCCCCCTCCACAAAAGTGACAACCAGAAACCCCTTTGGTGGCAGAATAACATCTAAAATGTCCACACAGAAATCACACTGAGGAAATATACTTACATCCAGGGGGTTCCCACCTTACCCCCATTTTGTATTTTCTTATCAGGCACTGTTACCACCTTAGATACACACAAAATGGAGTACTAGCTTTAGAATTGCTATGTCTGTTGCCAGCTAACCCCTGGGACCTTGGATAATCTTTTATCCATCTCTTTTTATAATGTGATTGTTTTTGTATTTCTTTCATTTTTTTGTCTCACCAATAAATGCTGTTTGGTTAATAACATGCTGCCTGCCAGATTACTACTGAATTGTCCTGTGCCCTGTGAATATCATAATACTGCTATCATATTATTGCATCCAGCAACCCTTGACAGTAACATGTTATCTCCAGTCTACCTACCTCACTTAATGTATCTATCCAACCCCTAAGCCAATAAATGGCTTTTCTTTGTGAGGCTACTCACAAAAGTCATCTGGAGACCTGTTCTTTATAGATGTTTGTTAGATCTTGTGCTAATGCACCAAGCTGGCAGACAGCCATGAGTAATACATCATGAGCCAGCAAGCCACATTTTGCTTCTGATCTACAGGTTGAGGTCCTCTGATCTAGACAATGAAAAAAAAAAAACACTAAAAACTTTTAAAAATATGCTTACGGGAAAATCAATCCATTTTGGGTCAAGATCCTACAATTAGTGAAGAGAAGGAGTTATCAGAATTTCTGACATTAAATATGTATATAGGATTTGCTGAAGTCCTTTGCCAGGGACATATTTATAAGAGATGTCACTAAACATAATTTTACTTTAATGCCTTAGAGCAGAGAGTTTGTGAGACAGAACAAAGATTTGTAGATTTTTTAGAGATAAAAAAAACAGCTGGGGGAGCCCAAAACATTCCAAAAACAACAGATTCTAAGCATTTTTTCCACTTATCAACTATGAAGAGGGATAGAGTATGTGTCATTTGTTGGCCGTGGTTATTTGTGTTCAGCAGGGACTGTGTAATATGTTAACTCGTAGAGACCAATACAGGAAAAATAGTTACTGGCAGTGAGGATTGTATCAATGCTATGTGCACCTTTTATCAAAATATTTATATTACAAGACTTGTTATGGGGGAAGAGGAGATTCCTTTCAGGTGTACCTCTTCCTACGTTAACAGATACCAATGGGGGATCCATAGGCAACTTCCCCCTCCCCTTTGACTCCTGCACACTCTACTGTCTGATTGAAGGTAAAACCTAAGAGAGGAGAAACGGCTCCTGCATGGCAAATCATGGCCTATATTCGGCCACTTTCGTCCCTCCTATCTTGTCCGATGGAGCTGTTCGATTCTAGAGGAGGCAGCAGACATATATATAGCCAATGTGTGAGGGTCTTGTGTGGTATTCAGTCAGGGTGTGAATTTCTTGTGAAGTATACGGACAGTGTGTGAATGCTGTATGCGGTATACGGCCAGTTTGTGAATGCCAGGTGTGGTAAATGGCCAGTGTGTATGTGGTATGTTTTCTGAGTGGGGTGAGTGGGGTGTGGTGAAGCCTACCCGGCAGGTTCATCATAATTTACACCACTAAGGTGATTTAATTACACCAAAAATGTACACCAGACCCTGAATAGAGTAACATTTCTGCTCAAGTGTACAGTATTTCTAGGAAGCATCTTATCCACTAATATACATACGCCTCTTAAGAGGTTATTTCACTACCTTTACGGTTATCAGATTGGTGGGGTTTTGAACTCTAGCACCCCCACTGATCAGCTGTCTTCAGTACGGGCGGCGACCGGATGTTAGCAGAGCGGAACAGCACAGCTCCATCAACTCTGTAGTGACTGCTGCCAGGTATTGCAGATCCACTCTTTTTCAAATGACTAGGGGCATATGTGCAGTGCTTGGCCATGGCTACTACACAGTTGATAGAGCTGTGCTGTACTGCTCCGCAACTGCTAACATCTGGCCACTCCCGGCACTAAGAACAGATGCTTGGTGGTGGTGCCAGGTGTCAGATCCCCACCGATCTGATATTGATGACCTTTTCTCATGATCAATGTAAAATGTAGTGGACTTTAATGAAATAGGCACATCAAACTCCAGTACTTTCTTCATTAAGACTGGCATAAAATAATGTATAAAATGCCGGTCTTCATGATTAGAGGCCTATGTGTGAGGCTTCAATCAAGCCTTCAATCCTTCCCTAGGATATAAAAGATTTGCAGGTGTCCTAGGCAAACTGAATATAAAAATCCAATAGGGTGGGGGGCACAAAAGGCAATTTTGAACAAGGTACCATTTAGCCTAATGCCCACCCTGGCTCTGACATTAGACTATTAGCCTAAGTGTTTTCAAGCAGGAGTCATCCTGGACTTAGTACATGAGGACCAAACGGGATTCACCTATGGCAATTCTCCTTGAGTGAATATTCGTGGGATATACTTGAAGATACAGATGCTACAGGAGTGAAAGTTTAAAGTAGCCATTTTTTCACTTGATGATGGCAAGGATTTTGACAGAGTCTAATGGCAATTCTTGCAGGGTGTCTTGCAAGTTTTGGGGCATGAGAAAAGATTAGCACAGGTAGAGGACCACCTATGGCGTTCCCTTATAAAATCCAGTTAAGGGGCGCAATTTGTTAAAGAAAAAACATTATTAATATTTTGGTATTATTCTACTGACCCTACTTATTCCCTACTTCAGTCTAGCATGCGATGGCCGGGGTGCAGGCAGACTGGTAAGCACTATCAGCAAGTCACCGACGCAACTCACTAGTCTGCCTGCACTCCCACCATCACTGACAAGACTAAACAGTGGGCCACTGCATGTAGTGTTCATAGTTATAGCTTGCAGGTGTTCCGGACCTGTTCACCTGTGGTCATCAGTAGTGTTGAGCCACCCCCGTAGTGTTCGGGTTTGGTTCGGTTCGTCGAACACCGGGATGTTCGAGGAACTGTTCGTCGAACTGTTCGTCGAACACCTTAGAACACCGTCGAACACCGTTAAAACCAATGGCAGGCAAACAAAAACACATAGAAAACACCTACAAAGGTGTCAAAAAGCTGACAAACTGCTCAGAAGACGCTCTCTTTAAAAAAGCCGGCCGGCAATTCAGCAGCGGCATACACCGGTACCCGACAATTTAAACAAGAAGGAATAGAGCATCACACATAGATTAGATAGATAGAAACATGTCAGTCACATATATAAGAAGTACAGTGACAGTGTTGTTTACTGTACTTGTCATTTAGTGTAAAGGATTTATTAAAAAAAATATTAGTGTTTTCATGCACCGTCTCTTTAAAAAAGCCGGCCGGCAATTCAGCAGCGGTACCCAACAATTTAGAATAGAAAGAATAGAGCATCACACATAGATTAGATACATAGAAACATGTCAGTCACATATATGAGAAGTACAGTGACAGTGTTGCTTACTGTACTTGTCATTTAGTGTAAAGGATTTATTTAAAAAAATAATAGTGTTTTCATGCACCGTCTCTTTAAAGAAGCCGGCCGGCAATTCAGCAGCGGTACCCGACAATTTAGAACAGAAAGCCAGAGCATCACACATAGATTAGATAGATAGAAACATGTCAGTCACATATATAAGAATTACAGTGACAGTGTTGGTTACTGTACTTGTCATTTAGTGTTAAAATAAAGGATTTATTAAAAAAAAAAATTGGCATGGGGTTCCCCGTAATTTTAGGCTCTAGCGGAGGTTAAGCAGATGGCTGGGGCAGATGTTTGAAGCCTGGGAAGGGGGTAATACCCATGGAGCTTCCCAGGCTACTAATATCAGGCCCCAGCTGAATACCTAGCCTTTACTAGCTATTAAAATGGGGGACCCCCCCAAAAAAATGACGTGGGGTCCCCCGTATTTTAATAGTTAGCAAAGGCTAGGCAGACAGCTGGGGGCTGATATTAATAGCCCAGGAAGGGTGCCATGAATATTGGCCCCCTCCCAGGCTAGAAACACCAGCCGTCAGCCGCCACAGAAATGGCGCATCCATAGGATGTGCCAATTCTGGCACTTAGCCTTGCTCTTCCCACAGCCCTGTAGCGGTGGCAGTGGGGTAATAGGGTTGGGGTTGATGTCAGCTTATAATGCCAGCTGACATCAAGCCCAGGTTAGTAATGGAGAGGCGTCTATAAGACACCCCCATTACTAACCCCATAGTCAAAGTTAAAAAAAACACAAACCCCCAGAATAAAGTCCTTTAATTGAAATAAAGACACAATTCTTTATTGTTCTAAATTAAACCATACTTACCATCACGCCCATTCCAGCTGAAGCCAATGATCTCCTGCAATAAAAGAAAAATAATAAAGCAACATCATCCTTACCTTTCGATGGTTCCCATGACACCTCCAGCTCTGCTACATCGAGATGACAGGCTGGACCGCAGCAGAAAGCTGCCATCCAGCCTGTCATCCCGCAGACACTGAGAAGCGCAGGCATGCTTGCGCTCCTCAGTGTCTCGCTGTGACGGCATCCAGATGAGCCGAGGTCATGTCCAATGAACTCAGCTCACCTCATGCACGTCACTGACAGCGTGGGAAAATTCTCCTGCACTCAGCGCTTCAGCGTGAGAATTTTCCCACGCTGTCAGTGACGTGCATGAGGTGAGCTCATGTCCAATGAACTCAGCACACCTCATGCACGTCACTGACAGTGTGGGAAAATTCTCCTGCACTCAGCGCTTCAGCGTGAGAATTTTCCCAAGCTGTCAGTGACGTGCATGAGGTGAGCTCATATCCAATGAACTCAGCTCACCTCATGTACGTCAATGACAGCGTGGGAGAATTCTCACGCTGAAGTGCTGAGTGCAGGAGAATTTTCCCACGCTGTCAGTGACGTGCATGAGGTGAGCTCATGTCCAATGAACTCAGCTCACCTCATGTACGTCACTGACAGCGTGGGAGATTTCTTATGCTGAAGTGCTGAGTGCAGGAGAATTTTCCCACGCTGTCAGTGACGTGCATGAGTTGAGCGGAGTTCATTGGACATGACCTTTGCTCATCTGGATGCCGTCACAGCGAGACACTGAGGAGCGCAAGCATGCCTGCGCTTCTCAGTGTCTGCAGGATGACAGGTTGGATGGCTGCTTTCTGCTGCGGTCCAGCCTGTTATCTCGATGTAGCAGAGCTGGAGGTGTCATGGGAACCATCGAAAGGTAAGGATGATGTTGCTTTATTATTTTACTTTTATTGCAGGAGATCGTTGGCTTCAGCTGGAATGGGCGTGATGGTAAGTATGGTTTAATTTAGAACAATAAAGAATTGTGTCTTTATTTCAATTAAAGGACTTTATTCTGGGTGTTGTGTTTTTTTAAATACTTTACTAGAAATTCATGGCGGTCATGTCTAATATTGGCGTGACCCCATGAATTTCGGGCTTAGGGCCAGCTGATAATACCAAGCTGGCCCTAACCCCTTTATTACCCAGTGAGCCACCGCACCAGGGCCATGGATGAGTTGGGTACAGCGCCAGAAGATGGCGCTTCTATGAACGCGCCATTTTCCGGGGTGGCTGCAGACTGCAATTTGCAGCGGGGGTGGCCCAGAAAGCTTGGGCCTTCCTGCGCTGCAGATTCCAGCCCCCAGCTGCCTAGTTGTACCTGGCTGGACAGAAAAATAGGGCGAAGCCCCACGTATTTTATTTTTTAATTATTTCATGAAATTCATGAAATAATTAAGAAAAAAAGGCCTTCCCTATATTATTGTGTCTGGCCAGGTACAAATAGGCAGCTGGTGGTTGGGGGCAGCCCGTTCCTGCCTGCTGTACCTGGCTGGACACAAATATAGTGCGAAGCCCCACGTCAATTTTTTTAAATTATTTCAGGAAATTCATGAAATAATTTAAAAAAAATTGACGTGGGGCTTCGCACTATATTTGTGTCCAGTCAGGTACAGCAGGCAGGAACGGGCTGCCCCCAACCACCAGCTGCCTATTTGTACCAGGCCGGACACAACAATATAGGGAAGCCCTTTTTTTTAAATTATTTCAAGAAATAATTAAAAAAAATTGACGTGGGGCTTCGCACTATATTTGTGTCCAGCCAAGTACAGCAGGCAGGAACGGGCTGCCCCCAACCAGCAGCTGCCTATTTGTACCTGGCCGGACACAACAATATAGGGAAGCCCTTGTTTCCTTAATTATTTCATGAAATAACTTAAAAAAAATTGACGTGGGCTTCGCATTGTTTTTGTGTCCAGCCAGGTCCAACTAGGCAGCTGGGGGCTGGAATCTGCAGCACAGGGTGGCCCAAGCTTTCTGGGCCACCCCCGCTGCAAATTGCAATCCGCAGCCACTCCGGAAAATGGCGCATTCATAGAAGCGCCATCTTCTGGCGCTGTACCCAACTCATCCAGGGCCCTGGTGCGGTGGCTCACTGGGTAATAAAGGGGTTAGGGCCAGCTTGGCATTATCAGCTGGCCCTAAGCCCGAAATTCATGGGGTCACGCCAATATTAGACATGACCACCATGAATTTCTAGTAAAGTATTTAAAAAAAAAAAAACACCCAGAAAAAAGTCCTTTAATTGAAATAAACACACAATTCTTTATTGTTCTAAATTAAACCATACTTACCATCACGCCCATTCCACTGAAGCCAACGATCTCCTGCAATCAAAGAAAAATAATAAAGCAACATCATCCTTACCTTTCCATGGTTCCCACGATAGCTTCAGCTCTGCTACATCGAGATGACAGGCTGGTCCGCAGCAGAACGCTGCCATCTAGCCTGTCATCCCGCAGACACTGAGAAGCGCAGGCTTGCTTGCGCTCCTCAGTGTCTCTCTGTGACGGCATCCAGATGAGCCGAGTTCATGTCCAATGAACTCGGCTCACCTCATGCACGTCACTGACAGCGTGGGAAAATTCTCCTGCACTCAGCGCCTCAGCGTGAGAATTCTCCCACGCTGTCAGTGACATGCATGAGGTGAGCTCATGTCCAATGAACTCAGCTCACCTCATGCACATCACTGACAGCGTGGGAAAATTCCCCTACACTCAGCGCTTCAGCGTGAGAATTTTCCCACGCTGTCAGTGACGTGCATGAGGTGAGCTGAGTTCATTGGACATGAGCTCACCTCATGCACGTCACTGACAGCGTGGGAGAATTCTCACGCTGAAGCGCTGAGTCCAGGAGATTTTTCCCACGCTGTCAGTGACGTGCATGAGGTGAGCCGAGTTCATTGGACATGAACTCGGCTCATCTGGATGCCATCACAGAGAGACACTGAGGAGCGCAAGCAAGCCTGCGCTTCTCAGTGTCTGCGGGATGACAGGCTGGATGGCAGCGTTCTGCTGCGGTACAGCCTGTCATCTCGATGTAGCAGAGCTGAAGCTGTATTGGGAACCATGGAAAGGTAAGGATGATGTTGCTTTATTATTTTTCTTTTATTGCAGGAGATCGTTGGCTTCAGCTGGAATGGGCGTGATGGTAAGTATGGTTTAATTTAGAACAATAAAGAATTGTGTCTTTATTTCAATTAAAGGACTTTATTCTGGGTGTTTGTGTTTTTTTTAACTTTGACTATGGGGTTAGTAATGGGGGTGTCTTATAGACGCCTCTCCATTACTAACCTGGGCTTGATGTCAGCTGGCATTATAAGCTGACATCAACCCCAACCCTATTACCCCACTGCCACCGCTACAGGGCAGTGGGAAGAGCAAGGCTAAGTGCCAGAATTGGCACATCCTATGGATGCGCCATTTCTGTGGCGGCTGACGGCTGGTGTTTCTAGCCTGGGAGGGGGCCAATATTCATGGCACCCTTCCTGGGCTAGCAATATCAGCCCCCAGATGTCTGCCTAGCCTTTGCTAGCTATTAAAATAGGGGGGACCCCACGTCGTTTTTTTGGGGGGGTCCCCCATTTTAATAGCTAGTAAAGGCTAGGTATCCATCTGGGGCCTGATATTAGTAGCCTGGGAAGCTCCATGGGTATTACCCCATTCCCAGGCTTCAAACATCTGCCCCAGCCGTCTGCTTAACCTCCGCTAGAGCCTAAAATTACGGGGAACCCCACGCCAATTTTTTTTTAAATAAATCCTTTATTTTAACACTAAATGACAAGTACAGTAACCAACACTGTCACTGTACTTCTTATATATGTGACTGACATGTTTCTATCTATCTAATCTATGTGTGATTCTCTATTCCTTCTATTCTAAACTGTCGGGTACCGCTGCTGAATTGCCGGCCATCTTTTTTAAAGAGTCGGTGCATGAAAACACTATTATTTTTTTAAATAAATCCTTTACACTAAATGACAAGTACAGTAAGCAACACTGTCACTGTACTTCATATATATGTGACTGACAAGTTTCTATCTATCTAATCTATGTATGATTTTCTATTCCTTCTATTCTAAATTGTCGGGTACCACTGCTGAATTGCCGGCCGGCTTTTTTAAAGAGACGGTGCATGAAAACACTATTATTTTCTTTAAGAAATCCTTTACACTAAATGACAAGTACAGTAAGCAACACTGTCACTGTACTTCATATATATGTGACTGACATGTTTCTATCTATCTAATCTATGTGTGATACTCTATTCTTTCGGTTCTAAATTGTCGGGTACCGGTGTACGCCGCTGCTGAATTGCCGACTTTTCATGTTTCACTGTGAGCACTGTTCCCATCGATTTGGGCAATCACTGTAATGCCACAACCACCATGGCTGTGGCATTACAGTGAGTGGCAGATAATCCCTCCATGATTGGTGCTCTAAATAGCGCCAGACATGCAGGACACGCTTTTGGTGCACGAACAGTTATCGAACATAACCTCGACTAGCCAAATTTTTTGCAAATCGTTCGGGTTCGTCGAACAACTCGAACACCGCCCAAAACAGCTCGAATTTGAGATTGGCGAACAGTTCTAGTCAAACACCGCTCATCTCTAGTCATCAGACAAGACACAGTTCACACATGACAGACCAGGACATATGGAAGAGAGCTCAAGCTTGGCTCTGCCCCCTCGTCCTTTATGAGTGCATTGTGTCCTCCACCTCAAGTCTGCTGCTGTCTCAGTATTTTGAGTCCTATTACTGGAAAAGAGCGGTGTTTAGAATAAGCAGATTTATGTCACAGTTTAGATGCTGACAAGCAAAGGGAAATTTTTATAGTACTGTCAGTTTGGGGGGGGCCTTATATGTGGCACTATCACTTTTTGGGAGGGACATTATGGAACTGTCATTCTATGCGAACACTCTTGTGGTACTTTTGGGAAGCACTTTTTGGCACCCCACAAAAGTTCTCGAAAAGCGAACTGGCTGCTCACCCCCCAAAAGAAATCCAGCGAATTCTTCGCTCCTAAATCCAAATGCCCCCCTCCCTTCTGAGCCCCAGTGTGCCTAAACTACATTTAGCGTCCACATGTTGAGCATTTATGTAGCGATGAGCGCCCACCTAATTTACGGGTGCATGTCTCCAGAAGCACGAGCTGGACATAATGTACTGGGCATTACAACATACTGGACACTACAACATACTGGACACTACAATGTACTGGACACTACACTGGCAGATTTGCAATTTTCACTAAGCAACATCCACTGCTGTTTGTTTCTGGAAAATAAATCATCACTACACCTGTAGGTAAAGTCCCAAAGGGGTATAATTTACAAAATGGGGTCACTTGAGGGGGGTATTCTACTCTTAAAGCACTTAGGGGCTCTGTACATGAAGTCTGCAAACTATTCTAGGAAAATCTGTGCTCCAGGAGGCAAATAGCGCTCCTTCCCACCTAAGTCTTGGCGTGTGACTAAGCAGCACTGTACAGACATATATGGGGTATTCACACATTTAGCAGACAATGTGTGACAAATTTTGGTGTCATTTTTACCCATTTCCCCTTGTGAAAATGTAAAATCTGGGGCTAAAACTAATTTTTTTTGGTAAAAATGTAATTCACTGCCCAAATGGTATAAAATTCTGTGACATACCTTTGGAGTCAATATGACCACTGCACCCTTAGATGAATTCAATGAGAGGTGAACTTTGTAAAATGGGGTCCATTATGAGGGGGGTTCCACTGTTCTACCACTTCAGGGGCTCTTTCAATGGGTCATGGCACCCGCAAAGCATAACAGTAAAATCTATTCTATCATATAGATCTCCTTCCCTTCTGAGCTTTCTACTGTGCCTGAAAAGTACTGTATTTTTCGGACTATCAGATGCACCAGACCATCAGAAAAATAGAAAAAAAAAATTTTAATGTAAAAATGTGGGCCCATCTTATAGTCCAAATTTAGCTTACAGGGGCTGGCGGCGGCAGTGGAGCGAGGTTACTGGAGGCAGGAGCAGAAAGCCAGTGACGGCAGGAGTGGGGCAATACTGTGGGCCCATGGCTGGGAAGAGGGGGTGTCTCAGCGGTGTGAGGCAGGAGCCATTGATCTCCCAGCGGTGGGCATCAGGAAAATGTCGGTGGTGCGATGTAGAAGTGGAGTCACCACTGCCAGATTGATCTCCCAGGGGTTAGGCTACAGGAAAAAGGCGCAGTAGGCTGCGCATGCATAGATTGAAATTTCAGCTCATCATTGAGCCGAGATCTCAGTCTGTGCATGCGCTGACACCAATGGCATTTTCCGGTAGCCCACCACCAGGAGATCGATGGCTCCTGCCTCGAACCGCTGAGACACCCTCTCTTCCCAGCCCAGGACACACAGCATCACCCTACTCCTACCGCTGCCAGCTTCCTGTAGTGGTGACCCTGCCTCCTGTGACCCTGCTCCACTGCAGTCGCTCCACCGGTAAGCTACATTAAGACAATAAGACACACCCCATTTTCCTCCCAAATTTTGGGGGGAAAAGGTGCGTCTTATAGTCCAAAAAATATGGTAGTTTTCGATTACATGTAGGAAATTAGCGCACTCTGGAGAAATTGCACAACAAAATGTCAGGTCCATTTTTTCCTATTAGCCCTTATAAAAGTTAAAAGTTTGGGGCTAAAACATCATTTTAGTGGTAAAAATGTAATTATTCTTTCTTCACCACCCAATGGTATAAAATTATGTGAGGCACCTGTGGTGTCAACATGCTCACTGCACCCCTAAATGAATTCATTTGGAGGTCTAGTTTGTAAAATGAGGTCACCTATGGGGGGTTTCTGCTGTTTTGCCACCTTAGGGGCTCGGCCAATGTGACATGGCACCACCATTCCAGCAAAATCTGAACTACATGGCACTTCTTCCCTTCTGAGCTTTGCACTGTGCCTCAAAAGTAGCAAAAGTAGTTTTCAACCACTTATAAGGTATTGGCATACTCAAGAGTAATTGTGTAACAAATTGTACGATTCATTTTCTCCTATTATTCCTTTTGAAAATTTAAAACTTGGGGCAAAAAGCAACATTTTAGTAGAAAAAATGTTCACTACACCCCTAGATGAATAACGCAAGAGATGTAGTTTCCAAAATGGGGTCACTTGTGGGAGTTTCTTCTGTTTTGGTATGCCAGGGACTTGTCAAATGTGATATGGCAATCTATTCCAGCCAAAATTGAGCTCCAGAATTCACTTGGTGCTCCTTCTCTTCTGAGCCATGACATTCACCCAAACAGTAGTTTTCCACCCCATGTGGGGGTATAGGCAGACTCATAAGAAATTGCACAACAAATTATATGGTCCATTGTCTCCTGATACCTTTGTGAAAATGAAAAATTTGGTGCAAAACCAATATTTTTGTGGGAAAAATTATTTTTTTCATTTTCATGGCTCAACGTTATAAAATCGTGTGAAGCATCTGTGGGTTCAAGGTACTAACCACACTTCTAGATAAGTTCCTTAACAGGTTTAGCTTCAAAAATGGTGTCACTTGTGGGGGTTTCTACTGTTTAGGCACATCAGGGGCTCTCCAAATGCGACATGGTGTCCACTATCTGTTCCAGCCAATTTTGCATTCAAGAAGTCAAACGCTGATCCTTCCCTTCAGAGCCCTGAGCCCAAACAGCCTTTCCAGTGCACAAAGTATTGTAGAGAACGACGTTGGAGATGAGAATCTACAATCCTGGAAATCTGGAACTCCAGATTACCATCACCCATTACTGGGGGTGGTGGTAGAGGTGAGGGCTCAAGAAGTTCCACATACTTTTTGAATAAGGACCTGTGGAACACATTGTGGACGTTAAGGGCCTGAGGAAGTTCCAGACGAAACGCTGCTGGGTTAATGACAGCGGTTATTTTATAGGGATCAATAAACCTAGGTCCCATCTTCCAAGAAGGAACTTTCAATCTTATATTCCTGGTAGACAACCACACAAAGTCATTCACATTCAGGTCCGGACCTGGCAAGCGTTTTCTTTCAGCCATACATTTATACCTGTCTCCCATAATCTTTAAATTACTCAGAACACCCTGCCATACCGAGGAGAGCAACAAAGCAAACCTTTCCTCCTCAGGAATTCCTGAAGTTCCTCCCCCACTAAAGGTACCAAACTGTGGATGATAAGCAGATGCTCCGAAGAACGGAGACCTGCCAGTAAATTCTTGCTGATGATTATTAATGCCAAATTCTGCCAGCGGTAAGTAGGATGCCCAATCTTCCTGATTTTAAGAAATGAAACACCTGAGGTAGGTCTCCAAGTTCTGATTGACGCGTTCGATCTAACCATTCCACTGAGGGTGTTGGGCAGAGGAAAAGGACAGCTGCACCCCCAGTCAAGAACAGAAAGCCTTCCAAAACTTGGAAGCAAACTGGGTCCCCCGATCTGACACCACATCGGAGGGAACCCCGAAAAGCTTCACAATCTCATTTATGAACACTTGAGCAAGTGTCTTGGCAATTGGAAGTGCAGGCAATGCGACGAAGTGAACCATTTTACTGAACCTATCTACTACCACCAAAACCACCGTTTTGCCTGCAGAAACCGGTAGGTCAGTAATAAAATCCATGGACAAGTGTATCCATGTCCTACTAAGGGAAGAAGAGTACCAGATGGAAGGGTATGTGAAACCTTAGAACGCGCGCAGATACTACAAGCAGCTACGTGTTTAATCACATCCTGATGCAACCCCGGCCACTAAAAATGATGAAAGAGGAGGTCCGCGGTTGCCTTACCACCTGGATGCCCAGCAAGCACAGAGTTATGATGTTCTTTAACTACTTTGCGGCGCAGATCAAATGGTACACATAACTTTCCTGAAGGTCAGGAGGTAGGTGCATCCCCCTGTACCTCCTACACCTCACCCTCCAGTTCATGATGAAGTGCTGAAATGACTACCCCTTTCTGTAATATCGGGGCAGGGTTCTCATGGTCACCACCACCAGGGAAGCTCTGGGACAAAGCATCAGCATTGACATTTTTGACCCCTGGATGAAAAGAGACAACAAAATTGAACCTAGTAAAAAACAGGGACCATCCGGCTTGCCTAGGGTTGAGACGTTTAGCTGACTGGAGATATCACAGGTTCTTATGGTCAGTAATAACAGTAATAGGATGGACAGCTCCCTCCAACCAATGTCGCCATTCCTCGAATGCCAATTTGATCGCCAAAAGTTCCCTATTACCCACGTCATAATTTCTCTCAGCCGAAGACAATTTTTTAGTAAAGAAGGCGCATGGACACCATTTACCAGGGGACGAACCCTGATACAACACAGCCCCAACTCCGACATCCAACGCATCAACCTCCACAATAAAGGGTTGAGAAACATTGGGTTGACTGAGTATAGGTGCAGTGGCAAAATGATTCTTTAAGGAAGAAAAAGCCTGGAGGGAAGCATCCGACCATTTGGAAAAATCATACCCCTTCTTAGTCATGTCAGTAAGGGGTTTCACAATAGCAGAGTAATTTTGGATGAATTTCTGATAAAAATTAGTAAAGCCCAGAAAACTTTGTAGAGCCTTCAGGTTCTCGGGACGTTCCCAGTCAAGGACTGCACGGATCTTCTCTGGATCCATCCGAGAACCTGAAGATGACAACAAGTACCCCAAAAACTGTACCTCCTTAACACTGAAAACACATTTTTCTAGTTTGGCATAAAGTTTGTTATCCCTTGATATCTGGAGCATCTGCTTAACATGTCCCTAATGAGTCAAAATCAGGTGAGTAAACTAAAACATTGTCCAGATAGACCACCACAAACCTCCCCACCAAATGATGGAAAATATAATTTATGAAATGCTGGAATACCGCAAGTGCATCGGTCAAACCAAAAGGCATAACCAGACTCTCGAAATGTCCTTCTGGGGTGTTGAACGCTGCTTTCCATTCGTCCTTTTCTCTGATTCTAACCAGGTTGTAGGCTCCCCTTAAATCCAACTTGGAGAATATCTTAGCTCCCACAACCTGGCTGAACAAATCAGGAGTCAGAGGAAGAGGGTATGGATCATGGATGGTAAATTGATTTAATTCCCGGAAATCTAAACAGGGACATAGACCGCCATCTTTTTTCTTCACAAAGAAGAACCCTGCCGCCACAGGCGAAGATGAGGGTCTGACATGTCCCTTCTCCAGACTTTCTGCAATGAAATCCTTCATGGCTTGTCTCTCATGGCCAGAAAGATTATACAGTCTGGACTTCGGTAGTTCAGCTCCGGGGGTCAGGTGAATAGGTCAGTCATAAGCACGATGAGGAGGCAAATCCTGACACCCCCTCTCAGAAGAAATGTCCTCAACACCAGACAGAAAAAAATTTCCATAGAGACACTAGCAAGGGAAATTTCTAAACAGTTCTCATGTCAGAAATCTCCCCATTCAATAATCTCCCCGGCATGCCAATCCACCAGAGGATTATGTTTAAGAAGCCAAGGTATACCCAAGACAATCGATGTGGGAAGATTGTCCAGAACATAGAAATGAATTATTTCACAATGAACTGACTCCACCCTCAGTTTTACATTATGTACAATCTGAGTAAATGCTTTCTGTGCAAGTGACGCCGAGTCAATGGCAAAGATGGAAATAGGTTCAGCTAAAGTACAGCAAGCAAGACCATGAGTTTTCACAAACTCAGCATCGACCATGCTGACTCCGGCTCCACTGTCAACAAACACAGAAATTTTCTCAGTTTTGCTCTCTAGCACCAACTCAGCTGTCAGGACAAACCGGGAACTGCAGTTTGGCCACAAATGCACCCCTTGTTTATCCAACTCCAGACTACCAAGAGTTAATCAAGTCTCCTTTTGTTTAGAAATTGAAGGACAGGTCCCAATAAAATGTCCCTTTTTCCCATAAAAAAACATACGCCTTTTTTCTTGCGAATCTCTGGGAAGATGTATGATGTAGAGACACCCCCTAACTGCATGGATTCCTCCATCTTCCTCACTACTGGTTCACCCCCAGACTGCTCCCCTGGCAGAGGTACACAACTCCAACAAGAAGGCCCCGGAGAAGGTAGTTTCACCCGTCTGTCCCGAAGGTGTCTATCAAGAAGTATGGCCAAAGACATGGCAGCCTCCAAGGACTGATGGGTTTCATATACTGCCAAGGCATCTTTCACCCTTTCAGTAATCCCCTCACAAAATGGACTTCTAAGAGCTGAGTCATTCCATTTGGAATCCCTTGCCCATCTACAGAATTCCGAACTGTACGTTTCCACTGACCGATTCCCCTGCTGAAGACAACGTAGCCTAGACTCAGCCAAGGCGACTCGGTCAGCGTCACCATAGATGAGGGCCAGAGCTCCGAAAAACCCCTCCACAGACTGGAGACAAACCGAGTCCTCCGGTAACGAAAATGCCCATGACTGAGGATCTCCCTGCAATAGAGAGATCACAATACCAACCCTACTTACCAGAGGAGTAAGGATAAAGTTTGAAACACAATTTGCATGCCTCCTTAAATACAAAAAAACTTGCCGCTACCTCCTGAAAACCTGTCCAGGAAGGCAACCTTGGGTTCAGGCTGGACAGGCCTACATGCTGAGACCCACACATTGGCGACCTGTAACCTCTGATGCTGCTGCTGTACCTCACCACGAGATTGCCTGTGCAGTCATACTGCAAACTCTGCAACTGAACCCATACCAAGGGAGAAAGGGAAAAAAAAGGTGCATGCCCTAAAACACGCAGAAAAAAAAAATTTCATTTTTTTTCCCTTTTCAAAACGTGCTCAGTCGGCTATAATGTCACGCCAGGTGTGGGAAAGACTTAGTGCAACACAGTGGGAAGAGGAAAAGGGAGTCCAGACACTAGGGAAAGGAGGAAGTAGAGACCTCCTAGTCTGGTCTAGTGTCACCTTGTCTCAACTACCATCCCTAAATTGCCTCTTCAGCAATCTCCCTGTCTTTCCCTGGTGTATGGCTAAGGCTAGGGATGGGAGGAGAAGAGCACTAGTCTATCTCCACTAAACTCTATAGACATCAAGGGTAGACAAACAGGGGGAGAATGTTTATCTTTAGAAGACTCCAGACAAATGCGAACTCGGCCTCAAGCTCCAGAGAGGACAAAGTACTGCTCTTGCTAAGCCTTCACAAGTAGAAATGAATATAGCTGGGGGCGTGGCTTGGCAGCTGACCTAAATGGCTGCCTGAGACCAGAGCTCTGTCTTGCCCTGAGCTGTTAAAGCGAAATTTCCAGTGCCATTATCACAGATTTGGACCCCTTGTCACCTATCGGCTGGTATGATGATCAGAGGGAAAAGGAATCAAAAGCGACAAAGTAAACTGGAGTTTTATTTCATGGATGACCGAGGCAAAGATGGCACTAACACCCTGGACTAGAAACACATATACATCAGAGATGGAAGTTCACCTGCGACTCGGACCTCACTAACAGGATCAAGATCACCATCTGTGATGAGTGCACCATCATCAGGATCTCCCCCTCGGCAAAATCAATCGCCGTTGTCCCGTTTTAGTCCTTTGGCAGAGGAAAATATAGTTCCAGATGAAAATATAGTTCCGGCTGTCAGGCTGAGGGATATCACTTCACCCTCAAATTTAGCTTGCCACAACTGATAAACCAGTATCTGAAACTTTATTAAAAGACATGTTAATGGCATTAAGTAGCTCTATGCATAAAGACTTTGCTAATTAGCTCTTACCATTTCAGAACTTTACTAAAGAACTGAGTAAAAGGGTTTCACATATAGAACAAAAAATGGGAGACTTTTCTAACTCTCCTAACAGTCTAATTGATGCCCACAATGAGCTGTCAGATGAACTGGAATATGTACAAACTAAATTGGTAGACATGAAGGATCGATCTTGCCGGAATAACATAAAGCTGTGGGGGATACAAGAAGATGTGCCTCCCCAAAACTTACAGGGATACCTTCAAGATCTGATTAAAGCAATGGTACCAAATTGCTCCTCAACTGATATCATAATTGATAGAATTCACAGAGTACCTCGTCCAAAACATCTACTGGACTCAGTATCCAGAGATGTTAGCATGCATACATTTCTTCCATATAAAGGAGGATTTGCTTTTTTTCTCTAGAAAGAAGGGTAAACTCCCAACTACATTCCAACATATAAAGATTTTTTCGGATGTGTCGGCAGCTACTCTACGTTTTTGAAGATTCATGACCCCCATCACCTCAGCTCTGAGAGAAAATGAAATAGCTTATCGTTGGGGCTTCCCAATGAAGCTTCTAATTAATTATAAGGGAGAATGGCACATGGTCACTTCTTTTGAAGAAGGGGAGACTCTTATACGCAATTGGAACTTTAAAATTTCAGATCAACCCTCGTCCAATAAGCCATATCCCCAACTCATGGAGAAAGGCTGGCAATGTACACCGGTGAAGAATAAAAATAGGCGCTGAAGATCAACTAATACCTTGACAGGGTATAGATGGAGCTGGACTTTAGGTCAGTATCTTCAGAAGAACTTTACCCCCCTTCTGAGTCACTGAAATTTTCGGTTTCCCAGATCTAGTAGGTCCTAGCTGACCTATTAATTAGTTATATATGTTATTAAGATTTCTGTTCTGCTTTATTATTCTGTTTTTGTTCTTTCTTTTTTTCTTACACATACAGGCAAATTCTCCAACAACAATGTGTGCAGAAAAACTGGGATTGTTTGTTGCTTATGATGGTAATGTCAACTATCGTTCTCATATGGGTATAGCATGTTCCTGGTCTAATAATGGTGATTAAAATATGCTCTTTGAATGTTAATGCCTTAATTCCCCACAGAAAAGGTCTTATATGTCGAAGGAAGCAATTTCTTCTAAATGTGATATCTTGTGTGCTCAGGAAACTCACATAGTTCAGAAGGATACATTTAGAGTGAGACATCCTCTCTTTCCACATGTAACTCGGGCCTGTTTTCTGAAAAAGCAGAGGGGATTGCTTTTAGCTGTGAATAGTTCGGTAGCTAATTCACCTCTAAATGCAGTGCTAGATTCACAGGGGAGATATATAATTCAAATTTGTTCTATCAACAATGTAATATACACCTTTGTAGTAGTATATGCGCCCAATAAAGCCCAAACAAGCTTCTTATATAGGCTACTGAAAAAAGTTAATAGAATAAAACAGGGTCAGGTTATCTTTTGCGGAGATTTCAACTTAATAAATGATAACATATTAGACTCCTCATCCCAATCTAAAAGATATTCATTTAAATTTTTATCTTTACTGTCCAAAGAGGATCTATATGATATTTGGAGAATTCAACACAAAATTAAAAGAGACTGCACCTTTTTCATATCAAATATTCACGCGTAGACATGTTCTTAGTATGCAGATCATTATTAAACAAGGTTATTTCCTCCTCAATAGGTCTTATCACGTGGTCGGACCACGTTCCTGTGTTTCTTCAAATAGAGGAAGAACATTGTTCACGTCCTACATATCCCTGGAAAGTCAACTTATATCTTATGTCTAACCCTAAATGTGTAATATGTTTCTTAAATAAGTTGCATGAATTCTTTCAAATAAATGTTAACTCAGATGTCAATCCGTTTTCCCTTTGGAATTCACATAAGGCATCCATGCGAGGAATTTTTATTAAACTAGGCCATAGGATTAGAAAAGACAGAGAAAAACGATTTGACGAAATGATGTCAGAATTACAGAGTTTAGAAAAATTAAACAAATGTTCCTTTAACAAGGAGCGAGGTGATTATTGACCTTCGGATACAAATGAGGGATTTTCTTTTATACAAATATGAATAGAATCTCCAAAAAATTAAAGCACATTATTACTCTCAAGATAATAAAGCTGGGAAACTATTAGCAAACAGATTACAATCATGAGAGTCTAAAGGTAAAATCAACTATCTTATAAATGGCCCAGATCATCAGAAAATATATAGCCCCAGAGACATAGCGAACAAATTTAAAGATTACTACTCTTCGCTTTATAATCTATCATCAGACACCGATCATATAACATCAGACCCAGTAGACATAGAGTATTTTTTATCTAAACTAAATCTTCCTCAACTATATGCACTGAACTCCATTCAATAGCATAGAGATTAAGGAAATCATCCAATCCTTACCATTGCATAAAGTGCCAGGTCCAGATGGCTTTTCAAATATGTATTCCAAAATTTTCACAGACCAGTTCATAGAATCATAGAATCATAGAATGGTAGAGTTGGAAGGGACCTCCTGGGTCATCTGGTCCAACCCCCTGCTCAAAGCAGGATTCACTAAATCATCTCAGACAGATGTCTATCCAGCCTCTGTTTGAAGACGTCCATTGAAGGGGAACTCACCACCTCTCGTGGCAGCCTGTTCCACTCATTAATCACCCTAACTGTCAAAAAGTTTTTTCTAATATCTAATCTGTGTCTCCTCCCATTCAGTTTCATCCCATTGCTTCTAGTCTTTCCTTGTGCAAATGAGAATAAAGATGATCCTTCTACAATGTGACAGCCCTTGACATATTTGTAGACAGCTATTAAGTCTCCTCTCAGTCTTCTTTTTTGCAAGCTAAACATTCCCAAATCCTGCAACCGTTCCTCATAGGACATGGTTTGCAGACCAGTCACCATTATGGTCGCTCTTCTCTGAACTTGCTCCAGTTTGTCTATGTCTTTTTTAAAATGTGGTGCCCAAAACTGTACACAGTATTCCAGATGAGGTCTGACCAAAGAGGAGTAAAGACCGATAATGACTTCACGTGATCTAGACTGTATGCTTCTGTTAATACATCCCAGAATTGTATTTGCCTTTTTTGCTGCTGCATCACACTGTTGACTCATGTTCAGTCTATGATCTATTAGTATACCTAAGTCTTTTTCACATGTACTGTTGCTTAGCTCTATTCCTCCCATTCTGTATATGCTTTTTTCATTTTTATTGCCCAGATGTAGTACTTTGCATTTTTCCCTGTTAAAAACCAGTTGGTTGCTGCCCACTGCTCCAGTTTATTTAGGTCTTTTTGAATCCTCTCTCTCTCTTCTCTAGTATTAGCTATCCCTCCTAGCTTTGTGTCATCAGCAAATTTAATCAGTTTACCCTCAATTCCTTCATCTAAATCATTGATAAAGATGTTGAACAATACAGGTCCCAGGACGGGGCCCTGTGGTACCCCACTTGAGACATTCATCCAGCTGGATGTGAAGCCATTTACAACCACCCTTTGAGTCCGATCACTAAGCCAGTTATGAACCCACCTAACAGTTGCCTTGTCCATTCCATACTTGGTCATTTTTTCAATAAGGATGGTGTGAGATACTTTGTCAAATGCTTTGCTGAAGTCAATATATACTATATCTACAGCATTTCACTGATCCACCCAGTCAGTGATTCTGTCATAGAAGGAAATTAAGTTAGTCTGACATGACTTGTTAGTTACAAACCCATGCTGACTCTGGTTAATCACTTCATTCTTATCCATGTACTTACATACATGTTGTTTAATAATTTGTTCAAATATCTTTCCTGGTATAGAAGTCAGACTCACCGGCCTATAGTTCCCTGGGTCCACCTTCTTCCCCTTTTTGAAGATAGGAACAACATTTGCTCTTCTCCAGTCTTCTGGGACTTCTCCTGTTCTCCAAGAATTTTCAAAGATTATGGAGAGTGGTTCTAAAATTTCTTCTACGATCTCCTTCAGTACTCTGGGGTGTAATTCATCTGGACCTGGAGACTTGAACTCATTTATGTTAGCTAAATATTCCCTCACAATCTTTCTGTTTACAGATAACTTGGATTCCTCTATTCCTTTAAAAGGACAGTGAAGATCAGTTGATGTTACATTTTCTTTCTGAGAGAAAACAGATGCAAAATAGGAATTAAAAAGTTCGGCCTTCTCAACATCCTCTCTTACCATTTCTCCATTTTCATCCTGTAAAAATCCTATAGCATCTTTGACTTTTCTTTTACTTTTGACATACCCCCAAAATCCTTTTTTATTGCTTTTGACATCTCTTGTAAGCCTTAATTCATTGTCAGCTTTAGCTAACCTGATACGAGCCCTGCAGGATCTGCAGACTGCATTATAATCTTCTTTAGATATGCCTCCCTCTTTCCATTTAATAAACATTTCTTTCTTTCTTTTTAGCATGTGTTTAAGTTCTGTGTTCATCCATCCTGGTTTCCTTAAATGCTTCCCATTCTTCCTACTTTTCGGGATTGTTAACGATTGTGCTTTGAGAATCTCATTTTTAAAAATTTCCCATCCTTCCTGGACATTTTTGTCCTTAAGGACATCCAGCCATTGGATCCCTCCTATTCTCTTTCTGAGTCTCTTAAAATCTGCCTTTCTAAAATCTAACCTTGAAGTTTGAGTCTTCACATGTCTTCCTCCTCTAGTTATCCAAAATTCTATAATAGCATGATCGCTGCCTCCTAGGGTCCCAGCCACCTTTACCTCCTCAACCATTTCCTCCCTGTTTATAAGGATTAGATCCAAAGTAGCAGATCCCCTTGTTTTCTCCCCTACCTTTTGGAAGATAAAGTTGTCAGCAAGAGAGGATAAGAATTTGCTTGACCTGTTAGTTTTACTTGAGAGAGATTCCCAACAAATGTCTGGATAGTTGAAATCTCCCATGAACACTACGTCATATTTTTTGGAGAACTTGGTCATTTGATACATAAAGAGTTCATCCATATCTTCAGCTTGCCCAGGTGGCCTGTAGTAAATGCCTACAATGGTGTCCTTTCCGTTGTTCTCTCCTTGTATTCTTACCCAAACAGTTTCCACAGAACTCCCAGTCTCTGAAGCTTCAATCTCTGTGCAGATATACGCTTTTCTAACATACAATGCGACACCTCCTCCTCGTTTATCAAGTCTGTTTCTTGAAAATAAGTTGTATCCTTTTAGCCTTTTATTCCAATCATGTGTATCGTCCCACCAAGTTTCAGTGATTCCAATGACATCATATTTCTTTTCCTGCATTAGTAGTTCCAATTCTCCTTGTTTGTTGCCCATGCTTTGTGCATTTGTATAAAAACATTTTAGTTTGTGATTGGTTTCTCTTCCTCCCATATTTTTATTATTTAAATTGTTTTGTCTTTGTTCTTCCTTTCCACTTCCAGTAGCAGAGATCTCAATAGTACTTGTCAGCTGTATGGCTTTTTCTGGCCTTTTGCTTCCCTTCCCACATTGTTCTAGTTTAAAGCTCTCCTGATGAGTGTAGCAAGGCGACTTCCAAATGCATGTTTTCCAGTCTTCGTAAGGTGCACCCCATCTCTAGCAAGTAGTCCATCGTATAGGTAATTCATTCCGTGATCCAGAAATCCAAATCCTTGTTGACGGCACCATCGACGTAGCCAGTTGTTCACCTGTAGAATCTTATTCCACCTCATTGTTCCATGGCCATCCACTGGGAGGATGGATGAGAAGACCACCTGCGCTCCCAATTCTTTCACTTTCTTGCCTAAGTCTTCAAAGTCACTGCAGATGGTTTCCAGGTCCTTTCTTGCGGTGTCATTTGTCCCCACATGTATTAGCAGGAATGGGTAGTGATCTGTAGGTCTGAAGAGTCTTGATATCCTGTCAGACACATCTTTAATTTTTGCTCCTGGAAGACAGCACATTTCTCTTGAGGTTATGTCTGGTCTGCAGATAGCGGCCTCTGTTCCTCTTAACAGGGAATCCCCCATGACCACCACTCTCCGTTTTTTCTTCACAACATTCTTCTTTCTCCATCCAGGAGGATTCTGAGGGCTTACAAGGTTATTCATTGCTGGCAAAGTCTTATCTTACTGTATTTCTTCATGGTTCTCCTGCGTGAGAGCCTGGTACTGGTTCCTGAGCAGTATGGGTGCTGACTGCCTCTCGATCCTCCTGCTTCTGTGGGTCACATGCTTCCATTCCTCTGTTTCGTCAGGTGCAGTTCGAATTTCTTCTCTTTCTGAATCATGAAGAGATAATTCTGCTCTGTCTAAGAACTCTTCACCTTCCTTAATGATTTTCAAGGTAGTTAACCTCTCTTCTAGATTTCGCAACTTTTCCTCCAACAGGGACACAAGCTTGCATTTCTGGCATGTGAAGTTTGGCTTTTCCACTGGCAAGTCTGTGAACATGTAGCAGGATATGCAGCTCACCAAATGGCTCCTGGACTTTTCCATGTTCTTACTGTTAATGTTCTGAAAACAGTGAAAAAAGCTTAAAAAAAAAGCTTCAAAATGCGCGCGCCAGCAGGCGCGCGGTTTACCGATGTCCTCTTTTCAGCTCCAACAGCCAAAATCCAGTGTTGTTTGAGCTTGCGGAGACTCTTCACTTACCCCAAAATGCAGTGGGAATATGCAAATTATCTCCTCAGGACTCCTCCCCTGGTTTACCGATGTCCTCTTTTCAGCTCCAACAGCCAAAATCCAGTGTTGTTTGAGCTCGCGGAGACTCTTCACTTACCCCAAAATGCAGTGGGAATATGCAAATTATCTCCTCAGGACTCCTCCCCTGGTTTACCAATGTCCTCTTTTCAGCTCCAACAGCCAAAATCAACAGCCAAAATCCAGTGTTGTTTGAGCTCGCGAAGACTCTTCACTTACCCCAAAATGCAGTGGGAATATGCAAATTATCTCCTCTGGACTCCTCCCCTGGTTTGACTCCCTTCCTAACAGAAACACTATAACATGCAATGTCCAAGGGCTCATTCCCAAAGGAGATGCTCTCTACCACCATTATTACATTACCAAAGCCTGGAAAAACCCCTGACACCCCACAAAATTTCAGACCAATATCACTATTAAATATCTTAAGAACTATGCTAAATGTTTAGCATTACGCTTAGCTTCCATTCTTCCATCTTTAATTTCAATAGATCAAACAGGTTTTGTAAAGGGGAGATAAGCAGCAGACAACACAAGGAGAGCCATAGACCTGATTGATATATCCATTATATTGATATAATGGATAAACGTAAGGCTCCGGCAGTGTTGGTCACCCTGGATGCTGAGAAGGCGTTTGACCAAGCCAATTGGTCGTACGTCTTCTCGGTGTTGAATAAGTTTGGGTTTGAAGGTCCAATTATTCATGCCATTATATTGTGTTCCAAATTATTATGCAAACAATATTTTCTCAGATTTTCCCAAATTACCTATATGAATTGCAGTCATTGTAATTTTGAAGTCAAATAACAATTAGAGTACAATTGAAAGGTTTTTGTACAAACTGCCTATGATAACAGTATATTTTTTTAAAAATAAAACACTCAAACTGCACTCAAAATGCATGTTCCAAATTATTATGCACAGCAGAGTTTTCAACCTTTTCATTTTAATAAAGAACAAAAAAATGGTCATTTTTTAAATGATAAGCATTAGCAGGATATTAAAAACTGAAATCAAACAGTTTTCAACTCAAAACTTTATTCTAGGTGATGTTACATTTGCACATAGGACCCCTTATTCGAACTCTCTCGTCCATTGAATTTGTCAGGTTTTGGATGGTTTCTGCTTCAATTGTTTTGCATGAGTACAGAATACCCTCCCAGAGCTGTTGCTTAGATGTGAACTGCCTCCCACCATCATAGACACTCCTTTTGATGATGCTCCAGAGGTTCTCAATGGGGTTGAGGTCAGGGGAGCATGGGGGCCACACCATAAGTTTGTCCCCTTTTATGCCCATAGCAGCCAGAGATGCAGATGTGTTATGTGCAGCATGAGACGGTGCATTATCATGCATGAAAATGATCTTGCTGCGGAATGCACGGTTCTTCTTCTTGAACCATGGCAGGAAGTGCTGTTTGAGAAACTCAACATACATTATGGAGTTCATCTTTACCCCTTCAGGGATCCTAAAGGGGCCGACAATCTCTCTCCCCTTCATTCCAGCCCAAAACATTACTCCACCTCCTCCTTGTTGACGCCGTAGCCGTGTTTGCATGGGGTGTCCATCAACCAGCCATCCTCCACTCCATTCATCTGGACCATCGAGCGTTGCACGCCACTCATCGGTGAACAAAACAGTTTTGAAGTCAGTCTTCATGTATTGTTTGGCCCCCTGCAGCCGTTTCTGCTTGTGTACAGTGGATAGAGGAGGTCGACAGGATGGCTTACGCACAGCTGCAAACCTCTGAAGGACCCTGCATCTTGTTGTTCGGGGGACGTTGGAGGCACCAGCAGCTTCAAAAACTCATCTGCTGCTATGACAAGGCTTTTTTGCCGCTGCTCTTTTAACCTGACGTAATTGCCTGTAGGAAAGAGTCCTCAATTTTCCCTTATCATGCACATGTGTGTACTGTGAATCAGCTACATACTTCTTGATTATGCGACGATCAGGATGAAGTGTCTTGGCAATGTTGATTGTAGTCATGCCTTGACCTAAACACTCCACAATTTGTTGCTTCTCAGCAGCCGACACATCCTTTTTCTTTCCCATTTTGCCAGAAAATGTAGGCTGCTTAATAATGTGGGACAGCCTTCTTAAGTAGTTTTGCCTTTCATTGGACACACCTGCCAAACTAATTAGCACAGGTGTCTGCAATTGCTTACAGTTATATAAAGAGCCCTGACACACATCACCATCATTGAGTTTAACTGACAAACAAAAAAATTCTTACCTTATCACTCCTAAACACTTTTTGCATAATAATTTGGAATACAGTGTAGAGCCCTTTATTCAATATCCTTCGCAAAGGTGTTTGTTAATGGAACCATGTCTGATGAATTCTTAATAACAAACGGCACAAGGCAGGGGTGTCCTATGTCACCCCTGATATTTGTGTTATCTGTTAAGCCACTGGCCCAAGCTATCAGAAAAGAAGCTAAGATTAGAGGAGTAGAGGTACATGGCTGATCGCATTGTATTTCACTGTATGCAGACGATGTGTTACTGACATTGGTGGAACCAGAAATATTTATTGAGGAAGCTCTAAAAACTATTAAACATGTCATTTTATAAAATTAATGAAAACAAGTCCCAAATTCTCCCTTTAAACATCTCAGGCAAAGTCCTAGCCCAACTCCAAAAAAAATATCCCTTGATTGGAGAAAAGACCACATTGCATACTTGGGGATATCACTAACCCCTATAACTTCAGCATTGTAAGAATCAAACTATCTCCCCTTACTACACACTTTAGAATCAGATTTGAATAAAATTGGTAAATATGAGCTTTCATGGGTGGGACGCATTGCAGCCTTTCAAATGTTTTCCCTACCTAAGATAATATATTTGTTCCGTACTATCCCAATACTTTTCAAAGAGGCATTTTTTCATCAGATACATAAAATATTAAACACTTTTGTGTGGAAAAATAAAAGACCTCGCTTGTGCAATCTCCTGTTAAAATGACCTAAGAAGCTGGTTGGACTTTGTCTTCCAAACATCCTAGATTATTATTTGGCTTCCCAACTCGACCTAGTCAAATGGTGGTGGAGAGGCGAAAAGGAAAGCAACTGTGTTCAGATTGAATCACACAATGCAGTTTCTAACAATTTACAAGCTTTGTGTTATGCATCCTTGATGGAGTCGTCAAGAAAGCTAGACACACTCCCTCTGATGATCTCATGCTTACATAGTTGGAAACTCTTTCATAAAAAAAGTGTGGATGCTTCTACTCCTATTCTGTACATAGCCCCATTGGAAATTCTAGAAATTCTAATAGTAGACCTAAACATCCAAGAATGGAAAAAAAGGGCATAGTACTGGTTAATGACTTATTTGACGGTTATACTCTCCATACTTTTGAGTCTTTACACTCTAGTTTCAAGATCCCTAATAGTGAGTTCTATAAATATCATGCATCTGACAAATGTAAATTCAGGTCTAATTACAGCCTTATCTAAAACAACATCTACTTCAAGGAGCCTGAAACCTATATATAATTTATTGGACACAAAAAAATGTCTCTATTAAGTCAACCCCCTTTTTAACATGGGAAAAGGACTTAAATTAAAAATTTCCAAACAATGAATGGTCCAGCTCACTAGCACTAGCCACTCGCACATTTACATGTGCTTCCTACTTCGAATCATATATGAAAACTGTGTTGAGATGGTATTACACACCAGTGAGATTACATACATTGTTTCCTGCATCCTTGCAGTTATGCTGGCGTATTTGTTGCTCTAAAGGTTCTCTCATCCATATACTTTGGACCTGCCCGCCAATAGCCCCCATCTGGTCTGGAAAACGGTCTTCAAACTGATTTCATCATTAATTCACTGCACATTACAACCCTCATCATCTTTAGCAATGCTCTTATTGGGAATTCATTCTATTGATTCTAAATCTAGAATACTTATTGCTCATATTCTGTTCAATGAAAATTGTGATCACTAGATATTGGAAATCCTCTGGAATACCCACAATAGAAGAAATAATTCATTCAATAAATAGAATGTGTGTATTTGAAAGATTGGTAGCATATTAAAATAATAAGATGCCTACATTTATGGTAAATTGGAGAGCTTGGATAGATCCTCCTGATAATATAACCAAGCTTTGACTTTGGTATAATTTCCTAGTTGTCTGGAAATATTTCAATGTATTATTCAGTCCTGTATGTTATGTTATTCTTTTACAATGTACGTTCAGATCAGTTTATTTGTATTGTGTAAATATCTTGATGTTGTTGTTTTCAAAAACCAAATAAAAAGATAATGTTTAAAAAAAAAAAAAAATGAATATAGCCGGCACCTCCCTCTCAGACACACCAGGTATATATACACCCAGGCCAGGGAACTAATTACCAGAGGGAGGTAGCTGCTAGGTCCTAGAGACAGCCTCTCATCTAAGAAGATGTCTTTAATGCCAAACGTAGAGATCTCCTGCAATAAACTGCAGGGCGACTGTCACCTCTGATACACCAGTGACACTATATGTCGGTGGAACATTTTAGAAAAAAGATTTGAGCAACTGAATGAGGAGTATAAACTACCACAATGTTTATCTAGTATCTACAACTAGAATAACGTTGGTCGGCCCCTCCAATATTGTTTGGATTGGTTGTCAGTAGTGTTGAGAGAGCACTAAAATGCTCGGGTGATGGAAGCTCGGGCCGAGCTCACCGTGATACTCGGGTGCTCGACCTGAGCAACGAGTCCAATGTTAGTCTATGGGAGGCCCGAGCAGTTTTGCGGTGGCACCCCCGGAAGTCTGTAGAAAGACTAAAAAGTGGCCAAAACGATAGTAACAGTGCTCAAAAGAAATGGGGACAGCATGGGCATCGCACCAGAAAGCATATCTGACCCCCAGGCCACTGCTGTCAGCAACGTGGTCAGAGGTATTAAACCACTTTAACGGGCTCACAATAAAAAGTTCAAAAACGAAACTGAAACGGTTTTCCTGTGAAATATGTTAAGGAATTTCCTTTCCAGGGTAAAGACTTGTGTATAAGGTAAAATAAATAACCAAAACCAAAAATACTCCTCCACACCTTGGGTTATGTTCACAAGTAGCATATGCATTTTTGCACTTTTGTATTGCTTTCAACCGTGACAAATGCATTCACCGGGAAATGTCATTTTACCATTTTACAATCTTATCTGGCCATGTGCTGTGTGACACATGCGTACAGTGCTGAAAAGACATGGGAACAGCATGGGGAAGACCCCTGGAAGCATCTCTAACACCTAGGTCACTGCCTAAAAGTGTGCCCATCAGAAGTGATCCTTGCCGCATCAGAAGATGCAGACTTGCAACTATCCCCGTGCAAGTCCTTGTCCCAGGGCAGTGTTCAATTGTACCTCCCCCATTCCTTGCAATGCAAGCGTAAGTATGCAGCCTGCCACCCACCCACCCCCAGGCTGCAATACCATACTGCTAGCTTGCTTGAACTTGAAATGGGGCCTTTTAGTTTGTAGGAGGCCGAAGCTGGCAACTACCTCATGGCTGCTTCGGCAGCGAGGTATCCATACTCAGTCCCCAGCCGCCCGGCAGCCGGGTATCCACGCTCGGTCCCCAGCTGCCAGAGGGCAGCCGGGTGTCCATACTTGGTCCCCAGCCGCCCCTATTTCTCCTTGAAATTTCTACCACACTTTTCTTAGCCTGGCCTGCTTTAGGGCAGCATCGGACGAGCCCACCAGAGAACCAGACTCCTCCGGTGGGCCCTGGCTTCTCCATCAGGGGAGTTGAGAGTGCCAAGGTGAGGAGCTTGATGATGATGATAGAAGTTAGCATCTGCTTTATTTTCTTGGAATGCAAGCGTAAGTGTGCAACCTGCCACCCACCCACCCCCAGGCTGCAATACCATACTGCTAGCTTGCACTTGAAATGGGGCCTTTTATATTTGAGGAGGCTGAAGCTGGCCACTACCTCATGGCTGCTTCGGCAGCGAGGTATCCACACTCAGTTCCGAGCCGTGGGGCGACCGGGTGTCCACGCTCGGTCCCCAGCCGCCAGGGAGCGGCCCGGTGTCCATACTCGGTCCCTAGCTGCCCCGCGGCCGGGTGTCCACACACGGTCCCCAGCTGCCTAGGGGTGGCTGGGTGTCCATAAACGGTCCCCAGCCGCCCCTATTTCTCCTTGAAACTGCCCCCACACTTTTCCTAGCCTGGCCTGCTTTAGGGCAGCATTGGACAAGCCCACCTGAGAACCAGACTCTTCCGGTGGGCCCTGGCTTTTCCATCAGGGGAGTTGAGAATGCCAAGGTGAGGAGAATAATGATGATGATAGAAGTTAGCATCTGCTTTGTTTTCTTGAAATGCAAGCATAAGTGTGCAACCTGCCACCCACCCACCCCCAGGCTGCAATACCATACTGCTAGCTTGCACTTGAAATGGGGCCTTTTAGTTTGGAGGAGGCCGAAACTGGCCACTACCTCATGGCTGCTTCAGCACCGAGGTATTCAAACTCAGTCCCCAGCCACCCGGCGACCGGGTGTCCACGCTCGGTCCCCAGCCGCCAGGGAGCGGCCGGGTGTCCATACACGGTCCCCAGCCGCCCCGCGGCCGGGTGTCCACACACGGTCCCCAGCAGCCTAGAGGAGGCCGGGTGTCCATAAACTGTCCCCAGCCGCCCCTATTTCTCCTTGAAACTTCCCCCACACTTTTCTTAGCCTGGCCTGCTTTAGGGCAGCATTGGACGAGCCCACCAAAGAACCAGACTCTTCCGGTGGGCCCTGGCTTCTCCATCAGGGGAATTGAGAGTGCCAAGGTGAGGAACATGATGATGACAGAAGTTAGCATCTGCTTTGTTTTCTTGGAATGCAAGCGCATGTATGTAGTAGCGGCTAGGCCTTAGGTGGTCAGCGTTTTGGCGCATATCCTACCTCCTCCAAGGATTGCTGGATGTTTTCCTGCTACTATCCCAGTTCTATGACTCCCGTTAAAACAAAGCTTCAGGTGACGAATGATGGATGAGGTGGTGGCAAAGGAGAAAGAGCAGGAGGAACAGGGACCATTCACATCAATATCAGGCCAGTCAACCACACATGTCTTGTAGGATATGTTTCTGTACCAAAAGGAGCGGTTCGGCTACACAGTTATAGGGCATGCAGTGAGTGCAATGCCCAATAAAAATTTTGAGGCACTCCAATGCCCCTTGGAAGTGACATGAAGGTCAGAGGGCCTTAACTAAACAGTTTTTTCCATTCATAGCAACTGGGTCTCCTGTGCACTGTTGGCCTAAGCAGTGAATGGAAGGCTTTCCAAAAATTATGAGGAACTGCAATGCCCCTTGAAACAGATGTGGATTACAGCATACTAAAAACCTTCTACCCATTATTGGGGAGTGGGTCTCCCTTAGTGTTCGCCTATGCATTGAAAAGCAAAAGCTGACTAAAATTAGGAGGAAATGCAATGCCTGTTGGAAGAATGGTGGAGGTCGCAGTGGAATAAAAAGACAATATCAATGCCCCTTGGAAAAGTGGTGGAGGTCGCAGTAGCTTAACAAGACTGTTTTAATGCCCCTTGGAAGAGAAGTAGAGGTCGCAGTAGCTTAACAAGATAGTTTTAATGCCCCTTGGAATAGACGTAAAGGTTGCAGTAGCTTAACAAGATGGTTTTAATGCCCCTTGGAAGAGATGTGGAGGTTGCAGTAGCTTAACAAGATGGTTTTAATGCCCCTTGGAAGAGACGTGGAGGTTGCAGTAGCTTAACAAGACGATTTTAATGCCCCTTTAAAGAGACGTGGAGGTCGCAGTAGCTTAACAAGACGGTTTTAATGCCCCTTGGAAGAGACGTGGAGGTCTCAGTGGAATAAAAAGACAATATCAATGCCCCTGGGAAAAGTGGTGAAGGTAGCAGTAGCTTAACAAGACAGTTTTAATGCCCCTTGGAAGAGACGTGGAGGTCGCAGCAGCTTAACAAGACGGTTTTAATGCCCCTTGGAAGAGACGTGGAGGTTGCAGTAGCTTAACAAGATGGTTTTAATGCCCCTTTGAAGAGACGTGGAGGTCGCAGTGGAATAAAAAGACAATATCAATGCCCCTGGGAAAAGTGGTGGAGGTTGCAGTAGCTTAACAAGATGGTTTTAATGCCCCTTGGAAGAGACATGGAAGTTGCAGTAGCTTAAGAAGACGGTTTTAATGCCCCTTGGAAGAGACGTGGAGGTCGCAGTAGCTTAACACGATGGTTTTAATGCCCCTTGGAAGAGACGTGGAGGTTGTAGTAGCTTAAGAAGACGGTTTTAATGCCCCTTGAAAGAGATGTGGAAGTTGCAGTAGCTTAACAAGATGGTTTAAATGCCCCTTGGAAGAGCCATGCAGTACAGCATCTTAAAAACATTATTCCTATTATTGGGGAGTGGGTCTCCCATAGTCTTTGCCTATGCCTTCCAATTAAAAGCTGCCAAAAATTAGGACGGAGGAACTTGCAATGCTGGCAAACAAGAGCCACGCAGTACAGCATATTAAAAACATTATTCCCATTATTGGGGAGTGGGTTTCCCATAGTCTTTGCCTATGCTTTCCATGCAAAAGCTGTCAAAAATTAGGACGGAGGAACTTGCAATGCAGGCATCACAGACCAAGTTCACCCAGGTAGTATAGTGGTGGTGGAGGCTGAGGATAAGGAGAAGAGCAAAATACAGCCGACATGAGGAAGCGTATATGTGGCACCCAGCTGTGCTTTGTACCACAGATCCTAGAGGGGTGCATTAAAGGATTTCCCCACAAGAGGCCCCCACACCATACACACACCTTCACCTTCCACGTCAGACCACCAGGGGGAGCCAGTTAGGGATATAAATAGGGATGGTGGAGCTAGGCAGTTCAGTTACTAGCCTGCTAGAGTACAGAGCAGCCAGGGAGTTCCTGCTCAGACACAGAAGGAGTCAGTGCAGTCAAGCCAGAGCCTAGCTGTTCCTGCAGAAAGAGTTCAGTACAGTCTGTAGAGGGATTCCAGACTAGAACTCACAGAGCTCAGGATAGAGAGCTAGGAGTGTGCCGATACTCTGAAAGTGGCGAAGAAGAGCAGCGTCCCGGCTGCAGTGTGTGTAGCCTAGTGAGGGCCCGAGCGGGGCCGAAGACAAGTGGAAGAGAGTAACATAGGGAGCAGAGGAGCTTTACAAGCTCACCCCAGAAGCATATACCGGACACCGGGTCCGAGTCTACGTGGATCTTCATGACTCGTAGAAAACAACCGGAACCCCTGGCGAACTACATGTCCCAGGATCACCAAAAGCTGATACGTACCAGGGTCAGGAATCACGGAGACCCCAGAGAATAGGGAGAGTGATCTCCAACAGAAGGCCCTATCACCAAGTCAGCAGTTGCAGAACAGAAACCAAGTTAGGCCTAGCTCTAGGCAGGTCAGAAACTTACTACAGAGAGGCAAGAAACAGGAGACCCTACACCCACTCACTGGGGAGAATCTGGACATGCACCCCTCACCCTACAGTGCTCCGGGATGTGCCCAAATTTCCATAAGTAAAAGGCACTGAAGTGACTTTCGTGTGTGCTCCTATTCTTGCTCTGACCTGGCTGGGTCCCCTCTGTCCTGCATCCCCCCTCCTACGCTGCCCCGAGGCCCTGCTCCACCTGTGGGAAGCGATACCATCTAAGTTGCCACAACACCGGCCTCAGTGGACTGCTGCAGCGCTGGTGATCCTCACCAGACACCACAGGTGGCGTCACGAACATTTACAAACCTATTATCCCAATATACATTCCCCTCTTTTCAGCTGTCCGCCCTGGGCCACGGACCGGGCCAGCCACCGTGATATCCTCCAAGCATCTGAGGGCCCAGCTGCCGAGTACCCCACGGCCCTGGGGGGCGCGACATATACCCATGTGTGGGTGTGAAGCGGTGCATGGAAATACACCTCCCGAAATAACACAGTGGATTTGACTTTATGTTACTCTGCTGTCATTTGGTGGTGATGAGAAGTCTGGCCCAATCCAGCCCTTGTTCATTTTGATAAGGGTCAGCTTGTCAGCATTGTCAGTTGACAGGCGAGTGCGCTTATCTGTTATAATTCCTCCAGCGGCACTAAAAACACGCTCCGATAACACGTTAGCGGCAGGGCAGGCCAGGACCTCCAAGGCGTACAGAGCGAATTCATTCCAAGTTTCCAACTTGGATACCCAAAAATTAAAAGGCACAGAGGAATCACGGAGGACGCTGGTACGGTCCCCAAGGTACTCCCTCACCATCTTTTGAAACTTTCCACTCCTTGTACAGAGCCTGTAAGCTGGGCGGGTCTCAGAAAACTGTCCCAGAACGTTGACAATGTTCCCCTGCCTCTGCTGAATTGGAGTTGCGTCTCTCTCACCTGTACGCCTTGGTTGGGCAACGAACTGTGACCTCTGCCGCAAGCGTGTTCAGATGGGAATTTTTTTAACAGTTCTGCAGCAAGGACCTTCTGGTACTGCCCCATTTTTGTAGACCTCTCCACCTCAGGAATAAGAGAGTGAAAGTTCTCCTTGTAGCGGGGGTCAAAAAGTGTCACCAACCAGTAATGACTGTCACCCAACATTTTGACAACGCGAGGGTCACGGTTAAGGCAGCGTAACAAAAAGTCAGCCATGCGTGCCAGACTGGTCATGGGCAAGACTTCCGTGTCCTCACTAAGATGACGACTGACCATGCTCTCCTCCTCCTCCTTCCCCCTGTCCTCAGGCCACCCACGCTGAACCAATGGTATGACAGTTGTACAGGTACTACCGTCTACAGCGCATGATACCAGCTCCTGTTCTTCCTCCTCCTCTCCCTCATTGTCCCCCAATGCATGTTTGGATGAGATGAGGCTGGGCTGTGTGTAATCGCCTGCTACGGCTTCTTGATCCATCTCATCATACTCTGGCTGCAATGCCTCCTCTTTAATTCTCTGCAGAGAGCGTTGCAAAAGACAGACAAGTGGGATGCTGACGCTAATGATGGCGTCATCGCCACTCACCGTCTTGGTGGACTCCTCAAAGTTTGTCAGGATGGTACATATGTCAGACATCCAAGTCCACTCCTGAGGTCTTATGTGTGGAGTCTGGCCTGAATATCGACGGCCTTGTTGCAGCTGGTACTCCACAACTGCTCTCTTCTGCTCACAAATCCTTTGCAACATGTGGAGGGTAGAGTTCCAACGTGTGGGGACATCACACACAAGTCGGTGTGCCGGAAACTGCAAATGCTGCTGCAACACAGCAAGGGCGGTGGAAGCTGTAGCCGACTTGCGAAATTGAGCTGATAGGCGGCGTACTTTGACGAGCAGATCTGGCAACTCTGGGTACGATTTAAGAAACTGCTGAACCACGAGGTTAACCACATGAGCCAGGCATGGTACGTGTGTGATCTCGCCTCGCCTCAGAGCCGCCACCAGGTCACGGCCATTGACACACACGACCATGCCTGGATGCAGGTGAGGTTTCTCACCTAAGCTTATGAGTTTCAGCACAGCCTGTTGCCGCTTGGCTGAGGCAGTACTGCAGTGCTTCCAGCTTGTAACTGATGTGCTGATATCTGAGATGGAGGCTGAACATGCGGAGGAGGAGGATGCACAGGAGCTGTACACTGTGGGGGCAACTCTGACTGACATAGGGCCCGCAATCCTCGGTGTGGGGAGGATGTGTTCTGTCCCAAGGTCCGACTGGGTCCCGGCTTACACTATGTTTACCCAGTGTGCCGTCAGAGAGATGTACCGTCCCTGGCCACAAGCACTTGTCAACGTGTCCTTTGTCAGGTGGACTCTCCCAGTAACTGCGTTGTTGAGGGCACGGCAGATGTTTTGGGACACGTGCTTGTGTTGTAGTGCGGGGATGGCACACCGGGCAAAATAGTGTCGGCTGGGGACCGAGTACCGAGGGACGGCCACCGCCATAAGGTTGCGGAAGGATTCCGTCTCCACCAGCCTAAAAGGCAGCATTTCCAACACAAGCAGTCGTGAAATGTACAAATTTAGGACTGTGGCCTGTGAGGCGTTGGCTGTGAATTTGCGCTGGGATATGGACAATTGAACGCTGTGGTGGGACGTGGACGTTGATGCTGTTTCTTGAGAAACTGCCATAACAAGTGAAGACTGAGAGGAGGGGGCACGCACAACAGGGAGTTCTATCACACGCACAACAGCGGAAGAAGCAGTGGTGACACCCGCTGACACTGGTCGTGGATCCTGGGGTTCGCCCCACAAAGCCGGGTGCTTTGCTGCCATGTGCCTGATCATGCTGGTGGTAGTAAGGCTGGTAGTTTTGTCACCCCTGCTGATGCTGACATGGCAGGTGGTACAAATGGCCTTTTTGAGGTTATCAGCAGAGACTTTAAAAAAATTCCAGACTCTGGAAGACCTACCGGTTGTACTGGCAACATCCCTCATGTTGGTGTTACGGGGAACTGTTGCCTGCCTTCTGTGTGCGGCCACCACACTGCTTCTTTCTGCCTGTTGGGGTACTCTGCCTCCCTCCCCCTGTGTGCTGCTGGCTTCGCTCTGCATGTCCTCCTGCCACGTTGGGTCAGTTACTAGATCATCCACCACCTCCTCCTCTTCCACTCGTGCACCACGATCCTCCTCCTCACTTTGTGGCAATTGTGTCTCGTCATTGTCCACCTCTTGTGACAAATTGCCAGCATCGACTTCCTGTGGCCGTGGCTGTTCAAATATTTGGGCATCGCTACATGGTATCTCCTCTTCCACCACTTCAAGCGGAGCAGGCAAGGGGCACAAATATGGAAATGGACCAGTGAACAGCTCTTCAGAGTGTCCAAGTGTGGGATCAGTTTCTGTCTGATGACACTCGGCATGGTGGAAGGAAGGAGCATCAGGGTGAGGAGGAGTATGTGGTCGAGACTCACGACTACTAAAACTTGACCATGTGGAAGACAGACCGGAGGTGGTGGTGCCCAGGTAACTGGAAGTATTATCTGCTATCCAATTAATAACCTGTTCACACTGATCAGTTCGCAATACTGTTGTTGTAGTGTGCTTCCCTAGTAATTCGGTCAAGAAGTGGGAGCGAGAAGATGTGGCTGTTGGTTGTGGCACATTTTCACCTTGGCCACGGCCCCGTCCTCTATACGAACCATTACCTGAACGTCCAGTTCCACGTCCCTTGCCACGCGCCTTGCCCATTGTAAATGAAGTAAAATAGCTTACACTCGCACTATCAATGGAAAAAGGGTAATAAAAAGGAGATTAGAACCGTGGAAGAGGAAAACCACAGTTCTTTTTGTCTGGCCTACACCAGAATCTTTTAAACAGATATATTTGTGATTGAACAGACAGGGAGACACTATTACTGTTTTATTTTACGCAAAACAGGCCAAAAGCTGGATAATACAGAGATTTGAACTGTGGAACTGCAAAACCACAGTTCTAATTTACTGGCGTATACCAGACTTTTTTAAAAAGATATATTTGGAGCTGAACAGTCAGCGACACACTCAAACTGTTTTTTTTTATGTAAAAAATAGAGATGAGCGTTGTTCTACTCGAACTGTTCGCCAATCTCAAATTCGAGCTGTTTTGGGTGGTGTTCGAGCCGTTCGGCGAACACGAACAATTTGAGAAAAATTCGGCTGTTCGAGGTTATGTTCGATAACTGTTCGTGCACCAAAATCATAACTGGATTTTTTCTCAGTAATGATGAAAATTAATGTTAATACGCAGTTTGAGTGTACAGCGGGGTGGGGGGAGGGGCAGGGGATGGATCTCTGCAGGAACAATGAAGATCTCCATTTTTTTTTCTCTTTCCCGCATTTGCAGTGGGGAGGTGCAATCTATCAGCCTATCAGCAGCGCACACACGGAGCGAAGTGCTTTTTTTCACACAAGCAAGGGCATGTGTCATTGGCAGTGTATGTCACATGTCCTTGCCCTATAAGACCAAGCCATTTTCCCCGTCGCCACCATTTTCTCACTGCTGCAGCTGCGTGTTAGACGGCACCGCTGTTGCTGTGTGCGCTATACCTTGTTAATTTCAAGCCAATTTTCGCACAAATCTACAGATAGCTTGGGAGTAGGGAATAGTTGTGATTGCAGTCCTTTTAAGGACTAGGTTACAGCATTTCCTACGACTTTTATCAGGCAGGTCTGTGCTCTTAAATAGATAGATTGTGGGAGTAAAGACTAATTGTAATTGGAGTCCTTTTCAGGACTAGGTTACATCAGTTCCTATCAGTTTTTGCCAGGCAGGTCTGTGCCAGTGCTGTGCAAGTTTTTTTCACAGCATTTGGCTGAATCTAGCAAAGCTAATCCTTTTTGGCCTATTGCAGAGTGTGTTAGTCAGTGGAGTAGCCTATCTGTGTTGCAAGATATACCACCTGTGTATAGAATACCAATTTTTTTACTGCACCTAGTGAAGTAAAATCTTTTGGGCATAGCATCATTCTATTAGTCCATCTATACTGACCTCCATCAGGTTGCAAATTGAATATAATTTTTTTCTGCATCTAGCTCTGAAAAAATATTGGGCTTCTAGCTGTGTGTGGGACTTGTTGTACTAGTCCATCTATACTGACCTCCATCAGGTTGCAAACTGCATATATTTTTTTCTTCATCTACCTCTGAAAAAATATTGGGCTTCTAGCTGTGTGTGGGACTTGTTCTATTAATCCATCTATACAGACCTCCATCAGGTTGCAAACTGAATATATTTTTTTCTGCATCTACCTCTGAAAAAATATTTGGCCTTCTAGCTGTGTGTGGGACTTGTTCTATTAGTCCATCTATACTGACCTCCATAAGGTTGCAAACTGAATATAATTTTTTTCTGCATCTACCTCTGAAAAAATATTTGGCCTTCTAGCTGTGTGTGGGACTTGTTCTATTAGTCCATCTATACTGACCTCCATAAGGTTGCAAACTGAATATAATTTTTTTCTGCATCTACCTCTGAAAAAATATTTGGCCTTCTAGCTGTGTGTGGGACTTGTTCTATTAGTCCATCTATACTGACCTCCATAAGGTTGCAAACTGAATATAATTTTTTTCTGCATCTACCTCTGAAAAAATATTTGGCCTTCTAGCTGTGTGTGGGACTTGTTCTATTAGTCCATCTATACTGACCTCCATCAGGTTGCAAATTGAATATAATTTTTTTCTGCATCTAGCTCTGAAAAAATATTGGGCTTCTAGCTGTGTGTGGGACTTGTTGTACTAGTCCATCTATACTGACCTCCATCAGGTTGCAAACTGCATATATTTTTTTCTTCATCTACCTCTGAAAAAATATTGGGCTTCTAGCTGTGTGTGGGACTTGTTCTATTAATCCATCTATACAGACCTCCATCAGGTTGCAAACTGAATATATTTTTTTCTGCATCTACCTCTGAAAAAATATTTGGCCTTCTAGCTGTGTGTGGGACTTGTTCTATTAGTCCATCTATACTGACCTCCATAAGGTTGCAAACTGAATATAATTTTTTTCTGCATCTACCTCTGAAAAAATATTTGGCCTTCTAGCTGTGTGTGGGACTTGTTCTATTAGTCCATCTATACTGACCTCCATAAGGTTGCAAACTGAATATAATTTTTTTCTGCATCTACCTCTGAAAAAATATTTGGCCTTCTAGCTGTGTGTGGGACTTGTTCTATTAGTCCATCTATACTGACCTCCATAAGGTTGCAAACTGAATATAATTTTTTTCTGCATCTACCTCTGAAAAAATATTTGGCCTTCTAGCTGTGTGTGGGACTTGTTCTATTAGTCCATCTATACTGACCTCCATCAGGTTGCAAATTGAATATAATTTTTTTCTGCATCTAGCTCTGAAAAAATATTGGGCTTCTAGCTGTGTGTGGGACTTGTTGTACTAGTCCATCTATACTGACCTCCATCAGGTTGCAAACTGCATATATTTTTTTCTTCATCTACCTCTGAAAAAATATTGGGCTTCTAGCTGTGTGTGGGACTTGTTCTATTAATCCATCTATACAGACCTCCATCAGGTTGCAAACTGAATATATTTTTTTCTGCATCTACCTCTGAAAAAATATTTGGCCTTCTAGCTGTGTGTGGGACTTGTTCTATTAGTCCATCTATACTGACCTCCATAAGGTTGCAAACTGAATATAATTTTTTTCTGCATCTACCTCTGAAAAAATATTTGGCCTTCTACCTGTGTGTGGGACTTGTCCTATTAGTCCATCTATACTGACCTCCATAAGGTTGCAAACTGAATATAATTTTTTTCTGCATCTACCTCTGAAAAAATATTTGACCTTCTAGCTGTGTGTGGGACTTGTTCTATTAGTCCATCTATACTGACCTCCATCAGGTTGCAAATTGAATATAATTTTTTTCTGCATCTAGCTCTGAAAAAATATTGGGCTTCTAGCTGTGTGTGGGACTTGTTGTACTAGTCCATCTATACTGACCTCCATCAGGTTGCAAACTGCATATATTTTTTTCTTCATCTACCTCTGAAAAAATATTGGGCTTCTAGCTGTGTTTGGGACTTGTTCTATTAATCCATCTATACAGACCTCCATCAGGTTGCAAACTGAATATATTTTTTTCTGCATCTACCTCTGAAAAAATATTGGGCTTCTAGCTGTGTGTGGGACTTGTTCTATTAATCCATCTATACAGACCTCCATCAGGTTGCAAACTGAATATATTTTTTTCTGCATCTACCTCTGAAAAAATATTGGGCTTCTAGCTGTGTGTGGGACTTGTTGTATTAGTCCATCTATACTGACCTCCATAAGGTTGCAAACTGAATATAATTTTTTTCTGCATCTACCTCTGACAAAATATTTGGCCTTCTAGCTGTGTGTGGGACTTGTTCTATTAGTCCATCTATACTGACCTCCATAAGGTTGCAAACTGAATATAATTTTTTTCTGCATCTACCTCTGAAAAAATATTTGGCCTTCTAGCTGTGTGTGGGACTTGTTCTATTAGTCCATCTATACTGACCTCCATAAGGTTGCAAACTGAATATAATTTTTTTCTGCATCTACCTCTGAAAAAATATTTGGCCTTCTAGCTGTGTGTGGGACTTGTTCTATTAGTCCATCTATACTGACCTCCATAAGGTTGCAAACTGAATATAATTTTTTTCTGCATCTACCTCTGAAAAAATATTTGGCCTTCTAGCTGTGTGTGGGACTTGTTCTATTAGTCCATCTATACTGACCTCCATCAGGTTGCAAATTGAATATAATTTTTTTATGCATCTAGCTCTGAAAAAATATTGGGCTTCTAGCTGTGTGTGGGACTTGTTGTACTCGTCCATCTATACTGACCTCCATCAGGTTGCAAACTGCATATATTTTTTTCTTCATCTACCTCTGAAAAAATATTGGGCTTCTAGCTGTGTGTGGGACTTGTTCTATTAATCCATCTATACAGACCTCCATCAGGTTGCAAACTGAATATATCTTTTTCTGCATCTACCTCTGAAAAAATATTTGGCCTTCTAGCTGTGTGTGGGACTTGTTCTATTAGTCCATCTATACTGACCTCCATAAGGTTGCAAACTGAATATAATTTTTTTCTGCATCTACCTCTGAAAAAATATTTGGCCTTCTAGCTGTGTGTGGGACTTGTCCTATTAGTCCATCTATACTGACCTCCATAAGGTTGCAAACTGAATATAATTTTTTTCTGCATCTACCTCTGAAAAAATATTTGACCTTCTAGCTGTGTGTGGGACTTGTTCTATTAGTCCATTTATACTGACCTCCATCAGGTTGCAAATTGAATATAATTTTTTTCTGCATCTAGCTCTGAAAAAATATTGGGCTTCTAGCTGTGTGTGGGACTTGTTGTACTAGTCCATCTATACTGACCTCCATCAGGTTGCAAACTGCATATATTTTTTTCTTCAT